>NC_091500.1:25567504-26945504 GCF_947461875.1 Haliaeetus albicilla
CTCCACAGTACTTCAGTGAGAAACATAGAAGTTTCAGATTCTGGAGTATATGATCCATGGTATAGCCTTTGGAGAATACTAGAAAATAGACCTGGTGAGTCGGAAGTCTGCACTGAGCCTTGTTGTCTACTCTTACCTACCTGACAGGGAAGCCAGGTCTGAAGTAAGTTTACTATTAAGTGCAGATTCTCCAGCATATACATAAGTGAATTACACTCTGTATACCTGTCCTGGTTTCAGCTGGGATGGAGTTAATTGTCTTCCTAGTAGCTGGTGCGGTGCTATGTTTTGAGTTCAGTAGGAGAAGAATGTTGATAACATTATCTGTTGATAACACTGATGTTGTCAGTTGTTGCTAAGTAGTGTTTAGTCTAAAGTCAAGGATTTTTCAGGTTCTCATGCCCAGCCAGCGAGAAAGCTGGAGGGGCACAAGAAGTTGGCACAGGACACAGCCAGGGCAGCTGACCCAAACTGGCCAACGGGGTATTCCATACTATGTGATGTCATGCCCAGTATATAAACTGGGGGGAGTGGGGGCGGGGAATCGCCACTAGGGGACTAACTGGGCATCAATCGGCGGGTGGTGAGCAATTGCACTGCGCATCACTTGTACATTCCAATCCTTTTATTATTACTGTTGTAATTTTATTAGTGTTATTATTATCATTATTAGTTTCTTCTTTTCTGTTCTATTAAACCGTTTATCTCAACCCATGCGTTTTACTTCTTTTCGCAATTCTCTCCCCCATCCCACTGGGGGTGGGGAGAGGGAGTGAGTGGCTGCGTGGTGCCTAGTTGCTGGCTGGGGTTAAACCATGACAATACCTTTATTAAAGGGAAGGTTCTGACGCACAATTTATCGTCAGCATAAGGTGATAAAAGACATGATGTGTAATGGACAAAATGCCATACAACACATTTTTGTACTGGTAAATACTGTCATGTACTGCTTTCTGCAGCTTCTGTTTCACACTTAGCGATGATATTGACTTTTACCTCAAAGTTAGTGGCTGCTGATTTTCAGATTTATTATACCAATTCACATCAATGAGCTGATAGTTGATTAGTGACTGGTATTAGTCCTTCCTTCTTATTCTGTGATTGATTTACCATATACAAAAGAAAACAGGTTGATTCATTGAAATGATCACATTTAATATCTTGCACCAAATGCCTGGGAGAATAATGAATTACAACTAAGGACAGGCATCTTCATTTTCCCTGTGATAATTCAAAAGCCACTGAGGTGTTATTGGTTCACAATTGAGTGCTATGGAGCTTTTATTTTATGTATTCATTCATTTCACCTGCAGGAACAGATAGGATGATGGAAAGTAAAATTAATAATAAAAAATAGGGTGAAATTGGAGCAGAGACTGGGTAGAATGAAAAATAAGCTAAGAGACTCTCTGTATATATGCAGAGAGCAGAGAGAATGGAAAAAAATAGCAGTAGAGATGTCAACTTTAAGCCTGTACACAGGGAAGAAAAGAAAGGTGATGTCCAACAACTTAGTTATACTACAGACTTTCTAGGATGGGTAGCTTATTCTCACAAAACTTATAGTCCATGAGATTTGTCACATTCTAGTAACAACTACTACATTTACAAGTAAAATTGGCACAGAACTAAGCCTTCGAAAGTTGGGGTTCCAGTCTTCTGTGAAAGATTACTGCCTAGCTTTCATCGAAACATTTGCTTTTTCTGTCTCTTAATTTTGTATCTATGAAGAACGGTTAAAACACTTGTCCTGCTTAGAAAGGGTGATGAGGTCAAATCCACTAATAAGTGTTTCAGATGCTACTTAAGCCCTCTTCCTAAGCCATTTCTTCCTAGCACATTCACTTTGCATGGGACTTCTCACATCACGTACAATCCAGCGATAAAGTGCATTGGATGAATATTGGATTTTCTTGAACATGCAGCCAGGACATAAAGTTGAATTAATAATATCAGACCATTCCAGAAAGAAAGTGCTTGCTAGTTACTAGAGCTTGTGTGGATGTAAAGAAATGATATTGAAATAAATAAATCATACTAATATATACCTGATCTACACTCTCCATCGCTATTCAGTGAAGTAGATGGATTTTAAAATTCTTTTGCTTTTCCCAGGTAAGCATCTTACAATTAAACTAAGCTTACCACCCACTACCTTCTGCAACCAGTCACCCCTGAAGTGCAGGTCAACATACCCATTGCAGGCACCCTGCTGGGAGAGAACGACAGCCTCTGGAGAAGACCTTTTCCATCAACTGTAGTGAAAGTACCCCTGTGCTCTGGACGTTGCAGGATTAAAGCTTAGTATGTTCTCTTTAAAAATGGTTAGTACATTTAAATTTAGTGGTGATTTAACACAGAAAAAATTATAATGACGAAGTCTCCAGAGATACGTATGTTGGCAACTTTGCAGTTCTTTTCATAACCAAATATCTGTGACCTGCAAAAACTGCAGAATACGTAAATGCTATAGACCAGTTTGGGAGGTTTTGTTATTGTTTTTGTTCAATTTAGACCAAGTGCCTTGGTCTAAATCCTGATTCCCCTTGAGACTAATGGCAGCATTCCAGCTATCTTCAGGACCACTGGGACTTGCTCCACTGACACATGTTGTGCCCTCAGATTGGGCACCTCCTACTGACATTAAAGAAAACCACACACAAACTGAAATTATCGTGTGGCTGCACACGATTTTCCAAAGTTATTAGATAGGCAAAACAATAGACAAAATCACCCAGAAAGCTTCCTTTTAGAGGGCTCCACATGAGTCCTCTTGCCTCCTGTTGTTTACTATTTAAAACAACATTACCATATTCAGTGTTGATTTGCATTTGATAGCAAGAGTCTGTTTAAACCTGAATGATGCTGCATCTCTGTTTCCTTCACAAGCAATAATGATGTTGCTCATTTCATATATTAATGCAATAGCGTTGACCGTTCTGGGAGATGTTTGGAATGCCTGTCACTATGTTTTGCAAAGGAAAGTCAAACTGCCTTTTTTGGGAGATACATTCTCAGTAAGGCCCTGAAAAACAAAACTTAAAATATATTATGTGCTTAACATATATCAATGGGTGGGAGCTATCAGTTCTGCAAACCAGCAGTCATTCCTTTGAAAAGAAAGTGATGACTGATGAATGTGGTTGGCTAGGCAAAGCCAAATTTTTAATATGCAACAAGGTAAGAACATCTTCATACACAGATTGATATGAAAGTCTTAGGACACTTTGATCTTTGATTTCATATTGTCATGGTTTAACCCCAGCCAGCAACTAAGCACCACGCAGCCGCTCACTCACTTCCCCCCCCCCTCAGTGGGATGGGGGAGAAAATCGGGAAAAGAAGTAAAACCCGTGGGTTTAATAGAACAGAAAAGAAGAAACTAATAATTATAATGATTAACACTAATAAAGTGACAATAGTAATAATAAAAGAATTGGAATATACAAGTGATGCACAAAGGACTTGCTCACCACCTGCCGACTGACTCCCAGTTAGCTCCCAAGCAGCGATCCCCCCCATCCCCCCTCCCCCCCAGTTTATATACTGGGCATGACATCCCATGGTATGGAATACCCCGTTGGCCAGTTTGGGTCAGCTGCCCTGGCTGTGCCCCCTCCCAACTTCTTGTACCCCTCCAGCTTTCTCGCTGGCTGGGCATGAGAACCTGAAAAATCCTTGAGTTAGTGTAAACACTACTGGGCAACAACTGACAACATCAGTGTTATCAACAGATAATGTTATCAACATTCTTCTCCTACTGAACTCAAAACATAGCACCGTACCAGCTACTAGGAAGACAATTAACTCTATCCCAGCTGAAACCAGGACACAGATACAAGAATTCTTATTATGGATGACATTCATCACTTTTATTACTATTTTTTATACCATTATTATGTGATACACATGTAGAGTTCCTATAATTTTGTTGTTTTCTATTGTGGTTAATTATGCATTTCTGCCCTGACTTTGCAAAGAGTTAAGTGCACATTTAACTTCAAGCATGTAAGTAGTTTCACAAGCTTTCAAAGACCAAGCTTTATAATTGTGCCAAGAATACGACTCAGGTTTTGTTTACATTTCTCTCCAAATCCTAGGTTTATCCTTCATAACAGTAAATACAAACTTCTGAATCTTACACAAGATTTACAGGCATTTCACAACCACCATAAATAACAATATAAACTAAGATACAGACACCTATTTTTAAAAAATCCGTAAGAGTGATCCTGCAGATTTTAAGCATATTGCCTGAGGAGCAAAATTCAGCTACAGTATTCTAATAAAAGCAAGCATGAGATGGAAAGCAAATTATATCTGGATGAAAACAGTTACTTGGATAAGAAGGAATTCTGTGAGCATGTTAAATGGTAACAAAGGATTCAAAGGAACCTATTTATAAAATAGGAGGATTGCCTTATGACAAAGATTTTGCTGAATTTACATTGGAGAAGCATGGAATACGCTTTGATGTTTCAGAAATTGCTCTTTCTTTGCCACTTTACCCAGCCTATTCTGAGCGATATAAAAGGTCATTCAGTAAAAAAAGAACCAAATCAAAGATGATGATGATATGAACGAGGACTACAGAAACAATACAGATGAGTAGAAATAGCGGACAAAAAGGTCAAATGAAACCTTTCACTGAGACAGGTCTACAGAATTAATGACAACTCTTAATCATACCCCTATTACTTCAAAATGGTGTCTGAAGGAGCCAAGCAGTGTCAACCAAGCAACTCCTGCTCAATGGACTCAACAGAAGTTAGCAGACGGGATTCTACTTGTGGTTGTAAAAAATGTAATTTTCATGGAGGAAAATTAAAGTAACTCCACCTTCTGACCCCTTCTAATCTGTAACATGCTACTAAAAATTTTCTAGCACACAAAATCTGTTGCACATCTGTTCCAAGTACAATACCAAACTATTTCTTCAACTACTCTATAAACCCAGGGTACAATTAAGCTTTAATCATAAGTTTAACATTTGCTAATAACTTATTTATAATCTTTACAGATACTTCTTGAAAAAATCCTGAAAAGGAAAGTTCTGAATATTTTTGTTTCCTGTTTCCATTTTGGGAAACACCTCTGTAAGGACTAAAACTTTCTCAATAATACAAAGAGACCTGGGTGTTTAAATGAACCTGCTTGGGCAAGACTTCTTCATTTTTCACCAACATTTATAAAGGTAAATTTTATTGTGTGTCACAAGTGGCATTTGTAAGTACAGGAATCCACCAACCTTTAAATTCCCTCTCACCCACGTGGCTCAGCTGTGTCATGCTTTTCTTCACTCAGTATGAAGGAGGATACTGGCATATGTGTTTCCTCAGCTTTTAAACATTTTTTTTTAAGAAATTATCTATTCAGTAAGAGTTTGGTTTTGATCTTTAACTAGTTAAATTGCTAAAATATACTGCAATCTCAAAATAAAGGATTATCTTTCCTCTTATTTTTATCCAGGAATAATAGGTTTGTGATTTTTCTTCATGACGTATTCGAAATCAAGACTCATTCTGTTTTTCATAGATGCTTAAAGGAGAAACTTTATTTAATTTAGGACTGTTGTTAGCTTCTGCACCCTGTATTGATTAGTAAGAGGTCAAGTAAAGGACTTGTACAAATCATCTATGATATCAAAACCTAAGAGAAATTTGTCCTTTTTCCCACTGTAGATGCAGCCTTTCATTTAATTTTAGCAGGTGAGATAGAAATTAACACATTCCCAAGCCTGACATAAATTCAGTCTTTTTTCCTAGGCAAAAATCACAGAAATGTGGACTGGAATTGAACCTCTAGAGGTCACCTAGTCCAACCTCCTCCCTGAAGTACCAACACTACATTTGTCTGCAGTAGCATTATTTAACCAAGTCCTGAAACTTCAGTGAAAAGGATTTGACTTTTAGCTGAAGATGGAGGCTCAGAAAAGGAAAACAGCAAAGACAGGGAAGATCTACCTAAGTTACCTAAGACCACAGCTGGCACAAAACCAACTAGGTATAAACTGGTCATGAGTAAATGCAGGCCAGAAATTCAAAGGAAATTTAAACTATCAGTCAGAAGACATGAGTGATTCAGTGACAAAAGAGATCATTTTCCAGCAGCATGTTCCATTTCGGGAACTGTGATCACCGAGTGGTATAGCAATGCAAGAAATGCAGAAGGAGGTAGAGAAAAGGTAAGCTTTTGTGTTGGTTTGCTTTGATCCTGAAAACACAACCTCCAAGCTAAATCTGCCCAGAGATCTCTAACCAAGTGCAATAAATGGCCTGTCCAGTCCCTTTCTTCAGCACATACATAGGCACAAGGTTGCAAAGAGTTAAAACCAGTGCTTCTTAAAGATCAATCCCAGCTCAGTAGGGAAGCATTCCAAGATCAAAGAAGGGATTTTATTATTTTTTTAAGAAAAAAAGCAAATAGAGAGTAAGATGATTCTCTTTATCAGCAGGGGTGCAGGTATCCAACTTAGTAGTGGCAGCAAGTGCCTCTGTTCTTGGCTTTGGATGCTGTCATGTTTGGTAAAACAAATATTATTCTTCATTAGTTTGTTTATTTTGTACATATTTCTTTATTGGATTTAGTTTAACAAAGATTGCATTAGAAGGAAGAAAATTATTTCCATAATTATACTTTAATAAAAATTAATTGCTCTTAAATTACAGATAATGACTTCAGCTAGCAGATAATGAAAGAGAAAGCAACAACAACAGAAACAACAAATAATCTAGGAACCCAGGTTATATTTCAAAAAGAAAAGACCAAGAATACGCAGATTTTAATGATGAGAAATGTTTTAGCATCTGACCTTCAGCTACTTGTTTTACAGATTGTTGGAGCTTATATTAACTACAACATAAGAAAGCATTTGGGTGAATTAACAGAGGAACATTGCACAACCTAACAAAATCAGGAGTTTCACGTTCTGAATGGCAAGATGTCACATTTCACAGGAGTGGTAGGCAAAATTTTCTTAGAGCTTTTTTTAAGTCAGCTTTTACTCTTTGCCTCCACAATAGAAAAAAACTTCAAAATGTCAAAATTTCTACAAATCCTGGGCTTCTATCTTTTTAGGGGGGTAGCAGGTGGTGGTGTAGTAGGATTGTATTTAGAAATGGGTGATTCCTTCTTCATTTCATTAACACTGAATTCTGTTTCAGAAATCGCACCTTTCAGGGGACTTGCATTTATCCTCTCCAACCTAACCACCCATTCAGAAAAAGGGCTTGTAATGAGATATACAAATCCATTATCAAAACTTTCAGTTTATCTTAAAATTTTTTTCTTCATTTCAAGTTAAACTCCCAAGCTATGTCTGTCCTGATAAACTGAACAATGCCAGGGAACATGGTCAGCCACTGGTACGTAATTATTTATATATTACTGCTGAACTGTCCAGAAGGATCCTGGCATGCTCTAGCCCAGGCTGACCAGCACTGTCCCAGGCAACTCTTGAGAACTGTTCCGTAGCTGGAAGGGACCAGACGCTGTTTCCAAAAGGCAGGTAATATGTTGACTCTATTCTGGAGGTTAAAAATAGTTTCCTGGGTAAAAACAATTTAATAGCATGGACAACAGATATGGTCAGAAATGCTAGTTGGCACCAGTTCCAGAGAACAGCCAAGATGTTATTTAGTTTACTAATGTACTTGTAGCCTCCATGTCAGGCATCCATGACTTTCTGTATTTGCATTTGACTCTTTTTCTGGATATGTTGAAAAGACCTGAGATCCCAAGTGGGTTGCCTACTAGAGCACCTTGCTGTACCAGAAAATGTTTATGTTCTTGCTAGAATACCTGTCCACACAGGTGGACACACACTTCCAGTGGAAGGCAAAAGGACTGTTGCACTATCCATCTGCTGCTTTTATGAAAGCTGTGTTGCTAATGCTGCCTTAATTTTCCTTGGGCAAGACAATTCGCTTCTCTCCAAGAAAATTGGAAGTAAAAGAGCAGCAGCTTCAAAAGAAACACTTGCAGTTTGGAGACTCTCTTCCTTGTAGGAGGGAAAAATCATCATCTAAAAGTCGCAGGGATTGTTTTGCCTCTCTGCTCTCCAGAGAAATTGCAAAGAAATATTGGGATTATTTTTTTATGCCAAATGTTACCCAGTATAGGCACATTCTTCAAGTTGAGTTAAAGTTGTCCCTAGAACAGTCTTGAGACATTTTGAATATACAGTTAACCAGAATCAGGTGAAGCATTGGATCTTAGAAAGCTGCTAATAGGTTCTTTGTTAGGCTCTTACAAAAACAATTCAGATTTTCTTCCTTACAGCTTGTTTTGTTTTCTCTTGTACAAGCTCAAGCTGGACTCATACTTCAGTCTCACAATCCAGATCTAGACACAAAGGTTAATCTGAGGGATGAGCCTGCTGTATCCACTCTGTATCCACTGCTGTATCCCATATTTCAGCAACGATCTGATTTCCTTGTCTGTTAATTTGTGGGGAATGCTCCTTCAGCTGGAGGCAACTTTGACATGAGGGAGAATAACAAAAACCTGCTAATGCTTCAGTTCAAGTGGATCTTAAAGTACTATCTTAAAGTACAGGCCTCCCACATACATCATTTGTTTTACCCTGCAATTTTGCTGGTGATTTGCATGTGCGCACCAAGTCCAACTGCCTTAAGTAACGCGCAGTGAGATCACACTTCCATGCTGCATTCCCGGGAAAGGCAGTCCCTCTGCAGGCAAGAGGCAGTGTCACTCGCAGTGGGAATACACCACATCTGATGCATCCAGTGTCCTTACCATGCTCCTCCCCAATGGGAACTTTCCTGTGCACTTCAAATTCTCTTATCCAAAGGAAAAGGAAGGAAGTGCTTTTTTTCAGCTCTGCAGAGTTTTTGCAGACATATGTGAATCTGTTTCTACTTTTTTTTAAAATATGCATTATTGGGAAACTGCACTTTTGAAAATTGCATGAAATTTTGATAGAATTTTACCTTAAAGCCACAACAGCTATCCATGAAATGTTGACACATCTTACTAAAATTCTTGCTCTTGCTTATTTTTTTCTAAATGTTATTTTGCAATCCTAAAAAAAAAATCTTGTAGTTTTGTGTTTATCAAAAAAATGGATCTTCAATAGAACAGTAGTATAATTGCTATTTTTAAATCATTTCTCAATAAAATTCCAGGAAAAAAACCCACAGTAAATAATGTTAATTTCAAATCCTTTGAAACAAATAGCTTTGAAATGTCAACATTTTATCATTCACTTTTTCTTTTTTCAACCAAAATTAATTCCATGTTATTTTGCAAAAGAAAGTAGCAAAATCTATATATTCTATCTATGCCAAAGTAGAAAAAATATTGCTAGCAAAGCAAAAATATTGTTTTCTGTTATTCTGTGCTGAAGGAAATGATGAAGACCTGTGTTTCATGCTTTCATCTGCAAAGAACCTTTTAGCATCACTGGATAGATGAAAGACCATGGTTTTTATTTACTGTTTCTCCAAAATAGTAAGTGTCATTTGTTTTGAGGAAGATATGTAACAGGCTTTATTGGGAGAAATAGGAATGGCTGGTAAGTAAAATCTGCATTTTCTGCCAAGATCTCCCATGAGTTCAGAAAAAAACAATCAGATTTGCATATTTTAAATTTCCTTAGCTTTACATTTTTTGATGTGCCAGCTGCATGGTATCAAAATAGTTATGCAGCTTGTCCAAAGTCCTGGTTTTGAGGGCTCTACAATTTCTGGGAACTACTCGTGAAACAGAGAAATCTAGGGAACTTCAGTTGCTCGCTCTCCTGTGCCCTGGGAAGTTAGAGAGACAATTCACTACCTTTCTTTTCAAGTAATACTTAATGCAAATATCAATGCTCTTTTTATCCAATGTGAAACCAAAAAGTCCCCAATGTGCTAAGCGTGGGCATATTATATGTTCCAACATTTATGGTATTATTGCATATTTACATGAGTATACTAAAGGATATGTTATGTTTGCATCATTTTAATTTCATACTAATATTTTTTTTGCCTTTGAGAATGTTGCTTTATCCAAAGCGGAGATCTTCGCTGAGCTGTTATGCCCTAGACACACATAAGACAACTATACTGTTCTTTGCTGAAATGGCTTTTCATCATGACAAATTCTATGGAGTAGAGGAAGACAGGGAGTGAGTGGGGTCTTCAATGTTTATTTTGAACTATAGTGAACCATGCTCTCCCTCTGAGCTTAACTGTGACACCATGGATGGAGGAAAGTCTCTTCATTTTTCTGTTTCTTGCTTAAAGATGCAGTATCAGTGTATACAGCTTGAATAAGTAAAGTGTTTAAATGCATACTTAAACTTACACAGGTATGAGTTTGAGGTTTAAGCTGAAGCTTTAGTTCTTAGGCCATCCAGTCACTTTGGCTGCACCAAAGTTTGAAAAGGCTTTTCCTTAACAAACCTGCGTTCTGACTATAATTTATTCTGTGCATCACTGAGGAAATTACAGCTTGTCATCTGTTTCTTGCATGTTGTCATGTCATTGTTTTGGAAAATCTTAATGGAAATTTCAAACACTCAAGGAAAGAAAAACACGTTTTTTAACTGCATGTCCTCATTAAGGCATTTGTTTTCTGTTTTTGTGAATTTCTATTTAACTATGCACATGGAAGGGCTGTTACATTTTCCTTAATTAAAGAAGTTGTGATGTATTTGGGGGATGATTACAGAGCATCAGTGGAGTTGCCTCAGTGTTGGTCAGTACACAATTTTGTCTTCTGCTTGCAAACTTTGTGTATCCTCCCTCTGGAAGACCAGGAAACAGGGACATCACAGCCGACTGAGGACAGGGCCTCCAGAACCTGTACTCATTCTTTCTGTAAGTTACTTCCTCAAAACTGAAATCTAATCCCCAATTCTACAGGAACTTTATTTGTTCCCCACCTATAACACACACAATACCTCCATAGCCAGAAGTAGAAATCATCACGAGTAGTCAGCAGGGCTTCACCAAGAGGAAGTAATGCTTGACCAACCTGATAAACTTCTACAATGAAAAGACTGTCCTGGTAGATAAGGGGAGAGCGGTGGATATTGTTGACCTGACTTCAGGAAGGCCTTTGACACTGTCTCCCATAAGATCTTCACAGACAAGCTATTGATGTATGGGCTGGATAAACAGTGAGATGGACTGAAAGCCGGCTGAATGGCCCAGCCCAGAGAGTAGTGACCAGTGACATGAAGTCTAGTGGGAAGCCAGTAATTAGCAGTTTCATTTTAACATAGTTTGCCTTTAGAGTCTACAAAGCAGCCATTAAGCCGTACCGTTCTTAAACTACCAGCAAACTAAGTGCTACTCTACCATTTCCAATCAGGGATCACAGACTACATGCAGGCCTTTATTTTTGAGCATATATGGAGTATTAGTTACTTGTAAACAGCAAGTGAATATCTATATCGATCATCCTTTTCACTTCATTGGCCTCGATTATTTGTTTTCCTAGAGGACCAACACACATAAGGTCTGCCCAGATGTATTTTCTCTGTGAAGCCGATTGTCAGCCCTATTTTACTAGTAAATGTACTAATCCTGTCCTTTGGCAGCCAATAAGAGCACTTGCTGTTGTATCTAAATACTCCTATTAGCAGCCAAAGTCAATATTTAGGACACAGATTGCTGATTGGCTTATTCCCAGTCCTTTCTCAGGCCTTCCAATCAGCTTTAGAGACACAGGAGCAGTGCAACTCAAAAAATCAAATGAATAGAGAAAAAAGGGCCTTGTTCTTATAACAACATTTGCTAGCTGCCTCTTCAGATAAGGAAATGCGCAGCACAATGTGTGTGCTGGCCAGCCTCCAAACCGCACCATGAATCCCTGGACTAGATCCCAGAATTTGAATTTGAGCAGGGGATGCCTGGAAAGGACATGTCGCTGGCCTTCCAAGAGGAGCAACTATTCTGGTTTGGGCAAGGGGAGATAATGCGCAACCTGAGGAAATGCGCAGGTGATGCCTCTGAAAGGCATTTACAGCTTACAGTGGTGAAACATCAATAGGTCATCTTCTTCATCTGTTAGACCCAGCTTTCCCTACAGTATCACAAAAAACCTGTACAAGGCAACTTGCTTTCTTTGCACAAATCTAGCAAGCTTCAACATGCTGAGTGAATGTTGCCATGTCTTCGCTGCATTTAGGTGTCATCTAAAACAAAGCTTCAACATGCCAGTATGCCGATGTTTGTCAATCTGAGAAACCCACCAACACTTTTAAACCACATTAAGGCTCCATTCATTCCTTAAGAAGCTAAATGAACTGAAATGAGATTAAAAAAAAGTATGCACGGATAACAAAATTTAACTGCATTTGGTGCTATGTAGAAGTAATAGAGCAGTTAGGGGAAGAGCAAAGCTTCTTAGCAGCTGTTACAGAAACAGAATGGCCAATTAAATTTCCAGCTGCAGAGGGAGAGAAACGTTCAATCTCGGGTAATAATAATAATAATAATAATAATCAGGGACAGAAAATTTTAAAGGAAACATATTGCTTTTTTGTCCCAAATTAGCTGATGTTCTTAAAGGTCAACTGCAGTGGGTATGACTGAGCAATCAGCATTTATACTTGAAACTATAGTTCCCATCCTCTCCTATGCCACTACGTAGCCTAGAGAAAGGGCCTGTGCTGATCACTGCTGAATGCCACAGAGTGCTCACATTAGGAGTGCTTGCAATGCGTTTGAATCTCTCTGTCCACAAAAAAAGGAGGATCACCATACCACTGAAGAGTATGTTCTACTTTCAGCACAGAAATAAGACAGTTGAGTTTGGATAGAGGTGTAAAGATCCTCAGTACCTGTCACTGAGGTGATGTTTCAGCTATAGGAACTAATATCCTCTTTCTCATTGTTAGCCAACTTCTCAATTCATCCTTCACCTTCTTTTGCAACAGCTGGCATAGCTCTGAGGCTCATCTAAGCTGCTGGACCAAGAAACAGCTCCATCCCCTCCCTGATTTTATAAAACAGGACAGTGAAGGCACTAACTTCCCCTTTGCCCATCTCCCAGACAAACTATATTTTCCTTACTAAGAAATTAATGCTATTTAGCCAGAGGTTCGTCACCGTGGCCCACATCAGCGGGGTCACAGGCATGGATTTACAGGGAAGACAAACTACTGAGAGGATTAGCGTCTACCACTTCAGCTTGATATCATTTCAGTCACCAACCCTCCATGAAGCAGTTTGTAATCTACCTCACAATTCTTATCTCAATCCATCATTCTTCAGTGGTGATCTTTGTCAAGGAACGCAAACAAATACAGTGTCAGAAGAAGGTGTGGGACAGTTTATTGCCTTTTCAGGATTAAATGTTAGTATCTGTGTACGGTAGATTGCCTTATCCCTTTCATATCAGTACTCAACAGTATTTAAATTAACTCTCTCCACTATGCTATGCTAACTATCCAATATATAAATTGGGACCACACTTTGGCCTACTTTGTTCAGTATCTTCAAAACCTCAGACTGATCATGGTTGATGAGACCTATTCTAGAATCATACAACTCTGAAAGACGTCGCCAAAATAGCTTTAAACAAGTGGGAGAAAAATTACTAGTTTTGTTTGTTTGTTTGAAGCAGATAAAAAGCAGTGCAAATAGTACTGCAGAACATTATCAGAACCAGGGAAATGGCTCAAGGAATGTTAACTAAAAAGCAGTAGAACAAGGAAAAGTTCATTGTTGCCAGCAAGTATTTCTCACCTAAAGGAATGCATGAAATATTTCAGGCTCTGTGCATAATGTCACACTCGTCATCCAGTTAACTGCCATAGATGTTGTGGTTAATTTACATTACTGATGTTTCTGGACTCAAGAGAGGATTTTGCTTTTAGGGGTCTATACTTTTGACTACAGTATATAAAGTATCCTGTCAGCCCTTTGCTCAAGAGACCATACCATCGGCATTTTGCTGTTCTTTCTTTCCACATCACTTTCCATTCCATCTTGTAAGAGTGGTTTGATGCAGCATTCACTCCAGAATTCCCAAACACCATTAATTGTGTTGGTTTTATTACTGGATTTATTTTTCTGCTTATGTAGACTGTGATTTCTGTATTTACAGTCCCATAAGAACCCACCCTTATAAAACCCTAGATGATGATCTTGTCACACAAGCCTTCAGCTGTTTAAAGAGCCTTCTTTCCAACATTTTCTTTTTTTCTCTTCCACCATTCCAGCCATAATATTGCTTTCTACTTCTTTTACTCCATTAAAAAAAAAAATTGCAATGATTTTTTGCATCCCTTTTTATTTTCTTTCTCTCCCTGAGGATTTCAGAGGTCTTGATGAATTAAATAAACTTTACAGGATCTACTTAAAATGAAAAATTAAGTTGATTCCATTCCACACATTGTTACACCAGGGATCAAGGAATTTAAAAGTTCACATATTAAATCTACATGCAAAAACATGCACAGAACACTTACCCATGGACTTAACAAAGATATTGGGCTTAAACAGTTTGCTTATAGGTGGAAAGAAGCTCACTGTCAAAGTTCATAATAAACCAGCAGGTCTCTTCCTACTAACTTTAGAGTTAGGAAGTGTACCAAAACCAGCACAAACAGCTTCCTCCTGTTCAGATTTGACAAGCAGACATTGTTCTTGCCCTTTCTATTTCAAGCTAATAAAATGGTGTCACAATAGACAACTCTTCCACAGTAATGAGCTTCTGAAATGTGGAGTTCTTGACTGGATTTTAGGTCAAAACTAAGCTACTTTTACTGATTTTATTTCCATTCATAGATGATTGTCAGCCTACAATTCAGCATGAGACCTTAAGAAAGAAATGTGAGAAAAACTGAATATGATGCCACTATAGGAAGAGGTTGGAATTAACCCAAAGCCAGGCAATTCCTACCACAGGAAAATGGAGAGGTAAATGTGTTGGAGATGAGACTTAGCACTTCTAGTTACAGAGGCATGAGAAAAGAAGCACTGGCTGCTGTGGAGAGACTTTTCTTTCCTTAAGTCTCCCTGGAGTCACTGCCCTCACTGGGAGCAGCACCAGCAGCATTTTGTGCTTCCCAGGGCTTTGATATTGGCACTGGAGATATAGCCAGTTTGTTGCCTCCTGTAGGGCTGCCCAGGTAATGTTGGGTTTGCTTCTACCTTGACCCCAACCCTGTGTGTACATGACCTCCACAAGGAAACATCCACAATATCTACTCTTCCTGAGTTAGAGAAAACTTCTATCAGGACAAGATTTCACCTTCATACAGGCTAAAGACTAGATCCCACCAAACGCTCAGACATATTCAAGTCAGACAGGGTTGAACTGGCTCAAGCCATGTACCTTCCCAGTGGGGCTACAGAGCTTCTGGCTTAGATCTGACTGATAGCTGGGGATCTCAGAGAGCTGGTAGGCAGAAAATTCTTGTCTTCTTGTGAAAGACTTCTCACATATACCCTTGTATATGTCCAGTTCCTAAAAGGGAATCTAAAAGTCATTTGCACATTGAATGCTAGACCACTTCTAGTCAGCTAACTGGAAATCATAAGTGCACCTCAACTACCATATGTCTTCCCAAATTTAAGTATATGAACCTAGTATCTTCATTCACTTACGAGCCAGACTCAGAATCCTTTCTCCAAAGCAAACAGCTCCAGCTACACCTCCAAAGACACGGTAAAGTCTTCTTTTGCCTTTGTTTCAGTGAAGTGGTAAGGACGGCTCTGTCCACCCTACATTTAAAAGTTTAGATTTTAGATCTGACAGAAAGACCTGACAGAAGTTAGGTCCAGATCCTTGTCTTGGGATGTACTGAAAGACAGTTTTTCCACACACCTTAGGAGAATACAACAGCAAACAGCTTGTTGGATAACATGGATAAAGGCATCCTCCACATTATCAGCAAGTATGTGTAGAATTTCAGGTGCTTCTCAGCTATATTGCAACCAAGAATGGAGGCAAGAGAGATGTCTGGAGGATGGCTAAACCCTGTTCCAGTTTTAGTGTGATTTAGTGTAAGAAATATAAAGTCATCCTTTAAGTGAGAAGAAAACATTTCTAGAGAAGTAAAAAGTGCTTTACCCAAGCCTCAGAACTGAAGTGGTAAGCTGAGTTGTAAATTAATCAGCATGTGAATGTAGATCTACGTTTGAAGGCAGTTAAATCACGTAACTTCTACTAACTTGATAGAAATTTTGTCATCTGAAAATCAGCAAGATTTGTGGATGTCAAGGGGATGAACACCATAAATACAATTCATACAGGGAGCAGGATCAGATCTTACTTATACCTGCTTTACATTGATGTAACTCTACTAGATTTTGATGCCTTATTCATACCACATAAAGTAAGATGGATATTCTGCAACTGGTGGATCTGTTACGGGTCCTACCATTTGTTAGGCAAGGCACGTTGGTCCCAAGTTGTCTTTCCTAGAAATCAATGGGGAGTTGCACTTACAAATAGATAGCACAGTATAGCCAATAACCATGAAGGCTATGAACATACTGATTCAGTGTAGAGATTTCCTGAGAAAATCATGGAAAGGGTAGTCTTAATTAAATAAAATGAGTTTAATAGTTTTGTTTCTGCATAAATGGGCAGTGCTCTGGAGACAATGTAGATTCTTTGTTGCAATTAATTGTTTTATAGCATTATAAACCAAATATTTCTGTGGTATTAACAGCTAGTTCTTAAGCCTGTTAGAACAAATATAGATCTCCAGGCATAGATCAAGACATAGAGAATATGTCCAAAAGATGAATGTGCTGAAGATGTTAGAGAGATTATATCAAGGATTAACTGATTAACCCTATTCTATTTGTATAATTTCTAGAATTTCAGATAAAGAAAAACATTTTAAAAAGAAATACCAGACATTTTCCTTTCTTTATGTGTAATTATTGTAGACCTGTTTGAGATTACTTATATCATTAACAATATAAAGACAACAAAAGCAGGCATATCTCTTAATCAGTGTTATTAGAGGAATTACAGCTTCCTCAAAGAAAGCGGTTATAGAGATAGACATAATCATCATCCTGTCTTATTTGTCTTTCAAAAGTGTTATCAGTCATTTCTGTGCAATCCGCCTATGTATCTCTGGGAAAACGGGTGCTGGAGTCACATTTGGGACAGAGAGTTTGGTGGAGATACATTCTCTCCTTCGCATACACTTTCCACTTTGTCTCTCACAGTTGGCTCTTAACCAAATCAGAAACATTTATACCAAAGAATCTATTTACTTTGCCTATATGAAGTACAATAACACAAAATATGACCAAAAAATAGGCATGGAGTATTAAACAAGGTAGACATGCAAAAAGTTACTGAGGTGTTTCATCTTTTAGAAAATTACTTTGAATGGCTAGAAATTATACACCAGAGAAAAGGTAAATGTGAGGTAGATATTCAACAGTCGATTTACTTTGTTCATTCATTATCAATTTAGCAGGCTTGACAACACTTTTTCATGTGATCAAATTTTTATTTGTATTGAAACTGAAAATCAATTTGCTTTTTGATGGACATTAGTTTCAGTAGAGCAAATGTAAAAGCTTCACACCTTTCATTGATGCCTGAATTAGACCAAATTAAAGGACTTGATATGCTTGATTGAGTGGTTATATGCCACTTGTCAATATTACTATAACAAGCCATACTGAAAATCATGAATTAGTAATGCTGAAAGAGCATAGGGAAAAATTGCTGGAAGATATTTGGGATAATGGTATTTTGTAATGGTATAGCAATAGGTGTGGCAAATCATGGGAATTGCATGCAATTACACCTAATTTATGTTTAGAGCTTTGACCCAAGTTCCATTAATATCAAGAGGAATGTTAGAGGAAAAGTCAAGGTAAAAATAACCCAGTTTCCATATGAGAGTGATCATATTTGACTAATCAGAACTTCTGCAAATAAGCAGCAGCTTCAAATAACTCAACTCCTGACCAAAACTGAAATGATGACACAACATCAGCTAGACCCTTAAACTGCACAACATTCCAGTGAGTGAGATGGTAACAACTCTTTTTATTCATGTTGTTTAATAATTTCCCTCCCAAGGAAGTTTTCAGTCATTTACAGTTTCAGAACTTCAACCATTTGAGCTTAGATTCTCTCTGCTGGGTTTTTTATTTTATTTGTTCTTTCTACTAGATCAATGAGATTTTTCTAAGAATGAGACGTAGGATAAATTTGATTTGCACTGAGTGCTGTCTTGGGCATTTTCTAGTATTTTTATGATTGACTATTCATTCTTAATGCCATTATCTTGTTGTTTGAACGTAAGCACAGGTAATTGCAACTATTTAATGTAGAAAATGGGGGGGGGGGTGTCATCATTTGGTTGCTGGTTTGGAGTATTTCTCCAAAATTTTGCCTGCTACCTTCCTGGTGTGGGTTTGGGCTTTTTCAGTTGTTTTTCTTCCCTAGGCTCCAGTATTTTAATTCCACCATATTAAATTAATACATCGGCATCTTATTTCTTTTAGGATTATATGACTTCTCAGGTTTTTCAGGAGCTTTTCATGAAATCCCAAAGTAACAGTAGCAGACCATGGAGGAGTCTTTAGTAAGCAAATTATAGTTTCTTTTTTTTTTTTTATAGTCTGCTTGGTCTGTTTCTATAAACTCTGAAAAGAAACCCAGAATAAAGTGATTGCCACAGCTTTAAGATCCATAAAGAGACCTATCTAGAAAAAAAATGTTTGACTTTCATTACTCATAAACATATAGATACACTACATTTATTCATTATTTATGTTTGTGGACTGACACCAATCTACATGCCCCATGTGAATTCTCTTTAGTTCATGTAATGCAGAACATGGCAAAATATTGTTTCATACAGAAACATTTTCTGACACAATAAAAAATGTTCATCTACCAATCCTCAATTTCTTCTTCCTTCCTTGGTCCAAACAGTGTTCCAACTGAAACTCTAGATATAAAGATTTTTTTTGTATGCTTGTGTTAATCTTGTCACTTGAAATATTTTAGTAGAGAAATTGTTGGTGTCAAAATAGATTATATTTTTTTTTAATTTTACACTGCAAGTTCATCCAAGACATTTGATTCAAGAAAGGCCAAGAATGTCTCCTGCTATGATTAGATAGTGATTTTTCTACTCAGCCCCTCAAATTAAGCACCTTGAAAAGCTTCTTGATGCCAGTCTGCTTTGATCTTGCAATCATTACCATTGTTTAAGGCATTAGTGAGCCCTCATATACACCATACAGAATTTCATTCATCCATTTCAAGAGAGATGAATTCAGATTGGAATGTGTGCAGAGAAATCCTGCTAGAAATGGTCAACTGAATGGAGAGCTTATGTTTGGAAAGGACACCTAAAAAAAATCTTGGCTTATTTAATTCAGGAAGAAAAAAACGGAAAGCAGTCTGTAAAATCATCAGGGTGATAAATGAGAGGGAGAGAGAAGAGGTAATTTAAATTAAAAAAAAAAAAATTGGCAACAGAACAAATTAGTATGAGCTAGTCATGAATAAATTTTGGCTGGATTTTACCCATCTGAAGAATGAAATCTGGGAATTGTCTTCCACCTGGATAGAAGAACAAGAAACTTAGCCGATCTCAGCTATATACTGTGTAATGCAGAGAATTTGGTTCTATAGCTCGTAATGGCTTTTCCTTTTCTATAAATGTTTCTTTAAGGGTTACTGTTCTTTTCCTAGTAATGCTAGGAAGGTTAGCAAAGAACCTAATAAAACCCACAGACTCTCTATAGACAATATCCCTCACCCTCCATCCCCTGTTCATTAACAATTAATCTGTATTCAGAAAGGTGGAGTTCTTTCTTCATCAAATATTGGCTCAAGTGTCCTCAGGCAAGCTGGTGAAAATGCCCCTCAAAAATATACCTTTGGGGTTTTTTTTCTACTTTCTGCCTCCATTCCTCAGGACACATCATGGAGAGGTCCAACATATAATCAGATACCCCTACTGTGTGATCTGCTTGCCAGATAACCCATTTAAACCAGTTCTCTTGATCAGGTGCCAGGTTCTTTTTCTATTTGAAATAATCCTCTGTTCCTGGCTGCATAGGCACACCTCTGTGAATACTAAACTGTCAGGGAGGCAGAAGAACAACAGAGATGGTTAGGGAGGTGCACCTTAAAGCTGAGAAAACTGACTTTGATTAAGATAAACAATGCCCATAATTTTATAGAGAATTCAGAAGTTGTTGGTAGGCAGATCTTCTGAATTGTCACAAAATGCACTCAGCAGCACATTTTAGGATTAGGCATTAAAGGTGGGAAGTAGGCTGTGAAGCAGAAAAATAAAGCAACCAAGCTTTGGCCACCGAAGCATGTTTGCTTACTTAAAGAGGTACCATATTTCACTAATTGGATTTGCTGTCCTGCAATTTTCACCGCTCAAGCAGTCCAATCAATACTAAAATGTGAAGAAAATCAGTTAATTCTATGTTTTTTCCCTAGGTAATTTACCATTGGTGTACCCAAGTTCTTTCTATTAAATTTTAGTTGTTGCTTAGCACTTTGAGAGCACAGCATTTAATTGTTTTCTTATGCATGTAGATCCTAAGGTCAGCCTAACACTGTGCATTAATGTCAGATCAATTTTATTGAAATAGAAATAAGTATAACTGTCTCAACAACATTATTGTCACAGTTCAGGGTAAGCCGTATTTTTTGATCCATCCCTGTGTCCCTGTGGATGTCCCTTTCAAGCAACAAGCCCGTATCATGCACAATTACATTCCGATGTACTGTCTCTGGCTGAGATGGAGTTAACTTTCCTCATAGCAGCCCATATGGTGCTGTGCTTTGCATTTGTGTCTAAAACAGTGTTGATAACACACCAATGTTTTGGCTTTTGCTGAACAGTGCTCACACAGCATCAGGGCTTTCTCTCCAAATCCCCCTCCCATCCAAAGGCCAGGAGGTTGGGTGTGGGCAAGAGCTTGGGAGGGGACACCGACAGGACACTTGACCCAATCTAACCGAAGGGATATTCCAGACCACATGACATTGTGCTAAGCAATAAAAGCTGAGGGCAAGGAGGCAAATGCAGGTACAGTCGTGGTTATGGTGTTCGTCTTCCCAAGAAACCACTACATGTACTGAGGCCCTTTTTCCCAGGCTGGACATCTGCCTGCCACTGGCAAGTTGTGAATATTAAACTGTTTTTTTCTTAGCCCATGAGCTTTTCCACCTTATTTTCTGCCCCTGTCCCGTTGAGGAAGGGGAGAGAGAGAGCAACAGGCTGGGTGTCTGGCAGCTGGCTAAGGTAAACCCACCACACATGATTGACCCTGTTTTTATAGTAAGCCACAGGTTACAATCACAGAATTATGTAGGTTGGAAGGACCTTCAGCTAGTTGAAACCCCTTGCTCAATGCAGGTTCCCGTATAGCAGGCTGCTCATGGATTTCTCCAATTGAATTTTTAATATCTTGAAGGACAGAGATCCCTCAACCTCTCTGGAAACTGTTTCCAGGGTTTGACCACACACATGCTGATTTTTTTCCCCTAATATTGAGTCAGAATTTCCCATCTTCCAGCTTGTGTCCATTACCCCTCATTCTTCCTCTAAATGTCTGGCTCCTTTTTCTCTGTTTCCTTCTGTTAGATAGTTGAGGACAGCATTAAGATCCCCCTGGAGCCATACGTCTCCAGGCTCAACAAGCCCAGCTCCCTCAGCCTCTCCTCACAGGGCAAATGTTCCAGCCCCTGACCAAACTCTCTCCAGTTTATTGATGTCTTTCTTGTACTTGACTAAGATCTGGGTTACAGTACTTCAGGGGAGACTGCACTTTCTCGGTAAGTCTGACTACGTTCAGGTACCTGCAGTTTTTCTTTTTATGACTCTCATACAAATCATACATAGATACATAACAGCCTTCTTAAAATGGAAGTATTAAGCTATTGTAACAAAGGGACAGCATTTCCTGAAAGAGCAGCTGGCATGCTCATCTATCTTAAAATCTTTTGATCTCCAGATGATAATGAAGCTAGTTGTAACTTCTTCTGGTCCCACAAGGTCCTGTGTCTCAGCTGGTTGTTCCAAGATAATTACTCTCCACGGAGCAAGCGTTCATTTTTAGACCTGCAGGAGAGTTCTTTTGATCTCCTGCATGCCAGGAACTTTTCCTTTCTTGCTTCAGAGCAGTTTCTCAGCTCAGCGTTTTCACAGGCAATGATACCCAAGTCTCTCCTGTTTTCTGTGCTTTGACTTAGCTTGAACAATTCTTTTTGTGTCTTTAAAAAGGAAAGAATCTCCTGATCTACTAAACAAATACAATAATTTAGAAAATCTATCAATAATCAGTTCAATATAGTGACTGAACCGATCATTAGAGTAGCACTTTAAATACATCACTTGGGTTTTCCAAGCACAAGAATGGAACAAATGCTTTAAGGAATTTCTCAGATATCCTTCTGGGTTATAAACTGGGATGAAATGTTAGTGTTTACTTTTATGTGTATTCCCACAATATCATGCTCCCGGAGCAGAAGTGACCAAGTTAGCAGTTTGGTCTTAGGTCTTACACACATAGGAACGTTTCCTAAGCAGTTGAGCACAAATGTAAAGGTCCTCTCTCTGTGCCAGGCTGCCACCTTCCCACCCAGTCCAAGGACAGTGGAAGGTAGCTGGGAGCCCTCCTGAGGCCAGAAGGTAAAGAAAGCACAAAACCTCCCAGCTCTGCCTTTTAACATGAAGTCTCAGACCCTTCCAATAACCTCACCTGAACACTCAGAAATTATTACAGAGCAGCTCTGTTACGGAGGCATGCGCACTCAAATCCAACAGGTGTTAAAGCTCAGATTTATTCTTCAGTAGAAAAGTTAGTTAGAACTCTGGTAGCAGTAGTGAACTACAGGCTCAATGATGTAAGGGGAATCAGTACTGCACAGCCAACTTAAGAATCCCCAAGATTTAAAGTGATGGCTCCAAAATGCACGTATCACTCACCTAAAAGCTGAGGGCTCTCTCCCTTGAGGAGTTACCGCGGGAGGTGCCCCAACCCAAGGGGGAGTCCCCGACTGCAGACCCGCTGCTCCGAGAAGGACTGGTTCCAACATGTCCTCCAGCAGGACCCCATTTATACCCGTCGAATCTGATCTGTGGTCATTTTAATCCCTATTGGCCAAGAAGGTCACCTCAGTGTACCTGGCATGTCTCCACTGGATAGTTCAAATTTCAACACGTGGCCTCCAGGATTTAGGGTTTTTTTCCTCTTCTCCCTGCCTGGAGAAGTTTCATTTCCTGCTGGGGGCAGGGAGGAGTGTACTGCCACAAGCTCCAAACAAGTCTCACAATCGCTGCCCTTGTTCTCATGGGGGACTTCAACTTTGTGTGCTGGAAATATAATACAGCAGAGAGCAAACAGTCTAGGAGGTTCCTGGATTGTGTGGAGGAGACCTTCCTGACACAGCTGGGGAGTGAGCCAGCGAGGGAAGGCGCCCCGCTGGACCTGTTGTTTGTGAACAGAGAAGGACCTGTGGGTGATGTGGTGGTTGGAGGCCATCTTGGGCATAGTGATCATGAAATGATAGAGTTTTCAGTTCTCAGAGAAGTAAGGAGGGGAGTCAGCAGAACCGTTCCCTTGGACTCCTGGAGGGCAGACTTTGGCCTGTTTAGGAGCCTGGTTGACAGAGTCCCCGAAGGGCAAAGGAGTCCAGGAAGGCTGGACATTCTTCAAGAAGGACATCTTAACAGGCGCAGGAGCGGGCCGTCCCCATGTGCCGAAAGACGAGCCAGCAGGGAAGACCACTGGCCTGGCTGAACACAGAGTTTTGGCTGGAACTCAGGAAAAAAAAGAGAGTTTATGACCTTTGGACGAAGGGGTAGGCAACTCAGGGGGACTACAAAGATGTTGTGACTTATGCAGGGAGAAAATTAGAAGGGCCAAAGCCCAGCTAGAACTTAATCTGGCTACTGCTGTAAAAGACAATAAAAATACTTCTATAAATACATTAGCAACAAAAGGAGGGCTAAGGAGAATCTCCATCCTCTATTGGATGCAGGGGAAAACACAGTGAGAAAGGTTGAGGAAAAGGCTGAGGTACTTAATGCCTTCTTTGCCACAGTCTTTAACAGTAACACCAGTTGTTCTCTGGGTACCCAGCCCACTGAGCTGGAAGACAGGGATGGGGAGCAGAATGAAACCCCCATAATCCAATGGTTAGTGACCTGCTACACCACTTAGACACACACAGGTCTGTGGGGCCGGGTGGGATCCACCCAAGGGTACTGAGAGAGCTGGTGGAAGTGCTCACCAAGCCACTTTCCATCATTTATCAGCAGTCCTGGATAACTGGGGGTGTCTTAGTTGACTGGAAGCTAGCAAATGTGACGCCCATCTACAAGAAGGGCTGGAAGGAGGATCCAGGGAACTATAGGCCTGTCAGTCTGACCTTGGTGCCAGGGAAAGGTATGGAGCAAATCATCTTGAGTACCAACATGCGGCACATACGGGACAACCAGGTGATCAGGCCCAGTTAGCATGGGTTTATGAAAGGCAGGTCCTGCTTGACTAAACAGATGTCGTTCTGTGAGAAGGTGACCTGCTTAGTAGATGAGGGAAAGGCTGTGGTTGTTGTCTACCTAGACTTTAGTAAAGTTTTGACACTGTTTCCTACAGCATTCTCCTGTAGAAACTGGCTGCTCATGGCTTGGACGGGCATACTCTTTGCTGGGTAAAAAACTGGCTGGATGGACAGGCCCAAAGACTGGTCATGAATGGAGTTAAATCCAGTTGGATGTGGTGTTCCCTCAGTACCAGTTCTGTTTAATACCTTTATCAATGATCTAGACGAAGGGATCGAGTGCACCCTCAGCAAGTTTGCAGACAACACCAAGTTGGGTGGGAATGTTGATCTGCTTGAGGGTAGGAAGGCTCTACAGAGGGGTCTGGACAGGTTGGATTGATGGGCCGAGGCCAGTTGTGTGAGGTTCAACATGGCTACGTGCCGAGTCCTGCAGTTGGGTCACAACAACCCCATGCAGCGCTACAGGCTTGGGGAAGAGTGGCTGGAAAGCTGCCTGGCAGAGAAAGACCTGGGGGTGCTGGTTGACAGTCGGCTGGATATGAGCCAGCAGTGTGCCCAGGTGGCCAAGAAGGCCAACGGCATCCTGGCTTGTATCAGAAATAGGGTGGCCAGCAGGAGCAGGGAGGTGATTGTTCCCCTGTACTCAGCACTGGTGATGCCGCACCTCAAGTCCTGTGTTCAGTTTTGGGCCCCTCACTACAGGAAAGACATTGGAGGTGCTGGAGCGTGTTCAGAGAAGGGCAGTGAAGCTGGTGAAGGGCCTTGAGCACAAGTCTTATGAGGAGCAGCTGAGGGAACTGGGGTCGTTTAGCCTGGAGAAAAGGAGGCTGAGGGGAGACCTTATCGCTCTCTACAACTACCTGAAAGGAGGTTGTAGCCAGGTGGGTGCTGGTCTCTTCTGTCAGGTGGCTGGAGATAGGACGAGAGGAAATGGCCTCAAGTTGCACCTGGGGAGTTTTAGATTGGATATTAGGAAAAAACTCTTCACTGAAAGGGTTGTCAAGCACTGGAACAGGCTGCCCAGGGAAGTGGTTGAGTCACCACCCCTGGAGATATTTAAAAGACTTGTAGATGCAACACTTAGGGACATGGTTTAGTGGTGGACTTGGCAGTGCTAGGTTAACAGTTGGACTCAATGATCTTAAAGGTCTTTTCCAACCTAAATGATTCTATGATTCAATGTGAGCATTCAAAATGATTTAAGAAAAAAAACCAAACAAACAAATAATTAAAAAAATCAGAAACTTGATCAAACATGAGGTTTCTTCTGATGTTGCTCAAAAGGCAGAAGTAACTGTTTCTTTTATTTAAAAGCTAGTGTTTTTTCTGAAGTTTTGTGCTGTGCTGACCTATCTCTGCAAACACTAAAGATACCAATAACTAAACACTAAATGCTAAACATTAAATACTAAATAGCAAAGAAGAAACAATGAATATATTTTTTTTTAAATAAAACTTCCCTGAGAATTATTTAAAGAAAAAGCATCATTCACAGGGTGTAATTATTCAAAGGTTTTGGTGGTGATGAAATTGTGTTCAGCAAAAAGAGTGCCCTCACAGACAGGATTGGAGCTTCCAGGCCTCACATGAAATAAATGCTATCATATCCAAAAAGAGGTGTTAAATATTCAAAAATGGCCCTGTGAATTGAATGCAAGTTATCACCCTTATCAGATCAATAAAATGGATGAATTTATCAAGCCAAAGGCACAAGGCATTGTGACAGTGTTCTGAGCACCAGCTCCTCCTTGCTGAGGTAAGATGACTATCATACAGAAATGTTTTGAAAGAAATATAAAAATTCAGAAATTAGGTCTTTTTATTTCAAGAAGGCAACACAGTGCAGGCACTGTGGTCTGACCAGCAATGACTGTGTATTCAGACAGATCTGGGTGATATCTTTGATAAGTTAAATATGCTTGATTTGTCTCAGAAGAGATGAGATTCAAACAGTCTGAAACGACAAAGTTATCTGCATTTCAGGAAGCTTAGCCTGTGGGAGGACAGGAAAGAATAGAAACAGTGATATAAACTTACTTGATCCTTTGTGGACTTCTGTAAAAATGAAAATGTATGTGGATACCATGAAAACACAAGCAACTGAACTCTGCAGACTTAGAAAACAAGCTCATGAAATATTCTGAGATGACAATTGACTGTAGAGCTAAGAAGTCTTTTCAATGAAACAGCTTTAATTGTGTTTCTCTGCTCACCAAAGATGCTGATTAAGTTTTCTGTTGACTGTACAATGAAGATAAAATCAAAGACACTGTATTAGCTGTAGCACTAAAAGAATATTCTGACTGATATGGGTTTGCTGCCATTTAGGTCTACTGTGAACTATAGCTTTCTGTATGTTTGTAATAGTAAGCAAACTTCAGAGGAGGTTGCATCTTGTAAATTATTTAATATATGTTATACAAATACTTATCTAAGTACAGGTTGCTTGCAAAATCACATGGAATAATAGAGATATTACATCCTGAAGTTTAGAATTTTATAATAATTACATTAGCTGGCATTGTTTGCCAAAGCAGCTACCAGCGAGAACAATGTCAATGTTAAATAACTATACGTAGGATAACTCTAACACTAATTCCTCATCTAAATTGTGCATTCATCCACTGGAAATAAATGAGGAGTAAATAGATCTGAGCATGCTATTAATTCAGGATGATTATGAGTGACCAACATGACATGGCTGTTAAAAAGTAAATGTAGAAATGTAGTCTTAGGATGCATTAGGTATTCATATACAAAGTACAAATAAAACCTCATCTGCAAGATTGCCTGATACTCTTTTCACTCACATTCAAGAAAAAAGAAATCATGTGGAAACAAGCATGGATAAGAGTCTTCAGTGGAGGATAAAAACTTAAAAGACTATGCTTTGCATAAAGAAGGAGATGTGATATGGTTGACTGTGATTAACAGAGAAGGAACTGAGCTATTAAAGACCAATGCTAACGTAAGACCAATAGGAAATATGTATGTCTGCATGACTGCAGTCCAAGCACACCCTTCCCATCCTGTTTTCCTCCAAAAGATGCAATTCTCTGTGGTCTTTCTGAGTACTTAAACAAACATATTCACTAACTTAAGTATGCTTATATTTTCAAAGTTAACTTAAGAGTCATGAATAATACTAAATTTGTTGACTTATCTGGAGGACAAGCAGTTTACAACAGAATGGGACATTCTGGAGAAAGATTTAAGAGAAAAAAAGATCAAGAGAAAAAAAGATCAAGTAGTGAGTTACTGTTTTAAAATAAATATTGCAGATGCCAAGGCCACGCAAATGTATCCTTTTGTGTATTTTGTTATTCTTCAGTCTCTGATACAGAATATCTTCATTTTCTATCTCATTTTACAAATAATGTGAAAATAATATAATTCTTCATACCTACTTTTACTTAGGATTTTTTGAATCTGAGCAATAAATCAAGCTTTTATGTGGCAATAATCTAATTCAAAGTAAGTTGGTTCTCACTGCAATTGGTATTCTGGTATTTCTTGAAGACAAATTCTTATTCTCTTATTGGAAAAAAGGTTTATACTTTTGAAATTCCATAGATTTGGGTATTTTTGTTCCTGGCTCACACATGCTGAAGTGAGAGGGAAAGTGGACCCTTCAAGCCCTAAGAATGTTTATATATATACCATGAGCATGATAATGACTTTTTGTCCCTCAACAATCTTCTCTTCATCAGATATCTATTGGAAAATTGCATAGTAAATATGCAATATGTTTACTTTTTCAAAGCCTTGTTTATTCCAGATTTAAAAAAAAAAAAAAGTAAAATATGTAAAAGGTATACTATACAATACATCCACTCATTTGAAAAAAAGACAGAATTACAGAATCACAAAATGCTTGAGGTTGAAAGGGATGTCTTGAGGTCACCTGGTCCAACTCCCCTGTTCAAGCAGTGTCATGTAAACTCATTACTATATCTAGACCTATTATTTAAATAGAGAATAGACTAACTGTTTTAAAACCTTCTGTAAGTCCAGGAACAATTTTCATTTCTAATCACAGACAGTTACAATTAAGGTGACTGATAGTCAGTGGAGACCATCCCGTCAACTCTGAGTGGCCACTCAATTTACAATCAAAGAGTCACAGATTCCTTCAGGTTGGAAAGGTCTCTAGCCCAACCTCAAAGCAGGGTCAGCTATGGGGTCAGACCAGGTTGCTCAGGGCTTTACCCAGTTAGGTCTTTCAAACCTCCAAAGATGGAAACTGCACAACGTCTCTGGCCAACCTGCTCCAGTGCTGGGCTGTTCTCATGGGGAAAGGTTTCTCTTTATATACCACATGAACCTCTCTTGTTTCAACTTAGGACATTGTCCCTCATCTTTCCACCATGCGCAACTGTTATGAGACTGGCTCTGTGTCCTTCATAACCTCCTCATAGGCACTGGGGCTGGTGTTAGATCCCTCCAAAGCCATCTCTTCTCCAACCTAAATGAGCTCAGTTCCCTCAGCCTCTCCTCACAGGGCAAGTAATCTCGCCCTGACCATTTGGTGGCCTCCACTGAACTTGTTCCAGTTTATCAACATTTGCGTTGCATGGGGGAAGTTGAGGAGGGGAGGAAACCTAGACACTGTACGCTAGATGAGGTCCAATGAGCGCTAAGTGAAGGGGTATAAACATATCCTCAATCTACAGTGTTGAAAGCTGTGCTAAAGTTGTAATTTAGATCCACCGCTCTCTCTCTACCCTTACATCCAGTAATTTTATTATAGACAGCAATCACATTGTTCAGGCATAATTTATCCTTGGGAAATCCATGCTGACTGCTCCCATCACTTTCTTCTCCTTCAGGTGCCGAGAAGTGTGTCCTAAAATGACTCGCCCCATGATTTTCCCAGGGACTGAAGTGAGACTGACCACTTAGCAGTAGTTCCACAGATCATCCTTTTGACATTTTTTGAACATGGGACATGGGACAATTGTGACATGTCAATGTTTCTCAGACTTCTGTATATGGAAAGTAAGCTTATTATCTGGAGATATGCAACAATCATATTTAAAATCACTAGCCATTGAATCTTAAAAGTGTCTATAACTTGAGTCACTATTATGTCCTACTTTTTGTTCACAGTTCCTTAGTTTGATATGGGTCCATAAGGTGGAAAAGGCTACAGATAAAACTTTCTAAAATAATATTATAACCTGCGTAGGATAGAACAATTTACATCTTTTGGGTTGCTTTTGAAAAAAATATATTTATATAATTTCTTCTCCTTCCATGTTCCAGACAGGTATTTCTAGTTCCCTAGAACTGGACCCAGAGACCCTTTAGAGTCAAAGTTAAAGTCTATAGTTGTTTTTCTAATGTTTTTGATGGATTTTGAATTAAGTGTCGAATCGGATATGAATTTCTTTGGAAAAAACTATACAGTTTGACCTGAGAAATAAATGGCAGAGTTGTTGTTAATAAGAAGAAATGTGTTCAAGAGTGGCATTCTCTTATCACTCTCTTCCTATCCATGTTTATATCTAAGAAATGATGGTATGCACAAGCTGTTAAAGAAATAGGAAGGCCAGTAACCTGTGTTAAAATGATGTTGTGCTCTTCTCTAGAGCATTCAAGTTTTCTCAGAAAGAAAATATTATTCTGGTTGAACATTGCCTCTGTTCACAGTTATAATTTCAATTATCTCATCTGGATTGCATTCATCAGCCTATTTTGTTTTCAACAAGTGTCTTCTGTCTACTTACTCACTGAGTAAAAACAAACCCCCCAAAACCTAACATATCTTAAACAAAATCACATTTCAAGAGCATTACATTGCAGGTTCTCTTCAAAGGAGCAGCTATGAGACGCAGTGATTTTTGATAGGTGAGCATTTGGTCAACTGTCAGAAAGAGAAATCACATCAATACCAACCTGTCTTAATAGTCTGACATGCACTGACATTTTTCACAGAACTCCAGTGAGGGATGCTGCTTTTTTCCTAGATTTGTCCCATTCAGGGTGGCAACAACAAATCAAGAAAGCTGTGTAGACAAATCTCTGCTGATCAGGTGAGTGAGCAACGTGGATGAGGAAAGCATTAGTGCAGGAAAACTCTACAGTGAGATCAGGCTGTGTTTTCCTGTCTAACTTCCGATAGGGCTGGAGAACAATTTTTGACAGGGTTTGCTCAGTTTACAGGGCTGTACAAAAAGACTTGCTCCTGTGAGTGGTGGCTCAGTAATGATCCAGTGCTTTCTCAGTGCTATGACATGATGGGTTTTGTGCTGTGGGAATCTTTCAGAATCTTATTTTCCTGTGTCCCTCCTTACCTCTCTCAAACAAAAATGTTTGAGAATCTTTTAGAAAAGTCCTGTGTCCTAACAGCAATTGTTGAAAAGAACAGCCATGAGAAGTGGCTTTTTCATTAAAATAACTGCAATTCCCTGCTACTTGTATAAGTTTATTATTCCATTATTGATGTTGGCCAAGATCCAGGCCCATTGTACCATTTTACAAAATGTGCTACAAAGTGGTTTTGCTGCTACAATAAAGTGCATCTGTCACCCCAATTATGCAAAGCAAGTGGTTGACTGCAAAACTACATCAAAAACTGAATTAGGATTTTTCATTAATTTATACAAGAAATGCCAACACAAAATATACATTTATTTTGTAGTAGAGGTACTATATTACCACTACTACAGAAAATTAGACCCTTGTGTCTGTATCAGAATGCAATTACCACAATATAAAACCCATTTTTATTATTTTGGCCAATACCTCAGTTGCCATTAACAATGTCACGCAGAATGAGATATGGCTTATTCAAAGCATATATAAATGTATCACTTACTTATTTAAAGACATATTCAAGCCATTAGATGTGGCTTATTCAAAGCCATATCTAAATGTAAGTCCGAAAGAATCTTCTTGCCTTATCAATTTTATCAAAGGGACAGATTCTGGTCCCCTTTTTCATATTGGATAACAATATGTTCCATGGATATCCTCACTAATATCAGTAGAACTCCTTGGGGTTTAACGAGCTATTGATTGTGATGGAATTCAAATCTCTCTTTCCATAAACCCCTCAATCAAGCTCTTGTCTGCACCACAGACACCTACATTTTGGTGAGGACCCAGTCAAGTCAGCTGGTAAGTTTGAGTTCATTCTCAGTGCAACAAGCAAACCAGACAAAATTTCAGAATTCTTTGTTACTGTTGTTGGATTTGAGAGGTACTGAATGAGGTCATGGAATCTTCATCCTCAAAGATATTTAAGAATAGGTTAGACAAATCTTTTGGGAAAGATATTTTATCTGGCCTTGGGACAGGCTGATGGACAGGATAAGCTCTTGAGGTCACTTCTAGCCCCAGTGTTTATGATTCCACGATGTGTGACAGAGTGCCACAGCTCTATGTCAATCACATCACTAAAATGCAAATCAAAACCTCAGGTTTCATCCTGAATGACTAGCCTGAAAAGAAATGTGACATTTTGTTTTACAATTGCAGGACTGGTTTTGCTGTATACTTTCTGAAGAGGAAGAATACTTTCTCATCTTCACTGGAGTATAATTTATGAAACTCAGTATTTTTTTAGACATTTTGGACATATTTTCAGGGTCTTTTTTAGTAGAACTTCAATAATCTTCCTGTCACAAATTCAGATGATGATCATTTTCTCTTTCAATATCCATATCAGCTGGAGTCATACCAATAAAAATGCTATTTAAATTTCTTTTCCCTAGGCAATAGGAAATACAGGGGTGAAAAAAAGAGTTTGAAATAGTTAGCAACATGCAGAACCTCTCAGAGTCTTAAACATGAGAAGAGCCACTTCAAAATAGCACTAATTTTTGGCATTACCTGTGAGTGTATATTTCATAAATCTGAATTAAACACCTAAAATCTCCATAAAGTAAGTAAGTGAGGTGGTACAGGCATGTTTTCACAGCATCTACATACTGAGTGGAAAAGCTTCAGGTTCTGGAATGGGTGCATCAGAAATGTTGCCTATCAATCAGAGCTATTTCCAGCTCTGGGATTCTCTGACCAGAAACACTTGTTGGATTTAAGACTGTACACTGCCAGCTGGATTTGCCCATCTATACAGGATGTGCCTGACAGTACTTGAATAGTGCTAGTTTATTTTCCAGGAACTGAGACACATGGTATGTAATTACATTATATGTAAGTCCTCCTACATGCGAAACCGTTTCAAGCCACATCTTTTTCTCCCTGCCTGTGTTATTGCCCTCAACATGAGTCCAGCAGGAAGTCCACATATTTACCAGGTATGCTCCACTTCTCATGAAGGAAGGCACAGCCAAGATGATTATAATTTCATGAGGGTGAGAGAGAACAGTCCTGTGTTTCCACTTCTAAACTGTTTATTCATCTGGCTTTGAAAGATTCTTTGACATTATCCTTCAGCAGTGCTGAAACACAGCCCCAGGATTTCCCCCTTCCAGTAAATACACAGATTTTAAGTAAGCACTGATTTGGAGATAACTTCCTGCTCACTTGCTCCCTTTCAGTACCTATGAACCTTGCACTCTTTGCCGTACCATGTTATAGCAACAACAGGAAGGCTGGAGAAAATGTCTTTCTCAGCATAGTCTTTAACTTGACAGAAAAAGATGTTTTAAGGGGGTAGAATGTGGCTCTTTAATGTCTTGCACAAATACAAAATAGATATTAAATAATAGCAAAAGATTGACCTTCTCCACCCTCACTCACAGTTCTCCTTACAATCAGTGGGCAGCACTACCATCCCTAACGGTGCTTTTAAATGAATACAACCACATTGCATGTTTACTGCTGAATTCAATATGGTGAGTGTTTGTAACGTTTCTTCTGAGCATTCCTAGTCCCCAGGCACTGAAATTCCTACTTTTGTGAATGCTGGACAAGCCGGAATGTTAAACAGATGGCAGGACACTGTTAAGCCAAGGCGGCCTTGTCACTGCAAAACTTGAAGACCTGGAGTACTTCGCCATCTTAATCTTTCTTGTATGCTCAAGCACTTATCTGGGTAAACATAGAGTTTTCGTGGATATAATTTTTGGACTCACATTCCTAAAATCCATCAAAGTTGCACTCTAGTTGCCCAAGTACTTTTTTCAGATCTGGCCATTTGCCAAGTAAATATGAAATACAAATTAAAGACACAAATACTGGAGATGGGAAACCCACACTAAAAATAGAAGACTATTAAAATGCATCATAAATGTCAGTGTATAGCTCACTTAGTACACTTTAGAATTTAATTTGGACATGACAGTTGTCAAGCCACGGAGTCTGCCAGTCACACATGTCCACTATGATTACAGGCTCATCTGTATCCCTAAGTATTTCTGGCGTCCTGGACTTCTGGCACACAGAGTATTAAAACAGAAACATTCAAAAAGTGGGGCATTTTATTAAAGTTATTTACAAATCCTAAACTTTGATTTCTTGCTCTTTTGGTTATGTCCACATGAGCAATATAATAAGATGTAATAAGGCTGATCTTCCACATTGAGGAAAAATAGTGCATACTTCAGAATGTATTACTTTAGGAATCATCTCTTGGAAGATGTTATTCTCTGGATAAAAAAGAAAATAACTTTAGCCACAGTGAAACAGGCATCCAGGCTTATTTTACTAGGCATTATGCTCAGCTTTGGAAAAAAAGCAATGTTGCAGCTAATAATAAGCATTTCTCTGGTTTGTGGTTTCTAAACGTCCACAGCAGTACATAGTGCTTTCTCTAAATTAACTTTGGTACAAGGAAGGGAGAAAACTGGAGAACAACACAAGTCGCAAGCAAACCTCCAAATGACCACTTAGCATGAGTAAAGTATGAGACGTGATCAAGCAACAGCAAAGGCCATAGATCTCTAGGGTATTTTAGAGATCACTAAATCTGGCCACTGACATAACAAATGAGCTGGCCATATAAACCTATCAGTCATCAATGTAAAACTTGTACTATGTGCCTCAATACCAGTTCCAGCCCCACAATCTCTGTTTGCAATACTTGGATTTAACAGCAGTGATAGCTGTAGTCATCTGATCTGATAGACACTACTAAACACAGACATCCTTTTCATCTGGGATTAAATATGTGGAGAAAATACATTATGATACAAACCAAAGACCATTGAAATTGATGTACGTCCTTCTTGAAAAAATGCTTTGTTTTATATACAGCTATGGAAACATGGTGTTACTGCTGCGTGAGAAGACAGGCACTAGTTTTCCAAGAGTTTTGTAGAAAACTAACACTCTCCTACACAGAAGTCCCTGGACTACCTCATCCCTCCATCATCATGAAGTCTTTTGGGCTGAAGGGTAGGGAGATCTATGAGTTTAGCTTGCCTCACCTCAAAAAACCCTGGCCAAAGTCCTGCAATTTAGACACTTAAACCAGAAAAGGTTGAAGCCATACAGGTTCAAAAATGTTTAATTGCTTTGCATTTTGAGTGAAGAGAAAATTGAACAGAAAGCATTCAAGACAGCTAATAAATCTGGCTTATAACTTTATTGTTTCCTTATCCAGGAAGAAATTTTAAATGAAAAAGAAGGCGAAAAAAAAGAAGATGGGTTTTAATGTCCTTATATTTCCACAAGCTATAACTGCCTGTTCCTAAGATACATTTCTACCCTACTATCTTCCCGCATAGTGGATAAAAACAGATTATTTTAAAAAAACAAGCAAAGAATATTTCTGCATTTTATTAAGAGACAAAAGGATACCATATAATTTATTTGGCTGTTCAAAGGCCAATCAAATAGGGAATTCCAAATATTCATGGCAACAATGGAATATACGGGTCTTAGATAACCCAAAATTGTTCATGTCAAAGCTTTTGATACAAAATTTTTTTCCAACAGTGTGAGTAACAAAACAAAAAATCATAGTCCAGCAATTTGTGAACAGTACTAGACCAGTTTTGACAAATACATTACTCATAGAAAACCACTAATTCAGATTCTGTCTTGAAGTACCACGTTAACAGTCAGTCAGGTCTGCAACTGTATTGGATGTCACAGAGAGTCTTCTGTGTTTATTTTGCTGTATAACTTCTTATTTCTTTTGATTGTTTTAACACCAAAAAGTACAGAAAATGGCATTACTTCATAATGCAGTCAAATATTCACAAATCTTTTCAAATACAGAAAAATAATTCTTCCTTTTTCATCAGTAATTTCATATTTGGTTTACAGGACAGATCCTCCTCTTATTTATTGTACTGCAGGTTCATGATTTTCCTTTCCTAGATTGAGACACTGAAGAAAACATAAGCTCCCATTACAATCTGAGTAGGGTCAGAACTCCCTTTTATTGAAACAGTCTTTCTGAAACACTTGATTGTAGTGTGACACTTATTGAACTATAATTATCAACAGGGAAGAACATCCTACATAGCACTTTCTAAATGCAGTTTGAGCATTAATGACAGTATCAGCAGCAAAAGCTCCTGGCACTGTGCTAGGTTGGGCACATGCACAGAAGGAGACGTTTGGCTGCTCAAACAGGATTTATGCATATCATTGGAGTAACTTGCATATTACTAGTGGGATGCTTATCACAGCTTGAGAACTCTGGCCCAGACCCATCTTTATATTTGGATGACACTGGTGTAAGAGTCACCTTAGTCATGTCATGAGACAGAGGCAAAGCCTGCGTCTCTGATGCCTGGTGCCTGGCTGGGTACGTGGTCCTTACCCACTGCGAGTGCACAGCAGAGTGTGCTAGCTTAAAACATCTCTGCTGAGCTGAATAGCTGAATTCTGGATCAGGTGTGCACGCCCATGGTTATGGATATGGCAATGGGGAGGCTTGTATTAGTGAAATATTTGTGGCATAAATATGCGAATCTACCCTACCATGGGGAAAAATTAATAGAGGTGATAATGATCATCATCTTAGTTATTCATATTGCTTAAAAAAAATTGAGTGGGATTGTTATTGCATTTTAATTGCTATTTATGAGTTTTATTGATTTTATGGTGAAATACATAGAAGACAAAGTAGGTATACACTAACATTTAAACCAGAAAATAAAAGTTATTAGCTGCAAACTAGGTTATATTACAGCGTATCAGGAGATTTCTTTGTTAATTATTTTTTGTCTTAGCCATGTTCCGAGGTCATTCATTGCTTTCTAAATTCGCAAGCTTATCGCAAACCAGTCCAAGGTTATATAACTCTCCAAACATAATTGTTCTGTGTACAATATTAGCTAACAGGTAATTATAACTACTGGCTGCTCCCAGCTGGTAATATGCTTAGGAAATCCATACTTCTGGACTTGTCAGGTTAAACCTAACTTGTTAGGTTAAATTATTTGAGAAAATGCTTAACTTAAGATAGTGCCAAAAGAGAGTGATTCAGATACAAATAATTGTATAGTTTAAAAAGGAATAATTTAAAATGTAAATATTTTTAAATTCACAATTCCCATGTTAATTTGTCTCAAAATATGGATTTGAGAAAACATTATATTGATAACATTTTGATAAACTACTGAAAGCTCAACTCTCAGAGCACATGCCAGGTGGCAGAGGAGTTACACAGTTTGCATCTATTTTTAACTAAATTATTACTTTGAAGTCAATAATTGTATAGCCATCTTAGATACCAAAGGAAGCCTCTTCTAGCATCTAATCATGCTTAATATCCATTTACTTTCAAAATAATGGAAGTCTTTTCATTTAAGCAGTTCTGCCTTCAAAGAAGACTTTCTTCAGTACATCGGATACTGCTGTTTGGGTCTTTTTCCTTGAGTTTTAAAAGTGTTAGGACGCTATTTTTCTAACTAACTCCTGCAATACAAAGAAAAACTGATCAATACCCAGCTAGGAAATAAGAAACTAAGTACCAAAGAAAAAGGATCTTCAAGATGCAAAAAAGAGTAGGAGCCTGGTAACTTGAATGCCTGATGTTCTATAGACACTAAAAAAATCACTAGAGCAGGAACTTGAGAATTAAGTTGTTAAAATTATTAAGGTGACATTTTAGCAAAAGATCCGGTACTGATTTTAGCCCAGAACACTTTGCTCAGAAGCGTGGAAGCTGTCATGACTCTAAGTGATTCGAGAGGCCCTTCAGCTTTGGGATGTTTAATGGGATCAGCCATCATTGTAGCAGAACAGGTAGTGCCAGAGAATAATCCCAATTAGTGCTCAGAAGCCAAGAGGCATATGTTGCTCAGTGCCTTTGCACCTCAAAGCCAGGGCTCATATGGGCCCCTTGCCATTCTTCCACTAGCTAGTTTCACTAGGATTGTAAAGCATGTTATATTCATTTGGATTTTGTACCAAGGCAAATAGGACTGGACCAACAGGCTAAGAAGTAACCTTAACATTTTTGCCACAATATATGTGAGCATATGACAGCATTATATCATGAGGTGTCATTTCTCCAGAAGGCAACCTGAGAAATGTGGAAAGCCAATGAGAACATTAAGTTTGAGAATGTGTACTCATAATTTTTTTCATTCCTCTAGTACATAGAGAGTTGCATAGTGTCTTTTGAAATTACATAAGGTAACTTTAGGAAGCAGGTTTTCTGCACCAGAAAAACTCTCATTGCTAGTGTTGTTTATTATCCCAAAACACCTTATTTGCCTTATCAGTGAGTTCTGTGAGCTCAGAAATACTACTTGTTGTACTGTAACTCCGTGTTTTTTCCAGCCCTACCCACAGAGTTTTGGCGGTCTTGAATCCCCTTGTGTCACATAATTCTCCTTCACATTACATTTCAGAAGAATGAACAATCTCCTCTGCCATTTAGGGCAGTGTGTTGAATAACTTCATCCCAACAAACCCTGTCATTTTAGAATAGACATAACTACAGTATCAAAGTATTTTTCCTACTGAATTTGCTTTCTCAATCTTCGGAGACTTCACCTTTACTCAGAAAAAGAATGGAGTCAGCTGAACTATAAAAACTGCTCAACTTTCACGGGCAGGTTGATGCAAACCTGGTAGGCAGCTTTTACCTAAGATGTTCTGGTTGTTAACAAAAAAAAGGAAAAAAAAAAAAAAAAAAAAAGAAAAGCCTTTTTGTCTGAGACATTTCCTGTTATTTGTTTGTTTAATTGTTTGGTTTTCTTGGTGAATATTTCAAAACATGCATTTAGCTCACACTGTGCATACTTCTCTGTAGAAGTATATATGCCCCTGTATACCTAATTTGGCATAGCATTGTAGTAGCTCTATATCCATTCTTTAAGCGCTTCTTAGTTCCACTGGGTTGAGCTTTCCAGTCTTTTTTTCTTTCTTGCATTCTAGTTGCTGGTTCTCATTAAAAGCAACTTAAAAAGACAGTGCTAGAGCCATCGTACCACAGAAGGACTCTAATATATCAGAGGTTATATGCTCACACTATGGGAGTTACAGATCCCCTCAATTTCCTAGGTATTCTCAAATTAATTGCATCTTTCGCTTTACTTCCTCCTTTAAAATATGACCAATGACAATGTCACATCCATCTGCTAAAGTTTTGAGCCCTTTTCTAGGGATGGTCATGACTGAATTCTTGTAGTAGTCACCAAACTATTCTCCTAGTGCCTTAGCTATAACCATGCCGTCACCTACTCCACTCCCTTTCAGAAATGACCTCCAAAGGAAGATGTGTAAAGGATAATTGTATCACTGCACTTTTACCTGGTTCTGATGCTGAAAAGACCCCTCTGTTTTTTCTGCATCCTCTTGGTCCTTGAATTCAGCTGGTTGAGCTATGTACTGTTTAGAAATTATTGTACAGCTTACTGTATCAGTAACACCATTATCAGCAGATAAGTAGACCCAGTTACTTAGGCCACGTAAAATGTTTCAGGTCCTTATTTATGGCAGAAAATTATTTTTAGTGAAATCAATAGAAGGAAAGTTTGTAATGGGATCTTCGTCCTCTTTTAAATTTGCTGCTATCTATAGAGTTTGCTGGAGTCAGTCTCTGATAAGGCTATCCCATAAATAGCTGGCAGGCAAGAAGAAATTTCTATCAATACAAAATTTGTAAAGGACAGCCAAAGAGTCATTGAAGCCAGGAACAGAAGAAGATTTGAAGGTTTTAGCTGCCTGAAAAATTTTATAGTCTTGGTGAGACTGGTGAATCTAACACTGGTTCACTAATAATGTGGAAGGTGATACCTCAGTACAGTATCACTGCACAAAGTAATATGTCTTCACTCAAAATGTGTTCTGAATATCAGAAATCTAAGAAGCATAAGATGACAATCTGGCAAAGCATGGAGCACGTTTGGCTGAGGAAACTCACAAGTCCTGGTGGTGCAGTTTGTAAGCCCACATTCACACTGATAAACTCTTACTGATGTAACTAATCATACCTATCCCATCAACTTCACTATCAATCTGGCCTTGATTTCAGAGCTAACAGAAAAGTTTTTCTGGGATGATTATAAAGACACAGCTTACTTTCACCAGACGAAAGAAACCTTAAATGAGTACAGGTCGCTATTTTGGCAATAAGCAGCTTTCCTGAACAAGCACATTTTCACTTGGGCTTGTTTTCATGTATTACATTTTTAACCAAGTTTGTAACCTAATTGTGCGAGAGGAACGCAATTAGGTATTTCCCTTGAAAAGGGCGGCTGTTAGTTCAATACAAAGCTTCCCCAATGAGTATTAATGTAATTAAGGGCAGAAGCTTTCCTTTAAAAATTAAGAGTAAGGAAGATACATAACAGAAAGGGAGTTATTTCAATGCTTTGAATAATTTATTTGAGATTTACACATATCACTGTATCTGGTTCACTCATTTCAGATAATAAAGCACATCCCCTGTCCAGTGCTTGCAGGCGCCATTCAGATCTTTAGTGCAGTATACTATGAATATTTTCTAAAGTTAATGAAGCATTCTTCTCCTTCCACAGCAGAAAACTATTCTGGTACTAAGAAAAGGGAGATGCATTCAGTCGAATGTTTAGAGCTTTCAGCTGAATCAGTTGTTAAATAAGCATAATCTGTAGTTTTCACTCTCTGATGGTTACTCTAGCTTGAAAAACAACCAACCCATTACAGTGTTTGGAGAAAATACACAGTAGAAAGCCCAGGGATGGTGCCGGAAGCTGTTTTTGCTTTTGAAGTAGATATAGAAGCTGCCTTCTGGATTTTCAATATGTGTGACAAAAGAGAGAGTTGGAGACTACAGCAGGCTGGATTCTTTTAGCTACAACTAAAAAGGGATCTGAGTCACTTTGTACAATTTTGACTTCATGAAACCTGTAGCGTGCTGTCAGCCTACACAGAAGTCCAGCCTTTCAACTAAGTAAGGGTAGCTGCAGCAAATGAGCCAAGTCAAGGTCACGATGTAGGGGAGAAATCTTGGATTCGAGGTCCCACATGGACCCTGTCTTTGGGAGCACACAGAAGATTCCTCTTGTACTAGATAGCACATACAAATGGGAGGTTAGGTAGAGTTAGTGTTAACACCTGCAAGGGTGTTACAATTACGGACTATGGTCACTGAGTCCTACAACCTTAGTGTCAACAGCTGAGTCGGTGCATTGCCAGGGAGGAAGGGAATGGAAATGGTGGGACCGCAGTGAGTGGCTTGAGGCAACAAGCTTAGGAAAGAGAAGATGCCTACCAACACCCTTGAGATTTATGCTTTTACTAGTTACAGGAGCTGAGGAGAACAGCAGTCCAGAAAGGGAATTTTGACAGTGATGAGGTAAAGGAAAGGCACTGGATTTTTGATTGTGTTGTAATAAAGCAGGGTGAAGCAGAACAGAGAGAGTTCTCCCGGCATGAAGGAAGCTGCACTCAACTCAGTTTGCAATTCAAACGTTGATTACGAGACTGAAGTTATGGTTACTCTTTGGGATGTAGCCTGTTCTCTGGGACTGAAAACAAGTGGCACAATACAGCATGTGTCTGTATGGCCCATGCAACCTCCAGACCATGGCCAAGCATGGTCTAGGACAGAACAAGCTGCACAGGCCAGAATTGTGCCAGGGAGCTTATGGATAATGATGCATCAGGGCTCAAATTGTGCCTTGGTGTGGCGATTTTATTTACTATAAAAGTAGTTTGTGGGACTATCTTAGAGTAGGAGGAACTCTACTATGCTATGCAAGACAACATTACTGCTATGACAGGGCAATAAGACATCTGAATATAACTCTGAAATGCACTTGCAAGTGAAACCATAGCTGTAGTACTTGAAGTGTCTGAAAACTTAGGGAAATAAATTCCTTTACCCATGTGAAAAATAGTCCCTTACACTGGATGCCAGGTGAGTGCTAAATAGCAGACCACTATAAAAACTGACTATGTCATACTAGCATAGGAATTTATCATTGCATAATTGTCTGGAAGAGGCACTAGTTGGGCTTAATTTTTGGATACATTATGAATATACAATACTATGAATTATAGAGTGAAAACACATTCCTTTAAATTTCTGGATTTATCGTAAGGGGACACAGTAATTTTCTATTCGATTGAAGTGGTAAATTCAGGCTTTGCAATAGGTTTATGCAGGTTGAGAAGATTTGTGGCATCTTTCAGGAAGGTATGCTGGTGGCATGCTCTTCTGGAAATGCAGAAGAGCTATATCATTCAGATAAGTCACTGAGAATTGACTCTGCATTCTCAAGCAGTTTACTAAACTAGAGGAGATTATCCCTTGCTCTGAAGATGAGTGATAGTAAATAAGAAAAGTGAGAAGGCAGTAACAATTTCTCTATCAGAGGGCATCCAAGACAAGCTCAAGCAGATTTTGATGAGTTTGTTTATGGGAATGTGGATTCTACTTCTGGAATTACAAGAGAGACATCAATAGAAGCCAATTCATATTACCATTTCACCAGCACAATTTCCGAGATGAATGAAACAGCACATCACAAGATGGTGATGAACTATAAGCAACACAGTACTCCTGCCTTACAGCAATTCAGATCAAGATATATTACCTTTTTGGCCCCATGGTAACTATTTGAAGATTATCTATTCTTTGAGGGTCAGGTAAGCCCATGGCAGTTCTTAACTCCTGGCAATGTTAATTGCTATTTATTACCTACAAGTGGGTAAGTAATGACACTATGAAGAAAAGGAGCTGTGAGCTACCTCTGTTGGAAAGGCTTTACTGATGTTGAGCTAAGGAACAAGAAGGCTTGTTGCTGTCATGGTCAGTTTGTGTTCAGCAGAAGCCGCAGCCACCCCAGCAGTACACTGTTGTAAACAGCAACCTTTCCCTTTCAATAGCTGCAGCTGATACACTCAGACGCAAAGATCAGTAGCACAGTTGGTTATTATAGGTCATATAAAAGTAAGGCAAAAGTCTGAAAACATGTAAAGTTGTTATCCTAATCATTTACCTCTCTTACATAAGCATCAGCTATACTTACCCCAGTCCTTCTAAAAACTTCCAGTGAAAGAAAAGCAGTAGTGTCCGTAGGCAGTCTATTCCAGTGTTTCCTTGGTTTTACTGATATCCAACCTGCATATTTCTTTCTGCAATTTAGCAAAACATGTTTGCTTGTAATAAGATTGTCGTATTCATCAGTCTTTGACTGCTTATGCTAGTCCACTCAATTGGAGACCTTGAGGTTATACAACAGATCCTTGTAGGATGAAGGAGAGCATGACACTGCATCAAACCCCAATTATTTGTTGAATCCTGGACAGATCTTTGCTTTTGTGGATCACAACTGGTAACTCAAGTAGTTCTTGCTTATTTTTAAATGCCATACATTTAATTAGAAGGTGTTCAGCAAAAATGTTACTAATTCCAGTATTGCCAATGAGCTTCCTACTCTATGTATAAAAGTCAGACCTTCCTGTTTCTGGATGGACCTCAAAATTCTGGATTTTTTCTGTACACTTCTACTTACATAAGTATATTATATTACACATAGAAATGATAGTGCTGGTCTAAGATATATTAATGCTGCCTGTGGTGCTTATCTCCACGGTCTTCTTCAGAATGTATTTAAGCTTATGCCAAAAATCTTAGGAAGTCAATAAAGCTGCTTCCACTTCCATTATTTACCAACTTGTCTAAAATTAATATGAGTAGAATTTACATGGTTACATGGACTAAGAAACGGAAGGGAATTAGTATAAATGTTAAATGCAACAACTGAAGTAAAAAGGAATCTGAGATTTTTAATCACATGCTTATAGAGAGATGTGCTAGCAAGAAGCAGTTTTGACTGAAGACAAAGATCAAATTTGTCAAATGTGAATGCCTCAGATTTGTCATGGATATATATATCTGGGCAAATAAACAGATGCTTATCTGATTTTCAGAACTGTTGAGCATGTGCAGTCCCTATTGATTTCTCTGAGAGATAAACATATTTGATATTTCAAAGAGATGAGAATACATTTTTATTCAGTGTTTACATCTTTGAGTAATACTGAATTTTGCTGCTAAATTTATTATTTTAGCATCATCAGAAGTAGTTTAAATGAGACTTCTTCACACACAATCCCATAAGCACTAGTGTGCTGCACTATCCCAAACTAACTCCATTTAAACAACTTTGTATTTGAATACTTCCTTGGTTCCTTCATATTTATGGCTTGCATCTGTTCTTACTGGGTGAACATGGAGCAGGATTACTGACATGATAAACTGGGTGGTTGGTCTTAAGATCTTTGTTTTATGGCACAGTTCTACATAAAACTAAATAAATGACAATTTATATTATAGGCCTTACTCACAGTGAGCACCCAGAGGTCTATCTGCTTGAGGACTGAAGAAGCTGGGTTTTTAAGTGCTAGCACTTTCAGTGCTACTAAAAGGAAGGAAATAATAGAGTAAAAATCCTAGCAAAAATCACCTAACCACAACCCGAGAGCAACATTTCATTCCAGTAGTTATCCAGAAATCTGATTTCTTTTGCTTTGTGTCAGGCACTTAGCATTATTGTTGCCATTAAGGGAACTTCGTGACAGTGATTAAAATAAAACTTCTTGGAGGAGAGGTGCCACGAGAGACTTCAGCATCATTTATCTACTGTGAAAACACAGGCCTCTTGCTTTATTAAACATCTCTGTACAAGCTCCACTTGATGTCTGGGGCCAGATCACCTGGCACAGTTCCATTGAAATCAATGGACCCATATTGATTTACACAAGATGAAAATCTAAACCTCTGAGTTTATTACAGCATCACTAAAAGGGGTGATTAATTGTAGCATAGCATCACAATATGATAATAATGCTCAGAAATCTCTCCAGACTGGAATAGAAATATGTTATGTCTTTCTGCAAAGTGTTTCTTTCATGCAGGCTACCTCTTTTTCTGTTGTGGCTTCTTTTTTTATTTATTTTTAAAATACAGATGGTAATCTCGTTACCATCTCAGTTTTACTCTGGAAAACACATCATGACAAGGTAGTGGTATATAATTGCTGAAATACTGATTGTCACTAGGCCCCGGGTACACAGCAATCCTCCTGAAGAAGAGTATATGTTCTCCATTTGACAACGTCCTACAGAAGACGTGCCCTTTCTGTCCCGCAGGACACTTGAGTCTGGGCTCTGCGTGCCTCAGCCTCTGCCCCCACCCAGGAGTTAGCTGCCTGTGCCGGTGGCCAGCTCTGATACAGGGCAGCCGTCTAAGCTGGGAACAGGGTGCTGGGAAAAAAGTTGTGCAAGAGAGTGTTTTGGGTTTGTGTGTTGGGGTTTTGGTAGCGGGGCAGGGGCTGCAGGGCCGGCTCCTGTGAGAAGCTGCCAGAAGCTTCCCCGGCTCCGAGTCGGACCCGCCGCTGGCCCAGGCCGAGCCCGTCAGTGACGGCGGTAGCGCCTCTGGGAGAAGAGAGTTCAGAAGGGGAAAAAACCTGCAGTGAGTGAGGGGATCGGAATGGGAGAGGAACCCCTGTGCAGATCCCGAGGGGAGTGAGGAAGGAGGGGAGGAGGAGCGGGGGAGGAGGGGATGCCCCTGCAGCCCGTGGGGAGACCAGACGGCAGGCTGTCCCCCCCCAGCCCACGGAGGGGAGCGGGGGAGCAGATGCCCACCTGCAGCCCGGGGAGAGAGGAGCCCACGCCGGAGCAGGGGGATGGATGCCCCCCAAGATGGCCGGGACTCCAGGGGGAAAGCCCGTGCTGGAGCAGGCTGTGCCTGGAGGACTGCAGCCCATGGGAGGGACCCACGCTGGAGGAGTTTGTGAAGGACTGCAGCCTGCGGAAAGGACCCATGCTGGAGAAGTTCATGAAGGACTGTCTCCCATGGGACGGACCCCACGGTGGAGCAGGGGATGAGTGCGGAGTCCTCCCCCTGAGGAGGAAGGAGCGGCAGAGACAAGGGGTGAGGAACCGACCCCAACCCCCATTCCCCATCCCCCTGACCCGCCGGGGGGAGAAAGGAGAGAAAACTGGGAGTGGGGTTGGGCCCAGGAGGGAAGGGAAGGGTGGGGGGAAGGTGTTCTAAGGTTTGGTCATACTTCTCATTATCCTTGTTTTGATTTGATTGGTAGTAAATTAAATTGATTTTGTTTCTTCCCCAAGTTGAGCTTGCCTTTTGCCCATGGCCATAAGTGGTGAGTGATCCCTCCCTGTCTTTGTCTTGACCCACAAGCCTTTCTTTGTATTTTCTCCTCATCCCACCAGGGCCAGGAGGGAGGAGTAAGCGAGCGGCTGCGTGGTGCTTTGTTGCCAGCTGGGCTTAGACCATGACAGAGAGCCACGGAAGCCTTGTCAGGGCCTCCCCTTGCTTTATCCATGCACTTAAGCTGTAGCTGTTGCCCTTGGGCCTGGCCTGAGCCATGTTGAAGGCATGCCTGTGCCTGGCCCTCATCTCTTGCTCTCCTTGCTCAAGCACGGTGGGGCTGTGCCCTTGCTGGTGAGGATACTGCCACGCCACCTTGCTGTCACCCTGGCTCCTGGCTCGCCTTCCCTGGGGAGCAGCCCAGTCTTGTTGCTTCCTGAGACGATGAACCCTTAACTCCTGCACATACACTGCTATTGACAGCAGGAATAAGTGAAAAAGCATATGCTGGTGTTTTTGAAAAACAAAGATGAAGAGAAGTGCTTTACAGGACCATTCTTATTTAATATTAAATTTAGCAGGTATGGTAAAAATTGAGCCTCTTTTTTTTGGTTTTGCTACACAGAGATCTTCTGTTTACTAAGAGTTTATAATCTGAGAAGCTGAATGGCAGAGAGAAAATTGCATCCAGAGCACCAGAGTCCAAGCAAAACATTTCTCTGTATTATTTGCTTAATTTTAATAATAAAAGTGGGCATTAGCATGTTTCCCAAGCTACAGAGCTGTCAGCTGTCCCGCAGAAGTGTGAGCCACACTCAAGTGTTCACCCCAGGCTGTGGTCCCCTGCAGAGTCCCTGTAGCTCACGTATTTTCGATGCAGTGTCCCAGTCTCTTTTCCCCACTGAGACACGCCATGTGTGAAGATACAGAGGGGCAGAGGAGTCCAGGCCCTGTGCTGTAGGAAAAGTTGGGCCTCTTTACAAAGTGTCCCATGCAGAAGTCACAGCAGAAGATGTGCTTACACCACCGCAGTGTCACACCATCGCTTCCGTCCTGTCACAATCTCAGCAGAGGGAAATGAGCTGAGCTGGTGCAGAGGGGCAGGGATACATCCATCACAGGATCCACCTTGCTGAGTCTCATGGGCTAGGTCAGAGAAAAAGCAGAGGTCTGAATCAAGCCATCCTTGACTGGCTCATTTCCTAATTCCCTGCTTCGTGGCAGATCTGGGTCGGGAGAGGGAAAATGAAAAAAACAAAGGTAATAAACTTAACGCATGAGGCTCTAGTTCCAGCGGCGTAGTTTAGTTTTGAAAGGACAAAGCCCTTGGCCCACTTACGGGTCTGTAAATAGTCAGTAACAATGTAAAGTCAAAACACTTTTAACAGACAACTCTTAGCAGAATTAAACTGTTAAAAGGACAAATTCTCTTTTCACGGAGGAGTTTATTACAGTGCTGCACAGTCACCTTAGCAGCAGCACTAAATGTTAATAACGTGAAGAAATTAGGTGCAAGTCTGACATTTCAGTATCAAGTTTTTCAGCATGAATAGCTCCCTGAAATGGCAGCGGGCATGATACACATTCATCCTAATACAGCTGCTGACATGAAATGGTGCTTAGAAGTGTTTTGGGGAGCCAGGCTGGCAGCAAGGTTTCCATCAGAGGCACCCAGGTCCCACGGTATGCCAGACCCAGGGCACTACAGTTCGGCAGCTCATTAAGCATTTCAATCAAGCCCAGCAGTTCTCTGAATTGTGTTTTTTTTCAGTACATCAATTTTTTTCTCTAATTATATTGATTTTAGCAAATTGCAGTGTCCTTCTGTTGATTTTCAACTATGTACAGCAAAAGCTTGGAGTGTTGTTCCCACATGGGGGGAAAAACAAACTCGTGCTCCAGCAAGTTATTTTATACCATTAGACCTTTCACGGGACAAAAAAGAGACTTCAGAGCTAAGAACATATGAAAACATTACAGTTATTACAAAAATAAACAGAAGCTAAGTTTCTAAATGAATACAGACCTCACATTCATCACCCAGAAAAAAAAGACCACTCGGTTGTCTGGAGCACCAGCTCTGTAATTACATGCCCATTTATTTTCAGTGTGTGGAGGGTGTAATTGCCTCTGCCCAGCTTTATCTTTGGGTCATCACAACGGACTGACCATGCCACATGCCAGCACGTGCCATCTGCAGACTGTCCTCCCACACCAGAGACCTGAATGCTAGCCCACTCTGTTCCTAAATCACATCTTAATAAGGCAAAGAGCTACTAAAATCTGCTCCATTAATTAGGGGCTGTCATACAACCTCTACCAAACCAGCAATACAACCCTTATCCTGTTTCTTCCCATGTAGATAAGCTATGATTCTCCCCTACACTTTCATTTTACAAAACATTTCAGTAATTGTATTGACGAGTCATGCTAGAGGTAGGACATCTGCATTCGTGTAAATGCACCAATGTCGATGCAACTAAGTATTATAGCACCAGTAATCTCATTCATGGTGGGGAGAAGAGGTACTTGGGTGTTTGGGGAGTATGTTTCTGTTCCTGCTTCTCTGACCTTTTTACTCATTTTAGTGAATGATTTGCTAATGCGTAGTACTTAAGCAGCTCTGGGAGTCGAGAACAAAGCCCAGAGTGAGTGCTTTAACAAGCCAGCCAGCACCAAGAGTATTTTAAAGGACAGTTGAACCCTGGTCTGTTCATTCAAGAATGTATGTGCTCCATACAGCCATCTGCTGCCTTTGTGGATGTAGCTCCCACATGGTGGGAGATGCCTGGCTCATCACTGCAGGTAAATACCTTGGCTTTAGAGAAGTGTACAACACAAATATGCATCTTATTGCAGTATTCCCTTCTGGTTAACTCTCAGATGCTCCTAGTTCAGTGCTTTTGGCTCAGTCTTTATTTGGTTCAGTCTTTATTAGAGTAAAGAAGTCCTTTATTGGATTTAGTTCATATACTTTACAGATGGTTTAGAATTTTTTTTCACCGATCAGTCATGATAATATATAAGAAACGTTTATTCTTCTGTTTCTTTGTTGTGGGAAAATTAATAGGCGTTCACATGACTGGGGTTAATCTAGCATTTAGCAGTCAATTTACTCATGTTTTCTGACCTTTTTATTATGTATAAAACAAAACAGAAGGATACAGTCTATAGTTAGTTATATTTAGCTATTATCCTAGGTATGTTTAGCCCTTATCCCAAGAATTTTAGGTGTATACAAAGGGCAAAATAATTTACACAACAGTTAGAAGCTTGAAATGACATATTTAGGGGCATACCACATAATTCGCACTTCTTTATGTTTGGAAATCCCCTTTCTCTGCAACTCAGTAGACACCTTGGCAGGATTTATTGAAGGGACTTACCAGCTTAATAAAAATGTGTAGCTTCTAAACTTAATTTAAAATCTGTTCAGGTAGTTGTTACCCTCACTAAAAATCAATGGACCAAATCTCATACATCTCATATATATCACCAGAATTCCACTTAAATCAAAGAGTTGCCTTAATGTGAAGAAGGCGTTTGCCCAGTGGGAATGTTCACTCAAATAATCACTGCAGGCTTACACCTATCCTTGTTAAGACTCATCAGTCACCCAGCAATGTCAACTTAATTAATTTATTTCCTTTCAAAATTTTTTCCTCATCAATGAAAGAATTTCATGAAATAAGGAAGAAAAAACTACCGCAAATCATTAACCTGTAAAGATATGATAAGTGTCTTCCCTTCATTTCTTTCCTTCTGCACCTCCAAGCTGACAGCTCGGAAATAGCAAGACTATCTAGTATCTCTAAAGTTTTAGACTATCTATCTTAAACTTGGTGTCCATGAAAGGCTTTGGAGGCTAAGGAGCCAAGTGCCTAGGGAGATGCTGTGATACAAAGAAGTAAAGCAAGGCCAGCAGTGAAGGAGTGGAGGGAAGTAATCACAAAGACTCACTTCAGTCCTGGGGACACCTGGCTTGCTTCTCTAAGCTTCTTTATAATGAATGGCAGATAATTACGTAGCAGGTAAGTCAAAACAGAAACCTAACTTTAGGCTCTCTGAAAATGCATCCCCAGGGGAACTTCGCTCCCCACCATAGCCCCCCACACCCCCAGCCCTAGTGTCCCCATTTTAAAAAGGGATATTTTAAAAGTAGACTGTGCGTTGGAGGGAAACACAAAAGTCATTTAAGGACTGGAGAAAATGCCTGTCTTTGGGCTTGGTCTGGTTATCTTATCAGAAAAGAAGATTGAGACATGACTAGATTAAGGTGTATAAGTGCTTTCAGGAGTAAAAAATACTGGGTACTAAAAGGGACTCTAATCTAGCAGACAAATGCATAACAGGAACCAATTGGCTGGAAGCAGAAGCCAGACAATTCAAATTAGAAATTAAGCACGCATTTTTAACAGTGGGAGTGAATAGCCATTGGAGCAGACTACAGAGGAAAATGGTAGATTCTCACCATATTCAGATTTTCAAGTCAGGACTAGATGCTAGGCTGAAAGGGAAGTTTTAGGAAAACTAGGGGTCTCAATGCAGCGTTACAGTCTGATACTTAATGGCCTGTGAAATTCAGGAGATTAGATAGTCTAATGGTCCCTCTTAACCTTAAACGCTATGAAGCTAAACTCTATGAATCTATATCAGTCTACAGGGATTCAGATGAGGCTTTGTGCAAAAAGATCATCCCCAAATTCTTTAACTCAACAGTTTTGATAACTTCTGGTGTCTTTCAAAACTGACTGATTTCTGAAAGATTTCTGGCCATAGCATCACTTCTGCTGAGAACTGAAGAGCTGAATATAAGCTGAATATAATTTTTATTTGTAGCAATAACTGTTTATTAATAATGGGACTGTTTTCTATTCTGTTATACCAGTTCTTAAAATCAATAAGGTGGCTGTAATTTTATGGCATAAATTACCATATTTATGATAATAAATATGACATTTAGCAGCTGCAATTCACCTAGAAATCAAGCTACAGAGAGGGATGCAGAGGATGAGTATACTGATGTGATTTGCAAATATTAATTAACTGAACATCACCATAATACTGTGAAGTAAGTATTATTACCTACATTTCACAGATATTTTCCCGTCTAGGTGAAGTGGCTTGTTCAAAGCTATATTAAAATAAATAAATAAATAAATAAATAAAAGACAATGGGAAAAAGAGCATTAAAACACATACGGGAAGCCCTGACCCTCTTGAAGTTATTTCTGGATTTTACTGAACTTTCAATCTGCTTTGTAGCTCAGCTTAAACTTAAATCCATCCCAGGCACAGTGAAATGTTTTTCATTCAGTTTGTATCTGACCTGAAAACCTGCGCCAAAGGAAGTATAATGATCATTCCAGATTTATTTATTTTCTCCTTTTTCTGCACTATGTCTTGTTTGACAATCACACTGAATTATCAGATGGAAAACATTCTTTACTCTCTGCCCACTTTATGATATTTTTAATATATTTCCCATGAGGGTAAAGTGAACTGAGATTAAATTCTGCTAACAGAAACATTTGAAAACCCATAAGAAAAATGTACAGGGAGAATGAAATTAGGCCTTTATTCCCAGTACTACAGTTGACTTTAGACAGATTCTTCGGCTAAGTAATCTGATGTTAAGATTTTCTTTGTACTCTGAAAAAAAACCATAAAAATGAAGACAAGTCTCATGAATTAAGCAACTAAAGCTAAATGAGAAGTACCTGAATGATTTTGTGTGAAAAACATCAATTCTATAACTTTTAACAGCACTTAACTCTGTTTTATTGAAACTCATACCGGCGAAGCGGGGGGTTATCCCAATAAATTGACATAGGCTATTAAATAGGTTTTGAGCTGTTTTAAGTGATTTCCAACTCAATAATTTTGGCTAGCTTTAGCTTGAGCTGTTAGGGGGAAGGACGAAGACAACTGAATGTAACACCGTGATTCAAATCTCACTTTTTTCTACACTGTGGCTGCACTCTCTCTGCCCACAGGCACTCTTGCATTGCCCACATATCTGCATGGCTTTTCCCCACATTCACGTTGAAGAGGAGAAATGGGCAGGAAGCCATCACAAAACCTTGTTCTCCACCCATTTGCCAGTGAAGACCTCTCCTACCCTGGCCCACAATTTCACATATTTCCTCCCTTTAGACCAGGATCCCAGTGCCTTCCCTTCAGAGGAAAAACCACCGTAGCTGAGAGGTATTATTCCTTGATTCAACAGGCCACAAAGCTTTCCTCCCTCTAGTTCTGGACCCTCAAAGCAGGAATTATTTTTCCAGCATTTCTACAGCAACTCCTAACTGACTTCTGTGCCTTTTCACTCAAGAACTAGGCCGATTATCTGGGGCTTAGCAGTTTCCAGCAGCAGCAGTCAGCAGTTTCCATTTCAGTCATTTGCAAGCCATCTGAAGTCTCTCTTCCCAAGGAAATGTTATTACACAGAAAAGTAATATATGTCATCTGGAAGAAATATACACTTTGCCTTGATTTCCCTGCAAGGTCATTGTGTACTGGCTTCCTACATTTGCAGTACTCTCCTTATATCTAACAGTAATTATTCTGCTAGACCATCTCCTTGTTTAGGGACTTCTTGCAGTATTTCTCCAAGCTATCCCTTTACCTCAGGTGCACAGGAGGGTATTGTTTGAGTCCTCAAATGAACAATATACTTTACTAAATGTGTCACATAGGAAATTCAGAGAGTTGAGAATAAGTAATGCAGAGTTAGAAAATACCTACAAGGAGAGGAGGTTAGCAAGAATGACACTTTCCTTCTGGCTGCAGTTACAAAATAAGGACATGGATGCGATAAAACTTAGATAATGTTCTTCCCAGTCCAAAAAAAGAAAAAAAAAGCACATCAAATTTAAAAATCAGCACCCAGAGTACAAATTAACAGCATCACAGAGAGAGAAAACAGAGTAAAAGTCAATCCCATACCATGATGTCAACTGGAAGGATATGGAGGGCATCCATCTGCACAGTTGTAAAACACAAAATTAAATGGGCTATAAATCTCTTGCCTTTATTTTTCCAGCATCATATGACTATTATTCTCTAAAGCAGGTGGTTAAACAAATGTGGGTAGAGAAAGTCTTTACATTTGTTAAACTTGGTAGCAGTCCTAATGCTAGCAGAGTCCTTAGCAGCCCTGAAAGGAAAATACACAAAGGAATCAAGGTCATCACCAATGACAAGCTGCAGATCCATCAGGGCTATTGGTGACAGGGTTGATGCTTACTAGCCCGTGAGACAGAACAATCAACACAACAACGCAGCCTCTTTTTTATTGCATACTAATGAGAAGGTGGGCAGCTATAATCCCCTACATGTCTTCTGTAAATCCAAACCTGCCTGGTAACACCAAAGAGAATAGTGACAAAAATCTAATAGCTCCCTTCCCAAAAATACAGAGCCTAAAACTGGTCAAACAAAGGCCAAATACGGTAAAACACAAACACTGTTAGGCACACAAGTCATGTTAGTCATAGAAAAGATGCATCGCTGGAGCATGATCCAAGTATGGTGGAAGTTATAAAGCAGATCTGGAATAATGACATACACCTACAAGTTTTAGACAAAATTTAACAAAAACAGAATTTCTCTTAAGAAACGAGGAAAAGTGCAGTTACCGTGATTACAGGAATAGCAGTGCCAACAAAGCCATTCAATGTGTAAATGAACCCATCAAGCCTGTGTGAAAACTGAAGTACTACAATGAAAGACATCGACTAGAGAAGGGCAACCTCACAAGCTGCTTTGCTTCCTTTCTGAAGGAACTCCTTTGAGAAAGCAAGAGCACTGAGACCAATTCAGTAGAACTGTAGTCAAAAGAAAATCAAAGTATCTGCCATTGTCAATGAGGGTCAAAGGCTGCATAAGTTCACATACACCCTGATAGTTCAACAATTTTGTGAGAATGTCATTGACAAACGTGTAATTTCAGCACCACTGAGATTTCACCCATGACTTTGAAGCCATTATTATTAGTATTAGTAATGAAGTGCAAGAAAACTATGTTTCTTAGGAAAAACATCTGAAGATTATAAATTGTCAGTATCCCCTGAATCTGTGAGGGACACCTCTGAAATGCTAAGTAGAAACACAGCATAGTAGACATATGTGAATGCACATGTCATAGAAATATTCAGGATCACTGCTCTCCACAACTGTCTGATTGAAGGATACAGAGAAGACAGAGCCAGACTCTACTTAGAGGTGTACAGCAATAGGATGAGAGGCAATGACCACAAGTTGGAACACTTTCCTTCAGTTGGAGCTGAGGGCTCAGAACAGTTCATTGGTAAACAGTTTCTCCTGATTATCAACACTGCAAATGACAGCAAAATAAAATCAGGCAGACCTTTCCACAATAAAAACACTTACCTTAAGGCTCAGAACTTAGAGAAATTTCAATCTGATGATACAAAGACAAGGTGAATGGTGGCACCTTAGCAAAGTGCAAGGAATAGCCAGTTACTTAAGCAAAAACAAAATACTTGAAAAATGTCTCTATTAATGCAAACACACATCATGGAAAACACACAAATCAGGTGAAATAGCAGCTGAGCACACCTAGTATCATCCCTATAGCCCTGAGAACCACCTGTCACACAGGGAAAAGACAATTCTGTTGTTGCAACACAGCACACGCACAGACCACTTGACACTCTTATGGCTGTACCCACTGGTTGAAGTGGAAGTGCTGAGCTGCTAGTATGGAAACTGTGACTACAGTTACAGCTAATGACTCCCCGGTGCTGCGAACAGGCATGCCGGCAGTGCCAATGCAACACAAGCCCATTTGATCACTCCCCTTATGTCCTTATCTAAGAAGAAATGCCAAATGTGACATTCAAACAGCAGAATGTTGTAGAAACATCTGTAACTACACAGCTTCCCTGCATGATGCTTTTCATACACAGTTAGGTAATTTCATTTGAAAGAGGCCTTGGAGATGATATCAGGATGATCTGTCTTTTTCCCTTTGTCTCTACTCCTGTGAATCTGTAAAAGTATGTGTATTCTGAGCTGGGGTGCTGTGAGTTGAGGATGTTTTTGGAAAGCCTTGCTAGAATGTTTGTCTCATTTTACCCTATCTAACATGAATCTTCATTTTGGAAAACAAGCTAAACATAAACAGAAAAAGAAAAAGCATTTCTTAACAATAAGAAGATTATGAATATATATACACAGTGTCAATCATATTCACATTGCTCTCCTATTATGAGTCATACTAAAGAACTCTTCTCAAAGCATGTTTTTCTAAAATGAACTTTAACATTGGCTCTGTGAGCTGTCTGAAGAACAGACTTAGTGATTTCTAGCGGCATGAACCATGTTAGTTTACAGGTCATTTAACCAAATTGCTTTTGATTTTATAAAAGTGCAGGCTGCCTCTGCTGAAGGACCTGTTGGCATGAGAATGCATACTTAAGGTGTGTTAAATATGCTAGTTATACTAAAGAGAATGATGTAATTGTTATATTCATACATGAAGGCACAGAGGTGAATATGAATTCAAGTCTCCAGAGTGATCAGTTAGGATTTTGCATACAAAATTTGACCCAAAATATTAAGATCAATTTATTTTCCATTTCAGAATAGAAAGCTTTAATAATCTATCATCAGATAACCAAATATATTATAAATAGCACCCTTAAAAAAATTTGAACTTTTCTTGTGAATCTAATAGGACAGGTTAGATGAACTGTTTTAAAATTCATTTTGCTTTCCACTGTCAAGTGCTCTTCTCAAATGACAATAAGTAACACATGCAATTTCATCCTGCAGTAATCTGTGGTAGATCTGATGAAATATTGCCTGTCAACAACAAACTTTCTGCCAAACTGTTTTGGCAAGCATCATTTTCATGTAGCCATCAAGAAGGGAGCCTTGATGTTTCAGGCTCAGTTGTGAGAAAGCCCTGTCGGAAAGAAAGCTTCGGGTTATGCCATCCGGCGGTACAGTGACCAAGGCCACAATGCAGCTGAAGGAGCTCCCTGAAGCAAAAGAAGAGGAAGGGCATTGCAGCAGCTTTTCTCCAGTTAGCAAGAACTTTGCAGTCGCATTTAAAATTCCAGCCATCTTTTTTCATGCTACCGAGGACCCAGTGCCTGAAATACAAGCTTCAAAGCTATGAGTTTGTAGATCTTAGTAGCAGAACTAATAACAAACTAGACGCCTTTTTGTCACAGACCAGCTCCTTATGCTAAGAGCAATGGGGTGTTTCTTCATTCGTGCCCACTAGGCAAGGAAGGCTGCTGCATTTTAAATAACTTTATCAAATTATGTTGATCAGCACATGGCTCTGTCCCTTCAGAAAGTGTTTCAGCTTGTGCATGTTTGCTGAACATTATATCTGAATGTTGTCAAGGATGTTCTTCAGGAATTAGTCTGTAGGGCTATTGCTCCTTCACATCCTCCTTCTAAATTAACTTCTGGTGAGTGCCTTGGAGAAATCACACAACTACTAAAGGTTAGGTTGTGCAGCAGTGAAGAGAAACAGATGTTATTTATTTATTAAAGCAAACTTCCAGATGGTTCAAGATCACCACATTCTGCAAACAGCCAGCTTAAACGACTGCTTGTTTTTATTGTCATTACCCTCCAGTTTCCTTCTGCCATCACCCTCCAGTATGTGTTATGCTTCCTTGCTTCAGCTTGTGTCCAAGCATTATATGTTATCTGAGATATGAACTTTGTCTGCTTATAAGGTTTCTAGAAGCCTTTGGAACAAAAATGGTAAAACAAAAATGGTAGCAATGGATCACCAAAGCAGAATAAAACTGTCCTTATGACCAGAAATATAAAAGTTCAACCAATCTGATAGTATACATCTATTAGTTTTGAAACTGCTTAGGAATGAAGTAGCTACGCTTTCAACAAAAATGTGTAATTTCCCATAAATATCTAACTCTAAAAAGCAGGAAAATGTCAAGCTAATGCGTTAGTCACAGCCTGTTGTTCACACAGCATGTTTCCACACAGCAACAGCTTCTGAGTCTCCAGAAGGAATTTTCTTTTGCCTCCAGCTGATAATGAAACACACTACACACAAGACATTAATCTCCCTTACAGAACAGCACAAAACCTTACCTACGACCTCAGCAAAATAACAAGTACTCAGCCCTGAGATGTTTGCCAAGATTAGTTGTGCAGTGTATCACACCTGTTACAGTATAAGACCCCAGCAGACATTTTGTATTGTAGTGTGAAGAAGACCTGCATGTTGTTAGTGTCCATGGAAGATATAAAGCCTTAGCACCTTGTCAAGTGCAGATCCAAAAGGAAACTGAGTGTAGCAAGCTCCCTGACTCAGTTTCTTGCATTCTCATTTTCCCCATCAGATATAAAACACCCATAACTCAGTCAGGTTCACACTGTCCTAAGAAAAGCCTGAACCTGGGCATCCCATGTACCTCAGCGACCCTTGTTTCATGCAACTGGGACCTCCTGAGAAGGCCCGACTTCTTCAACACTGAGTGCATGAGATGATTGACTTAAGGGCTAATCAGACAGACAGTGCTAGACTTATTTGCCCCTACCACCTCCAGTAAGGGCAATCATTTTCCACAGCACATTCAAGATCCTTCATAATGCCTATACCTGCATATGATCATGGCTGCAACACAAATTCAGGACTGAATATGATCAGGGTTCAATGCTTAAAATGTTGTATTGATCCACCTGATCCTATCTGTTGCGCTTTTACAGCTATAAGATGTTGCTGCTCTTCAGAGTAGTGCCGCTATGGGTCTGCCTTGGCACATTTGGGTACTATTAACTATGTCCACTGAAAACCAATTCAGGTATTCCTATGCCCTGGTGAGGTACATGCTTTAAAAGCACACAACAATAAATAGTTGCAACCCTGTTAATATTTTAACAGGGTAAAAATTATCTCTGAAGATATTTTTCAGTGTTGAAATTTTTAACCTATTATTCAAGATAATGATACAGAGCACATTTATTTTTTATTTTCCTACCACTGCTTTAAGTGGTGGAAGAAAACCTTCTAATTCAGATGAGCTACTTCTTTGAAACTCTCAGACAGCAAGCAATTATAGATGGCTCAAACAGATGGGATTCTGCCCCTACTATGCAAGATCCCAATTATCTCACATACAAACCTCCATGAGGAACAAATGAAGAACTGGGAAGAATAAAAACTGTCTTTGACAGGTTCATTTGTGTAAGTCCTTCTGGGTTTACGACTAATGGTGGCGTGGTTGCTCTAAAACAAGGATAAACCAGGTCATTAGTGGCATTGGAGCACTCAGACACTGAAACATGACCACATCTACATATGATGCCAAAAATATGTGAAAATGTTATTAGTAGCTTCAGTGGGAGCAGAGTTAACTTATCCCCACCTAGCTGGAGAGCGTAGAAATACAAAGTGTGAAAAACAGCTAGTGTGTTGTCCAGGCAATGCACAGCCAATTCAGCATATTGATCATTCAGGTCACTGTGAACAGAAATGAAGGAGAGTATTGGTAGCACTTCCCATCTTTAGCTCTGGAGGATACTACTTCACACAAAGAGTTTCCATTTTTTTTCACCCATTAATCGTCGTCATGCCTGAGGGCTCAAAAGGAAGCATCAGTGAACATGAAAGGGCTCCAGCAGACCTTGTCAGACAAGAGACCAAAAGGGGACTTACCAGTTGCATGTTGGAGATGCTCAGAATTCCTTCATTTTCTTCTTCTGTGTCCCACTTTGACCTCCTGGAAAATATACTTGATATGAAGTAGTGCCCTCCTTTTTGATATATGGGCTTTGTATTTCCACAGACCATTTTGTATGTAAGTATTTGAGCTAGCTGAATCACTCCCAGCCTACACTGTATATTTTCAAAGGGACTATAACCACAGAGAAAGAAAATTACAACTCCTAGCTTTATTGGAAGTACTGTATCTGGCTCTAGTTAGTTAGCTAAGTGAATAAATGAATGAGTGTACAAACAACTGGAAATGACATCTCAGTTATTTTTGCCAGGCTGGAAGCTGTTAATCTTGTAATTAAAGGGTTTGAGATTTGAAATTCTATTACAGTATTTCTGACAATGAAATATTTCCACAATAGCTCTGAGACTGGAACTCAGGCAGGTAAGAACCATCTTGATCATTTTCTCTCCAGCCAAAGAGATTCAAGCTGGGACCAGTGTGCCCTCAAGCACTCATTGCAAGTAATTAGCCTGCAGAGGGAACACAGCCGGAGAAATGTTACAGCATTACTATTATTACTTTTTTGGATTAAGTAATAAATATTTAAAAGAGTAAAGCTAGACCACATGAAATGACAAATGAGCACACACCAACAGCCCACCTATTCAATTGTGCACCTTAAGGCCTCTTCTACCTGAAATAAACAGTGAAAATAATTCCCTTCCCCACCACTGTGGGCTCTTATTTTCCTAAACTAAGCTAAACTCTCCTTCAAAGCTAAACTCCATTGTGATATTAGTTACTTTTACAAATGTTTCTGGTCTATTTCTTTCAGAAAAAAAAAAGAGTGAGGTCAAAGCAACATCAGACAGCACAACATAGGGTGATTTCCTTTGTAGAGCTAAGGATGCTTCTCAATATTTTTTAGTTTACAGACCTCCAGGCCTGTCTGAGAGAAGTGCGGTCTTTGTACAACAGAGTTAACCCTCCTGACCACAGGATCACATTTTTTTAGATGCTTTTGCACAGAATTTGAAGGTAATTTAGTTTCCTAAAGACTCACAGACTCTGGAAAAATCAACAAATCTGTTCTTTTTCCATTGCCATGTCATGCTTAGTCACTCACTCACTGCCCACTCAGCTTGTAATACTCTCTCATACTAAATTTTGTGCCACAAAATTTGCAAAAATAGATGGTAAAGAAAAAATAATTAACTGAAGCATTTATAAAAATCTAATTTTATATCTAAGAAATTCACTGCCAAATGACCCCATTATTTGATCATTCACTTCACTTTTCCTTAATGCAGGGAAGCAAGATGAAGTTTAAATGTACAGGTATGGTACAGACCTTGGGAAATATTTAGACTTCTTAGAAGTTTTTTATAGTCATTCTAATATTTCTCCTTTTGAGACAGTTCTGCAAATCAATGTTCTGCAAATAAAAAATGGTGGGTTTGAATGGTTAGCTGGATATTATAGCATATTCTCAGTCCAAGCTTTATGTATATTTCAAAACAAATTTTGTTTTGCATGTAGTAATAATAAAAAAGATCTTCAAATCCCCAAACTTTTTTCATAGGTTAATCTGATTGTTTTATATCAAAAACCTGTTTTATTAACATTTTTTAAAATACTGACAAAATTATTGGTCATCTGTGAAAATAATCCCTGAAAGGTGTAAATTCCACAGATTTTAAGGAAGGTCTTATTTGTCTGTTCATCATGCAGCAAGGGCAATCAACATATTTGGGGTATCTGAACTCCTTCAGGTCATGGACACAGGAATGAGGAAACCTGTGGTGTATTGCCAATATTTCTAAAATGCCAACACCTCAAGCAATCCTCTCAATGCAGTTCAGCCCCATCTGAACTATGACAAATTTACCCCTTCATGAATCAGAGGTGCATGTGCCATTCTTCCAAACATCTGCTTTCCATTTCACAACTTCTCCTTCTTTAAAAGCACCTGTCATATAATCTGCTCCAGTTTTATACTACAGTTATTCCCTCTTTTTTTCATGCTTCTACAACCAAAGAAAACTTTTTACGGACATAAACAAATTTCTACTATTATAGAAAAAAGCCCTAAGAAATCAGACACTGAAGAAGTGTCTTCTTGTCTGTTTACTACCATTATTGCTTTGCTCTAGAAAATTCTGGGGAAGTTCTTATTTCAAATATATATTTCTATAAGGAATCAGAACATGGTTTTCACATAGACTGATAGACATTCAGGAGCAGTAAACCCAGAAATGCAATCATATAACTTATTTCTAACAGAATGTGAAGTGTGGTATAGCAAAGTTGCTGATAAGGATATGCAGTATAACTAAAGTTCTGGAAGGCCAGAAATTTGCTTGACTTTTTGACTCCACCCTACAAAGCCAAATACACATCTCTTTTGAGAGATCCAGCTGAAGCCCACAGAGAAAACTTGAGTGCTTAGAGGCAGACCCTACAGCTCATTTTTACAAAAAAAAAGGATGCCTTAGAGACTCTTGCCCTTAGAGATATTGATTGAAAGTGACATTAAACAGAGAAGTTGGTTACTCCTTGAAAAATACAACCTTACAAGATCAGAATAAAAGAACTTCAGTAAGAGAAAATTCCATCTCTTTAATCTGTTAGAGATGGGCTGGATTCCTGGGGGTGAGGTTAATAAATCAGGATGTAATGGTAACTGCTAGGTCTTTTCCAAGCATAGAAGAACACTGGGACATTGATCAGATTCTTTTTTCTCAGGGCAAAATTCCTATCTCCTCATAAAACAAAAGTTAACAAAATGCCAGACATCACTTAAAATATTTTCCATTTTCAGGCTTCTGACCTGGACACAAGGCTCTGGGATCAGCCTGTTCATCCCTGTAGTGTGATCTGCCTGTGTAAGGTCAGCGGGCGCTCAACACAGCGTACCTTCTTCCAGAGCGCCTGTCATGGCCAGCGCTGCCTCTACAAGGTCACCGCTCTCTCTTCCTAATCCTGTCTCAGGGCTCTCCACAGCAATATGCAGCCAAAAATAAAGGCAGCTAAAAAAACCCCAGGTACTTGTTTTTATCACAAAGAAACTAAAAGTAAATTTTGACAACTGGAGATCAGATTTTATATATAATTTTCTACTTTTTGTATTGCTGATTTTTTTCTCTTTTTTTCTTTTCTTTTGTTTTCTTTTTATTCTAGCCTTCTTATTGGCAAGGACTAAGTTTTGTCATAAGGGACCTTTCAGGTCCTGAGAAGGCTCAAGCCAGCTGGGTGCTATGGTAATCATAGAATAATAGAATTGTTTAGGTTGGAAAAGACCTTTAAGATCATTGAGTCCAACCGTAACATAAATATTATACAATAGTTCGTATTTCCTTGTGTCCATAGGAGTGAAACTTGGCCCAGACATTTCCCTTGTAGGAAAGTTCTTTAGAATGTATTGCAACTGCATTTCATATTTACTTAGTTCTCGCCCTCCAATACTGTATGATCTATAGAACTAAATAAAGCTTGAGATTTTTTCTGTATTCTTAATATCATACCATGTAAACCTAAAGCTGGTGCACGCTGGGAATAGTCTAATAAATTGTTTAGTGTGAATCTCAACAACTGTGGAAAAGATGTAACATTTTCAGGCTAGTTCTGTGGAACTTTTCTTCAAAACTTAAGACAAAAACCACCAGAAATAACATTAAAAAATACATCAAGGAACTGATGTTGAGTCATTTTTTTCCAAACAACCAGCACAACTGCTGAGGTCCAGTGGATGTGCTAAAAATGATGGTTTTTCTTACAAACAATAGTCATTTCTATTTAATTAAAACTAGTTTGAAAACTAATTTATGTAACCTGATGGAAACTTCTTGATGGGTACTCTTGTAGTGGTTCAGATAAAGTTTATAGTTTTTACTTGTAAGTTCACAAATTCAACCAAACCAACATAATCTGATCTAATTTTAATTTGGGCTCCACAGAGGAACTGTACCAAGCTACTCAAAACACTCACTTGTTTCAGACATAAAGGGGCACAACTTTGTGCATAGATATGACCTAAGGTGCCTGGAATTTTAGTCAGTACTTTGACCCACAGCCTCCTCAGAATTAATTTTTATAAGCTCCATATGCCAGAAGTATTTGCTGTAAGATCTCTCTGCAATAGAGAGGCCAGAGAGAAAGGTACCCTATTGGTTTGCATCTACTGCTTATGGCTTATTTCTTTACCTCCTTCTGTACAGACACTCACGACAGTAAGTCTGACCCAGAGTGCAGCATAGTGCTCATCTGTAAATCTCAGATCCAAAACTTTATTCAGATCTTAAGGCATTTTTTCCATATAACTTTAAATATTTAGATTAGATTGATGACTTAATAATGAGACTAATAGGAGTTCATAAGAGATAAGCAAAGAGATTTCAATTCAACCAGAGAAGAAAGCTCTTAGCTCTGATTGACAAAAGCTGGATGCAGTCTTATTAGTGGTGGCATTAACTCATCAAAACAGGACAGAGCCCGAAATTTCTATTGACCAGCTACTAAATCCAGGAATATTAATACATGCAGAAATAAAAAGAACATGAGCTGAAATTCAAATTATTTCTGACATTCGCGAAAAGTCTAGTCATAATACCTTGTCAGGAAAGGAAGAGTTTGCAGCCTGTGGAGTAGCAATGCAAAAAGTTTGCCCTTACAGAGGATCTCATGTAAATTATTATTTTTTATGATTATTTTAAACTTGTTTATTACTTAGACTTTACTGTATTTTTATTGCTATACTTTTTTGAAATTGCATGTTTATAGTTTCAAATTCAGTAATCAAACTGGAAAAAAACAAAGATGTTAAACAAAACATAGCTTAATAAATGGAAAATATTTGCCACATTTCTATTGCAAAAACAAACTTCTGGGGAAAAAAATTAATGTACCATGGAAAAAAGACTTTTCCTAACTACAAAAACTTCCATCTTAAACATGAACCCTTGTCGACACTGAGACACTAAACAGGAATGTTGCGTGAATGCTCCAGTATTGCCATAACATTAATACATGCCCAGAGCACTGTAAGTTGAGTTCTATATCCATAAAGCTAGTTGACATTTTTAGTAACACTTTGTTCAGGGAGCATCCCAGTTTCATCTGCGAAATTTCACAGCCTAATGTTTATTATTTCCACTAAATTTTAGAACAAATGAGGTGGAAGAAATGCTGTGGAAACTCCCATTTGTAGAAAGCATAACATGTCAAGTCTGCTCCCATTAGCAATCTTGGGCTTTTTCCCTTCCCGCTCAAAACGCACAGTCAGTCCCTGAGTAGATGGGATTTTCTCTCAAAGGTCTCTTTACTTTTCTCAAAGAAAAGTTGATAAGGAAAAAAGACAGGGGGACAGATAAATTTTCATTTCCTTCATTTTACTTCATTGCTAAAGTTTCTGTCTAGTGGTATAGAAACTGGGAGATTTGACCTTTCTCAAGTGGTCACAGAGGATAGGTAGACAAGGGTAGGTTTCAACAGATGTAACTGTGATACTCCTGGGCTTACCTGTCTCCTTGCTGAAAAGGCCAATTTGGAAAAAAAGAGAAACGGGAAAAATCAAAACCAGATACACTTAGAAGCGTTTCACAGTGGCAGTTCCTGGTACATGCTACCATAACACTAACAACTCCCCTATTGCAGAATATTAATGTAGGGATTAACCTAGATTTTTCCATATTAAAGTTAGTTGCCTAGTTTAGCTAGTCACTTATGCTGTTCTTTAGTCACTGGAAGGGCACATGCACTTCCCAAGATGATTGTTTCCATCACAAATGGGTGCTTAAGACATGCGGGATGAGTCACCTGGGGCAACTCCAGCAAGGACTCCAACCTGATGGGCCATCAAGGTCCCTCAGGGACTAGGCACTCTACTCTTTAGGCAGCTAATAGATGAAATGGAGCCCGGTCTTTATAAGATACTCAGTGGATACATCTTTTATGTAGCGATTCCCCTAAGCAATGCAAAAAATACCCTCGAATGCAGGAGGCTTCTTGGAGGGACAGTCAGTCCTATTCCACTTCCAAGTTTCCTTATTATAGCCCTAGTGCCTGCCCTGTATGCACAAAAAGACAGGCAGGCAGTGCTAAGGGTCAGGGACAGAGGTCACTGTGATGACCCCACATACCAGTAATACCCAAAGGGACCAGATCACAACTGAGGGCACTACTGGGAACTTATCTGTCTCCTGGATGCTTTACAGCTATGAGGCAGCGGGACACAATTTCCTTTCTTTTTCTATTCCAAGCCATACAACAGCATATAACAGCCTTGGCATTCACATGAAGGAAATGAGCTCAGATTGTCACCAGCAGCTCTTCTGTTTCTGTGCCATCTCTGTTCTCCTGTCACCTCTAGCACTCTGGCCAAGGACGAAGGCTTACAGTTTGATTTGACCACTGCCTCTAAGATCCCAGCTTGATCGGTTGTCATGATAATGAGTAGATGGTGATAACAAGTTACAGAAAGAAATCCATGTTTCCACCACTGAGCACTGGCTGTTATTAGTAATAATTAAAACACTGCTTTGGAAGCTACTGCCTCTGTCCAGCTGAGAGCTCTTGCCCAGAACTTTTGCCAGTCATGTCCAGTTTGGCTTCCTCTGAGTCTTTTAAGAATTAACATGCTCAGAGTGACCTCCATCACTGTATTAAAATTCCTGCATTAGAATAGCAAGCATCTATTCTACCTGTTCCGGAACTATGTGGGAGGTTTATGCACATAGCCCAGTTTCCACAGCGTAAACACTTACAGAAAGCCCTGAAAAACTTGTGAGGTAAAGTGAACAGGGCTAAGGAAAGGTGGCAAGCAGACAGAATAAGCACAGGGAAGCAATGAATTCATACAGGTCAGCAAAAGAGTGCCATAACAAGAGGCACAGCACAAGCAGCCACAGTTTAAAGGGAGAGAGTTTAAAGAGCTGCAAATATATGAGCAGCAGGAATCACCTAAGAAGAGGTGGCTGAGTTTGAGAGTCGCATTTTTTTATTTGCCTAGGTCTTGGGGAAAAAAAAATGCACAGATCTCAATTTATAGTAACATTTCACTATGGGATAAGTTTACATTTTCGGTGAAGAAAAAGAAGAAAATGGTGGCAAGGGGGAACTAACTGTTCACAACTGAGTACAATAAGCACTACAGTGAGTAAACAGCCATCCTACTTAGGCTGTGTGGAGAGTCCTAATAGAGACAAATAGCACTGCTGCCTGGCACGATACATGAAAAATAGCTTCAGCATTTCACTGAATCATAACAGTTCACCTCATGTAATGACTGCAGAGAAAAGTTATCTGATCTAAAGGAGCGTTTTATCTATGTGGGATATTTTTTTCATCCCCAAAACTGTCAGAATCACCAGCCACCTGAATCCCAGAACCTATTCATTTGAGTTGAAGAACCAAGCATCGTAAGTGTCTTGCCTGTTCTTTGTGTTGAACATGAAAAAGTATCTTGCCCAAAAAACAAGCAAAGTGCCAATCTTGCAAGTCAAACCAAGCTTGACTTTATTTAAGGGCTTTCAGTGGGTTTTTGATCAGTTGCAGGTTTAACCCTACACATCTTTCACAAGCCCTTTTAGGACAGAAGTAATAAATTAACTGTATTCCTTTCACACACATCTAACTCAGTCCCTGTACCAGAATGGAAAGAGTAGATCCTCTTCTTCCTTCCAAAGAGCAGAAGCATTTCAACATAAGAAAAGGAATCTCTTGGCACAGCTACCACATAGGTCTATCCAGCGGTCTGCAAGAACAACTTAGTTTCACAATGGGCCAGTTTTTGTGTCAAGACAATTCTGGCCCTTGACAGCATACAACATGGTGGAAAATATAATCTTTGTAAAAATTCCTTAAGTGAAATATATAAATAAGTTAATAGAAGACACACTGTTTAAAGGGTACTCAGGGGCTTCTCTCTTTTTTTGCTTGTTGGAAAATTAGTCATATTATCCTCTTTCAAAAGATCCAAGCCCCTGGTTTTCCTTTAACAGCAGTTCTACAGGTACAGTGAACTGAATCAGTACATAAAGTTACCACTGTTCCCCTGGGAAGACAGCTGAAATCACACGCCAATTAAAATCTTTCAATGTGTTCACCTAATAGCAAAATATTACAGCAGCCTACACAGCCCAGTAGTGTTCCATATATAAAAATAGCTTTCCAGAAATAACTACTTTGCTGTATTGGACTACTGAATTTCCCAGAGGACCGGTTACTGTTGTTTTATATGTTAACACGCTTGCTGTAGAGTGAAAGTACTGAACCCGAATACATTAGCAGTAGTTTGCTTATTGCCTACAAATGGCATTTAAGCAACGGTAATACTGCTTTAGACTTGAAAGGCTTTTGCTTTCAAAATTTTGGCAAGTTGTTGGGATAATTCTGTGCTCCATTCCCAGTGCATAAATCTCAACACAGTGGGTATATATTCTCAGTCAAATTACTGTGAGGGGAGGAAGCCTTGCAGTTGTCTGAATGCAATGAGTTTGGCAAGATAGCTCTATTATTGTACTTTTTAATCCGACATTTTTTTCACTGCTCAGCAAGAGCAAGTAATCAGAACAGAAAGTGATTCCAAAATGTAAATTAGGGTGTCTGATGTAGGGATCCAGTGCATATAAAAAGTCTTGTATTGAAAACATTTCCTTTTCTAGTTCACTGCTGGCAATCAAACCTTTGAAATTAAAGAACTGCTTTTCTAATCCTGGTGTTATTTTAGTGGGGTTTTTAACAATGCAGCACATAGGCATGCACATATCATGTATCTTTGTTTAGAGGTTGCAGTTTCTATTAAATTTAAATTATTTGTTTCTGTGACTTTAAATCTAGGGTAGCTTGAAAGCAAGGGGAGTTTCTATTAAATACCATAACTTTCTAGAGAAACATACACATTAAAGATGTCTCGCAGAGGTGTGGCTACCAAATGAAATCTTTTATCAAGGTACAGCACTACTAAATGAAAATACATGGAACATAACTACTGTTGAGGCATTTCAATGCCAACAGTTTAGACTTTTAGCCTGATGAAGCTCATATTCAAAACAGCTAAGACCACAGATTCTTCAATCACTGCATCTTGAAAATGTCATTACAATTACTCTAATGAGGGTGTTAAGAGTTCAGAATCTGCAGGGTCAAACCTTTAAGAAATGTTGACAGGCATTGCTTGAAATTTTGTTCAGCCCTCTTCAGTATTTATTCTGGCATAGGAATTTCAGGTTACAGTATTTAAATAAAATGGAATTAAGAATAGGAGTTAAGCATATACTGCTAAAAGTTCAGAATACATTATTTAGAAGATGCCTCCTGATGTTGCTTTCTCAGTAATTTATAGAAAGGAGAGTAGTTAATGTGCATGTAACATTACTGAAGTATATAGACTACAAAGGATAAAAGTATTTCACTCAATAAATATGGAAGAGTGGATCAGTTTGTTCACAGAGATTCATTAAACTCAGTAAAGATTCAGATATAGATCTGATTGCAGAAGCTGCGCTCCAGTTCCTGCTTTGACACAGTGCCATGCAATACAGGGAAAAGATCTGACCCCTATCCAATATATTGTTAGAATCCTTGTATATCCAGGTACATGCAATGCTTCACTGACTTTGCTGTAGCTATGTACAGACATTATTATTATTTATTATTTGCATTGTGGTAGCTGCCATCAAGGACCAAGGCTTCAGTGAGCTCGTCATTATAGAGACATTTACAGAGCTCACAGTTTTCATGAGAGGCAGTATATCAGAAGAGACAAGCATGATTGGGAAGGATGACATTACAAATGAGCAAATCGAGCAGGGAAGTCTGCTGAAGTCACGCTTAGTGTTTATGCGTGTAAAGTCACAATCATCCTAAAGCATATATCAGAACAGGGTTGTGTATTAGACAGAAAGGAAGGAGACATATCTGCACAATACAACGTTGTAAGTATTCTTGTTTAAGCAAAGTGCGTATCATTTCTGAGATTTTTTTTCACCTTTCTTCACACCTGTCATGCTTCTACGGAGGTTTTTTTCTAAACTCATTTCAGTTTTAAGAGATTGTGATATGTATTTGGGTCATGGACAGAATGAATTAGTCATAGTCACCTAAATTAAATTTTCTATGTGGCACTATCATTTTCCTTGATTTATTATAATTATGCGCATAACAGTTTTGAAAAGAAAGTTACATTAGATTACTGAGAGAAATAAATACCAAACACCATATAGGAAACAGGCATCTATTTCCTGTTTGTGTTTAATAAGAAAGTAGATGCTGAACAAAAAGAGATGTAGTCTTGAAGTGAACAATGCTTCTGGGAACAGCTGATCATTATTTTGTTCAACGTGATCTTGAAAGTTAGGCATTTGCCCTGAATACAGGGCAAAGCAAAAAGGATGTCTTTCAAGTGAAACAACAGCATGCTTCTGTAACAAAATTGTCAGCAATAAAGACTAGAAGCATGGAAAGAGTGGAGCTCTGCATTTCATATCATGTCAGCATAAGGAAAAAATTTTAAACTTGAGAATTTTATTTATTAGAATTAGTAATGCTCTTTGACTATATTTTCAGCTATGCTTTAAGATGGTTAAAGGAGTTTAGGCTAAATCCCCAGATTTAAATTCTCTGAAGTATTAAGTGTTTGAAAATAAAATTTCAATCCAGAACGTAATTTCTGAAGTTAGCACATTAAATCAATAGAGTAAGCCTATATCTTCAATCCAGGCACTAATGTACCAGTATAACCTTGACCTGGTCTGAACTTTGCGGGTTTTGCCAAACACCAACTCCTATAAACTGTTTCAAGTATGATCTTCAGAACTTGCTACCATCTTAGCTATACAAACTAAAAATCAAGCTTCAAAAGTTATTTAAAATTGGCTTTACTGCAAGTATTCACTGCAAATGTAGCTAAAGTTATCCAAATCACCAAAAGTGCCATTTTAGATTCTGTCTTTTACCTCCTCTTTCAGATGTCACAATTATGCTTCACACAATTTGGAAACTTCAATAATACATTTGTTTTAACTGCCTCCATAGCTAGAGAAATTTTTTCACCCTGCAAATTAATGACCCCATCAAAGACTTCTGCAGCAGACAGAAAAATAAGCAAAATGAAGGGGAAAAGAAAAGAAAGTCAAACAGTACTTGGCAATGTTTCTGATTTTACAGTGAAACTCATTTTATTAGATAGCTGAGCCTTAACCATAATTCCTTGGTTATGTGAAAATCCTAGCTTTCCTATTTTTCTTTAAGTAAAAAAAAAGAAGAAACATTTGTGTTGCTAACTTATTTGTGTAAAAATGATTGAAAATATATCCCTAAAAGGCTCAAATCCTGCACATCCTTCAAAATAACTCCAAGTATTTTTTACAATTGCATTTCTTTGAAGCTAAGGCCATAATGAGAAAGGAAATAAGTTTTGAGAGAAAACTAAGGCTGATTTCAGTAGTTTGGTGATATCCCAGGACTTTGGTGTTTGAAAACATCGAAAATGGGAAAGTAGAAGACCCACTCTGTTCTCTGATACAGCAAATACTGGGTTTTGCTTCATTGCTATGTCTTCACTGAAGAGAAAATCTACCAGAAATTTACTGAGGGGTTATGCACAAAAGGTTCTTACAAATATTCCTGTTGCAGTATCTGCAGTAAAGCTGAAATGTTTTTTAAAAACTACTTGTACATATGAAGCAATCCAGGAAGCTCTTAGAGCTTCAGTTTCAACATTGCCCATGTAACTAAAACACTTGCACTTTCTCCAGACATCTTAACAATAATGTGATCATAAAGGCACCTGAATTTCAAGGTAAAAGGCAGAAAACAGGTATTGAAAGTGATTAACTAACACAGCTTTACTCAACTAACAACATAGTAAGGCAGTATCTGCAGGTAGGGGGAAATTCTAATAAAGATACATTTTGCTGTGGGCTCACAATACATGAGGAAGAACTCTAAAATTTCAGCCTTCCTAACACTGATAATAGTAATGTTTTAAAAAAGCATAAGCAGATGCTAATTCAAATACTGAAGATAAAAGTCACCTGATTTTAAAACAATATTTCCTATTACTTGGGATTTTTTTTTCTTAGAATGGTTTCTATAGCTAGTTGAACCACAATCCATCTAAGCATCTTCTGGTGCAAGGCTGAAAAGCTCTGAAGAGGAAGACCAGGTTACATGGTTTGCATTCAACAAAACTGTGTAAATATTTCTGGAATGGACAGTTTTGAAAAATGAAATGCTCCTAAGGGTTCTATAAGCACAATATTAAATAAATGGTAAACATCTATTTCTAGAAATTGAAATGTATCCTGTCACATTAAATGCTATTAGCACAGTTACATAGAGATTGTATCAGGGAAACATTTCTTGAGATCAGTAGTCAATTAAATCAAAGAAAACTTGCAATTAAGTTTTTTAAAAGAGATCTTGGGCATTTCTCATTTTTACAATGGGAAGAGACAATCATTTTGGAGAGTGCCTCTGAGCCACAGAGCTGCCTGGAACCTTACCAACGTGCTGAATTGGAGGACTTCCAATGAATAAACAAAAAGCCATTTCTTTTGACTCTTGAGAAAAACTTATTAGAGAAGCATTCAGACTTCCTTTATAACTATAGTGTTAGGTAATTATCATACATTGGTCACTAGTTCATTTCTAAATATTTCCAGGAACAAACACTTATCAGGATTGGCCTAAAACTTGAGGGAATTACATCAGGTAAATGATTTTCTGTGATTCTGTGATCATTGTTATATAGGATCACAGCCAAAGGAAACATCTATTCATTTCTTGGACATGCTTCTGCAGGCTTCCCCATGAATTTGAAAACCATATGTTTGCTGAAATGAAACAAGAAGCGCAAGATCTTTAGCAATATCAAACCACTTTATTAGGTCTGGCTGAGATGGAGTTCATTCTCCCCATAGCAGCCCTCGTCGTGCTGTGCTCTGTACTGGTAGCCAGAAAGGTGTTTTGGCTGCTGCCGAGCAGTGCTCGCACAGCATCAAGGCTGTCTCTCCAACATCCCCCTCACCAGTAGGCTGAGAGGAGGGGACACAGCCAGGACAGCCGACCCAAACTGACCAAAGGGACAGTCCAGACCATATGACATCTGCTCAGCAGTAAAAGCTAAGAGAAAGGAGGAGGGGAGGGGACATTTGTTATTAAGGCATTTGTCTTCCAGAGCCACCGCTACACGTACTGAAGCCCTCCTTCCCAGGAAGTGGCTGGACATCGCCTGCTGATGGGAAGTAGAGGATAAATCTTTGGTTTTCCTTTGCTTCCACATGTGGTCTTTGCTTTTGCTTTGTTAAACTGCGTTTAACTTGACCCACGACGTTTTTTTCCATCTTATTTTCTCCCCTCCCCCATCCTACTGAGAAGGGGAGTGATAGAGCGGCTTGTTGGCCACCTGGCATCCAGTCAAGGTCAACCCACCACAGGCCCTAAAAACTGATCAATTATATTTGGGCAGATCAGAGTAGAATAGCATCTTCAGCATTGGCTAAACCTCTACTGAATCACTTTCAGCCACATTCATCTCTGCTATAACTTAATTGATATGAATTTTTCTATAGCTGGAATGCATGTTGGTCTTAGCACCTAAATTTAAATGCACAGAGCTCAAAATTTTGTACTGGTTTTAATCCAGTACTAGACAAAGAAGGAAATGACAACAAGAATTATTCTCAGGTTTGCCAGTCTTTTGCTGGCAAAATTGCTGGCTAGTCAGAGAAATCTTTTCAAATGTGACTAAGGGCAGGGAGCACTACTGAAAAGTCAGTTTCTAGCTTTTAGTAATTGAGAGACTTAGCTGTAAATGGACAAAACACTTATGTCCTTGGACTTTTTCCTAATATGTATTCCAAATCCCCCAAATACAAATTATGGTGTGGTATCCGAAAAAGTATTCCAAAATCAAGTACCAGGTTCCAAATCCAGCCTAGTTAGAATCACTTATTATTTTATCTTTGTGACTATTAACTGTATTGAATTTACATACCTCTGTATTGAATCTACATACCCCTGTACTGAATCTACATACATCAGCTCTGAGTCTCATGAGAGCATTCCTGTTGCATTCCCACTTTCTTCTCTTGCTGATGCTTGTCTTTCACAGGTCTCACAGAACAATCTCTATTACTTACTAAAGATCTCAGACTCACATATCACATCTATTAGTGACAACCTCGAACTCTCTCGGCACTTGAGAATGTGCACGGCATATCCAGAAACTTTTTCATAGGTTTCATTACCTTTGCCAACCTCTGCATTGGTTTTACTAAAGAGCACCAGAGTCAGCTGTGAACCAATAAAATTTTTTAAACAAATGCTTTTCTCCATTTCTTTTCCCTTCTGGGTCTGTAGTCAGATGGTTGTATGAATTACCAGGTGTATCCTGCTATTATTGCCCTCTATCGAAGTAACATCATTTACTTCCCCGCAACGTGGATCAGATTACAAGTTATATAACTGAAAGTTTCTGCAGAGAGGAGAATATTTTATTGTTGGCAGATACAACTTCCCCACATAGTTCAAAACAAAGCTAGGTATTAGCAAATAACAATAAATATTTAACTCTTATTACAACTCCTTGTCCTCGTCATAGGGTCACCTCTAATAGCCATCTGCTGTTGTGTTACAACCAAAAAAAAGCAAAAATTACTCCCCAGAACTGTTGACCATTTGCCTCTAGGAAATGCCATAAAACATGAGTTCCCACTTTAGAGTGGAAACTTAAAAGTAACTCTATATTGCTTTTCGTCTCTAAAATTAATAAATCCTAAACTCTGGCAGGAAAAGAATTAATAACATGACTTGTTTTCAAGTCCCTCTAGACTGTCATGTTGTTGGGTGATTGGCCCAACATCACAGCATTTTACTACAATTTTAAGCCTGCCATTTACTCATTCCATGCAGCGTAGGAGCCTACTGTTGCCTCCTCCAGTAAAATCTTTTCCTCAGTGGACTTCTGGCACCAGCAAGTTGGAGATACACAAGTGCTGTAACAGAAAACATCTGGTTCATTTGATAGGAAAAAAGAGGAAAATTAATTTATACGAAGATCCTCTTGAAACTTTGAACTGCAAAATAGCATTTGTGTTCTGTTGAGAATTGCAGCAACCTTCTATTCTTTGCATTTATTTGAGATCTTAAAAACTCATGTGATAAATAAAGCATTTAAATAAAATTCCTGCTGACATGGTATTTCATTTACTAGGAAGACATGTTTGTCAAGAAAGAGGATTACAAAATTTTTTCATTTCACTTCTTTGTTTGATGGATATGTTATCACTGGTGCAAGAACAATTGCAAAGCAAAGGGTGGAAGTTGGTTTACCAAAGATGTGAGCTCCAAAAGGAAAATAAAAATAACAAAAAACAAAGAGAGCATTTAAATGGTGTTGGATTAAGGCAACTGAGAATGTATGAAAGCAGGGAAAAGTCAGAGACTGGAATATGAGAAAATTAACCCAACTGGAAATGCAGAGGAAGTTACCAAAGGGATTCAACAACGAAGGTAATGAGGGACAGATAAGACAATTTTATGGCAGCATTTCAGAGACTGGATTCTAAAAGGCAAGAAATTGCTGTAACGTGGGACTACAATAGGTCCATGTAGTAAGGGTAATGAAGAATGTAGGGATATTTTTACAAGTAATCAAGTGTAACAGATAATTCAAATGCTTTGGCAGAGTTCACTTTGCAGTTAAATTACAATTCTCATACATGTTAGGGAAGCTTGAGTATTGCCTTCAAGCAGATATAAAGGCATATATTTTATTTGTGAATTTTAAACATTAAGGTTTTGTTTAACAATTAACATTAACCTTTTCATTATTCAGAGAAAAAATACCCTTTTCTAATTTACTTTTTAAAAATGCCAGGAATGCAAGCCATGGGTCCATAACTAATATGAATATGTGTGTACATCAGAAATGTCTGAGGACTGCCCTAAAAAGCATTTGAGAATAAAGCAACCGTGTAACTGAAGGCTTACACGAGGCAAGTAGATGACAAGATATACAACACCATACTCCAAGCAAATGACTCATAAGTAGTCCACGAGCAATATTACAATAAAACAATATCAATTAGTGAGCAAAATCAAAACTTATTCACACAGAAAAATAATTTTACTGAGTAACTTACACCAGTCTAGTAGGTTATCTGTCTGTATCTATTTGCATTAATGAAAAACTAACATCTCTACCTTTTCTTTCTCCTTTATGAGGGACGAACATAGCTACAGGTCTTTCTGCAACAGGATATTTTGAGGGCCCAGTATAAGGAGCAAATGCCCAAGAGAGAGACGTGGGAGTCCACAGTGACTCATCGCTACAACGCAGAGAAATAATGAGGTGGATCAAGAGAATACAGAAAGAAGAAAGGTAAGAGAGCTTGCAGATTCTCAATAGGCAGTATCACAGGCAGTGGCAATGTGAGACAGAGAGGAGATAATAAGCAGAAGACCCCACAGCAGCATTCAGAGGTCTTGGCTAAACTGATAACAAAGAACTCCACAAAAAGCAGAAGCATGAACACATGAATGAGGGAGAGTCTAAATAAACAGCAAAAAAATGTAGGCAAAAAATGCAAAAAAGAGATGGTTTAAGATCTTACCAAGACACAAAGAAAGCAATATGAAAAGAAAGCACATTCTATTTCATTAGGAGTAAGCTGAGGGAAAATATAGATCAATTATTTAAGAGGGAGTGTGAATAAATAATGAGTAATACTAATAAAGTCAAAATATTTACTGCCTTTTTGGTATGTGCCTTTGGACAAAAAAATTAATAGCAACCATGCATATAAAGCAAACTTTATAATAGGGTAGCTCAGGCCAGCAGAAGAAAGCACAGGTTACAGAATACTTAGAACAATGAGACTTATTCAAGACAGTAAATGGGATGGATTTCAATCCACTTTGGGATAAAGGAAGTAGCAAAAGTGATCCCTGAATCATTTGCAATTAATTATCTAAGAGAACTTCAGAGGAGAGAGACAGAGGTGACAGTGAACACTGGAAGACTGGAGAACAGTAAATATAGTATTTTTTCTTCAGAATGAGGAAAAAGTAGAACTGTACAAATGAAACCAGATAGATACTGTGGAAAAGTATTAAACAATCATTTAATTAGCGCCTGAAGAAAATACGATAGGAAACATCTCAAAAGGAAGTACAAAAGCATAGCCTGTCAAAATCATCTCATCTTCTTTGACAGTGTAGCGTCGATAGGAAAAGCAAAAAATATTTCATATCTCTACTATGGAAATGTACTGCAGCTAAAATTATCTTACAATGGTGAAAAGACTGGACAAAAAAAAAATGATCAAAGTGTAGTGTTCAGTAGTTTCTGGCTATCTTTGGAAGCTATACGTATCAAATTCTTTTATAGGCCCATTCTGGGTTTTCACTAATAGCTCAAATGCTGGAAAAGAGAGCACACACAAAATCTGTGCTAAAAGCAAGCTGGGTGAGTAGGAAGCACTTTGGGTAAGGAAACCACCTTCAGAATTATTTTGCTCAATTGACAAAACAGTCTGAAGTTAGTAATGTAAAATAAAACTAGAAAGGAAAAAAAAAGACAAAATGGGGACTAAGTTGGCTAGGAAGGAGCTCCACAGAAAAAGCTTGGGGCTAATAATAGTTTGTAAGTATAATAAGAGGCTAAAGTTCTTCAATAAATATTTTAATCTAATGTAAAAGAGCCATGCCACCGTAAGGAAGAGTCTTGCTCTCCTGCTGCTACATGCTTCTCCCTTTTGTGATGGAAAAACATTGGTATAGCTATCCTGTAAACCATATCAAAGAAGCAATGCTTGTGATGACTTTTTTTGGCAGATTAGTTTTCAGCTTAGAGGAGGGAGATGTGGACAGAGAGAGAGGGAGGATGCAGCAGGACTGATGTATTCCAAGTTAAAGTTTGTTCACATTTTAAACTGGGTTCACAATCATAGACTCATAGAATCATTTAGGTTGGAAAAGACCTTTAAGATCATTGAGTCCAACCATTAACCTAGCACTGCCAAGTCCACCACTAAACCATGTCCTGAAGTGCTACGTCTACACGTCTTTTAAATACATCCAGGGATGGTGACTCAACCACTGCCCTGGGCAGCCTGTTCCAATGCTTGACAACCCTTTCGGTGGAGAGATTTTTCCTAATATCCAATCTAAACCTCCCCTGGCACAACTTGAGTCTATTTCCTCTTGTCCTATCATTTGTTACTTGGGAGAAGAGACCAACACCTACCTCACTACAACCTCTTTCAGGTAGTTGTAGAGAGTGATAAGGTCTCCCCTCAGCCTCCTTTTCTCCAGACTAAACAACCCCAGGTCCCTCAGCCACTCCTCATAAGACTTGTGCTCCAGACCCTTCACCAGCTTCATTGCCCTTCTCTGGACACACTCCAGCACCTCCAATGTCTTTCTTGTAGTGAGGGGCCCAAAACTGAACACAGGACTCGAGGTGCGGCCTCACCAGTGCCAAGTACAGGGGGATGATCACCTCCCTGCTCCTGCTGGCCACCCTATTTCTGATACAAGCCAGGATGCTATTGGCCTTCTTGGCCACCTGGGCACACTGCTGGCTCATACTCCGCTGGCTGTCAACCAGCACCCCCAGGTCCTTTTCTGCAGGGCAGTTTTCCAGTCACTCTTCCCCAAGCCTGTAGCTTTGCATGGGGTCGTTGTGACCCAACTGCAGGACCCAGCACTTGGCCTTGTTGAGCCTCATACAATTGGCCTCGGCACATTGATCCAGCCTGTCCAGATCCCTCTGTAGAGCCTTCCTACCCTCAAGCAGATCAACATTCCCACCCAACTTGGTGTTGTCTGCAAACTTGCTGAGGGTGCACTCGATCCCTTCGTCCAGATCATTGATAAAGATATTAAAGAGAACTGGCCCCAATACTGAGCTCTGGAGAACACCACTTGTGATTATCTGCCAACTGGATTTAACTCCATTCATGACCAGTCTTTGGGCCCGCCCATCCAGCCAGTTTTTTACCCAGCAAAGAGTATGCCTATCCAAAGCAGGAGCAGCCAGTTTCTCCAGAAAAATGCTGTGGGAAACTCATTTTTATTTCTTAGTCTATTTGTGGGATTTACGGGAAAGACAAAAAGAACTGGAAGGCCTGTGACAGGGTCCCCCACAATATCCTTCTCTCTAAATTGGAGAGATACAGATTAGATGGATGGACTGTTCAGTGGGTGAGGAATTGTTTGTATAGTGGCATCCAGAGGGTAGGGGTCAACAGCTCAATGTTCAGATGGAGATCAGGTGTCCCTCAGGGGTCCATATAGGGACCAGTACTGTTTAATATTGTTATCAATGACATAGACAGTGGGGTTGAATGCACCCTCAGCAAGTTTGCAGACCGCACTAAGCTGAGTGGTGCAGTTGATATGCCTGAGGCACCTGGACAAGCTCGAGAGGTGGGCCCATGTGAACCTCATGAGGTTCAACAAGGCCAAATGCAGGGTCCTGCATCTGGGTCAGGGCAACCCTGAGTATCGATACAGGCTGGGGTTGAGAGCAGCCCTGCAGAGAAGGACTTGGGGGTAGTGGTGGATGAAAAGCTGGACATGACCCAGCAATGTGCGCTCGCAGCCTCAAAGGCCAACCATATCCTGGGCCACATCAAAAGAAGCTTGGACAGCATGTTGAGGGAGGTGATCTTGCCCCTCTACTCTGCTCTGGTGAGACCCCACCTGGAGCCCTGCATCCAGCTCTGGGGTCCTCAGCCCAGGAAAGACATGGACCTGTTGGAGTGGGTCCAGAGAAGGCCACAAAAATGATCAGAGGGCTGGAACACCTCTCCTGTGAGGAAAGGCTGAGAGAGTTGGGATTGTTCAGCCTGGAGAAGAGAAGGCTCTGGGGAGACCTTATTGTGGCCTTTCAATATGTAAAGGGGGCTTAAAAGAAAGATGGGGACAGACTTTTTAGCAGGGCCTGTTGTGGTAGGAAAAGGGGTAATGATTTTAAACCAAAAGAGGGTAGATTTAGACTAGATATAAGGAAGAAATTTTTTACAATGAGGATGGTGAAACCCTGGAACAGGTTGCCCAGAGAGGTTGTAGATGCCCCATCCCTGGAGACATTCAAGGTCAGGTTGGACAGGGCTCTGAGGAACCTGATCTAGTTGAAGATGTCCCTGCTCATTGCAGGGTGTTGGACTAGATGACCTTTAAAGGTCCCTTCCAACCCAAACTATTCCATGACTGTATGATTCTGAGAATGCTATAGGGCCTCCTAAGGCTGCTATGTGGCAGGGAGGACCGGGAGGAGCAGTTTTAGGTCTTGAGAACAGCCATCCTGTCATGTCCTAATGCATACTGTAAAAACTGGATTGATTCACATAAGAATCACATAAAGTTGCCAATGATTCTGAAAGTGAAAATGAAGTGGTTGCATGCAATGGAAGAGATTCCCTTCAAATGCCACTGGTTTAACAGTACATGGAAATTAAGATTTGGGTATGCCTAAGACTAAAGTACAGTCTTTTCATACTTCATAATGAAGAGAATGAAAAACGTTTAAATTAATGATGAGACATACATATATCTCACATGATTACCATGCTATCTCAGCAGTAAGAGTGTGAAGAGTGCAGTAAATGGTGCTTGTTCTGGCCTGCAAAGCTATTTTTAACCTTCTTAGTGTCCTAAAGAAATCTCTTCTTTTTTTTAAGAGAGTATTACAGTTTTAAATTCAAACAGGAAAAAAACCCCAACTTATTCCTTGCTGATTTTACTTGAAAGAATGATTTAGGCCACTGTAAACATAGAAAATGCCTATTATTTCCTCTAATCCTCAAAGAATACTCATTTTATATGTTGGGTTTGCTCTTTCAGAGACTCATCACTGCAAAAAGTCTGTCCTTTCAGAACTGCCTACATGTGGAACACATTATTATGCATCTTAGCTGAGTCTTGATAGAGTCTACTGATGCCTATTTGATTCTTTGCTATAGAATAAACAGGAAATGCATATGAAACAATAATCTAACACTTCAGTATTTTATCCCAGTCTGCATGCAGCAATTCTAGATTGGGTTCCTACCAGTCCTGGTTCCAATTTCACACTTTAATTTACCTCCACTAAGATCCAAAGTTTCGCATAGCAGGGTAGAAAAAAAACATGGTTTCCCAAATTCATTGGTTCAAATGTCATTACCTTAACAGATCTGCAGAACAATATAACTTTTACTTTGAGCCAGCACCTTGGAAATGTCTGATATGGATCATACAAAAATTTTGAAATTTTCTAAAATTTTAATATAGTACCATACACCCACTATATCCTATGAATTTTCACAATAAATTTGAATTTAACTTTCCACCTCATCAGTAACCACTTCTTCTGGGGTGGTAAGCAATCAGGGCTTTCAAATAAAAAGTGTCAGAATTCAAAAGTAAATGGACACCTGGTTTTACCAGTTAGTCTTTATTATACCTCTTAGCATGAGGGAGACTCTTCAATTCAATTGCAAACCTCTCTGGTTATCAGCTGAAAGGAGCTCTTACTACCTTTTCTTCTTACATACTCTGCTAAAGAAAAAAAAAATTCCATATTCCTACCCTTTGGCTAATTTTTAAAGACAACATACCATAATGGAATTACTTCTCTACTCATTATCTGAGCATCCCACTTCAGCATAACATAGTTATATTCAACTTACTGGCTTTGATGGCTAAAATTCTGGGAAATTTGCACTCTTTTTTGTGAGTGGAAAAAAAAGGAAAGAAAAAAAAAGAGAGACGAAAAAGAAAGGCTTATGATTCCCTAAGGAAAAGAGACAGAAAAGTAGTGAATCACATCTCCCACTTTACTACAAAGTGCAGTGGATAAGTATATTTCGAGGGTTCAGTCTCCAATTCCCATTTCTGTAATTTTAACTTCAAAGTACAAGAGAAGTAACTTCAGCGATGCCAAATATAAAACGTGCTCAATCACAGAAGATAGTTCAATGCTTTTTCAGCTATTGTTAACAACTCTGCAACAAGCTATTCTGTTGGCAACTGTTAGGGCTGGATCAATAATTATCTTTGTACTAATGCTTTGCTTAGATGGAAGCAGAATGAAGAGTCATTCTTCCTTCTTTAATGAAGAAAACAGTGAAACAAATTGAAGGAAAAACAGAAATTTTATTAATCATTAATATCTATCAAGCTGGTGATTATCATAATACTGTTGAGTATTATAACGGTATTAAATATTCTCACTGGAGGGTTGCTGGGGTTTTTGGGACCTGTTGATAGGGAGGAAGGTCTCTCACTCTTGTCTACCTCAAAACCTCTTGCTGCCCAGGTGATCTCACTGGGGTTGCCCTGTCTCTGAGGGTAAAGGAAGCTACTTGAAGGGAGCTATGGAGGGGGGTACTCACGGACCCCAGAAACCCCCCTGCTCCCTGCCGCAAGCACCAAAGGCCCCGTGACCTCCTAAGCAGGAGAGCTCTGCTCTGCCATTTCGTGCTGGCACGTTCTCTCAGCAGGGGCAGGGAGAAGAGCTGGGAAAACAGAGGTGGAAGGAAGGAAGAGGTGAAAGCACAACATGGCAGCTAATAACTATTTTGCACTAAAAGAAGGTTGCCTTGGATCTGTGTAGGTAGTTCACAGGTCCACTATCCCTTTAGTAAAGGGAGGGTGGGTGATTTTGAGTTAGTAATTCCACATCATTTCTTTGTGACTGCTTTGAGCTGAGCTGGAAAAAGCAAATGTACTTCAAATGCTCCTGAGTTTGAAATGCTGTCGTGGCCCCGAGGGCAGTCATGGGCCTGACTGCCCCTGCCCAGCTCCCCGGGGTTCCACACACACCCTGCCCACAGCTCAGGACCCCACGTCAGCCTCCCCAGGCCGTCAGCCCTGCCCAGTGACGCCTCTTCAGGGCCGGTCTCCAGCTCCCCACAGCCCGGCTCTGCCCGGCCGTGGGCCCTGCCAAGCTGGGCCCACCTGCAGGCCCATGGCCTGGCCCAGCCCTGGCCCCAGGGAGATGCCCAATCCCCAGGGCTGGGGTTGCCCCGGTGCCCCCAGCTGCCCTGCTGTCGGCTGGGGTGGTGGGACGGGCCTGGCTGCCGGGGCCTGCCTGAACCTCCACTGATTCCCAAGGGAACTTCGACCGTTACCTCACATGTATGTAGACACCCACGTTGCAAATTCCTCAATGCAGATGTCTTAATCTGAAGCTAACTCACATCCCAGGAAGTCACGCCGAGAATATGTCTGGTATGAGGTTTCCTGGACAAAAAGTAGCTTTGTCTTTGACTAATGTGAAGTTTCAATTGGTGATAAGGAACTTGATCTTGAACAGTATTACTTCATAAAAGCCTCCAGTTTTCCTCTGGGTAAAACACCCAGACTTCCGAATCATTCAGCAAGATGAGTAGCAGGACCCTGTCAATCAGCTTGGTATCTTTTAAAAAAACCATAAAAGTTTATTAAACTTGTGAAAGGGAATAGTTGCTCTTTAATTCCAGCAGAGGCTTTGTTGCTCTGAAGTGACAAAGAAATGATGCAGAATTACTAGCTCAAAATCACCCACGCTCCCTTTACTAAAGGGAAAGTGGACCTGTGAAGTACCTGCACAGATCCTAGGCAACCTTCTTCTAGTGCAAAATAGTTATTAGCTGCCATGTTGACCAGCAAGAATACTGGAGCAGATGTATCTTAGAGATACAGCTGAAGTAATAAATGGATAATGATGACTTCTGCGTGATCTCCCATGTTTTCCAAGAAGTTTGTGCATTGTTCTTCTTGAAGACTGGAAGAGCTCTGTATTTCAGTTGATATTGTTTGTGTTCCTTTTCATGGAATTATTTTATAACATAAAGATCTTATCTGGGTACCACAGTCAGCTCTCAAAATGCATTGACCCTTGGGCAGAAATAGACCTAACTTATTCTAAAATCTGAATGACAAGGGCTTTGCTAGAATTTTATTAGGAATCGATAAAAGACAACGTTGACAATTTTCAGTCTGACATGTCACCCTTTTTCTTATGTAGGAGAATAGTAATTTTACCACTATAATCAACTGGTGTGGTTTCATATTCCCAAATGGATACAAATCACAGTTTATGCCCGTGAATAAATGCTGCAGCACCATAATTAAGAGGAGCAAGAGGCAATGCCTTTATGGCCTGGTGAGTGGTGACTTGAGCTGATATACAACTTTTTGATTTCTCCTGAAGATGGTGGTGCTGCTACCGCTTGAATTGTTTCTGCCTGTGTTTTTTTTTCTCAATTGCCCTTTGTAGAAAGTTAATAGTAGGTTTAGAATGCCAAAGTTTTCTAGCCAGTGAATCACAATTTCAGATTTTTCAGTTAGTGATGTGAAACCAGCTGCTATTTTAAATGAAGCACTTACACTTCCCCCCCGCCTCACTCCACAGATGCTTTTCAGTTGTATGAAGAAATTGATCATTTTGTCTCTTCTGCAAGTCTTCAGAATGTCACTAATTTCTTATTTACCACAAATTTTTCATCTTGTGTAAGTTACACTGTAGAAGCATTAGAGCTACCCTATATGCTCTGCACTGATCTCACAGCTGGATAATGAAAGAATGAACAATATCCAGCACAGAATTAAAATTCATAAGTATGGAACTTGTCGTAAACATGAAACTTCATCCTGTCTGTAAATATCCTGTAATAATGTTGTGAATTAGTATACTTAGTTATTTCCAGGTTACAAATTCATTACTCCTGTTGTGAAGAACAACATACAGAGAGATTAGTAAAACCAAGCTGATTTAACAATTATTATTTTCTTCTGACAGTCATGCTATTTACATTTTGTGTTTCCTTTGACCTAGACAACTTTTATTACCAAATGTCAGCCTGAAGCAGCTGCAGAGAGTCAGCAGCTCAGATTTGCATTGGTTTCCTTACATCTTCTGGGGCTTTTCTGCTTTCTGCTGCACAGTACAAATATTAGCATAAAGGAGAAAGATGAAGTTTTAGACATTTTGATCATCCTCAGGAGGAGTCAATGTCAACAGGATTTGGCCAAAAACTTTTCTATTCTCCGACTGAAGAGGGAAAAGCCTGTCACTACAGAATACTGACATTTTAAAGCCTGCTTGCTCATCTTTTTTTTCACCCCTATCATTATGATACTACATCATATATGCTCCTCTGATCTCCAGTTTCCCTCTGCTCACAGATCATCCCACATTCAGCTTATGATAGGTCATTGCAAGACTGTGGAATATGGTCACAGTCCAGCAGCTACAAAAGCATCATTTTTATAAGAAATGGAAACATGTCTACTTTAAAATAAGATCTGACTCCACAAAAAAAGAGCTATAATTTAACTAACTGGTTAATTAAAGAAAATGTGAAAATATGTTCCCAAAATTTTAATTTAAAAATTATGTCTTTTATTTAGCTTCTTCATGTTTCGGGAAGAACATTATAACCAGTTACTCAGTCTGAAATAAGTCTCTGCATTGTGTGAGGTAAAAAAGGTCTCCTAAGTGGTGAGGTCCATGTACTGTGTTTCTAATATTACTACCTCTTACTTTGTGTTCCAAACTGTGTATCAGTAGCAAGTAGTTGAAGCTCATCAGCTTAGAGATTTCAAAGTGTCTTTCAAAATACAGTCCAGATTTCAAGGATCCACTGTTGATGTCCTGCAAATCAACAGAAGAGCTAAAGAATACACATTTGTGTCTTACATCCATTACTGTGATACCTAATATCATAAGAAAAATATCAAAGTTTCTAATTCAACCTGAAGACATCTTTGCTAAATTTCAAATGCTTAACAATGCCAAATAACAGGAAATTGAACTTCTCCCCCTTTCATGCAAAATTAACTCTGATAGACTAGATAATAAATAATCAAACTAGTATTAGCTACTTCCCACTGCATAATTATATATTCTTTTTATTGAGACCGACACATCTTTGAGCTCTGAATAAAATGTTATTTATACATAATATTAGCACAGGAATATAAATTGTGCCAGCTACAGGTCATTTGGTATAAAAAAAGTTAAGCTAGTCGTTTCATGAAGCTTGAGAATTTCCAAAAATATCCTACATACTTTTAAGAGTAAATAGAAGCACCAGGTATATCAAAGTAGTATTTGAGCAAAATAAAATGAGTATCTGATTTCTTATTAAACCTGGCATAATTAATTCAGCACAGGAATCCTTGTCACTTGTATTGATGAAGGATATATATATATATATCCAAAAGCCATTAGACTGATTCTCCATTTTAGGATTAGCATTCATAGTTTTTTCATAATTTCTTAAGTTTTCCAAATTGGACTAGTAAGGAAGTGTTATTAAAAATAGACCTTTGGAGAAAGTCCTACCTGTATGTCATCTTTTTTTTTTTTTGCTTCCATCCTCACAGATCCTCAAAGTACAGAGGTAGATGAAATAGCCAAGAATAAAGTTTTCTGAACCTTAAGAATATTTTGTCTGGATTTGATTCAAGGTTAGGATTGATTCTTATTTCATACAAATGAGTTCATTCCTCTCAATATACTGTGTCTGGCAATGTAATACACATCCTAATGGAGACACATACTTTCAAAATACTGAAGTTCAAATTAGTAATATGCTTTACGTAAATAGTTGCTCTGGGGAAGGGGAGGGAATATTATGTATCAGCTACCAGAAGCATCTGGGATACAGTATGAAGAATATGTGGCTGATCTGCAGTGATGAATTAATACTCTATATTGCCTAGTTTTGGGATGGTATGGCTGCATTAGCTTGCTAGAACATTTACTATATGCATACGTTGATTTACTTTTATAAGACAGTAGTTCAAAAACTGCCAAGAAGGCAAAATAAAGATTCTCAATAAGTATCCTGCTGGTAAACATTTCAAAGGCACTATGAAACAATACCTGAATTATTAAGCTATTCCAGGGACCAGCCAGGTCATTTCTTTTGCTAAGACTAAAAGCAATAAGATTAGAACAGTAACATGGTAAAACAGTCATTCTAGAAGGAGGGTGGAAGCTTTATAATGCAAGATTAAACTTTGAGCTTCTGACAGTGATAACAAGAAGCAAAATATTTAGACAAAAATTTTCTCCTAAGCATTTTAGCTCCAGTGAGGATGTAACTGACCATAATTAGCTTTTCCATGGTTAAATTAACACTGTGAAAGGTGCTGAATTCTGACCTTATTTGGTACAGACACTGAAGAAGAAATATTACTTCTAAACTTCCCTTTACAAATCAAAGCCAACTTTAAATGAAGGTCAAACACATCAGTACGTACAGATAATGGCTTTTGGAAAGCATTTTGCTCTTTCTAACTTAAGTGATCACTAAGACTGATGACCAGTAAAAACAAATTGCACTGCAATATGAAAGGAGGCACATTTTTTCTGGTTTTGCATTGTTACTTTTTTCCCTCCATGCTGTTTGTAGCACACTCTCCAAAGCTTAAAAAGAAAACTGCTGTCATGGATTTAATGTCTTTCCATGCTCAGACTTTCCCCTTTGTGAAGCAGATTGCCAAAAAACATTACTGCCCTCAAACTTTGATACAATGGAATTGAATTTTACTGAGTTAGCGTTCGTAAGATTTTCTCTCAACACACAGAAGTTCTAACAAATGCCTGGACCACAGTTAAAATACAGGGATAGGATTCACTCAAAATCCTGTAATTAGCAGCCACAGCATGTTTGTAAACAGGTAATGTCAAAGGAATCAGAGGCAAGCAAGCAAGCATGAAATAGTAAAAACAAGTGGCTTCAGCGACAAGTAATCAGCATCACAAGAGGGAATATTCAGGAAACAAACAGAATTAATTTTGAAAGCTCCAGTCCTTTACACCAACAAAACAACGCACATGCTTTTGCATATGCTTACATTTACTTGTGTGAGTAGTAGCAAGTTGACTAGAAAAGTGCAAAAAGTTAAAGAAAACTTGCAAACATTTCCAGGACCTGCACTGATGTTCCAGTGTCAACAAGATCAAACAAGCATGCAAATTCTGGGAATAAAATCTAGCACAGTTAGCATGGATACACTTCAAATCAGAAGGAGTCTCTACTAAGTGCATAGGGACAGAAAACCAGGATCAGTACATAGTACAGTCAAAACAAAGGAAATTAAAAGACCTAATACTCTACAGTGACTTTCTGAAGTGCTGTATAGTGCTGTCTCAGGAGGCAGGCACAACCCTGGATAAAAGAAGAACAGAAAGGCAAAAAAATACCCAAAGCCCAAAGTATTGCTCAGTAAGGAAGTCACTCCAGCCAGAGAGAAGAAATCAAAGCTCTATGAAGGCAACCTACAAGAATTAGCAGATAGGTCATGAGGTGTCAAAATATGTACATTAATTAAGCACTTTCTAAGCTTGAGAGAAAACTGGCTACAGAAAAGATACATGCAAAAGTCCTCTGGGATTTTGTAGGAGACCGCAGTATTCTGATCTCTGTCAAAATTAGTGCTGCTGGTTTCACAAGCAAACAAATAGTAGGAAACTCACACTGATGATAACTTCATGAGAGTAGGGCCTCAGCACTGAGAATGAAAGGGACTTTGACTGCAAAAGCAGAATTATCTGAAAGCCTATGAATAAGGTAATTTAAAACTCAAAGGGAGATACCTGACTGAGCAAAGCATACCTAAAAGGTTCATCTGAGACTGTCATGCAGTATTCAGCAGCTTTCTATACTGCATATTGTACTGACCTGCATTACTTTGGTTTTTACTTTGTCCTGTATGATTTCTCCTGAGGAAGCATGACACACATACAGAATAAGCAGTTGTTTCTATATGAAAAAATTGAGCAAGGTCACCCCATACTGTGTTGAAAGAGACATTAATGGCATCTTGGTATCTTCTAACAACAAACCCATTTACGTATGTCATCACAGTAAAGTACTAAGCAGTCACAGCACTACAGCAAAATTAATCAATATGCAATGCATTGGACTCCAAGCAAAATTTTAGTGCTGTTTTTAAAGGTACCTTGAGGTATGCTTTGGTAAATGGTAACTTGCTAAAGGTAGCCTGAAACCATAACAACAGGATAAGCACACTTGCTTAATTTTCTTTTCAAAAGACTAAAGTATAAAATAGAAAAACATATATCATGCTTTACCTAAGCACCAATATCCTTTTGTCGCTGACAAAATACATGGAAGTTGTTTCTTAAACTGAAGTTGCCTGCAGTCAAATATACATAGAAAATGAATTGTCTGCAACTTGCTCACAAAGGGAGTAATTTCCATTAGGTCAGCGTAATGTGATGCCCCTGTTGACTTACAGGTTATGCTTTAAAGATATCTCCCATTTCTTGAACTAATTTCAGGCTCTTGAATGCAAGCACATAGTGGGGGTAAGTGTGAGGACATTGACTAGAGGACACAGCAACTTTTTCCAGGAATGCCATTTTTTACTGACACAGTATAGGATCCAAACAGGACATGGACAGGGTAGATTGAGTACTTGATCCCAGTTGGACCATGCATGTAGATATAGTGCATATAAATACGCACTACAGTGCATATAAAAATATATATCTATTATATATATAAATATGCACTATATTGCCTTTAAATATGACACTAGTATTATTGAAACCAGTGGAGTTATCAGTGCACCTAATGACTCTACTGTATGGGACACAGAGTAGTCCTTTTTTTCCCAAGAGTTGACATCTTCCTGCTGTTTTCTTAGGACCAAATGCAACATATGTAGAGGTGCATACAGTTCTTCTGCCAGAGGACTTGCTTCACATTTAGCTTTAGCTTACTTTGTATGGGTTGCTCATGCTACAAATTCCTTTAGCAGGCATAAGAAGTGTTGCAGAATTCAACCTCCTCATGTCCCATTCCCCTTTTCTCTAAACGCTCAGAGGAATCCTACTGGTTCTCAATAGGTTTAGACAAGAATGCCTCAGGACACTGTTTCTGTCACACAGCCCCATGAAGTTTTTCAACAGACATTGATAAGCATGTGTTTATGAAGGAGACCAGGCCTTTGCTTCAATTTCAGTATCATACTTACACCCTTTGAGTAATATGACTTGCTGATTTATTCACTGACAATTACTCCTCATGAGCTGCTCTGCAGTAATTTGCTGTCTTCCAGTCTTCCTCTTTCCCCTTTCCCTATTCCTAAGAGTTTGTTTGGGTTTCCACACTCTCTGTATGATATCCAAAATTCTTCTCCCAGAGCCCTAGAATATCTGTCTAGTTCTGAGCCACAGGAAATGCAGATGGGCAGGTATCTCTCCCAGCATTAGACTGGAGAGTCAGGGCTTCAGGAGAAAACTCCATTCAGACAGAATCCAGGTTCTGGGATCTTCCATGGGATTGGGTAAAGAGGGTCTTCAGTTTACATCTCTGGCTTCAGTAATTACTTTAAATAGTATGTTACGTGACACCACTATCATTAAAAAACAAGCAAATAAACAAAAAAAAAATTCTCTTTGAAAGAATAATGGCAGATATCTATTGACAAGATATTGTAGCTGAGAACCAGAACAGAAAGAACGACTTGGCTTTTTCTTGAGCTCTGAAAAACGACGTCAGCAAGAACTGTGCTTTAGGGAGACAATGACACCTTTGGGTAGGATGTTGGGGTTTTCTTCCCATTGCTTAGAATTCCCTGCACACTTAATTGGAGACAGAAGCCTAAGTGGGGTGCAGATTCCTTTCAGGAAGCCACAATAGTCTCTGATTTCTGACATACTTAGGTCTCTTACTTGATCAATTCCCTAACCTTTAGATACTATAATGAAAATTATCCAAAAAAAAAAAAAAAAGGCAAATAACCTCTATTTTGTCCTTGTTTATGTGAAAATTAGGATTTTTATCTTACTTCATTGTATTTTATTAATTCAAAATCTGAAACAGTAGTTTTACCCTGCCACTTCATGTGTCGTGTACAGTAGACACAGCACATTTAAACACCTTCAGGGATTTACTGGCTGATAAGAAAAAATGCCAATACAGTCACGATACTGTTCACAGTTTAAATTCATTTAAACTTGGGAAATAAAGGCAGGCAAAGAACATGAAGTGGGAGCAATTACAACAGCAGGCAAACAAGCAGCAGAATCTACTTAGGGGGAGCTGCCAGGCTGCTTTCTCTCGCTTTTTGCACTTTCCTTTCTTCAAGGACTACTGACTTATTATCTAGGCAGCTTCCCTCATTGGGTCAACAAGCTCACTCAGCTCTTCAGGGCTTTCCATCCTCTCTTCAGCAGAATACTAGCATTTTTTTACTTACTAAACGTTCAAGGACTAATAACTTAAGCACAGTTTTTTCTGTTTAAACAACAGAAACTGCTTAATCTGGTATGACAGAAACTAGGTCCCCAGCTAAATTTCAAAATCTGACTAATAAAGAGATAAAGGATTCACCTTTATCAAACAAAAGGTTTGTTTTACCATTAGGGAATAGAGAAAAAAGTTAATAATCTAAGCTAAAGCTACATGAAAGGAAAAGAAAAGATGGAAGAAAAGAGGAGGGAGGCAAGAGAAACATAACCTTTGCAAATGTTCTGGGTTCTTTCTAAAGCAAAGACAGTATAAAGCACTGTATGCATTTGGATACCATCAGTTTGAACAACCCAACTGTGATCAAAACAATTATTCACAAAAATTAAGTCAAATGCACAGAGAACTGTTTGCAGCATAAGAGCCATTGTTATAGAATCATAGAATCATTTAGGTTGGAAAAGACCCTTAAGATCATTGAGTCCATCCATTAACCTAGCACTGCCAAGTCCACCACTAAACCATGTCCCTAAGTGCCGCATCTGCACACTTTTTAAATACCTCCAGGGGTGGTGACTCAACCACTTCCCTGGGCAGCCTGTTCTGATGCTTCTTTAGGTGAAGAAATTTTTCCTAATATCCAATCTAAACCTCCCCAGGTGCAACCTGAGGCCATTTCCTCTCGTCCTATCACTAGTTACTTGATAGAAGAGACCAGCACCCACCTCACTACAACCTCCTTTCAGGTAGTTGTAGAGAGCGATAAGGTCTCCCCTCAGCCTCCTTTCCTCCAGGCTAAACAACTACAGTTCCCTCATCCACTCCTCATAAGACCTGTGCTCTAGACCCTTTACCTTGCAACAACGTCTTGCAACAAGATGACAGAAAGTACTAGCCAGAGTCAAGAAAAGCAGGGTTTCAGCAACTGTTTGAATTTTTAAAAGGAAAAGTTGTATTGCAGTAACTAGTGAGGAATCAATATTTTCCTCACTGAATCTTCCTTTGCAATTTTGCATGTGTTATATCACCAATATTTCCTTTTAACACAATAAATGGTGCACTTAAACTGTAATTTTAATGTCATTGACTCTGTCATAAGTGGGGTGGAAGGTCAAATGCTAGTTCACAAAAAAATTAATAAACTTGCAGCCAAAATCATTAAGACAAACATTGGAGGCTGACAAATTCCATGAGGAAAAGATGTGATATCCTACTCTCCTCAACAGAATTTCTGCAATGGCAAGGTCACTAAAAGTGTCTCTGAGTAGCTTAAGAAATAAGTCATCGATAACTTTTAAATTTAATATTAAATTTAAAATGAAAACACTGAGGGATCTAAAGAAAAGCAATACTGTGGTTTGGTAATTTGGAATAAATTAATAAATTGTGAAGAAGCATTTGGACTAAATATACTCCTCACATAAGCATAAGCACATTCTTTGTGTATACTAAGATTAACATTGTCAGTGACTAAAACATCATCACTCCGGCAATGGAATATAAATGGTTTCTCTTCAGCAGGATTCTTTAAGTGATAAACCCATCTCTCGTCAGAATATATACATTACTTAGTCTTTAAAATAAAGACATTGATCCAAAAATAATATTGAGACCTTTAAGTGCACAAAGAACACTGGACTATTAAATTACATGGTTGCAGAAGGGGTTGTTGCAAGCTTGTGCCATGAGATAATTAGTTTTACTTCCATCTTGTCCAAATTCACTTTAAAATTAAGGTGTTCAGTTCTGAATTTCTGCCAAACACTGCGACAAAACATAGGCTGCAGCTGAAGCATCAGGAAAGAGAGAGAGGGAGCTGGGAGCCATCAGCAAATCAAAAGAACATTATACTGTGATGGTGAAAAATTGAAGTAGGAGACAGCATATAAAAAGAAGAAAATATAATGGTTGTTATGCAGAGCCCTGGGATGGAGCCATTCCACATCAAGCAGAATAAAAAGGAAGAAGAGGAGGGAAGAATTTGGTCAACAATCTAATGACGGTCTCAAAGAATTTAACATAGCCTTGCTAACGCTACAAACAGTTGCCAAAGTGGCAGCAAAATATGCTTCAGCAGCACAGAATATTAATTATGGCACTGACTGGAATGTCTGGTTTAATGTAGAGATGCATACGCCATGAGAAATAAGTAAATACAATGACAATGAAGAGAAGTCGGACCTGCAGGAGAGTATAAACAACATCTCAGCAATGATCTGAAAATGAGAAAAATGGAGGTTTTATCTTTCATTATTGGCATGGAAAGGATCCGTCCCATTTCCAGATACAGGATGGAAAACAAACCAAGGACGACAGACAGCATATAATATCAGAAAAGTTAGCCTATGGTGGCAGTAGGTAAAGCTTGTTACTGCTCATTACGCATTGGTATATGAGCTCCATTGACACAAACAATTTGTAACAGTCAGGAGACAACATCCCAAAGTCAACAGTACAAATTTGTACTCATTAGTTCTTTATGCTTGTAGTCAGGGTCAGAAAAGAATGAAGACTAAATGGACGTGGAAAATTGAGCAGCCCTTCCACTCTTGCTTGCGGTATGTGTGAACGAAGAATGCAGCATATGGACAAAAGTGGTAAGAGGAATGCAGCACTCCTGTTGACTGCAAGATTCTCACTTGTGCATAATGCAGGATGGATGGTTGCAAGCACCATGCAAAATATTGCATTTTTATTTTATTTTTAAAATACATTCTAAAAGGGTTAAAAAGCACTTGATAGTAAAAGACTTGGAGGAAGATTAACAAATACCAGCTACTAACACCAAAATCATCTCATCAGCAGGTAACTGCAGGATAAGTGTCATTCTTGCTGAATCCTGCTAGGAGGTAGAGAGCTGTGAGGTCCTTGAAGGATTTTGTATTCAGATCCAGCAAAGGACTTGCAGGAAGGCCAGTTAAATATCACACATATTTGTCCTGAAAGCAGAGCCCAGAGCTAGTGAATGACACTGGCTCCCCCATGCAGCCCTCACCAAGTAGGACTCACTCGTCTCTTGATTTTTCACAGGGCACCTGATGGCCCCACATTTCACATAATATAACCGTCCAAAGGCTGGGGTGCTCATCTGGGGTAGGGAACCCTAAATCCAGCGCCTTCCTTATCTAGCTGTCCTGCTGTCTTATCAAAATTACTTGTTGCGCGTACATACTTCTCCTATCTGTGAGGGCAGTCCCATCAAAAAGAAGCTTAAAGCAAAACTGTCCACAGTATCACTGTAAGAAATGGTAGGAGGGAGAGAGAGACTCTGCACCCTAGGGAATGAACTGGAAGATGTGGACTTTTTCCTTTCACTTAACAGTTTTTTGTGGGTTTTAGTTCAGGCTTTTGGGTTTGGGGTTTTTATTTCCCCCAGTAACATGGGAAAAAATCCGGTGATAAACATCCAATGATGAAAATCCAATGATAAACTTCTGCCAGGATATAGGACATGTGGAGTTAGTGACATCTTCAAAGCAAGTGAAAATTAAGGGTCAGTTTAGTGGGATGGCACTTTAATCATGAAGCTATCACGAGGTGGGCACTGCTACCCATACGTTGATAGCGCATGTGTCCTGCTTTCAGCTGGGATAGAGTTAATTGTCTTCCTGTCTACCAGTTGCTGGTACAGTGCTATGGTTTTGAGGTCAGTATGAGAAGAATGTCGATAACACACTGATGTTTTCAGTTGTTGCTAAGTAATGTTTAGTCTAAACTCAAGGATTTTTCAGCTTCTCATGCCCAGCCAGCAAGAAAGCTGGAGGGGCACAAGAAGTTGGCACAGGACACAGCCAGGACACCTGACCCAAACTGGCCAATGGGGTATTCCATACTATGTGACATCACACCTAGTATAGGAACCTGGGGAAGTGGGGGCGGGGGATCGCCACTCGGGGACTAACGGGGCGTCAGTCAGCGGGTGGTGAGCAATTGCATTGTGCATCACTTGTATATTCCAATCCTTTTATTATTACTATTGCCATTTTATTAGTTTTGTCATTATCATCATTAGTTTCCTCTTTTCTGTTCTATTAAACCGTTCTTATCTCAACCCACGAGTTTTACTTCTTTTCCTGATTTTCCCCCCCATCCCACTGGGTCGGGGGGCAGTGGGTGAGCAGCTGAGTGGTGCTTAGTTGCTGGCTGGGGTTAAACCCCAACAGCATGGCATAAAGGCTTTGCAAATGTCTATCAAACCAGGTCCTTTGAGGACTTTGCAATCTGTTCAACCCATTTCTGGATCCTAATCACACTTAGTCTTAAGGTACATGCTGATCTGCTCAGCACAGTGCAGTTCTACACAGGCTCAGATGAATGGTCAGTGCCTAAAGAACTACAGGTATGAGGAACTAGCAATTAGGACAGAATGCACAGTGCATTTAGAACTTGGTAGGGACTGTATCTCACAGCAAGAACAAACATATTTCAAATGCATAGTAACACAGCCTGGGTTACTACAGAATTAAATAAGTCATCAGCCAGTGCATTTTCTTTGTTTTGTTATAAATTGTCCCAAAACCTTTAACATCAGCTCTTCAAAAAAAGTAGGCTTATAAAGCAAATTTTGGGTGTGGACTGAAGTTAAATAAAATCATCAAGCAAACGTGTATCTTCTCTAAAAGAACCTATAAATAAATATGAATTACATAAAGATATATAAAACAAAGCTGATGGCTGCACAAAAGACTGATCCCAAAGAGTGAGATGTGCTTTTATAAGTCATACACTGCAGGGCACACAAACCAAGATAGAATTTAGAGGAATGTGTTCTCCAGTTCAGGTGAAGAAACATAATGAAAACAATTTTACCTGGGTCAAGTAATGTCTGCACTTTAACATCCAGAGCAACAAGCATCAGAACTCAAATGGAATCAGTTGTCTCTTGAAATAAATTACTTGCATGTTCCTACAGATATGGTCACTATTAACAAATGGAAGTGTAGGATTTCATGAGCTGTCAAAAGTATATAGATCTTATCAGATCTTGAAGGTGACCTAACTGAACTTTATTCTGTTCTTTTCAGCCCATATAAGTAAGAACAGATTTCAGAATCATATCTTTAACTACAGAATAAAATAAAAAAATTAAAGTATTAGCCTAGACAATGTTTGTTTTACAGCACTATTGTTCATCTCATTTATATTAATAATAATAATAAACAAATAATATTATCGTTGTTATTGTTATCGTTATTATCACTTATTCTGAAATCATAGTGGAAAATGTGGCCTCAAAATATTTATACAATTCTGTCCTAAATCATTGCTTGGAGAAACAGGACTAATACATGCATGTGTTGATAGCATATGAAGCATGAGCAATGCACATTCTGCAAGTAGGGTGTTCAACCTGACTGAAAGCAATAATCTTAAAAAAGGATACTTCAGAGTCAGAGAAGGAATTATCCAAACATGAAAATTTCATTTTATTGCATGCAGGGGCACAAATCAAAATTGAATAAAATTTAAATTGTATTAAAAATGTCTTTTGTGAAAACAAACTCTACCAAGAAACTGGGTAGCTGATTTTTAGGGTAGAATTTATTTTCCATAAGTTTAAATGCTACAGCGTGGACATTTACATCTGAGCTTCTCACTCTGGCCTTCCCGTATAACTGAAGTAGAGCAACAGGCACATTCAGGGAGTCATTCATCTGATCTATTTCCAACGTGTACTGTAGGATAACATACATCACACCCTGGGGAGGCCTATTTCTCTGCAATGACTATAAAGGGAGCTTCAGGTGACTAATTCACAAAATACTATAGGTATCTACATTTGGTCAGATGAAACCCACCCTAAATGTGCTCTTGAAGAGGAATGTGATGTATCTTAAGGCAAAGAGAATTATGTAGAAAAAGGAGAACATATTGAGGAAGTAGGTTAGAAGAAGAATTTAAATTTCCAGGATCGGTTGCTAAGAAATTACCATAATCAAATCTCCCGTAAGTTCTGAACTATGTCTTGTTATATTATCAAAGATCAACTTTAAAAATGAGCTTATTAGCTTACACTGGCAGCCACGACCTGGTAAAATGTATGGAGACAACCTGGTATGGTAAGACAGAATCCATAAGGAGCAGCTGGAGTAATCATTGTATATCCAGATATGAGAAATAAAGACCATACACCAGAAAGGGCAGGGACACTTGTTTCTTGATTTCTATTTGAAGACTGTGTAAAGAAAGGCTTTTACATTGCTAGATATCAAATGCATTCCTTTGACTTTCCCTTGCTCTGGTAGGCTGGCATAAACAAATCCTGAAACTTTCAATAATATAAATACAAGTTTTACTGAAATACTTCAGGACAGTGTAAGTAAACTTGTTTGCTTTGTTTCTTGCATCGAATGGTACACGCGTACTCAGTAAAAGGTAGGCAGTGCGTGAATGCCTGCTGGTTAGGATCTATTAATCTGCTGTGGGTGGGACATTCAATTAACTGGTAAGGAAGAAGGAGCTATGAGGACAACCAAGCAGTGGAGGAAGTTGCCCAGAGAAGTTGCACTGTCTCTGGTTTTGGAGGTTTTCAAGACCTGATGGGACTAAATAAATTTCCACAGTCCCTTCCAACCTATATGATTCTGTGTGCATGTGAGTGTCTCAAATACACACAGATATATATAAAACTATTCTGATTTATAAATCATGCCAACATAAATTTCTGATTTTCAAGGAACAATGCATAGTACACATCTTCTAAATGAAATAGGGACAAAAATGTAATCAACTATGGGTAAATGAATATAAAAACTCTCTCTGCACTGTGCCTTTCCTTTTGTCTAACACTAAAAGTGATATTGCCAAAAAAGGACTAAGAAATCACACAACCATGCTTTTGTTACATGTCCACGCACAAAGTCAAAATATAAGACTTATTTCAACTACTTACAAGCTGTGAGTAATCTCCATTTCTGTTCTTCATGCAAATAGAGAGATGGTCCTCAAGCCAGCATTTAATTTATAGCTACTTTTATCAGAACTACCAAAATTTTGTAAGAATTGTCCTGATTAGGTTTATTTCTCTTCTTTTCTGCTTACTTATTTGAGGTTATCTTTCTTGCCATTTTTCCAAAAGGACAGTTCAGAAAAATACAAAGAAAAATCTCTATCAAATTTACATTCCTGTACACAAATGCTACTTACTCAAAAGGTAAAATCTTGAGCTCAAGCTAATTAGTCATCTGAAGACTTTGAAAAAAGGTTATAAAACACAAATCTTGTAAGTACACTAAAAATCTGCCAGTAACTTCATTCTGGAGGAGCAACATTTTGTTTCATAAAGGTTATAGATTATACATAGACAATCTCTAACACACTTGTCTATATTAATTTAGCAGTCTAGGATTAATGAAACATTATGTTTTCCTCAATTTGAAAACTTGGATATGTACTGTAAATAATGATATGGAATGACAGCAATGAAATCAAAGTACAACTTTAAACATACTTGATCAATTAAGGTTTTTTATGAGAACAGTAGTAACAGTAGTGGGTTTCTGTTGGGTTTTTTAAATGTATATAATTTCATGGACCATTGCTCTGTACTAACAAATAGTAAGGCATAAACTTCTGTACACTCGTAGAAAGGAATTTGCCTTTTATCATTGGAGTTGTGAATATTTTATGTGGGATCTGATTCTGGCTTCATACCAGCCACTACCACTGTAGTTTAACTTCAGTGGTATTGCACTTGATATTTTTCAGTGTGCTAACAAAATCAGCCCCTAAACAGTTACATTCATTATGTAATGGTGGTCCATTAGTGAAATCTGAGAGCCAGATTCCACTAACCATTTATTTCAAAGTTAAAAGTCTTTCTGAGGCAACAGGTTTAACCCCTAAAGATATTTCTGATTATTGTGGGTAGAATTAATCCACTTCATTTTAGATGCCTGAGGAGTAATCCAGGTGTCTAAACACAGGTGTCTAGAGCCATTTGAGATCTTCTAGGATATCTAAGCCACCTACATGCAGTTAGCAGGAATGACACAGAACCTACTAGAGACCTGTATCTTTCTTTACTAGCGACTAGAGGTGGGGTGTCTGGGACCCTCGAACTGACATTCAACACCTAAGTTTCGGCAAGAGAATCCCATTTTGAAAAATATTTATTAGTACCAGTATTAGCATTAGCACTGGTATTATTTAAGTCTGAACTGGTTTCATTAGTGTCCTTTTAGATTCAATAGGAAGAAGTAAACACTTCAGGATGTAATTCTTATTAATTATTTTGCATATCTACACCTAGGTCAAATGACATACCAGCAGCAGTCATTTCTTTGCACTGAGTATAACGAAAACCCCAGTAATTGCCGGTCCCTCTGTGCTTTCAATCACTTTACGTCTACTGAACATGTAACAACTGAAAGCATTATGGTATCATAGGATTCAAGTAACTTCCTTTCTTCTATCTAATCTAAATGGCCTGGCCATTAGTTACTATAGCACTGCATGACGAACAAAGAGGAAAAGAGTAGAGAGAGAGTTAAAAGATGGCTGTTATACACTGATAGGACACTTCAAGAGACAGAGAGAAGATTCATAACAAGGATGAAGGATGTATTTATTCTGCTTCACCATGTGTTATGTTACACTGAAGCATAATCACAATGATATTACCAAAATAAAATACATCAACAAACGTGCAGTATCTCCAGGTGCAGAGTAAATGTAAGAGTGTGATACATGAGACAACTGACAGTCTCAAGTGTACCTCTCAAAAGGGGTTATTTAAGACATTCCATTCCTAGATGAACCATTTGTGATCACATGCTGGTTTGTAAATGGTTTACATTGAAAGATTTGTAGATTAGCATTTTAATACAAGACACTTTTTCCATCAAAGACCTTCATTCAAATCTTGGTTTAAATAAATGAAGTGTGTTTGGTATGTCACCCTAACCCTCTGTAGATACTGACTATATTACATATGCTAGAAAATTGCCCCACTGGCAATCCAACAAGGGAAGTCAAGCTCTGCTGATGAGTCAGGGATGAGGTCTGGTGAGATAAAATGAACAGTACAGGCTCAGCTCAGGACACTGATTCCATTCTGCCATCAGATGTACATTATTGATCTCAGCAGTTTAAAAGAAGAGCATGTATTTGATGTAGCTGGCAGCAGCCTTCCAGTTAAATTGCTCTTCAGCTGGCAGACTATTCTGTGAGCTTTGTTACAGAGCAGAGCAGTAAATGCACACATTTTTTGTATTTCTCACAGTAGCTAAGACAGTGAGTAATCTGAAGAACTATTTAAACATTTTCAGTCACTGCCTTAAACAGGTGTAAATGAAGCCTGCGTGCTTGGATATTGCTGCTTACCAACGCCTGGTCAGGAAGAACTCACCACACTGAGTGTGGTCTTCAGCCCAACAAGATGTGTCAGAGAACACGCTATAGAGAAAATTAGTGAGTCCATCACAAATTTGGGCCTAAAGTGTTTGGGAAAAAAGTCTTGGGTATAGCATATTGTTCATATGTGATATACTTTGGTCCAGATGGTTCATAAATAGATTTCTATTGTTAAAGATGCAGTCTTCTTCCTTTCTTTTTCTTGTCACTCAGATAAATTAAGGAGAAGAAAGGGAAGAAGACAAAGACAAGAAAGCTTTTCCTAAAAAGGTAGAAATGTAAAATATCACCAGAAAAGGATTATGAAAGAGGTAGATTTAAAACTTAAAGATACTTCTGTGCACCTATTTGTACCCGCTCCTTACAAAACCACTCCTGCCTCACATGTTGTTAATATAGTATGTGTAAAATTGAAGCATGGGCTTGTATGAAATTATCCCATTATTCTCTAAAAGAATTCCCAGCTGAGCTCTTAAGAATGGCATCACAAACAGCTAAAACCTGAGGGAAAGCTGAGAGAAGAGAAATACCAAGGCTATGCAGAAAAGGAGAGACAGAGAGGGTGAGGAGGCTCAGAAGAAAAGTAGCAGTTAGGAGTAGCGTCTAAGAAGGAAAAGCCCAAAAGACAGAAATAGCTCTTAGAAAAGGGAATGGGAGCCCAGCCACGAGGAGGAACAGCACTTGTACAAACTCTCTAATGAGAGCATACTTCAGGCGTCTATAAGAGATTTTCTTGCCGGAAGACCTTAATGGACAGGGAAGCAACCCATTGATGGAGACAAATACAGGTGGTGTCAAATGAATCTCCTGCGCAGAACACTACCGCCCGTACAAAGAACTCCCTTTGAAGTTGTAGGTACGTTTGTTAAGACAGTCTACATGGTTATCTGAGCAAAGACCATGTTTTTGTTTTGTGTATATATATATATATATATATAACATCCCACACAGGGGCCCTGATCACTAGGTAGACCCTCTCAGTGTTAATATTATACCAGTGATACCTGACAGAATCAAATGCAGTCAGCAACTGAATGGCAGGAGAAAAGGCGTGGGGGGGTGAGGGGGGTGCTGGATGGCTGTGCAGATATTCTCCATCCAAGCACACCATAACAAAGAAGGACTAAATAGGAGGAGTTCTACCATCTCCCCTTACAGCTCCTTCCTGGCCCAGGAATGCCACACCTAAATAACAGCAAATGTTATTGCAACAGCAGAATAGGAATTAGCACGGTCATGTGCCACATGTTTGTAAGCACTCATAAGACGATTATAAATATAAGAAAGTAAACAGCATGGTTATGTCATAAATCACTGTAGTTTGCAGAAAAGGAAGCTGAACTCAGATAACTTAGGAGCCAATTTTCATGGATGCTTATCACTGCAAGTACATTGTGCCATGTCTTTCAATTGTTCCTCTGCAGAAGGCTGAAACCTTCACAAGCAGGGTCTAAAAGTTTGGGCTATTCTGATTATATCATTTCCAAATCTGTTGTGCAGCCACTGCTGTTAACTGGCTGACATGATGCATGACCCCACCAGAGGGTAATAGCTCAGCATGCTGCATAAAGCCCACTTGAACTGTTCTGGCAAGAACAAGTGAGTCATTAATTATCCCACAGCTGAATCTATTGAAGACTTATTAACACTAATTCACAAGAAAGGGGCTTGTTTGATTCCCAGCAGGGATGGAGAAGCTGAATTAGACTGTTATTAAAAGGCACCTAATATTAAGGCAGTGTCTCCCAAAGTAATGCAATTTTAAAGTGATATTGGTAAGATCATCTGAAATGTCCTCAACTTCTCTATAAATATTACTATTGTATTACTATGCGATTACTGTTCATTGCCAAACCAAACTTTCCCTATGACATTTAGAATAACGTTTAGAGCACCAAAAATTACCTGAACTTATTCCAGTTATTCATGGCCAAAAGCTAAGTCTGCCTGTTAGGATTTCTTTAACGTTTGAAAACCCAACAAAACACTACAAAGTTAGGTTTAATTGTATATTCGCATTAAAATAGCAGTTTCTGTTCTAGTTGCACCTGTTTCATCTGTGTAAATCTACATGAAGGCATTATTTTGGGATTAAAAACACCTTTAAATGTTCTTTAAATCAATAAAAATGAATTAACAAGAATGATATAGCAACTTGGAAGTCTATAATGAGCTACATTTTCAATTTTTTGAAAACATATCTTTAGACCATTAATTTAAAACATATTTTTGAATACTTCATAATAAAAATACCTTAATTTTACTTTTAAAATTATTCACTGCTTCAACAAACTTTACACTTTTAACTTAGATATTCCCTGCCATGATCCTTTAATACAGTCTGGTGCCTGTTGGCACGTTTTGAGAAAAGCTGAAGTGTCTAAAATAGAGTTAGCTGAAAGTTGCAGTCCTGAAAAGCGTGTGGATGGTGCACAATCATAAAATTGCAAAATCCTAAAGAAATTTTCAGTGCACCTCACTTTTCAATTAAAAGTTTCCCAAATTATTTTTCCGGCCAAAATTTTTAGCATTTCATTCAGTCTTATAAGCAGCCTGGTACAAACCTCATGCCTGACAACGAAGCATTCCTTTGCTTATATTCATTAACAAATTATTCTCAGGGTGTCCTTAAATGTAGTTTAGGAATAGAGTATCTACCTAGATCTCAAAATCCTGAAGAAAGAAATGGTCCCCAGCAGAGGATGGGATTCAGACACTTAAACCCTCTCGCTTTCTCATACTTCTTGTGCTAATGCTTGGAACCATTAGCCTCCCAAGCACACCCTTTCCTGGAACCCTGTCCTGCGACCCCTAACCCCTGCCCTGCTCCACTCCAGGAGCGTTTGTGCCTGACACACAGCTCTGGGGTCTGCTTCAGGGAGCAGGCTAAAAGCCAGGCTCCTCAAAACTCACTCACTCAGTTCTTTAAATGAGATCATTTTTCCTGACAAAAGAGAAAACGTTCCTTGTAGGATGAAATAACTTTGTCATTTGAATCACGAGTTTTTTTGCATCCAGATAGAAAAGATTTCGTAAGATTTCTTTATCATACCAAAAATGTGGATAAATACTGCAGTTGGCAGCTGGATTGACATAATGCTGTATTATGGTTTGTGGAGTCAATACTCTGTAACACTTAAAGCACTATTTATATAGTGGAAGGCTGTGGTTCTTTAAGAGAGACAGAATGATCACTTTTTAAATCTGAATAGATGGTTAAAGAACAACAAAGCTTTCTCTGAGCTGTTAGGAGAGCCTCATAATAAAGTGATTATGTCTGGTTGTCTATTATAAAATCTTCCTGTTACTGAACCACTTTTAATATCCCATACTGAAGCTGCACACTCAGGATCTGCAAGCATTTCCAAAAGTGGCTATGAATTTTCAAACCGATTATAGCAACCTGACAGAAACATTTTTAAAACTTTGACCCAGCAAAGTGCTGAGCAGTTTTCTGAGGTGTTGGGCAGTCTCAAACCCAACTGTTTTTAGGGAGAGCTGTGGCTACTCGCTGAATTTTAGGAATACTCAGCATTTTGCAAGATTTAACTCTGAAGATCTTAATTGAAAGTCAATGAGAGTTTGTTTCCTAAAGCTCAGTGTCTCCAAGATATTTCAGTACTTCAAATCAATGGAGTCAGCTCCCTAAGTGCCTTTGAAGCTCAGAGTTTTCACTTTGCAGAGTGCAGTGCCATGATGCCTGGCTCCAGCATAAGTGTCCATAATATCTGAAGGATATACTGAGGGATTTGCATGTCTGCCATCTTCTGCAACATATTTATAACTGCCAAGGAAACAATAAGGTGGAGGGGGGCCTTAGTAATAAACACAGACAATTGATCTTTTATGTGTGCCATTTGTAGAAGAGATATCACAATTTTGCAGCATTAAAGTAAAATGGAGAAAAGGAAATAAAGTTGACATTGGAAGATGACAAAGGAAACCTGGTTTAGGCATCCAGGTGTGTTTGCACTCCTTATTAAAAGCAATACAGGTGCATTCCAGTTATTTCATGTGGAAAGAGTATGCTACTGTTAAAAGTTTCAGCTTTACTTTGAAAAAAATGCATCACTAACAGTACTTTTTCATAGGTAATACTAGAACCAGGCATTCAGCAGATACGGCTCATTGCCCCCAAAAGAGTAAGCATATGAAATCTGTGTACCATCTGGCAGACGATAAAACTAACCAAAAATTCACCACTGCCGTGTCTGAAGAACCTGATAAGGCATTCACTGACGGTACCAGCTCCAAGACCCTCATCTTCCACGACTCCCCTCTTCAGCCCTTTGCAAAGCAGAGGGGGAAAGGAGGCGGCCACCATCAGCACAGTAGCCAACACACGGAGAAATTCCAAGTCTCTCCACGATACAGTCTCTAAGGGTCTGCCTGGCAGATGGACCAAGCTTTGTCCAGAAGCTTCCTCAAGAACTGCCTCCTCCAATTACACTCCCAGCAGCACAGGCTCTCCCCTGCATCTCTCAAACAGTGGAAGAGGAATGCTCACAACCCAAGTATTGGTAACTCCAGCAGTATTGCCCCCAGCAAGGTCATTATTAATCAGAATATTTTACAAAACCTTTGTTAGGATGTACTAATAAACCACGTTGTACATGTGCCAAGACTTAGAGAGTGAGTTTGGGTGTTAGTCTGAGTGTCCCTAAGGAATGACATGCCCTCCAGAGAGGCACCCAGAGCACTGGGCTTGCCGAAGCCCCAGCCTGGTGGGACTGCCCTCCTCAGCTGTGTCCTTGTGGAGAACACGTTCAGGAATGAGAAGCTGAAGCTATGAGTTTGCAATGGTTTCTCTTTTTACAAAAGCAGAGTTTAGCACTACAGTTTTGAATTAATTTGGGGTAGGCAGTTTGTCATGCAATTAAAATGCAATTAGACCACTGTCCTCTTGCAATATTGGTTTTATTTATAATCTGCTGCTTAAGTCAAATTGTTTTAATATGATCTGTCTCTTGACTCTTTCCCCAAATACTACTTTTTATTACCACATGTACTTTAGGAGACATTTAATCTCATTTTAAATAAAAGGAAAAGAGAAAGTGAGTGCAACACATATAAAAGCAGACATTAACAATTTATGCAGTAAAACTAACCAGGGTACAATCAGGATGACCTCAGTAGCTATATTAGAACCATATCTAGGGATGTCCTACGTGGCTACATGTTGTTTGCTTCTGTCCCCCAAATGTTAGCATCTGGACAAAAATGAGCACAGCCTACGCTCTCGGCAAATAAGACCCAGAGCACTCAAACCCAGCAGAAATGCTCAGACGCCTGGAGCAAAGGAGTGAAGTTATGGTTCCACCTGCCCTACCTTGTCAGCCGGCAGACCATGGTGCTTGCCATGAAGGGTTTTGGCAGTTGTCACTGCTCTGTTCTTTCCTTCAGGGACATTGCATTTGATTTCAGATAATGCTTCCATCAGCTGCCACAAGAGCTTCTCTTCACGCAATGCATAGCAACCTGGAAAAGTTGCAAAGTTACAATTTATTGCTAAATATTTGTGAGCTTAGGTCTCAGCTGAAGATGATGAGTCAAACGAACTCTAATGGGTGACTCTCATCACTTAACTCCAGCCTGTGACCAGGGATATCTGGGTCTGCTACATATGGTTGGGATTCACCACACAAACCTCACCAGCTCAAGCTATACCTCATCTTACAGCCTCATGTGGTTAGAAATTAGGACAGGAAGGAACTCAAAACTTCGCCTAGTTGTCTGAAATTTGACCTCAGCTAGCTCTACTTCCCTTTCACTTTTAAAAGCAGGAACAAATCTTTTCTAATTAATTTAGAGATACTATTGAGGATTTCTGTTCTCTAGTATAAACAATTAATGGTGAAGCACATAGGTGTGTATCGAAGTAATATTTTTAATATGTCCACTTCTACTTATCTTTTTTCATATGTACAGTTGAAAATATTTATGTAATGCAAAGACAATTTAAAAAAAAAAATCTAACTGCATACATGTCCAGTTTACCTCAGTACAAGATAATCTTTAAATAAGTGTAGATATTTGTGTATAAAAAACTAAGCAAAGCTAAATCTGAAAAGCTTACTGGTTTGGGAAAAACACAGAATAATTTTTATTGCTCTCGTATTTTTTTGAAATGATTTGAACAAAACAGTTCTTTTGTCGGTATTTATTTATACAGTACCCAAAAGTGTGCTTTCTGCTCTTCAGTTGCTTGTCAATATGTTTATTTATTTAAAAATCAATCTTTTCACCATTAAATCTACTGTCGATTGCAGGTTTTGTACATGTAATACTGTAGTGTTGCTTATATATTTTTCAGAAAAAAAAACAGTTATCTTGTATTGTTGTAACCACTTCAGTGCCATCTTCTACATAAAGCATTTTTAATAAAACACATTTTAAGGGTGGTTTGAGTCACATGGGATCAGCAGGCAGTTCATTGTGATGCCTGTGAAGAGATAGCTAGTACACATTGATTTTAACTTCTGCAGTAATAAACACAGTAAAGATCTTGATTGTTAAAAGCCAGGATACTACAGAAAAAAAAAAAAAGAAAATAAAGTTTAAAAACTAGTTATAGATTTTTCGAGGCTAGACCTCCTTCTGGCATCAAACACATTTCACCATCCAAAAAAGTTTCACTCCTACATTACCTGTTAGCAAAAATCACATCTAATGGCTTCTACAGACTCAAGTAACAAATGTAAGACTCTGCATTCCTAAACAAGCACGGCGTATCACAAGAAGGAGTAGAGAGCCTTGATCTAGCAGCAACTGAGGCTGAGGTAGCTGCAGAGAAACAGAAAGGGAAAAAAGCAGAAACTGAGAAACAGGAGTGAAAATCCAAGGAAATAACATGCTCATCCATCGGCGAGTGGAGGCTGGTGTTAAATGAAGGGAGAATATCTTCAGAAATGCCCTTGATAGATGGATCTCCGTGCTTTAAATAAAGCCATAAAACATATTATACAGTGAAAAGTGTTGAGGGGGCAGCTGAAGCAGCAAAACATTCCCAGTGTTGCTCATGAGAAATATATTTTCAGAATTGAACACAGAAGGCGCAAAATATTATACATGCCTTTTTGTATTAGCAAGTGATATCTGGTGTTAGATTTACCCCTAAACTATGTCAAATAATTTCACAGATTTTTGAAGGATTACCTGGTGATAGAATCCTAACTGATAACAAAGACGAATTTTGCAGGGAGCTAGAAGTCACATAGCACAACACTCCGAAAACTGGTCTAGTAGAATATATTTATCTTGGGCCTAATATGAGCTGTGGAAGCCGGTAATCAGGCCACCAAATTAGAAGCCAGGGTTAGAGCTGCCGATCCCTAACCGTCAAAGATTGCAAATATTGGCCTTTGTCTGCAGTACCACCTAGTGTCAAAAACTCTTATCTCTGAGCTGAAAAGAACTGGATTGAACTCCATCTATTCTCCTTTATTTCCTTGGTCCAAAACAACACCAGACTCTGCAGGAAGGGTGCCTGGAGGGCCTCTTTCATGATGGCGAGCCCAAGGAAGTGTCTTTCACACTTTTGCTTGCTTTATGGGAACAGAATTTTGGGCCTAAAAGGAGTTTGCATTTTTGGCACATCAGACAAAAACCCCTCCAATATTATGCACAATTTTAAGTACAGTTAGCTTTTTCCACGATATAAAGCGGCAAAAATGCTGCAGGGCTTCTCTGAACTGGAAGTGAGAGAAACCCTACAGTGAGCAAGGCTGTTGTGGCACAGTCCAGGCGCTGTTTTGCATTTGTGGGCAAGCCCCACAGCGGAATCAGAGAACTCACAAAGAGATGCCCCCCGCCTGCACGCCGAGGGAGTCCTCGCGCAGAGCAAAACAGAGCCGGCGACACGCCGAAAATTCACCCTCCCGCTCTCCGCGCAGTTAATTTGCCCGTGTACGTTTTCTTGCCAAAACAAAACCTTCTCCCGGAGATCCCGGTGTCCCAGATTGCCTAGGGAGGCGGCCACGCAGGGAGCCTGCCTCCTCCCTGCCCATCTGGCAGGGATGCCTGAGCAGCACGGGAGCGGGCGAGCTGGGCAGCCCCGGAGCCAAAGCGCCTGCCTGCCTGCCAAGAGAAGGCGAGCTGCCTGCCTGCCAAAACTGGGCACCCTCCAGTATGCTGGGAGCTCCCGGGCAGCTGGCAGGCTGCGGGAGCGGGGCAGCCCCGCAGCCCCGCAGCCCTGGGGTTGGAGGAGTGGGAAGCGGAGGGAGCCGGACTTGGTGGTCGCCCGCCCTGGGGGGCTGCCAAGGAGCTGGGCAGGTGCTGAGCCTGGCAGCTGGGAACCAGCCGGGTGGGCAAGGTGGCAGGTTGCACCTCACCCAACATAACCAGGGCCTTCTGGATCTCTCCTCTCAAAACCTGTCTGGTGGAAACCAGTTTCGTCCCAGAATTTCTTACCTGCTCTGTTTGGGACTTCCCAAAAACGTGGTATCTAGAAGAAAAGTTCATAAAGCGGCCGCAGGCACAGAAAGCTCACAACATGAATTCAAATTAAGCTGGAACAGATACAGCAAATGTGAAAGGACACACAGCAGGCACATTTACTAAACCAGAATGGAGCGTGTTGACTGTGAATTCCCTGGAGATGCAGCCAGCCTATGTACGTGGGCCTCATGTGACTAATGAGTAACTGTCATGACGGCTCCATGCATAGTTCGTAGATTTATTTATAAGTTTAATACAAGAGCAGGCCAGAGAAACAAGATAAAGATTAAATATATAGCAAAAATTTGTAGCAACATCAGCTAATTGCATAGCTGAGGCAGGAGGTGTTAATTACAATTATAGATGAGCCAGCTAGTAATTCACATTAGTGAGCATAGAACAATTATCAACCTGCTGGTTTTCTTGATACTCATAACATACATGTTTTCCCATTTTTGATGGAACATAATAGCTGCATTGAACAATGTAACAGAACAGTAATAGATATAATGCCTATTTAGGTAACCTACAGCTGTGATGTGCAATATTATCACAAAGATACTCTGTTTCATTTGGAATAAGTCACTGTCCAGAAAGCTAAGTATTTCTACTGCTAGGCTTGAGTAGAAAAAAACATCATGAGCATTTCACAGATGGACAGACACACTTTGTTTCTTGCATTAAGATTTACAAACACAAATTAACCTTGACTGGACTTGAGGCAAAAGTACAGTTTAAATTATGCACCAGTAAAAAAATTAAATCTAAGAGTATCAACTTCAGTACATCTGTTTCTAAGTGATAAATTGGAAGAATTTCACTGGCATTTGATTGAAGAAATATAGTCTCCAAGCCTGGCAGGTGTATTATTCTTATGAGCTTCTGACTGGCTTGGTTTAACATGGCTCACCCAGGAGAGACCATGCCATCATTGTGTCAGCAGCCTTATCATATAACACATCATCATATGGGGTACTAGAAAGACGGCATTAAAGACAAGGTGACCTTCTCAGGAATAGGTCCCTTAGTGCTTACAAGTCATACCCACGTTCTTCACCATGCATCGATTCCAGTGTCAAGGCACTGGACGCACTGTTAGTGTACAGCTTCCCAGGGGAAGGCAGAATCCTGGTATAACCCCAAAATCCTGTAGATAGGGGACTGGCAAAACTATCCTTTCTCCATTTACAGAAAAGCAAGGGTCTGTTTTACTCTACCAAAAGTTTGTGCTTTGTACTGTATACACACTACAGTGAAAATCCTTTTCAGTCAAAGGGTGTTACGCATTGGTAACTCGACTTCTTTGGGATGAACTTTGCACATTTGTACTTACAAGATGCTCCACTGGTACATTCCTGACAGTGCCGTACCCTTGATCACTCAAGCCTTAAACAAATGTTAAAAAAACACTATTTACTTCATACTGAAGCAGAATGTGAGTCATATTTTGAAGATGTAACACTGTGATTTCACATGTTTTCCATATATTTATGCCATTAGTTCAGTCACATTGAAATTCAATACGAGGATATCAAGCAACTATGCAATTTTTGTCTGAAAACTAGTATCTTTCTGGGCAGATGTTTATCAATTAACAGGTACAACTGGGATATTAGAACTAAGCTACACGTTTTCTGCTTGTTTAACAATAACTGAAGCTGAATTCAGTATTGTGTGTGCATTGAGAGAAAATGAAATCCCTCCTAGGTTAATGTACAAAACAAAACTTCACAACATTAGCAACTTTAGTTTCTTACTATTCATTATTTGAGATATTTGTAAACTTCAGTAGAAGGAATAATGGCTAGAACCAGCTAAATATTTTGAACAAATTCCATGACTTATTTGCTCAAATTTTAAAAGAAATTTGTTTTGAGTTGCATCTGCACCACTTCTGTGTTTCATTTCTGGATTACATTCAGCAAAACCACCTGCCCAGCAGAAGATTTGTGTGTTACATAAGTCAACATAGCTGCTATTTTGAGAGCTTAGCTGAGATATAAAGGGAGCATACCCTTCATACTTTCTATGCAGCAATAAATATACCTAGAAATACGATATATCTATGTGTGCTTTTTCCTCCAAGTATATGTAGGTTATCACCCTGTCTTAGTCTGGGATTTTTTGATCATCGTGATTGAAAGGAACTGATCAAATATTTCTGACATTATGTATTGTCCTGGACTTCCTAGATCCCTGAAGGTCTGACAGTGGAATGGGGATCACATTAGTGCCATAAGCTGACAAATACTCATGGACAATGTTAAATATCCGGAAAGACTTTGATACCAAATTTTCTGTGAACCTGAAAAATGATAGTTCATAGACACACTGTGTGTTTTTCTCTCAAGAAATCTCCAGATGACGCACTAGTATTTTCAAACCTTTGACTCTGAATGTGTTTCAAAGCATGTTTCCATCATCCCTGTGTTGAAATTCTCAGTATCTCCATGATGGCACTGGAACTCGTGTGATGCCAGAACAGAGGGCTACAAATGGGTTATGATTTGCATCTCTACTTCTTCCCTTTCTAACACTCAGATTTAGCAATGTTTTTACTTTCTTTGTTGTTGTTGAAAGATAATTTTCTTGACAATAACTATAACTGCATACATCTCAAGCCTTGAAGATCCTACACTCTTAATCCAAGGAATAATTCCAAGTGCAACCTCACTCTACCAAACCCCATAAATCAAACTCCTCTACATTACATTTCACCTCAGATGAGTGATCTGTTAGAGAAGGTGAGTGAAATTCAAGTACCATTGTTGCTAGAAATGGTAAAGGCACAGAGACCCTGGGCCACTAAAGCAAAAACTTGTTGCTGCCCGAGTACCACTTTCACTGGAGACAGATGAAGACAGAGGAGTTGTCTTATTCTTAGGTAACCCCAGGTAAGTCAGACAAGTCCAAAGTTTAGAGGAACATGAGAAGGGTCCTGGCTGGCCAGAAGAAGTAAACAGGAAATTTGCCAAGTGTAACAACTATCTCAAGATAGCTAAAGAGGTATTCAACACACTTAAATACTGAAGTTTTACAGGGTTTAAGTGTGAAGTGCTTTCCCTGAGTCACTGGAAAATTCTTCATTGACTTCAGCAGAAGCAATATTTTACCTTTTCTACTCATGCTTGATATGGATGTAACTACATGTTCTATAGAGACTCATGAACAACTAAAATGTAAGGAGAGTTTCAAATTTTAAATGTTATTAATACAGAATAAACTTTAGAAGTAATACTTTGGGATATTTGTTATAGATAGTCAAGCATAAGAGATGATCAAATATAAATAGAGCTTAGAGATTAGTATTGGCTATAGCTCAGATATAAGTACCTTCCTCTATATCTGAGCATCATCACTGCCAGTCACTGGAAATCAAACCCCATGTCGATATATTTAAAAAAGGAATTATTTGTCACTTTTTCTTTGGTGCCTGTTCGGGTAGAAGTTACAGCTTCCAAGGTATTTTATAGTGAATGAGGTTAACTTTAGCGTCCTTGGACAACTCCCTCCCTTGAAGAAATTGTGATGCCTATAACTATGCTAGCTGAGTCCACCCCAGCCATGAGCTCCTTAATGACATTCTCAACAGCTTCTTTGTCCCCTGTCTTTCAGTCATGTGTAAACTTTTGCTTCCTATTCCCCTGAAGCTGACAGGCACTTCATATTGCTGTGTTCTGTTCCCAGTTCTAATTAGCTTCGCAGACCACCAGATAGTCCTAATTCTGGCCAGTTGAGGATGTGGCCCCAAATGCAGCTTTTAAGACCACTGCACTCACACACCGCCATGTACTTGGAAGGGAAAAGTCCAAGAACCATGAGTTTGATACATAATTATAATGCCATCCTAGGACAACAACTAAGTAGACCACCTAATGAGTCCTTAGTTTGGCCATATAGCACAAACCCCTTGAGAAACTTCTGGAGAAATAAAAGCAGTAATGGAGCCACTGAAGAAAAGCTAGATCTCCAGCAATGCATAACAGACAAATTCCTAAAAGCTTTCCATTTTGTGTGCAGCTGTAATTCAGTTCCAGAAACTCTAGACATAAATTCCAGAGCAAGTGTAGATGTCATCAGGGGGTGATGCGTGAGAGGCGAGATAGAGCAGAGTCACAGGGGACTTTCCCTACAGGCTCTGAGTCATAACACATGGGTATCTTTCACTTGTGAACATCACATAAAAACAGGCAAAATTATTGTTGCTTTTTAAAATTGTTGTTGCTCTTTTGGGGGTAGGAAGACACCCATTGTTAAGAATAGGTCCAGTGTAATTCTCATGGTGTGACACCACAGATGACCCAACCTGCAGGAGCTAGTCATCATTTGCATTTTGTTTGTCTAGGCACAGTTGCATTTGGCTTGGCATTGCCAAATGTTATAAAAAGTAGTCCAATGGCAAGAACCTATACTATACCAGAGGAGTGATCTGAGATAGCTGAAACACTGAGCACAAGCCACTTCCAAATAGGAGCTGCCTGTGTTGGGGAATTTTTATGGTACCCCTCGAGGTGAATTAAACATATTTGTGCTTAAATATACAAGAAAAATTTAATGAACAATGTATTGGGCAGTTGTACCACGATATAAGGTTCTACATGGAGTCTGCAGAGATGTTCACAAGCAGATTCCTCATATACGTTTGCACCAGCACCAATCCCAAGAGCGGTTGCATGGGGCACGTCAGCCCACTGTGAGTCCAGCTCCCAGCCCAGCTCTGCTGCCCAAAGGTGGCCCCTGAGCTTGGGCCACTGAGCGTCCCAATTCCAGGATGGCTACAAGACAATGCTGGGGCTGTTTCTTATCACCAAGGGAAGCTTCACTCCTTTGCAAGGACTCTGTTCTGTCTCTGGCATTCCTGCTTCCAGCCATTTTAACCTCTTCTTGGACTTAAGCCTTCTTACCCTCCATTTCAGATCATTCCTCAGTCACAAAACATAAAAAAGGTTTTGACATTTTGAATCCATGTCTTGACATAGGCATATTACAGCAAGCACATATCAGGCAGGCACAGCAGAAGTTCAGTGCTGTTTAGATGAATGGAAAAAGAGGAACACAAAATGCATTACAGAGAAAATTAGGGCAGAATACATCTGAAAGCTTTTAAAGGAATTAGTAGGGAAAAAAGCCTGATCACAAGACAACAAAAGAGGTAATTCTAAGCCTTATTTCTATGTCCTAGTTACAAAATACAGCACAAACTCAGAGTTACTAACCAGCCTTTTGGAGCCCTTGGTGGCTGAGGTTACAAGTGCCTCCCTGTAGTGATCCTGCCCAGAAGACCACTGTACCTTGAGGAATTAGTGATCCCAACAGCAGCTAACCTGAGTGGGCACAGGCCAGTGCTGCGCTATCGTGCGTGTAGAGCCTGGCCTTCAGACCTGTCTTGTGCTGCACGTACCCCTTGGCTGCAGGATAACCTCATCGTAAGAGAGGAGCCTGTGGGCAGCTCCCACACGGTACCAGCAATTACACCACCTGCGCGACCTTGCCTTTAAAAAGTGCAGCATGGTGTTCTCATGCGAACATCCTTTTTTTTCCGAAAGTAGAAATGGTTAATAAAATTGTTTTCTTTTAAGAAAGACCTATAAGATCTCAAATGACCAAAAAGGAGTAACCTTTCCATGGATGGGATCCGCACCATGCCCTGGTTGGAGACCTGTTTGATGCCGTGCAGCTAAGGGTTCCCAGCACGTGAAGGGACATATGATTATCTGCACTATCCTCTTTTCCTTTATAGTGTCAACACCGAAAAAAAAGGGATTTTAAGTGATACTTTACAGACTCTGAGTGCCTTTCTTTCTGGGATCATAAGAAATCAGCACCTTCTGGTGCAAAACAATACCACACTTGATTTCTATAGCCTGCAGTAGAAAAGTAGGATTGTTTTTCATTTGTCTAAGTTTACGGGGCTTCATTTTGCTTCATTTTCAAACCTCTTAAAATGTATCAGAAGTTAGTCACTGGACTAAATCAGGTTTTAAGGGAGACAGTGGTCATCGGTGTTTTCTGAGCATCCAAAATTCAGTTTTGCCAGCACTAGGAAATAGAAATGTCATTTTGTTTTAGCTCCTTGGCACTTATGATCACAGCATGTCCAACTGCTGGCAGAAAGACAGGCAACTGAAAAGCCCTGACACACTGGAGTACAGGCATCCATCATTATGTCACCTTTCACTTTCACCTTTTATTAAAAACTAAATTAGAAAACTGACTTAAATGTTATCAGATTTGGTCAAAAGCTAACCTCTGGCCACAGATCTTGCATGCAAATTTTGAAGTAGAAAGAACAATTTCTAAGGATTTCATAGGATAAGACACGGAAGGCAAGCTTATAATGAAAAACTACAACCCCTCTTCAGTAAGTGACAGTGGTGTGAAGCATTATTAACAGCTCTATTTACACTATGGGGAAAAAATAGACCAAAAAAAAAAGAAGATGCAGGAAGTTTCAAATAAAAGCTAACATGAGTATTGTACCTAGGATAACTCTCTATTTCACTCCAAAAGTTTAAAAGTTGAAGTTAAAAGTGGCTGCTAAAATAGACATTCTTTTGATATAAGACAAAGTGAGAGAAAAGATCTAAAGTAAAACATATTTTCAGATTTTTCTGGAGCTTACCATGGTATCATTTTTGCTATTAATAACTATTCAGAAATGCACAGCACAGACACTGAAGCCCTAAGGACTTGACTAAGTGTGCAGAAGAGCATAAACAGCATGTCTCAAGTTGTTCTCTTTCCTTCTCTCCTAGTTCATGGGAGAAAGGAAATTAGATCTACTCTGGACCATCACTGGTAGCAGACTATTAGCCCTTGATATACTTGCTCGGCTGTTCCAGGTAGGACTCTGCAGGCAGAGATAAGACTTTGACTTCTAAGACAGAGCCCTTGCCCCTGCCACTGTGCTTACAATACTGACATAAAACTCCATGACCATTAGTGTAAGTCCAATAGTTTGGCCCAGGTAGTTTTACAAAGCAGGTCTGAAAGAAATGTAATTTTATTTTTTTATTTTATGTATTTCCTTATAGAAAAGTCTGACTGTGACATAAAATACTCAGAGAGGTTCAGAAACAGTTTCCATCAATCATTGGTGTTTGATGGGGGGTGTTTTTTCCCAGCGTTTATATTATTATTATTATTAATAATAATAATAATTTTACTTTTTAAAGATCAAGACAAAACTTGGTCTACAAAAATTAAGCCAGAATTTATAGTCACTTATTAGTTTTCTTCAGCCCTTGGAAGCATACAAAGTTTAATGACCTGTGAAACATTAGGCAACAGGAAAAGATGAAAGATGAAATCCATGCTGGCCTTTATTACTCCCATATCCTCAAATATAATGCACACAATTTATGTAATATAATTAATAGTGATTTCTTCCTCCAAAGGTCCTAATGACAGCAAGACAAAAGGCTTGCTATTGTCAGATCTTATGTTGCTGTAATTAACTGTTCAATCTATAAGCAACTCTAAAAAAGGTCTGCTTAAAGGACCTGCTCCTAGTATTTAGTAGTATGTACTACACACAGGTTCTGCCCCTATCTGGAATGCTACAAACCCGATATGAGGCTAAGAAATGTGCTTTTTTTTTTTTTCCCCCTAAATTAAGCACACAAAGCAACCAAAATCACTGAAGGCAATCTATATTGTCCTAGTCCTATCACAAAGAGCACTTTCAAAATGACCCATTCAGAAAGCTAATGTTCCCTGTAGTACAGGGAAGAGAAAATATAATGAATTGGAACCCTATAATACTTTCTGATAAATGTCTCATTTATTAGACTACTTCAGCAGGATCAATCTTATCAGAAATCAGACTGCTTTCAGCATTGACTGGAACTGCCATTACCTGGCCACCAAGCAGAGAGAAAGACTATGTTCATTTAAGCATGAAGTGTCCATCGGCTTCCCTGTATTTACTATAAATATGACCTGAGCTTTCCAAGAGGTCTTCAACCATTGTTTCACTAAGAAAAGAGCAAAGAGATCAGTTCTCATATGGCTGATGGTATTACTGAAGGGCCTGCCACATGGCTCGCTGCTGGACCTGTAATGTGTGATAAGCAGCTTCTTCTTACAGCAGCAATACCTCCAGACGATGTTTTAGGATAGCTTTTTCTTGCTGAAGGCTGTTCTGGTTTACAGGCTCTGTACCATCATAGCTATATCGGCACAACAGCATTGGAAACCAATCCCCTTCCAAAGGAGATACAATAACTATGTCCACATTAGCAAGCCCTTAAGACAAATAGGAGAAGATCTGTGGAGTGAAACAGTGGTAGGGACTGGATATCCATGGCTTTTTTATATTGGTCTTGCCTTCATCTTGTCCCATTGCGCAAATGCTCATTTGCAGCTAATCCTCATCTTCCAGTTTTTATTTCATCTAAAATCCAATTCATGTGTACTAAGGCCACCCCACAGTGTGAACTGAAGAAAGCAATTGGGGGATGTCAGGAGATTCACTTCAAAAGTTCTCTCCTGATCTGAACTAAAACACTATGTCCATATTGTGCATAAAAACAGGAGTTTTCCTGCTGGTGTAAATTTACTTCCCCTTTAGATGACATAAAGTCCATTACGTTCTTTTCTGCTCATACAAAAGCTGAGATTTTCCATGCCCATATTCAAAGCCAACCTGGTAGACAAGTAACATCAAAGGCAAATCAGCACAAAGTATTTCTAAACATGAGACAAAGACTCCTGCATGTACATCTCTCTTGTAAAAATGGTAGATATATTCATCATGCCATAGACAAGCAGACCTGCTGACACTTAATGCCATTTCTGTATTTTCTGAATTTATTAACATTATGTAAAATGCAGCATCAACCATTCAGTGCATAAAATTTTTATTTGTTGGACATTCAGGAGAAAAAATGCATAGAGAACATAAAGCCTCTATAGGTATGTGTATGTACATAATCTTTTAAACTATGGTTTGCACAGCAACTATCACTAATTTTAGAATTCATCCAGTCATATTCTTCCACAAAGCTTTGAGAGTATAAGAGTAATCTCACATGTACACAGGAATGATAAATGTATTCCTCTGCCTCACAGATACTATTTATATTCACCAGTGCAGTGCCCATCATTTTTATGTAATGCAATGCATTGTAATGACTTCTAAGTAAATAAATACTTTAAAATAATATAAATCAGAGAACTTCAGGCAAGAGCTTGCTGGAATTTTCAGTGAAACTTTATTATTTAGGAGAGCCCATTTATCAAAGGTTTTTGTGGGATTAGCATGAACGACACTTATTGGGAAAGGCTTTTGATATCTAATATGGACACACTACAAATACAGAAAGAAATGTGGACAAGAGAAGCACTTGCAATTGCAGGAGGTCTTTCTATGTACCAGACTCTTAGGAGCCCTTCTTTCTCATGATACTTTTTTCTGTGGGTGGTACTTTTCTTATGCATGCAATTAACTATTTATTAGTCCAGAGAGAAAGAAAGGCTATCACACGTATACTAGAGCAGTGGTCTCCAAAACTGTTTTGATCGCACACCCCATCAGTAAAAAATTTCTGAACACATATACCCAATATATGTTTATTTACTTATGAATTATATACATTTAATCCTGCACTAATATATTACATATATTATAAAACATACACCAAAAAAAGATATTTAAAAGGATGAGATAAAGATAAAATAAACACTATTTTAGAAGTTATTTTATTTTATTTGTTAATGGTATAAAAAATATTTTCTTCCTGCACCCCAATGGATTGTCTTGAGCACCCCTGAGGTGTGTGCACACCCTACTTTGGAGACCACTGAACTTCAATACCCACCTTGAAGACATGAGTCCAACTCCCTTATCTGCATCTAAAAGAGTAGGGACTTGGTTTCCCACAGAAACTTCTTCCAAGGAGTCCTGACTTTGCTATGGCAGTTAAGATGGTAGTACCACATTCCTTTTGTCCAAATTCTTCTGTCACACCACTAGAAAGAACATGAGTTGTCATTTCAGCTATCGTGAGTCTTGATTGTTTGCAAGACAACTCACTCGATTTTCAGTATGAAGTAGTGATGACATGTCTATATTCAGTAAAACTGCCGTTATCCAACAGAATGACTCAGAAGGAGTTATCTGTCTCTACTTCTGTATGAGCATCAGTTACTCTTAAATTATTATTACCCAGCCACCTTTTATACATACTCAAATAACTCTCAAATGTAGATAATCGCTCTTAAAGTTGCACACAAGAGAGGTTATTCATTCTTGTTTGAGCTCAGACATAATTGCTTAATACCAATCTCTAAATCCCAAACAGTAAGTCCCCAAAAGCATGCATGACTTTCTTTACTGGATGCCTGTCTCTGCTTGCCTGATTTCCTAGATGCTCCATTCGAGTCACTAATACAAGTGCAGAGTGCCTTTTCCAGAGAGATGTGCACCTCTCTTTTCCCTAATGGGCCATTGCTAACCAAGTTTAGCACACGGTAACCCAATCTCTGCCTGTGTAATGGGAAGCCTGAAAAATTAGTTGCAGTCAACAATACAACTCATTTCATCTGCTGTGATGGTAGGTTGTACACCATTTATGTAATGACTAGCTGTTAGAGAACTCACCTATGGTTAGAAAATAGAGCAGCCTGAGCTCATCCCAGGGGATGTGGGATTAACCATCTGGCTTTCAGTTACTGTGAGGTGGAAGATAGGCCATCTGCCTTCAAAACTGATCTACTGAAAACAGAAAGCAGTCAGAAGGTGGGCCAGGCTAGGCCTGGTCTTTAATGGCTAGACAATTCATGGAACAGAGACATTTAAAGCTCTGATTATGGTCCTGACCCATGACTCAAAATCTCTTTTTTAATAACAAGTGTTCTCACTGCTACAACCGGACCTACCGTGGCTGGCTTTTCACCTGGTCCTGTGATACTTTTCACGATAAAAGGGTTCAAGATGCAAGAGAAGGCATGGAAACTTCATTTATACATACTGGAAAAGAAAATAATGCTACTTTTAGTCAGTAAATTTTAAGTCACATAATACATGAATACGAAAAACTACTGATGAAACCATAACTATAGCTACCTTTTGAAGACATCGTTGTGAAATCCCAGATATGATGCAAAGTCATAATTTAATCATGGCAGTAATAACATTACCTTTGGTAATCAATTAACACAAGGAATTTTACATTGCTGATATAAAATCATTAATATATCTTGTCATTCCAGTGCATCAGCAAGTACTTCATTTTGCCATAGAGTCACCCTACTACGCTAGCTAAGAGGCAGCTCGCCCCAGGGCTGTATTGTTCATATGGGGTTCTTGCTTCCAACAGAGAGACTGGTTCCAGGCAGGTACTGAGTACTCTGCCTCCCTCTCAGGTATGTAAAATTGTAGAGTTTAGCTCAAAATACAGAAAAATGGCGCTATTTAGAAATTAAATTCTGCTTCACATAAGTTCACATTGTGTTTACCGCTGTCTTTTCTGAACATTTGGGTGAGCAAAGCTTCATCTATACAAATGCCCACAGAAAGCCATTTCTGAATCCATAAAATCCATGTATTTTAGTTAGGTGCCAAAACAATAATTGTCTTAAGTGGAAGTAGAATTGGAGACTGGTTATATGCTTCAGAATTAATCAGAAACAGTAAGATAGGTTTTGGCTGACCAGTCATAGCCTACATATGAGATTGTGTTTATGAATTCCTGAAGGAAGAAAACACTGTTTTAGTCCTACACATAGTGATTTGATCACATGCTCTTTGACCACTTTGAAATATTAAGAATTATGTTAAAAACCATTGGCATGTACAACAGGTAAGCCATGAATAGGCACACTGTGTCCTCCCAATTATAAATAATCCAGAATTCATTCTCTGCCACAGAATCTTGTCTAGAATACTATCATGCAGAAAAATCCTGGAGATGTATTTTTAGAATAAGGATGACTTTGGATTACTTTTCTCCCATACTTGACTTCCTGAGGCCCCCTGAAAGTATGAGAAGAGATGGCCAATGGCCAGTTGTATCACACAGCTCCTCCTATTCAAAAGCACTTAATAAACTTAAATTAATCACTTCAGACACCACCAGAGTGTAGCAGTACACAGGCCAAAGTTTGTGGAAAACATTTAAGTGTTTGTATATTGTCTACCTACAATATTGCAATTAACTTCAGTATACTCATATATGGATACTTACTTACATGAATTTGCATATGAAGCTCTTGCTTATCCTGCTCGCATGCATTCTATGTATTTATTCAATGTAACTAACTCATTCATCATTCACTGAACACTCAGTTGCAGTAAAAAAAGCTTTCTTCCACTGACACAACATGTATATATATCTTCTTGCCACAACTGTCTCCAACTGCTTATCCCATTCACTTCCCCTTTCCCACTCACATATCCCTTGAAGCTAGTCTCTGTCTCTGATCTTCCTCATGCCTGTCTCAGACCTTCCTTAAGTAACTAAAGTTCTGATTAATTCCTCCCCAGGGGCTGTAGGGCAGGTGATGAACATGGGATTTACTAATGTTGGAAGCAGGGAGGAGCAGCAAGAAGGAAATCAAAAACATGCAAAGGATTCGGAAGATCATGGAAAGGAAGAGAGTGCATCAGGTGAATGGCAAAGTGTCAAGGATAGTGAGGAGTTTATTCTCAAAGCATTCAAATTTTCAGAAATAAAAAGTTATGTATTAGTGGCTTTCAGATTAGATCTCAGACTATTGTTGAAAATACATATACATATACATATACATACACATTCCTGTCTTCAGAGCAGGAAGCACATTTGCTTCACAGTCTGTGAAGCTCAAAGAAATCCTCAGTGCTGAGAAAACAAAAGTACCTATTGACACTAGCATGTCTAGTTCATCTCTAGGAATGATGATGATACTTGGTCTCACTGACTGCAGTAGCAGCCTTTATTGAAGAACTGCTAAGAATTCTAAACGTAAGACAAACCCTTGGTTTGTCAAAAATGAACATGGAGGGTACAGGGGAAAACAAAGAGAGCAGGCACAAGCAGAGGCCCACTGCTTTAGCACTCTTCCGAGCACCGAGAAAGACAGCTAATGACCTTGCCAGTACACCTCAAGCCTAGACTTGAAAACATCCATGGCCCCTGTATTGTGTCAGTGCAGATATTGGTGTTGGTTTTTTGCACCTCCTAATATGGTCTCCTCAAACTTTGATGGTTAAAACGTCTCATAACACTGAAGTCAGAATATGTTACATGCTATTTCCATTTGTAATGTCAAAGTTACACAATAAACCAAAATGACATTTTTCTGTTTTAAAATATTTCTCCAGTAGCAAGCCACAGATCTGCAACAGTAACTGGCACTGTGATTTTTTTTTTTTTAGATCCGTTTGCAGAAAATTAAATATGTGTTTTATAGCCACTTTTATGCTTAACATAATGGCAGCTACATCAAAAAGTTAGTATAGCTCTGGTCCAAGCTTTCATACATTATTCTCCAGATGACAGAACCAAGTCCCTTAGAAATGTTTTCAAATAAATATAAACATTTATTTAAAGTAGTTACTCACAGAACAGGGTTTTTTCCCAGAAATATTACCTGCAGTCTGTTTCTGGAAGCAACATCTTTGCTTTAAGTGGTTTCTGTAGTGTTTGCAAACTCTTCAGACTTACAGTCCATTGAGAATACAACTGAAACTGCATGTTGTCTCACCCTACACCAGTTTGTAGTATTGCCTACAAACAAAAGTCAGACCAATTATGGCTTGAATGCTACCAGTGTCACACTGATAACTGACTACCCTTCTTTGTTTTTTTATTTTTCTAACACCTCAAGCATAGGATATGCTTCCCTTTCAAGCTCCAGCCCGTTCCTGACCTAAGAGCTCTCATTCAGTTTGGAAATGGTAACTCTCACCCCCATTTATTCCATAAGGTCAGCTTCCACTGTCCACTTACTCAGTTTTCTAACATTTTCACCTTGTCCCATGCCAAATTCATGTAGAATTTTCACTAAGCATTTGCAAAGACTTTCTTTCTCCTCCTTCAAGTCACTTGTTGAAACTTTGATTTCAGCTAAGATCACTGTCAGTCATGCTAATCCATATCTCACTGTGTCTTTATGCTCACCCATTTTAAGCATCCTTTCTCCTGTCCTGTGCATATACTGTAAACTGCTTAGGAACTATCTTTTTGTTCTGGTTTTGTGTACTACCTGACACAGAGATTATGACTAGCATTCCTATGTGCAGATAGGAAGATAATATATGATGAAAAATAGTAATTTTTGTGAGGAACATCAAGAAGAGAGGCCTTCATAGGAGAAGAGCAGTATTTCATAATGCCCCACTGAGGCTTTTGATCAGTATCTACCCAAAAAGAAGAATGCCATCCACTAAGCTGATAATACAGATGAGTCATTAAAAGCATCCAGGAGTCTTTTTACGGTAATTATTTGACTTAAGTCAGGCAAACCTACATAATATGTGGGGGAAAAAAGTTCAAGATAGCAAGGCAGAAGAAATAAAGAGGTGGAGAGTGTTTTTTAAAAAGAATTATTTTGTTTATCTAACATGGAGTTACACCATAAGAATGTGATTTTTTTCCACAATGGTTATTCCACATTCCTATCAAATGACTTGGAAGATAAAGAGCTCATTTTATACAGTCATTGTTGTTTACACTGTTTAAAAATTCATGAACTCACTCTATAAGCCCACTTGCTGAGATTCACGCTAAATATTCTTCCCTGAAAAGTGCCACACCTGCATAAAGGAAAATTGGTTATAAATTGGGGAAAAAAGGTGCAAAAAATGATGTGCAGAACTGTTTCTGTACCATATTTACCTGTCTCAACTTACACTGAAGAAAGTATTATAATTAAATAACTGTGGACTTTATCAGAGCAATTTATTTTATAACATTAATGTATATCAGACATATGGTGGTACATAATAATAAGCAGGATGTGCCACAATGCTAACTTCCCATGAGTCCTAGTTTGCATGTATGTTATACAGATTGTTCTACAGAAATAATAGAATAGTTTCATTGTTTGTTTGTTTTTTTCTAAATGGAACACTCTAAATATCAAGCATTCTTTACAGAAAGCATAAAGTTAAAATAATATTTGAGGGCAGCATTAGAGAGAAATGATCAATGGGAAGAACAACAGTTTTTCTCTTTTATTTATTATGGTAGCATTTGGGGACCCCACACTTGGACCAGAAAACCATTGGGCTTGGAACTGTGCAAGAATATTAAAAAAAGAGAAGAAAACATTGCTGATCCTATAACCCCAACTTCATCATGACTTGATTTTGATTTTATAACACATAGGTATACTGAGCTTTGTACTCCGCTCAGAATGCAAAGAACACATGCGCTTTGTAGTCAAGTGTAATTTTTTTGCTTTATTCAAGCTATAATAGGAAAGGTCTGCTTATATGTACAAGCACTTTCAAAAGGTTTAGATAAAAGCATCTCTCTTAGGTAATTCATAATACTTTTTACACAGCAAGATGAAAGAAGTTTGCTTCCTAAAATTGGGACAGAACATCAAGAAAGCATGTAGATTTGGTTCTATATGCAATCTGAACAATTTTTCAATACTAAAAGTCATTAAAATCTTGAAAATCTCTGATACGTTCAAACCATAAGGGTACATCAAAACTATTTATGTGGGACATGATACTAGAAGGAATTCCAGCTGCGGTAGACCTTTAACTTTGTGAAGATATAGCAAAAATATTGAAAAAATAATGGTATGGCACCAACCTCAACGTATTATTGTCTATGGACATTAAACTTGTTAAATACAACTAAGCCTGGGGTTTGCATGATGGCAGAAATATTTAAGAAAAGAAGAACGTAAACAGATGAGGTAAGTTAGTCATTGTATTGGACTGAGAAAGTCCTCCAGAAGTTTCATCAGGAATGCTGTTTGCTAAAACATCTGCCAAAATGAGAGTTTTCATCTCCTTGGAGCTTTGCTCACTCTATGCCTGAATGACTCCAGGAAAACAAGATTCTCTGCTTAACTATCTCAGAAAGCAGAAAGCATGCAAAAAAGTTACTTTAATTACCACTCAATAAAAATTAATATTCAATTTTGTTGAGGTTTTCTTCATGCTCACAATACTCTGGTGGCAAATACTGCTCTATCTTATGTACCAAATGTCTTCTTTTTCTTGTCTGTATAAATATTATTTTCAGTCTGGCCACAAAGAGGAACTGACATTAACTTCAGTAAATAATTTACCACCAATAAAAATAGTTGCTTTCTGGAATTTGGCAGAGCAAAACATTGAAACCATAATCCTCTGCAGTGGTCATAACCTGAATCAGAAAAATCACCATATAGATGTAAACATCCACACTAAATTTATGGCATGTTTATCACTTTATTCACATGCTCAGCATAGTAAACCACGCACAGTTGTTGAGTTCCCCTCTTGTATGTGATCGGGCAAAACCATAAACCTCAACTTGTGATATTATACATCATTTTAATGATCATGTTAACAGAGTTATGATTAGGACATTATTTAACTCAATACAATCTGTCCACTTGCCTACTCACTAATTAGGGCAAAAAGATAGAAGTAATTGTGATGAAAAGTATCACAGATAAAAGGAGAATGCAAGGCTACTTCAAAATCGTGGAAGTTCCAATAGTCAAATGTTATTGCTTCTGAGATACTGATTTCCAAAGCAGCGTTTGTGATGTGTGGTGCTGCAGTAATGTCTCCTTAAGGGCTAGGAGATCGGTAATTATTTTCTGGTCAAATCAACCAGTCAAGTCTGCAAACAGCAAATCTTTCTTTCTTGCTGCTGGTCTCCCTTGTCACCTTATCTTGGCACATTTCCTTTCCCTTCCTAGCCAGCAGCTATTTGAATAGCATACTATTGCAAATGCCAGTGAGGGTTGTTTTAAGCTTTTCCAAAGGTGTTTCTCATTTTTCTTTTGCTGGTCAGACAAGTTAATTTGCAAATATGTAATAATTTAAGCAAGATGGGAGAATAACTGAGAAAGAAATCGAGTGCTAATAGCGTGATTCGTTCTGATACACAATATTCAAGACAAACCAATTTCTTTCTTCCCACTCTGTGGGACTGATTGGACATATAGAAGGTTAAGATACCAATATGGTTGTTTCGGTCAACACTCTTCTTTAGGAGCTAGTAATGACACTCACTGCTGCATTCCCAACATCAGCTGGGAGGCTCCCAAGGAATCAGCAAAAAGGTTGCAACACACTCTCTACTGGCTTCATTGCACTAACAAATGGGAGTTTCTGTCACACACCTTTCTCCCTAGTATGAAACCCAAGTGAAGCTGTGGTAGCAGTGCTTCTTAGCAAGGTACTTCTCTGGGGTACCAGAAAAGGCAATTTTTGCCTTACAAATGCGCTATGGCATCTTTTCCAAACTGAATTCTTTAGGTTTAGTTGAGAATGCCTCCAATGTCTATCCACTGTGCTCCCTTACGTGCCATGGTCCAAGGCAGGGGGAGAAGCAGATGCAGGCACAACAGAACCCTCTTCTCACCCAGAAAGCCATCTCCGACGGCTCCTCCTTTGCACATGGGTAAAGAGAGGCAGAATGGCTGCACCACTTAGAGTTGCACACTTTGACAAAATTATCCAGGCGAAGAAGTTGAAAAAAAGCCTCTAAGAACTGGGTGGACAACAGTGGATAAGTTAACCTTTTGGATGGATCAAAGCTATGCTTTCTCTATAAGCTGCTCAGCTGCTGAATGCAGGCTGAATATAAGCTGAACGCTCAGTGAATACATCGGTTAGTTAACTGACGTTTCACTTGAAAGGTATATTCCTCAACTGACCTATCAATATCAAAGAATTTTGTGAATAGTTTTCTTAAACCTTTTGTGAATGTATTGCTTCCTCTTTTGGATTACCGCTCATTGCTGATTTACATCTTTTGTAGCTGCTAACCAAAATAACTCTGTGGAGTTTTAAATATTGCAAAGATATTTTTAATTCAGAATTACCAGTGTCTCTTTCCTTGCCCCTTTTCCTGTAAGACCCTTTCACTATCATGTATCAAATATCTGTTGTGACCATTTACACAAAACCTGCATTAGCTATTGCTTTCATTTGCCCTTCATTTCCCTGCACTTCATGAATTTACAAGGAAAGATGTGTTAGGGAGCAGACAAAGGCATGTATCTGGCATATCTATTTCTCTTTGGCTCATGTTAGGAGTGGAGAGCCAGGAACTCAGTGGTAAGCATTAGAAGTACTGCATCTGAAACATTATTTCTGAAAGCAGAAAATTAAAAACTTCAGCTGGATTTGTGAAGCCTTTGAATGGGTGTCAGAAATCGGACTATGCAGCCCTCACTAGTACTTTATTTTATTTTATTCTTTCTAAAGATATGCTGCTCAATCCATCCTCCCATGCACAATCACACACATACAAAAAAACGTATTCTAGTCCAATGATGGAGTAAATCCCATGGCTAAAAAACCCAATATACAGCTGTGAGCAAGTGATAAAGCTACCTGCCAGCTCAGCTGTAAAGGCACGTAGGAGGGGTTTTTTCCTCCCTCTGGAACAATGTGAATAGGGCTGTGATTGCTACCTGTGGAGTTTTATCACATAAAGCAAAATGCCCATGTTGTGTTGCAACATTTCATCAGTGTCTCATCACTCTTTATTGGATATGTAACGACAGTTCAAAACTCCATGGCAACCTTCCTTTGAAATATGATGATGTCAGGGAGCCTGACACCATGTTAGTTCCCTCCCTCCTTTTAAACCAAAAGTCCAGTCCTGCAGAAGTTTCATGTGAAAAATTCTGAATCCAAAGCAAGGGGTTTGTCAAAAAATGCTGATTCACTGAAATAAAAATACTTTGTATAAGCATCTTGGTTTCAGCAATGCATAGCACAAACATAGGCTGGCTTTTAAGCAGAAAAAAAATCTGGTTCTGGTAGCTGATCTCTTCCTAGCTAACCTGGAAGGCAACTTGGACCTTGGGTCACAAGTTTAATGATTTTAAGAGGCTAGCGACATCTGTATGAAAATTGGAGATCCTAAGGTTTTCAGGTCTGGATCTGAAGAAGACCCCATATGTATCCAGGACTGGGGTCAGAGATCGTGACAATGAATTTCTGTCACAACCGGACTCCTGAAGTCAGTGAGTGCTAATCCACAGCACACAGCTTGGGAGCCTGGAGAACACAGGTTAAGCGGGGACTCAGGGCCTCCACACCTCCTGGTTTGAATTTGGGAGCCTAGAGAAACTCAGAGAAGCAGCCTAAGCCAAACTTTTCAGTGTTTATAGACTTCCGATAGTTAGAACAGGAGTTCTTAGTTTGAGAAGGGCTTCCCAAGCTGTACTCCCCCAAAACCACTGGAAAAATAATTGTTCACAGTGCCAGAATGTGTCATGAATCATTCGTTAGAGGGCTAAACTCAGCTGATATAGACAGTGTGCTTCCTCAAGCTGCGAACAAGGTTCACAGAGCCTATGGACCATACGCCAAACCATTATTCTTCTGAGCCTCTTGAAGCCTTGTATTGTCTATCATGCTTTGATTGGTGTCTGGAGATTTTAGATGTTGGTAAGCTCCTGCAAAATGGTTACTTATGATATATGGCCATTTAGTGATTTCAGTGGACTCCACGTGAGAGCCTAATGTGCTTCTGGATTTTTAAAAGCATTAAAAGTTGTCCTCACTCTATTCTCACGTAAGCCAAAGGGGCACCAGAGACATTAAGTCAAGACAGTGTTATGTATCTTTAAATATAGACCTCTATATGCTTCTAGGGATATGGTTAGTAACTATCAGTCATGATTTTACAAGGATAAAGATTTTACAGGCTGGGACCTATCTAAATATAAATAATCTGCTGAATTTCATGCAGCACAACTGCATATAAAAGTGTACATAGGCCCCAAAGAGAGTAAAAGTCATCATTCAGCAAGGTACCACCTTATGATGGATACAGATAAATTAATTCTTACACTGTGAACAACAGGTTGCTTAGCAACAGGCAAACACAAGATAGACTAAACTGGTATATTATATCCAGCACTTCAGAAAGGCCAATTTTACAAAGCTCACGGAAATTTGAACACGGATAGAGCTGTTTAAAAGGATTCCAAAGGAGGGTCTCACCAGTGCAGTGTATGATGGCACTCATACTGACCTTTCTCTACTGGAAATACTTGACCAGATACATCCTTCGGTCACATGCCCTTTTCACAGACTTGCCGTATTGTCACACCCTGGCTGACCCAGATCATTCTCTGCTGTCATTTCTAACTGATCAGCCCCCAGCTTCTGGAAGAAATTCTTGTTATTAGTCCCTAAATGCATGACCTGGCACTTTTCATTATTAAATGTAATCCTATTCTATTACTGCTGTCCTTGAGGTCATCCAATTTCTTCTTTGTATTGATAATACTTCCCAAATTTTGTCATCAGCAAATTTCATTACCACATTCCTACTATTTCTGCCAAGATTGTTAATTAAACTATTATATGAGATCAACCTCCAAAACCGATCCCTGAGGAACTCTACAGGCAATCTCCATCACAATTCTTCTTTCTACCAAGGTGTTGTCATATTGTCTTTAGCCAGTTCTCCTGTATTTCTATCCATTTTCACTATTCTTCATTTTAACTAATATCTTCCCAAATGGTGGTGTACTAAATGCTCAGATGAAGATCAGATAGAATGTATTGAATTTTCATTATTTTCCAAATAATCTAAGAGTGATAAAGAGCTTTACATTGGCATGGCTCATAGTCAGCAGCCTTAAACTGGTTAGTTGGCAAACCTAGTATGATTCATGTTCATATAAAAAATATCAGGACAGCGGGGAAATTTCAGAAGAATAGGTATGTGATCATCTCTGGTAGTATCCTTAAAGAAGCAAATGTTTTAGACACCTGAATAACTAGGTTGTCATCAAAACCAAGCAAAATTGTGGAGAAATCCAGAAAAGCTGAAAAAGGATTTCTCCAAAACCTTAAGATAGGAATATAATTAATGTGAGAAATTTTGATTTCATGGAAAACAGACCTCATCAAACAAAAGTGATTTCATTCTTTCATAAGACTGATGAATGGAATTGTATACACTTAACATGTAGACTTCAAAAGCACTTGGTGTGCTCTGCGTTGCACTGTGTTTAATAAATGAGCATCATACAATATCAATAAAGCACATGGTAAATAGGTTAAAAGCTACCGTGCATAGTATATGCACTGAATCTTAGGCTGACCTTGGAGTCACCTAAAAGGATGCGTACTGCCCTCTCTGGTCTGTATTACACATTGTACCACCCAGCAAAGCCACCCAGGTTATGGGGCAGCTCTTTTTTTTTTTTTTTTTTTATTTCATGGAGTGGAATCAGAGAGATGAACAGAGATTAACTGGGGTGCAAAAATGCCAGAAATCATTGTTATTTGGAAACTTTTAATACTCAAAGCTTGCATATGCAAGTGAACTTGAAATACCTTTTGAAAATGTAGGAACTTATTAAGGAAGCAAAGTCAGATTCATCCTGGAAATTCAAGAGAGTCTCTGAAATGGGGCTGGACCATCCCTGTGATCAAGCTAAAAGACTGACAGACAAGGACATCTGAGAACTTGGACCCAAGGGCAATCGGGTTAAGATCCAGTATAAGATGCTATTTACTGAAATACATTCAAAAACCGTTGTCACTGAAAAGTTTTCCATTGTCTGGGAGTGTTTTTCAGGCAGTCCCAAAGGAACTGGTTCAATGCCTGATTCTATTCAACATTTTCATTAGTGAGCTAGTTAAAAATGATTACATGTGACCATACAGTTAGCAGAGTGATAAATAATGATCAGGAAAAGGAATCATGCAGAACAATCTGTCTCACTTGCTAATTTTGGCCCCTATTTAAACAGCATATAATTTAGTAATGCAAAATGCAAGGTTACATTTGTAGAAACCAAGAATAGAGGTAAAACCTACAAGTATGACAGACTGTATCCTGAAAAGATGTGACTAAAAAGCATCTAAGAATCATAGTAGACTAGCAACTAAACATAAGCTCCTGGTGCATTGCTGTCACTGTGCTGTATACAGTACTGGTGAGAGTAATCAAAGGAGATTGCATCTAGGTCTAGGAGTTACGTCCAGAAAAAGTTGTTGAAAATTCAGCAGTACAGAAAGAATACAGAATAATTTGAGGGTTGTAGAAAATGCCTTTCAGTGAGGGACAAAACAGATCCATCCAGTTTTATCAAAAAGACAAAGCTATGAGGTGATTACAGAATATAAGTGCATTTGCAGGGAGAAAACACCAGGCGCTCAGGCTATTTAATCTAAGGAGAGAGCAAAGTAGGAACCAGTGGCTTGAAGCTGAATCCACAGAAACTCATGTGAAAGCTAAGGCACAAAATTTCAGTGATGAGAATGTGTAACCATTGAATTTTCCCATTGCTGACAAAAAGCTTCAATTACAGATTTGATCTATTTTCAAAGGACATGTCTTAGAAAAACAATGTGAAATGCAATGACCTGTTATGAGCAAATAGATGATCTAGCAGTTTTGGCCTTAAATTTATGCATGCCAAACAAATGAAAACATAGTCTCTCTATCATCTGTCAGACATTCTCTGTATTTACCAAAAAAGACTATGCAAATACGTTTTGTATTTAAGAAATATTATTAGTGTCATTTTCATCTTTCTCCAGCAGTAAACCAAATCCTCTAATACCAGGAGTACAACTGTGCAGACATCTAAAGAAGAGTGAAACGATCACTATCACATTGTAGATATGTAATAATTAAGTATAAATTGCTTTTTCACAAATAATATGACAAGTGCAAGGTCTGATATTTCAGCAATGACACGACTGATAGAAAGTACTGCACACATTCCATTTCCTTTCCAATGATCTGCCCTGCCAATGGCATACAGCTCCCATTTCTACACTGATGGATTATGAAATACTGGACCTTAATCCTGTCACTGGTACATTACAGAATATTGCCTGTTCTGGGCTTCAGGCCATATTGAAAGAAATTCAGTATTTGTGGTGGAAGTAGAAAGAATGAAATATTTCTCTAGCAAGATATTTTATTCCCCTGCTTTTCAAAAGAGAAAGTGCATCCTGAAACTAATCAGTAGCTTAGAATGTTAAAAGAAATCGCAGCAGAACTTTGTGGGCAAAGTGGAGTAACAGAAATCGGTATCAGATGGATATTACAACCACATCATCATCTGTGGTATATGAAACACTTATGAAATTATGCGTTTAGGCCTTAAAAGAAAAGCCAGTGGATACATCTGAAGTGCAAATGAAGTACAGAATTACTATTGATAGCAACACTGAGAAGAGAAGAGAAGAGAAGAGAAGAGAAGAGAAGAGAAGAGAAGAGAAGAGAAGAGAAAAGAAGAGAATATTTCAGTTGGAAGGTACCTACAGCAATCATCTTGTCCAACTGCCTGACCACTTCAGGGCTGAGCAAAAGTTCAAGCTTGCTATTAAGGGCATTGTCCCAATGCCTCTTAAACACTGACAGGCTTGGGGCATCAACCACCTCTCTAAGAAGCCTATTCCAGTGTCTGACCAAACTCTCAGTAAAGAAATGCTTCCTAATGTTCAGTCTAACCCTCCCCTGGTGCAGCTTTGAACCATTCCCACACATCCTATCCCTGGACACCAGGGAGAAGAGCTCAGCACCTCCCTCTCCACGTCCCCTCCTCAGGAAGGTGTAGGGAGCAATGAGGTCGCCCCTCTGCCTCCTTTTCTCCAAACTAGACAAGCTCAAAGTCCTTAGCTGCTCCGCACAGGACATTCCTTCCAGCCCTTTCACCAGCTGTGTTGCCCTCCTCTGGAGGCATTCGAGGACCTTCGCATCCTTCTGAAATCGTGGGGCCCAGAACTGCCCACAGTACTCCAGGTGAGGCTGCACAGATGTTGAATACGGTGGGATAACCACCTCTTTTGACTGGCTGGTTACACTCTGTTTGATGCACCCCATTATGTTTGTTATATGATGCAAATACATAGATTGTGTGATCTATGCCAGATGTGGGATAGATATCCATACAAGTTATTTAGAAAAAATGCAACAGATTGTGATGGGATCCACTCCTGAGCGGGACGGCAGACAAACTTATCAAAAAGGACTGCCTTACTAATCTTCTCCTGAAAATCCTTAGGTTAGTCCTCGATACTGTACTTACAAGGACAGGTAATGTTTGGAAGAAAATGACATTAACAGTTATTTTGCAAAGTCACTCCAGGAAGCTAGAACTAGTTACAGAAAGCACTTGCCACTGGTTAGAGGTCTCCAGGAGTCAAGTTCAAGGAGTACTTTATACCAAATATTAATACTCCACAAAAGAGCATATGTGCCTCGAGCTTCTGTTGGAATGGATTAAAAGACATTAAGACACTGTAAAAACATATAGAAGTACTTTTATGTTTCTCATGAAAATTCCTCTTCAATTAAATGCTTTATAATGGGTAAAGGAAAGACTATTTTTGCTTCTTTTTCTAAAGTTAATGCTTGGGTTTTCTTCTGACAGGTTCACATGTGCAAAGATTAGCAGGGTCTGTATCAAAGGCATATAGCAAACTTAACAGCAAAAGTTACTTTGGGGGAAAAATGAAAACAAAAGCGGGGGGAGAGAGGGAGAGAGGGAGAAAAGAAAAGTGAAAGGGAAAGGCAAAGGGAAAGGGAAAGGGAAAGAAGGGAAGACTCCCCAGTGGCCAACTGAGAAGGGAAGTGATGGGAGTTTCCAGGTAAGTGTCCTCCCCTAGGAGGTGTCCAGCAACTTGGCTGAAAGTTTACAGAGCTGCAAGTGAAAAAAGCAGACTACAGAAACAGAAGGAGATGGCCCTTAGCACTACAAAGGCACTGTGCAACATCACAGATACATGCCAACATTAAATTATAGAAAAAAAAAAAATCTCAGTAATTGTGAGGAGCAACAGAATTTGAACTCAAAGAAAGATTCTTTGTTTTTTCAATTAATTCAACAATTCCAGTCACTGGGGAAAAATGTGTCTTTTCATTTGGCTTCTCAGGTGCTAATCAATTCTTAATTATCTTTAACTTTATTGACCTGCTCCCACCGTTTGTGCCAATGATATTCTGCAGAACACAATATCACACTTGGAGAGAGCAAGGGATTCATGTATTATTCACTCTACATAAATATATACTGTTACCCCTTTTTGACCTAAGAAGTTAGCCAGAATTTGGGGCTGGCAGGTTGCTTGCGTGAGATGCTGGTAATGCAATCTTGGTTTTTTACATCAACATTAAAAAAATACAAAATCCTTTTTCTGTGAACACAGAAGGAAATAAGTCTCTTAGTTTACAGCTTTGCCCTGGAGTTCTCAGTCCCAAAAGCTGCCTTTCTCAGGACCACGTTCCCAAGACCGGCTCAGGCTATGCGTGGTACTTGCTTGGTAGCTCCTCTCTTTTCTCCTCTGAGTTTTCTGCCTTAACAACACAACAGCCAAAAAAACCTCACCAGCCTTTCATCTGCTTTTCTTTCATACCCAGAAATATGTACCCAGGTTTGGGACTGAGGCCGCAGTCTGGTTCTTTGAAGAACTAACTGCTTTTTTTTTTCCCCAGTGGTTGTGCTCCTGTCTCTTGATGCAGAAACAACACATTGGGAGGAGGTGAGGGGCTTGAGAGGTCGAAGCACAAACCATAAGAGGGAAAATGCTGTTGTGTAGGCAGAGTAGGGAAGAGGACAGAAGAAATCACTGTACATAAACAAAGAAAAAATAGATGCCTCTGGAAAACCCAGGAAAGAAAGAAAATAAACTTGAAGAGATGAAACTGAAACTGCAGATTCATTTGAGCACTTACCCATGTTCACAACTCTTTTTCTCCCATGGTGCCCACAGCCAAGTGCAACAAGCTTGTGGAAGACAATCCCTTCCAATATGCTGTACTGAAAAAAAGTATTCCTAGTTTTGTTTGTAATGCTGAGAAAAAGGGGAAGGATATTCTGAATTTGTGCTTTGTTCAGCTGAAGATCGAAGTGCCTTTCTGTTTTCTGCTGTCTGTTTCCTAAGCTAACCTGATTTCTCCTGATCAGAGATTGAGTGATTTATTCTGGCTTCTGCCAAATGTCACGGCAGCCAACAATCTGACAGAGCCTACCCTCGCCTCTTTCATGCTCTGCTATTCCTATGAGGGCAGCTGGGACAGGTGCTTGGAGAAGGGTATTCTGACTTTATCGAAGGGAAAGGTTGAGGTCCTTAGGTCACATTTTTTTTCTTCAGCTTTAATGGTTTCATACCAAACAGGAATCTGGCTTCAGAATTATGATGGATGAGTCCTTTGTCTGACTGGCTGATCTGGACAGGAGTGAGATAAGTGAGAACTGGTCTAGCATTTTAAACCAAGGTCTGTAAAACAAAGAAGCATTTTTTTCTGTTGGTGTAAATAAAAAAGAAGGTTACAGGGAGACACACCAGATACACAGAAGACTCAGTGATATACCTGTAAATGTGCACAGAATGAAAACAACCCCTGCACACAGAAGCCAAAAGAAAAAAACCTGCCTGACATTTATGCTCATTTAGAGCCTGTTTCGATAGATGAGGTGGGATTTGAGCGGGTACTTAAATTTGGTGCATATCCTCTCCTGAGGTCTACTCTAAAAGTGCAGTTACTCCAGTTCTCCTGCACAGTACAAGTGCAATAACAGCTTTCAAAGACTGCCAGGTAATAATATTGTGCCAGAAGACATGTCACAAATAAACACTGAATCGAAAGAGCATTCGTAGCACCCTGGTATATCAAGCATTGATCCAAGTAATTCTCACAGTTTAGAAGTTTAACCCTGAACTGTATGTATTTTCAGAATTTAATACTTTGAAGGGGATAAATCCCTCATCAACTATTGTCTTCCTCAAAACCGTGGACTTTTCCAAGGATAGATACATATCTTTCTTTGTGGTAACGTGAACGGTGATAGCATTTACAAATGCCTCTCCAAAGCAGAGATTCTATTCCTTACTATAGATTTTCCAATGTTTTAAGTACCTTCAGATATTCTGCACCATACAGTCAAACTCTTTACAGGAATGTGTGCTTATGCAACTGTTGCTGCATCAGGGCCCATAACCTTGCTTTACTGTATGGGAGCACAAATATTCTACTTTAATTCTCTCTTTACTGCTTTCATCTAAACAACATTTTCTCCTCCTGGTCCATGACTAAATATGCAACTAGAACTACTATAACCTGAAGAGAAGTGAAAGCCAGGTGGAAGATGAGGATGTGTCCAGAGGAAAACATGAAAGAGGAGGTTCTTGCACTCTCCTAAGTGCAGCATGAGTGGAGGCCTGTATCAAGTGCCTCTATACAAATGGACGCGACATGGGCAATGTCAAGAGGAATTACAAGTTCTTGCAAATCTGTAGAGAAGTGATATCACTGGGATAGAGAAATGTGATGGGACAGCTCACATGACTAAGTGCTGCAATGGCTTTTTGTCCAATTTTTTTACATCAGAGGACAGACCAACACGGGTGACATTGTGGTATGTATCTGTTACCTATTACCTGATTAGGAATACAAGAAGATGAAAGCTTCTTTAGATGCATCACTTTCACATGCCCTGGTATGCGTGGGGACTTCAGCCACTCTGACATCTGCCGGGAGGACATAGAGCTGGGGACAAACAATCTGGGAGTTTTCTGGTGTGTGTTGACAACAAGTTGAGTTCCTCCTGATGAAGGGGATAAACTGACTAGGGAGATGCTCTGCTGGACCTATTACTCTCACATAACTAAGAATTGGCAAAGGATGTGAAGGTCAAGGGCAGCCTTGGCTGCAGTGACCTTAAGATCATGGAGTTTAAAATTCTGAGAAAAGTGAGCAAGACAACTAGTAGAATCACAAACCTAGACCTAACGAGAGCAAATTTCAGCTCATCAGGAATCTGCTTGGCAGGATCCCATGGGAGACATTTTCAAACAAAACCTGAAAACTTGGGGAAGCAGCTATTCACTTTTTAAAATATTTATACATTTATACAACTTCCACTATGCGATGCCTATACTTTCACTACAGTGATAATAGTACAGAGTAGAGAGAGAATCATTAATCACCATCTACTCAGCTCTTCAAAAATGTGAGCTGAAATTAGAAGACTATGCTAGAGTCTAAATATGAAGACTAAGTGGTGGTTAACATTTGCATAAGATATGTAATAGAGACAATATGGAATATATAATGCATGTATTCATTATAACGAACATCTAATATATCTATGACAATTTTAAAAAATCCATGTGTCATAGTTGGGCCCTAAATATTATACAATCATGTAAACCAAGGCGGGAAGGCTGTTAAGAAGATATAACACCTGTAAATGCTCATCAAAGTGAATCTGGGGTTTTCAAGACTTTTGAAAGTCTAGCCCTTGTTAAAGTATAGATTAGGAAACATACCTCAAATAAGCAAGTATGGGCAGAGGGTGGGGCAGGCTATACAGGAGTCACAAGATTTTAAGCAAGGAATGTTACTACTCTGGGCTTATTGTATACAGTAGAGGGAGAACATTTTCTCTAGAAGGCACCTCACAGCAAACTAATCTAGGCTGCTACTCTGAAGTATTTCATGAAGGGATCTCTACCAATGGTGAGGAAGCCTAGAGAAATTAGCCTCCTGTGCCTGAAGTTAGTCATTGTAAATACCCCCTGCTGTCCTGCTTTATACTATGTCTTTATATAAAAGTAGATCAAATAATTGGACTGTTATAAAAATATGGCAAAGGTACTTGTGCAGATAAGGAAGGCTTCTTTGATGTAAATTTGAATTTTGAACTTTAGGAGATTCATGATGATATTAAACTGAATCAGAAAGAATCTCTGTGGCTGGGAAGACAAAGATAAAAGCAGAGTATGGATTTATTCTACCTCCATTTCTCTCTCTTTGACCATTAGTTGAAATCCTAAACCAATGAGTAAAGGAAGAAAACTAATGGTAATATTTAAATATTAACATTTTCTTACTTTAAAAAGCTTTTCTTACCTTTATTTACCATTTATCATTCCATTTGTGTAGGGAACATTTAGACCCTCATTCTAGGATACTTAAGAAGACAAGAAATACACATTTACAATTTGCTTGGGTACAAACTTCAGGATCGGATTCTTTGTAAGTCAGAATTTAAAGAAGAAAAAAAAATTCTACTGGACTGTAAGACAACCTAGCCAAATGTCTAACGAAACTTGTTTACACAGCACTATAATAAAAATACAGATGTTATGTATGTGCATCCTAAGCACGTCACATCACCAGTCTGAAACATTTCATGTCACTCTGAAGGTCCTTTAGACAACAGTTTGAAGCCAATTTTTTGCTTACACTGTGGGGTTTTTTTCCTATTTACGTGCCTTAAATATGTACAAGGTTAACTTTGATAGAGGTGATGCATTCCCTCTGTGCTCTCCATATTGGGAAAGATATTTTGGATATGTATCTGTTTTATCTTTATTTGAAAGGATTTCACAAATAGATTGTTTTATATTTCTCTTCATGATCAAAAGAGAAAAAGACCTGAATAAGCCATGATCAAAAGAAATTTAAAAACAATCCCATAATAATATGTTTGAGCATAAATAAATAAATAAATGTAAGCCAGATAAGACTGAACAGACAGATGGCAAATAAAAATCATAAATAAATAACAATAAACTCATGACTGTGCATAAGACCTTTCATGCAGTACAAAGAATCTACAAAGACAAAATCAGGAGCAAATAGTGTTTTTACTCCTTCTATGTAAAATAAAATTTTCTGCTTAGAATTGAAAAGATGTTTAGTAAAGATATCTTGTTTCTGCAATTTTGCATGGACTATTGCATATCTATTATAACTTGATATGCAGAACAATTTTTACAAAGGAAAAGCATCAGAATAGCCAGCATCCATGTGACAGCAATGTCCTTGGATTCATAAAAGAAAGGCAAAAAAAGAAATGTTGAAATACCAGTATCTCTAGTGCAACATTTGGTATAAAAACATTGAAATTAAAATATTGGTAAGTGCTTAAGCTCAACAATTTATTCAATATTGAATACTGTTTCAAGGCTATGCCTATGTCTTTAGGAAGTATGACAGTGCAGTAGATTTCACACCTGTAAAGATTTAGGGATACTTTTTTTAGTGAGTAATTGTACTGAATTCCATGGAATTTACAGGATAGAAAAGTTTATTTTGCTTACTATGCATGCTCTAAGGCAATTAAAATCCTGTAAATATTCACTGATTTATCACTGGAGTAGACCAATAATTAAGACAATCAACACGAGGTAAGAAACTCATTGTCCAGTATTTATTTACTATTTTAAATAATCTCTAATATGCCCTAGACAATCACCATATTATGACATGGAATTCACTCAATATCAAATAGGGGATGACCTGCTTATATAGGAGGTGAATTTAAAAGCTTTATGAGAACAATCTCTATGGATTCTTACTAAAATCAATGGATAAAAGAAAGTTCTCAAGTGAAAAAACAGAGCAGTTTAATCAGGGTCCAACTCTGAACCATCCATAGAAGGAGCCTTTCAATTAGCTATAACACAAGCCTAGGGAAACTAGGGAAAGATAGCTGTTGTGAACACCCTCCTCTGTCAGTATAAAATTGGAACTATGGCTGCTGAGTGGTTATTCCAGCTTAGGGTGCAAAACTTTAAATTAATTATCATTAGGTCTGAAAAAGAGAGCAAAAAATCCCCTAAGGTTATATCCAAATGGATTAAAGTACAACGGGCAATACATGGTTACTCACACCTTCTAGTCCTGAACTTCAAAATAATGACTAGGGAATGCATTTCCTGGGATGTCCCAAGTGATTTACGGATTTATCATTCTTCTCCAATATTAGTATTACCACTGAACCCTGAGGCCACTGTCAGACTGTTCAACAGATAGTGTTCAACATCTTCAACAGTTTGAAGACAAGAAAGACAAGTAACATTAGAGCAGGGGATAGAAGACTAAAGTCATATAGGTGTATGCTAAATTACTTATCTACATCTGGCAATTTCTTGCGTTTTTATGGATAAGATTGGTGGGACTGCTTGTTATTCAGGTTGGTTGACATTTCCCATTATGGTATTCCACACTTTGCTGCATATAATCTTGCTAAATTTTATCCGTTTCAACTGAATCTTTTCAATTCAGAGGCCAAACTCTTTGGGAAAATCTTTGTCAAGCTGATTCAGCTCCTCCTGAGGGTAAATATAGGAAAACTTATACTGTAAACTCAAGGAAAAACTATTCTGAGGGCTATTTGCCCTGTCAAGACCTGGTACTGAAATGCTTCAATTTAAGGCATATTTCTAAAATGTGCCTTATCTAACTTCATGCAAATATATCTAAAATTTTCCAGGTTGGAAAGCCCGGGATGTTGCCATTTACACATGCTCTGTAGAAACTTTTGATCTTAACAGCTTTGGCTTGGTGTAGATGCTTTCTTTGCTGGGTGAGCCTGCTTCAGTCAGTGCAGTGTAATACTTTCCATGCTAATTTGGATGCCTGTGGGCCATGAGGAGTCCAGGAGCAAATTCTGTACATCTGTACATAGAGCAGGACTGCTCTCCTCTGTATTCACTGAGCACTGAGGAACTGTGGACATTCAAAACTGGAAGAGAAGCAAGCTGAGCCTAAATGGGTATGAGAGGGTGAATCAGGGCCAAAAAAATCCCACCTGAGGGAAGGCAGTACAAAATTGGAACTAGGAGTGCTGTGGGTAACAACAACAGTACAATGGTCGAAACTAGAAAGCGAAGCCACAACGGCATTGGCAAAGACACAGCAAGACAAAGAGAAAACCAAGAGCCAGAGAATAGGATGCAAGTAGGTACAAAGAAAGAACCAGGGAGGTCAGTGAGCAAAATTAGCTGGCAAGGCATTGGGGCTGAGATTGGGAAGGGATCTGGAAAGGGCAAGCATGAGGCAGTGGGAGAGATCGCAGGAAGAACTGGGGTACTGGAGGGAACCAGGGCAAGGCACACACCGTGCCATGGCTGTAGGAATGCACGCACAGGAGGAACGGGAAGAACAATTGAGAAGCAAAGAAAGACAGACCTGGGACTAAGCAAAGAAACCGGGGAAAAGATAGGGTCTGACTGCACCAGAAGGTTAAGAGCTGGGTAGAGAGTCCAGGAAAAGTCTGGAGTGAGGGCAGTAGTTGAATAATGCCCTGCTGCATCTTGTCACCAGGGAAAAGGCAGAGGAAGAGTTCTGGGTAAAGCTTACCTGGTCAGCTGAACAGTCTCCTAGTTATTTAATAAATTACTTAATAAAGAATTCATTTGACCATCAGGTAACGTAGTCAAGTGGCCAGAGAAGGAATGCCTATTCTTTATGTGCTAATTTCAAAGCTCTAAGCATAATATCTCAGATTCTCAACTTGCAAAAAAAGGCTGCATCCCAGTGCCAAGATAGGGGTCTACAAGATTGAAATTCACTTTATTCTCCACATCTGGCAGTGACAAATGACCAGTATGGCTAGAAAAACTTAATGTACTACTTAATCACAAATTACTATAAACCATTACTGTGGGGTCACTATGGAAAAGATGATATAAGTTTTTCGATTGGTTTATGAACATGATTACTTGACTTGGTCATCAGTAAAAACAGGAAGTGGCCTTAGTAGCAGCTTCAAAAATTCTCTGTTTCTATCCTGCTTTTAGTAAAATTATACAAAGCTACACTTTTCCTTTGGAAAATAACACACCTTCTCAAGCACATGCAGCAATACAGTAGCATTTTCTCATTTTCTGGTTTTATACCGGGGATGTATTTATCTTTCAGTATGATAAATAACAAGTTCTACACAACTCTGCACATTAAATGATGCCACATAGAAGTGGCAATGCTGCTTCATATTACAAGAATATAAATAGATAAAATGTACGATACTTCAAAGTATTTTCGGGAACTTCAAATTTTATTATTGATATGTAAATAAGTGGTAAAACATGACAAAGATAAGGCAGTTTTCAGTGCTATAAAATTTATACAGACTAAATTATTTTCATATATATGTGAGTGAGAGGAGGAAGAGGCAATGCCTCACAGATCAAACACATTACCATAATTTTCTACATGCCCTAAGATACCTACACTGACACAGTAACTTTCATTCACTTCTTCAAAACATTTCAGCTTTCTGACAAAAGACCTGAGAAATGCATTCCACATTTCTCTTTAAGATTTCCTTTCTAACCCTCCAAGAGACTTTCTCATCTTTCTACTATGTAAAAAACAGGGTTTGTGCATTACTAAGACAATAACATGAACCTCTGGCCCTTTCTGCTGCCTTCCATCAGTCTGTTTGAATATCCCTGCCTACAGGATTTTATCTTTGCTGTTAATGTTGCCACTAAATACCATACCTAGCAAAATCTGAGAAAGTAAGCACAACTTCCCAAGTCATAACATGAATTTCATATAACATATAATCAGGAGCACATAGTAAACGATCAGAAAACAGAAAAAAATCTGTTCTCTCATCTTATAATGGCCTAGCATTTTAGGAGATACTTGGACTCACATAATTTTAAATTGCAGTTGTGATTGTCAAGTTAACGGCATCCTTTTGAACTTGCTATTTCACTTAGAGATAGTTTAAGTTTTGGGCTTCATTCAGATATTGTCACTGTTGCAGGATTTTTCCCTTCTTTGTCATTGCAACAAGGATTGCTTTTAAAAAAGTCGCATAATTAATTTGCTAAAACCTCTTACAGTAAATCCTTTTAAAATGTTTTTAATGTATTTTTAAAAAGAATGCTACAAAGTATTATACTTATGTTACAATACATATATGTGTGGATAATTACCCTGCTAAGCACTCAGTTTAAAATAAGAAAAGGCTGTAACGTTTTGCAAAGCAGTTGTTCTATCTTTGCTAAATTACAACCTTAATTGTAACTCAGCAAATGTTTCTAGGCGTCTGAAACAAACACTATGAACAGGATGATTCTGATTACACATTTTTTTCCTAGAGATTATATCTTCCTTCTCTTCTTCACTGCACTTTGTCTTGCAGCCCTGACAAATTCCAAAGCAGAGGAGCACCATCTAGTTGTTTCTATACCAAAGCTGCTGCCCTTTCCATTAGAAGTATGTACTGGTTTTGAGAGTATGCTTTTCAGACATTGGTACTAACAATAAGATGCTAAACAATCATAATTGCTTTAGGTATATTTAAGCATGAACTCCCTTTGTACCGTTCAATATTTATTTCTACATGAATGCAAGAAAATACTCAAACAAGGAAGAATTTAGCACATTTGATTTACTTGGCTCTATTGTGTGCGCTTGCAAGTAGGATTTCGTGGCTAGACAGAGGACACCTCAGTATCTTACATCACAGGAATGATCTCAGGAATTCCTTTGTCCTGTTCTCAGACGTGTGAGTGAGACCTGCTAGCACAGTCAGCCTCTGTCAAAGCCCTCAGCAAAGGGGAAAGTAGCAGATGTATGAGAAACACCTTGCTAATGTGGGATACACCCCCATGACTCTTCAGCCTTTCCTAAAGCAAACACCTATCACTCAGGTGGGTTTAGCTTTTTCACTCTTAAATTTAACCATAATATTTTTTTACAGTTTTTACGGCAACACAATTAGGAATTTTAGTCCTAATTTTAGCAGCATTCTCCTTATTGAATACAGCATAGGTACAGCAGATTACGCAGACTGCAGAAAAGTGCAGAGTCAGGATGTTTGTTGTGATCAGCTCACCCGCAGGCTAATACTGCAAACTATCCACTAAAAAATTAAAATGGATAATTTTACCTATGAATTCTATAGTTTGTCAGGATGCTTCCATGCAGTACTGTATTAGTACCAGAAGAAAATAAGTACTTGGCAAAAATGTAATACTTAAAGAGACCTATATAAGTCTGCCTATAAAAAAGTCTGGCAGGAGAACTAAGAAGGTCATTGTATCATTTTTACCATTTACTTCCTAAGGCTGCATATCCAAAGGCACTGGAGACCTACACTATATTCTAGACATTAATTTAAGAAATCCAAAAAGACTATAATACACAGAAGAAAAACTATCTTGTCATAGGCATATTTCTTTCCCCTCAGCTGTTAAAAAAAAATAAAAATCCCCAAGTTACAAACTAAACAGGCTCAAGTGTTGGACTGGGATGAATAAAATCAGCTATGTATTGACCTATTCTCAGAGACAACAGAATACAAGTAAACCAAAGGTGGAGAACTGTGCACAGGTCTGTAGACTTAATGAGTGAGTTGCTATGGGACAGCAAGGAAAAGCACAAAGCACATTTATATATGTCTCCAGTGTTATGGTAGAGCTTGTAGAGCTAAAGAATTATTAATTGACTGAAGAAAAAAAGGGACTAAAAAGCTTGAGAAAAAACACTCTAAGTCATTCAAGGCAGAAGTTTGTCTTAACCTGTTATATAATTCACTTTATAGAAGTTGGTACCCTGGGAAACAGATGGATGCTACAAATTCAATTCTTTGAAAGAACTGTTAGAAGCAGCTTTCCATGACTCCTAATGAGGTCAAGGTTTAATATGAAATGAGCTAAAGCATTCTAATATTGGAAAAGAACACTTAAAGTTAAAATCATTAAAATGTATTTTCATGAACCGGTGCTAATGGTAGGAGTGTTGCCCTTCTTTGGCTTTGCTTCTCTAGGAACCACTAAGCTAGAGAGACTGCAGAGATTGAAAGAAAAAATCCTTTAAAACAGCAGATGGCATCTCATTTTCTATTCGGATCCTGGAACCCTGCTGAACTTTCATAATATGGAATGTGAAGATTATCCTGACCTGTCAGATAAATACAAATAAAAATAAATAAACAAACCCGATAATAATAAACACAAATATAGGAGAGCTGGTAATTTCACATTTAAGATAATTAAAATACCCACACGTTTTATAGAAAAGTTTTAGGACCATTGTGCCAACACCTCCTATGCTTCTTAAATCAAAGCCTGGTAACCCTGAATTAGTGAAAAAGAGCCAGAAAAATAAACAGAGGAAATACTTCAATACAGGTATCAGTCATCTACCCCCACTGGAAGTAGAACAGTGTGTCAGGATATTAAAACAAAGTCACTGGCAAATCTCCAAGATAACAGCTGTACCATACCCAGCAAAGTCATACATCATAACAAACAATCTCTGCAGGAACAGAGACCATCTAAATAAAACCAAAAATGGTTCCGATTCTCTGCTTCTTGGGAAGATCTAGAATGTTAGCCAAGACTTTGCTAGGTTGCTTTTGAAGATCAGCCCAGCCACGGTGCCCCAGATCACTATGTGCTTTGAACATCTGACTTAAACCCTAAAGAGTGGGGTGTCCTTGTACAAGCAAACTTTTCCACAGATATCTGTAGGATGCAGCAAGGCCTTCTTATTGCTTTGTCAACCCCTTTTTGTCTATACTACACAAATTAGTTGATTCACCTCACTGTCCTGGATGCTGCTGCCTTTCACCAACTGCACTGACCACATCGTGTCACTATGTGAAAAAAAAGAGGTCATTTGTGAGACAAAATCCAGCATGGTAATGTCCCATTTTATCCCACTCCCAGTCTTCATTCACAGTGAAAGGTAAGAATTGTCCCATGCATCTCCAATGGCATGTTAATTCCATATCTACTGCCAAGTTGAGGAATGAATATCAACCTTGTTGCAGGCAAGAGAAGACTACAGTACAGACATCTCAAGCACTTGGAAATGCCACAGATTCTAGAAAAACACTCAAGCCCACTCTGTGGGCAGCAGGTTCATACCAAGGCACCAGGGTTGTATTTGTTTTGAAGAGGAGAGCTGTCACTCCAGAAAAACTACAAGAGAACAGAAAGAACCTAGCTGTTGAGCTGTGCCAAGGGCTCAAATTTTCTGCCTAAGCTATGGGTACACTTACCACAAGTGTCTCACTTTCTGTTCGCATGACGCGGACTGCTGCAAACTGCTGTTCACTCTTGGGTTCACAGAAGCAGCCTGGGCAAGGAGAATGAATGCTCTAGAACTGACCTCCTCCCTCCCACACCTTCCTCTCCCAACAAACATCCCAGTGGGCTGCTGGCTAAGAACCAAGGGGCAGGAATCTGCAGAGGAACTGGCGTTGCTGCAGCTGCTGTTCCTGGTCCAAAATGAAGTTTCCGGGCTTTTTTTTGTTTGTTTTTCAAGAGGGAAAAGGCAGGACAATGGCGAGGTCAAAAGAGTAGCAAGGGAGGTGTTATGACAGTGTGTCAAAGGAAAGTATACTCAGCACTCTGGCAATGGGGGATAGTCAGCTCTACTCTGTTAGGGGGTAACACTAAAATTTTGGTTGATTTCTGGGCTTGGGTGAGGGTTTTTTATGGTCTGTACAAAGTCTCTGTTAGCTTGGCTTACTGCCACAATGTTTGTTTAAGGAAAGATTCAGTTTAGACCTAAAGTAGCTGCTACAGTGAGCAGAGACTGACCTCTTTCAGGTAAGAGAGAGAGGTGGTGCTGCTGGTGGGCAGGAAGCATCAAGGACATCATTGGTGGTGCCAGGCAATACTAGCACATGCAATTTAACACTTTTCATTTCTGATACTAAGTCCTTTTTTCTCTCCTTTGTGTAACAGGAATTTAGATGAGAAATGCACTCAGTTAGTGGTGGGTTTGCTTTGTAAATGCAGTTGGCCAATTTGGTAAGTTTACTACATGGCTGATGATTCTAGTAACATTTTTTTTTTACCTAAAGATTTTTATTTTTTTAATGTTTATGAACAAGTGTCGTAGCCAACAGTCATTGCCAAAGACTTGCTTCCTTACTAACAATCTTACCTGGACCTCAGCCATGTTCCTTCCCTGCTGCTCTCTCATTTCTCTGAAACTGTCTTGCTCTCTCTGCTTCCTCTTTCTCTGTTGAAAATACTGTTGATGAGAGAGGAAAGCACTCTCTCCTCAAAGAATATGTACAACTCTATCCTGTTTATTCCACGTTCAGATTGACCTCCTGGTCAAAACAGCATAGCTGCACCATTTTATCACAATAAATTACAGCCTTTTGAAACAATGAAACTTGAGTTGAAATGTTTCTGCTGAGTATTACAGGACATAAGGGCACCTAGGAAAAAAGCAATGAACAAACATTAACTAATTAATTCTTGCAGCATTCCTATGCTACAGGGAAGTAGGAATGATTAAATCAGACTGAGAAAACAGATGCATCTCCTGATATCTTGAAAATATATCATTGCAGGTTTCTTACATTAAGAAGTAAAAAAGTTTACATGAACTCCCCCCACACTACCTTTTGGTACCTGTTTATATTCAGAAATGAAACCCTTTGGTCATTATCTATGAATCACTTTGGTTACCCTTGAATTTAGTAAATAATGTCTTTATCTCTGTTGGTCAGATAGCCTACTTTCAGTGCAGGAGAGAAAGAGCAATGTTCCTATGATGTAAAATAAAACTACTGCAAAAATTGCTAGCTGTGTTTCCTTTTTAGTTTCTAGGTGACTTCTGAAACTCAACTGAGATTGAAAAGTTATGTAAGAATAGTTTTAAAAAATGAAGAAACTGCTTTCCCTGCAGCATTTCAGATTAATGATGCTGCTGATTTTCTCTTTGTAACCAGAAGCATTGATCAGCTTTGATTCATGTAAAGATCATCTTCTGGTATGCTTCTTTCTTGTGATGTGATGGATCTAATCTAATTTTCTAAAACTCAATATGCTTGTTTTACTAGCAGAAGTTTTTTTGTTGATTCTTGCTTCTCCCCCCGCCCCCAAATTATGTACATTTCCTGTTTTCACCAAACATAACTTTTGCAGCAATCCATGCTATATCCTGGCTTCATAGTCTGGGTGTAGTGATCCTGATATTATGATCACAGACAGGTCTGGGACAAGGACAAGATTTGCCTTTTCGTCTCTGAGACCAGATATGAATAAAGTCCTGAATTTCTTTCTCATACAACATGGGGTCACAGTCTGGAAAAAGCAAGGATCACCACTGAATACTGCAAAGAAGAGAGGCCATGTATAACATAGCTGTCAAAAATGAGGCTGTAATTCATAATATGCTGTCTTTAACAATGAAACACACTTAAGAAGTTCTTCATCCTCATGAGCTCCTTCTGGCCCCTCCTACTTGCTCTGAATCAGATCACTAAAATGAAATAACACTGTTCAAAAAAAAAGGGTCTTTGAGGAGAAGACATTACCTTTAACCTGAACCCAGCCAACAATGCATCATGAACATCTAACAGCTTACTGCCACTAAGAGGGGACAGCAAACAACAGCGGTATTACCGTATGTGTATGGAAGGGATAATTTCTTAAGCCTGTTTCACCTTCAAAGATATTTTATCATGGACGTACTGCATGAAAATTGTGTGCCCAACTACTTAAGGTCTCTGCATTTAAAACAAGATGAGCAAAATGTTATCCTTGGTGTTGTCGTAAAGTTCAAAATGCCCCTGACATTTATCATCCTGAGAATTACAATGAGCCTAATTTGTAGTAGACCCGCTAAACTGTTGGAAAGCATACAACATCCCAGCAGTATTTTCTCCATGTTTCTAGTAAGACATATACATACTGGATTCAAAATTCTCCCCTTACAGGGAGAGAAAAAGACATAGACCTCACTCACCCTATTGTTTCTCCTGAGCTTTGCTGCTCCTGAAGTTTCTGTAAGAACACTTTGTCTCTTCCTCAGCCTCAAGAAACATTCACATCATTTTTATAACCCAATATATTGCCAGTAAGAACTCCTTGTTCCAATAGGAAGGCAAAGCAGATGAATTTCACATCGCTGAGTATATTCCTAGAGCATGAATCCTTTTACAATCCCATTTGAGACTTAATATACTACTTTTTATTCAAGCAAGTATAGCGATGCAACTTTTTTCCTAATAACATATTCACTTCCTTTTTGTCTGACACAATTTTGCTATCTGCAAGCCCTACCTGAGAGTGCAATGAACTATTTCTTTGCCCCAGCATTCTACCATTTTTGTGAATGTTAGGTTTAGGCCTAATTTTTCAGAACCAATTAGCAATTTTAGATGCTCAATCCAAACTTCTCTACATGTCTTGCTTCAGAGGAAGGCAGATGATATATTCTAAGAATAAGAGCAACTTACCAAGATAAAAGAAGCTAACATAGGCCATGAACATGCAATGAATTTGTCATTCCACTGTAACAATATGTATACATACTTTGCCTCTTGTAAACATTTCCCTGCTAGCCAGTGAGAAAGGTTAATCAATCATTCACTTTCTTCTAGGTTAAGAGCAGTTACTTTTTGGCAGTTACTGGACAAGCTGCTGTGCTGTAAATTAACAGATTAATTCCATAATGACTTCTCTATAGGCCTGCACCTTAACAACAAAAATGTTCTATACAGTTGCCACACTGAAATTTAGGCACCCAAAATTATCATAAAAAGTCTAATCACGGCTCTAGAGCCTACTACCTGTGCCCAAAGTGTTTTTACTGCTAGCCTGAGTCTCAGGCCTTAATTTCTAGCCAGCAAAAAACAATGTAAAAATTTCAACTAGATGAACAGAAATTACTTTTGGAAATGTTATGTAGCACTGCTGAGCTGCATAAAAGAATAACTTTTTAACTTTACCAACAGGCATATGGAAATGCAATATATGTGTGGCAATTTAATACACAAGATACAGCAAGAACAAGGTAATCTTTTAGTTCACATGTGTCTAGCTTTGTGTTACACAATATACCAGAACTGCATTATGTGAAAGAATACAGAAACTAAAGTAGCTAGGTTACCACCTCAAAATTATCCCATTCTTGGACTTTGTCCAAAACAATCTTTGCTCTAAAACTTTGGGATGCCTAATGAAAGTCAAGTAACAGTCCTGTTACCAGTCTGTAGCTTTCAGTATTTTCCAGTCTGCGGATCTCTACAGCTTTTCCAGCAGATCTATTTATCACTTCAAATTTTCACATCCATTGGATTACTGCATAACAAATACTGTTCATACTGCAAATCCCTAATAAGCGTATCTGTAGGTCACAGGGTAGAAACACTGTCATAATAAATATAATTCATGTTAAGCATTCTGCAAGCATTAAATTAATGACTCTGATCACTTTTAACTGGGGAGCACCCTTTTATCTTGTTTCGTTATGTTTTGAACAGCCTGACAAAGTTGCTTACTCTTCTGGTAGGTTTTGTTGTATTCCAATGATCTAAATATATTCTCTCTCTGCCTTGCTGAAAGAGAAATTTGAATCTAACTTCAAAAAGCTGAAAAGCAAATGGGTTAGTCTTTAGTACTCCAAGTCTCCCATTGGCCATTTACCTTCTTCCTTATAATCCACTTCTGAATTTTATTCCATTTAATATTAGAAGGGCCATATTCATTAGTGACTTCACTAGAATTGCATGAAAGATGAGTGTGATGCCTGATTACTAAAAACATATGATGAGCAACAGAAACAACCAAAATGGGTTTGCTCTACTTGAACATAAATGGATGTTTATCTAGCATTTGTCATTTCTTCTTTTGTTGCTTGCCTACTTTCTGCTTGCACATGTAACAGTACTGAGAGTTATACTTAGTACTGTTGCGCTTCTTCCATCCAATTACTGTGATAACAGACTAACTAAGCAGAGCTAGAGGCACGCAAAAAACTTTTTGCAGCTCTTATTCTAGAAACTGTTTAAACATATTTGAGAGGGAGGGGGGAAATGGACAAGCAGGATGAAAGAAAAAAAACCTTTCCAGATCAATTATTTTATTAGAATGTACAGCACTAAAAGGCTATAGATAATGAGAATTCCAGTTGACTCTATCAATAATTTTTGTAAATGCTGCACTAGAAACTAACTGCTCCATAACATCCTGGAAGACATCATTGCCAATGGTGATCTGTTCATAGAATCATAGAATCACAGAATATCTCAAGTTGGAAGGGACCCGTAAGGATCATCGAGTCCCACTCCCTGCTCCTCGCAGGACTACCTAAAACTAAACCCTGTGACTAAGAGTGTCAGCCAGATGCTCCTTGAACTCTGACAGGCTTGGTGCTGAGACCATTTCTCTGGGGAGCCTGTTCCAGGGACTGACCACCCTCTCAGTGAAGAACCTTTTCCTAATGTCCAGACTGAACTTCCCCTGATGCAGTTTCATTCCATTTCCTCGTGTCCTACCACTGGTCACCAGAGAGAGGAGATCAGACCTTCCCCACCACTGCCCCCCTTGAGGAATGTGTAGACTGTGATGAGGTCACCCCTCAGCCTTCTCTTCTCCAAACTGAACAAGCCAAGTGACCTCAGATGCTCCTCATAAGTCTTGCCCTTGAGGCCTTTCACCACCTTGGTTGCCCTCCTCTGGACACACTATGATAGTTTGATAGCCTTCTTGTATTGAGGCACCCAAAACTGCACACAGTGCTTGAGGTGGGGCCGCACCAGTGCGGTGTCAAGTGGGACAGTCACCTCCCTTGTCCAGCTAGCTATGCTGTGCTTGATGCACCCCAGGACACAGCTGGCCCTTTTGGCTGCCAGGGCACACTGTTGACTCATATTCAACTTGCTGTCAACCCAAACCCCCAGACCCCTTTCTGCGGGGCTGCTCTTCAGCCTCTCGTCCCCCAATTTGTACATATAACCAGGATTACCCCATCCCAGGTACAGAATCCAGCTCTTGCTCTTGTTAAATTTCATACGTTTGGTGATTGCCCAGCTCTCTAGCCTATCCAAATCTCTCTGTAAGGCCTCTCTACCCTCGAGGGAGTCCACAGCTCCTCCTAGTTTAGTATCGTCGGCAAACTTAATTAATCTAAGTTTGATTCCTGCATCCAGATCATTTATAAAAACATTAAAGAGCACTGGCCCTAAAATGGAGCCCTGGGGAGCCCCACTGGTGACCGGCTGCCAGCCTGATGTCACCCCATTTACTATAACTCTTTGAGCCCAACCCATCAGCCAATTGCTCACCCAACGTATTATGGACTTGTCTAGCTGTGTGCTGGACAGTTTATCCAGAAGGATACTGTGAGAGACAGTATCAAAAGCTTTGCTAAAATCCAAAACCCCCACATCTACTGGCTTCCCTTGGTCAACCAGATGGGTGACCTTGTCATAAAAGGAAATTAAGTTGGTTAAGCAGGACTTCCCCCTCATGAATCCATGCTGGCTATGACCAATGACTGCGTTGTCTCTCAAGTGCTTTCAGTAACTCCCAGAATAACCTTCTCCATAATTTTACCAAGCACTGAAGTGAGACTGACAGGCCTGTAACTACCAGGGTCTTCCTTCTTTCCTTTCTTGAAAATTGGAACAACATTTGCCAGCTTCCAGTTGACTGGGACCTCTGCAGGGTCCCAAGACCATTGAAAAATAATGGACAGAGGTCCCACAATGACATCAGCCAGCTCCTTCAGTACCCTGGGATGAATCGCATCAGGCCCCATAGATTTATGCACATCCAGATGGAGCAGCAAGTCTCAAACAAGTTCATGGTTGGCTGGGAGTTTAACATCGCCCCAGTCACAGTCTTCCAACACAGGGCTCCAGGGGTCCCAGGGCGCATCATTGGTGTTGAAGACAGAGGTTAAGAAGGCATTAAACATCTGCTTTGTCTATGTCCCTATTTGTGAGGTGACCGACCCCATCAACCAACAGACCAATGTTACCCCTGACTCTCCTTTTGCTATTAACGTATTTTAAAGAGCCTGTTTTGTTGTCCTTCACAGTGCTGGCCTGCTTGAACTCTACTCAAGCTCTGGATGAAAGAATTTTCTCCCTACAGTGGTGAACAGCATCTCTGTAGTCCTCCCGTGTTGGTGTCCTTGCTTCCAATGTCCATACACTTTCCTTTTCTAAGTTCTAGACGAAGATCCCTGCTCAGTCAAGCCAGACTTCTGTGCCACTTGCTTGACTTCCAACACTTGGGAATTGCCTGTTCCTGTGCTCTTAAGAGATGGCTATTAAAAAGTCACCAGCATTCATGGACCCCAATACCTTCAAAAGCAGATTCCCAGGTGACCTTACTAACTAGCTCCTTCAGCAGCCTGAAGTCTGTTCTCCCCATATCCAGGGTTGAAGTTTTGCTGGCAGTTTTTCTCCTATTGCCAACAATTTGAAACTCAACTACTTTGTGGTCACTGTCACCAAGACAGCCACTAATTACCACTTCACCCACAAGTCCTTCTCTGTTTACAAACAACAAATCTAGGAGGGCACCTTTCCTAGTCAGCTCCCTTAGTACCTGCACCAAGAAGTTACCTTCAACATGCTTCAGAAATTTCCTGGATCTGTTTGTGTCTGCTGTATGATATTGCCAGTGGATGTCTGGGAAGTTAAAATCACCCATGAGGACAATGGTAGTTGATCTAGACATAGCCCTTAATTCCTTGTAGAATAATTCATTGGTGTCATCACCCTGGCTGAGTGGTCAACGGTAGACTCCCACAACAACATCCACTTTATTTGCTTTCCCCTTCATCCTTACCTGAAGGCTCTCAACTGTGTCGTCGCCAACTGTAAGCGCCACACAATCCAACCCCTCCCTTACATACAGCATCACCCCCTCGCCTCGCCTGCCCTGCCTATCCCTCTTGAAGAGCTTATAACCATCCATCACGGCACCGCAGTCACAAGACTCATCCCACCAGGTTTTGCTTATGCCAATGATGTCATACCTCTGGGACTGGGCCAAAGCTTCTAGCTCCTCTTGCTTACTCCTCATGCTGCACACATTAGTATAAAGACATTTCAAATGCACTCCAGTGTACTGAGTACATCGTGGACCTCACTAGCACACTGTCCCTCAAGCATAGGTGTGCTGCCCACACAGTTATTTCTAGTGAGCCTGGTTTTATCCCTTTCCCCCTTCAAAACTAGTTTAAAGCTCTTTCAATGAGCCCTGCTAACTCCTGTGCAAAGATCCTTTTCCCTCTTTGAGACAGGCATACCCCGTCTGTTGCCAGCAGGCCTGGTGTCATGTAGACCAACCCATGATCAAAAAACCCCAAATTCTGCTGGTGACACCAGTCTCAGAGCCAGGTATTGATATGCTGAGTTTTCCTGTTTCTTCCCTCATCACTCCCTGCGAATGGAAGGACAAAGGAGAACACTACTTGTGTTCCTGATCCCTTAACCTTTCCTGATTGCCCTTGGACTTCTTACTGCAACTTCATCACTGCCTACATGAAAAATCAATAATGGATAATAATCTGAGGGCCATACCAGGGTAGGAAGTTTTCTCATCACATCTTTAACTCGGGCCTCAGGGAGTCAGCAGACCTGTTCTTCTCTAAAATATCAGGTTGCAGGTGGTTTTGTTCCACCTTTAGAACACTGGCCTGATCTACAGCATGAGGTGAAAGATGTCATGGACTGCTGTGAGGGTGCAGTTCCACAGCAGCTTACAGTGGTCCAAGTCAGATGTGCTTCAGCCCCTCCCTCAATCACATGGCCCTGTCCCCTGGTTCACACAGGCACTGTTGCTTAAGAAGTCGTGCGGTGACCTAGTTTGGGGAGGTGATCTACTTGAAAATTCATAGAATTAAAGGATAAATCCAGTTGGAAGGGACCTTGGGAGTCTGTCTAGTCAGGTGCAACACTGAACTGAGACAATGTTTGCTTGGGTCTTTGTGCACTCGGCTCTCGAAAACCTCTGAGAACTGATATTCCACAGCCCCTCTGGGCAGCCTGCTTAATTTCTTGGCTGCCCAGCTCCCTCAGTCTCTCCTCAAAGGACTCATGTTTCAGCCATCCTGATGGCCCTTCACTGAACTTGCTCCAGTTTACCCATGTCTTTCTTGTACAGGAAGAACCCAAACCGGACTATATTACTGCCAGAGGTCCTTCCTGCCCAGGTGTAGGACTTTGGATATATCCTTGTTGAATTTAATGAGGTTCCCATGGGCCCATTCAGGTCCCTCTGAATAACAGTCTTACACTCAGAAATACTGACCACACCTTCCAGTTGGAGTCATTCACAAACTTAATGGATTCCTTTCTTACAGCATCAAGGCTCTCACAAATTGGAACTTCAGAAACATAAGAATATGTATTCTGCGTCAGAGTTTACCTAACCTAGTAACCTGTCTCAGATAAGAGTCTCAGCCTATTTATGGCTTCAGGATTTCCTGAACTAGGCATAGTTGTGATATATTTAGTGGCTCCCAGTATATTCTCCTTCCAGCCTCCATCTGAATTCTGTGACCACTTCTGTCATCCACAACACCTGTCTGCCAGGAGTTCGACAGTTTAAGTTCCTCTTGTGCGGAAAAAACCCTTTTTTTCGTTTTGTTATGAATCTGCCTTCTGCTGATTTCTTTTGATGCCCCTACTTCTTTATTGGGAAGAGAGAGTAAACAGCCTCTCCTCAGTCTCCCTCTCCAGGCCACTTATAATTCTATACACCCCTTTTTATATCCTCCCCTCAGTTGACTGTTTCCAAGTCCATTTTGACGCCCACTTAATCATACAGAATCTACCACATACCTTTGATTATGCCAGTCACGCTTCTCTGACCCTGAACTCTACTATACCCTATGTAACTTGGGAGACAAGATCTGCAGACAGGATGTGGGCAAACTATAGTTACAAGTGTAGCAGTGTTCCTTGTTTTGCTGTCTATTCCTGAAGAGATAGTAACAGAGCGCTCTTTTCCTGTGTGTACCACTTCATCCTTAATACATGTCAGAAGCTTCAGTTGGCAAGTAAAGCACTTTAGATGCCTTCAAATGAGTTTTGGTCATTCATGTCAGGGAGATAGAAGAAGTTCACACTTAACCATTGTTCTCTTTGCTACGTGCACTGCTTCAGGAGCTGAGTCAGCTGCAGCAAATGTGAATCAGTGCCTTTCCTGCCTCAGTTCACAGCCTGAACTCCAACTTTACCCTACCATCACTTTTCCTGAGACTCACATAAACTGTGGAGCTCACAACAGGAGATGGAAACCTCTTAAACTGCTCTCACATCGATCACCAAGACCTGCCTGAACACACACAACGGGACAGTGTTTTTAAACAGTACCTTTTGGGTTGCTTTGCCAAGTGAGAATAGGATCATGAAGCATTTTGGATACTTGTCCTTAATGCTGTCTTCCATAGTCCAGATCTGCATCTCCACAGAGTTGTATGAAAAGCAAACAGCCTGTGCTCAGTAGTCCAGTTCTGCATTGCTTGGGAAAAATCACAAACCTTCAGCACAGAATATTAGTACAGAGGTCAGATAAACTGGCTTTCCCACCCCTTCACAGCTGCAGTCATAGCCTGAACTGCAGGCAGTGAAAACTGTTCAGAGGGCAGACACATAAGCCTTCCGCACCAGCACAAACAACACAGACACCTGCTTATTAGCATGTTGTTGAGTCATGCTCTCAATTACATGATGGGCTGTTATTTTTCGGCATGGTGCTGTGTTTTTCTTCCGTGATAGGCCTTTGGGGTCATAGTATGTCAAAGACATTGTCTTACTGGGTGAGCTAAAACTTAACAAGGGTAGGTCTCTATTCTATTATCAGTGTTTCACAAACTCAAAATAAAGCTAGTGCTGTGTCAGCAGATTAGCTGTGGATCTGAAAGGCATGATTTCTTAAATTACAGGGTAGAAAGAGAAAATAAAATTGGTGTCACTGCCTCAGCTGAAAGAAAAAAAATTAACTGCTTTTTCCTTTCCTGAAGAAGGTCTCATACTTCATGTCATTTTCTTGATCATGAACATCAGTATTGGAAAATGAACAAAGTCATCTCATTGATGAGAACATTTAACAATTTGGTAAGACTACATGATCCATAATATTACACTTTCTTTGTGACAAGAAATAAATGTCTCTCATAATTTTTTCCACATTCCATCAAACACAAATAAGGAGCGAGACTATCAGTAAAGGTTTTTGACAATGATAAATACATATCCATCTGACAAGCTTATGGAACTTTTTTTTTCCCAATATTGCTCACAATGGCTATTAAAAAACCCTCTATTTTTTCCTTTGCTTGTTTTACTAATATATACTAAAACTCTGTATAATACATACTAAAATAAACAGGGAAAATAAGTGATAAGAATTTCTCCTTGTCTGTTTAGATTGAATTACTCTGTAAAACAGAAAAGCTTTCATTGTTCTGTGGAACAGAAGTGGAAAGCTAAAATGTGCGTTTTTAAGCATCAGTCAAAGGAGGAGAACAGGAAAACAAACAAGCCACTATTGGCAATCTCAGGAGACATTCTGCTTGTGGAGAAGCAATGAGACTACAATGCTTCTGAAACTACTGAGGCATGACTCCTCTATCTTATTTACAACAGTTCAACACAAACTACTGCCAGCATGTGTGCCAGATTACTATGTGGTACGAAAAATGGCAGCGTCAGAGTTGCCTTTCACTAGTATGGCCTCAATTTTGAGCTTTATAAGCACCACTTTCAGCTGGTTTCCTGGCCTGTAATTCCACTGTCATCAAAATTCAGTTCTATCCAGCTGGAGGTGGCCATTCCTGGGCTCAAAGATGTCTTCCTGGTGCTAAGTCGTCAGGAACGATTTTGCTGACTTCTATACCAACTAGGACAGGAGAAAGGCAAAGGCATTTAGGGGCAACGTGTGGCATAGGGAAGGGACAAGAACTGTCAATTGCATAAATTAGGATTTCTGAGATCATGCTAGCATATACCTCTTTTTCATAAGAAAATTGTTTTCTAGACAAAGGTAATAAAGATCAAACATATGTTGCTTTAATAAACCATTTGATGTATGTTAAGTTGTTACTGCATATGAAGGAGGTTTGTTCAAGTCCTAAATGGGGAAGGTAGAAAGGGATAAGACGGGTCACAGCAGAGGGAGAACTAAACAAGATTCTACTGGAGATCCTGAAGGAGCAGTTAAGACCCAGTTGTAGCTCCAGTTAAGTCTTAGATCCAGTTAAGATCCCACCTTAATTACTATTTTAATTATGAGCTTGGAAATAAAGAAAGTGTGTGCTAATGAGATTTGCAGATGGCCTGAACAGAGGCTTTATTAAAACACAGGCAGAAAGGAATACAGAAGCAATTGGATGAGCTCACATACTGGAATGCAATGAAATTAGAAACTAATAAACAAGCAGCTACAATGTCAGATCTCATCAGCTGGAAATACTAGTCTATCGCAGAATGATTATGTGGCCCTGAGAAAAGGCACATACGATCCTAGGGTGGATTATGTAAAGTATGTCTAGAAGTCCAGTATTAACGTCATGGTACATGGCAGCTAAAACAATATACAATTTTGTATGCTACTTAAGAAAGTGCCATGCAAACTGAAACAGGCACAGACAAGAACTGTTAGGGTTACTGAGAAAATGAGTCTACTTTGTCAGAGGAGACTATGATAGTTGATGTGGACAATCAGAGGTGCTTTCTGGGGCTTCCTCCATGAAGGCAACATGCAAGTTTGCACCTCCTCCAAGCACTTTTTCCCCATCTCTGCATCTGTAATGCTCAAGTAGCATTGTAGAGAAGATTAACTCCAAATATGTTTTGGTATACAAGCATTCAGGTGTTAAATACACAGATTGGCTGACTGGGATTTACTACTTTAGGGGAAGTAATGCACCCCAACTTCTTAAGTTTATCTGAGACTCATGACTCACACTTGGAAATTTAAGAATGAAAAAAAATACTAAAGGTTAAAACTGTTGTTTGTCCAAATTGGAAACAGGCCCATAAAGCCAACCAACCAACGAAACAAACACCTCCAATCAATACACAGAATTAGATTATCCTTAATAATAGCAAACCTCCTTAATTGTTCTAGGTATCTTTCACATGCTTAATGTCCAGTCTTAGGGAGTAATTCATAGCCCACCATCTGAACTTGGAAATTTCTGAGAAATTCACCTTGTCTCTGTGGTACAGCCTTACAAAATACCATCCCAATGATCCCTTCCAATTCGTATCAATCAATTAAGGACTAGCTGAGAGGGAATCTTTTGAATTGCCAAAGAAATACTTGAGAATATAGCTCCTTTTTATATTTTACTTAATTTTGAAAAAACACTGCATTGTAGGGTTTTTTTTTAGACCTTCAAGATTGTTTGGATGCCTGGGAAACATTTAGGTGTTCACAGGACTTTTACTTCTTTGGGACTACTACTTCTTTTTGATTAGGAGCTCAACTGAAATGTAACTTTCACCGGTCCTTCCTTTTTCAATACAATGTAACCTGTAAAACTCTTTCTTCCCAGTGCAGCATTCTATAACCTATCCTAGTAAGTACTGACTGTACAGAAACCATGTCAATCTAACAGTTTATGCTACATTCCTAATTTTATAGACACCATGAAATTGCGCATCATCAACCCAAACAACAAGCCTATTAAGAGGGCACTTACATTAAGTTTATTTCCGCCCCATTTGTTGTAATTTTCAGGAGTTCATTATGTCACAAAAGCTAAACCAGCCTGATGTATTCAAACTGGTAAAGTAGCAGCTGTAAAAATATATTGCTGCTTTCTGTAAGTACTACAGGACAATAAATGCTAAGGAGGAACTGACAGAAAGACAATACTGGCACAAGAACAGCTATTTAACTACCAGTGGAATTTTCAAGTTTTGTCACCATTAAGAATGAAGTTTTTGTAAAGCTTAAGTACCTGTGAGGTCAAAACTTGACCAGTTTAAGACAAAACTGTAAATTCATTGTATGTATAAATTGTATGTATTTGTCTCTGTAATAAAAAGGCGGGTATCCCAAGTCCAGTGTTCTCATGAGTAGTCCTAGTCTGCCCTGATAACAAGCTGTACCATCTTGCAGCTACTACTCTTCATGGTCTCTACCAATGTAGAATCAGAGCATACAGGTATAATTGTACATTTCAGCATATTTCCCTGTAGAGTCTAAAAATCCTGGTACTACTTTTCACTTAAAGGCTCAAATACAGCCTGCATTTTTTTTACTGAAGGTCTTCAGTCTTGTATGCTAGATTAAGTACTATGCCTGGACACATATGTACAGATTGATGGATTTTAATTATGCTGAAATTTCCCTCTCTCCAGATTTTACTTTTATTTGAACCGCTGGCTGTAGGATCCTGTTTTTTGTGTCAGCTCTGGTCATGTGGATTGAGTTGAATGATCCCACTGACACGGCTGGAAAACTAGTCACAAAACCTGTAGTTTTCATGGACATGGTGAAGACAGTACCACTATTTTCTTATGGTGGTGTCACAACCCATGCTGGACAGACCAGGGAGGGGTCGTGGTGAGTTCAGAATTCCCTCAGGCTAAATTAAGGTGAAGTGACACCAAACAATCAATTAAACATTTTATTTATGGCAGAAGCAGCCTGAACTTGGAAAGCATAACAGTAGGTGGCGGGGTTTCTCACAACAGGAATTGGCATGAAACTACCTCAGTAAACCATAACTGCATATATATCAATTCAGGGAAGAAAATAAGGAGAGCCCTCCTGTTGAGTCACGAAGTTCAGAGTGGACCCCCTTGCTTTCTAGACTCCTTCTCAGAAAGGAGCCTTGGGGCAGCTAGATCCACTCCTAAGTCCCAGACGTGGTCAACAGTTTTATGTCTAAAGGGATGAAGTGTAGCACTTATGGAAAGAAAGAGAAAGAGAGAGGAAGAGGAAAAGAGAAAGATTTCACCAGCCCTGGGTCCAGCGTCAGTCCCGCCAGCCTAGAGGTCCAGTTCCGAAGGGCACATACATGTAGTGTTTCAATTTGTGTCCTTTTATCATCCTTGCCCCTCCTTCTGGTGGGCACTCAAACTCATTAGGCTAATTAGGTGTCATGCATGATTTGTGTTTGCAGAACCTTTGGGAAATGGGTTGGTGGGCTTGGGGGTCGTTTGGGGAGTAACTTCTCCCTCCCTGCAGGCATGACCGCTGTTTGATCTTTGGCCATACATGGTGAGCTGCCCTGCTCAGCACATCAGAACAGGGAACCGCGTGTCGTCCGGCACCGCCTGGCCCGGCCTCCAAGTCCTGTTGCTGAACAGCATCTTCACCTGAGGTTCACTGCTATGCAGGTTCGTTGTTATGCAGAACTTGCCCCACCACAATGTTTGAGACATTAACTCTTTCAGTCTCTCACAGGTGGTACTATCTTAGCTGATGTGTTAGCACATTAGACAGGTTCCTATCCCATACCAGTCCAAAGAGACTGTGTGGGTGTGCCCAGTTTTGAACTAATGTTATTTACACATGCTTAACAGCATTTGATCTGCTTGACAATTTCCTGAACACCCCAGTTTCATGACGTGTGTTTCCAAACTCCGTTGAAAGCTCACAGCTACTTATTCTACCCATAATCACTAATTTAGAAATGGTTCTGAATCTAAGGAAGCGCTAAATCAGTGACATGACTCCCATTAATTTCAGTGGGGCCAGAGTTTCAGAGATTAAATGCTGCCTCTTCAATGTTATAATTTCTATATCCCCATACACAACAAAGCTCTCACTGAGCAGAAGGTTATCTCCAACAGTGTTGAGAACTGAATCTCTGTGACAGCGTACATTTAAATTTCCCCTACCTCCACTTCTGGAATTGCCTTCAGACCAATGTTCATAGACACTGCATTAAGACAAGACTCCCTTTTCCTTGAGCTACAGTTGAGAACCTTTGTAAAAATATTTCATTATTGCCTAGCAAAGAGCTGTGTGACATACTGACAGAAGTACAAAGGATAACTAAATACATACAGACATATATACGTAGATTGACTGGTCACTTTATTCACATAGTGAATTCACATAAGTGAAAGGAAATCTGTCACAGGTTCAGAAGACCTAAGAGCTTGTGCTCAACACATGCCATAGATCTGGGGTCATATTAATGCCCTGGAAATTAAACAAACTGTATCAATGTTAAAATATGACATACGAGATCAAGATATCTTAAATAGCATCGGTATAGCAACCTGCTTGGTAGACTCCTAAAGGTCAAGATTTAAGTTTTGAGCTTGTCCATTAAAGTAAGAACGAGTGTAACGGACCACACCAAAGCCTTTTTAGGTCAGCACTGTCTCTCCAGTGGGAGATGACTGAAAAAAGAATGAAAGAAAAGAAAAATCCAAATTGTTCACTATACTTTGTCAGAGTGCAGCGGTCTGCAATTCAGGGCTTTACTAAGGTGAAGGTGGTTTTGTACGTTTTTGATAGTCCTAAGATGTATTTCAAGAATTTGCTGAATTTGCTTCTAGAAACCACATGGTTTGCCAGCACTCTGGACACACTTCCACAGCCTGATGAAGTGCAATGTGGAAACATCTCTTCTGAGAAGACCCCATCTGCTAGTTTCATTTGGTGCCTGCTAGTTCTTGTTGGGAACGCACCGCTCCGCGTTCACCTTCTCCACACGCTCATGATTTTAGGGACCTCCAGCACATCTGCCTTCTGCCATTCCTCTTCCAGGCTGATGAGTCTTTGTCTAAATAGCTACTTCTCATATGGAAATCATGCAGTATCCTTGTTTTGCATCTCTACTGTTTTTCTATTTCTGCTGTATTATTTTTCAGACGAAGAAATGAGGACTGCACATTGAAGATTTCAGAACAGCACTGATTTATACAACTATATAGCAATGCCAGTGCTTCTGAGTTGTCCGAGTTGCATAATAAAGCTATACGAGCTGCATAATAAAGTCGTGCAGCATCATTTTCCTTTAAAAAAGATGTGCTCCTTCTTTCTCATTATAAACCCTATACTCACTAATTCCATTATTTTATTATAAATTTTATCAGGTCTTCCTGGGGAAGACATCAGGTTTTCTCTCTCTTATTTCCCTCTGGTACCACATTTGCTTCTCTAGCACCAAGGCCATTTCACGTAATGGTGAGCTTTCTGTAGCTAATAGTACAGTTGCCCTCAAGTAATTTTGGATGTTTCAGTAAATACCGCCTGGCCGTGCCCGTTCGCTAATCCCCATTTTGTTGGCTTTCTCTGTTACCTTTTTCACTTCAGACACTGCAGCTGAGCCACCAGAGAGTGGGAAGGACACCGGCTCTCTGATGCCCTTCCTGCAAACTAAAATTCTTCGGAGAAGCCTCCTGAGGACTCCTCACGGTGGACCTAGACACAGAAAATTCACTCATCGTGTGGCTCTTCAAAACACGGTTTTCAGCAGCGTTCGGCCGTCCGGTGACTCCCCCAGCGCTACCGCTTGGCTGGAGCTGACCGGACAGAGCACGCCTATTCCCCACAAAGGACTTCCAGGACGTCGGAACTACTCTGCATCCCTGACTTCTCCGGAACGCGACACCGGCGCCGCTCGAGTGCCGTCCCTCACACCGCCCACAGGCTCCCCCTCAGCCCTCACAGAACCGCTCCCGCCACCCCGCCGCCAGCGCGCGGGCCCAGCGCGGCCGTTAGCGGGCGGCCCGGCGCAACGCGCAGGCGCGGCGGGGAGCCGGGGGGGGGCGCAGCATACAGCGCGCAGGCCCGGCGGCGGTGCGTGAAGGGCGTTTGAACGGTGGCGGGTACCGGAGCCCCTCGGTGCTGCGCCGCTCATGGAGCCCGTCCTGAAAGGTACCGGCTCGTGCGCCGTGCGGGGCCAGGGCCGGCTGAGGGGAGCCGCCGGGCTGGGGCGGGCCGGTTTTCCAGCGCTGCCCCTGCACCCCCGTCGCCTTTGCGGCCCTTTTTTCCGGTGGTTGCTGTCAGAGAGCGGCCGGGCCTGGCGGGCGAGGGGCCGGCTCGGCTCCTTCCCCGCCCGGTTGTCTCCCTGCGGGCGGCCCAGCGCCGAGTCTTGTCTCGGGTCGGCCTTCAGCTCGATCTGGTGGCGTGGCCGTCCCCGCGGGTGGGAGGCAATCCTTCGGCTGAATCCGCCCGAAACCCGCGGCGGGGCCTAGCGGTCCCCGGCCTGCCCCGGTGGGACGCGGGCTGTGCCCGGCGGCAGGGCCCGGCCGGGGCGGGTGGCCTCTGGCTCGGGCAGGGCTGGAAGGCTCCCTCAGGTCGGGGAGGGAGCGAGTGCCCCTTGGGGGGCTCCCGGTACGGCACTGGCCGGTGCTGCCGCCCGCCCCCCCCCCCCCCCCCGCCTCTGCCGCCACGCGTGGGTGCCCGCCTGGCTCTCCCTGCCCTGGTCAGTCGTGGCTTGGCGCTGTGTGGTTTCTTCTGCGTCTTTCTAAATTTCAGCTTCACTAGGTTGCCCCTCTGATGTCTGTTTTTCCCCCGCTATCGTCGCCTTCTCTGATTCCTTCTAGCATAAGTTGCCCTTTGCAAGAACTGAGCTCTATGCAGAGCTCTTCTAGTTCAAGAAAGCTCCAAACCCTTCCTTGTTTTCCTTTACATCCACTGTACAAAAACTACGAAGTGCCTGTCTTTTGTTGGAGTATATTTGATTAGCTAAAATTGCCTAATTATTGTAAATTATACCTTTGATCCTATCGCAAGTGCATGCATCTTTGAAGTAATGTTCCTCTGAGTTCATAGTTTGACCTTCATTGAAATGCTCCAACCTGTTTTTCTAAGAGAGTTATGACGGTTCTAAAATATTTGATGTTAAGAAGAAGGTAGTGTTTTTTCAAATGCAAGTGCAATATTTTTCACAATAGAGCAATCAAGAAAAAAAGGAACTCTGGCAACAGCTGCCCTGGTCCAGTAGTAGAATGAACACAATAAAAAGCGCATTGGAGTAGACTTGTCTTAAGTTCTTATGTGCATCTGAAGGCCTAGTACTGATAATAAGATTTTTCCCTGTAGTTTGGCTAAGGAGGTGGTTTGTGTTTCATATTTCTCTTGTATGTTAAAAGTATTTCTAGCGTTTATAAAAAAATGTTAATCATTATATAAGTACTTCAATTGTTGGAGCGTGATTCTGGTTTTCATTTAGAAAGAAGATGGATGACACTACGTAATAATGAATCAGAAGGACATATGTAGTAACAAACAAAATTAAGCAATGTTTGCCAAGGATGACCCTTTTAAATTGACACTTTCAATTCTACTCATGAGTTTTGAGAGTTGTCTGGCCCGCAGTCTCTGTGAAGTTGGTTTTGGTGAACTGGCATTCCTCTGGTTTTCTGTAACCTTCCTAATTCTTCATTCAGAATGGGAAATTGACATGGCCAATGGAGCTGTATGTCACTTTAGTGCTGGTCCCAAGTAAAATTAATGAAGGGATTGTTAGGAGTTTCATTTGTTTATCCCTCCATGTCAATACATCTGGGTTCATTTGAAGACCTTCTCAACTGAGGCTGATTTAATTCCTTGAAAAGATTATTAATCTGGTTGATAAAGGAAGCTACTTAAATGCGATATACCTAAAGTTACGTAAAGCAGCTGACATGAAATTGTATTAGGCCCTGTGTACTTAATTTGGGGTGATTCAGTATAAATAAGGTGTAATTTGAAGACAATTGGAAATTGTTAAGTAATATTCCTGCAGTTTTCTGGGGGTTTGGGGAAGGCATAATTCAGTTATGTTTATTTCATTATGTTCTGTAACTTGTGTTACATCAACTTGTCTTAAAATTTTTGATTAACCTGAAGATTAGCAGTGATTAAGTAATGATAAGGGTAAGCAGTCATGTAAAGATACTGGATTGCTTGTTAAGCTGGTAGTGTGTTTTAAGAAGACCAAGTGAAAAGTTGTGCAACTAGTGTCAAACTACTAAGTTTGTTCCATTACAACTACTTTAAGGGACAGAATTACTCTAAAAAGAACATTCTACTGCTAACATCTGATACTCAGTTTATTAAAAGCTGTGTTTGCTACTGAATGCAATATGTGTAAAAGCAAAATTTTGCTGGAAAGGCAGTTTAACCAGTTTTACCATAGTATATTCTTCATTAGCTGTTGTTTTCTCTCTTCCGATCCAGGTATTTCTGCATTTGTAGAAGTTTGGTCATCTAACAGAACAGAAAATTACTCGAAAACCTTTGAACAGCAACTTCTTGATATGGGAGCAAAAGTAAGGAAACTATTTTGAAACAAATAGAATAAGAAAGCTCTTAATTACAAACTAGCTTACTTGCTTGGTCTGCTTGTCATGTATATTTCTTTGTAGTACGAATTTTTAAAGTGCAGGAAGGAAGATAATCACAGACCTAAGAATAGAGAAATGCATTTAAAGCCTCCCTATATCTATAAACCTCTTTGTATATTAATATGATAGCATGCATTTGTTGTGAAGTACTGGGCTTGCCACATGCTGTGGGCAAACCAAATCTTAAGTGTTAAAAACCTGCGATACAAGTACGTACGTTATGTTGTTTTGTTTTCTTTAACTTCTAGGTAGCTGCTCTGTTGTTAGTACAATGTTTTGTAACCCAAGTACCACAACATTTGATTCTTCCATTCACTTTCCTACAGATGTGGTTCAAGTCCAGAAAGTGCTAGTAAAAATACATCTAAGAGTCTTTGTATATGTCTCAGTGATTTCCGCCCCCCCCCCCCCCCCATCAAGTATGGTTGACTTGTAGGTGCAAAATATGTTTAATTGCTAGCTGTATGATTTCAATCGGAGACCACAGTCAAACTGGCATCTTCCCTTCTTGCACATTATCACCCATTAATGGAGATTTTTACAGCCCACATCATGCTTTGAATAATACTTGCGTGAAATCCCCGTGCTTTTTAAGTGGGCATGTGTAGGCGTATCCTACTGTCATGTAGGAAGTTTTGCTTAAATCCCAAAACCTCTCTTTCTGTATGAATTTAGCCGAGACAGTGCAACAAAACAGTAGAATAACTGTTTTTATTACAAAACCAAATACAATTCTCAATAAATAACTTGAGTAAAAAATATTGATCTTTTGTGCTGTACTGTCAGATCTATGGAATTCTGATGATGTTAGATTTTTCTCACAGAAAATATGACAAAGCATAAGGCTTCAAAATTCCTCAAGTTGATCAAAAAGTAGCTGGATATGGTGAAAGGTATAGGCAGATGATACAGATGAGCCTATTTAGCAGATCCCTATGACTGAAGAGGGGTGGTCCTGCTCCGTCACTACTCCAGACACTTCCTTCCCTGTTATTGGGCTGAGCACATGATAGTAAACTGGCTTGGCTCAGTCTGTAAGGGAAGAAAACTCTCAATTAGTTTTTTGCTTTTTTTGACATCTCAAGCTAAGGTCAGGTGAGCAGTAGAGGATGTCCAGGGTAAGGGAGAAGACAGGAGAGATGGGAGGGAGGTGTGAGGTGGTGCTCCTCCATAATTTGGAGGCAAAGCTATATCAAGCATCTGTCTCATTAGGACATGGGCTGTGAGCTGGATACTAGCATAAGTGAGTAAGCATTTGTATCTGGAGTCATAACTTACTCCAAAAGAGATTCATTGATCCTGTATACCTAGATACTTAAAAATCATGGGTTTTGTCTTCCAAGAAGCAATAAATCAGCTTGCCACCAGGAATTTTTAGAAAAGCTGAATAGTGTTCTTAAAGCCAAATACAGATCCAACATGTTGGGAGCCAAGTATAGTGATGCAATTGAGACAGCAACAGACAGCTACACAGCTATTTCCATCTGGCTGTGCTGAGAAGATGCTGCTTCAAAAGATGAACTGTACTATCTCATCATGTCAACAGCCACAACAACCAATCAAACAGTTTTATGCATAGGACGTTTAGTCTCCACAAAAGGAAACCTTAGTTGTGAAGAACGGAGTATCTAGAACTAAAATGGTTATCGCTTAGTTGTCAATAGAGGCTGATAACTGAAGATTTGATCAGTTGTATGACACAATGAAAATGTCAGATATGATATTAGCTGTACTGACTTAAGTTTTCTGTATTTCTCACTCTTTAAAGTGTTCCCACATAAATTTTTTGTTTGTAGTAGCTTCAGCCTTCCCTCAAAACTAAAAGCGATCTTTATTGATGAGAATTAGTTTAAAGGATAAGGTTAGCTGTACTTTTTAAGACTGTGATTTCTTTGCTAAATAAAAGATGTAATTTGGTGTTTCTTTGGATAGTGGCAACTACTTTCTGTACTGGCTGTTGCTTAAGAAATGATGTTGGGCTACATAAATAAAAACGTTGTAAGATTAGTGATACAGCTGGAGTAGGGAGATAAAAATGGTAACCTAGAGAAAAGAAGTTTGAAAACAAAAGGCTACTCTAGCCCTCTAGCATGCATTGCATTGGCTTGACTAATGAGACTTGAGTTTTGATTGCTTGAGGCTTCTTGAAAAGATGGGAAAGATCAAAAGAGTCCTTGACAATCTTTAGAATAACTTTTTACGCTAATGGTTTATACATTAAAAATGGACTGCACTAGCTAGTTTCATTAGCATTTTCTGATTATCAGACTTAAAGATGAACTCTCTGTGTACTTCTGCAGGTTTCAAAAACTTTGAACAAGCATGTGACCCACGTAGTCTTCAAAGATGGACGTTTGTCTACATGGAGAAAAGCACAGAAGATGGATGTAAAAATAGTTTCTGTACTCTGGGTGGAGAAGTGAGTACTTGTGAATATAATGAATGTGATACATTCCAGAGATAATGGATTCTAGTATTGTTTTATTTAAAAACTTAAGTACAGTACCTGTTTTTTAATGTACTTGAAATAGTGATAAATCGATGAGTAAATGATAAATTTCCTATGACATTATTCCTATTATAAAGCATATTACTTGCATAAAAAGATAAAATGTTAACTCTTGAAAAATGAATGTGTTGAAGTAGTTCTGTAGTATATTTGTTAATCATTCAGTGTTCCACTCCTTTGCTCTCAGGTGGCATGAATAGGTACTGAAGACTAGATATTTATGTTGAATAGAACTCTTCCATTTTCATATGAAAAAGCACATTTCATCAGGGACATTGTCCTGTTTCTGTACTTAACTCCTGTAGACAGAATATCTCCTAGTAAGAAAGAAAGAAATCCATATGTAGTCTGTCTTTTAAGACATTTGGCAGGTTCAGAACAGCACTGCTTGAAGATTCTCAACTACCATATGGAAAAAGTTAAATTTAAAAAAAAAAATTTCAGCTGTGCAGCCAGTCCACAAGAATTTTTTAGTCCATAGCTGCTTCTCTGAGATTACAAAGTGGTTGTGAGGCCTAACTTAATTTCAGATGAAGTGTAAAAACACTTACAGTGTTTAAGAATATGTATGCGTTCTACTCGAACATTCCAATGGATAAATTGCTGTGATGATGGAAATAGAATAGAAATCAAGTAAAGAGGCCCTTTCCTATACAAATTGTAATATGCATGGAGAGATAGAAGTCTGCTAAGTGCAAAAGTAAAAAAGAAAAAAAAAAAAGAGGGGGCAAAACTGAGCTCTGTAGCCACTTAAATGTAGGCCAGTACAACCACAAAACTTGTGATGCAAGTCCATTAGTCAAAAAAGAAATTCATGCAGTTCTGCAGAAACAGGATTTTTCTTTTTTTCTTTTTAAGAATATCAGATATAGAAGTTACAGCTGCACAACCCAGCCAGCTTTAATACTGAGGGAGAAACACCTTAAGCTCTCAAAAATGAGTGATGCAAAATTTTATTTATGTAAATATATCTTTCTGTGACCTGGTGCTATATGAGTGCATAAGAATGATGGTCATTTCAGTAGAAATCTTTGGTTATAAAATTAAATATGCTTTTCAGATGGCTAAGTGTATAAATACAGAATTTGAAACCTTAGTCACAAGAACTATAAACTATTTGAGGACTTGGATGTGCTGTAGTAAAAAGGATCCCAGAAAAGTCCAGGTGAGTAGCATCTGCAATGGAAGAATGAAAGCACCTTACAGGGGAAAGTCTAGGATGTGTCATACAGAAATGCTGTCTTTGTAATAGCAGTTCCACCCCAAGACTCTCCGCACTACTGGAAGGTACTGAGTGGATGAATGTTCTAGAAAGCTCAGACATAGAGACAGCTGGGTGTGTGATACTGTAGCGGACAGTGTGGAGCTTTGAGATCCAGGTGTAAAAGCCTCACGAAACTTTTAACTGTTCGTTGCTGGATACCAGCAACAAAGGAAAAGACAGGAGAAAGGATCTGGAGGGAAAACTTAAGTTGTTTGGTAAGAAAGAGAAGGCTAGCATCTTCCTGCTATTCTTTTGAAGTGTTCCTGGTATCATGCTCTGGACAAGGCAAGGTCTTGCTATATGGTTAGAAGATGAGGTTCGCTGGAATTGGGGAAATAATCTGAAATAGATGTATTTTATTGCAGGGGGCAGGGATGACACCCAAGCTGTGAATTATGATTGAACTTCTCTGTAATCTTTTTCTTCTGGCTTTTAGTTTAAAGTTAATGCCAAACAGTACACAAGAACCTATAACTTATATTGATGTATACTCTAGGCAGAATTCATAGGAATATTATATCCTTGAGCAAAATATAGGTCAGGAGCGGTAGAAGCTTACATAAGAGATAGTAATGAATAGTCTTGCTAGTCAGAGGATTATTCAAATGAGGCACAGACAATATAAAATTAAAATGAGTCTGTGCTAGCACACATGCTAAAGTTTTTTGTAATAAGGTGAGGGAACTGGAGTGCCTGACTTTATATGCCTAGTACATCAATATCTCAGAAATTTGGTAGGCAGAAGACAGTCTGTTGAACCCTGGGACAATGTAAATGGTCTGTACCAGTAAAATACTGGTCCTGTATGAATGAAGGCTTAGTTTGAAACCGATAACTGTGTAAGCAAATAATGCAGAGTTCATGTGAGTTGACGTTTTAGCATCACTAAAAGAAGATGGCTTGAGTAACCGACTGCTCCATTCAGTAGCAAGTGGAACATTCTCAGAATGGTCAGAAATGCTGTGAAATGTCATTTCAGGAAATATGATAGTAAAGGGCAACTTTCTAGTGCAGCCTGGGGATTGGGTGACTCCTGTTGGAGTGCAATGTGAAGACAAATAGGTATTGCTTGGTCTTAATTGGTTTGTGCATGCTTGTTCAAATTATTTCAAAGAACTTCTTGTAAGTATGACCACAGTATAAGATCAGTGTTCATGCTGGAACAGCAAACGCAAGTTCTGTGACAGTGCTCAACTTCAAAAAGGAGTCTACTTAAAATGAAAGAGGTTCTGTTAAGAAGCTAAGACAGTGAAAGGAATAAAATTCTTGCTGGTGTCAAGGACACTATTTAAAGCATAAGTCCTCTTAAGTGTATCAGAAGGAAGATGGTCATCACATTGTGTGAGGGGAAAATTAAGATTTTTGGGACTTAGAGTAAATGTTTTCATGGCATTATCACCTCAGCAGTAGTCAAAAATTAAATTAAATAGAACATAAAACCTCATGTAGTGGGATGACAGCATTTTATCGTGGAATGTTGTGAGAGGATGGCAACGAGCATAACTGAAGTTATAAAATAGTTTTCTCACAAGATGTGATTGAAGAGACAAGAATTATTCAACCTGGAAAAGAAGCGGGAGTGGAGGGGGAGAGACTTTTGTGAACACAAAGGTTCATATGGAGAGGCTGAACAGGGAATGAATGTGTATTTTCCTTTCCAATAGAAGAATTGGAAAGCATCACATGAATCTGTTTGGAGGCAGATTCAGAGAAAACAGTAAATTATGGGTTTTAGCAAAACATGGTTAGACTGTAGAACTCCTTGTTGCAGAATCGTAGTCAGCAAAGCTTTACATGGGTTTAAAAAAAATGCTGAAGCAATTAAACATTTGGTTTTATCAAAAAACAAATACAGTGTTGCATCTGACCATCTCTAAACCAGAAATCTGTGAAACGTAGCAAAGTAAACTGGGAATGTTTGGTTGTGCTTTCATGTGCTCTTGGGAATCTTGATATTGGAAACAAGATCCTGCAGTACATGGTATTTAATCTGGACGCTGCTTTTTGATGTTTGAGTTCTAAAAACACCAGACAAGGAAGCAAATCATAAACAATTACTGCAGCGACTCTTCTGCTTTGTGCCAAATACTCTCCCACTTAACAGCTAGTGGACCCCTACTTCCAAACTGTTATGCGTGTATACTAGTGTTATCTTCCCCTGAGCAGTGCTCGAGCGTCTCAGAGGAACATGCCCTATGATTTGAAAAACACTGTAATACTCACTTTTCTCCATAAAAAACAGCACGAATTATTTGAGTACAAGGGTTTGTGCGGTATTTAGTGAACATTGCCTTGTTGAACTCCTACTGGATTTCCAGTGCTCTCTCCAATGATCTGCCTCAAACTTGTATTGGAAGCTTCTGCTTTATCGTATGAGCATCTATTTGAATCTAAACTGAATGCAGTTCTACAGTTTAATAGGAAATAATTTGATGGGGAAGACAATTCTTTTAAAATAAGATAACAAGTGAAATTCCAAAAAATTCATAACTCCAGAGTAAATGTATTTTTAATTTAAAAAAATGAAATGTTTTGTTTCCTTTTTTTTTGTTTTCTAAAAATGGTAGATATGTCTAACTTTAAAAATAGTGCACAAAATCATGGACTAAGAGTCATACAAATAAATTGTAAGTTTAATGCAAAATAAGTGACAGCTTTGGGTTTCCGGAAAACAATTTTTTAGTGCTTCAACTCAAATACCTCAATGAGCAACCTAAAAATATCAAAACCCAACAACAAAAAGAACCCTACATAAAATAGAATTGCTACAATCTGTGTCCATATTAAGAACACTTAATACTTCCAAATCAAACCCATAATTGGGAAACCCTACCTGTGTATTCTTAGTATGGTAACTCACTCATGTCACAAATAAGATACATAAATCATTTACATTCAGATTTGTCTACAAAGTAAAATATTCTTCTAAGATATTTAATGGCCAACTTTTCTTCTGTTATCTTCTCTGAATCAATGAAATCTCTGAATTAATGTAAATTTTAATGTCATCTACATCTATGCTGATTATTTTCCAGAATTTAATAATAGCTACTGAAGTCCAGCATGTTGAATTATCGTTTCTATTTGATGCACCAGAGAACTCTGAACTCACATTTGTAGTTTGACAAATATATGTAGTGGTGTGGCTTTTTGTTCAAAACTCAGTAAGCATTAGATTACAATTCTACAGATACAAACTTTATAGTGGTTACATCACTAGGTGTCACTAGAATCACAGTTTAGAATGACTTCTGGGGGAATTCTAATGTAGTCTACTAAGGTTCCGTACTCTTTCCCATAATCAGTTCTATTATTTATTGTTTGAGAATAAAACTGTATTTACTTATTTTGACCAAAAGAACTTTAATTTATGTATTAATAACCAAATTCTTGTCTCAACATCATCCTTAGTGTTCACATACACAGTAGATTGTATCATATTCCAAGATAACATTAGTCCCACTGTTCTCAAGTCAGTCTTTGAATATGAAAAGACAGGAAAATCGAAGGTATCAGTTGGATTTTTGGTTTTGTAATTTAAAAAAAGTTCACATAAATATAGATTGCTCCTCAGTAAGGGGCTGGTTTTAGCATACAAAGAGAAGGCAGAAAACTGAGACTAATAGGCAAGATGTAAAAGCCAGGATCAGATGAAGCCTCCTCCCTCATTTGCCCGAATAGAAAAATATCCTGCCCTCCCTGCCCCGCCATGACATTCTGTAGATTGTAGTTGGGAGTTTACTGTCATCACAGTGACCAAGTTAAGGTTAAGTTTACTAGCTAGTGAACAATGAAAGCCTACAGTCCTCACAAAAGTCAGGGCAAGATAAAAGCTTCATGAGAACCTGGCCGGAAGGACTTAATACGGTGGTTTTTTGAATGCATGGAAAATAACATATGAGTGGGAATCTTTGAGTTTCAAACCAGCAATTTAGAGGGCATCATTAGTACAAAAAGATTGTATCATGTCCTGTATTTAGTGTGTAATATATAGGGTTTTTTCTTTTTTTTTTTTTTTAGCATTACAGTAGTTATGCTAAAGATACACACTTAGGAAGGGTTGGTGTTTCATTATTACGGGGCTCAGATGACTCTTCTTGCAATAAAAGTTCTCATTCTTACAAAAAAAAAAGAAAACAACCCAAATCTGCTCTAATTTATTATACAGGTGTCGAGAAACTGGAGTACATGCTGATGAATCCTTATTTCCTGCAGTAGACACTAATGAAGGATTACCACTACTAATCAAAAAAGTGAGTATGTGATTTTTTTTTTTATTATTTTTTTTAATACGCCTAGAGTAGTAAACTTTACAGTTTGAACTTGACTTCCTGACCTCAGGCATTTGAACTCTTTATTTTCAGAACATTCTGTAAACTCGGCCTATCCATCTGAGTAGGTTTTTAAAGGTAGGCTGTGGCTGTGGTGATGTGACATCTTATCTGAAGAAAGGATAATGAAAGTAGGGGTTTTATATTGGTGAATAAGGAAACGGAAGATTTAAATTAAAATGACATAATGATTAATCAAAATAACATGACTGCAATGTGGCTTATGTTTCACGGAGTTGTGACAAACCCTTAAATCCTGATATTTGAAAAGAAAGTCTTTCAAGCCTTAGCTTTGCTACAAGCAAAAAAGAAAAGATGGTGACTTAGTCTCCTTTTTACTAAAATCTAACCTAAAAAAACCTGTTAGCTTCTTTCTTATTTCATATTAAAATTCGCTTTGGAAAACGTTAACTTCCACAATTATCTGTGACTTTCAAGGAGGTGATAATAAGTAGCATAAACACTGATAATAAATACTGTGATAAAGTGGTAGGCAAATAGGAAGTGTAGTTACTTCTGGCAGTTTTATACCATGTAATTAATAGTTCTGTGTGTCTTGTAGCACAAATGTATGCAGCCAAAAGACTTTGTTGAAAAAAATCCAGAAAATGATAGAAGGCTGCAGAGAAGACTGGATGAGATGGCTAAAGAATTAGCTGTACAAAAGACAGCAATTAATGCTGGTAAGAACAACTTTGAACTCAGATTGAAATATCTTCAATTATTTCTTTAAAGCACTTGATGGGTTTTGGCTTTTGTTTTTTTTACGTTAATGCATCTCACCATAAGAAATAAACTTGACTTACCTTTTACAAAGTTCTTTGCAAGTTTGTGGTATTAAAGCATCTGTAGTGATGTTAGGTATAAGGAACCTAGTTTTTTCAAGCTTTTTTGAAAAAAAAAAATGCAACTTCTTAAGCTGTTACAGCATGTAAATATTAATGTACAAATGCAATTTCTTTGTGTAGAAACTGATGTACCAGTTTTACTATTTGAAGACAATGGTTCACTTATATACAGCCCTGTTAATAAGATAAAAGATCAATGCAGTGCAAGGGAAAGAAGAATAAAGGAGATGAAGGAAAAAAGAGTAGATCTTTCTCCTACTGGTAAGAAGTTAAATTTTACTTACCTGTGAACATGCACAAATGGCTACCATCTTTATGGAATTTTTCGTGCACTTGTCTTGCTTTGGCCTTCAGAATTTTTTTCATATCTTTCTTGATTGCATGGCTTCCCTTCTTCCCAGGTTTTGAGTAGGTGTGAATGCCTTTAGTTTCTTTCTATTGAAGGGCACAAGAAGTCATGGAAGACAATGATTTCAAAAAGGAATTTCTTAATCACTAGCCTGCACAAGAAGAATAATATTTAAGCTAGACTTTCTAAACTTGTAAATTGATATTGTCACAGCTTGGTTTAACTTTACAGTGAGACTCTAAATCTTATTTCCTGTTAAATTTTAATGTGAATGCTGTACTTGACAAAGATTGTAATATTATTACTCCCAGGCCAACAGTTTAAAAAGGAGTCCAGAATTGATCTATATAGGTACTGAAGAACAGGATTCAAAAAAAAAAAAAAAGACTTTGAATGACCTAATTGAATAAATCTAGTTGACTTAAAAATGTGGATCCTGGTGAATTAAATCTAGATTGCAGTTTTCAAATATTTTTTCAGTGTTTGCATTACCTTACTATGAAAGTATTAAGGTCAAAGTCATTAGGTTTTGTCAGTTACCATAACAACTGTTGAAATGTGGAACGTGTTTTGGGATGGGGGGAAATCTGTAGTATTTGAAGTTTTAAGTCTATGTCAAATAGACTGTCAGCTTATAATTTCAAAAATAATTGTGGGAGGAAAGTAAAGTGACATATGGATGAAAAATTAAATCTCATTTAGGTATTTGTTTTCTCTTTGAGTTTTAAGGTAATACCTTCAAACATTTTGAAAAGCATTTCTGCTACATCAAGGCGTTGCTGCTAATTGCAAAATTTGACAGATTCTTTAGTAAAATGCCTTAACTGGCTTAGAAATGGCTATAATATTTTCTAAATGTTTTGCCATCATTCTTTAGTTTCAGAAAAATGTGATGCTGAGTTATCTAGAAGAAAATTCATTAAAATTGTAGAATATCTAATAGCTTTTTTTGTTGGTATGTAAATTTGAGATACTGTTGAGCAGTCTATAATTATTTATATAGTTTTAGTTGGCAAAGCAATGACTTGTCTCTTACAATTGAGCTGTTTTGAAGTATGAATAGATGGTGTGGAAACCTGTATGTTTGCAAATAGGGCTAACTAGTTTATTATTTACAAATTCCTAGCTTCACAAATGTCTCAAATACCTCCAAGTAGTTCACCAGGAGACTGCCCGCTGTCTACTCGTGTTTTAACTAATTCAGAAGATGCATTGTTACCAGGTAACTAACACAACTTTATATATTACAGAAATTGAAAATAATACATGGCCTGTATATCTTTTGGAAAGTACTGTATACTGAAATGGGAACTGTATATATTTGCTCTATCATTTATATTTAAAACTGAATTATTTTAGCTTTTCTTAACTGGCAAAGTATGTAGCAGTAAGAATTCAAGGAAAATGGAGCATGAGGAATCACATTGGGTGAATGCTCTGCCTTACTGCTGTGTTGCTTGCCTCGCTTCCTCCTCTTTCCTCACACCATTCCCCTTTAATGGCTTCTTGTCTTGGCATGGTGTCAGTCTTCTCTGCTCTTACAGTGATCTTGTATGGAACACAGAGTGCGCACTAAACAGTGTGATGTGGGAAGCAAAAAAGAGAACGGAATGAGAGACACCTCAGAGAACTGAAACATCTTCCAAATTTTCAATCAAAAAACTTGAATTTAAAAGGAAACCTAATGTGTTCTCCAGCTTAAGTATTCAGGGATTGAAGAAATAGCAAAAGTAAAAATAAATCAGCTTTTAAAATGTTTTATGGTTGCAGATGAATTCAAGTCATTTGTTATCAAGGTTCTTATTCTCATAAAGTTAGGGGTTTGTTCCTGTTTTGGCATAGTAGCAGGATGTAAGGTAGAAGATTATTGTCAAGGCTGTTGAGCTACGTCAGTGGGCATCTTAACAGCATTAATCGTGTATGCAATGGGTATGTACTTCAGACCTCATGTCTTCTGTCAGTCACATGAGCAAAAAGCTGAAGTCAGATGTTTGATCTCAGTAGAAAAGTAAGGAGAAGACAGTCTTTAGAATTCATAATGAGGGCCACCTGAGTGGTCTGCCTACTATGTTCTACCCCAACAGTATGCTATAGCTCATGCTGTTTTCAAGTACTGTGTTTTGTTGACATCAGACAGGAATTCTGTCATGCTGGTTTACATGAGAACAGGGGCAGTATCTTGTAGCCTGAGACAACTTGGTATGTCTTCACGCAATGTTAGGGAGAAGTAATAGCTTAATATTGGAAGTAGCATAGCTGTGCCAACAAACTGTTTTATTTTGATAACTTAGTTGTATGCTGATGAGGTTGACATCGTGATTTGAAAGCTTTACCTTGAATATGTCCTTCCAGCATTACAACTGCACAATGTAATTTTACATTAAGAATAGACCTCTACATCCCATGACAATATTCAGTGTAGCTTCCATCTCTGAATGCTCTGTGACAGTGGCCCTTTTGTTTGTGCTTGCGAAACACGTGAGAGTAGGTTGGTTAATAATGGTTAAAAAAGTTCAAGAATCCAGTTTAATTTGGGGATTGAAGTTGAGGTTTTTTCAACTGTCAATATGGGAGTCTGATAACGTCATGTGAAACTCCTCCTTTCACCTCCTTAGATTTCATTTTTCTGAATTTAGCTAGCTACACCATATGTTTAAAAATATTATTTATATTTAGTAAGCAAGTAACATCAAGACTTCCTGTAAAACCTACAGGAGCACTTACAGAAGGAGTATTGGTGAAATTTTGCACTCAATGTATATTTAAGCAAAAGCATCTCTTGCAATAATCAGATTGTAGAACAACTGGTTTTTTAAAAGTATTCTGAATAATCAAAGATACTAGCTTGTTTCAGTGTAATGTATTGTGAAGAGTTATGAACAGATTCTGTATATCACCTCCCCCAAAATCTTTTCATAGGAATAGCTACAAGAAATGATCTATTTTTCCACATTCTAATTATTTTTCATACATTGTGTTGATGTATGTGGTATGATACTATGATGTTATATTTCATTTCATCTTAACTGCAGAAACTACAAGGTGGTGGTAATGCTGTAGTAGTAAAAATTATTATTGAGTTTCCAGTATTACTACAGCTAGCTTTATCAGTGTAAAATCTTGGTGGTTTTCTCCACAATGCAAGAGTGAAAGGGAGTTCCTCTGCTGCTTTGTTTCAAGAAAGCAGAACAGGACTTACGGATACTTATTACTACATACGAAGATATGACAGCTAAAGCTATTGTAGCTTCTTGTCAACATAGAATGTGCTTTGTTTCTAATCCATTTACTGTCTAGTTTTTGATGACTTGCATATAATATCCAGAGAAGTGGCTAAATCATTGTTTTCTTCATTCAGTAATTTCATATGTATTTTACTAAGAAATTTGGTACTCTTTCTGTTTTGTTAAATGCATTTATATTGCCACTTTTCATATTTTGCAGGAGAACAAATGGAAGACTGCTTGAACTCAAGTTATGATTATATTTGGGGAACTGATAAATTGAAGAGACAGAAAACAGAGGCAATAAAACATGCCTGTGATACTTGGACCGGTATTCATTTATCCATGAGTGCGTCGGTGAATTCTCCCTCATATAGCTATGAGCAGAAGAGCTTGACACCAAAACAAGATAGCAGAAGAAGCTTAAAGAAACGGATTTTGCAGCATAATTTGAATGATAAATTGTCTTTAGAAAAGAAAGATCTAAAAAAGTTTCCAAAGAAAAATCAGAAGGATGAAAATAGCATGACCACTTCAGTTGCAAGAGAAAGGTCCCTTCTCCACATCAAGGGCTTGGGTGATATTACTCCTTCCAAAAAAATAGTCAAGTTAAATACTGTTCCTGCTTTGATTGGCAGTCTCTCTAATTCACCTATGAACAGTGAAGACTTAAATTCATGTTCATTGGTTAGAAGCTTTCCTGTTGACAGAAACAATTGTATTCTTAAAGACAAGAAGAGGAAGAAAGTACAAACGCTATCTAGTTTGAAACTGGCTACCTCAGAACTGGGTTCATCAGAGTCTAAAGAGTTCTTGCAGGCAGTAACTACGTACAGCAAGTCTTTCTGCACTGAAGACACATCTTATGAAGACTTCTTTTCATCCTCTGATTTGAATGAAGGTGAGGTACAGGTACAAGTACCAAATGAATCACAGAATCGTCCTGAAGTCTGTTGCAAAGATTCTTTTACAAGCATGGACTCACTTAATGTGAGTTTGTCTAAGCCACATACTACTTCCAAGAAAAGTAGGAAAAGGTCTATTCCAGCAAATGGTGTTTCAGTAAAGAAAAACTTCAAACCAGCTGAACATCCTGGAAGTGTGCCATTAAATTATATGTCAGATGGCAAAAAAGCTGACATTGCAGAAGCTCTAGATTCTGATGATGTGAATAGGCTGCCTCAGCAGGCTCATGAAAAATCCTACAGAACTGATGTGAATTACTGTACTCACACTACTGGTAAGTTGCTACATAGAGCCGGAAAACGAAAAGATACCATACTGCATTAGGTATACTCATGCAACTAAATGGCAAAATGAACTGCCATTCCTAAGGGAAAAATATTTCCGCATTACACCCAAAGAAGAAAATGCTGCAGTACTGACTTACTAATTTTACTCAAAAATAAAGTGCATAGGATCCAAAAGAACATCCATTTGTTTTCCCATACATTACAAACACAAAGAAGTTACCAAGAGATAAGGAAACTGTGCTCACAAAATGCAACAAAAGTATGTGAGCATTCTTTTCCCCAAATGCTTGGTATTCTGTAAACTTTCTGCTAGTACTCAAAATCTGCTTAAGAAACCAAGGTCTGTCTGGTTTAAATGTTATGGTGCTCTTGTAAATTGTTTATAAGTAACTCCTCATCATAGGATCTCTTGTTCAAATTATTTTTATTTCACAAGTTAAAATTGCTACTTTAGATTAATTGCAGTTAAGGGCATAAAATCTCAGTGGAAAAAAAAACATTTGAGTTAGCAATTTCTAACTTGTGCTATGGTGAAGATTGAATAAGACATTTGAGGGCATGTGCAAGAGTTGCAATGTAAGCAACCATGGCTTTTTTATATGGAACTGATCTTAGATGCTAGTAATAATTTTAAGAGCTCTTTTTTATATTTGAGCATTTTCAATTTGGTTTAGCCTAATTATTTCAGTGTAAATGTGTACTAGAATATTAACTCTTAGGAACTTCCCTGAAAAATGTTCCTAACTTGCACGGGGGTAATCACTTTCAGATTTTGATATTTTGAGCTCTGTTTGTCAAGCTTTACATAGGGTTAAATATTTGTAATTTATGATTGTGTATTTTAGTAATTTGTTTTCCCTACGAAATCATGAAGCAGTGCATCAATAAATTATGTAAAGTTAATTATTAACTTAAAGGGCTCAACAGACTTGGTATCAGACTTATGAAATAATCCAGTGGAAATGTCAAACAGTGACTGTGCCTATATCCGTGGGTGATAAGTTGCTGAACTGTGAGCTGCTATTTTGGGTTCACTACATCTGCATTTTAATACCTGGAGTGCATCATTATAGCACAGTTTAAAAAAAAAAAAAGATTGATGCAGGTGTATGTTATACAAGTATAAATGTACACCCATAAATGTATGAACCCACTGTGTGTGGGTTTTGCCATGTAGCAATGTACTAGAAGATGATCCTTGAATTATGTATTTCTTAATGTCAAAGAACAGTCTGTTTTTCATTAAACAATCATGAAAACAAATGGAGAAGGAGAAAAGGTATAGTACTTTTAAGCTTGGGTATGCCAGTTAATTTTAGTGTTAATTCTAACTTTTAAATTCTAGTGATTAAATTATGATCAATGTTCTAGCATGTTATGCTTTTATTTTCTTGCTGGACAACTTGTTTAAGATAACAGATTTTGGAGGAGAGGAAAAGGAAGATTATTCAGCAAACAAAAGTCATCTCGTGTTTATACTTTTTATCCTTTTTGTTAGGAACTTTTGTAAGTCTCAATTTGTGTTTGTAGTGATTTTAATAATATTTGTGATTTATCAGTGATGGCCATCTTCCCAAGTATAATTTATTCAGCTTCATGCATGTGTTGTGTAGTCAAGTAGAACCTCAAGTTTGACAGCTCAAATGAGCTCACTTGAAAATGGAAGGAATCAATAATGAAAGATGAGTTGTATTTTCCCTAATAATGCAAGTTCTGTGGAAGAAAATTAAAATCTTGTTTTAAACTTAACTACTGTGACACTGTGTGATAGAATAGTTGATTTTTGTTAAATATAGGTTTAATATTTCCTTTTTTTTTTGCTTGAATGTAAGTTACTTCTTGTCCATGTTAATTAGTAAATAAATAGTAAATTGCTTTGTTTTTCTGTATGTTGTACATGATTTGAAAACTGGTAAATACAGTATATTATTTTTAAAAGCTAAAGAATTCTTTTCATTCATCATGTGTATACAGTTAGGAGTAATGAAATATCAATATAAAATTTAATTATATCTGTATGTTTTAAATATCAAACATTTTTCTTGCCCATTTTTTACTTGTGTTTTTAGGTCTATGGCACTCTTACCCAGTGTCTTTAATGACAAGAAATAAGATTTTATGAGCTTTCTTTCCACAGACTACTTGGAACATTTGATTTTAAAGTAGTAGTATAATATGCAGGCTAATCTGAAACTAACTTTTGAAGTCCTAATGCTTATGTTGTAGCAAGCTTCAGGCCCTTTGGTAGGGTGCACTCAACACTCAAGGCTGTCCAGTTGTTCATCTGAACAGCACAGGCATAAACATGGCTACTTATTTTCGTCTTACTCCAAGCCATAAATCAAGTAGAGAACGGTCACAGATATAAGAGTTGAAATTAATTAGGTGTTATAAGAATATTAAAAGATGCTTGCCTATTCAGTTTCACTTTTTCTTTCTCAGCTTTGTTTCTGGAGATGAAATAATTTTTCTATCCTTCTGATAAAACCAGCCATACCTGGCAAATTTCAGTGCTCTGTAATCAATAAGTGCTGTGTAACTGGCTTTTGTATGTCAGTGCCTAAATTTTTAGTGGTTATGAAGTGAGGAAAACAGTGGCTTTTCATTGTCATGAATGTAAGTTTATGGAAATGCAATAATACTATCTTTTGTGAAAGTTAATGATCTATATTACTAGGAGAGTCTAAGAACTTTTTTGTCATTCATGTTATAAATTGCTTTACTTTGAAATCCAGTCCATCTGCTTTTAACATTTTTTTTAGTAGAGCTGTTGGTAGGGTAAGTAAGTTGGCACTTGAACCACATGGCTTAGAATGCCAATACTTGCTCAGATTTGATGAAATTTGAACTGGGACTTGGCATTATTTCCAGTCTTAAAAATAAAGTTAAGACTTAGCCAAGTAAATTTTAGATATTTATGTGAATGTGGGAAGCAAGTATTATCTTATGTGATAAGATATGTGAGTGACTGTGTGGTGCTTAGTTGCTGGCTGGGGTTAAACTACGACAGTTGGCCAAAAGACATGAACTAAGACCCGTTATAGTGTAATTAATGTAGTTCAGTGTTAAGATAGGGAATCTGGAATATAATTCTGTTGTTTGGTGCAAAAATGATGAAGTTTAATTTAGATTAATGAGTTTTACCTGAGGTTCTAGGTGCTAAGTGCTTAAATAGTGTTTATGTCTTTAAAAACACACATGACAACTTCCTTAGATTTCATGGTCCTTTTTTTTTTTTTCTTCAGTTTTGGAAGAAAAGCTCACTAAAAATATTGAATTATGTCATCTATTGACATTTTATTACGTCCTTTTAAAGAACAAATGAGGGATGAAGAAAACTTTTTTGCTTGATTCTTTGTTTTGTTTATCTTCACAAAAAGTTTAATTGTAACTAATTATTAAAACAAAACAGGACAAATATTTGAACAGAGGAACAGGTTGAGGATTATTTTTGTGTAGTCTAATTTACAAAGCATGATGATACTTTTCCTAGAGCATAAAACAAACTAGATAAAATTGTTTTAAACCATTAGCAGGTTCTTGAGTATATGCCCCTGGTGGGCACATAAGCTTTCAGAAGACTTGAAGAAATTGTGTTCTGAATAGCAAAAACTTGGCATTTACCCATGCTGGAATAATAACTACAATAATAATAACAACACAAGTTATTAAATATTCTGTGCATATGTACCTGAAAGATTACCAATAATGGCAAATTCAGACTTACTTTCTTCATAGTTGGGGTAAATAACTCTGTGGATAAATACAAAATAGAAGATATGATATAGCTTAATTTCAGTGACACTTTGTTATGATATTCTTAAAGTAGAACACTATACTATAGATAAAACTTTTATTAGATAGGCATGATTGATTTGATTGAACAAAAACTAGCCCGTTGTGCCTAATCATTACTTTGCTTTAACTTGAAGGAAATATCAAACAGAGTTTTAAAGATAATATTCTGGTTCAAAGCTTCACATGATCATGAATGAGTAAAAGCTTAAATTGCAAATTAAAGTCAGTCTAATTTGTTATAATACTTCAGAGAGGTATCAGAGTTGTTGATTTTGATACCAGTCATTAAGCAGTGTTTTAGAAGAGAATTTAGGGGATCTAATAGACCACAGTGGCATGAGTTAGCTGCCTATTTGACCTAAATTTAGGGATAACTAACAATGGATGGAAGTTCTGTCGACTTTATCTGAAATACCCTAGGAAAACCTACTAGAGATGAAAACTCCTTCCTTGTGACTGAGCAACTGCTTTAAAAAGCAGCAATCAGGGTAAAGAAGACAATAGACAGTGAAGCTTGAGACCTACAGGATGGAAAAGCTGGAAGGTGCTTGAGAAGTCCTGATAGGAGGGAAGTAGGAACTGGATTGCAAAGAATAGTCCTTATTTATGTAATGTAGAAGATCCCCAAGCTGATAATCAGAGGACATGATGGACCTTGTCCCCTGTTCCTGCTTTCCTGTAAATATGAAGAACCAGTGAGAGTGAACCATAACTGGAAGGAGGTCCAAGCATACAGGTCTTGAAACTTTAATCCCAAGTGGGACAAGGGCTGTGGAGCTTGAGCATTCAGGCCAAGACTGGCAAAAGGAATATTGCCCCACTTCTCGCTGCCCCCGCAAACCCACCCCTCCAAAAAAAAACCCCAAATGGTCGGTCGTCCTTTTACAGCGACTGAAATAACTTACTGGAAATTAACAGAGACATACCTTGGTTTACTCCCATGTGCTTGGGGTACAGCAGTGGAGTAGATGATCTCCTGACATCCTTTGCAGTCCTGTGGTGGGTGGTTGGTTGTTTGTTTGTTTAAGATACAAAACACGTTTAAAGAATCTGTTTTCTACATAAAAGGAGTTAAATTTAAATTTCTTAGCATTTCTTATTGCGTGGCAAGATCTTTTCTCCTCTTCTACTTGCCATCAGTCTTGCTCGGTGGTTGAAGATGATGGCCCTCAGTGCAATACTAAATAAAATTAACATAGTTAAGTAATTAGTTTCTCCCTTTGTTAAATGACGCTTTGTATTTAAATATTGAGTTTAAATTAACAATTGTACCCCAAAACCATGTTTACCTGTATTACACAAAAATTACTGTAATGCTGTGTAAATTCACATGAAACTTAGAACTTCAGTGGCGAGAAGTGATTAAATTTTGACTAGTTTAAAGTTTTTAATTTTAAAACAAGTAACCAGTAATGGAAGATGTTTGTCATCATTTTTTGTGTTGTAATTTGTTGTTCTGTCACCTCAAGGATTAAAAGTTAAAGTAGCTGACAGAGGAAGAACAAATGATTCTTAGTTATATATGCAGTCAGACTAGTAAATATGGATAGCACCCTTTGGTATTTTCTAAAAGTAATCAGAAGAAATTTATTTGGAAGGAGCTGAATTTAGGCCACTTCCATCACTAATTATTAAACTTTCTTTAACTGGTCTCATGCATTTCTCTGAAATGAAAATTTAACAAATGTCCTAAAGTAAACTCCATTGAATTAAATTTGGGAAAAATTATCTACTTAAATCTTCAGTAATTAAAACTTCATTGATCAAAGTTTTTCATCTTATGCAAGCAAGCTAATTTCTCAAATGATTCTAGAGTTTATTATTTAGTGCTTATAAAAGTCATCCTGACAGTGTTGAAGAGTTAAATATATGTTAATTCACAAAATACATGATGAAAAATACTGCCTTTGGGCAGCCACATTAGAATACATTCTTATGGATGGTGCCTTTTTATAAATAATAGGACTGATATACCTGCATGTGCACACAATCCTTGCCTGCTAACAGCTTGCTAGATTTGCTTGCAAAGTGTTTGAAAACATGTTTGAGACTTTCAGGTCATTTCAGATAAACACAGTGTGTACTGAAAGCATTGACACTTCAGTAAGAAAGGAAAAATCTAGCCACCACTGCTTCAAACTTTCAAATATCTCTGTATTCAGAGAAATTGCATATTTTGTAATAAATAGAAAGCAATTTAGCTGATTCTGTACTTGTAGTTAATGTGTGGTTTTCAAAACACTGGAAATTGGGAGTTTTACAACTAGTTTATTTACAAAATCAGATACTGAAAGATGAAGTCAGATGCTTGAGTGTCATTCTTTTTTCCATAACTGAAATACAGTGGAGAAAGAACTGGTGCAAATTATTAACTTAGGTATCTTAATTGTACATAGCTCTATATGCCCTGATAAAATAATTGGTGGCAGTTTCATTTCACAAGATTGCATTTTTCATTTCAAGTTTCTAAATTTGGTTTCTAGGTGATGAAAATGAAGTTTCAGAGTGTCATGTTACTGATGGCTCTTGCAAAGTTTTTAATGAACAAAAGAAAAAGCACGATGGGGGGTTAAGAAAAACTAGAAGACTCCAAAAGGTCAGTTTAACAGGACATACTGTTTGTTAAGCTCTTTCTTTTTCTTGGAGGATCACTGAGTGCCTTTGTATGTACAAAAAAAAAAAAAAGCATTCTCTATGCACTACCAATTTTAAAACTTGCTGAATCTCATTTTCCTTGAAATGTTATGCAAATGGTGTTCAAAGACAATACGTATAAACCACGGAACTTGGCTTTCTGGTAACTTGTGGTGGCAGAGTATGCCAAGTTGATATGGTAAAGGAGGTGGGTAAGCCAGCTCAGACTGGCTTAGTTGAAGAGCCGCTGAAGTAACCTGAAAAGATGCCTGTCCTTTTTGAAGGAGGTATGGGGTAGGGTTTTTTGTTTGTTTTATAGTAGATCATCCCCAGTGGATGTTTCTGCAAAATAAAGATTTATGCGATATTTTCTTCTAGGTTCAGGTAAAACTAAATTTCTTAACTTACTATTTGAGCTCAGTTTGGATGTAAAAAGAAAAAAAAAAAGTGAGAGGGTTGGGTCAGCACTGAATCTTTTTTAGGTGTTTTTCCCTTGTAAAAGTTTTTTCTAAGTAAATATAAAACTGATCAAGAAAATAAATAGCAGTTCTTTTTATCAGTAAGTAGCACGTCATACAATTAAAATAAGCACTGAATTGTGTTGAGAATTGTAAGTCCTAAAGCACTAAAAGATGTCTGAGGTAATTAATTATATGAAATAAATTAGGTGTTCTATTGGTGGCTATTGGTGGAGTTTCAAAGCGACTGATCACAGATTTTGATCCTCTTTTATGTAAAAGTTCCGAGCAGGTGCAATTACTAGGCTGTTCAACCTTTTAAACATCCTGAGGATGAGATATTAATCTCCATGGACCAGTGGTCTTCTCTGGGTTAAAATTATTATTTGATTTCTTGCCTGCATCTTACTGCTTGTTACTTTTCTTAAGTATTTGTTCACTTCCATTTCCTAAATATATTTGTATGATTAACAACTGTAAGCATTATGTAGAATGTATAAATCAACTTCACTCTAGATCCACGTCCTATAGAAACATTTTAAGATAGTCTACTTTTTAGGCTAAAGCATCTATCCAGAACAGTTTCTTTTCCTGCCACAGAAATCTGACTAAAGCTGCTAAATGTATATCCACAAACTAAATTCATTTGCTCTTCCTAAGGCTATCTGCAGAAATGGTGCTTGGAGGTTTATCAGCTTTGTTGGTACCGATTCCTTCTCCTGTGTAGTTATGCTACAAGAGCATTATACAGTAGTGCTAGTTTTGATTCATTTCTCTTAAGATCCCAACATAACTATTACATACTGAAGAGAAACAATATCCAATATGAAGTTCTTTTTTATTATTCCCCTTCTTCAGACCTGGCCTTGCAGTCAAAGGTGGTATCTTTGAACGGTTCTGCTTGGTGTCCGCTTGCAAAGCGTGCTCCGTGAGGTGTTTAACAGTAGCAAAAGCTAAGTAGTAGCTGGAGAAAATTCCTATTCAGTGTTTTGAGATGGCTTCTTTCATCCATCTATTTCAGCTAGATCACTTTTTCAATCACTGCAGCTTAAACATTGCAATATTTTGCTAATGTTTGACAGCATGAAAGTGAAGTTAGAACATTTTTGTTTGTTTCCTTTGCCCAAAGCAAAAACTGTATGAGAGAAATAGCACAAATATGTTAAAAAATAGAATTTTATTGAATCATAGTATTATGATGAATTTTCTAGGGTTTTATTTAAATCTTAAAGTTTATGCTAAAAATACAAGTGCAAAAGAAATGCCATTTCTTAGCTATTTTAATGGACTAATTGTATTGGGTCTGGCTGAGATGGAGTTAATACTCCCCATAGCAGCCCTCATAGCACTGTGCTCTGCATCAGTAGCTAGAAAGGTGTTGATAACACACCAGTGTTTTGGCTACTGCTGAGCAATGCTGGCACAGCATCAAGGCTGTCTCCCCAACATTTTTGCCCCCCCTCAATGGCAGGCTGGGGCAGGGCAAGATCTTGGGAGGGGACATAACCAGGACAGCTGACCTAAACCAACCAAACAGATATTCCATACCATATGACGTCAGCTCAGATATAAAAGCTAAGTAAAGGGAGACGGAAGGGGGGCATTTTGTCTTCCAGAGCAACCACTACGCGTACTGAAGCCCTGCTTCCCGAGAAGCGGCCAGACATCGCCTGCTGATGGGAAGTAGAGAATAACATCATTTTTTTTTTTCTTTGCTTTCACGCGCGCAACCTTTGCTATCACTTTATTAAACTGTCCTTATCTTGACCCACGAGCCTTTTGTTATATTTTCTCCCCCCCGTCCAGCTGAGGAGGGGGAGTGATAGAGCGGCTTTGGTGGGCACCTGGCATCCAGCCAGGGTCAACCCACCACACTAATGTTTCCAGAATTGTGACTGAATCTCTAGATCTTTATATCTAAAAAAAACCCCCCACCTTTTAATTACAGTCGTTGTAGAGTATATGCAGTTTTGTACTGAATAGTTCCAATATGAGGCTTTAGATCATATTGCTGGTGTTCTGGGAATCTGTTGTAAGTGTAGTCTGTTAAATTCATTACTTAGCTGTAAGTCTTTTAATTTGGGAAGCAATGCAAATTGCAGTTAGTTTTTTTTCATAGAGTTTGAAATCTAATACCTCTTTTGAAATATTATAGATGTTTGCTGAATGTAATTCCTAGACAATGTCTGAGCTGAAACCTTAGTACTTTAGTTATAACTCATTCACTACAGTGAACACTACAATTATAACTCATTCGCTACAGTGAATGCATGTCAGTAGGCATTTGGAGTTCACTATGTGATAGTAAATGTTGAAAAAGCCATACAAAAATATCTTTAGGAAATATGACTAGGCGTAAGTGTTAACATTATTTGCTTCCATAGTTATTTCAATTTGTCATTTGTAGTTTCTTTAATATAAATCAAGCCATAGATTCTGTGTTTCTCTGCTGTGCTATTGTGTTATGCATTTGTTTTCTTCAAAACCTCAAGCAGGTAGAGTTTCTTGTATTTGGTTTTAGCTGAAGTTAAAATCAAGAATGACTTTGGTCAGGTACTTTCATATCATCATTTTAGATTATAAGTAGTAATTTTCTTTCTTTATCTATATAGGCATGATTATTGTACTCTTAACATGGAAGACTTCTAATCAAAGTTATCTGAAATTGTACTGTCAGCTAACAGAACAGTTAACAGTTTATAATGGCAGCTGCAGGCATGTTGGGGGAAGATAAGATTTTCAGGAATCTTTAATGGCTTCAGGAACAAGCTTTTTGGATTTAAAACACCACCACCCCCCCCAAAAATCCCAGGAGTTTTGGGGTGTTACACGTACTCAAATGCAGTGCATGAAGATAGGTTTATAAAACTGGCCTATAGGTTTGAACTTCTTAATTTTGAGACACAACAACCCATAATTGAGGATAGTTCCAGATTCTTTTCTTTCAGAGTTGGTAAGGATAAACACTGGGGATTAATGCCTATGAATGTCAGCAGGTGGCTTCCCTGATCTAGCAATCTAAGTTGATGATACTGGATTGCAGGGATAAAATAAATCCTTTGTGCATTGTGATGCGTTTTTCAATTATTCCATGGAATCGAATACATAGTTCTTTGTTGCTTTGCATAGGGAGGACAAAGTGAAATAACTAAAAATCATAAAGCCAAAAATGTATTCAAACAAGTTAGTTACAGTGGTGTTAATCTGTTGGTATGAGGGTTGAGTGCTCACTTCATTGCTTCATGTCACAAAAATGTTTGCATTTATTACGACACCTGTTGCATGTCACAAATGTAAACATTTTGTACTTTAAACAGATCAGAGAAAGACTTGTTGTGAATAACCAGTTAACTGCCATTTTGCTTCAAATAAAAACTTGTTTCATATTTTTAGAGGGATATGAGAGGTGACAGATATCTTTTAAAGGATCTAACAGTATCACAACACTAGAAATGCAAACTGCAATAAATTTTACACTCAAAAACCCCCTTAAAATACTGTCTTCTGAGTGAATAGAAGAAACTCTTCAACCATGTGGAAAAAAAACCCACGTTAAGCATCATGAGGGATAAATAAAACCATATTTTCACAGAGAAGACAGTATGGACTTAACTGAAATTCCTTTGGTTTTGTTTTTAAACAGATTAATCTTGGCTTGTATTTCTGTAGCTCTTGGATTTGGGTGAAGGTAAAGTTAACACTGAACTTAAGAGATTTTTTGAAAGAAGAGAAAGTTTTTACAAAGAATCTAAGCTCATGCTGTGGAACAATTAGTGTGAAGCAAGGCATTGTTTGATCCTGTTATCAAAATCCTTCCTTTTGAAAATATTTTATTCGTGGTGAAACAAATTTTAATATCCTGAAAAACCTGTAACTATAAACCATGAAGCATCTTGCCAGACGTTCAGGAAAGTAACTTTATGTCTATTTGATATGTGCAAGATTTGTAGACTGTCTTAAACAGATTGTATCAGTTTAAGGGACAACATCTTTTTATGTTTTCCTTCCAATTTTGACTTTGTAGTTGCTTTGAGTAGGTACATATTTTTAAACACTAATGCTTGAAATGTTACTGACTTTGAGCCACACTGAATATTAAACTAGTGTCAAGCAGACAAGGTGGAAGCATGCAAGCTCATTTACAGTTAACAGTGAAGAAGCTGGAACTACCTACACGTTTGTGGTCTAGGGAAAATACTTGATGTAATGGGGGTGGTGGACAAGTGGTCATTGAAAGTTATTCAAATTGATTGCTTCTGGGTGTAGTGATGAGATGAGTGACTGAAGCTACAAATTATAAGAGTGCTTGCATGGTACCATCAAGAAACTTATGGTATTGACCAAACGTCTGGTGGTGTGATTTTATGCATATCTGATTTGATCCTAGAATGTTTCTTGTTTAAAAGATGTCTCATTTTACATGAAATAATCCTGAAAGTTTCTGACCAACCCTAGCTGATGACAACTGAACAGTTGATTATTGTTTAATTGTAGTTACCTAGCTGACTCAACATAAAGTTGAAGAAACAAGTTGTTGGGAAACAAGCTTTTGAGCAAACTATATTGTCGGACAAGTAACTTTGAAAGTGTCAGTGACAGAAGGATCTAATGTTATACATCACTGCAGAAAACTTGCTTCCTTGGAATGTCTGAAATATGCTACTGAACGGGACATTGAAATCCAACAAGAAAGTTTATTTTTACTGGCAAGACACAGCGTATGCTATTCCTATAGCCCAAATATAGCTGTGGTTATTTGTTTGTTCCAAATGTCCAGGTTTTGTAATAATATTTGCATTTGAGAACAAAATGTCATATCAATAAGTAATGTTAGTATTTGTTTCATATAAATGGAATATGCAGATACTCATTTGATAAAATAGTTTTCTTTCTTTTGCTATAAAGTAATGAAAAAAAATCTAAGAACTTCATATTGCCTAATGTATTTAAAAAATACTGACTGCTGTAAGAGTGATGTATAGGAAAAACTTAAATGAATATCAGCAAGGTTAATACAAGATGGCTAAAATCACTGAAAATATTCTTAGTAAATATTTGAAAAGCAGTCTCAAAATACTGCCTGTGACTTAGTACTTACTGGTCATGCTCAAGCTTTTCAGAGAATAGCACTGTAAAGGATGCCTGGTATCCCATGGTTTGAGACAGTTTTATAAGTCCTGCTGTATGTTTAATCTCATAAGTATTTTCACTCAACCTTTGCAAGGCAGTTCTGGTTCTGGACTTTGTCCAGCTAGTGAATTTGTCCCTCGTGCTTCTCCCACAACTAGTTGAGGGCTTCCAGAACAGAAGCCATACTCTTGGCATCTGCTGCTGCACCTTACAGTGCGTGCTTTGGGCCATGTCCTAATGGCAACAGTTTCTTTATCACCACTTAGGGATGCTACCATTCCTGCCAGGAAAATCTCCTGTAAGTGGACCTAGTGGGCTGACTCATGGCCTTGGGTCCCTAGAAACCGTTCTCTTTATGATCGGTTTTGTGCTACCTCTCTGGACTACCTGCTGAAGTGCTATGGTCTACTTCTTAACTTGAAAAAAGTGTCTTTTCAGGTCAGTACCTTTCTATGGCAAAAGACACAACCTCCTCTCAAGTCGAGTTTAGGGTGTTTCCTGTTGTCCCAGGGACACTTGCAGCTGTTGTTCACACTCTTGTATGGGTTGCTGTTTGGAACATTGGAAATAGGTGCCATGTGGTTGACTTTGCAGTTTGTCAGCAGGCAGGGTAGTTAAGATCAAGGAGTTGAATTTGCCCAAGTTTTTATATAAAATTGTCACTAAATTTCTGTTCAATAAACAGATTAATGTATTGGTTCTTTTTCAGAACCTTATTCAAGAAATAGAAGCTTAAGTATACAGAGAGTTTTGATTTTTGTCTGCAGAGAATTAAGAAAAAAAACTTCACTGTTTCTTCACCCCCGAAGATTGGTAGGTATGGTGATTTTTGGTCCAGAGACTATTTATGAGGTCTCACGTAAAGTCAGAACATATTTTTTTTATTACTACTTTTAGGCAAGTAGGAAATTGCTTGAGAGCTATCCATGGTGAACAGTAGATCAGGATAAGCACCGAGCATAAAATCCTAGAATTCCAAGTTATTTGAAGTACATCTATGCCATCTCCATCCTTTTATTTAAAAGTCTATGGCTTTCTTGGATTGGATGGTGGAAGGGAGGCTTAGGTGCAAGAATGCAACACTTTCGGGCTCAGAGCATGAGGGGAACAGTGCGCAAACATTGTGCAAGAAGTAAGAGCATACAGTCCGTGCCTGAGAAATATATACCTCACTGCTGAAGATATGTATGTATGCTGTAACTTAACTCTAGTTACTGGTAAATCACAATTCTTTTCTAGTTTTGGGGTGCACTGTTACATTTGACACTGAGGTCATTAACTGTCATGCCAGAAAACCAAACAATCCACTGGACTGCAGCTGGTTTGGCAAAGAATCAGTGTAAAACTGAAACTATTTTCCCTCTTGGCATCAGAAACTACCAGGAGGAAAAGAACTGCTGGTTAGATCCTCTTTTTTTGGCAAATTTAACTCTTGGAAAAATGAACGCCCTACATAAAACTACTGGTATCTGGCATGACTCTATAGGCCAGAAATCCTTTAGTTGATGGAACTGCTTTCTAAATGATAGCCTCACAGCTCTTGAAAATTGTTGAAAACCAGTCTGAAAGAAAGACTTCCTAAACTCCATTTCATCAGCATTTGACATGTCTTCATTAACAATTTTTTAAAATAATTTAACAAATAGAACCATTCTTTTCTACGCTGAAATTAAACTTTTTATGGATTAGTGGTGTGATCTTTGTAGAATTGAACTATGAGCTCATAAGTCTGCGTGGAACAGAGTATAAATATGCAATCAGTTAAATAGGAAAAAATCTTGCACCACATTACTCCTTAATAGATGTACTACTTCCTATTAGTATAAAGAATCAGAAATGCTGAAAACAGTGGCTGTTGATCAGAAGCGTGCACTACAAAGATTTGAAAGATTTGTGTGCATGTATGATTAGTTCATAATCCTTCAAGATCCTAAAAATAAAAAAGTGGTTGTTTCTTTTTTTTTTAATTATTATTCTACCCTTCATAATACTGCTGTTGCATCTCAGAGCCTGAAATAAGTATTGTTCGATTGTTTACCGTATTGCCTAGAGGGCAGTAAATCTTTAACTCAGGTTGTCGACTATCGTCAAGTGGGTTACAATCTTGTCAGCAGGGTATTTACTGAAGTTTACAGTCTTGTATCTTAACACAAACTTAACATAAATCCAGGCGTGACGTGTTCGGGAGTATCTTCACCTGAAATTGCAGTCATAGTTGGTGATCTCCAGAAGACTTCAACTATCCAAATTAACTTCACGGCATTAATAATTGTCCAAACCCAGTATTTAACAGTTGGGGTGATGCAAAATGGTTCTTTCCCTCTTAAAATGGTTCCATCCCTACAGCGTGTGCAATGCAAGTGTGTCTCTTTCTGCCTCAGGTGCTTCTGCCCAATGTGTGACCCGTTGTGAGCAGTGTTAACTGAGCCACTGATGTCTGCAGTGAAGTAGCTGAGGCAGATGCCATTCTAATGAGCCTTCCATAATGGGTGGCAACCACCATTACCAAGAATGGGATGGATGGCTGGTGAGGGCTTAAAAGTCAAACCATCCATTTCACTGAAGCTACTCTACTGTTGCCCACTACCCTTGTGGCTTGGTTTTTATCTCAGTTAGGACATAGGGTATCTCAGCTGAAGCTTTCATGAAGTGCTTTTAGTTGGCCATAAGTTAGCTGTCCAAAGAAGTTGTTCACTTCATTGGATCATTATGAAAGCATAAACAGTTTTTAATGTCTGAATAGATGAAACAGATTCACTCCTACATCATGCTTAATTTTTTGTTGAAATTATTCACGGAAGGGTACTATTTCCGTTAACCTTGGTGAAGCTGGCGGGTGGGGGGTAGAAGTTCATATTGCTTAAAATTTCAGCAGAAAAAAATTAACTGTGCCTGGCTTTCTTACAGATCATTTGGAAAGGTGAGTATACATAGGGCATTATTTGGTGCTAATGACAGAATTAATTTATGCCTTAGTGGGGTCTTTAAAATGTTTCTGCTTACATGTATGAGTTTTCTCTGTAACATAGTGTTGCCCCATGATAACCCTTGTTCCTCTTTCTCCTGTCTTGTGACTTTTTTGGGGTGAGGTAGTGTCTTCCCTTCACCCAAGCTTTAATTTTCTGTTAGAATCTAAACTAAAAAGTAGCTTTCTCCTCCCCTTAGCATCCCACTTCTTGAGATTCCCTTCTGTCACATTGGCAGTCTCTCCCTCTCTCTCCTCATGTTTCACATTATAGGGTCTAGAGGTGAAACTTTCCTAATAAAAGACAGTTGAGAACTGGGCTGCTTCTTTTCCTGAGCAATGCAGACTGGGAAGCCAACCCCTAATTTGTACCTCTTGGAAAGGCTTGAGCTTCCCATCAGAATGGGAATCACTGCTGCCTGTGCTTGCAGCAATATGATATAATGCCTGTTGGCTTTTTTCATGTCATGTTTGATTGACTTGGAAATTTTTGGTTGCAGTCAAAGGGGTGGAAAGGATCATCTGCTCTCCCCTTAATCTTTGTCCTACCAGAAACAGTCAGTCTCTAGTTTTGCTAATGATCACAGCCAGATAAACCTGTCCTTTGAAGTTGCAGAATGCTGTGAAAGCTGTCCCTTGCTACAGTTTTGTATCCCCCATGGCTGATTTTTTAAGATAATTGTTAGCTATTATGGTTGCATGTGTGTCCTGGTTTCAGCTGGGATGTAGTTAACTGTCTTCCTAGTAGCTGGTACAGCGCTATGTTTTGAGTTCAGTATGTGAAGAATGTTGATAACACTGATGTTTTCAGTTGTTGCTCAGTAGTGTTTAGACTAGAGTCAAGGATTTTTTCAGCTTCTCATGCCCAGCCAGGGCACCTGACCCAAACTGGCCAACAGTGTATTCCATACCATGGGACGTGCCATCTAGTTTAGGAACTGGGAAGTGGGGGGCAGGGATTCGCCGCTTGGGGACTGGCTGGGTGTCGGTCGGCGGGTGGTGAGCAATTGCCCTGCGCATCATTTGTACATTTCAATCCTTTTATTACTACTGTTGTCATTTCATTAGTGTTATCATTATTAGTTTCTTCTTTTCTGTTCTATTAAATCGTTCTTATCTCAACCCAGGAGTTTTACTTCTTTTCCCGATTTTCTCCCCCATCCCACTGGATGGGGGGGAGTGAGTGAGCGGCTGCGTGGTGCTTAGTTGCTGGCTGGGGTTAAACCATGACAATGTGGAAAACTGAAAAAGTCAGTAAGTTGTAAACTGTGACACTGCTAATCTGAAAAGTCTGAAGCTATTCATCATCCTTAATCTTGCCAACAGAAGTTCTAGGGGTTCCTATGTCTGTGATTACAGGATTTCTCTTTTCCTCATCTTTGGCAGCAAAGGAAAGCTGATGCCTAGGCACCTGTCATGGCATCTTATTTTTCTGTCTTCTTATAGCCTGCTTTGTTTTTTCATCTTTCCCCATGGTAGTATCAATTTAGTTAGGATGGGTGCATTTTTCACATCTTTTAGGACCAAAGCAGAGGTGCTGTATTTAGTCAGGAAATTAGTTGAAGTCAGTTGAAATTGAGTTTGCAGCCAGAGGAAACTGGAAAAATATCAGTATCAAAGGACTGATAAGAGGAGAAAGGCCAGCTGGAAAGTAAATTGCAGCTTTGAATAATTACTGTATATAACTACTGAATAGTACTCATTCATTACAATTACCAATTATTTTCAGCTATGAGCCACAATTACTTGAATAGAATAAATTAATGTAGCACAATTTATCGATTGTTTCTAAAAACAGCCTTAAAGTTTTGGATCCTCATTACAACCTTCCTAGATTAAAGCAGAGTGAAATTAACCTGATTGTTGAATATTCCCATGCTACGCATAGCTCTGTTTTTTGGCTCATGTACTAGCAGGACTGAAGATTGTTACTTCTGAAATACAGTTGCAAAGATCAAAAGTGAATATATGAGTTCTGAACCAATTTCAGAACCATCTGATTGACCTACAATAGCCAGAGAAAAAAGGATTGGAAGAGTACAAAGCAGATAGCATAATAATATTGTACTCTCCCTTACGCTTTATTTGCACGTGCATGCACTACTTCCCCGTGCCTCCCTCGCCCCCCAAAAAAGTCCTTTATCCCTGGTACATTGGGCAAACTACGTAGGGTATCTTGTTGAGTCCTGAAGGTGAAGGTCTTTTTTTACTCCATCACAGCATGCATCTGAGTTTGAGAGTACACTGAAAGTTATTTCTTTCAGAACTTCAGTCAACTTTAAGGCATAAGAGGAGCATTTGGACTAAGTAATATACAATTCAAAAGTCATATTTATTGGTTGAAATCCATTCTTGAAAAATATCTGAGGTGTGAGTTCTTGACCCAAAGACAAAATGAGATCTAATATACTTAGAGTAGAATTTAACCCATCACAAATGTAAAACTATTCTTATCAAATCAATTCTTAGCATGAACACATTTTGTTATTGGGAACAGGCCTGGAAAATCATATTTCATGGTCACATTTTAATTCACTTGTCACATATGAAAAATGGTTCATGACATTCTTAAGGAAACAAAATTTAAGTTCACTTTCTTGAAAAGCAGGTTGTACAAAACAGGACTTTTATTGTCCTTCAGCTCCAAGATACACCTGCTCAAACTTAGAAGAAAGAAAGAATACATTGTGAGGTTGGATGCCTCTTGTGGTGTAGGTCAGTTAACATACAGGAGGTATCACGACGTCTTTTAAATACTGGGAAGATTTACAAATACTGTTTCCTTTGAGCTACCAAAATGCATGTTTTATATTTAAAATGACTTAGAAAAACTTGTTGTCGACAGACTCTAAAGAAATACTTCATGCAACTGTGCTCCTAAGAAAGGAAAGCTGAAGCATGTCATTTATAACACAGCCTGTAATCCAGACCTAAAAAATAATTCAGAAGGAAGTATGTTCTGATTTAGAGTACAGATATGCAACTCTTCAGGATTCAGAGATTAATGATAAATAAAAGGAGCAGTTAACTTAATACCACCTCTCGCAGTGTTTTATTAATAATAATCCTGCTACAAATGTGTATCGGAACTCATAGTGATGCTCACCAGATGTCTTTTTTTGCTGGTCAGAAAAGAAAATGCTAACTCAAAAAATTTTTTTGCAATAAAAGCAACGTAAAATAAAACAGACACAAAGAGCATAGAAGAAAAATTGCATAGCAAGGCAGGGGAAGCAATTAACTTGAAAAATGTACAGCTGAAAATTAAAACATAGCTTGGCTAAGTTCTCTGCTTGTTTTACTGAAGCAATAAAATACTGTCTGCTTAGCAAATGACCTCTAACTTGCAAAAATATGCAGTTCTGAATGCAAATGAAATAATAGTTTGGAAGAAATTAAATTTATTCCGGTTGCTACCTTTTGTATGCATCCTTCTGCATTCTTGAGTCTTTGAATCACTTTGAAGCTCACTGACAGGACATTTGCCCAGAATACTCACTGTACCATCTTGTATGCTATGTGTTGTAGCATAAAAGGTATAATTCAAAAGCTGGCTTTGCAGGGTAATGTCAGGACAGGCTGCAGGTTTCCCAATTTGTGCAGATCCAGTATTGTCACTTCCCTATAAATAAGGTATTAAGGAACTGTTAACAAACATTTCTGCTCTGAAGCTGAAGAAGCAGCTGTACGATCTCAAGCTGCTCTGGCCTTGGTTTATAGTAATGCTTTTTTTTTTTTTAACCCAAGTTTGGCACAAGTGGTGGTCTGATTAGTAATATTTCCATGACATTTCATTTATAAAAAAATGTGAGGAAGGGTATTTTTCTGCACATTCTGAACAGGCACATCAGGATGTGGCTTTGGAGCTACTACTATACAAGGACCCCAAGAACTTAGTGCAATTCTTTTGTGTGGATTTAACTCCAGACTTGTAGCCAAAGAGCTTCTTTCTGATGGCAGTAAGGCTTAGCTTCAGATACTGAAGGAGAACATCATGACCATGCTGAAGCATACAGAGAGGAGGTTTTCAGCCCAGAAAGACTGGAGAGAAGAGTAAAACCTTGCTTTTAAGCCATGTTTTGTGCCTTTCCAGGCTGTCACATCCCAGGATCCTTTAATGTTCAGTTTATGCAAATCCAACAGCATGTATTAAGACGGTATGAGGTATGTCCACTCTTGTATAATGTGGCCCCATGTCCGATTTCAATGATCTCACCTAACCTGTGCAGTAGAGTGCCTAATATTGCAGTCTTTCTGCCACAAGAACCCTTACTCAATGTCTTACTAGATGTCTTTTTGAGTGTATATACTCAAATTCTGAGTTTATATTACTTAATATTTAATATTAATTATATTAATGTTATGATAGATATATTTAATATATATTGCTGCATTGCTGTTATTTTTGCTCATACTCTTTATGTATAAAACTCAAATGTGGAATTGAAGCTGTGAAGTTCTTAGAACTTCCAAGAGCAATTCAATGTGACTGCTTATTTGTAGTTGAAAGTAATGTAGTAGAAGGTCTTTTGGCTAAGAACACAACAAAGTTTGATTACAGATAAGTGCATATTATCTTCTCTTCAGCTGTTAGGCTAGCAGTAGGCTAAGGCATCATCAGTAAGTATTGCTGGCAACATGTTAGAATTTGGAAACTTACATTTTCAGAAATACTGCATTGAATTTCTCTCAAAGAAATATTTCAGTATAAAAGTTTATCCTTTCTTCATTTGGAGTTTTATTCCATTCTATTATTGATTTGTTTTTACATTTTCACATTGTATATATATTCAGTTCTGAAGTATTGTATAGCTTACATAATGTGGTCTGAGAGCATGTTTATCATGAATGTAAAAAATTATTCAATACGCTATATTTTGTTGCTTCTGAAGACTTTTGAAAACAGTATCTGGGTTTTATGTTTTCAGATTTACTCAACCCCAGAATGAAATTACCATGTGTATGTTGAAAAGACTACGTCTTATGTTATCTTTAATATCTAGCTTGTCAATGGTATCTAAATTGTTTTATTTATGCAAAGATTGTTCATATAATGAACAGTCATGGTGCACACTGTTAGTCTACAGAGATAAATCCAAGGAACTCCATTCTTAAATATGACAAATTGCTTGAACACTTAATGGAGAACAGTTCTGTACTGGTAAGAGAGGACGGATGGAGTTGCATCAGAGTATGTTCTCTCTTCTGTTCTGTGATTCATTACTGGGTAAAATGAGTTGCCCTCAAGTCTTTTTTTGGCCTCTGCTACCAGCTGTAATCTGATTCAAAATATTTTTCTGGTCACAGCTCAGTACATTACTCAAAGGAAACTGAATTTTAGCAGAGACTTTGGCAACTTACCCCTTGTGGTTGTGATAATATATTGGGAGGGGCAGAAATGAGAGTGATTATTTCTTATGGAACAGTAGTTATCTAGAGAAATAATCTGAAATTCATATATTGATTTTGAAAATTAGGAGTTGTTTGAAATCCTTGTATAAAAGTCAGTCAGTCTACTTTTTCTACAAAATTAAAATGTTGATGTATACGTACCTGTGCATGTTTATGTAGCTACAAGTGATTCTTAGCTAAAATTTTCAAAACCTCTTCTTACATATATTTTTTGATAACCATGTTATGTTCAGTTATATATTTCTCTCATACTGCTAAAATTCATGTTCAGTCTTACCTTTGTGCATGCTGGAGGCTTTCATGGTCATTGCTGATGAACAAAGGCTACTTCTTCCTCTTCTGACTTCTCTAATGTTAATTCTTAAAAAGCTTATTTAAAGTCTGTATGGGGCAAACTCCTACTTTGCACATAAGCTATGGGGGGTGTTGTAGAGGAAGGGGAGGGGGTGCTTTTTAAGGTGTCTCAGTTGCTGGTTTGAGGATTGCTGTACTTTTTGAGTATACCTTGTGTGTTATATTACTTGGAGAACTTTTATTCACTAGACAAGATTTAAAAGTGAAAGAATGTTGACTTAAAAACTGGACTTAAAATACTGAAGTTGTGCCAAGAAAAAAATTTTTAAAAAGCTACACTATCAAAATAAAAATAAAATTATTAAATTTATACTTTACAATAAATATACTCTTGTTTCTGCAGCATGTCAGCCAGTTTCTGCCTTTCTTTTGGAAGAAACTGGAATAATTTTAAATTGCAGGTTTTCTTTGTTGAAGGTAAGCTGCCTTTTCCTTTCCATCTGATCAGAAGGAAAAGGCAGAAGACAAATACTATCCTTTTTTCTGTGGTGTCACAGACTAGAAATCCTTTGCTTTTTGTTTTTACTAATGAAGACTTACATTCCTGTCTTCTGCTATATAGGATGCTTTCATACTGGACGTGAAGAAGGTCTTTCCTTCCTTCCTTGTCCTCAAAGTTTAATGTTTCTAGTATATGTGTTAAGTAGTACAGCCTCTTCCCCAAGTGATACTGTAATTATGAAGTAGTTTAGTCCTTTTTATGGAATAGTTTCTAATTTAAGGTTTTTTTCAAAGAGGAGATTTTTCAGATTTTTGATGTTTTCTTGTTTCTTTCACATCTCTAGCCAACAAGGACACTAGTTATGACGAGTATGTCTTCTGAGTAAGTATTAAACATTTTGACTCTTTAGTCAGCACACTGTTTAAACTTGAATGTTGATAACATTTTTATGCCTATACAAAATGAAATTTATCTTTGGGCCATATATTAAAATTCTTTATTTCATTCTGTGTTCTAGCTAGAAGTACATAGATACATGTATATGTCATTGCTACCTATAGTGTGTTTGTATGTTTGTGTTGCTATGGTGCAGACTGAAGTAACTTTCTTAGATGAGCTCAACAGGGCTTCAGAGCAATGAAACTAAAATCTTAAGTAAGTTTTGTATTTTTCTGAAGGAAGTGTAAAAAGGAATTTTATGTAGTAAATGGTTCAGACTTTGAGCCCAAGACTTAGCTTTTTCCTCATACATTTTAATTATTTCTATTTAAAATGTCATAATCTGAAACATCAGTTCAAAATGTTTTCTTTCATATAAATAGTTGCTGAAGAAATATCAATTGTAGGCCTTCTGGCCACTTAGCTTCAAAACATTAGAAGCAGCTGCCACTGCATATTTTGGGGGAGAGTTAATAATTTTCTGGCATGCTCTTATCGTTCTCTTAAGTCTTACAACATAAAGAACATCCAACAAAAATACAGTTCCATATTTTATACTACACTTGGTCACAGTTTTTTGAATTCTTTTTCAAAACTCAAGATATTTCTACTACCCACAAATCTGTTTCAGGTTGAAGTAATTAAATCTTGACAGTTAGATAGATATAAGTACTCAGAAACAGCACTTAGTGGCTATCCTTTTAGAAATTCTTTGTAAATGGTTGTCAATAGCTGTTAACAAGTATAGTAATATATGTCAGAAACATAAAATGGAATTAATACTTTTCTTGTCTTTAATGTGACTGGATGCTGGTGTGCTGTAGTTTAACTCCAGCCAGCAACTGAGCACCACGTAGCCACTCGCTCACTCCCCTCCACCCAGTGGGATGGGGGAGAGAATTGGAAAAAGAAAAAGTAAAACTTGTGGGTTGAGATAAAGACACTTTAATAGGACAGAAAGGAAGAAAATAATAATGATAATAACAGTAATAAAATGACAATAATAATAATAAAAGAATTGGAATATACAAAACAAGTGATGCGTAATGCAGTTGCTCACCACTCGCTGACTGATGCCCAGTTAGTTCCCAAGCAGCGATCCCCCCCCCAGGCCAACTTCCCCCATTTATATACTGGACATGACGTCACATGGTATGGAATACCCCGTTGGCCAGTTTGGGTCAGCTGTCCTGGCTGTGTCCCCTCCCAACTTCTTGTGCCCCTCCAGCCTCCTTGCTGGCTGGGCATGAGAAGCTGAAAAATCCTTGACTTGGTATAAACACTGCTTAGCAACAACTAAAACATCAGTGTGTTATCAACATTCTTCTCATAATAAATCCAAAACGTAACACTATACCAGCTATTAGAAAGAAAATTAACTCTATCTCAGCCAAAACCAGGACATAGTAACACCAAGACTCTAACATGTACTTTGCAAGTCATGCAATACAGGATCACTGGGGAGGAGGTAAAGATAATAGCTACAGTGCAGATAGAAGTTGTGGAAAATAGAGCCTGTGATCTGCTGAAAAGAAGAGAACAAATCCTGGCAGAGCTGGAGAAAAAGTTCTTTTGTTGAGAGACGTTATTAATATATTATTACTTTTATGTTGCTTGTATGTTGATTTTTCCCAGCCAATTAATTTTTCATTAAATAAAAATGGTGATAACAATTGCTTTTCTTCAGAACTTCATCAAGATTGTGCTTTTGGCTGTCTACAGTTGTAGGCATTTGTTGACCTGTAAATGGGTGAAGGGAAAGGGACTCCTTCTGAAAGAACTAAAGAACAGAAAACAGTCCTCCAAAGTACAACCCAATGGCCAAAAGCCAGTTCAACTACCCCATAGCTACAGCCTCAAAAGTGGTTCATTAGAAATTCGGTTTAGAGATCATGAGTTCAGTGGCTTCATGGCATTGGGTTTTGAGATTATATTAAATGCTACTCGCTGATTCACAGCCAGCAGCTACCTGCTGTTCTGAATCACAAATTCAGTGAGATTTTGCTATAAATTTGCATCCATCAGTTTTTCCAGCTGACTGAAGTATAAACTAGTGAGTTTTCACTGTAATTTATAAGATATCTTAGATTCCATTTTTGTACAACAGGACTTCTTCCTCTCATTGTAAGGAATTTTGTGTAGACATGAGCGAGAACTAAGAAAATGTTCAGGCAGAGCATGGAAATGCGTCCCCTGAGCATGCAGTCTAGGCAGGGGCATCCCCTATGGGTTGCAACATTGCAAAAACATTCACTTGTAGGCTATGTCAAGTTAAAACTCATAAAATCAAAAGGGAATAGTAAATATTCTAGTAACATTCAAAGCCATATAGCCAAGGCCAGAATTCACACTGGACTGAGGGTCAGTGGTTTGATTTTTTTTTCAAGTGTCTCCACATACAATATCACCTTTGACTTAAGTGTGAAGTTAATTTGTTACACTGCTTTTACTATTCATTTATTTCTTTGAAACTTCTTTAAAAATAGATTGCTGCATTCTCTGTGAGGAGTTTATTGCAGTTTTGTTAGAGTTCCTCTAAGTAGTGTTTGGTTTAGCTGAGGTATTTGGGGATTTTTAACTGAGTTACTTTCTTTGGAGTGAAAGGTAGTGAGAATGAAGTAACCCCAGAGGCTTCTGGAGATGTTCTGAGTGCGCTCGCATTATGTCAGTGATAAACTTAAATGTTTTGCCTGAGAGGATCATCATTGTGATAGATGTGACTGTGTTCAAGGTTGTGCTTAATTGTTTTATCTTGTATAGCGTGCTGTGGACATTTCCAAGTCAGCTGGGGGGAGCAGACAGGGCACCGAAACTGGGCTTTCATTTACAGATCTTTAATGATCATTTATAATAATGATTTATAAAAGTAATAATTAATAAGAACAATACATTGTTCTCATGCAACAGCTTTTCTCTAGTGATACCAAGATCTCAATGTTTTCACGATGATGTATTTATGTGCTTCAGCGTAGCTATGTAGAGAACTCAAATTAGAATTCCAGTTATAGGTGGCCATTCTGGATTTTATATTTAATTTTATACTTATAATTGTATTTAAGGATGAGTAACTTTTTAATTGAAATATTGGCTCAGATATATAGGTAGCAAGTCAGAACTTTAGGAATTCTCTCTAACTTTAGACATAGTATTTTATTCTGATGCTGAAAATCTGATGCTTCCTAATGAAAACCTCTCAGGAGTGCAGTGTCTAAATGTTTACATTTCCTGGAATTTCTTTTTTTGATAGCACTGCAAAAGCAACGAAGAATGAGGCTCTGTTGTACTAGGCATTGTACACAAACAATATGTTAGATAATTTCTGCCTCAAAAGCTTCTCTTTAAACACACAAGATCGATGTGGGGCACAAAAAAGCATTGATGTGCAAGTAGATATCATTGTGTGATAACAGAAAAGGGTCTGTTTGGACTCTGTGGGAAGGCTAATGAATTTAGGGCTAGCAAGTGGGTAGAGGCTCAGTAAGAAAAGGATAAATGATTAGTGAAGAAAGAAATGAGGTGAGTTTGAGTTAATTTGTGTTGTGTGTGTATATGCTTTTATAATTCTGCATATCCATTCAACATTGTATGGTTTTCTTCCTTTTCTTCTTTTTAGGAAGCAAAACACAGTAATTCAGGTGGTGAATAAACTTGGAGACTTTTTGTTCTCAGATGATGTATGTGAAACAACAAGTCATGTAGTTACAGGGAGTCCTCGTCGTACCTTGAATGTTATGCTGGGAATTGCTCGTGGGTGTTGGATTCTTTCTTATGAATGGGTAAGACATATTTTTTAATTTTACTACAAAATAAATTAAACTTATTTTGTATAGCTGAAATATCATGTTATACGTGTAGTTATCTGAAGACTGTTAACGGTCTACTTTGGGGTTTTCAGAAGTTCTTGGTGATTAATTTCCCTTGGAATAAAGGTGTTTGCGTCTTTGGTCACCTTAACGATCCAGTAATATGCCTTTGTGGCAGAAAAGACCAACAGCATGCTTGGCTACTTTAAGAGGAACGTATTTGAGCAGGGGATTTGGACAAAACAATTTCCACAGGTCCATTCCAGCCTCAACTATTATATGACTCCATGTGTCCATGAATGAAATACGTTTAAGTATCTGTCCCACACTTAGCTTTGTATGGAGTTTTAAACAAGTAACAACATATTTGCTACAAGTTACTTTCTTGTAACAGGGTAGTCAAACATGAAAGCTATATATTACCTTGAGAAAAAGCTTCAGATAACTACTAAGATAGCTAAAGATGTAGATAACTACTATAAAAATCCAGTAAAATAGTATCCTATCTTTGCACATAAGGCAGCATTTGGATAATCAGTATTCAGGCAATTGCTGTCCTGGAATTTCATTGCCCATTTTATGCGTTGTGCTTCTCTGAACCAATCCATGGTGAAAACATCAACACCAGTACTGACTAGTAGCAATGCCAGATTTTCTCCAGCTGTCCTACAGTCTACCTTTCAGATTCATCACAGGATCATCTATATCCCTCATATAATACCAATAAGTTCAATGGAATTGTTCCAAGGATTAGTTTGTTCCTGAAAATATTATTGGATCAAATGTTGAAGCTGTCTTCACTAATTTTATTGGGCTGCTCTTTAGACAAAGTTCTGAAGTTACTAGGAGAGTCACATGAGAAGGAACTAGAGAAAAACTTCAGAATTCAGTCCTCCAATTCACAAGTTTCTTCACTCTTACAGTATCTGCTTATCTGTAAATATTGCTATTTCAAATTTTTTTAGAACTGTGCTTAAATCTTTCACTGAGGCTGGGTACAACTTTGTCTATAAATGTCTAATCCCTCAAGTAATTAAGTCATTTATTTCACTGAAAGAAAATATTGCTTTAAACTTTTTTTAAAAAAATATTTCTTAATCTGGTTAAATCTATGCATCTTATCATGTAAGAGCATTGTTGTCTTATTTCTAATTGTGTCACTGGCATAATTTTGCCACCTTTTTACCCAAATTTGTTAACTGAATACTTTAACTAGAGAAGAGAAAGCTGAAGCCTTACTTAACCATCATGAGGAATTCTGTAGAAAATTAGTCAGGAGAATTTCATTCGAGCAAAATAATCTCTTCCTTTTATTAATGCTAAAATACTGAATCCTTTAAATGCCTTTCTATACTGTAGTCAATCCTACCATAAGTACTTTCATTGGTAAAATACTTCAAATTGGATGTTAAATTCAGTTCAATGTTCAAATAAAATAATCAATCAGTCTGGAGAGATCTGTAGTACCTTTTAAACCAGGTATTAATTCTGAGCAGTAATGATTGTCTTTTTGAAGATGTTTCTCAACATTTTAAGAAGCTGAAATATTATCTACCTCTGTCTTTTGACTTGTAACATGGAGACATAATATAGGCTGCAATATTTTTTTCTTCTCCTGAGAAAAACCTAAAATGGTCTTTTTAAAGATGGATTTTGGAATAATATTGTATTTACTATTAGACATTTAATCTTCATAGCACTCTATTTACATATTTCAAGATGAGTTATTCAAGTACAAGTAACGGTATGATCATTCAGTGTGCTAGCTGGATGGGTAAGAGGCCTTAAATAATGACTAGTCAAAGAGTGTGTTCTCAGACCCTTGAGAACTTGATGTTTGACATAAATTTTCCTATATAGTGTGAATAAAAGAACATAGCTGGTGTGGATATGCAAAGGAGAACTTTGCACCAAGGCTAACCTTACAGCTGTATAACACACAGGACACTTGTTGGAGCTCCATGCCCTGCAGGTTGCCTGCTACTGAATTAGATAAAATAGTCCATATTTGAGGACAATGTAACAGAAGATTCATCAACTTGATTCTAGAGTCCAAAGCCAAGGAAAACATTCTTTAAGGTTGTAAGAATTCCACAGAAAAACTATGTTTTTCCCACTCTTATCTTCCCTCCCTATTTCCTCCTTTCTTGTGTCCTCCGTGACCAGCAAGACTGCATTCTACTAGAATCTGATACATTCTTAATATCTCAATATTATCAGGTGTATTTTTCCTAACTTATGATACTCCTATATCCAGCATTAATGCTTGATCCATACTGTACTGCTTTATCATTACATTTTAAGCTAAATCTTTTGTAACTGCAGATTTGAAAACTTCTAGATAGCTCTTACTTCTCAATATAAACACTTTTATATTCTGAAGTATTTCAGCTTTTCTTAGTCTTTTTCCACATTCTAAGGAACTGTTGAATATGAAGGTATTACTGACTTATGAAGAAAAAGTGCTCAAGAATAATATTGCAAATCATAACTTGGTTTTGTCCTATGTGAATTTGAAGTGTTTTTTTTAGTGTTGCTATGCAAATACACTGCTTGAAAATTTCTCTGGCAAAGTCAGAAGCAAACTTTCAGTGACTTAGAATGGAGAGCTCTTGCCTTTGTGTTCATGAAAACTGAATGTTTTAGTGAGTGGTGACCTGATTATTTACTGCAGGACCTGTTCATGAACTCTGTATCTAATTTTCTTTTCATCTATGAAAGTAGATATGATGCCTTTGTATTCAATTCCAGAACCACAATAGACAAGCATTAATCCATCTTTTGTTAAGATAAACAAAATTAATTTCTAAACAAAATTCTGTAAATACTACAAGGATTGATAGAGGTTGTTACTGTAGAATTGGCCTGGAAAATGAAATGGGATTACTTAATCATAACTAATCTTTTGGGTTTATGTTTTAATCTATTTGTGGTGTTTGCCAGTTACTCTTGGTACAAACATCATTTTGGCGCTATAAGGACATGTTGTACACATTATACAGCATGGTACATCTGTTCCTGCTCAACATTATTTACAAAGAAATTATTTTCACACAGTATGTCTCTAAGAATTGTATTAGAATTTACAATTTTCTTGGTTCAGTTAAAGCTGATTTATACTGTGATTAAAAGAGAAATGGTTTGGATTAACAAGTTTCTTTTATTTGCAATAAATATATACAGCTATAAGTATAAAGCTAACAGCTTTCAATATTCTTACTGTAAATTGTAAAAAGTAATTGTAAAAAACATACGCAGGTACCACTTTAAAATTTATAACTTAAAATCCTAAGTTGCAGTCTTAACTGTATGTTTTTAGGAAGTTCGTATACTTGGCTAAACACAGCAACACATTACTAGGTTTTGAATATTTTTAAAGGTCCTTGATTTATTGATGTGCTTAACTCTTATTTTTAGGTTTGGTTGTGATATAATGACTACAGAAATTATTTTTGCTTTTTGTACAGTTGTTGCATTTTCAAATATTCGGTTGTGCGTTTTCTAAAAGTAAACATAATATTCTTTGAATTTTTGTTCTGAAGTTCAACAATAAGTTTGAAGATATGCTGCCTTTCATTATCAACAAAAAATCACTGTTCTCTTCCAATAGCCTGCAAAATTGGACACCTCCCCTCACAAGTAAAACACCACTCGCCATATCACACAAAACTCCAGCTTTTGTAGCAGTGCATAGTAGAGGTTGCTGGTTCCCTTGAAAGTTGTCAAGCATAAGCTACTTTGGACTAAAGACTACAGAACTAGGTTTTGATAACAAAATTACTTTCTAAATTCAGTTCGCAATGTGCTTCTTGTAGCAACAGATTTGGGGCAAAAGAGCCCTTTACAGAAAGTTATTCTTCTACATACAATTAGGCCATTTTATAAGATTTACATTACTAGTTTATAATCAGTCAGGTCAGCTTAGAATCTTGTTTAGTTACTGAGTTGTAACATTGTAAAGGATAACTTTATCATGCTTGATAATCTGTTATGCCAGTTTTTGTCTAAGGGGAACATCTCATAACACCACTTCCCAAATTTCATGAGGTAAAGTTTTAGAATTTAAATTAAAACTAATAATATATGGATTTGTGTGGCATCTTCCAAAAGAATTAAAAAAAATACAGAATATTTCAGTTAATTGTGAATCAAGCATGGGGATAATTTCACGCAGTGATGAAATTCTGCTTGTTCTAAGGTGAATAATAACAACAGTTCAGTGGTGCATGGCTGTGCTAACAGTAAGAAACAGATGTCATCTGTTTGAAATGGCTAGAGAACTGTTTGGGGAAAATGTGACTGCCAGAGGTAGAATTATCCTAAACACAAGGATTTACTTTCTAATAAATTCCATAAATCCCATTTTGGGGGTATACGTACGCATCTTGTTCACTTAATACTACCTGTTGCTGTAGGAGCAGCAGGGTATTGGGGGGGTTGCTGTGGTTTTTAAGGTTGCATGTATGAATCATGTTCTGGACAAACCTGGCAAAGAACTTACCAGTCTTTTACCTATATGAAAAGCTTTATGGCTCAGCTCACGTTGATGAAGCCAATGAAGAAAATAAACTCCTCTTCCATCAGAGCGTGCTTCAGAATTTAGACTATCTAAAAATTAGTAGGAAAATGCCCTTTATGTGACGCAAGGGCAGAGCCATGGTAGGAACATCAGTCTTTTTCCATTTTCCCACAAAAACAAGGCTCTTGCCACTTGAGGGATAGTCTCTGAACACTCTTTTTGAGACTTTTAGTATTATAGTCTACCAGCTGTGACTTACAATGATAAATTGTTTTGAAGAATGGTTTAGAAAATGAACCCAGGAAAAATGCTGGATAGAGAAGTTTTGGAAAAGTTTTACCAAAAAAAAAAAAAACCCCAACCCTAAATATAGTGTATTGCAGAAACTGAAAATATAACCATTTCAAGTAAGTTTTTTTTCTGTTAACCATTTTGTGATGGCCTCGATGGGCACAGAAGTCTGCAAGTAGTCCAAAGCGCTAGGATTGCTAGTCTCCAAGGCATCCAGCTGGGTTGATACTGGTCCAATATTGTTTATCATCTTCATTTATGATCTGGATGATGGGGAAGAGTGCACCCTCAGCAAGTTTGTGGATGTTACAAAACTGTGAGGAGTGTTTGATAGACCAGATGGGTGTTCCCAGAGGGACCTTGACAGGCTGGAGAAATGGGCCAACAGGATCCTTATGAAGTTCAATGATTAACTGAACCAAGAGAACAGAACTGATATAGTAGGACTTCCCTTTTCAAATCTTTACTCTAATTTTATGTATCGTGATGCAAAAAATTGACTTTTCTAATATCCTCACAAGGTTTTAAAATTTAATGTAGCTATGCATAGAAATATGACTTTGGTATTCTAATGGTTTGTTTCTGTTGCAAAATTTGTATCTTTCTGATTGCTTGATTTTTCAGCAAATCATTTGGTTTGGGTAAATGAAATATCAAACCAACTGTTGCAACTGCACTGTTACTTCTAATTAGACATTCAAAGAGTTTGCTATTTTAGAAATTATGAGAGTTCTACTTACCACTTAATTTATTTTAGGTTCTGTGGTCTTTGGAATTGGGCCATTGGATCTCAGAGGAACCATTCGAGCTTTCATCCATCTTCCCTGCAGCTCCTGTAAGTTTAATGGCCCTTTAAGCTTGTGAAGTTTCTTTTGTTTATCTGGAAGATGTCTGACCCTCTAAATAGGTTTTGTGAACAAGAAGGCCTACTAGAAATCTTTTTTTTTTTTTTTTTTAAAAGCAAATACTATAAGGAGTTATTTTCTCCTTCATCCGTTCCTTTTTGAAGGGAGTGCAAGAACTTAGGTATGCATGGAAAATGCAAAAAATTGATTCACCAATTAATGTCTTAATAAACAAACTTCTTATTTAAGTACAAATGTCCTATAATTTCTTTGTGGCATATTTTATTTCTATCTGTGCTTTTATATAAACTGGAAAGGCATGTTATCACCTAATGGAAAGATTATTCAGGTCATGGCCTCAATATTTTCAGTCCAAAAATGACTTTGGCAATGCAAAATCACTGTGGGCTTCTAAAACTACAAAGTAGGTAAAATGAAGCATTTTTCCTGCCTTTAATGATCATTCTTAAGTACTAAATTGTGAACTAGTGCAAAAGTGTGTATGTGGGGGTATGGTGCGTCTGTGTAGATCCAAGTGTATCTGCATTCCATGTGTTGTAATTGATTAAACAGTAATTTTATTTTGGTTTTAAAACAAGTAGAATTCTAGCAGGTTACTAGTCAATCACTCTAATAGGTTTGCCAAAAAAATTTTCACAATTTCTCCTATATTGTAGCTGCTAGTTAAATATATTATCATCTGCTACTTGTTTCTCAAAGTTTCATATGGGCTTTGAAGAAAGAACATTTAATGGGGTTTGAATTTATTTTTACTATAATTTTATTAAGAACTTTTTACTTTCTAAATCTATAATTTATGTAAATTTACATCTTTGAGATGAAGACTTTTTCATGATTATATGTTGTATTTTCTCAAAGTGTAGGGAAACTGTAACAGTTATTGTGAAATAAGCCCGAAGAAATTAATCATCCATTATAGTGTAGTATTTTTTCTAAAAGGCGAAAGTAGATCTTTTTTAATAGAACATATACATTAAGAATGGTAAAACTTAATGTGAAAAATAAATGTGTTCTTTTTCCCCCCTTTTCTGTATTCTTATGAAAAAAGAACATAGTACTTCAGATTAAGCTGGTTTGAGTTTTCTGTTTCTTCTCAGACTACCTTTTTAATAACCAAGTATGCTATCAGTAACGACATACATGGCATTCTTTGGAAGCGATTCCTTCTGGGGGTGTTTTTTAAATTCTGTTTACAGTTTTTATTCCTAAAGCAGAAGTAAGGAGGGCTTGAGAGATGGTGAGAAGATAAAACTGAGGGAAGTTATGGTTGTGCTGAGAATGTGAATGGCCTCTGTTTGCAGTGTGCTCCTCTTGCAGAGGAACAAAGTCAGTGTCCAAGGTGACATTTCCGTCACTTTTCCAATCGTTCCCTTCTTGAGTCATTCTGGTTTCTTACTTTAACAGATATCTTATTTTTAAAGATATGATTATTATTTGAGCATGAATGGTGTCTACATTCCCTTTCTTTTCTTGTTATTTCTTTTCTGCTTCCTAAGAAGTATTTAGAGAAAATGGAAGTGCATTCTAGTCTTACATACTGTTTATTTGATTACAGGAAGGAATTAAAAGAAGGGGTTATCTTCCTGTTATGTTTTAATTATTTGTACCAAGTCCAAAGCAGTTGTTGCAGCCTTCTTTTTCTTATTATTGCATTCCTTCGAAAATGTCCTCCTCTCACTTCACTTTGGTGTTTGCAGTTTAAGCCATGCAATCTCATTTTGATAAAATGTCATTTAAAAACATCTTCATTCTAAAATTTTACATTTGTGTTGATAAATTACTCCATTTTCCCTAAAAATGGAAGTCTCATTAAACAATTGATCCTTTCAATGTCTACATCAGTATCTTCAATCACTTTCCCAAAATAGTCATCAAAAAGCCTTAAGCTTTATAAAGACTTTTTTCCAGGAAATCGAAACTAGCCATGCAATATTTAATTATTCTTGTCATATAGTGTTTTCTTACTAAAATCGTGAAGGTTAATATCAACCAGAAGTTAGCAGTATTTTCCTTTGCCAGGTTGAGCATTCATACTTGCCAGATTCCACAGATTCCATCATGGGGTTTAAGAAGCTTTTCTTTTTTTTTTCCTTTCTTTTTCTTTTTTTCTTTCTTTTTTTTTTTTTTTTTAGATTATTGGGCTGGATATGCTTACTATCTCAAATATTGGGAGTATTTACTTGTCTGATTAAATGCAGTGAAGCAGGAAATACAGTAATCTAGACTCAGCATTTCTATTAAATTTCATAGAATCATAAAATATTTTAGATCAGAAGGGACCCCTGAAAGTTGTCTAGTTCAACGCTCTGCTCCAAGGGACTTGTCCAGTCCACCTTCATGGTAATAAATGAATAAATTAAAAAGAAAATCTAATTTCCCCAATTCCAACTTGTGTTTGCTGCTTCTTGTCCCTGTCTCTTGTCCCATTGCGGTGCACTTCCCAGAAGGGTCTGGCTCAGTCTTCTGTGTCCTCCATCAGGCAGTTGTAGACAGCAGTAAGGTCTCCTCTTCCCCTTCTCTTCTCCACGCTGAAAAAGGCCAGCTCTCTCCGCCTCTCTTGGTATGTTGTGTTCTTCTTGGTATGTCGAGTTCCTTTACTAGCTTGGTGGCTGTCTGCTAGCCTTGCTTTTTAAGACATTTCTTAGAAATTCATGAAAGCAATTTTGTGAAGGTTGGTTTGGTTTTTTTTTTAGTTTGGGATATGTATATCCTTAGAAGTTTGCTCGGAGAAACAATAAAATACTAAACAGTAATCTTAAATGAATTGAGATTATTTTATGCGACTCTTCAGATGATGACTGTTAATATACATTTGTTAGGTTTATTTAAAATCAGATCATGAAGTAATAGAGGAAGTATTTTTTATCTCTGCTACCCTTCGGTAATGCTGACATGCATTTTCAGTGGAGAACGGTGGTGGAGTGGTGGGGTACTCTGACAGCAGCTTTAATAACTGTCAGTATAAAATGAAGCTTTTTCTTCCATCTTTCTCAAAAACATTTACTGTTTTTTAAGACACAATACCTTTTGTTAAGTAAGCCTCCAGAAATGTTGTCTGGGGTTTTTGTTTTGTTTTGGTATGAGATATGTTCTTGCCTTGTAACTAATTCAGTCATCTGCTGAAATTAGAATTTTACAAAAATATTACTTTAAGGCAAAGACTAAGCATGAGAATTAAAATGAAAGTTAATTTGGGGGAAAAACTCCACAAAATTATTTTCTGCTTATGAAGAAATATCTTTTCAATCTGAACAGCAGTGTACAGTACACAATATTAAAGCATATAGTAATAAAAAAAAGCAAAAATCACACAGTAGAGTAATTTATTCACATTGTGGCATACATTGAGGGCCTACCTATGGAGAATTCCTAGGGAGAAGTCCTAACCTTACTGGAAAAAAAAAAAACAACTCAACAGTATGACTTTAGATAACTTTCAGGGGTTTTTTTCTGCTGTTTTTAAAACATAGTAATTTGTATCTTAAGTCGTGAGCATAAATTTAATTGTATCAAAGTATATGCATACATTTTTCCTTTAGGTTATTTTTACAAAATGCATAGATGTACTACAGCACCAGGTGATAACTGATTGTCATAGACAACCGGACATCTGGTGTTAATGCCGTTGTCTCGGTTTATAAAATACTTATCAGTTATTTTACAGGTCAATGACAAGGAAAGGAAAAAAAGTGCATTCTTCATAAAAATATAAAGAAATACATACTATATTGTAATTTGCAGGGATTTTTGTAACTTAAAGATAGAGACTGTAATAAGTACAAACTGAAAGAAATGGTGATTTTTGTACACGGTATTTCCCAAGAATAAATGCAAAGTAATTAAATGCTATTTGTCCTCTGTTAAATAAAGTAATACAGACTATTGGAAAAAATCCCTGAATAAGAGTAAGAAGTTGTTTAGGAGACTATGGGGGGGAAAGAATGTATTCTTTAACTACAGTATTGAGCTAATTACAGAACAGTATTTTTTTATGTACATAAAAGGCAAACATGACACAGATAAATAGTTCTAGATCTAGTTAAGTGTTTTATATTAGAGTAATGTTTAAAGTTCAGTGATGAGGCAAAATGCATATTTCTAAAACTATTTTAGGTATTTTTCACAGTTCCAGTTATTTACTAACACGTACATAACATAAATGATCACTAAAACAGAGTCCTTAAGTTGTCTGACAGTTTCTTCTATGTTCTTTTTATTCAGTCGTTTGGCCAAACCACTGTTATATCAGGTTGATACTTTAGACTTTGTGTCTGGTTGAATAATATGAGCTTTAGGTGATCAAGGCTATTGCAATTCAGGACCTGTACGGAACTGATCCCTTCAGAACACTAGCGCATGTTTTCTGGGCTTGAAAGTGAGACAAGTTGCAGATGTGTGTTTATATGCTCAGCAAATGAAGTCTTTGAAGACTATACAATACATAATTCACATAATGCAAAAGCACTTAGAAATCCGCTGGTCGAATCATCATGGTTGTGGCTTTGAGAGAGTATCCCGAGCCTTTCCAGTAGTACCACTTGATACCATTGAACTTGTTGTTGTTCTGTCGTAATGGATAATACATTCCGTTGAGGTTAGAAGGACCACATGCATCAAACCACCATCCTGCAAGACAGAAAACAAAGAAAAACATCAGCAGAGGTAATTTTCAAAATAGTATATAAGGACACTTTGTTGTCCTGAAATGAGAAAGAAATCTAACCCCAGGTTTTCATTCTTACTATTTGGAAGTGTCAGTATAAAATACTTGCCTCAAATTCAGAAAAGAAAGGTATTTATGTATTAACTACATATTCTTGAAGCTTATGTAATATATTGTAGTTTAAAATTGAGACGGCAAGGTGTTCAATCAAGCTTAATTTATAATTGCTATCAAACATTATTGTTGGCAGTCTGAGGGCATAGTTCAACTTGTGCTACAATGATACTGAGTTGTCTCTGGTTCTTATCTGCTCTTTGGTAAATTTCTGTTCTTCACAGATTTGAACTCCTTTCTTAATTCTTTTTAGAGGATTAATTCAGTTATCTGTTTCGGTTCTCTGCGCAGATCAGTTCAAAACCTCTCTGCTGAAACTTGGTAAGAAGGAAAAGGAGAAAAAAGCTGCCCAAACTTATTTTGTATCCTTATGGCCCTGACCTGTTAGTGGGTCATAAGGAAAATTTATTTTTATTAATAAGATAATATTTTTATACTTCTGTTATGATGGCGATAATGTGTGTGTTCTGTTTTGCAGGGCAGTAATCCAATTATCCTTTTGGATAAACTGAAGCTGTCTTTTGTCTTGCAACTTGTGCTATAGGGAAATGAACCATTGCTTAAGAGATAACAGGAAGAGAAGTCAAATTCACAAAGCAGTTGTTTACATTTCAGAATGTGGAATTCTAGATTGACAAATTACGGAATGGCTTGTGTGGTTCCAGATAAATATATCACCTAAGCCTCCAATAACTAGTGAACAATCATTAGAAGAATGTAGATATCTCATGTATGTGGTGTATCTTTGCCATTTCGTAATTAGATTGAAATACGGAATTAAATACTTGTACCCTTCCTTGGCATGTACAGTATACAGCAGCTTTTGGGGCTTCTCTTCTCTGCATAGTTAGGGAAAGAGTTTGTGCCTAAAGAATCAGGAGCCATTTCACTGACAAACTGACTCTCTAAAACAGGTTTTTGGGGGAGAGTTAAATGTTTTGATATCTGAATGTTCTCTCGTTCCTTGGAAGAAGAATCTGCTGTCTCTCTGATTAGTTCCACAATTACAAACTTTCTTGTACACCTACTCTAGAGACTTTTTTCCCTCCAGTTTTAACTTCTTGTTTTACTTTAACTAACCTTTGTCAAATGATAAAATATTTCATTTGGAGTCACCCTACTAGTGTTTCTATCTGTGAGTTTTGGACTTCTTCAATAGTCAAAATTTACTAAGTCAAAATTATCACTATTTATCTCATAGACAATTTCAGTGCCAATAAAAATAGGAAGACCGAGAAACAAAAAAACATTCCTACCTCCTGTTAGCATTTGTGAACATTTGCAAATACATTTGTCATTGTCTGCATCCTTTGTGCTAAAATCATTTCCTGGTTGGCTTATACTACTTATTTTGCCCGCTGTCCCAGTAAGTCCTTTAAGGTAGATCCTGTAGGAGTGAGGAATGGAAAAACAATTATTATGGGGAAGTTAATGGTAGCTGATCTGCAAAATAATGATGGAATAGTTTGCAATAAATATCCTGTTCAAAGAGTTGAGTTCTCTTCTGGCCAATGTACTGTACTGCTGTAAGCTGTTTTGCAGCATGTTTTCGTATAAGCAGAAATGGTCAGCACAATAATCTAATAAACAGCCTCCACATTTGTAGAGATGACTGTTTAGTTCATGTCATATAAGAAGAAAATGAGAGCAGGTAGATAAGAACTCCTGGATTTTTTCATACAGATCATGCATTTCTTAATACTGTAAGTACAGTGTGTGCAATTATTTTTTTAATCAAGTTCAAAAGTTTAAACCAAAACTTTTTTGATTCCTATTTTGCTGTTAGCAAAACATGGCAATGTAGCATTACAACTTTGCATCTATGAGAGATAATAGCATTACCTGGATTACTAATTCCCACTAGTAACTGATATTTTAGGAGTTCCTCAATATTTCCCTTTCTACTTTCCTAATTACTCTTCCTTTTCACATCCTTCATAGATTTATTAATGTTACGTCATCACAGGTATTTAAGTTTGCTTCCGTTCCCTGGTAAGGAAAGCTTTCAGTGAGGCTGCTGCCGTTTGGTTCTGCTTACACAGGTGCAGATGCAGTCTCAGTGGGGAGAGACACAGAGCACCGAACTAGGGAGGCGATTACACAGCTATTACTGTGTTACCTTGAATTGGAAGGACTTGAACCCTCTGCTCCCACAGTATCTCTTTGGTGATTGCATTTCTGTATCAAATAGCTCGTCCTTCTCAGAGGTATTCTATTTGCTTAAGGAGGAGATCTGACTCTGTGAGGAGAATTAACTTGTCCCTGGATCAGTCTTCATCTTGCATGTAATTCTCTGCTTATGATAGAAGTTGTCTTTGGTAGTTTAACAGATTATTTTAAGCCATTTTATATTCCCTATTTGAAGATATTAAGAATGAATGAATTTTATTTCATTTAGGTTTCAAAAGATCAGCTCATTACAGATTTTCTCAAAAATCTCAAAGTTAAATATTCTGGTTTTTCTTAAGCTGAGTTCAAAATTCTGTAAGCCAGTTTCTAACATAAATGGTATTAAAGGTTCCAAGTATAATGTCTGAGCCTAGGCTTGATTTTCAAATACCATCTGAAGTCTAATGTAAGCAGAGTATTATTCATTTATTATTATTATTATTCCATTTTTAAAAGTACAGCTTAGTATAACGGAAGATGAGAGGCAGTGGATGTAAATTGAAATGAGGGGCTCTGACTGGATATCAGGAAAACATTTTTCACCATGAGGACAGACAAGCAGTGGAATAGGTTGCGCAATCTCCACCTTTGGAAGTTATCAAGACCCAAGTGGATGAAGCCCTCAGCAGCCTGGTCTGACCTTACAGCTTTGAGATCAGGAAGTTTGACTCAAACTAAGTGCATTCTGATCTCAATTTTTCTATAAATCTGTGAAATTTCAGTTTTATGGCTCAACTCATAATCTTTCCAGCATTCAGAATGTATTAATGTTTTTAATGTAACGGAAGATGCTCTTAATTGAATACTTTCTTAGGTTTATTCTCTTCATAATGTTAAATATATTCTTTAAACCACTGCTTTTTATGATGCATTCCATGTTTGGTTGCATATTAAAATAAAGTATCTATTTACAGACAACCATCTTAGTTTTCAGTAATTATTTTTTAATATTGTAAATGGACAAGGGTAATGACCCATTTTGCAAAGGTTGCCTTTATAAGTATTTTAAAGCATTACTTTAAAAAAAATCTCTGCTGTAGATTCTGACTGTTTCCAGATGAAAAAATATTTGCTTTGGAATTGAGACAACTGTATACTACAAAGGCATTAAGATCTAACGTTTGGGGCCGGGGGTGAGGAGGGGAGATGCTGATAGTTTTGGATTGCTTTGCATATAAGATTTGAGTTGAAATAACAGCATCAGTTCTCTCAGGTGTCAGATTGACTTTGTTTACAACAAATAGTGCTAGAAATCTTAGAGGAATTCATTTTAATTTAGACAATTTTTCCGTCCAGTCACCTAAAGATCCCTGAATCTGTAAGATTCTTATGAAGAAACATTTCATGGACCATGTAGTAGGAAAGCATCTGTTATACTGTAGAGACTCTAGTTTCTTCTATAACCAATTGAACAATATCTACTGAATTTACAGAGAGCCTGGACAATGAAGTATGAACTCCCCATATATTTCAGCTGTGGCCGATACTATTTCAAATGTATAATACTATGATAATATTTATTTATATACAAAATATTTATTTAAAATGTATATTATTTCCTATTTTAACCAAATATGTAAGAAGAAATTGTGAAGCTTTACATTTTACGGAATGATGGGCGCTTAAGTAATAGGTTCATTAAATTCTGGTGTTCAAATTGACATGTTTGTTGGGGGGTGAGACTGGACATTTGCTATTAGCTTCATTTTCACAGGTAGGAGAGTTATTCTTTGAGAGTCCAAGCCAGTGGGTCACGGAAGGAGAAGGTAGCATTGCCTCAGTGTACTCTTCATGACAACAGACCCAGCTCCTATTAGCCACTGGCTTAAGTGGAAAATCTCCTTGCAGTATTATTCATCTTAGTCATCCACTTTCCAGAAATGTATTTATTGTGGGAAATCGGGATTTGATAGCAACTGCAGAGAGGTTCCTATTGCCCTGAAGACTGTGCGTTGACATCTGCTATATTGGCACATATATCCTATCTTATACCATACCATCTCTTCACCTTTGTGCATCTTGTGTGTTACATTCACCCAGTGTGCACTAGTAAAATACACATTCTCTCCATTGGAAAAAAAATTATTGTTTTAGGCAAGAGGTGAAAAATGGAGGAAATATTATTTTCTGAGTGAACTGAAAAATAGTCATAATTTTTATGAAATAAGGTCATGAATCTACACAGTCTAGACTGATTATTATCAGATCTTTTTTATTCAGATCTGATTTTTCCGCTTACCTGTATTTTAGTTCTTCACTTGCTAGAGAGAAGTGGTCATACAATGAATATGCTTCATTTCCTTCCCAGTCTTTCAGTTGTATCTTAAGAACGTAACGCTTCTGATTAGTCAGTTGAGAGACAAACTCATTTCCCAGCCAGTACTCCCCAGCAGGATCACCAAATCCCTGTAATTCAAGTTGTATATTTAAATAGCTTTGTTTTGGTTTTTTTCTGAGTTTGAAATGATCGCTTTATCAGTTTTTAGGTTTAATAGTTTTCATTCTGTCAACTAAGAATTTTACTGTGTCTGTGAGGGTTATAGATCTGTAATATTTCAAAAAGTTAATTTCAGCAAAGACAAACTGAGGAATTTGAAATCGTGAATCAATATTACTTAGTAGATTTGGAGCAGTTTCTACTGTTGCCACTAGAAACACAAATATAAATAACTCAAAAAATGTGTACATATCATGGAACAGTTGATTAAAGGAAAGTGAGGTTTCTCTTTAAAAACAAACATCACACTTGCAAGTCTGCTTAGGCAAACAACTTGTACTGCTGTGACATTTTCTAAATGAACATCTAAGGACAAAGACAACTTTTTAAACCTGCTTACATTCTAAGGATGCTATCAGTGTAACTTTATTATATGAGATTTCAGATAATAATAACCAATATTAAGGTTTCAGAAAACATCGTTTACCATCTTGTACTCTCTCCATGTCCGGTGGAAGTCCACACTGCCATCTTCACGTCTCTGAATAACTGTCCAACCTCCTCCACCAGTTTCCATGTCACAGTAGGCCTACCAGAGGAAGTGTGTAACAGCGTAAGCCCATGCAGTCATGGGAAAACAGAAACACAAAGCATGTACTTCGCATAATTCTATATAGTGGCAAGTTTTAAAGTGTCCAAATGCAAAATGTGCATTAACCTAAAAATGCTGGGTTTCATAGCTTTCATGCAAATCCGTTGTGGTTGTCCACAAAGAAATGGGATTCCTCAGTGGATATCAGGCTTAACAGAACACAAATGACACCTTGAAAATAGCTGATAGCTGGTGTTAAAGGGAGAAAAAAATGAATGTAGATTCTGATTCTGTACTTCCCTCTAGCACTGATATTTTTGTGAGTTTCCCGATGAAATATTTCCCCTAAAAGTTGTTTTCACTTCTCCATCTTTTTTGTGAGAAACCCATTCAAATTTCCCATGGCTTGTCAGAGTATACATACTGTTAAATTCAGGCAGTGAGCAAACTGAAATATGTTTTTATTTCCACTGTCATTGTTCAACGCCTTTGCAGATGTTCTGACCCCAAAGTTAAATCTAAGTGTAGAACAATTAATTATTATCTGAATGTTAAATCTTGAAGACATGTTATTATACAAACTGCGATGAATATATTATATTCTAGAACAAAAAAGTAACAACTATCAGATGTTTCCATATATTCATAAATCGTCTTTGATTTACGAAGTTATTGCTAAACATTCGAAAGGATTAACACGTAATAGGCAGTTCACTGAACAGAGTTTTAGAATACCCAATAAAGGCACCCCTGGCACAGTAAAATTCAAATTTATAGGTGACTTGTTCAGTCAATCTCCTTCTACATTAAAATAGAAAGTGACTGATTTAAATAGAATTCTGGTGTATGTTCACTGTAGTGGCAGAGATAAAAGGTATTACTGAAGGTGCCAATACACTGGGGAGATACTGATGGAAAAAAAACCTTTTGAAAATTTAGATGGAATTTTTGAGTGATGTTTGGGAGAAATAGGTGATAAATTAACAAGAAAGTCTTGTGAATATGTGAATATTTAGGACCATTTTTCTTGAGAAAGGATTTTAAATTGTTGCATCTAATTCTGCTTTTCTGTAACTAGCAGAATTTAAAAGTGTGAAGTCAGTGGAGTTAAGCTGGTGTGAAATAGTGTAATGAAAGTCAAACTGAAATCAGTATCTGTTTAAATTGCATGTTAGTACTGATATTAATTTTAAGAAAAATCTTAAATTTCTTGTACAAGTATTCCTGTCTGGAGAGTTCACAGTTAATGCTTTAGGGTCTCTCATTTGGAAGTTTAATATTTAATTTTTTTACCACTTTCTGCCAAGATACTGAAGTTCTATATCCTCTTCAGAATTATTTCACATCTTTGAAAAGTTTTTAAATTATAGTTTGAGGATTAAACTATGTTAACTTCTAACCTGTATTCTAGATCTTCCATCAAATAAGTGAAGTTGCATCTTCCCTTTCAGTAGTGAGGCCAAGATTTGGCTTCTTACACTTTGATAGGATATTTCATCTGTGCAGATTGATTAAAAGAAACCACCTAGACTGGAGTGTTTTCTTATGAATTTTGATGTTTCCTTCTTTGTTTAAAAAAATCTCTCAGTGATATTCCTTCTTACCTAACTTACTACTGCTGCTTGTCACAATATGCCTATAAATGCCCCAAATCATGACTGAATGACACTGAACCTGTATGTCTTTTTCATCCTCTTCTACAGGAGACTGTCTCAGCAGTGTTAGCAGACAGCAGTTTTGAGTTCTTCGAACTGTTAGACATCCTGGAAACTCACTAAAAAAGTGGGACTTCAGAGAAGCCAGAGTTTCCTTCTGTCCTGTGGCAGTGTTTTGTGCATCTTCTTAGGAAGAAGAGCATGCTCCTTACTAAATTTTCAATATAGCTGGCTCTTTTAGGGTTTGCATGTATTTCTGTGTATGTGTATGGTACATATGTTATACACACACATATATTTACATGCATCAGACAGGGTATTTACAGTGCAAGCAGTGGCATATATACTGTTTAAAGACTTTTGAAAGGAAAGAAAGCCCTTAGAGCTGCAAATAATAAACATATTAGTGTTTCAGTAGGCTGTAACACATTGGAAATCTGAAGCAGATACTGTATTTTGAGGTTGTATCTAGACTGTCTGTTCAACATCAGAGAATCCTGAGACATTCAACTGGAGATTTTTAGGAAAGATAAAAAAAGAAAGAAAAGAGTTGGATTAGGGATTACTTGTTAAAGTATGTCATGTGAATGGAATTTAATTGAAAGCAACTTTAATTTGTACTGATGTATGCAATTCCTTGCACCTCATAGCCTGTTTTTTGTTTGATTTTACTAACCTCTGTATTTAATGACTGATAAAGATTTGGTAATAGCATATAAATTAAATTTAGTAAAAATAAAAATTGCCTTGAAAAGGAAAGGTTGAAGATAGGGTATTGTAAAAGATGATCAATCTGTTTTAGAAAGCTAATTCATGGGATGTTTAATGCCTATGAGAAAATTAATTTCCACAGGAGGCTATGAAGAGGGGTACTAGGGATGGGCTAAAGCAGATGCAGATACTTTTTATTAAGCATCGCTACAAGTTAAAATGCTGATTTAACAGTGGTCAAATATCATTGGCTGTAGAGAAAGTTGTCGACTCTGAAGCTTCACCCCCTGAAAGGACAGTATAAGCAGCCAGACTGAGAATAGAACTGTTTCACCCTTCTCTGAAACACGTAGTTTTTAACCACTTACAGAGGGAGGCCAGATATTAATTTACATGGGCCACTGGTCCAGTCTGATATTGCTATTGTAGACGTTAGTTGATGGTTTTGAATGTTACATTCAATTTCCTTGATGCCTATCATCTAAATATCAATTCAGCTGGAATTATTACTTTGAAGATATAAATGCTTTAAAATAGCACTTTAATTAGTTCTAATGAGATGAAAATATTCTCAAACAGTGAATGACTGTGAATGTCTTACATAAAATGTTCCTGTTACAGCCAGTATCCATTTTGTATGTGAATGGTAAGACAACTAGCTTTTATAGACACTATAGACTCTTTGGGATAAATGCTGGGGTACTGCAAATTTGTTCCCGAAGGGAGAAGCAATTTAGTAGGAACTGAAACACATAATAAGAAATTGAAGAATAGAAGTCTATAAAAATCTCGCGTAGATTTTTCTTACCAGTAATGATTTTATAAAGTTTATGTGAATTTGGGAGTATAATTTTTCCACACCAAAAATTTCATGTCAGCCATCTGTAAGTACTTTTAAAAGATGCCACTTTTATGGCCTTAGGAAGGGAAATCCTTTTCTTTCTTGGGTGGAAAGTGTGGCACAGGCAACGGGAATGTACTGGTTACATCATCTCCTTCTAGTGTCTTAGTAACTGTTTTAAAAGATGAGATTATTGCTGTTTGAGATTTCAGTGTATGGTTTCTAAATGCTGTACTTCGTGGTTGCACACTTGCTCCCCTGAACTAGCTAAGAAGTGAAAATTCTTTTTAGCACCTATTAGGTAAGCATCATACAGCAAAATGTTTTGCTTTCAGGCTTGACTGGCAATTCAGAACCCATCTTTCAAGCCCTCACACATGCAGCTTTGCTTATGAAATCATTCTTTGCTTTCCAGATCATTTCCCTAGAAATCAATTCTCTGACTACTTACTGTAAAACTAGGAACTTCAAATTTACATACACACTGATTTTTCATTTGGGAAAAAATAAAGTCAATGAAGAAAAATGGCAGTAAAGATTACAGAAAGAAAATTAATGAAATAAGTTGATCTATTTTTATTACTCTTTACTAAAAATACTTAAGTGAATGATGTATATTTATCAGTAATTTTAAGGAGGGAGATGGGCTATTCAGTAAAATGAAGATTAAGGAAAAGATTTGCTTAGTTTAAAATAAACACAATAAATTGCTGTGTCAGTCTGCAGAGGGAACAATTTCTTTATGATGTATGTGAAAGATGAGGGGAGAGGAAGCATTTATTTGGACTATAACTTCTTTTTTTAAAAAAAAAAATCATCATTCTCCAGTAAAATGATATGCATGTAAGGCCTTCTCTAACACTCATTACTAGAACAGAACTCTTCTGACCTTTCAGCCTAGCCTAGGTTTTATATTCAAAAGGAAGAAATGTAACATTTCATAAAACTAATAAAAATAGATACCAAGATTAGGCAGGCAGCAGGAGTCTTCAAACAGATGCCAAAAAGAATAAAGAGATTAGCCTCTTAAATTACCACAAATTGGCAGGGGGAATATTTGATTCATCTTGTGAACTGCTTCAGTACTTACAGTTCTAGCAGCTGCAGCACTGTGAGAGCCAAGGTCAGCTGTTTATGTTTTTCACCTTCAGCTAAAGATCAGTGCTGTAGTTTTGAAAATGCTGTAATGTACGTGTAACCAGAAGTAGCCCCCTTTCCAAAGATGATAGGCACGTAAGCTGTGAGCAGTCAATTTGACGTCTTCACTGTCTAGGAAGTTGACTTTCAGAGCAAGTAATTTTTCTTCTTTTTTCTTGGATATTTGGGGCATAAGTGTTTTCAGACCTACTTTCTGAATGAAGATCCACTACAGTTCTTATACAAAAGCAAGTGCAGTTGCCACATCAGTGCAGTGTCCCTTTGCATCACTTCTGGCTGTCGTCTGAGCACTTTTGAGTCATGATGCTCAATGATTTTGTATTCTGCTACCTCTAGCTCCTAGAGATGTGACTAGATAAGAATTGCGGTCTTAATTTCCTTTTTCCGGAAAAAATAACTACACGTGTGGTTTATAATGTAATTTAACCTAATACCAAAAGAAAAGACATTGTCTGAAAAAGACAGACAATGTAAAATTCACAAAAAAAAAAAAAAAAATCTGACCTCGTACTGTATCGGAGAAGCTATGAAGCTATGGATATGCTCCTTTTTAATGTTTGGGGTTGGAAACAATTTGTGTAGGTGTATTTTAAATGTAAGGTCCATGGCATGGGCTGCTTTTGAAATGACTAGCTAGTTGTCTGGATGATCACTTTTTAGGAAAGTTATGCCAAACCATTTTCTTGGTAAATTCAAATTTGCCCAAATCGCTTTCTGCAAGAAAGTTTTGGTTAAAAAGGCCTTGGCTTGGAATGTGTGTCGGTTCTGGGACAAAAATTCAGCTCAACAGGGGTGAAAATGGGGAAGAGCTTAGCCACTGCTTCAGCCACTGTTTTAAGATTCGGGGTGATTCATTGGCAATAGTTGTGATTAACGGCTGAGCTAATATATTAGGGTCATCCAGACTCAACTCTTCTGCCTGGCTAAGACCAGGAGAGGTTAATTGGTTCAGGTGACTGCTGTAAACATGAAGCTATCGACTTGTCATGGGTTTGCCTCTGCCATTTTTCCTTGTGTCAGCAGTCTTTTGCTGTTTTTCCTCAGTGTTTTTAAAAGGACTTAGCTTTTGTCCTAGTGCAGAACAGGAAAGCTTGAAAGCTTGAAAATATTAATGGAATGAAATAATTGTTTTCCACTCAGCTCTCGTATGTAATTCTTTAGCTTTGGATTATGATGGGAGACAAATTAGTAAAGTGGGATCAGTTACAGATTACACAGAAGTTGTTTATAAGCCTGTTGGGAGGTCAGAAGGTGTTACAACAGGAAAAGACAAAAACATAAACAGCAGCGCAGCACTTTTGGCAAATAAAAAAGGTCATTCTGTTTCCTGGTCCGTGTGGCCATCCACATCATAAACAGTTGAAAACGTTGTAAGGTGTTGATTATCCCTAAACCTTCACTTCTCCTGACAACTCCTCTTATGCATTTGTATTTGTATAAAAAATCTGCATCAGATTAAAACTTTTTAGTCTCTTATTTTTCATGTCATATAGTAAGTAAAACCTTCACTGTCTTTTTAAGTGTCTTTTTCATTCTATCTGAAGTGGGCAGAATAAGATTGAAATTCTTTAATATTATTAAAAGAATTACTGATTTAATTAAATTATTACATTTTAACTACTTTTTTTAACCTAGTCAATTACCAAAATGGGTATTTTTGTTAAGTGATTTAAGCCTCCATGTTCAAATGTAAAGCATTTCATATTTTATAGTCTAGGAAATTTGTGACTGTACTTTTGTTTCAGTGATAGAATATTTTAGTAGGTTTTAGTTTCGTAGAAATGTGTGTTACTCTGGCTTCTCAGATCATATAAATTGCCTAAACATTTATGGCTTTGAAAATGCAGTGCTAAAGTTTACGACAGAAATTTTCATTCTGTAATATAGCACGCACTTGTGCCTGCTTTTAGAAAATATGTATGCTCTGTATATTATATTTGATAGTAAAACTGAAACCAAAGGTAAAAGCTTGCAACAAGTAATATTAAGACATTCAAGGAATGTAACCGTTCCTGAGTTGTCTAACAAAGACTGCTGCAATCTCTTACTTTAGAGCTGCAGTAGCTTGCATTTCTTTTAGCATTTAAAATTGTGAATGTAGATATCGATGCTATTTAAATACCATTCTGCTTCATGTGTAATAAAGCACTTTATTGCATCTTATGTAACTAATTTTCTTGTGAAACAGATGTATTGACTATAGACTAGAGTATTCCAAAGGAAAACCAGCCTCTTTTCTTTTTATTTTTCTCAAGAGAGACAGACTGCAGATATCATCATTTCTCTAGATATCATCTGAAAAAATTGCAGGATTTATGTATTGTATTTTATAGAACTTACCAAACAAATTGCTTATTACCTTTAGTTGAGAGCTTTGTAACAGTAAAGATCACAAAGTCTAGCTTGGGCTAGATGAAGTTCTGGCACTTCAAAGACTAGTCACTGCTGAACTTAATTTCTAAACCTTCACTATCAAGACTTGCTTTCTCTGTCAGAGTTTTACCAATTGCTTTTCCAGATGGGGCCTCATTTTTCTCTGCTTTTGTACATTTTCTGTTAGTTTTTTTTCCCCTAAGTATTTCTGATATAATAAACTAGAGCCTTAGGAATTCCATAAAATACTTCATTTTTTCTAAGGAAGCATCTACTATATGAAATAATTCAATAACAACATTAGAAAATTGTTTAATGTTTGTCTAAGAAATATATTAAGCATTTTTGCTATGTACAAATGTCCCTTAGCCTCCTCAGCCTGCTGTGTCTGAAAAGTTGGAAACAAACGTTCATCATTTGAGCCCCACTCCTCAGAATGCTCAGTGCAGTTTTGGTTTTTTATCCTCACAATCTGCCTGGGACTTTTCTCCCTTTCAGATTTTATTGATTGTTTCAACTGAATTATACTATCTGAAGCTCTATCATTTTATTTACTGCAGTAGACGGAGCATCTGTCAGGCATCCAGTGTTTCATCCACTGAGTGCCATTTTTAGCTGAAGGTCTCTTCTATAGAGGTATGATGTATTGCTTTAACTTAAGTGGACATTGAAGTTCATTTCAGTTAAACACACAGGGGGAAAAAAAGGTCCACAGAGGAATTTAAACTGATCTAGTGAAACCACTGCAAACTCTCATCTTTTATTTAAATCAGAGCAGTATTTTCCTGGAAAGTCCTCTCTGTTACCCAGTGTCAGTTGTGCTGATCTAATTGCTAATCTAATTGTTACACAAATGCCCTTAAAACTGCATAACAAAGAACTGGAACCCATACATGAGTCCAGCAGTAGTAGATTGCTTACATGATTATGCAGCCATGAGTACTCTTCCATGCCCCTGATTTTACCTCCTTTTGCCACCTGAGGGGACTTGGGTATATGAAGCAACTAAGAACTTAGAGGAGGCAGGAGATTGCTGATCATGCAGAGCAATTGTATTGGAGTTAGAGATTTTATAAAGAAATTACAGTACTATATTGCTTTAATTGCATTAATTATGTGGAAACAAAGAATGAGATTCTGGCATGCTGAAGTGAACAACAAACCACTTATTCATTTCAACTGAGCCAAGATTTCACCTGAAGGACTTTCTTCTTCCTGTGAGACACTCAGATCTGTAAGTGATGAAACGCTCATAAAAAAACATGTTAAGTAATAAACTTCACTCTTAACTAGCCTTTAAAATAGCATATTTACCAGATCAAATAACTTTTTAACACACAGTATGCCTAGGTAGCACTTTATAGCCACACTACCTTCTTTTCTTGTACAGTGTTTGGAACTGTTAAAGTGTAGATTCCACTTGTTGTCAGTCCAGATTTGAAAGCTTCAGCACAGTCTTTGAAGCTGATTTGCTCCTCTTTAGCTATGAAGTTGTTCTTCGCTGTTAAAAATACAATAGAAATTGAAGGCATTAAGAGGAGATGAATAAAAGTTAATAAGAAGCAATTAATGATGTAATCAGCTTAAAGCTTTGCAGTTCCGAAAAATATGCCTGGTCCTGAAAGAAATGACAGATCAAGGTATTAATTATATGTGTTGTCACTTTATATTATTTAGAGACGTTATTCTGATACGGGCATGGTTGCTTGATAGGTTGAAAAGTGCTGACACTACTATGTGGAATAAGACAACTTAGGACGTAGCATCTCATGCAGTTGAACAGTTTCTGCTTCCATTCATTGCCTTTGCTTGACTCCTACATCCATTACAATCTCTGCATGCATTAACTACTATTACAAACATATCTAACTAGTCAACCTATTACATTAATAATGACCTTTGGCCAGCACTCTAATATTGTGAAATCTAACGTAGGAGTTGTGATATCTAATGTTAAGTGTTACGAAGTCTTTTATAATACAGCTGACTGGAATAACTACTCTTACAAAGTTTTAGCTAGTTTTTTTGCCCCTATACTGAGCAGAAACAACTTTGTATGTACCAAGCTCAGCCCAACCCACTGAGGCGACATCCCTTCTGGAATTCATTTGTGTAAAAAATACATTTTAATATGGCTAAGCCTTCTTATTTTACAGAACAATCTAAGGCTCATCTTTTCGTTCAGTTCTTTGTTAACTATGGAGGTTGGAATTTCCTGGCATTTCGCCTGTGGACTGATATTTCATATTTGACCCTTTTGGAATTGGTTCTGTGTATTTTCCCTTTTAATTTAATCTAACAAGCACAGCCAGTTAGTACAAAGTTTTAGGTGCCATATAAATACATGCTTATATTACAGTTGTTTATTATGTTCTTTTTAGCTTGCTTATTCATTATTTACCTGTTTACATGCTTTGCCTTAAATATAAAAATAACACGTTCAGTTTTAATTGCTTTTCCACACTCTATTGTTTGTATACTGTCTTAGAAGCTTTCCCTGCTAATTTTGTCTTTTTGGCAAACATTCATTATTTTTTCCACTCTGGGTTTAACAGTGTTGTAGCCAACATGACTTTGACTTGTTTACTTATTTGTGCACTAGCATAGCAGATAACATCAGTAGGAACATGTACAGCCTTGGTAATGGTATTTAAGGGGATAGTGTCAGTTATTAAGACAAAAAACTTGGGATTTACTTTGTTTAGAAAAACCTAAAACATCATATCATTTAGGGCACTACTGAAAGCGAGGACTTCTGAACGTCCTTTTCCTTTTTTGTGATCCAACTTATAGTAACGTAGCATAGTCTGTCTATACTGTCTTTTAAGTTGCAATGACAGCTATTTTAAAATCTTCCTAGTATTTAATTTTAAATATTTTTTTCAGAGATTCTACATTCTTGTGTATTTCCCACCCTGGGAACTTTACAGGCAAACATTCCAGATTCTTTACTTTTTTATATACAACAGCTGTATCTTCTTAATTTGTCAAAGTTCCGTATCAAACATAAAATTCAAGGTAAAGAATTCGTTCATTTGTTTCAATCCCATTTAGCCATAACTTTCAGTTTATGGTTTGTGTGGGTTTTTTATGGAGCCTGTGAATCTGCATAAATTTGGAAGCTATGCTCGGTGGCTACGATTTGTTGCAGGGCTGTCAGGCATTTCGGGGTGAGATTATTGCCTATAAAATTTGCCAGGCTGAGGGATTTTTAGGATGAACAGGAAAGCTTCAGTGAAAGACTGGAGGACTTTGGGGAGTACCTGCTGCCCTGGGCTGGTGCGTTCTGTTGTTTGGGGCATACATAGGTGCTAAAAATTGGGCCAGTGCTGATTCCTTTGCCTTTAATAGCCACTATAATTTGTCCTTTCTTTGATCAACTCTGTGTGCACAGAGCAATGAGAGGTGGCAGAAGCAAACTTTGTGAGCCAGGAAGAAAAACTACAGGCCTACATCGCGCAATCTAACCGAGATATATAGTCAAGGGAGCGTATACTGCCAGACGAATGAATGCCATGTGAGATGAATGATACTTGGCATCTCTGTATTTTGTTGAACCGCTCGAGAAGTGGGCAGGCAAACCAATATAAACCACAGAAGATGAACAAGATGTTGAAAAGAAACCACACAAATCTTGTGGTTGTCTACCCCCCCCCCAAAAAAAATTGTTAATTTATTCAGATGCAGAATTTAAGGCAAAAAAAATTATACTTTTTAAGAAGCAGAAGTGTGGTGAAGCTGGTTTTAAGACTTTATAGGTAATAAATGTACACAAATTAGGGAATGTCACTCAAGTGATATAAGCATGTCTGCTTTTACTTACAGTTTGGTGTAGATATCATAGTAAGCAAGTTATGAACAGTCTCCATCAGGTCATGTTGCTGTTTTTGCAGAACTGAGTTGTTCACTGTAGCTGTAACTAACTGTTTTTCTAGTTCTTCTATAATAGAATTCTGTCTGGCTACTAGGACTTGAAGCTGATCTTTTTCATCTTTTATTGACTTCAGCTGAAGTGTGTGCTTGTCTTCCATCTCAAGAACTCTTTTTTCTAGAAAGCTAAATAAAAGATTACAATTAGGCTCCCCAGAAACAATTTTGAGCTGATGTAAAGAGAATCAAGCCTGTTGCAGAAGTTTCTTTCTTCATAAGTACTCAACTTCGTTCTCTGATGCCATGCATGCAGTAGAAAGCTAAATGAAAGCTGAGTTTAGTTTGATATATATGCTTTAATTTATTATAGTAGTACATCAATAAACAACATTATCTACTATAGTCTGTATTGCAGGCTTTTAAAGGGTAACAATTTGGTGTTTGATAATTCAACATTGTGAGAGGAAAGATACAGTGAAAGATTTCATGGTTTTACCCTATTAAAAGATGAAACTTATTCAAAGATGAACCTATGAACTCTTCAAATAATATTCAAATTATAATAAAATATATACTTAACTTTAATACATGTTACAGCATTAAGACAGGGAACCGTGCAAATAGTTACTTGAAGATGTGTTACCCATCTCCAGTTCTGGAGCTGGTGTGAGTACTGGCTGGAACATTATTTCATTGGTAGTTGTTCTGATGCAGACTCTGAGAAAGCTGAGGTTAAAAGATGCGTGGCCAGAAGGGAGAAGTTCACCTAAAATCCATTGCCATTATTGAAAAAAAATCCTGAAACTTATAATTATGTTTCAAGCAGATTAGCTCAATGTCAGATTGTCTTTTGTTAGGTGAGAAACAATGCTTTTGTGTTTATGTGGGTTTTACAAGGGTAGTCTAAAGTCTGCTGAGTTCAACACAAAAAAAAAAAAAAAGGTGTCATTTTAAAATTCAGTATTTAGTTTGCTTTCCATTTGATAAGGATGCTTGTTTTATTAAGCTGGTAGATAAAACCTTTAGGGAGCATATATAAATGTAGTAGAGTAGTGAACAAAAATGTCAAAACACGTCTCCTGGGTTTTTAAGCTAATTCTTTCAAAATAAAAAGCACTTTGCACATATGGTTCTCATTGAAAAACACAGCTTTGAAGGAGAAAACTTACTGTTATTGCTGCTTTTAGATTTCTCTGTAAACTATTTATTGCCAAAAGTAAAATAAGCCCCTGGTGATATGAAAATGAAACTAGCTGGAAAAAAGGTATGAGCCTTTGGACAACAGCTGAGTACAGAAACTGGTAGGAGTAATAGCTGGATATCGGTCTGAATTTCAAAAGATTGACTAGTAAGGAACGTTGAATTTGAGCAGTAGTTGCCTTTTCTCACCAGGTTAGAAAAAAATTGTGGCAATGACCTGATCGTGTATTAGGATAGGTGTGTACTATATGGAAATAAAAGTTCAGAGATGTGGTTGCACCGGGTTAGTTTGAGTCAGGTTACAAAATCCGCAACTTCATCTGGGTAAGTCTAAAGAAGAATATAAATTGGCTATAACGGAAGTGCTGAGAAGTATTTCAGTTCTAACCTTAAGTTCTTCATATAAATGAGAACTTTAGAGAGTGAAGAATTATATATAAACAGAACACAAGAAGAATAAACCTGCATGATTCTCTAGGCCTTTAATAATATACGACCTTTGTAATGAGCATAGCTGGGTGTGGGGAGCTTCTGTACAAGGCCTTATTTTCCTGCTTGAGTACATTTGTTTCTAAAACCATCAGAAGGACACTTCAGGGAATAGCATTTTATTGGGTTGATAAGCAAACTTACCTGTTTTTTTCTTGTAATTTAGTTATCTCATTGGTCTGATCTGAAATCTGTCTTTCTAGTTTGTTTGTTGAAAGAGAGTGTTCCAAAAGCTGAAGTTCAAGTCTGGTTGTCTGGTTTAATACCTAAATAAAATTTATAAAAATATTTGGAAATCAAGATACTTTTTAAATAAATTGTAATTTCTTTATGTTGTGAAATCATGCAAATGTCTACTTAAGCCTATAATTAAAAAAATATTTTTGAACACTTAATTTGGGCACAAATGCTCATAGAATTAGAAAGAAGACAATGACAGAGTTGCACTAATTTTGTTGTTACACTACCATATATCATTGGGAATATTTCAGTAGTTTGCTACATTTCTGATCTATGGATGAGAGTTGCTGTGTACTTTATTTTTGCTGTCATACCTTCCCCTCTGTTATGATATTCTAATTTCATTACTGGAACTATTATCGTTGTTGTTCAGAGAATAATTTAAGTTGAGTTGCTTTCTCAATCTGGTGTAGAAAGTAAGTACTTTGCGTATCTAACTGGTTGAAATCTTGGCCCAGTCCTAGATAGTTCCCTCTTAGCTATTTTCCTTAATCCCAAATTATATTTTAAAGTGTTTATCAGGTGAACCACACTTTTGTTGATTCATTCCTTGCATTTTCATGTTACCTTTTCTATATGCATTGTTTACTGTCTAAATTTATTTGCATCTTTAAATGAAGAAATGCAGATATTAGGAAACATGGAAGATACTTTTTGGTTTGTATTGGGTTGCATTACATTGAGGCATGTTTTCTAGAAATATTTTCTCATTGTTTTAGAACAGCTTTTTTTAATTCAGCAGAATTTGGCTTTCCTTGGCAGGAAGAATTGATTACTCATGTCCTTCACGTTAAACAGTCATTCAGGACATGATTTCACACTTAAGTGTAATTGAAAACTATTGCCAAAAGTAAGTGTCCTTGAGAGAGCAATTGTTTGGTTAATTTCCTTATTTTGTTAATTAAGCCCTTAACCCAGTCACCAGTAATTTCAAGCAGAGAAGGAAAGTTACAGTGATGATTTTCTTCCTCTAAGCAGAAAATAATTGAATAATTTCCATAAAGACATTACTGTGAATGAGTAAATACATTCCCTTAACATAGGCAAAATACTGGGCTCCTGAATCATGCAGTTAGAAAGTTGAATTCAGTACGCCTGTGAGCTATGAACTATCAGTTTATCAAAGAGTTCACAAAGGCTTGTTTTAGGTTAAAAAAAGTAATTTAATTCATTGGATGAATTCTACAGATAGTAAAACGTCTAACAAGGATTTTAGGTTTTGCATGCTATTTACATTATATAAAATGTTATGTGCTGCATGCTTTATTCATTATTTGTTTGGGGAATTATATATCTGAATTTTCCTACCGTGTTAGCAAAACTACAAATACGTACCATTGTACATCGATTGGACTTGTCCTTATACCATATTAAAATCTGCATTCTATTTCACATAATGTCTTATTGTAGTTAATGCTTTTCAATTAAAGTAATAATTAAAGATAAATACATTAATTTGTTTAAAATTATTTAGAAAATAATATGTACAGTAGGCAAGTTTACTTCTGTGTCAATCTACTTTTCTAGTAGCCTCATCCTAATCCCTTTTTTCTTGATTCATATCTGATTCATTTATTTATCCCTCTGTTAAATAACAATAATTGTGCTGGAAATGAATTTATAGTATTTGTGAAAACATTCATTAAAAAGACCCATTTTTCTTGACAAGAAGTTTAAAAAAAAAAAAAGGCAAATTTAAATATAAAAAAGGAATTAGCTTGGTAAATGGAACAAAGGCAGTTTGAAGGAACTCTCTTTTAGCTAAGATCTGGTGGCGAGAGGTGAATAATAAACAGAGATATACAATGAGGGTTGTAGAAAAGCATACTAGTACCCAAGTGATGTTTGGATATAGTATAGTAGGTTTAAGTACTTTTATCTATAAAGATGAATGTAACAATTGTCTTGCCAGACATACTTCAACTCCTGCTGTAATGGAAATCTTCAAGAGACAACAGTGGAACTCTGTGTTACCAAATACGAATGGTTTCCTACACTGAGTAGAGCTGTTGATTGTAATGATTGACTTCTGATTGTTGAACTGAATAGTGTAACACTAAACTGTGTTAAATGTATAGTGGTAGGTGTTTGGGAAGCAGAAGCATTTTTAGGTTGAAATTCATTACTTACTTGTGCTTCAACATCTGTTAATTTGCGGGTCTGTTCAGCTGTTTGATTTAGTAAGTTTGTGCCTATTTCAATCATTACTGCAGTCTGGTTCTGCACTGCAGTTTGCTGGATCTCTACCATTTCTTTCTTCATACTGTCTTGGATGTAATTCTCAAGCTACATGGGAAAGGAAAGAGAGAAGATAGTTGCATTCTTTAAATGTTGGGGGGGGGGGGAGTACAGTAAGCCTGCTGGCTGCCTTGCTAAGCAAATTTGTTCCTTGTCGTTGTCTGTTATGCATTTATGTGAAGTTTCCCAATGTTAAGCTCTTTGAGAGGAAGGGTGAACATGACAAGGAATGTGTGGCCACCCATTTTCTAAAGGCAGGAACGGAGATTTGCAGGAGGTAGGTCGAAGGCGCGGCGGTGGGAATGCTTGCGGGCACTCGGAAGCTTTTCTGCCTTAGTGCTCCCACCATCGTCACCGTCAGAGGAGCTTCACCAGCTTTGGCAACAATGGGAATTTTTTAGAAGAAAAAAGCTTAGGAGTTTAGTCGTCTTCCTGTATCTAGACTTAAATATTTTCAAAAGCATTTTTCATCATGTGACTAGAAGTCAGGGAAAAGGTCTTTTAACACTGTTATGTGCGTGTTTTTATCAGAGAGAATTTCAAATAAAGACATGAAACAGTAGGAAAACTTATAAATACTTTAAATGCTTAATATTTAGGAATGCAAGAACTGTTTTACATACTTCATTCTAAAGTCATTTCTGTGTCTAAATGAATAAGGCTTTTTTGGTAGTCTTTTTATAACAGTACACTGCTTTCAACAAAAGCAAGGAGAAAATAAGTAGGAAGGAGAAAATTCAAGTAACCTTTCATGAAGTCTTTCTTTCCATGTATCTGGATTACCAAAAGCAGGCTGATTTTTCTCCATGCTTCTTTAGTATCATTTTCTCAATAACTTTGCAATTATTTCATATTTCTTTCATGAGTCATTGCTTATGTTTGAACTCTTAAAAATCCAGGCCATGTGATTTTTTTTTTTTTTTTTTGACTGGGGAAATTTCTAGAAATTTCTAGAATCAAACTTCTACTTCACTCCAATATTGTTCTAGCAAGAGAACCATAATCATTTTGGGGCTTCATGCTGTACCTCCAAAAAGGATGCTAGCTAATAACAAATGCCTAGAGTCATTTAGCACAAATTATAAAAAGTCACCAATTCCTAATCTAAGGAAAATGGCTGATATCTTGATTCTTTAAAAAATATTATTTTGATAATGCTATCTTGATATGAGTAATGGCTTGTTGTGAGGAGGAGCTTTGGACATTATTGTATGGCTACTTTCCATATCATTGAAGAAAAAGCAGCTTATGATTTAATATTCTATCAAACCACTGCTGAGATCTAGCCATTCCACTTCTGAACAGCTAAGGATCAACTGGCAGATCAATCAGCTTGGAATGTTTCCCCCTTAAACATTACTTGAGCAAGGACTGGATTTTTTTTTTTCTGACTTCACAGTTGTTTTTTAAAAGTGGCAAATGAAGAAAACGGGGTGTATTAAGTTAAAACCTCTAAAACTGGATGTATATTCTCAGTTTGAAGTAAGCATTACTCTTTTTGTCCGGTGTGACCAAACTTCCAAAGCAGTAGTTGTTCACTCCATTCTCCCCTTGCAGCTGGTGAACTGCAATGCACAACAGCTATTTCAGATCTGGCACGCGGTTTGACCCACATCTCCTATTCTGCTGCATAAGTGTACTTACTTCTCAGGTGTACCACAGGGATTTAAAACTAGCTTTTAAACAGCCTTTAGATGCTCTTTGCGTAATAACCTTTTAGAATACCAAAAGTAAGCGTGCAATCAGCTGGGTTTTGGCATGATAATTTAACAGGGTTATCTTCAATTGCCATCATACTAAGCAGTTAAGGCTGTTCCCTATTCACAGTTCTTAAGTGTTACCTTTTGCTTCTGGATATTCCTCATTTTCAAAAACTTCCCCACCCAGAGACATATCTAATTTGACCAAACATGTTGGAATTTTTTTAAAACTTTGGTGACATCTTTTAGGTCACCTTCTTCTTTTCTGCTGAACTAAGATCAGTGGCTGTTAATTCTGTAGTAATGATAAGACATCTTTGGTCCTTGATGATTAAGCTATGAGATGTCTGAGTATAGTGATAATTTAATTTAAAAAGCGGTGCAAGATGGTTTTTAGTGCACCATAGTCCAAGGAGATGTGCAAAATTCTGAAGGCTTTTATATAGATAAAAATAAGTAAATTTTCACTAAAGTTAGATGCTGCTCCATGAAGACCAAGAACAACAATTAATATATGTCCCTCTGAAAAGGCTAGAAATCTGGGGATTAAACAATCTATATGAGTCCAAATTAACTTTAGCAACTGAAGCTGGAGAACTGGACATCACTATAGACAACTTGGAAAAGACCTTTGCTCAAATGCACCTCTATTAAAAGAAAATGAAGGGAGATCTCCAGAACACATTTTATTTGCCTCAGTACCGCAGTCAAGTATTGTAATGCTTTTATAAAGATTGAGGATATGGCCTCGCCTGGCAGACTCAATGCACATCTGCAGTTAGAAGGGACATGGGGTTAAAAAAAAAGACATACAGAGAAAAAAAAAAAGTGAGACATCTCAGGTATCAGAGAGCTACCATATGAGAAAGCATTGAAAATATTGCATCTTCTTTAATTTAGAAAAAGGCCCACAAAAAAAAAAGAAAGAAGGCAGTGACTAGATGAACAAAGAAAGACTGATCAAGAGCTTTGTTTCTTTCATAAAGTAATTGTGGATATTAAACCTCATTCTTCAAGGTTGGTTCCTTGTTCACTAGAGAGGGATCAGAATGAGAATCTGAACAAAGTCATCTCTGCAAATAGGATTACAGAACTGCATGACTTCTTTGAAAATGTTATCACTGAGTTATTCCAAAGCAGACTACTAGAAAATGAGTTAATTCTGGGCTTAAAGGTAAGGTAAACATTTTACGGTAGACTAATGTAATTGCCCAGTTCAAACACCCAGCTGTAAGGTTGCTCTGATTACAGTACACAAAACCTGCGATTACAATTTGAGGCATCTGGTGGTTCTGGTTGCCAGATTTTTATTCCCCTTGTTACTGTGCTTGCAACCTTAGAAAGCAGTTCTGTTTGGACACACAGATCTGCATTTTCATAATTTATCTTATCGGAATATGTGTAAGTATAAGCCTATCTCCAAGTATCTAACCTCTTTCCTATCTCATTCATGTGATGTATTCTAAACCATTGAAGTATTCTTTTGTCTCCAGTTTAACAGTTTGTCTTCACATCCATTTTTCAACTTAAAATATTAAATCAGTAACTTAGGGAACATAGTATTTGTGCTTACTTGAAAGCATGAAATATGAACATCAAACATTTTTAAGATTTAAAGCCAGTTTCATGATCTGGTTTATTTATGTTTATTTAGAGCAACATGAAGCATCAAAATGATATTGACCTATCAAGTGGCTTTGGAGCTTCTTGTGGGTTTTTTTTTGCCTAAAAATCCTACAAAGCATGATTACATAAACCTCTCTGTTCTTTCCTTCATATTCACTAATCCTGTCCCACTTCTGTGCATTCTCTACATGTACACATCATAAAATCTCTTTTCCTGACCTGAACCAAGACATGGACTCATCTCTCTTTGCTTATATTCCCTTCTCTCTTCATCATACAATGCAAAATTGTGGAAAGGACTTTTTACAACTACATTTTGTAATTTTTTTTTTTTTAGTGGCAGGTGCTTACTTTCGTCTTTCTTTGAAGATGAATAAAAGAATTACTTTCATCCAAAATGCCCATCATCTCCCACTGACCTTAGCGAGAGCAGAACATATTCCCATTGCATACTCCCGGAAAAGGAGGCCCTTGTGTTTCCCTGAGAGGGAGGTGGAAGAACTTTCTCAATACAGGCTCCAGTTAAGGCAGCCAAGGCTGAGCTTCATCGACAACACTGAGGATTAGCAGGCATTTTGCAAGACTGCAGTTCTTTGGGGCACACTTCTTTGTTGAGTACTATTCATCAGCTCCTGCCAAGGAGCCTCCTTCCTTTATAAGCAGTAGCACACTCAGAATTTCTGAAGAGGGGAGAATAGCTCGGGTCCTTTACAAGAGGGAAGGGCACAGGAATGAAATGCTTCAGTCCCCATCCATGAGTCGGGAAGTTTGGCAGTTTGGTTTGAACAGCATGTCTGTCTTCTCCAATATTTTGCTCAGATGTGGAAGGTGCAGCAGGGATTATTTGCCAGATTTCTCCTTTGCCACATGGCTAGTTATGGGAAGACAATTTTTAATCTCTTTAATTTGATTAACAGCTGGTGTATAAGGCTTGTGTTGATATATGTTAACCTTGATTACATGATGGTTATTTTGGACAAAGTAATTGTCAAAACCTAATAGCTGACTGTTACTGATGCATCTTCTTTCAGAAATTCTACTTTTGAGGGAGTAAGTCAATCAATGAATCCTATCTTAAGGAAATTGCAGGGCAGAGGGAAAGAGGTATTAATACATTCAGATTTGAAAGAAGGACTAGTTAGTTGATAGCATTTCAGTGAATCTTCATGGGATTTTTTCATGAAACTTCCTATTTTTTCTGAAAGACTTTGGCTGGCATGTATTCTTGAAGAAAGTAAATATAAATGAAAGCACAGATGGGAAGAAGCATGTCTCTTAAAGAATGCTTAAATTGCAAAAACAGCTAGGAAAACTGAAAAAATAATTGCACAATTAAAGTTTGTAATATAGTTATGGTATTTAGTCAGACAGAATTCTCTAAGGTCATCAATTTTGGCCTGTCATGCTTTATTATTTCAAATCATATAAAATCATAAAATTTGACGAAAGTACTTTAGCTAAGTTGCCAAAAGAACAAGGACAGATCAATCATATTGGAGCACATTCCAAAACATTGCTTTTATAGCCAAGATTGTCTTTTTTTAAGCAAGCTTTAAATTGGCAAGAAAGAAAAGACAACATGTAGAGTATGCGTTAAAAGAAATTTGGTTTCTAACCATTGGCAGAGATAGTATTAATCCTTTACGAAGGGTTGCCAATACTTATTTAAATGAAGAGCCTTCCTGATTGCTATCATATAGTTTGTGTCCACATTACAGAACAATTTTCCAAAGAATCAGTAACTTCTGCATTGTATAGACACTTTAACTTACCATTTTTTTTGTTTAAAGTTATAAATGAGGTCTTGGCTTTTGTTCTTTGTTATACGAATTAAACGGTCATGTTCCTGGCAGCATTTATAGCTGTATGAATACATCCCTTCTTTGCCAAATGCTACCCCATATAAATGGTACAAATAATACTGGCTCCTAGTTGCATTTTTATAGAATTTGTCAGTTATTGGAGCAGTCTTTCCAATAAAGTTTGGTGATTTCCTTAATGTTTGTAATCAGATTCTGTCAACTGTAACATTTATTTTCAAAGAAAGGTAATGTTAATCGTGAGTTCCTCCATAGTGCTGTGTCCCCTAGAAGGAGCAGATAAATGGCTGGAGCTGCATGATCCTTTGTATCCACCCCTAAGATCATCAGAATCTATCCAGATTTTTTTGACTTGACTCTAATATGGATTACTAGACTAAGCAATTCACCACTTTCAGGGAGTTCATCTGTAAGTTTGAGAAAATTCCAAAAGCACTGGTTTTAGGCTTTCTTGCAACTCGTCCACTGAAATTTGAAGATAATCTTTATTCTTACAATAAAGCATCCATTCTAAGACTGTACCTGCTAGGAGAAAGAGCAAAGAGGTCAAAGTTTATCTGCAGACATATCTCTATAACCCTGTATTTAGATCAGCAGGTTCACTGCATGAAAAATGTCATTACTCCCATAAACTCAGCAACTGCTATGTGTGATATACTGTATGAAGCTCCACTGCATTTGCGTTGTTCATTCCATGTAACAGCTGATTGCTGGCCAAATGGAGAGGTCGTATGTCTCCATATGCCAGCTATGCGTTCCTGCACCCTTCCTTGCACCAGCTCCCACATACGCTGTTGGACTTTTGACTTAAGCCTGCAGGCGCTAACCTAAAAGAAAATCAAGGAACAATTTCCTGTCAAGTTTGTGGATTGCGCTTAGATGTCAAAATTGTTACTAAGATAACTGTGGCTGTTGATAGTGTAGAAAAGTCATTTTAAGAAGTAACATGATTTAAAATTATATGCTACAGTTTTAAATCCAGACTGCCTAATATTCTCCTAAGGATATCAGTGCATATGAGGTTCATTTATCTTCCTCTGATTGCAGGGACAACTGATTGTTCTCCTGCCATTAATTTGAAGTTTTAGATCCTTCATATTCTTGGCAGCAGCAGTCTGATAAATATGGACTAACTAAAACTAGCTTTCTTCATATTTTCAAGGGGGAAAACCAAAGAATGCGCATAAGATTTCCATGAAAAAAAGCAATTTCTATTCAGACCTTGATTGTGCTTAGTAATTAATTTACAAAATAGTTCCAAAGAACTTGTGGAAGTATTGAACAGGTTGTATTACAACACATATTGCATGCTTAGTCATCTAATGTAGATACAGAGAAAATTGCAGGGATAATGACGTCTGTAGTGTTTTTCCTCTAATTTTTGTTTTGAATTTCCGTAAGTGGAGTAGATCCAGTAGAAAACCTAGCAACAGAAAATACATTTACAGCTAGGCATTTTTAAAATATGCATTGAAGCTACAGTGTTTGACAGAAATTAAGCTGTCAAAAGCTTTTTGAGTTACTGTTCTTGCATCCCTACTAAAAGTGTCCTGTGCTTTATTCAAAATTTATCTTTGTGAATTTAAACCAAAGGAACTTAATCAGCCCTTCCAATACCTGTGATCATCATCCTGACAACTTGTTTCCTAAGATGTTTAGTTTATACACAAAAGTGAGCGAGATGGAAAATTAACTCAAGCATCCATAATCCATTTTGCTTAGTTCTAGTGACAAGGCAAAATAAGAAAACCACTGATGAGTCTTATCAGTTCCTTTTCGGAATACTTTTTCAGAGTACAGATGAGACCTTCCTACTTCTCATACTCCAGACGTCTTGAGTTATCTTTAACCCAGTCATGCTTGGTCTTGGTTGCCTTGCCCTTGTTTCAGACTGGCCGTGTTCTTTGGATTGGGGCTGCGTCTGGTTTCTTGATGACTCATCTGAAGTAGAATTTAGCCCATAATTTGAAACTTTTTTTTTTTCAAACTCTGTGCCAATGTGCAACTGTCTCATTGTAGAAGGTCAGCCATATATGCCACAGAAACCTTAAATTTCTGATTCACAAATACATTTTTGTATATAAAGACAGAAAATACAGTTTTGTCAAACACTATTTTAAGAGACTTCACTTTCAATTAAAAGAATAAATATGTGAATTGTTTATTTGTAGTGTAATTGAAGTCTGCACACTAGGAAGGATTTCTTGGGATAAGCCTATCTTTTTGGATTCTACTCAACAGGATAACAGTGAAATGTAATGTAGTCTTTATAAAAAGAAGAAAACACTCACAATTTCATCACAGTAGTTCATATAGGCAATATGAAGTATTTTACCTACATATATATGCCACACGTGCTGCTTAATATGCATGTATGTAATGAATGGAGCACCATATTGCCAGGCTCTCCATGTGTGCTTATATTTGTATTTCCACATCACTGCAATGTATTGGTGTTATGAAGACAAAATACTGTAAAAATTTCAATTTTGCAGACAGTTTTGTTCTCTTTAAAAACGCTTTTCATACTTGTTTTCACAGTCTATCAATGTTGCTACTGCTTAAAGTTAGAATAAAAATGAAAAAAATCACTATCCCTTCCAAGATCCATTTATCTTGACAGACCTAAGGGAACACATTTTTAAGGGCATTGCATCAATCCCCATCAATCAGACCTTAAGCTATTTTAAATCAACTTTTAATAAAGTAATATATTTCTCTATGTTTTCTGAAAGTCAGGTATCAATTTTAGTAGCTTGTAAGTTTTGGAAAAAAGTAGTACACTGCAGAAGAAAAAAGGCAATCGTGTCTGGAAAAGAGACATTTTAAATTGCCTTTTTTTTTTCTTTTTTTCTTTCTTTCTTTTTTTCTTTTCCTGGGGCAGGAAGTCCCAAAGGACTATGTGGTGTTTCTCAAGGGAGGGGAAAAAAAAATCTCTTGGGAATGTATATGGGAATGCTTGAGATGTCTCTGCACTATTAGCTTCTTACATGCCCCATCGAGCATGTCTGCCTGTCCAGACCTCCAGCTAAGATTTTTCTCTTATCTCATTTTCCTGTCAGCAAACAAAAGGTGAAAGTAACATCATAAATGAATACTAGTTGAAAGTGAGCTGTGATTTATTGGAAAATATTCAAGCTAAAATTGTGTAATAAAATACTAAAGGTTTAAATGCTAACTCTTAAAATAGTAAATACAGACTTTAAAGTAAATTATATGCAGGAGATGGTTCAGTTAATCCCTCTTGTGCACTAAATGAAAGCTTACCAGCTTATTTTCATGTCTGATTACATCTCATTTAGAGGAAGCTGTTTGTTATGCTTGTATAATTTACACTTTCTAGCAGAAGGAAAGAATTCCCCCCTTCATTGGCAATAATCTACTTGAATAAAAACCAAATATTTCATTAATATAACATGACACTAAATGCATGAAATGCCTTCATTGTCTGCACAAATATTTACGAAGAATGACTTTCACTCTGTGTTCTTGACTGGAAGTATTTTGTACCTGATCCTAAAAGGTATTACAGCATGATCATACTTTCTACTGTATGCTTTGAACTCCCTACAAAAGTTACAATCAAAACGATGATGAAGAAAAAGCAAAAGCGTGCATAGGAAAAGGGAAGAGACTTTGAGAGCTGAAACTATCCCAAAGGCTGTCTTAGAGTTGAGCTCCCACCATTCCAGACACTGAGCTTGTTTTGTGCATGTGATACCTAACTACGGCTTTCCTAACTGTGCATGCATTTTCATGTGGGTTGTCACTTGGAGGATGACTTAGCTTCTTTATGCTATATATGATGCATATACTTTTACAGTGCATTTTTTTAGGAGATGTAAATAAAATTGCAAATGAAAAATATTCCTGAGATTTCAAAAAAATGCTGTTAATAGAAACTAAATAATCAACTTGACAAACCATTTAATAGTGTGAATTTCTATATGGGTAAGGAAATAATTTAAAATAAAAATTTAACAACAATATCTTCAGAACTAAAATCAATTATTTGGTGATTAACCATTCACATTAAGAGTTAAGGATATTCATTAAGGCAGTAATCTAAGATTCTGAATCACCGTTTTTCAGTATCACAGCTAAGTGGTATTTCTCTTAGAAATCAGGGAAGGAATTCATAAAGTTCCCATTAGTCTAAAAATAAAGAATAAATAAATAAATAGTGTGAGTCATGAATGGCATTTTGCCGAAGTTCAGTAGCACTGAAGCCAGGAAGACAAGAAGCCAATGATGCTTCTGCCATTCACTGAAATGAATATAAATATTCCACATTATGTGCAACAAGCCACCAACACTGAAAATTAGGATTCCTTATTTATGAACAATATAAGAAATACTGCCAATTGATATTTAATTTTTAAATGCTAGGTTATGGCATTGGGCTATAATTTCACAAATTGAATATTCAAACTTCTTGGAGACAAGCCTACATGTTTTCAGTCATATTTTGTACTTGCATGCTACCATCAGGGAATAAGGACTTTACCAGACTGGTGTAAAGATAAGACTCTGCCCTAAAAAGCCCACATTTGAGTGAACACTTGCTATTCCAGGTCTAAAGTAATCCTTTCCCGTTTGTGTATTTCTTCCATTCCATTGAGCAATAGGCTGCTGAAATAAACTTACTATCAGGTATGCAGGTGGGGGTACTTGTGACATTCTTTGTGACAGACATTGGCTATGTAGCCTTATAAACTTTATGAATTTTTTGGTTAATTTATATGTGCCACAGATTTTTCTTAACATAAAACCATTTATCTTTTTACCTCAACTTATAATATCAGGTGAATTTTTTTATGCATTCCTCTTTCAAGAGAACAGCCTATTTTAGAGAACAGCTCATGATGTGGCAGAGCAAATCATAATGCAATTTTTTGAAGAAATATGAAGTAAATTTCTCTTTTCAAAATACGTTATTGGGGCAGTGAAAAAGAGCTAGGCATTCACAGTTCATTCTGAGCATTGCTTTCTAGGGAAGCAGTCATCTTGCATTCCACTTCCAACCAGAAGGAAGAATGATTCGGAGTTCAAGGATCAAACTAGTTAGGAAGCAGTGGAATACAATTAGTCTCTTTTGTAAGCTATAAAACTGGGTGTCTCCTGTTTCAAAGCTGTGTTCACAGAGCATCTTTCAGCATGAAAAATCATTAGATTTTTTTTAAACTTCACAGATAAAGGAAACTGAAAGCAGTTTGAGTAGTTCTTAAACTTTGCAACATACTGGCTTCTAAATATAGTTTAGCAGCTTTTGTAAGAATTTTTTTTTTTCTTGAAGAAGAAGCCTCAGTGATGATGCTACCAAGAGAGAACCAGTCATTTAAGCTGAAGGCCTGCCAATTTTTGAATGCTGAAGACTTTGACACAGTACATGCCAGCTGCTGATTTCAGTTTTGAAGGACTGAATTTCTCTACTAAGAACTCACACACTGATTTTCCTATATATTTGAAAAAAAAAAAAAAAAACAAAAAAAAAACCACCCAAAGGTGATTTTCTCTCTTAAGTGCTGTAGTTCTTTTTTTAAGATATGCTGCATCTTGCTCGCCACTGTTCTCATTGCTAATATGCTAGCTGGGCAGGGAGGGTGGTGTGTCGGAAAAGCTGCTACATTTTCATCACCAATCTGAAAATTCCTCACTTGCCAGACCAGAGCTTTTGGAGAACTTTCATGAAGTTTCCAAAACACTGGGCAGGGGAAGCAGGGCCCCAAAACCAAAATGGCCTTGACTGCGACTACAGAGAGCACTAAGGGCTGCCTTAAGTAAGAGAAGCTCAGGTGGTCACCTCTGCTTAGTTAAAACACTGAGCATCTTGATACGTTCTTGTCAAATGCTACTTATTTATTTCCCTTTGCTGTTCCATTAGCACAGTTAAGAGGCTTTAAAGCAAAAGCTTCTGAGGAATTCCATGCTTCAAAGATAAAACAGAAAGCTACTGTGTTAAGAGTGGACAAACACAAATATTTGGAAATAAGATCAGCATGTATAGGCAGCATATTGCAGAAACAAAATGTAGTGTGTGATGCAGAAAAAAAATATTTTAAATTATGTAATCCTGATAAAAAATACATTTTTGGCCTCAATAGATAGGATTATCCATCTAAAAGCAGGCAATTTAGTTTGTTGGAACAGAACCGAGAAGAAAAGTCTTGCCATCCATTGCTTCCCAAAGTTCCTCTTTGTCTCTGGTGCCCCACTGAGCACTCAGGTGGTGGAGGAAGGTACCTCTCGAGCTGAGCTCCAGTCACTGCTTCTGAAAGCCTGAAGCCAGGCAGCTGCCAGTTGGTGCCCTTCTATGAAGACCAGAAACTGGAGCCAGACCCTCTCAAAATAAGCAATGCTATTGGCATTGATTGTAATAGAAGAGGAGGAACTCTCAGCAAAAATGGCTGAGAACCAAGCCTACACACTATAGGATGGGTATTGCATGGGAGGAAAGTGTCCCTGTCTATCAAGATCTGATGGGATGGGCCACTGAAGAGGGAGACTTTTAAATGCACTTTCCAGAAACTCCCTTGGATGCAAGACTCTGCTCCCAAGATGAGTAACCGCATCTAGCAACAAAGTACGTCATCAATACTGCGTGCAGCTAGCCAGAAAAGAAGCTATCTGTCTTGATACCCAGGAGAGTACACATGTAGTGAGGGTTAAAAAGAAATTTAACAAGGACAAAAGAAGCCAGAAGTGAGAAACCTGAATGACAAGGGACGTAGAGAAAAAGAAGTTCAGACTGGACAGTCAGGAAGCTGAATGGTCTTAACAAAGGGAAAGAAGAAGGGAGGGAAAAAAGAAAAGGAACTGAATCTGTGTGAGCAGAATGTTAAAAATTCATGCGTCAGGGATAGGAATTCATAAAGGCAATGAGCTGCAAAAGGGGGCTGGAAGACTGATCTTAAAGCCAGATGAGGGAAGGAATTGTCTGGTTGGCTTGAAGGTTAAAAATATTACGAAGTTGGAAGGAAATTCACTGAGGAAAATGGTGAGCACGAAGGACTTGACTGGATGAGACTCTTGGGAAATATTACTCCCACGTGGACTTGAGAGGGACAAGAAAAGGAAAGTGTGTATTTCCTTGTGATTAATATTATCACTCTTTTTTCTATTCCAATAGCATCCTTACCAGTTAGAGGTAGTCCACATGAAGTAAGCCTGAAAGCACATGTCTGATTTACTCCATTATCAACTTCAAATAGTTTAAAAAAAAAAAAGTTTCACCTTTTGAGTCAAATGAGCTTTTAGATACATCAGATGAAATCTCAGTTTCCCTAAGAAGTCAGTGGGAATTTTTCTACTTGCTTAGAGTGGAGCTAGGTTTTTGTATGCTGTCCTCAGAGCCTTTTTAAAATAATAAAGTTTACCATAACAAAGAAGCTGAACTCAAGACATGGATAAGTTTTCTCTAGATGCAAGTCAAATAAACTTATGTGTCAGGAGAAAAAAAAAATAGGGAATTATTTACTATATTTAAACTTTCTTCCGCAGCTGGTAAACTGTAGCTGTCAGAATCCTTGCTTGGCCATGGTAAGATTTCAACAGGGTCAGATTGTTTATATTTGTTGCAGTTTATACTCTTTCTAAGGGTTAGGTTATTAGTCTTAGGGTTTACCTTCTAGTTATTTGAACTTTGTTTCATCATGTCAGAGTAGTTTTCAGAAAACATTCCCACTAAAGCTCCAACAGCAGTTACAACAGGGTTTTTTAATTTACTATTACTTTATAGGCAATCATTATATCTGACAGAAAATCTAGCACCAGGATGGAAGTTTAAGATAAGTGAAAACACAGGGATAGTTAATATGGTCAAAGTTCAGACCTCACGCAAGGAAGCTTAGTTTTATTTAAGTCAATTCCTTAGAAGCAGAAAAATACAAGATTTTGTCTTTTTTTACTCATTCACTTAAGCTGCCTTTCACCTACTTTATCCATTTTTTTGAAGTTGTATTAAGAAACTGGAAGTTGCTGTTCCCTTTGAATAGCTGAATTACCTTGTTTATAGAAAAGCTTTCTGAAAAGAAAAGCAAAAACATGGAAATTGTTTCATTAAGTCTTCACTAGGGAATTTTCTTGAATATTGAACTGTCTGAATGGACAGGATATTTAGTAATTCAATAGGAAAGTATGGCAAGCGTGTTTTCCATGGCTACATATATTTCAGTCTTGACCTGCAGCTTTTCTGATGTTTGAATGTTGACTTTATGCACAGCTGAGATTGTCAGTTGACAGCTGATACTGTGGAAAAGTGAGGCTACTGCTTCTGACCGATTGGCACATTCTCCTTAAGGGGCTGGTTTATATTTCACTTTGAAACTGTGGGTTTGGACTAGTATCTTGCAGGTGGTTACACCTTGCAAATGGAAAATAGGGAGGAAAGTTGTTGCACAGAACATAATGTAGTTGAAAGGAGAGGACCTAAAGGAAGTATATGAAGCGTCTTAGTGTGATGTCTGCAAGTTCTGTGGAGGAAGACAAAACTAAAATGATTTTTAGGTGCCAGCTCTCAAAATTAAACCTCTTGGCTCACTCAGATACCTCAGTGTAAGACTATACATCAGGTCATACGACGAACAGCAGGCCTCCGATACACTGACATCATATCATATGTAGGGGAGCTAGCTGCTGGTGGGGTAAGGGCTATGGCTATTGCCCAGGAAATGTCCTTTCCACTGAGCTGGGTGTCTCCCCATTCCCACACCCTGACAGAATGGAACAAAAGAGGCTTTTTCCTTCCAGGATCACGCACGTCAGGTGCGGGCCTGAACCAAAAAGCGAGCATAGCGATGAAGCTGATATGGTGAGTACAGGAGGTGAATGACTCTGAATGCTTTTGCAGCGTGAGAATGGACAGGTCTGCAGAGCTCTTGTCTGGATGGGGCTTGATACGCTGCTCAGTCGTTTTTGTACTCAGGATTTGAAGATTCTACCATTTTTAAAAGGATACCGTTTTTCTTTTTCCAAAGACGAGAACTTTTAGCTTTTCTCCCTGTCAAAAAGTTCTATTAAGTGGAGTGATAATTAAAGATCAAACATTTGCCTAATGTGTTTTCATGTGGTTTTCACAAACACTTTATTCATTATAGTATAATGCTATATATGCATTGCAGTGTAATTATAACATTGCTTCTGAAGTAGCTCAAATGATGACAGTTGTGTGATTGTACTGTACCACACCAGAATGCTCTAATATGTTAGTTTTGACTTTATACTCAATTACTCTGGTCCTCACGTATGCTTTAGCACAGCTTTTGAAATGCATGTAGCTATTTTCAATGTCTTCATAATTGCATTATTAAAAGGTACTACAGAGTCTAAAAACTGAATGCCTCTTAAAGAATTTCAGTTGCTAACATTGAGAGAGCTGTAATGTATCACGCAAGGCTTTTTTTCCCCCTTCTGGAAACTTAAATAATAAGATGTCATAGCTAGCTATTCAATAAAATAGTCTGTTAAGCTCTTAGCTGTGTTACCACAACCCACTCATTTTAATCCCTGGCCAAAATCAATGATAGAAAGTTGATATGTTGTTTCCCAGAGGGTAAAGCAACCCTATATAGTTTGGTTTTTTTTAAGCTCTATCATGATGCTTGAGACCTGAATACAAATACAAAACTGAAAAGATATTTTTTTCGCTACAGTATTGAAGGGAGTTTGAGCAAAATTAGGACACTATATGCCACTTGGGTTTAACAGGAATCACTAGAGACAGGTGAATTGGAAAGAAAGTTGCTGACATCTAAGAACTCTGAAGTATTTGCTCACCTAGAGAGGGAAATGTCTCACTCCTTAGAGCTTCTGTGAATAATGTAACCCTGTGAACAATACTAGATTTCCATCCATACTTTCACTAACAGAGAGAGAAGTTAACAGAGAGAATGTTACATATTCTATAAGCCTTCTCTTTTTAGCAGTAAGACCTTGTTATGACCTTAGTAGGCTCCTGGAAGATTATTAGAAAAACTGGTAAAGCTTCATATGGGCATTATAAAGACAGCAGAAAAGTTCCTGTAGCTTCCCTCTCTCTGTCCAGACTAAGCCATAGTGTGCTGGAAGTTGGAATGAGAACAGATATCTCCTAATCATACAAATTGCAGGATACGTTTGCTGAGCTTTGTACACAAGATCTTAATTTTAGGGTTAACCTGTTCCACAAACAGATAAAAACTAATAGGATTTTCAGTAATTACTTGGAACGTAATAAGCTTTTTTTTTTTTTTTAAAAAAGGCATTTAAGGGGTAGTAATGTATTTTCCTAGGCAGCTTGAAAATGGACACAGTGAGTGTCTGCAGAACTATTTAGGTGTGGGATTTTTTTTAATGCAAAACATGGATCTGGATTTTGTAACCTGAAGAGTTCTTTAACATTTCCTCTGAGCTTGGTTTACTTAGGATAGACTTTACGTTCACCAAACAGTATTTCAATTATTCTCACTAGAGAATACATACAATTCTTTTTTCCTCTGCCCTATTTCCTAGAGATATATCTGTTAAAGGAAATGAAATGATCACAGTATTTCCAGTTGTAAAGCACTTTTTAACTCTTTGTATATGTGTGAGGTTATTTGGTTTAATTTGTTCCACTGTGGAATGTGCCATATCTCTAAGGCATTTCTAAGTATTAAATTACTGTGCCGTACTTTTTTTTTCCCCAGATGCTCCTAATATTTTTTTCACCTGTAATTTATACTTGGCTATTCTGAGAAATTTAAAGAATAAAATGGCAGATAAAATTGTCTGTGCTTATTTCTGAAACTTCTTATTCAGTGCCACAGAAACTCTCCTTTTCTGGAAGGTTGTATTGATACTTATGGTCCACTGACAAATGGTCTTCTCAATGGTGTAGCTGTTATTACCTGTGAGAGATTTCCTAGGGTGCATTTGGACTACCAAAATATTTTCTCTGTGTGACATCCCTGTTTCATATACTAGAACATTCATTAAATATTTTTTTTATTCAAGAGCCATCTTCTCCCACTTCTTCTGCAGTCTGTACAGGTATCTTTAAGGCTCCCATCAGTACCTTGTTGCTAACTAGATGCCAGAACCCTTTTTTCTCTCTGAAGTACAACTTGCATCTTCTGTTCCAGGAAGAATTTTTTTACCATAAGGGTGGTGAGATATTGGAAGAGGTTGCCCAGAGAGGTTGTAGATGCCCCATCTTTGGAAGTGTTCAAGGTCAAGTTGGATGGGACTTTGAGCAACCTGGTCTAGTGGAAGATGTCCCTGCCCATGGCAGGGGGGTTGGAATAAGATGAGCTTTGAAGGTCCCATTCTGTGATTCTGTCAGGATATGGGAATGGGGAGACACCAAACTCTATGGAAAGGCTACCAGTCCTGATTTGACTCTTGTACCTAAGCTGTTTTAACAAGTGGGAAGCATAATGTTTATCTGTATATTTGTGTCATATTTGCAGCCTAGTCCACATTCCTACTTTCTATCTATTGTCTCTTGATTCTGAGGCTTACAAACTTCAGTGCCAAAGTGGTATGCCAGGATGAGGGCCGTGCAGCATGCTAGCTTTTGCAACTTCTTCAGCAATGCTGATAAATCTGCCTCTTCAAGGAAGATTTCTTTAAAGTTTTCCATTCCTCTATTTCTCTCTCTTCCAGGCTGAAGAGACAGACTGAACTTACTCCAGGGAGCTAATTAAGGTAGACTGAGTTACCTGATGAAACTCTGGGTTTGCTAAGCTCCAGAGAAGGATCTGAGAGAGGCACCTCTCTGGTTGTAGACCGTAATCTAATGTCTGACACTGTGTCTTCTAAATCAGTTGGCAGCATTTTGCACGTCTAGCCCTATAATAATGGTAATGGTAGAGGAAGACAGTCTTACATTGCTCCCATCCTGGCTTTCAGCCAAAGCTATGTAAAATCCCATGAAATAACAGATACAACAGGCAGTTCTTGCGTTAAAGTATGTAAAAGGTTGTTAAATAAATAGTGGTTTACTAAGCTGCCTTAGTTTACTGTAAGAAGTATTGTAAATCAAATAATGTATCATGTGGTATATTTTCAAAAGCACAAATACTATAGTATGAAAAGGACAGTATGATAATCACTGAAGATACCAGATATCATAATTTGAAGGTTGGAAATGGGTATCTGTGTCTTCTAGGCAAAATTCCGTTCTAAGCAATACATACCATCATAGCTTGTTTCTTGTGACTAGGAATCCAGCAAATTATATCAGTTGTTTCCCCCGGTAAATTATGGGGAGTTGCATGTTATCGAATTTGTTCATAATTAACAACAAAAAAAGGAGCAGTGAGAAGACAACTGTCTGTAAAAGAAACATCATTCTGAACCTTAGTTGCTCTGCAAATTTTCTAAGATATTCTAAAGGTTATGCTGTTAAGATTTATATGTAAAGTGGGTATGCAAACAAAAAGGACTGGAAACTGTCAATTCAAGCATCTCCAGGCTCATTTCCTATATGTGCACTTGAAGAAAAGAGAAAAAAGAAGGAAAATAAAGCACTTGATGTCAATAATTAATGGAGAAAGTCTCCCAATTTGCTGTTTGGACCAAAGACGGTAAGTTTCTGATCATAGTGATAACAAAGAGAGCACAGGAAAATATATCTTGAATGCTAGTAAGAGACTGGTTCAGTAAAACAAGCCTCTGTTTCTCACATTTTTTACTGATAACATCTTGGAGATGGCGAGCTCTCAACTTCAGATCTTGTAGATCTGTCCTAGAAAATCTCTATTCTTCCTTGTTGATTTTGTACAATTTCATACCTGTATCACCAATTTGGTATTTGTGGAGTGATGCAGGAATAGTCTTTACAACATAGTTTTTAAACACATGCAAAAGTGTCATTTCAAATCCCTCCACAGAAATTCACCTACAGCAGATGTAACAATAAGCTGCATCGTCATATCATTTAAAGCAGCGTGTAAACTTTATCTGGTAACATGTACTAATCTGAAAGTAAAAAAGTATTTTCTTTTGGGTCCTGCCAGTACTCTTTTGCTTTGCAAATACATAGTTGATAGACAAAAACAAGCACTTTTCACAATAAGTGAAAACAGATGCATTACTTAGGAAAGGAATGCAGCTCTTGATTCAGAGTCAGAATAATCTCTTGCGTACTTCAAAATCCAACACTGTACAATGTAGTTGTCCTTGTCCATTGTATGCAGATGGTTTTGGATGACGGCATGTCAGAATATCTTTTCTTATTTGAGATATGAAGTTCAGTACAAGTATGACAATACTTACAACCTCTCATTGGTAATTACTCATCAAACATTACAAGAATTCATTCCCATTCATCTTAAAACTCTGATTTTGTTGTGCTTGGGGAAGAAATGTGTTTCAAAGCGACAAAGGGTTTTTAGCTTGCAGGATATCATGACAAGGAAAAACAAATCTCAGTTCAGAGTATCCAAAAATACTGCCTCTCTATTAGCAAAGTGTCCCCCTCCTAGTCTGCTGGGATGGTTCAGGATGAAGTTCTGGACTTAGGTTTAAATGTTGACTCCTGGCACAGACTTTTATTTCCTAGTCTTTTGATCTGCTGATAAACTACAAATAAATTACCTATATTCCATATGCTATAATGCATTTGATCATACATTGTTTTCAGCTGTTTATAACAGGAAAGACTAAGAAAATAAGACCCCCTTCTTTTACACTATTGCTTTGGATACAGTCGTATCTCCTGAATCATAGGATCTAGTTTATGTACCGAGAAGTGAATTAAAGTCAGCATTCAGTTATTTCAATGTCTTAATACCTGAAAAAATGCAGTTCCTTGAGTAGAAATGCTGTGATCCAAATGGTAAAGCTGCCACTAATTCAGATGGAGATTTCTTTAACTGTGGAACTTAAGGGAATTGCCTGTCTTCTAGGAATATCCGAAAACCTGATGTTGTTTTTATATAAAAAAATTCCAAAGTATAACAGCCAGCATACATGTCTACATTTAAAATTTCCAGTCTTGTATCTCAGCTGTATACCAATCTGCTATCCTCTCAAATTAATTGAAAATCTTATTATTGAGAGGTTTTTTTCTCCCTGCCCACACACTGCATTAGAAAAAAATCTCACACTTCAATGTACAAATTGACACCAAGCTAGGGAAAGTCCAAGGAGAAAGTTCATTTCAGGTATATTGCTGCACAGTTGATCTAGGGTTTTGGCCCTTGCTCTACCGCATCGCTTACTGGCTTCCTGCTAAACACTGGGTGAGGTGGAATAGTGGTTCGTTCTGGTATGTCATCTGAACGCTTAAACATAATCTACTTTTGAAGAGACATTCTCCAGTTTTAGGTATGGTACATACAGTAGTGGCATAAGGCATTAATGCAGTTCAGACCAAAAAACCTGTGTTTTCATGAAGCAGCAATTTGTAGCAATTGTAGAACAAAGTCTGCTGCTCTCTATGCAGGAGCAGATCAAAAAAGAACCTGGACCTACGTAACTCATTTTCTTCCTATTGTGTTTGTCCATTAACTAGATGAAGCGCACACTTCCCATGCTGTTCCATTCATACAGCCCAGCGTTCATTCAGAAACAGAATGTTTCCTTTAGTTGATGGATTAAAGGCAGGAGGGGGGGGAGGAGTGTAAAAATGTTTTGGGATGTGCAGAACTTCAGGAGCAATGTTTAAAGGATAATTCACACCAGAAGTTTGTAATGTATTTTTTTTACACAACTTCAAAACAAAACAGGTGCTGCCTCTTAAATGAGCAAAAATAACTTTTTAAAAAGCAAGACCCAAAGCAGGTTTTTCTCCAATTGCTGAGACGTTAATGTCAGGTTATTTTTAAAATTTATCTTATATTACACTTTCGATACAGTATAAAGACTTAAGTGAACAATTTTATTTTGCCCTGCCTTGACTAATCTAGCATTATATTTTGGTTAAGTTGAAATATGAACCTTGGAATGTGTATTAGTGACCTTAAAAAAACAGCAAGTAAACTCTGTAAGCAACTTTAAAGGTTATTGTTTGCTTTTCATCTTCACTTGCAGACCAGGTGTCTCTAGCAAAGCAAATCTGAGGAAAAGCTACTTTTGTTGGAGTCTCTTTGTGAACAAAACGGATGACATAAAAAGCAGGTGTTAAAATAGTGAAAAAGGCAAACAGCAGATATTTTACAGGATGTTTAGCTGTGGAACAGCCAGAAAAAAATCAGGCTAATCTAAAGCATCTTATTTGGAACTCTTTGCTCAAATAAGAGAAACATTTCTCTGTCTTGTAAAACAGAATCTGCCTTTTGATCCCCCAAAGAATGGGTTAGATATACTTATCCTATTCCTCTTGTAACTGATTTCCCAGGGACTAACAGGAAAAAGCATAGTTTTTACTAAATAAGGGTGCTGGAATTTGCTTACTGGTTTCTGTTTACCTGATGCCACTTACGATACTGTGTTTGCCTACGTAAGGGGCATTTAGCACTGGAGTCTTGTGTGTGATTTTACTATTTATGTTAGGAAATTGCTTAGCAGCTGGGTAGATTAGACTGTTTTGCTTTGTGTGTTTTTCATCCTGCATTGCACATCTGTTAATGTTGGTCCTAACATTACAATAGTGAGGACTGTAAATTACTAAGTAGAAAGGTGAGTAAGTATGTGGAGGGAAGGATGTTTGCCTGTGAGATTAAAAAAACAAAAGGTACTGAACTGACACTGGGTTGTCTAAATTAAGCATCCTAAACCTATAAAGACAGATTAGAGGCCCACATGGCAGCCTTGAAGTGTATGCATTTTGGATTTAAGCTTCAAGGTTCATTTTCAGGTAGATGAAAACACTATGCTTTCTGCTTTGAAGTGTGACTTCTCTTTCTTACACAAATTCCCTGGCAGGTTTCTTTGGTTGTATCATGCTAGTTCTGTAACTTTGTAGGCGATGAGAGAAGTGAGCCCTCATGCAAAATTATTTTATAGTCGTGTAAGACGTGGCTACTCATTGTAGAGAATTGTGAATTCTCTCTGTTCGCCACAAATACGTCTTTCTTTATGAAAAAAAACCCTTATGACATCACTGGAACACTTACTTGGAGATACTGTGTCAACAGCTCAGTTACATCCTCAAAATATTTATTGCTAGGAAGATAGGCATCTTGGTATGAAACATAAACACTCGTAAATTTGCTATGCAATTAAACTATACTATCACACTTTTTCAGGTACCCGTGAAATAAAGGTTGATTAAATCAAAATCCATTGAACTGTATAGCATTTAGAATCAAATGAGTTTCTATAAAAATGTGGACTAGTGATCAGGTTTATTCCCCAGTGATATGAAGAATATATGCGGTATGAAATTTTTTTCTGCTGTTTCAGGTCTAACTTTACAAATGTTGCCACTTTGGCAATAAACATGTCATTTTCCCTTAGTTGCAGTGGAGTTGCATTAAAGGAAGCTACGTGGCATCTGCAACACCTTTTCCAGAATATTTTTCCCTCGAATATTGTATGTTTGAGTGGAAATGTTACAGGATGCAAAGGATATCCGCTAATGAACTTTCTTGAAATTCTATCACTTCACTAGGCTAATTTCAGTACAAGTCAGGCTGGCAGTCTTTGCTTAGAATTACAATTCTTTACCAGTGGGGCTTAGTACGTTAATTTCTGCATGCAGGTTTTGAAATCCTCTTTCAGATAACATCTTTCCCACATGCCTCAGAAAAAGGTACATTCTGCAGTCTTTAAACAGAGCTAAAATAGCCCCTGTCAGTTATAAAATTAGTAGCTGGTTCTTTCACGTCGGAAATTTCAGACATGCTCGCAGTCTGCCTGCGTGTGTAATTACTATTTGTCCAAGCAGCTCAGATGTAATGACAAACTTTAAAGCACGAGCTGTGCAGTTCTCTGTCCCTTTCTCGTCAGTAAAATCGTGTCCTCAGGCTGCAAAACAACTTTTTTTGGTTGATAGGCAATTCGGAAATTTGGCTCAGCTAGAGGACGCGTTTTGTGAGTTTAGGAACTGTCAGAATTGAAAAAAAAAGAACAACGGAATGAAGTTGATGACGGGATGTCGCGAACGAGATTTCGGGGATAGAAACGGCATTCTCCTACCTTCATCAGCCACTGAGTGTTGTTCTCCATGATGTTCTCGAGCAGCTGCAGCCTCTGAACCGAGTCGTCGTAGTCCAGGGGCGCATCCCTCTGCACCGCGTTGGACACGAAGGAGGCGGCGGGGCGGCAGTTCTCGGTCTCGGGCAGGAGGAAGGTGTAGCTGCACGCCCCGTGCTGGACCTGGTACTGCTTCTTGCCTATCGCCTCCATGCTCTTGCTGAAGGAGTTGTATCCCGAAGCTAGGAAGACGCCGCAGCCCCAGAAGAAGTAGGCGGTCAGCTGCATTTTAATTCCGCCGGGAGCCCCAGCAGCCCCGAGAGCTCCGCCGTGCCCGGCCCTTAGTGAGCGGTCGCGGGGAGGGAGCGCCCGGCTGCCATGGAGGGGGGGGGACAACGGGACTGTCCTGCTGCCAAACTGCAGACGAACCGGCTTCTCCCCCCCGGCCGCCGTGCCCCGAGCTGTCAGATGCGGGAAGGACAAACCCCCGGCTGAGGGACGCGGCCCCGCCCGGCCCCCCCCCAGGCGTGAGGTTCTTTTTTTTTTTTTTTTTTTTTTTTTTGCTGCTCCCTCCCCGCTCAGCCGCTTCCCTCCCCTCCTAGCAGAAGTTGAGAAGAGCGGGCAGGCTTGGGGAGGGGGGCTGCTCCGCCTCCCCCCCGGCTCCGCCAGCGCGGAGCGGTGCGGGGGGACGGGACAGCCCGGGGGGGCGGGGGGAGCCCGGTGAATTCCAGCAGCACGGCTCTAATTGAGAATTTCCTAGACAGAGCAATCAGTTCCGACAGCCTCCGACTAGGCTGCTAAATTATTCGTGGCGGTAATCCTTTTTCAACACTCTCCATCCCCCCAAAAAACCAAGTTCCTGGGCTTGCTTGTTCCTCTTAAAAAAAATTTTTTTTTTTTTTAAACGTGCTGGACCAAGATGTAATTTCGTTTGTGTTCAACGCATTGTGTAATTACAGCAAAAGACCCTGTCCTAAGCGTACAAAAGCAGGCTTGGGCATGTCCTTGCAGAGAGAACAAGAGAGGGGGTTAATTAAAAGTTTTCAGCTGAACACAGACTTTGTGTTTTACTGAATCTCTGAGACGAATACTCTTTTTCTGGCATGCCTTTCAAGAGTTAACTGTTTTCAAGCTTTTTTTTTTTTAAGGCTTTTTTGGTCTGTATTAAATGGCTAACTTTGGAAGTGCTAAGCTTAACAAGAGTTACAAATCACAAGTCAGCTGGGAGTGGAAGAGGCAATAACTATCCAGAGGCAGTGGCAGTAAGGCATGCCCCAGGAAACGGCATGGCTGAAGAGCAGTTACCCCATCAGCTCTTGCTAGCCCAATTCTGTGCCCTTGGAAGTGGGAAACACCTGTAAAAGGTGAGGGAAACTCCAATAAAGTAAGTATTTGAAACATATATGTAAGAGTAAAAAGGAGCTTCCCCCTGCTTCCCGCTCCCATGTTCTCTGCAATGATCGGTGAGCTTGAAAAAGCGGAAAATTACTAACCAACTAACTTACCAAAGCCTGGGAAAGAGTTGCTTCCACTGAAATTTTGGAAAAGATTACTCCTCTGTTTTAGAAAATGTCTTCTTGAAACCAGCACGCTAAGATGCTGACTCCTGAAGACAAACTGCCTGAGAGTTTTGCTAGGTCTGGATCTGGAAGCTATAGATTTTTCTTAATTAAAATAAACAAAGGGAATACCACACTAGGCAAACTAACATGAATTACAGACCAAAGTTTCTCTTCCACGAGGAAAATCCCAGCGTGCCTCGGGATCTCTTAGGACAGACTTTCTTATACAACTTGCTGTATTTCATAGAGTGTGGCTTTTACTTTTTACAATTGTGGAACTTGTGCTCAGGGGCTGTCAAAAATAGTTGTAGCAGCTAAAATGCATGCCTTACATTGTTGGAAGCTGTTGGGACTTCTTTACATACTACATAGTTACCTCCAGAAAGGAAAATCTCTAGAATTCAATTCTGGAGACTTCCAGAAAGATTCTAATTATACTTGGACTTTGACCTGTGGAACTAATTTGTCAGATTTTTTTTTCCCTGTGGAGTATTCATCTGCCATTGTTCATCCTTCCAGCCAGAGGAAATGGAGGAATAAGTTTGTAACTTGGGATACAGTCAAGATTATATGCTACAAAATGTACATATTTGGAGGGTTTGGCATATAAATTATGCATTCTCCATCCCTTCAACTTTGTATTGCAATAGCAAAGCAAGTTAATGCGACGACTACCTGCATTGTTAATGAAATTTCAAAAGCTTTTTGGATACTGATTTCTACTTTTTGATGTATTGAAGTCTTGGAAAGACTGTTTAATTCCATGTGAATAACAGTCTTTTGCAAGGTAGTTGAGAAACCTGCTATTATCCAGTGAAGACAGCATGTAGGTTTAGATTTATACACTAGACTGTGTGAAGCTTTTCTGGGTATCTAACCAGACATTCAAATTCAGTATTTTCTGTTATTGGAGTATTTTTAATTAATTTGCTAAATTAAATAAGAACTTCCTATTATGACTTGTACTTGTCTTTAAATCGGTCTGTGCCCTGCTTGCTTTTGCTCTCACAGCTAGCCCCAAAAATACAGGGCCCTCAATAGAGTAGTGCCAAAAGTAAGATTGCTCCAGCCTTGAAAGTATCTGCCTCCTAATGAGAAAGAACTGGAGGATAATCTTAATTTTTTCTGAGTACATTTGCATGGATTTTTTTAATTCTTTAGTTATATATTAAAGGTAAAGGTGAGCCTGACCAGTGTAGTCTTTGTAGTTTTCGTTTTAATCATTAGACCTCTACTCAAGGGACTGTACGTATATAAAAAGACAAGATTTAAGGGATGCGAAGAATTCATTAGACAGGATCTCCATGAGAGGCTTGATTAAATCAATAGTTTTTGAAGTGCTATGAAGCTTGCCACCTGTATGCCACACCAGTGAGCCAGATCACCAACGTAATCTGGCAGCTCGGTTTTGCTGGGGTTTTGAGGAGAGTCTGGAGTGTCTCTAAAGGTTTGAACTGGAGTCTGGTTTCCTTTAGAAAAGGCCCACGCGTGACCCTGGGAGGCCATTGAGCCGTAATGGGGCCAGGAACAAAAACTGAACTTGGAGGCTGCCTGACAAGGCTTGCTGTATCTTGGACCTCCACTAGGGAGAACTGTGGTTGTATGAATACTGGAAAGAGAAACTAGTTCACCTTTTACTGGGTTTTTTTGGCTGGGTTGGGGTTTTTTGTGGTTTGGGGGTTTTGGGGGTTGGGGTTTTTTGGGTTGTTTTTTTTTTAGTTTGGAGTGTTGGGGTTTTTTTGAATGAATGAACGAATGGCCAGTTGCTATGGCAGCTGTCAGCAGTTCCAGGAAAAGGTATGGAAAGTGGAGGTATTCTGAGAAGTGACAACAAATGACTAATGGCAAACCCTTACCAGCGCAGCAGGCACCACCAGTTGACTCCTTGGCTGTGCTTCTCATCTAGCTCTTGGAGTAACACCTTGAGGTTCACCATGGTAGTGTGTTCCCCAGCTTTTCCTTGATATTTCCAGGCTGTAGGGGCAATAACTGAAATACAAGCCCCAACACACACACACACATACAACTGAGGGAGGATTTTGCCGTTTCCCCATCTGGGTCCAACAGGCTCCGACTGCTTTAATGAAGTGCTTTTTCCCACTGCCCAAGAAAGTTAGTGAGCATTCACCTTGCCAACAAAATAAATATACATCCCTTTAACCCTTCACTACAGGATGGTGCCGTATTTGGTGCATCTTTTGGAGCATTTGACTGTGATCCTTCACCCTTTCTATCCCTTTGGGAGCAGCTTTCCCAGCTGTGGAGGAGGAAGTGGTCTTCTCTGCTTCCCCAGGGAGTCAAAGCCAGTCAGAGTTCAGGGGGAAAGAAAGTAGTAACAGCTAAATTTAGAAAACTGGTGTGAAAAGTAAGGCGAGTTAAATACATTTTTGTCCTTGAAAACTGAGGAGGAGGAAGGAAGATGCCTGAATACAGCCTTTTTACTGAGCCTCAGAGGCATAATAACAAGTCTGCTCGCAGGGCAGGGCAGGGCTTATTCCAGAAAAACTGAATGACAGAGAAGATCTGTCTCCTGTCAATTATGAGAAGGAACATCTCATTGTTAGACATGTTGAAGTAGGAAGGAATGTAAATAATTTGGCATGGAATCTTATATATGCCAGTATGAAATTGAGTAAAAAGTTGTAATTCAGACCAGTTGCTTCCTCCTGGTGTTTTTGTCATGTTCTTTTTTCTCTTCATCTTTTACTTCTGCTGTTGATACGGAGTGGTACATTTATTCTGCAAACTGAAATATAGCTGCTTAGCCTGTGATTTCCTGCTTGCTTTATAGTGGAGTGTATATAGTATTTGACATAAAATAACAAATGGTGGCTTGGTATATTTAAAGTACAAATTAGATCTTTCCCTTTTTAGAAAGAAGATACTCACTCTACAGAACTCACCTTATAAGAAGAGCTGAAATGTATATTTTGTCAAAACCAAACATTTAGAACGTTTTGCCAGATGTGTTGCAGGCAATTTCCTTTCCTGGGAAACAGTAAATTCCCTTACTCAGCCAATCCAGTTTTTATTCCATAACAGCATATGACTAAGCTGCTTTGAGAGGGATGCCTGAATACCACTAACATTATCTTTCCAATTATCATTTTACTTACAGCTGCACAGCTTCTGTTTGACAGGCAAATACAGAGATCTTGTGAGATCTCTGATAGAAAAGGAAGCATAAAAGTTTTTGAGGTAATGTAAGAAAATGTTGACTTGGCATTAGTCCGCTATCTGCAGACTTTGCCACCTAAAACTTTCAAGATGTTGATTTAGTAGATAAGCGAGTTCTCATTTCAGCAGTTTTCTTGTTTTAGCAAGGGAAAAATACGTAATGAAATATGTGCAAAATAAAAGCAGAACAATGTAAACAAGTAGGGTTTGGTGCTGCATCCTTATAGGGATATTTGATCTATGTATATAAATGAAAATGCTGTAGTGTGAGAATATGGAACTTCAAACCTGAGACGAAAAATTATCTGAAACTTGGAATAAATTAATGAAGTATTTCATATATTCCTGGTATTTACATTCCTCACATTTTGACACTCAATGTTAAGTCCCCACCTTTGGTTCCTGGTACTTTAATATTAGTTTATGGTAGTTCCATTTGCTGGCTTCAAAATATTTTCTTTCACTGGGAGTATTTTAGCATGTTTCTCAGGAACAAATGTCAACAAGGACAAGACTTATGAACTCATAACTTAAAAAACAGGGAACAGGATCTTGGAACCTACTAGATTTTTAGTCTGCTGAAAATCTTAATCTGTTTTGAGATCTTACACTCTCTTTGAAAGGCAGGAGTGCCAGATTATTATGTTTTCTGATAAGGCAAAACAAATTGTTTTCATCAAGACCCATAGTTCAGTCCTTTAGCACTTCTAAAATTAATGGTAATATCTTACCAATCGTTCCTCCTTTCCCCACCATCTGCCTATTATCCTTGTTATTCAGTCTGAACTTCTCCACCGGTCTCTCATGACTTCTTTAACAAAAATCTCAGGATTCCCCTCACTTTCTCAGCTGCTGCTTATTTCTAATCACTCAGAACATCTGGTGTAACATCTTGTGAATTCAGAGTCATCTTTATGTTCTGTCTCTGACGTTCCCTCACGTCTCCTTCGAGTGCCCTTCCTTCCAAGGGAGGGCATTTATCCAGTAATTCTCACATTGTACTTTTGCTGATGGGACAAGAGGTCAACAATCTGATCCCCTAAAAATTTCAGTTACCACTCTGTCTTGGTGACTCAGTCTGTTTGTTCCCATCTTGCCTTGTAGCATCCAATCCATCATTTCAGTACATGGTATTTTTTGTGGATGTCATGCCATTAGTGGAAGCATAATGTGGCCAAAATCAGACTTCAGTATCTTCCCTCAGCAATGCTTGCATGCTAGCTCCTTTTTCTCTTCCACAGTTGATACTGCCACCATCCTTCAATGCATTTAAATCTATAATCTGCAGGTTATGTTTATATTCCTCTGGCATTTATTTTCTCCTTTTTTTGATGCTGTGCATTTATTAATGTCTCTCAAATTCCTATAGTGATCCTCATTATCAACACATTCTGTCTGGTTCCTCTGTAACACTTGAAATGTGACTTGCTTTTAAAGCTTATTGTATTAGTTCTGCCTCTCTTAGGAAATTACATTCAACTTTATTTTCATAAGACTTGTTAGACAACTGCCAGAGCTTCACACAAGCAGACTATCTACTTAATTGCTTCTAATTGGTTTTCATTTTTGGAAGCTCTAAATTCAGCACCTCTCCTACCAAATATATCAGCTGCATTGCTTACTTTGCAGGCACTGACTGGATTGGCTTTCTTAGACTGTCTTGGTTATACTTGGGATGTCTTTTCTCAGTTAATCTGACATTTAATGTGACCATATCTTCCACTTATAGACTTATTTTGATATCCCACTTTTGTTATATAACATCTGCTCAAGGCTTTTTGACTGAAATTATATTACCATTAAAATAAATTATATACTTACATATATACATACTTATACGTGTATAAGCTTAGTATGTTGTAGCCACCACACCTAAAATATAATTGGTCATGTTAATTTAGATTGGGACTTTGTGGTATCACACCTTGAGCAACAACGATAACATGAATGAATATTTTTTGAAATTCCTGTCATTATCATTTCCACATTCCAAAACCACCTTAAATGCAAAATGTTCTCCGTTTTTACTGTTTCATTACTTTTATAGTGATTTCCTTTATCAATCCAAATTTTCAAGGGATATCTAAAGTAGAATACACAAATATCTATACAACTGTAATCTATACAAATAATGTATGCAGATTTCTAAGAAGATTCTCACAATGCATTAATGAAGTTCCTATTTGTAGGACAGCTGGTAGTTTCTTTCACTGTGACTGTTTTTTAACAATGAATGTTATTCTAAATCTTTGAAAGATAAATCATCCACATACAGAAGTAGGAAGTGAGTCCCAGGATTACGAAGAATAGTTGCTGTATGTCCTTCCTCCTTAACATTTTTATATTGTTTGGCTATGGTGCCTAAAGGCTGTGCTCATTCTCTTCGGAGTTACGTGGTGACAGCAAACTTTAGCTGGTAACAAGTGTAATTACATCTTAAACTCAAATAGCATGAGTTCAAAACTAACATGGAAATTACAGCTAATGTTAAGGATCTTACAGTTGGACTGCTGAATATCTTTGACAGCGTTAAGTGCTGTGCCCTGTCTACCTCCTACACTGGGCAAAACATAATACAGCACTTTTTTAAACAGATTACCATTGGTTTGAAACTGAATGAAATAACTTGCATGCTATGTGTAGCAACTAGCTCTAACGAGGCCTTTAAAACCAGTTTTTAAAAACTGTTTCTATAGCACATGTATATTTACTCTTTGTTATTGAATTACAGTGAAAAAATTAACAGATAGTCTTACTCTACATGCTCATATACTGTTTATGTGCTCTTTGAAAAATGTCTTTTTAATTACAGTTTTGTGCATTTGGATAATTTAAGCCTAAAACCTTTATGTAAGGTTTTGACTTTAGTTGTGTAATGTGAACGTTTTATTATGTTGATGTGAAAAGGCAGCAGACTGAAAGAATCCAGAAGGCTTTTGGAAAATGAGAAATGTGCCTTACTGACATCTTAAAGAAAAATGCATATGCCGTTTGTTTAAAGGAATGTATTTTTTAAATGTCTAAGCAGTTGACAGTAATCTAGCCTTACAAATAACCTCAGTCCATGTGATTTAAACCCTTCCTCCTGTAAGCAGTCATTCAGGTTAGCGGAAGGTTCTCTCATCTGGTAATAGCACACTTATTTGATAATAACAGCATGTCATACTTCCGAAGAGCATGTTCAAGTTAAGAATCTGAATTCAAAGATAAACTGATGTCAAAGAGAGAATGAAAAGGAAGTGAGAAACTGTGTAAGAGGAATAAACAAAGCTTTCAGAGAGAGAGGGGACATTTATGGCAACAGTAAGGTACCTAGTTCCTGACATCTGTTTCCCTCAAGAAAAAAATACAGTACATACACTAACCTTTTTATGGAGAGTGCAAGAAAAATATTTGCAGCATATTTTCATATATTCATATTTGTTGAACTGTATTATGGATGTGTAATTTGAAGAGGAGAGAGCAACTGCAAACTATTTTTGCACTCCATAAAGCTAAATCCTTGCTTTTTTCAATACTAATAAACATAGTTCAGTAATAGTTCTCAAAAATAGCGCCCACCCTCTTGCTGATTCTACCACAAAAAACTGGGCATTCTTTCTGTTGTTGGTCTTACTGCTGTATGAGCAAAGGAAGGAACTACAGTATTTTTTTCGCTGGTTAGTGAGGCATCAGAACCCATGATGGGACAGGAGAAAGATTACCTGCATACTTGTATTAAGATTAGGGCTCTGAGCTTGGACTCCTTGCCTCCGTACAACCATCTAGCAAAACTCCTATTGCTGTGTAAATATTAACATAAGTACCTCACTGGCTCAGTAACTGGCTGAGTTCTTTATCTATCCAAATAAATCATTTGCTAGAAAGATAATCCTCCATCTCCAGTGGAATGTGTACAGAAGATCAAATCTCTTCTGAGTATCCTATCATTAAAATGGTATATTTTCTTCCCAACACAAACCAATTAGAAACTCCTCATACTGGTCTTTCACTTTATCTAAATCTGAATTATTACTTTAGTAGTTTCACTACACAGAGGAAATTCAAATATTTGAAAATCTTTCTTTTGTCCCACTAGAAAGACATGTATAGGAAATTCAGACCCTCATTGCTGATGTCTACATTGTTTGACTGCGAATCCCCATTCAGGCTAGCCACAGCCAGACTGACTTAGACTTACAAATCATATCAAACAGTTCAATCTTAGCTTACTAGCTTCAGTTTAATCTTGATTATTGAAGGTCTTGCTTGTAGTTGTATGTTCTCACTTGCTTTTTAAGTCAGTATCTTCATTCAAACCTGTGATCAAATAACTAATAAGGCTTCACCCTTAGTGTTAAATGATATATTATCAGTTGTTACTGCTTTGGCTGTAGCCTGTGGGATGTTATTAATAGCAATGTCTAGTGAATAGAATTTTTCTTAAATAACTATATCTAATTCATCAAATTAATGATCAGCTAATATTATTCTACTAATTTCTGCCTTCCTTTGCCTGTTCGCCCACTCAAGTATCATTTTCAAGAACAAAAATGCATCCAGTAAAGTTACAATATTTACTAGATGATGCCATGACAATTAGAAGAGTATCTCCTAACTCAGCCAGTTTAGAATATTTTCCTCTTATATTAATAAAGATTGTATCCTTGCATAGGGTGTTGTTTTGGGTTTGTGTGTTGGGGTTTTGGTAGCGGGGCAGGGGCTGCAGGGCCGGCTCCTGTGAGAAGCTGCCAGAAGCTTCCCCGGCTCCAAGTCGGACCCACCGCTGGCCCAGGCCGAGCCCATCAGCGATGGCGGGAGCGCCTCTGGGAGAAGAGATTTCAGAAGGGGAAAAAACCTGCAGTGAGTGAGGGGATCGGAATGGGAGAGGAACCCCTGTGCAGATCCCGAGGGGAGTGAGGAAGGAGGGGAGGAGGAGCGGGGGAGGAGGGGATGCCCCTGCAGCCCGTGGGGAGACCAGACGGCAGGCTGTCCCCCCCCAGCCCACGGAGGGGAGCGGGGGAGCAGATGCCCACCTGCAGCCCGGGGAGAGAGGAGCCCACGCCGGAGCAGGGGGATGGATGCCCCCCAAGATGGCCGGGACTCCAGGGGGGGAGCCCGCGCTGGAGCAGGCTGTGCCTGGAGGACTGCAGCCCAGGGAAGGGACCCCCCCCCGGTGGAGCTGTTCGTGAAGAACTGCTGCCCGCAGAAAGGATGCATGCCTGAGAAGTTCATAGAGGACTGTCTCCCGTGGGAGGGACCCCCCGGTGGAGCAGGGGCCGAGTGAGGAGTCCTCCCCCTGAGGAGGAAGGAGCAGCAGAGACAAGGGGTGAGGAACTGACCCCAACCCCCATTCCCCGTCCCCCTGCGCCGCCGGGGGGAGGAGGGAGAGAAAACTGGGAGTGGGGTTGAGCTGGGAAGGAGGGAAGGGTGAGAGAAGGTGTTTTAAGGTTTGGTTTTACTTCTCATTATCCCTGTTTTGATTTGATTGGTAGTAAATGAAATTGATTTTGTTTCTTCCCCAAATTGGGTCTGTCTTCTGCCCGTGACCATAAGTGGTGAGTGATTCCTCCCTGTCCTTGTCTCAACCCACGAGCCTTTCTTTGTATTTTCTCCTCCCCATCCCACCAGGGCCAGGGGGAGGAGTAAGCGAGCGGCTTTGTGGTGCTTTGTTACCAGATGGGCTTAAACCACGACAGGAGTCAAGGTGGCCTTCTTTGATTAAACACAACGATCAGGTCACCCAAAGCTTCCTTGTAGCGTCAGACATTTCTGTTGATCAGAAGGGGACTCTTGAGTAACAAGCTTAGATGAAAGCACCTCAAGTTGGGCAAAATGAATTTCATGAAGTTCACTAGACAGCAGAAATGCTGACTTCATTCTTACTATAAAATCCTCACTGATGTAAATGGCACTGGAAGGCTGGGAGCCTTTTCCAAACCACTTTTCTGCAGAAGGTGGTGAGAACTGAGGATAAAACCATCTGATTTCTTATCTTTTGCTAAAAGTTCTTGTTTCACTTACTGAAAGAAGTGATGGTTATTCCAGATTTCAGATGCATTTCTTTCTCTCAACTTAAAGTGCTGTTGTTAGTATATTAGCAGTATTTTTTCATTTTATTGCAATTTTCAGACTATTATATCCAAACTTTACTGTTTTGACTCTCATCTCTTTCACTAACAGATTCACTTGGACTATGAATTGATTAAAAAACAGTCCACCAAGAAATTGGGTCTAAATAGCTTATTCAGCCTGGAAAGAGAATTCTTTTATGCTGTAGGCACATTTTTCCAGGGTAAGAGCACTATACCTTTGGTAAACATCAGTTGAAATGTTTAAGAAGTGCCTGTTCTGGAACCCCATTGCAGCCCATGGCAAGGAAGGATGGGCTAGCAATGGACTGAGTTTTCAGCCAGCTGTGAAGTATTCCAGGCAGGAATACAGCAGGTAGGGAAACGGTTAGGAGTCACGGCCTAAACTTTGTTTTAATTTCATACCGAGTATAAAGAAATATTTTCTGAGGCTAAGATCTATGAGGCTGTAGAAACTCCTCTCATAAGAAGTGGTGGAATCCCTGTTGCATGAGTAATTTAATATAGCTGGGCAAAACACTGAAATATGTGAAGAAAAATCCTGTACTGGCTGCAGTAAGAATTAAGTGACCTAATGAGCTTTTTCATCTCTTAATTTCTCTCATTAAACCTCATCACTTTGCTGAAAGAAAGAAAAATATTTATGTTGGACCTCCATGTGAAAAGTGCTTATAGAAAAAATATCCCTCTTCAGATGATAAAAATATAATTAATGTATTTGAAATAATTCTTGCATTTTCTCACAGCCATGAAATTAAAACTGTCAGCGACAAGCTAATATTAATGCCTGCAAACTGCTAAACACAATTATTTCAATATAATGCAGCAGTGGTTTTAATATTGGTAATTATTATGGGTTTAGATTTCATTGCAATAGTGGAACAACTTCATTTTATATTATTAATTCTACCAGTTGTGTGCAAAAGAATATAGTTAGTCCTATTACTAAAAGCAGCAGAGTGAGACTGTGCTTCATAGACTATTATTGCTCACATGTGAATCTGCTTGGCTGAGATGTTTACAACCAGACAAATTATTCTCAACTATCAATAGCTTAATTGCTACTTTTGTTTTCAGATTTTTAATACTTATTTAAACATGTTTACAATGAATAATGTAAAAAATGCACTTCATAGACATCATCAACATAACAAGACACAAAGTTTACATCACAATTAGACTGCACTTGGTTTTTCGTAACTTGAGACAGATTATTTTCTGACTTCTAAAACCTCTGGTTTGGAACAGTTATTCTACGTGAAGCGTGCTCCTTTGTGTTCATATATTTTACCTTGCCGGTTCTACAATAAGGTAGAGGAAAATCTGCACTCGCCTACCCCTTACCTAACTGCTGGCCCACAATTTTAGACTGCAGTACACCCAATAAAGAAAAATAACACATACTTTTAAGATAGCAATTTCAATAAACTGATAGCCTGGAGGACTAAGAAAAAAATGATGCTTTAAGGGGAAACTGTGGGCCTCTCATTTAGAAGGCTTTTCTAGTATCAATCAGAACTTTTTTTCTGATGTGTCTAGCATGCACAATGGTCAGAAGCTGCTGAAGTAAACAAAATGTGGGTCTGTTCTTCATTATTATAATTTGCAGATACCCTGTGTCTGCTCACAGAGGATGGCCCAAGGCTTTTAAAGCTGTTAATGACATGAACAGTGGCCAAGAACTGTCTTTATTTGAAATACAAATGTATTTTAAAAGTAAACCAGAACGTGTGAATCCTCAACCAGTTGCCATTTGCATTAACTTTACACAGTGAGGATTTTTTTTTAAAGATACAGATTTCTCACCAAACATTCACTCAACTAGTTAAACAAACAATTGGAAATATTTTCAAGAGGTGTCACCACTAGTTAAAATATTGGCTTTCATGGCTGGTCCAAATGAGAATCAGGCTTTACAGTAAGTGAAACTTGGTTCCCTCTCATTGATTTCTCAATGTTCGTAAATTCATTAAATGCTCATTCATCAAATTCCATCTTATTGCTGGCTCTTCCATGTCAGAATGAGGCATCTGTTTCCGAAAAATGAAGTGGCAGATGGTTTAGTAAGTATTGCCCCATATTACAGCTGGGGGAATGAAGTAATTTTAATGAATGGAAGACAAACAGAAATTAAGGTATTCAGAATTAGAAATAAGGGAAAGAAGGTTTCTTATCTTGTCTTCTTTTTTTTTTTTTTTTTCTCCTCCCTAGTTAATCTTCTCTCATAAAAGTAGAGTTGTGAGTCCTAAATACTAAATGTTGGAATTCAGGACAGTTTGGGACTGTGTAACAGCTCTGCATGTGGACATCTAATACACTGTAGTTGCTACTGCATCTGCTGTACATGCAGGTTTTATCCATGTATGCACTGTGTCATTTTTCCAATTTACTACGCATCTGAAAAACAGCCTGGTTTCTATGAAAATATGTGGAAAGCCATGCCCCATATGCTTTTCATATGGGACACAAGACCTGACTGTGTAATACAGGACATCCCCTGTTATGTGGGACATCTGCCAAGCCCAGCAGAAAGAAAAGATACAGGCAAGAGAACAAAACCAGAGAGGTTACTAAATCCTTATTCTGTTTTTAATGTTTATATTCTGCTCTGGTCTCAGCTGTTATGGTCCACTTTTAACAACTTCTCTGAGCTGGAATAGTCATATATTCTCTACTTTCTAGTCTATTTAATGCTTCATGGTTAACACTTTAAAATGTTTATTGTTCCTAAGTGAATGACAGTCAGATTTTCAAAGGTAATACTCAGCATAGGCTTCGAGTCTTTCAAAAATCCTAGTATGTCCCCCTTTGCATCTTTAGGTAACACTGTATCTCTGATCCATATGCATGGAAAAGCATAAGAGCCTTTTAATATGTTATGTGCATGAGTAGGTTATATTTGAAAGCTGAAGTGCAGCTGTTATAAATTTTCTCAACAGTTTTGAGGTAAAAAACAAATGTTACCTTGTTTGAGGGCATACCAGTGTTGCCAATCCTTCTGTTACTCAGCCATTTTGGTCTGTTACATCCTGGACTGTGAACTAATCAGATTTAAGAAAAAAACAACAGTTTAAATTTAGGGGAAATAATTCTTTTCCTCATGGTTACAGAAGCATGAAAATGTTACTCTGCAAAATGGCAATAGAAGGCAGCACATAAATAAAAAACATAATTTTGTTTTTAGCATGATTTTGGAAGCCAGAATCCTGGTTTCTAGGTAGTTCAGTTAGCAGTCCTGGACATGTAAATTCCACTGAAAGTCTCATTGTAAGATCTTTCCTTCACATTTCCAAAATATGAATGTAAAAACTGATAATAGTCTACAGATTTGATGTTGCTTTTGAGACTTTTTTTCTTGTATCTATTTATACATCTAATACTGTTCAGCTCCTCTTCATTGGCATGTATGTGTTCATTATACCTAGTGAGAAGCAAGTCTTCTCAGTACCTTTGATACTGTTGAAAACTGAATTAAATTGGAATTGGGTGTCCTGCCTACAGGAGCACAATACAATCCACAGTTGCATACAGGTTTCACTTACTAAAACTTACTCTGGTGGCTGCAGGTAGAAATTTTATAATGTGCAGGCTAATGCATATGGAGTTTTTTCTAAGCACTTCAACTCCTCGTCTAACAGAAGGAATCCTGAGAATATTTACCTTCATTTATCATGTTTTCAGTATTAACCATGTTACTAGAGATGGCAGAAGCCACCTACCTGGCATTGTCTCGCTTTGAATACTAGGTCAAAGAAGGTGCTACCAGGCCATTGCTTTCTGCAGGTCGTATGCTGCTTCTCTGTCTAATATTCTACTGCTGTTAGGTTGTCTGTGTTACAGCTGTGAAACTCAGAATAATCCCTATATTCATTCGATACATTGCTACAGACAAGAAAGAAAGGAACTTCTATATATTCAGGATGAGAATGCAAATGACTATTTTTATTTAATAAAGACAGATTGTTGAGCCTGGCACTAATTTTATCCTTTATTACCAGTGAAGACATGAGAACTTGAAGTACATCCTGCTTCCATACCAGGGAAATTGGCTCAAACTGGAAGGAGGAAGACATAGCGAAGTTTTTTGTGGACTGTGTCCTTTAAATGTTAGTTTACAAAGGCATTCTGAGTCAAAAGGCCAACTTTATCCAAAAGATGTTTTTTAAGACGTACGTAGCATATTTAGATATGCGTAGCATATTCAGACAAAACAGCCAAGATGAAACAGTTTCAGAAACCTGCTGGATTTTATGGATGCATCTGATTATTGCTCAGGAGCCCATTCTGGGAAGGATGCCCACCTACCTGTGTGGCTTCTCTGGCTGATGTACCAGGTTTATGCACTTGAGCACAAGATCATGTCCTGTAATGAGTTACAAATAGCACCCCAATTAGCTGCTAAAAAGAGCTCTGTTTTAGCTACACAGCTGATTCTCCAGGCTGTGTCTGTAATTCCTTTTTACCTCTTTGTAGTCCTTGCTTACAGCACGATGGACTCATAGATCTCGCTAATAGGATCCCCATGCCTTGCTACGCTTTGGTCACAAAACCTTTTCATCAGTTACTTTGTCTGTAATTTTAATGTATGCCACCAGTTTCCTCTCTGCATTCAGCTGGTTTGGACTAACATAGAAATGAAAAATGACTGAATGTAAATTTTTTGCTAAACGAAGGTGCTAAGTGTTGACAGGATGGCCGATTCCAGCCCAGACTTTTCTCAGCATATAAACATAGAATACATTTCATAAACCAAAACTGCAGTTTTTGTTTGTTTGCTTTTGGGTTTTGTTCCAAGTTTCTTGAGAGGAGATGATCCTTAAATGAGAAGAAACACTAGGATGTGTTTCCATAAACTTATATGAGAAATACTGTGATAACAAGGCACCAGAAGAGCAAGCAAAACCTGGAGTAAGGAAGCTGAATTTAATGTGTAGATATTAAGCAGAACAGAGCCAGGCCCAGTCATCTCTGCAGCCAATATTCATTGCTAGGAAGAAATAGAGGTTTATATTGTTCTATTGATATACTTTTGGTAGATTTCTGGCTTGCTGCAATTGTAACATGTTCTACTTTTACATTATTGTCTGAACTGTAATGTTTCATTTCTAGAAAAATCAGCATTTAAGGAAGCTGTGTTATCATATAAAAACACAATCGAAGTTTTATTTTGGTCTTTTTTCCACGGTAGCAAAAGCCTGGTTAAGTTTATGTGCCTTTGTCCTTTTTTTCTCTTCTGGTGATATTACACTGTGATTGTGTTTGCCTGCATGATTCATTACAAGCTTGCTGGCAGATGGTCACGTATACTTTGCAAGAGTGCTTGATGCTAACAATAATCAGCTTTTAGCTCTTCTGTATTTTTTCCTAGGGTAAGTAATGTATGTTATCCTAATGCCTAGAAAATCATGGTTGTTTTCAGTCACTGCTGTCTAAATACTTTTATCCTTCAGTAAAAAAGATTTCTCTGCACGTGTTCAACCTTTCATGAGTGAAAGTTAAATTGCACGTATGGATGGTAGTGACAGAAGAATTAGTGTTCCGTCTTCCTTATATGAACAAAGTGGAAGAATAAGTGTTTCATGAGACCAGCATGTGCTAGAAAACCTCCTGGCTCCTGCATATGAATGATTTTTTGTTGGTTAAGCTGTTGGGAGTCCCACAGGAGCTATGTAGCTAAAGCTTCAGAAATCCTGCTTTGTCTCACTTGATCCCCACACTTGTTATAGGAGAAGGAAATTGTTTATGTATATTTTATTGCATAACAGTAAATCAAGCTTATGTGCAATGTTTATCTGTAATGGTTAAAATGCTGTCAGTCCAAAATACATTCCATTTATTTAAATGGTGAAATCATAAAGAACTACTTCTGTGTAGCACAGTAAAATGTGCGTATCAAGTAATGTTGTTTTATAAGAGGAAAAATGTGTTGAATTATGTGCACTTATCATTATAATATGACACAGACACATTTCACGGGTTTTTTTTTAATACCAGGACTAACATTTATTTAACAGTAGTTCTAGATGGAATAGCCGAAGAAAGCACAAGATGGTAGGACTTTGTGGGGAGTGTTTATAGCTATCTTATGTTGGAAAAGAACAATTTCTAGTCTAGTGGGTTTAGTGGAGACAGCTGTTGAGATGCTCTTGTTGGCTTTTGTTTATCATAATTGTAGTACACTATATCCAGGCAATAAATTAGTTATAAATCTGGCTCCCTCAAAACACAATGTCATGCAATGGTTCCAGCAAAACTGAATCTTAGTCATTTAATTAAAGTTCCCTTATTTTTAAGAAATTCCTTGCTCTGTTTCTTCATTGAGTCATAAGCAAAAGGTTGCATTGCAACTCTAGTTACATTCTTGCAGGAGCATATGACACTGAAGTCCAGGACAAGGCGTCTGCAGTGTAGGATCATGGTCTACAGACTTGATACGGTATTTTTCTGAATGTAATTCTCAGTTACAGTCTTACTCGTCTCCTGAGAGCATTAGAATGTACGTTTTAGCTGATACAGCTCCTCTTCTCAGACTCGTTCATAAGCGTGTCTAAGGTATGGTCTTAACTGCTGCATTCTGTCCTCCATAATCAAGGCTGAAGTAATTCACAGCTAATATGAAGAAAATACTCCATGAACCTGTGCCAATTCTGCCCTGTTAGTCTTAGTTTCACTGATATAAAAGTTGTAATAGGCTCCTTTGATTCCTAAGTCCCGTACCTTTGTTCCAACCGCAGGAAAAAAAAATTAATTTTAAAATTTATTCATAAGATAGTTGGAGAACCAAATCCCAAATTCAGCTGATTTATTTTGCATTGTTTTTGATTTATTGTGCTTGTAAGTATATGTATTTTTATATAGACATACTTATGTTCTTGTTCTTACTGTTTTGTGATTTATTATGTGTTGATGAGATTCTGTTGTAGACCTTGGAGGCTTTTTCAAAGACAAGAAGTTCCATTGTCATGTTTTTCTTACAATGATTTATGTCTTGTGTATTGAAGTTACTTATCAGAACTATTTAAAAGATCATCTAAATTCACAATTTTTAAAAACACTGTTATTTAATATTTGCCTAAAGGTGGTCCCAGAGGCTGCAATCAAAAAGGGCCTCACTTTGCTAGTCAGTATATCACTATTATAAAGGCAGTATTTCTTCATTATTTTCCACTGAACATAAAACCAGACTTTGCATCTTAACACATTGTACAAATCCAAAACAAAAGATAGTGTCTGCCCCAGGGACCTTTTGATCTGCAGAAGAATATTTCCATCCTTCTTTTCCTGATCTGGCTGAAAGGTCACGCTTTACCTATATTCCATTTTACCAGATTTATTTGCACCCTGGAGGCTTTATCAAATTCATTTCAGGCAGAGGACTCTGGCAATAGTTGACATGAGGAACTTTCACCTGTGGAGCTGATTCCAGGCAGCCTGATTCTGCTGACCTTCAATAGTCTTTGCTGCATGGCATCACTATTTTTAAAGCTATTGTAGAGAGAGAAGTTTAATGGGAGTATGTTTGCCTGAGGGGTAGACTGAATGAGGTGGAATTTTGTTGGCTGTTTTAACAGTAGCTGTTAATTAATATCTTTTAAACTAATACATTTTGGACAATCCAGGGGAAAAGTGTAAAAATTCGGTTTAATACTAATTTCCTAAAATCAAAGGAAATAAACATTTAAGAATCAGCTTAAAAGGATCCTCACTAGCATGTTAAAACTGAAAAACTTGTCCTAAAACTTCAGTGGTCTACCAAAAGTTTTGCTTAGCCTCAGAGATACCCTGCCTGAAACGAGGTAAGTTTTAAGTGCCTGAAAGAGCTGCAGTTTCAACACAAAGCAAGGTCAAACTCTACAGGTTTTATTGAGTATTCTTATTGAAATTCTGGGTTTAGGCTAACATGAAGGAGGTAAACAACAATGATGTTAAGAAGTTTTGCACAAACCTTTGTCATGTGAAATTATATAGTTGAGTTGATTGTGGCTTAGAAGAAAAACTATAATATAGGAATGGCATAAATAATTGAAAGCCCTGTTTGTCCCATCCCATTGAGTTTTCGGTGTGGCTCAGCACATGCTTATAAAACAAAAGATGTGCCTCCTTGAAGCAGTAGCATAGTGTGATCCCATCATATTCCCTGTGCTGCGAGGACTGGGCTAGTTGCTGCTTACTTCTGTAGGAGATGCCTGAAGGAGACACATTAGTTCATCTGACATGCAATTAGACAATGTTTTTTCTTGGGTTTTTCTCTTTTTTCTCAAGTTTAGGATTTTTTTAACTGGACTACTTCTATTTTGATGCTCTCTTTGGAGGATGTTGCAGACGTGGTAGTGGCTATTTTTGTTATCAGAAGTCTTCAGCATCCTCTACTGGCTTCAACCATTTACAGTGCATGTTTCTTCTATAGCATTCCAGATTTGTCTAGAACACAACCCTGAGCAGCCAACTGGGGTTTTATCTGCATTTGCCTAAGAACTTACCTTTGTTTTATAAGCAAAAGAAGCAGTGCTCTCCACAAAGATATAATGTGCACATGGACATCTTTTAGCAATAGTTAGTTTACTTGTCCAAAATGGCATTTGTCTGATTAATTATAACTCCTGTTTTAATGTCATTTTAAGTTTGAACTTCTGCCATGGTGAATCAGCACTTCCAATTCTGCGGTTAAATAAATTTAGGAAAGAAACCATATATGTTGTAATATTTAGGCTGTATTGTACTTAACCAGACAATTATGTTATGTTGTGTTTGCAGGTCTGGTGTTTAACTTTTCCTGGGAAGTTGTCTTTGTCATAGTAATTGCAAATGAGGTAGACAGAGGTCTTTCATCTGGAATCTAAACATTAACAGAAACTGTGAAAATTATGGAAAGAGGGCATTGTAAAGGATTCTTGTTACTCTGATCTCATAGATCATGCTGAGGAAAACACAGGATCATTTCTGTTTAAAAAAAAAGATCTTCAAATGATATGTTAAAGGATCTAGCAAGTTATAATAATAGGTGAATTTTGCTGTACAGAATAGAGTATTTCAAGTACTCTGGTGTTCCAAAAATGTTTTTGAATCACTTCACACAGATGGTATTACGTTTGTATGGCATTAGGGGAATTGATTATTACCTTTAATAGCTTTCATGAGACACTATTAATGAAAACCGTGTTACCTGTGTTTCAGCTCAGAGAACTTCATGCCATAATTAAGTGCACTTCAAAAGCCAAATTAAACTGAATGAACGAAGCAACCAGTAAGGATGTTCTCTTGAGCATTCATTCTTACCATGATGAATGATGCTTGTTTTTCTCTTCTCTTTAATTAGAATGTTTCTACATTTGCCAAAGAAAATGTTGGAATCCGGACAAAAACTGAAATTATAGGAACAGGGCTTGATGTAATAGCTTATTTGTAAAGGAAACACAACTTGTTTGGTATTTTATTGAAACAGGAAGTTCAGAACCTCAGTACACACAAGCACAACAAATTCTCAGGTGCTAGTTGAGTCATCTGTTGTTGGAAGTAGTCTCATAGAAGGCTTCCCCTTGATTTAGTTTTAATCTTCAATTAACAAAGGGAAGGAAATTACATACAGATTTAGTTTTAGATTACGTGCAAAGCTCTCTGTTGCTTTTTAGCTGTCACCCTGATGTGCATGCTTTGCGAGTATATCATGTTGGCACAACCGGAGTGTGTCTTGAGTGAATATATTCAGCTTTTAATGAGCATAAGAAACCTGATGTATTTATTTATGAAATAATGTAGAGCTTACTTAATCGAAATACTGTGATTTTTCCTTCTTCTAGTGATCTCACACCTGATTTCAGCTTTACTGTAAACTGTAGAAGTAATCATCTGTGATAAGGTGATAATTGATAAAACTACTGGTTTAAGTTTAGTATGGGATTATTTATTTTTTAATTGTCATGTTTGTTTTTGATAAGAGGTCTGTTATACAGCAGAGAAGAACACAATGATACCATGTAGTTTTGTTTAGCTGTGAAATCTTTAAAAGGCACTTGGGAGTTTATGTGCGTATCTTCTGTGTAGAAGACTTAGCTTTTCCCTTGCTTCCAAGTCTGTATGACACTGGCCTCCTTTAGGTGAGAAGGATTTTACTGAATTCCTTCCAAATCCCATCATTACTGTTCCTCTGTTTAACCCCAGGAGTACTGCAGTGTTGTGCAGTGAGTTTTCCTTTTCTCCATCAACAGTCTGAGCAATGATAGCTTTATAGCTCTCCCAGTACTGGTCCATAGCATAAGGATAAGTGCATTAGCACTTTAATCAATAATGTCATTTTAAGAAAAAGTTCCATGGGTAGCATTAGAACCATCATGTCAGCTCCTAAATTTTGAAGTTAATAGAATTTTAAAATAAGAATAGACACATGATCCAGTGAGTGTGCAGGACATTTTTAAACCTTTGCCCTTATGCAGGACTAGCTAGATTCTTTTTCCCCATCCTCTGAGTAGTGTATATACTTTAGTATAGTACATATGCACACAAACGGTACCTTCTGTTACATGATGGTAGTTTGTATTGTTATAGGGCTAAAGCTGATATGCCCACCTTATTCCCACTGATTTTAGTGGGAATTCTGGATTGGGACAGAGCCAGAGATGGTAAATATTTATTTACAGACTTTTACTAGAAAACTAGTGTGTAGGAGAGGAGTTATTGAGCATTTGTACTTTATCTAAGCTATCCAGTTGTTTAACTAGAAAATAACTGGTAATTTTTCTTGAAGACCATGACTGTTGCTGTGCTTCAGAGTAGTTATCCTGCATCTAAGATCAAATACCCAGTTGCTCATATTGTATATGCAGTACTTGCCGAGTATCCTTTGGTTTTTAAACTGCAAATGCTTGCTTACGCAGTGACAGCCTCCTGAAAAGGCTTTCTGCTCTCACTAAAGCACTTCAGATAAAATCCAAATAGACTAAAAAGTAGTAGCCTCTCTGTCCTGCAGCATTCTTAGACAAAGAGCGGTAGGAATATAGGAAAGGAACTCAGAAAGGAGGACAGGGTCAGTGCTTTGACCCTACAAACTTTGCCCAGCTAGCATGAGAAGTTGCTGAAAGTCCACTACCATAATAAGTCTGCCTAGTTCTCTGTATTTAACCATGTCATAGCTGGTGACCTCAAATTTAAAACAAGACAAAACTCCATAAGGAATTTATAACAATATTTCTTATTTAAAAAAGTTTTTAAAAAGATCACCATTACATTTGCAGTAAACAGAAGTGGACTTTTCTGTGAATCGGTGACTTACTTTTCAGTGAATCTTCCTGCCACTTTAGATTTGCACTTTAATAGCTTCACCTGTAGAGCCACCCTTTTACTTTATCTTCATTAAGATAGTTCCTGCAATACCAAATGCAAATATCAGATAAGTGAAATGAATATTGCTCTGTTATCTTTGTCACTAAAAAAATTAAATTAGAAATGATAGAAAAGAAAAAAGTGGAAAAGTTATCACATGTTGAAATCCCAAATGCATTTGAAATCCTAATCAGGAGTAAGATTATATTCTAAACAAGACTTCTAAACTGGCGGCTTCTTATTCTCAGCAACAGCTGAGATCAAATGCTAGACTTTTGTTTTCCTTCAGCATTTGATAAGGTTACTGACACAGTGTCTACTTTGCCTCCTGTAGATTCTTGAGAAGAAAGCAGTGAGGTAGTGTGCTGTAAATGTGTTTGCTGTATTAGCTCACAAGCTGATAAGCGTCAACTCCTCAAAACAGATATTGGAATCAGTTATTTTTAGAAGGGTGTCATTTGGTACCATGCACAACTTACCGTTGTGGTTTGTGAATTATTTTTTCACTTTATTAAAATAAGCCCTTTTCAAATGCTTATCATTCATTTGAAAAATGCTCTGGTTTAAAAAAAAAAAAAAAAAGAAAAGAAGAGCAAAGAGAATACATCTAGTGACAAGTACTTTGCCTTTACCCTACCAACTTTCAGAGCTTTAAAATAACTCTGTATTCACAACATAAATTGTTCTCCCTCGGCTATACAGAAGACCATCCCAGCTTGCTGTCACAATATAGTCAAAGTTCGTTCTTCTGTAATCTTATATTATTGTCATGCTAAAAAGTGCAAGAGTTCATGAAAAGAATCTTCAAATAGAAAATGTTAATCGTGTCCTTTGTTTAGCACCTATGAAGAACGCGGTGCTCTCAAAGAAACTTTGCTTGAGTAATTGTAATTTATAAACATGATTGATAAAAAGCACCTGGTCAAATATTTAAACACCTGGGGTGGGGGGTTGCTGTGTGTGCTGGCAGCTCCACTTGCTCCTCTTAGTGCTGGAGGATTAAATGTCTTTGCTTTCCATACTTCCTGGAGGAACTTTTCTCCAATTTGTGACATAGATTAATGAAGAAGAGATGTTATTACACGTAAAGAAGTATTGCTGCCAAGGAGTACTAATCAGGGAAATTGTAGACCAGAGGTGATTGTGATAGTAGTTCTATCAGGAGTTTCTGAAAGCAACCTGAACCTGGTCTAGTTTTGCAGTTGGCGGCATTCCACAGCAGTGGCGTCCAGTTGTGTGATGCCAAGTAATCTCTTTGAGTGGGTTTATTTCAGTAGTTCTCAGACAGTTTTAAAGACTTTTCTGTGTTGAACATTGATGTAATTTCAACTGACCCTTTAGTTCATACTTTAAAAACCAAGCATTCCCTGATAATTATTGTTGTAGTGCACGTGTTTCACTGTGAGTACAGAGGTTTGCATGTAACTTCTGAATGCAACTCTCTGGGTTTCTGCTGTGCTCAGTCATTACCATGCACCTTTTTTAAACAATTTAAGAAAAACCCAGCTTTTAATTATACATCACTTTTTCACTAATATGTGGTCTGTTATGTTGTAATGAATTGGGTGCTAAACAGAAGCATTTTATGGTTTTGTTGATGAGGGAATACTTTAGGCTGCCCTACTTAAAGGGTATGTTTTTCCTCTGTTGAGACAAAAAAAAAAAAATTAAAGAACAAAGCAATTTTTTAAAAAAGTAATTTGCTGATGCCTGTTTTTTTAAAGCCAAGTCCATTTTATTTGTCTCACTGCAGCCTATCAAAAAAAGATTGAGAAAAGTCAATCCTAAGAAAGCTGAAGGAAAACGAACTCACTGTGTTCAAGTTTTGACATATTTCATAAAGCTGTTGAAAACCAAACCATGAAAGCCAGATTTATGAGCTTTTTTAAAGTTATTTGTAGATTCCCAAGACGATTGTGTTCCCATCACTTACTGTAGCCTTTAAAACTCAAATGACGCTTAAAAATATTCATGTTTGGCACACACTGAGTTACTGCTGGGCGTTGCAATGGCATTCAGCTAAAACTAAAGAGTAGAGAGAAGAATGTACTCTGCCTTCACTTAAATCATTTCAGTCTGTTGAGGTAGAGCAAAAGGACTCACGTACTCATATTTTAAACATAAAACTAGGAATTCTTTTTAATGTTCAGATTACTTTTATTGTGGGTTAATACAACTGTTTGGGGAACGAGCCTTTGGGGAGCATCTGTGTAACCCTTCACATTTGCCAGGCTTTTCCTTTCAACAAGATCACTCACTTTGTTATTACTGGAATAGAAAACTCTTTTATTTATTAAAGCATTATTCATCTGCACTTTGCCAGGTATAGCAAATCTGTTGACAGCACTGGATTTATCATTACTGTTAAAGGCGAATGGAAGGATTCCCCATGTCCCTAAACCAGCAAAACAAATGTCATTCTTGAAGCTCGCTGCACAATATCCTGCGCTGATTAAAAAAGAAAGTTGGACTGTCCAAAATGATTCAATATCTGAAAGGTCTAAGGCAGATGAAATGAGCTTATAATTTCTAATGTATTTTATGCAAATACTAGGCTTCCATGCCTTGTATCTTCATTATGTGTAGTATTTAACCATGGGGAATATCAAGTTGTTTTCCATGAACTGCAGCACGTTATTAGCTCATGGAATTTCTGTTTCAGTCCAACCTTTCAGTGGTGAAATATACTTAGCTGGAAGTGTATTATTTTCGTCTGTGTAAATGCAGATGTGTTTACTCCCATATCATTAAACATTGCTATTTACTTCATTAATACTTCATTCCTTAAGCTACTCTGCTGAAATTAATGAGCTATCCATAGATTACATACTGGTCTCATGCAATAGGTACTAGTCTGTTTAAAAAAAAGCAACAAACAATTGGCCTTATATGGGTTGGGAGAGTTCAGTAAGCCTAGAGGATACTGTATATGAAATATGGGTAAATGGTTGCAATATGAGGGGATAAATGCCAAGATGCAACTAATGTTCCTCCTTTCCTGTTGCCATATGAGAATGAACTATGAGACAACAATAAGGGCAAGTTGCAACTGCTATAAAAATATAGGCTAAATTTAGTTGAGGTCATTATTTAATGCAGGTAATAAATCTGTTTGAAAGAAGCATCCCATGCCTGTATCACTACCCCATTACATCTGCCAGAAGTGACTCCATGCTCACGTGTGCCTGCATCTGTAGGCCAGTGATACAGATGAATGGAAGGGGATCTGCAGAGTGCGTGAGCTAGTACCGAGAGCACCTTGCGCACAACACATACTTCAGGGCTCTGGGCTCGTTCCTGTCTGCTCCCCTGAACTGAGCACATCTTCTGACTGCACTTCATCCAAACAGAGTGCAGTCTGTGCCCTTGATGGCTGCTCCACAGTGGGAACCAAAAGTACACTCAATAGGAATGACCAAGAGATTAGTTTCAAAAGTGCGTTAAACTAAACCAGTAAGAATGTAAGTATCTTTTTTGCCAAAGGTCTTGTGAGGATATATCCAGCAAGAACAGATCTTTTTCAGCTGTGAGGAAAAACATGTCCATGTACATATTACATACCTTTTAAAGTCATGGCTGGTTGTCTAAAGCAAATTATTTGGAGGCTGAGATTTTCTTGATTTGTACATTGGCTCAGCTACATTTGTTCAACTGTCAGCTGAGTTAAGGGAAAAGGCTTTCTGATTTTATTTTACTTCCTTTGGGGGTTTGAGACCTATGAACTTGCATGCATTTAAAAACTGAGATAGATGGAGAGTCCTACCAATAATGCCAGATACAAAATGGTGAATTCAATATGGCTCACTTACTTACTTAGATCTGCTGCACAGAGGATCCGTATGTGCTCAGACCAGCTCTTTGTCATACATGTAATGAGGCCCCCACACCAGCACACATTGGCATAAAATGTACAACCATCCCATCCATATACTGCATTTGTTGTCTAGGATTTTGCTAAGCTACCAGGCCAGAAAATCTGATTAATCGTGACCTAAAGTAGTAGAACTGTAGATTGACTCTGTCAGTTTTTTTAATTACTAAACTGTCTTCATCTCAACCCATGAGTTTTCTCACTTTTACCCTTCTGAATTTCTCCCCCATCCTCCTGAAGCGGGGAGCAAGCAGCTGCCTACTGGGGCTAAACCACAACAGATCAGAATTAAAATAACCTTGAGAGACATAAGGAATGATCAGAAATAAGTATGATGGAGTTCAGTAAGGGCAAGTGCAAAGGAGGGAGAAATAATCACCTGCAGATTCGCAATGCAGTATTTCTGCCAAAAGAGGAACTGAGTATTTTAGAGGATCTGAACCGATATGTGTCACCTATGTCATACTCCGATAAAAGAAGCAGGCATACTGGGATGTGTTAACAGGAATGCTATGCATAAGATCCATGAATTGTTTGCAGTGTGCAGAGCAGTGGTGGGGCCTGAGCTGGAGTCTAGCTTTGGGCACTGCGCTTCAGGAAAGACATGGATCCATTGGAGAGAATCCAGGGGAGAGTAACAAAATGATCAGAGGTCTACAGAGTATGACCCATGAGCAAAGACTGAAAGAACTGTGTTTGTTTAGTCTAGAGAAGAGAAGGCTGAGGGGAGACATGATAACTGTCCTCAAATATTTAAAAGGTTGTTGGAAATAGGAAGAGAAGAAATTGTTCTCCATGTCCCTTGGCACTAGGACAAGAAGTAACAGGCTGAAAATGCAGCAGAGGCAGTTTAGGTTATATTATTAAGAAAAGTTTTCTAACTGCGAGAAGAGATAAGCATTGGACTAGATTGTGTTTGGAAGTGGAGAATTTCTGTCTTTGAGTTTTACTGGGATTCTTGGGGGCTTGTCACATAGAGTATATGTAACCCTCGTGGTACGCCAGTGATGCAGGTCTCAGAGTTGTATGTGCTGCACTCGTATACTGCTTCGGAGTGATGCATGGCACAGTGCTGCTCTACTGATATGCGGGTGAGGAAAACACCTCCCAATTATGATTGGTAATTATTTGCAGAACTCTGACACAAATTTGCAATTGCAGTTTGCAGTCTTCTCACTGCCTGGTAGTCACTTGAGTTTAATTCTCTTGAAATATGTCAAAAACAAGGATAGACAAGTTCTTGAGGTATTTCTGAAGCAAAGTTTAAATTTCTAATCCTGAAAAAATCCTTCCTTTGTTAGCTCATCTGTAATGAAAGGGGGAGGGGGTGTAAATTTCAAAAAGAATTAGTTTATGTTGAAACCAAAAGCAAATATATTTAATTCAGAATCTTTTTGAAGATATAAACAAATAGTTATAGTAAAGTGACCATATCTTACAATCTTAGCAGAGTGTTTTTAAGTGATATATATTGGAAATACAGCTCCTTGATTTAGAACTCATACTTATCCTCAAAAGGGAAAAGACTTATTGTTTTACCCTGATTTGTTTTTTATTAATCTATAGTTGATAATGTTGATATTACATAGCATTTAAAAATAGTTCTACCTCTGGAAAACAAGGAAATTAAACTAAAAATAAGTGAATTTGTTATCTTTTTTCCTGCAAAAATTTGCTCTGCCGGAAAAAATGGTTCAAATATCTTCCAGTATAATTTTGAATATCCGCCAAACAGTAGATTTATTTGCCAAACATTTTCATACAGTATTCCCACTGGGACTCAGTCTTTCAGAGAATAAATTGGTGAAATTAACTTTTCTTATCAGTCTATGGGATTTGAGAGAAGCAAGGTTGTCTGCCAACACACAGTGGAAAGAAACAATATCAGCTAAATTGTCTGGATTCAAGCGTTCTTCCCTTCGCCCTCATCTTGGCCAGGAAACACTTACATGAAGGACTATACAGAGGAGGGGAAGAAACTGTGTTTTGAAGAATTTTCCAGATAATATTGTCTTGACTGTATGCCATTTCTCCTTCTTTTACTTTCCTTTTTATTTTTCAAGACCGGACATTGAAGGTTTCTTTTTTTCTGGACCAAATTTTCCACTCTATCTCCCTCCACTTCTGGCTCCTGGCTCAGTGCACCAGTTGTCTTCTACTACACAAATGTACACCAAGTTTGCCTGTACGTAATCTCTGTTTGTGTGCATGTGCTGCGGTGCTGATGTAGCCTTATCAAGCGTTCAAAAAGGACATTTTCACTTCTGTCTGTCTGAAGGCTTATGCTTCTCTAATTTGACAGAAAGGGACCTTCTATTTTAGCCAAATGATATTGATAACCAATGCAAAAGCATTGTTTCAATAAATATTCAGAAATAAGGATGCAATATTTGTAAATAATTTCCATGAACATTGCAAGTTGAGTTTTGCTCTGAGAATGAAAAACATCGCTAGCAATAACAAATGCATTTCATGCCAAAGAGTGGAATAAGGTTCTGGGTGCTGTTGAGACAATAGTATGGTAGTACGGCTTGAACCAGTTGGGGTCCTGCATCCGTGTGATGTTCCATTAACTTAAATAAGATTCTTCAGAGCTGATGATCTATTTCTTTGTGAAACAGCTTGCTGAAGGAAGTTGTTTCCAGCTCCTAACATGCTCTTTTATACTGGAGAGCACCAATTTATTTATCCAGTGCAGCATTTAAATGTAATTTTTAAAGCTTTTAGTGAAAGCTATTTGAATTTTAGTATTCTCAATGTGTAAAAAAAAAAGTCAGCAAACTGCTAAAATAAAACATAAGAAATCAAACTAAAATTATAAGCTTTTAATTTAAGTAGAAAATATATGTCACACATTGTTCCTACAAAAATAGAGTTGCTGTTTGGTTAGTTGTTCTATTCTCCTATTAAACCTGATATTTAGAAAGATGAAAAAGAGAGCATTTCTTCGTTGTCCTGCAGGAGTACTGCACTGTTAACACAAACTTCCTTGATCCCTGTAGGGTCCTGCAGATTCTGCAAATTCCTCACTGCAGGATAACTGTACTTTCAGAAGTCTGCATGCTGCAGTGCGCTGCTCTTTATCAGAAGCAGGCTGATGCTCCACTTGTGTGGATGTGTGTGAGCCCTTGATCTTTACATGTACATGGGGTTCCACATATGTGTTTTTCTTCTGAATTTTTACTAAATGACGGACTGTCTGAAAACGCATATAACCACGCAAGTGTAATGTTTTCTAACAGTGTTGCAGTTCTGAGTGCGTTCTTCACGAGGTCTATGTACAGAACTACAGTAACTGAAAATGTAAATGTTACTTGGCCAGTATATTTATCCATACTGATATCATATGAATATTAAAATCTTGGAGCTTAATATTTCCCCAGCAACACCACCCAACTATATTAAATGAATATGCTATTTTATGTGTCTCTTTTTGTTAGATTTGTATGTTATCAAACCATAAAATCTGTTTTTCTGGTTTTATCCATTTTGTGGTTTTCTGTCGTTTAATATTTGCAGACTGGTGAACTAATCCGTAAGACTTCAGCAGTCAGATTCTTTTCTTTTTAGTGAAAATGAGCAATTTCTTATCAACTTCAAATTAAATAATACTTGGTGTTTGGATTGATATAAACCATAAAATATACAGCCTTCTCCCTTCAAACATATGTCTGCAATTTTACCTTCTGCTGTCTGCATTTAATAAAATGTTTTTATTATTTTTGCAAGTAACAATAACCAAGATATCAATTACAGCTTTCCATAACTTCAGTAAATACTTCATTAAAAATAGCCTTTTCAAATAGGTGTTGGTGAGGTTTCCAATCCTATATTAAAGGCTCAAATAGTAATGATAAATTAAATCATAAATTTATTTTTGTAGATGTATCTCTCTCTGGTGAATAATTGAAAGTAAGAATAAAGATTTACCATAATGCATACATTGATTGTGTAATGCATGCACAAATTATCAGACATGTATCATTATTACAGATGGTTACATTGTATATATTTTTAAAGCTAGTACTTCACATTTTCAATTCTAGCCTACAAATACAATTTCTATTAATTTTAATAAATCATAACCATATTCTCCGTTTAGTTTTTGTGAAGTAGTATTATGCTAATAGCATTTTAAACTGGAAATTTTTTCATGTGCTATTTTCTGGAAGTACACTGAAAACTGTGTGCTGTATATAGGACTTTAGCAGTTTCAATGCTGAAAAATTTCCAAGTACATCCAGAAGAATTATTTTCTTACATTTTCTATTGGATGAATTCAAGTATCCATTCAGAGATGATACCTTTGTGGGACTTGATGTCTATCTCCTGAGCCTCATGAAAAGATCACACCCTTGGACTTTTATGGGGTTTTGTGTTTGTTCTCACACCCCACCCAGCAGGAGCTATTTTCATAAAGTTCTAGGCAAAGCTGCAAAGTTTGGGGGTTTTTATAATACATGCTCTTTTGGCTTGTGAGGATTGAAAATCAGTCACAGGGGAGACAATAATTGGTGAAATGGTTTTTGTGGGTTTTTTATAATGAAGAAAGGCTCTACTTCTTTATCATACAGTCTCCTTAAGTTTTACTTCTGTCAAGAGTGATTTTTTTTTTTTTTCCTTTCAAAACTCAGGTTCAAACAAACATCTAAATTAATGGTACATTTATGGGAAATGCATACATGTAAAAGGCATCTTCCTGCTGTTCATCCAGCTAGTGAAAGAATGAGGTTAACACTGAGGATCTTACCAAAAAGAGTAAATAGATGCTTCTATAACATTTTGTTTTTCTGTCCATCTGCTAAGAAAAATAATTAGAAAGGAAAATCGGTGCTGTCTGTTATAATAGGGACTGACACAACTGTAACCATCACTACTGACTGATACATACACAATTTGTGGAAATAGTCACTTTTGGGGTCTCATATTTTCCCAGGCTTGGTCTCTGCTGAGGAATTATTTATTTATTTGTAAAAGCTTACGCGAAATGTGTATGGTTTCAAAGGGCTGGGAGCACCCCTGGAGTGCCGTGAAGGCTTTGATGTTGCAAAGGCAGCTGAGTCAATTCAGGGGTAAGAGCTCGCTTGTGCCCTCTCATCCCTCCGCCAAACCCTGTGTGGTCAGCTAGCTGCCTTTTCAGCAACTGGCTAGCGGTGTTTCTTTCAGGTTAGTGGGCCAGAAAGCAAAGTTAACCTTTCGGACTGCTCTCTGAGCTCTGAACGTAATTGCTGTGATTTTGCCCTATCTCTAAGACCTGTGCGTGGACCCAGCGTGCTTGAGCAAACCCAAGCGCAGCCTGTTGGGAAAGCTGTGGTGGTGGTGATACAGCTGAAGGGAACGTAAAGAGGACAGAGGACATTCCATGGTGAAGCTTTCCTCTGATGCTACCACCGAGATGTACTGTGTTCTTACCCCGTCCTCCTCTCAAATGCACTGATAATGCACACAGCTGGAATTTTAAAGGCAGTTTAAGAAAATCATCTCTATACCATGTCAGCATTTCACTTTCCTGGGTTCTCTTAATATGTACTAAATGTATAGAATAAAGCATGCTATTTGTGGACATCAGCTGAGGTGAGTGCTTTTGGGTCCTTAAAATTTGGATTTCCTGATTACATGATTAGCTGTGTACACATTTGCTTTTAATATTAATTTAATCTAACAGTTCTTTCTATAGGAAGATGTATCATATAAGTGATTCTTCATTACAGTGGCAGCAAATAAATCCTTTCAGGGAAAATGTTTGAGGAAGTGGGAATACAATTAGCCCTTTTAAATCATACTCCCTAAAATATGTGAAATAGCAGATTGCAACAATTTGTATTTGGTGTTGTCTATCTAACACAAGTCCTATTGCATTTTTAAGATAAAAGCTTCTCAATCCCAATAATTTTCATCTTCAAAATCTTAGAGTTCCAGGTTGACAAAACCAGCGTAGCTTCTGTCTTTTTAGTTAAATCCGATTTATTTTAGATAAAGTAGCATTAAAGTCTCTTGGTAATTGTCTTTCTTCTATTGGTTGCATCCAATTTGGGCCAATAAACAATTCTAGAGAGCTCTGTGTCAGATCAAATAAGATGGCATTGCATCTATCATGAGGCTGTTCTGAGGTTAATGTGAAGAGATTGTTATTTTTCACTATAGTGCATTCTTTAATTTGTTGACCTTGCTTACAACAAGCACTTTTGTAGTTTCACAATTGTGCGGTTTTTTAATTCATCAAAATCAATTATTGCAGTCCTAGTAATATGAAAATCATGACACTGCTCTGTACATCAGAGATAGTGAAGTGTTTTTTATGTTCTTGAGCTAGTCCCATTTTAAGACATTGATTGTGGCCTCTAGCCTCACAAGACCCCTCAGCAAGGGGTACACTCGATGATTAGTTTTATTTTTCATGACATCAAGATGCCTAGCAGACAGATATTCATAGAAGAGCATTCTGCTTAGACAGAGGTAGGCAGTACTCTACTGCATCCAAACCCAGATGTCCTGCACATGTGTAAAGCATTGGGTGCCAGCTTATGTACAGGAAGGGCCATCAGATATATTCAATGAGTTTGGGTCCTCCAAAATCTGCAATATAACTCTGCTTTGATTCTGTGATCAACAAAACTATTTAGCAGCTGCTTGACTTCCATGAGACAGGATTAGGCGCCATGTCATTCATAAACCTAAATTCACAGAATAGAAAATAAAGGGTGTTTCTTGGATTGTGCTTGAGTCTTTTGGGCCTGCTTCCTCCATAGCAGTCTTTATAACTTGCTGAATTCAGAACGCAAAGTATCAACTTAATTTTATTCTCAGGAGAGCAGCCAAGGAATTAACAATCAGAGAAAGTTGGGTTATTTATTGATGGAGGAGATCTCAAAATTCAGATTGGGATTGACTTGTCCAAGAGTAGCAGAGGACAGTGGCACAGAACCACTGAGCTATGAAGTCTCATCTTAGCATGGGCCTCACACTTTGCAGGTGCTTCATCTAGCTAGTTGATCAGAAGTGCTAAGGCAATTCACTTTGACTTTTATCTAGGGATCTGTGAACATGCCATGGAACCGTTTGGCTTTATAAACCCCTGTAAACTAGGTGAAGACTCCTACTTTGGCTGCACACCTGCCAAGCACATATATTATTGCATTAAATTCTTAAGTGCCTGTGGTTTCACAGCAGGTTTGTGCCAGGACTGGAGGGAAGCATCCACTCAACAAGTAATTTCTTCCACTGTTGCAGTTACACCTCCTCACTGATGACAGTTTCACATTCAGACGCCTCATATAAACCAGATATATACAGAGCGACCTTTCCTCTATGTAATGTGCTTGTGTCGATCATCTGTATGAAAAATTCCAAGCATCGCATAATATGAAACATTTATTTTTGTTCTTATCTTACTATTAACTCCAGTCTCATTATAAATTTTCCAAACTTTGACAAGAGATACAGAATCAGGCACATTACAGACATCAATTTGGCAGGTCAATGGCAACCTCACTCTAAGAAATACAAGCTTGCTTTTTTTTTTATTTTAGTACAAAAATTTTATATTGTGTGCCATGATGTGTACAGTTGTTGTATGCACTGCTCTTATGCACTTTATACCTAAAGGGGATGGCTTTAATTGCTGAACCGCTGTCCTGCCTGGTATATACAGAGAAGAAAATTTGCCTCATACAGGTCAAGCAGGTTTTTATTACAATAACCAAATGTTAAAGGCTGCACAGCATTCACAGAGGACTTCTTTTTTTGGTTTTGTGGAGACAAAAGAGTTTACATTAAACAGTTTGCTCTGAGTTCTGATACATTTGCATCACTTCATACATCTATCTGAGAGAAACTGCAGTTCATACCTGTGGAGCACAGGAGGGGAAAAGAGGTCCTAAAGTAGTTTAAACTCTGAATTAGATACGTTTGTAAAGCTCCTCCATACAAACTGATGGGCACTATATGTTGTAAAGGCTTTCATGGGTTGTATTTGTGCTGCAAGACTGTAATTATTTATAATATCCTTTCATATTTCTGTGTGATGGCCAGTGTTATAAATGTAAGAGTGTAAGATTATGGTGAAAAATAATACTGTCAAGTGCTTTAAGAAGTTTCATAGGTAAACCGTCTGACCTATAACGAAATAGTCTCAATTCTGGTTTGGGAATTGTGTTGAACAAGTACAGCAAATTCTTTGTATAGTTTACCCAAGAGTTTCTGATAACCTGAAAAAGTAAAGTTCATACTCATGTACTATATTTCTTTTTTTCTGAAGTGAAGGATTAGTTTTACTTTGAGTGGAAATACAACACATTGGTTAATGAATGTCCTTGTTTCCTCACATACAGATCTGCAGACATCAGCATCACCTATCAACAGGAAAATACCAGCAGAATCTCTTTTCAAACCAGCCTGTCATGTTTGTATCTCCTACCAGTCAGCCACCCTGCAAAAAGCTAATTGAACTTATACAGCTGTCAGGAGGGAAAATATGTAAAGCCTTACGTCAGGCAAAAATCTGTATAGGAAAAAAACCAGGAAAGAAGTACCAGGAAATAAAATGTTTATCAGAAAAATGGATATTAGGTAAGACACTAAGTTTCAACTCATAGAAAATATTCAAAAATTGACTGTAAATAGTTCGCTAAACTGAGGTTATGGAGGGAAGAAAATGGAACAGACTGCTACAGTTAGGTTTTCAGGAAGGTTGTCTCCATGGTGAGGACTTTCTCTTACAACTAAGACTGCTTTATGATGGTCCTGGTACTTACCATTGTAATTTTGCCAAGAACAAATTTCATCCAAAGATTTTCAAATTTATCTTTTGTATGATTGTTTCATTTAGAGCAAACTAAATTATGGGGAAATCCCCATAGGATAATTGATTTTTTAAATGGCATGTATTTCAATTTTAGATGTAGTAAGAAACATTTTTAACTGGTATAAACTGGCATAACACTACTGAAATATGGTAATTGGCACCCTCTGGTAATCTGTCCCAAATTATATATTGTACATCTGAAAGACAATTTTCTGCAGTCTCTATCTTACTTGCAAAAAGTTTCTTTTTTAAATCTGCTGTTAAGTTTCTAAGAGTTGTTAGTCCATCGCTTTTTCATTATGGACACCACAGTTCTAACAGTTATCTGTTTGCAGGGCATCAGATATAAAATTGCAATGTCCTCACCCTCAAATAAAAGCTTTTGATAATTTATGTGGGATTCACAGCTTGTCATCTGATGCTCTCTCTTTTTCAGACAAGATAAGGGTATTTCCCAAAAAGGGACCTTTTACATATTAGAAAAAATCAGATTAAATTATTGTCATACACTATGTCAAGCTCCTCGAGATAGTGCCTCACTCAGACTCTGGCAATAAATGTACTACATGACTTGATGTTACATGAGACTAGACATGCAAGTCCTCATCTCTTGACCATTAATGCTATCAGATCATAATGACTTAAAACCTGAAAGAAAATACCACTAAAGAAGAAAGGAAAAGCAAGCCATAAGGAAAAATACTCATCTAAACGCAAATGTTATTTGATACTTTCTTAAAGTATAAGATAAAATTGTGAAGATTGGAGAGAGAGGCAGAAGAAGAAGGCATTGTTTATTGTGCCTTTCTCTGGCTTCAAAGAAGACTTGAAGAGCAAGTGTGGCCAATAAAAAAATGACCAGATGAGGAAACGAGAGGTTTGTGCAAGACTAAAAATATGATGTAGTAAATTAAACACAAAAGTTTCACATAGTAGTACTCCAGTCATAAATTCCAGATGGACAGAGGTAATGATCTCTTTTCAGAGATATGGGAAGGATACAGGCCTTTGAAGCTCAGCCTCTTTCTCAGCAACTGTTTACATAATAGTATGAACAGTGTCACCTATAAATTGCCATCTTAATCAAATAATTCCAATCAGATCTGAAGTTTTGTCTAATCTTCGACACCTCCGTTGCAATCCAGTTGGTTTGTGGCTATCTGCTTTCTGCTGTTAATACCAGCTGCCAATTAATTCACTCAAGGTTGATCACAATAAAAAGCACAGAGGTAGATAATGCAGCACCTTTTTTAAAACTTAAAGTAAATGGTAAGTGCTTGGGGTATTATCATTTGACTCTTTGCATTTATTTTCTCTGTCTGGGTTCTCAGCTCCACCAAACTGTTCTATGCCAGAAATTGCTCTGAAGTACATTGCTGCTTTATAATCTGTTTCTTTTGCATTTTATCTTAAATAATCCTGCTTTTTAATTTCTTTTAGATTCAATCACTCAGCATAGAATATGTCCCATGGAAAACTACATTTTTCAGCTGTGAGCTAACTCAAGAGCTTCCATATGGTTGTAAGGAAACAAGCCCACTTTGGATTCAACAAAAAAATAAGCTGTGAATAACATTTCTAAGAAAATACAAGTTACATATTTTTAAATACAGGGAAATGTTTTCTACATTTTTATTACTTGTGTAAGTGTTCATCTTGTGAAATCTTTAGTTTTTTATAATAAAGTACTTCTCTAATAAAAGTCATTTTGCTTTTATTTATGTATTGAAGACCTTTGGACCTAAACATTGAATGAATCGTTATTCACTGGGAGGAAGTGGAAAGATATTTTCTAATCTCTAAGCAAAATTGATCATGTTACAGTGCAATTAAAAGATGTGCATGCAGTGTGGGTGAGCGTGCCTGAGCTAGATCTGGCATAGTCAGCAGGAGCTGTGCTGCCAATGCAGACGCATGGATCCTGTAGGCTCCTCTAGTCCGAGTGCCTCTGTGGACAGCTGAAGGCCCACGTTGCTGCATCTTCATGACCATTGCTAATACATTTTTTTTGGTAGAAGGATAAGGTTGCCCATCACGCTCAACTCACACCTGCTGGTGTAAACTTGCACTTCTAAATTGGGTTTTCAAAAGTAATTGAAACTCAGTAATTATGCTCAGGTGCATACTTAAGAAGGTATTACTTTATTTCAATACCTATAACTGCATTTCAGACTGTCTACCTTACATCTACACTGAAACCATAAACAATTACTTATCCCGAGTCAAATGAATTACAACAGCACATCATTCAAGTGCAAAAATCTGTTGAAAATGGAACATATCATTAAATTCCCCCCCTGTTTTGGGTTTGTGTGGTGGGGTTTTGGCAGCTGGGACGGAGGGAGGGGCTGCAGGGGTGTCTCCTGTGAGAAGCTGCCAGAAGCTTCCCCGGCTCCGAGTCGGACCCGCCGCTGGCCCAGGCCGAGCCCGTCAGTGACGGCGGTAGCGCCTCTGGGAGAACAGAGTTCAGAAGGGGAAAAAACCTGCAGTGAGTGAGGGGATCGGAATGGGAGAGGAACCCCTGTGCAGATCCCGAGGGGGGTGAGGAAGGAGGGGAGGAGGAGCGGGGGAGGAGGGGATGCCCCTGCAGCCCGTGGGGAGACCAGACGGCAGGCTGTCCCCCCCCAGCCCACGGAGGGGAGCGGGGGAGCAGATGCCCACCTGCAGCCCGGGGAGAGAGGAGCCCACGCCGGAGCAGGGGGATGGATGCCCCCCAAGATGGCCGGGACTCCAGGGGGAAGCCCGCGCTGGAGCAGGCTGTGCCTGGAGGACTGCAGCCCAGGGAAGGGACCCCCGGTGGAGCTGTTCGTGAAGAACTGCTGCCCGCAGAAAGGATGCATGCCTGAGAAGTTCATAGAGGACTGTCTCCCGTGGGAGGGACCCCCCGGTGGAGCAGGGGCCGAGTGAGGAGTCCTCCCCCTGAGGAGGAAGGAGCGGCAGAGACAAGGGGTGAGGAACTGACCCCAACCCCCATTCCCCATCCCCCTGCGCCGATGGCGGGGACGGAGGGAGAGAAAACCAGGAGTGGGGTTGAGCCCAGGAGGGGTGGGGGGAAGGTGTTTTAAGATTTGGGTTTACTTCTCTTTATCCTTGTTTTGATTTGATTGTTAGTAAATTAAATTGATTTTGTTTCTTCCCCAAGTTGAGCCTGTCTTTTGCCTATGACCACAAGTGGTGAGTGATCCCTCCCTGTCCTTGTCTCGACCCAGGAGCCTTTCTTCATATTTTCTCCTCATCCCACTGGGGCTGGGGGGGAGGAGTGAGTGAGCGGCTTCGTGGTGCTTTGTTACTGGCTGGGCTTAGACCACAACAAACCTTTAGGTATGCTTGAAAAATGTATGCCAATGTCTTAAATGTTAAATTCCTCTTCAGTCTGTGGTTTTGTTTTTAGCAGGTACAAGTAAGATTTGTATGTGAAGTATGTTGTGTAATGCTTTTTTATCTATAAATGTACAACCTCCTTTAAGTATTTGCAAGGTGCATCAGAATGATACTTCATCATCACAGAGAATAATGTATTGTCAAGTATCTTAATGGCAGCTCATAACTCACACCTTCCAAATTCAGTGCTCCCGTCAGAGTACTGTCAGCATAAGACAACAGAATCCCTGTAGTAAAAATAATGATTTCAAGTTAATATTATGGAACAATCAAGGTACAATGTTGCCATTCTAGTGCATTGTTCTAAGTTCTTGGGCTTTTAAAGGGATTTGAATGTACACTTTCTGTAAACTTGAGAGGTATACAAATTTTTTCTTCAAATTCAGCAGTGTCTGGGTGGCAGGCTGTTTCAGGCATAAATTGCTTTTGTGTAGTTGCTCTGTAAAATGTTCAACATACTTCTTAATGGAAAAGCTCCAAGTTATCATTATATTATGGAAAATTAAACTGACTTTATTTTCAAAAATACTGAGCACCTGTATCTCAAAAGATTAAGATCTCGTTTGCAAGTATCTAAGAAATGCTATATACCTGGTTTTAGTATAGAATCTAGAAAATGTAATTTATTGAGGTCTTTTCCTCACTTAGTTTTCTGGCATGCACATTTTTAACAGCATCTTAGCTAGGAAAACTATGTTTGATAGAAAAATTGGTAATCAGGTCTGTCCACAAATTGTACTGTATATAATCAAAAAGACCATTTACTGCGGAGCACTGGTAACATGGTATCGCTTTTCACCCTTGACCTTATGAGCCCCTTTATTAAGAAACTAGTTGCCAAGTACTATAGACTAAAATATAAATATTTAAATAGGTTGTGGCATGTGAACATATGGTTCCCAGTAAATAACAGAATAATTCATTTGAATCATATTGCTTAACTTTGAATATTACAACCTCATTTATTTTGTAGTCATTTCCTAAGTGTACTACCCATAAAAATCTGTCACTATTAATTTATATAATATAACATTCTAAATCAGCTTTCTCGTAAATCTGCTTAAGATTAATCTCAGCTATTTAAATTGTAAATTCTTGGATCAACTTGTTGGTCTTTATTAGTCACACATGTAACAGACTTGACAACGAAAAGTCTAATAGACTTTTTTCTAAATTAAAATGTTTCAGATAATACAATGTCAATTTAGATAGCTTCATCTCAAGTTATATGGTTTGATAGAAATCCCTATCTATTGGCTGTACTTGCAAAATTTGTAGTACACAGGTAAATACAGCCAGCAGGAACTTAGATGCCTAAGTTAGTCTCACATTATGGGCAATAGGAGTGCTGTCCATCCATATTGACTGTTGCTTTGTAAGAGTACATAGTGAATACAGGAGAGGGTAGAATTAAATCCAAAGACTAGCATGTTGTACGGCAGTAAAAAAGAAATACTATTTCACGTTTACAGCCTGGAGTCTTTCACACAAACAGCCTCTGTCCTACGTACCCTAGTGTAGGTTCTCAACCACCTCAGCGTTGGAAGGAAGGTGCTTTTCTACCCAAGACCTGGTGTCATCCCCTCAGGAAACCAACAGAGGAGGGAGAACGATGAAAACTTGTCAAATGATTCAGAAGAAATCCACCAACTGAAAAAACACTTGTACTTGATACCAAGGTCCTAAGGACAGTAACGCACAGAAGAAAAGGCAGAACACCCAGCAACATGAAGCATCAGTGATTCAAGGGTAGTTTCAAGTTGATCAGTGCCAAGATCTTTTCAACGTACAATGCTTAATGGACAGTCTGCCACAGTACAGCACAGCCGCACGCTCTCGCCTCTACAAAACGGTACCATGCTCACCTTATCAGGAACCTATTCTTTTTTTTTTTTTTTCCCCTTTTTTTTCCCCTCAATCTTTTTTTGTGGACAGAGGTTGTCTTAACCTTACCTTTTTTATCCTGCGTGAATATTTTTGCCATTCATTTGTGAAAAATTACTTAGCTTAGCTGCTGTCTCTCCTTCTCGGGGAGCTTCTGCACCCCTGCTAAAGGCTGTCTCTAACAAAATCACATTAGCATGATTAAAGATCTTTCTAAATTAGCTTAATTTGATTAGAAATCTGTTTAAACCAAAATAAATTGAAAGGCCAAAATAAGTATTATTCCTTCCTGAGATTCACATTAGCCGAGTTAATTTTTAAAAGTAGTTTAACTTCCAGCACAGGTCCTATTTTAACTCATTTTACTTGCATTGGTGGTATAGGTGATATCACTTGCATGCACAGACGACAAATTTCCCTCCCCTCCTTCCTCTTCCAGAGATAAGAAAAGGTTTTACCACACTTTGCATAATTTACTGGGGACTCATACTGGCAAATACAGAAATACTGAGGACAAGCACAGGCATGACCTTGAAGAATGTGTTCCTTAAGCTGTTACAGTGCAAAACTGGTGTCCTCTTCAAACAGTATATCCTTAAAAATAAATTAGGTTCTAAAGCAATTTCTTTATAGTTACAGTGACTAATCATGTGAGATTGGCTAAGGATGTGTTTGAAAGCAAAACTGCCAGAAACTCATAATGTGGGTGGATTATACATCTCTTTTTTCCCCCCTTTCTCTGCTTTTGTAACCAGTTTTAGATTGCAGCTGCATTTGGGGTGTGATACATCTAGTGAGTAAAAAGCCTCTAACTATTCACAGTGGTCCTAGCATATGAGCCATCTTGTATTGACTTCTTAAACTACAGATTTGTTGAGCTGGTTTTATGTTTCTGGATATTTTCCTGATTCAACTATAGGCAACATTTTGGAGATTGTTACTTTTTAAATAAAAATAGCTACTAAAAACTATTGCATCACTTGATTTTCTGTTAGTAGTTCCACTATAATAAATTTGTGTTATCTTAATTCATCTGTATAGAATGTAATTTAGGCATGACTGCATTATGTGTTGAAGCGTTATCAGCACATTCAGTGTTAGGAAGCTGCTAGCACACACATGCATTTTTCGGTGAAACCTATCATCAGCTTAGGGACTGTAAGGTAAAGGTGCTTGGAATTAGTATTTCTGAGCAGGAACTGTGGCTGTGTGGAGCTGTGTTTCTAACATTTCTAGAGCATAAAATGGAGGTATCCCAGGAACAATGTCTAGAAAGCTGATTAAACTAGTTTTTTCCTCAGGAGCAACACACAACCCTGGAAAAAAATGGAATATTTGCTCAGACTGAAAACTGAAAAGCGTGAAAAGTCTGAGTCTGTGCCAGCAGTCTGACTTCTTTAATGACAGCTCTAGTAACAGAAAACCAAACGGCTGTAGTCCTATTGCATTAAGCGGTTTTATTTCTGATCTCCTTTTATTGCTGTATTTCAGAATCAGCTCTTTGCATGATATGACCAAATAGTTGGCTCTTGGAAGAACATCACCTTTACTACAGCATCGTGCAGCAGCTGACAATAAGGTGGTATAAAACTGCCAGTAGTAAACAAATAGCAGCTGGTGATGCGGTTATCAGCACAGGTGTCTGCTAAGAGCTTTTGCTGGGAGCTGGCAAAGCAGAGTTTTAATTCTGTTGCCACAGGTGTGGAACAGCCCTCTAAGCATCCAGGAGTGGCTCAAACTCCTGCGCGGGGCTGAGGCAGCGATAGGTAGCAGCCAGGTGTAACGTAAGACTGCAAGTTTCTCTGAAGTGCCCGAGTCGCATCCTTCAGAGGGTGATTTGTGGCATAGCGCTGGAGGCACAGCCCTCCCAGCCTGCTGAGAGGTCCGCACCTTCCTCGGCCCTGCGAATCCTGAGGTCACGCTAGCTGAACCCTCCCACGACTTCTTCTATGCCAGCTCGTGGGTTTTGCCTAGTAGCTTTTGTTGTCTGGAAAGCACCTGAACTATCACTAGATAGTGAACCGCCCTGGGGTGTTTATTTCCCAAGGGGATTTATCAATGCCCGCAATGTCTTTCATGTTGTTCTTTGATATGTAAAAAAAGAGGTGCAGCTACATGTGGGGTGGTGAAAGGTTTGGTGCTACCAGTCCAGGCAGGTTTGGGATTTGCTTGGGGCTTGCTTTTTCCTTCTTCATGACAGATTTTATGGAACTATGCTGGTAGGACTTTAAAGAGAGAGAAAACTAGGTCTTTAAGGGAGGAGTGTGCGGAGGGAGGTGGTTTCACAATATTATTGCTGTGACATGATCTTTTAATAACGGGCAAAACAGCTGAAACTTGGAAATTCTTCTGTAAGTGGTTACTTTCTGCAGCACATAGGTCTCTCAAGACTTTGCTTTTTCAAAACTTTGGGTAATTAAAGAAATATACTTTTAAAATTGCAGGAGGAGATAGCTTTACAATTGAGAACAGTTACAGAGATGATCTCGTGTCTAAATTACAACACAGGATATTTACACACAAAAATCAAAAGAATGCAGCCTGGAGCATGGTGTAAGTAAGGATGAAATAGCCTTGTCAGAGATAGAAAAACTTCCTTGATAAGGATATTGCAGACCCTGCTACTAGTCAGTGAAGTACTGTCTGCAGAGGAACAGAAACAAGCAAATCCTTTCACTCAAGAAGCAGCACAGCTTTTATATTACACAGTGATTGGGCATCATCTTTTCCTCCTTCGTATTCTTCAAAAATAACTGTTTCTTGTATAGTGCCTCCAGATTCCTTAGTCCTGTGTCAATCAAGTTCATAAAACATAGTCTATCTGTCTAACAGAAACTTCAAGACGTATCCTTCCCTCCCTGCCAGAACTGCTGTCTAAGCCCAGAATTATAGTTTTCATCTTGACTGCTGTTCTTTTCAGTCAACACTTGCAATGTCAGTTCCTCTTGTCCACCAAATTCCTGTTCCTAAGATTATTTGTGCAGTTTTTTGCCATCTTCCCTATTTTAGTCACTACTTGTTTCATTTAAAACCTTATTTTCTTTTCCGAGCTCTCATCACTGTAGTCCCACCTTCGCTATCAGATCTGACATGTATCTACTTTTTGATTCTCACTTTTGTTTCATTAAAGGATACCAGCCTTAAGCATTAAAACTTGGGAGGAGAGAATGGGATGGGATGGTTAATAACCATTTTCATGCTTTTCTTTTCAGGCTTCCCTCTTACCAGTTACTGTAGAAATCCATTGTGTAGTCCTTCATCCTCTCCCTGTCCTACTTCAAAGTTCTCCACTTCTTTACCACGTGTAGTACACAGCAACTACCTGGTTAGGGCTAGGCAGGTAGAAAGCTATAGTCTGAGCTTCTGATGGGCCAAGAACTGTATACTTGCTGTTGTATTTAGATGATGTTACTCTATCCCATCTATTCCAGCCCTCTGGTTCATCGGCTTCCTTCGCACATTCCCAGAGGAAGCTCTCCAGCACACTGATGTGTTTGTGAGTGGACAAGTGCCTGGGACCATCAGATTCTACCTTGCCATAAAAATGGAAGACTCATAACAGAAGAGATTCCCATCGTATTAAGGTAAGGCACGGGATATGTACTTTGCACAACCATATGCCTATTTTCAACAAACAGTAAATATAACATGTTATTCCAGAAAGACTGTGTAGACTCAAAACTATAGGCAACACACATGATATGCTTGAGCCTTAAATTACTTTTCAGGCTTTCTTTCAACTTGGGTAAGGCTGTTTTTTCTTTAGATCATTTTCAGTTGTTGACTTGGCTAAAAGTTTGGGGAGAGGAAAAGGAAAAGCACTTTCTGGATTTTCTGCTCTGGAGTGAAGCATTCCAGCTCATTCACTCACAAACCAGAAGTTCAATCAGGGGAAGTTTTACTAAGTAAGTAGTCCCTGGGATCTGGAGATATGCCTAAAGCTAAGATGAATTGTACGTATGCAGTATGAAAGATGGCATGACTTTAAATGTTCTGTGCAACACGTGGGTAAAACTAAACCAACATCCAAAATTCTGCATTATACTCTTTAAATGTTGAGCAAATCCAGGGGGGTTGATTTTAACAGCTGTGGGGAGGGAAAAGGTTTTAGTTCAAGAAATGAACAAATATGGACCTGCTCTGATTATAGCCTAATGTGTCAATTCATATGCAAATCAAGACACTTGTAAACAGTACTACAAGCTTGCAGATACTTGACCTCTGTGAAGAGCCTGACTGGTCCCTCTGCCACTTTTAATGTGCACTTAAAGAAATCTGGTGCTCTTCCTCCCCCCTCAGTGATGACTGAATATTTCTGAATAACTTGAAATTCACACCCACTTGAAATGCTGACTTGGGAATACACTTTTTTGGACACATGCTTCATCATATTTCAGCTGTACACAAAGATAAGCATTTTAGAAGTTTGGAGGCAGAACATTTCCTCCTGCAGAAGAGAATGTATATTTTCCCTGACATTGCCCAGGCAACACAGGCTTGAATAAAAAATTGACGCTAAAAGCAGAGTTCTCTAGTCTGGGAATCAACACTGTTATTTTATTCCCAGCTACATTCAGTATCCTACTTGACGAAGAGAAGAATGTCCTTCATAAGTGCAGGGATGTTGAACATATTTTGATGACCCATATAAAAGCTATTAGAGGGCATGAAGATGCAAATAAAAGAATCTGGAGTTGTAGAATGATCCAACTTAAGATTCACTTTTCCCTGGCTTTATCCAGTCTTTTCTCCTTCTGTGCTTCCTTCTTGTGTTTGGTTTGGTTTTGGGTGTTTTTTTCCCCTCTGTTATTAGTAGTGGTATTTCATGTCTATTATATTAAAAAAGTGTTGTATGAGAGACTGAAACCCATAGTCTGTAAACAGTACCCTCCTGAAGAGTATCATGGCCACTTAGCTACAGAATCAGATCTCCTCTTCTGCCTTCCGATTTGAAATTTTTTGTATACGTAGAACAGCAGTGATGAGCCACACACAAACTATGAAGCTGTAGAAATCTCATGGGAGATAGGAGCTTGAATTTCCCCAGCCTAACAAGGGCTTTGTACCCAAGTCTTCAGTTCTCTAGATGCCTTTATGAGGGTTACTCATACCAACTACTTTGCTCTCTGACATGCAGTTTAGAGCATCTAAGTTAAAAGCCTAGGTGAGCATGAAGACAGCAGAAGCAGGAAGACTCTAAATAAATGTTGTCTGACTATTCAACTGAAGTTCTCCAGGAGATTATATCATTAATGAAGAGAGGTGTCTATATCTGAAAGCTTCCTCTCATGCCTAAGTCAGAGAGCTAAAGGTACAAGTAACCCAAAAGGTGACTGCCCACTGAATTCAAGAAAGGTTTTTTACCTCCCGCCAGACTAGAAGCATCTTCCTTTGCATTTCCAAGCGTGCAGGTATGCAGTTCTGATCTCCCTGTATCTACAGATATAGTACATGTTGAAAAGGCTTAAAGAGGGGCAGCAAAGTCAAACCTACAAAGTGGCCTCCAAATGAGAAATGATTGCATAGACTGGGATTCTCCTGCCAGGAAAAGAGATGGCTGAGAGGGCAATGTTGCTCTTCACACAAAATATAATCAAGCTATGGAACTGAATGGATGTTAGAAGTTTATATGGATTTAAAAACAACTGGTCACATTCAAATCAAAATAATCTGGCTCAGGAAGTTCCTGAGCTAGGAATTGTTGGAGGCCAGACAACTCTGCTTAAATGGCATGGTGACTCCCTCGATCTTGATGGGACCAATTCCAGGTGCTTTCTGGTCTTTTTGCTGCCAGGCAGCAATTATACAAGACATTACGCACCTTGCAAAACTAGTTGGAATTGATGCGTATGATGATCTACAATGGTTTGCAATGCTGCAGAGAGATAACATCCTTCCTGATGATGAACCATTACATATGGTCAGGGCAGCAGATAAATTGTGTGTTGCATCAGTGGCTATGACGCAGTTCAAGGAAGCTAATGACAGCTAAGTCTGCTATGGCTTCATTTGTGACTGTCACCCTGAAATAGTGTGGGCTGAATCTTATGAATACCATGCCACCTAACCATCATCTTTCCAACCCTGGAGGTGGAAGTCAGCATCCAAATAATCTTGGCAATCCACATTTGTGGTCCTGTCATTACTGCACCAAATAAGAGGTGCCTTCCCTTTTTTGAAGTTCTTCCTACACTACTGAAAGACCATGCCTTGCCATATCAGCAGGGTTGCTGTCACTCTTCATGGACCAGAGACTGTGAAATGGGTATATAACCATAGGAAATGACTAGCAAAGTAGTCAGCATTGCCAGCTCTAATCTCCTGGCACAGATGCCATGAGCTGTTTTTTGTGGCATGCAGCGAGTAGGAAAGCTTGCACACTCACAAGGACTCCCAATACAGTTGCCAACCTTCTCTGTGTCTGTAGTTAGAAAGGGAACCGTGCAGCTGCTGCAACTACAGCTGTCCCAGGGAAAGCTGAAAATGGCATATTGCTCCCACCGCACTGAGATGCAAACAGCAGCCTGGCTTGGCACTGACGTGCCATGGCACCTTCTGCAATGCTGTTCCTTGTGGTGGCTGATTTGAGAAACATCTTTTCACAGGAGCTGCCCAAACTTACCCATAGTGTAAGCCGTTCCACAGTACAGGGGCTTGGGCAGCAGCAGGCTGGGCACAGTGCAGTCCTACAACACAACCAAGAAGCATCTGCCTGCAAAATGACTATTGGGTGCTTTTTTTAATTTGTTGCTGTTCACTGGAAGTGTATTCCTTATAGCTAAGCCTCTACTGCCAAGTGCTCAGATTCAGTGCTATAGATGGTGGTATCGCACCCCTAATGAATCAGCTTTGGAAAGAATAGTTTTCCTGTCTACGTTGCTTCTTAGTTATTTACACATTCTTAGTAATGGCTAGGAATCATTCAGTGCTTGAAGTAATTACACTTTTTTTTTTCCTCTGGAGCCATTTTCTTAGTAGCTAATGGTAACTACTGATTAATACTACTCCTTATATCTAAAATAATATCAGAATTCTTTTCAATTAATCAAAGAATAGTGTTCCAGGTATCTTTAGGCAGCAGAAGTGTTTGAACTTATCAATAAATAACTGAAGCCACACTTGATCTCAACTTGATAACTTTTTGCTTTTGTATTTTTGGCAGAATTAGCTTCAGTTACTGAGGTAAGAAAACCTTTGTTTTTTGCAAATCAGGAACAAGTGCTCTGCTCTGTCGTATCTAATACAATTTACTCACATCAGTGGCCTTATCTTTCTTCCAATTCTCTCTTAGAAGCTGGAGTCTGTAAAACCAGCAATTCACTAAGATTACTACTTTACTCCCTAGTTAAGACAGAATATATATTCTTAAGCCACCTTCCAAATGCAGACTTTCAACTTCCCATGCAGAGGAAAAAAATGTGTACAAATGTCTAATCCCAAGTTATGCAAGGAAAGTACAAATACAGGGGTCTCTCAGGAAAACTGGATGGTGCAAATCAAGTGTGGGAAAATGCTAAGAGCTTCAGGTCATGGCTGACATTTAAACTCAACACCTCTGTCTCTGCGTGGCTATTACTGGTAGTCAGTGACGTAAAACACTGCTTTGCTCTGGGTTTGATATTGAGATAATTTGTACAATGAGCTACTGAATACAGCTGTATTTACAGACTTAAACTCTTTCTGCAGAATATCAACATGGGTACTTAGAATCAATGTTTCTTTTTAACTAGCCGAGTTATGCTTTTTTGTATGACCTGTGCAAGGGAAGTACTAATATCTGCCTCTTCTCAAGTGTTTTCTATCCCATTATTATTGCCCATGATTCAGGTAACTGAATACCTGAAAACTGACAGCTAAATTTTGGAAGTTAGAAAATTCCAGAAGAAACTAGTGAGGTGATTTTCCTCTACAGTTTATTTCTGCTGCAGCAGAGAGGGTCAGAGGTGCTTCATTCTCAGGCATTGCCTGTGGTCACTTTAATAAGGGGAAAGACCAACATTTGAACTGGATCAGCCCAGGCTCTGTCAGTCCACTGCTCCTGCAAAACAGTCTGGTGGTCTGGTTTATGGACAAATGATGCTATTTAGCTTCCATCCTGTTTTTTAAATATGTTGCTGTAAAACATTTTTCTATCTTTTAGGGAAAGAAAATGAGCTCAACTCTTGATAAATTTGAGGTCTGGAAAAAAGGGAGGCACACTGCAATAAGAGAGAGAAGTTGGAAAATACCCTTTAAAAACACCCAGCATTGTCTTAGAGAATACTTGAGTAATACACATATGGCTGCTAATAAGGCTGTAAATGGCTGCATTACTGCCAATAAAACATACCATCTGGTAGGTCTGCCTATTAAAACACAGGTTCATCTGCAACTTTTTAAGTCTGTTTTTTCTTGCTGCAGAAGGTTGATGAATCATTAAGAGAATCATGGCAGTGTTAATAAAATTATTTATGAAGTTATCAAAATGCCAGTTGTGATAAATTAGATCCTAAACTCAAGCCACTCCTAAATTGGGCTTTGACTTTGTCAGACCAACTTTACCCCAACTTTGGTCATCAGCCCTTCACACCATGAAGGGCAGTAAAAGCACAAGCGCAATAAGTCAAGCTCTGATGGCTTTCTTCTTTCAACAGCGAAGGCTGAGGTCTGACCTAGGGCAGTTATTCTGCGCATACATCAGCATGTGATTGCAATATCATCTGTGAAACCTGTTATACCTGAAGGGGGAGATGGGAAAAAAAGAATATGTTACTTCAAAGGGTATTTTTTACCCCAAGAAACTTCTTTGGCCACTCCACTGTGGGTCGCTACAGAAATATAGCCAAGTTGGGGGGGAAGTAAGGTAAGATAATGGACGGACAGGCAGGTAGTTTGTACCCGCACATATCCACCCCATATTTCTATTCACAGAGATTGCAGGCACAGGGTAAGACAATCAAGACATTCAATGCAAACATGCTTGTCCCAAACGAGGGAAGAGCCAACAGAAGCACTAGCAAGCAAAAATCCATTTTAAGTAAGATATTATCGCCTACCTGATTAGCAGCTTCACTGCGCAGCAGCTCTTTGCTGACACTAAAACCATAGCAAACTGCAAATGATACAAGGTTAAAAGACACTTGCACAAATTTCAGCATTAGGCAGGACTGAAGAGAAGCTTGGCTTAGAGCAAAAATAATAGACAATTCTCATTTGAAATGAGACATTTAAATCCACTATTCAAAGAACAAAAAAATGGGTTTTTCCGAAGGTACTAAAAGACACCTCTTTCAATACTTGAAATAATCCATTTATCAGTGATACTAATTGAAAGATATTCTAGTCAGGCAGAGTAAAAAGTGTTTGGAAGATAGGAGACTTTTTTAAATAATAGTAATACTTTATGAGGTTTGGTTTTGGGGATTTTTAAAGAGACAGAGTTGATTTTGCACACTAACTTCATCAGTGAAGCACAGCAGTGGGAAAGCATGCATCACTGTTTTCATGTTTGACATTATGCAGGTTACAGTAGGAAAAGCTTCCCCTTAAATGTTTAGTTATATTAACAGTGTTATTTTATATGGTATTTTTGTATTAATGAGCTGCTTTTCAATGTCTTTCTCAGGTCGTACAGGACATTTACGTTTAGATGTCAGTTTGTATCTGCTGATTTGTGTTCAGCTGTCAGTAGATTGGTAAAGAGATAGTCCTACAGAGATCTTTAATTACTATGACAAATTCAGGCTTGTTCCAGACAATTGTGACAAAAGCATGAAAAGCTTTAGAGATGATTTATTTTTGAAATGTAGTCAGTCACCAAGGTCCTGTGAAGACGGGGTGCCCCGGCCAGTCCAAGGAACCACCCCTGCAGCCCAGCCTGCTGCCGTCCACCCGTGGGCAATGCCGGCTGCTGGAGCTTCAGCAGCAACCCTGCTGCAAAGCACAGCCGGGAACGTGCAAAACACCGCACCTGGTGAATCCGGGCTCCTGCTGATGCCTAGGGGAGCTCACTGAAGAGAGGGCTCATGCACAGACTTCCAAGGATTTAAAGCGTAAAGAGATCGATACAGCAGAACAGGTAAAGATAGCGGCTCTAACGCAGAGGCAGCTGGCATGGGTTGCCTCTAACAGCCAGTTCGAGTAAGCCTCTCGCAATGGAAGACACTAAACTGCTGTCAACGGCCACGGCTAAAGAGCGAGCGTGCAGGTCCCGACCACCCTCCGGCACCGGCGCAGTCGGCAGGTGCTCAGGGGCACCCTCGGCCGCCATGGGGCCCCGGGAAAGAGCCCTTTCCTGTTTTCACAAGATGGCTTGTGCATTTTGCCGAATTAGTGTCTTTACCTCGCCTTTGATTTCTCCTAGTTTTCATCGGTCTCAGCTAGCCCCATCCCACACTCCAAAGTCTCATTTAATGTAACCGATGGATAAAAAGCATATGCAACTTTTTCAATAAGACTTCTGACTTCACCCTTTTAACCCAAAGAATAACTATAAATAGTTTATAATGTCTGGGATTTCCACAGCCTAAGTGCAGCTATAAATAGTTCTAAACATTTTCCCACTTCATGCTTTTGAAAAGAACATTCTCCACTTCCTTTCTTGGAGAACCCCTGGGAATAATGCTAGATCACAGCTCAGAAAATATGTATATTAGGAGAGTTTAGCAAAACAGAGCTAACAAAGTTGCTAACAGCAGCTCTCAAGCTAATTTCGTGTAAGGACAGGGTCAGGCGTCCTTTGCAGCAAGTTCATATTCCTACTTCACCCCAGGACGCTCGAGCCAGCCATTCGTGGTACGTCTCTATTCCCTCGGCCCATCGGGGTATTTTTGGGGGGGGTCGTTTGTTTTTGCAAGGAATTCGCTGTTCTCCGCGCCTCACGAGCGATGGCAGGGTTTATTTGTATTTACTTGAAGTCCGCGTGCATTCAGCGCTTGGTATTTTAAACACTGAAGCAGGACACGTCCCTTCGACTTATTTTTCACGCGTGACTTCAGCCGCCTCCCGGGGACGCCTGCCTGCCCGCCTGCCGGCCCGCGAAGGGCCGTGAAGGGCCCCTACCAGAAGACCCGGCTCCGCGGAGGCCTGCCCATGGCGGCCGCGGCCGGGTAGGCCCGGGCAGGGGCAGACCCAGGCCCGGGCCCGGGCCGCGCTCCGCGGAGCTGGGCCTCCGCGCTGCCCGCCCGCGCTGCGCGGCGGCGCCCCCTGCTGGCGCGGCGGGCGCGGCGGCAGCTGCCCGCCCTCCCTCCCGCCCGGCGGAGCCGCCGCCTCCCCGCCCCGGGTCCTGGAAGACGGGCGCTCTGAGAGACGGCGAAAAGGAGCAGGAATTCCCTTTCCGCGAAGAGTAAGGCAGTTCTGAAACGAGCTGGGAAGGGGAAAGCTGGTCAGCCTGCAGCTCGGAGCCCATGGTGCCGAAGGAGGAGGAAAAAAAGGGTTGGGGGGGAAGCCTGGCCTAATGGCAAATTAATGTCCTTCTGCCATTCTGGCCTTCATTTCCCCCGTGGTGCCGTTTTTATCTTGCCCTAAGGCCCCACAGTCCTTTCGCTTAAAGAGCTCTGAAACCTCCGATACCTGTTTTACCCTTGGTGTGAAGACATTTGAAGTTGATGATCAGAAAAGACTGGAACTTATCATATAATGGATGATAAATTACTTGCTGGGGGACAGCAGATCACGTATCTCCTAATGAACAGGTATTTGCAAGAGGCAGCTACAGGGAATGGCTTCACACAAAAAATTTAGGAAGCACAGACCAGTAGAACAGCTCAGTTTAGAGACCCAGGCCATTTATTCTGAGTGGCCCAGAAAAACGTTTGTGTGAAAACAGAAAATCCCATTATATCTTTTCAAAATGTAGAGCGGTTTGTTGAAACCATTTTGTGCATGGCTTACATGTATACAAAAATCTAGATGAGCGGTAATGAAAGACCAGATTCAAAACAAACATTTTTAAATTGGGCCTAGGAACTGGCAGGGATGCTGAGTTCCTAATATTAGATGGCAATGACTTCTGTAAACAGGGAGCATGAGAAGAGAAAGTCCTAACCCCATAGGACTCCAGCAACTCGGAGAACCTCCATAGCGTAAGGTGTAAAGTGGGTGATGGCTAGTGCTAAGAGCACTGTGAAATGGTCTAACACAGATAACAATCAAGCTGAGATGCCTCCAGGAATTCAAACTTGCTTTCTTTTGATGCTTTAAATCAAAATAGTTTTAAATGTGTATTTATCTCATATACAAAAGGAATGCAAATTGTCTGTGATGTAAGCAAAACCAAGATGCTGATTCCTTAACAAGAGCCAAAGCTCCCCAAGTATTACCACTGCAGCCTGTTTGCTGATTTGTTACATGGAATGCAAACTCCGCACCCACTTAAATGCTCAAGCACTGAACAAAGTAAGGCTCACTTCAAAAATACCTCCTTTTTTCATTGACTCGATTTTAGTTGGTCCAGATAAAAAAAGTTGTTGAGATAATGGAAAATTCCTCATAACAGAGAAGATCTGACTGTGCCCAGGAACAGAGAGCTCTCTGTATGGCCACTTCTCACAACATTGTTGAAGACTTTGGTAGTTGCATGTAGTGGAGGGGACTGGATATTTTTTTCTTGAATCCATTGCAGAGAGAATGTGGGAACATAACAAACTTTTGTATCACAGCTGATCAACCAAAAGAAATCATCCAATCACTGAGTGCTCTGTAGTCCACTCAAAAACACTCTACTCACCACAGACTACCTCTATATTAAGCTAACTGTGAGAAAAGAGAAGGAATTGCTCCATGGTTAATGATAAAAGACAAGTCTGATCTCTTGACAAGGGAGAGTAGGTAGTGGCCAGCACATACTTTCATTCAGGGTATTTTTGAATCAGAATTGAGATGCCTATACCAGCAGACCAGTAAAATGATTCTGCTGTTACGACAGTAGGAACACAAGCCCTAAACAAAACTAGAAAAATAACTACAACTTTGATACACAGCACTCCTCCCTCCTTGGAAAGAGCACTCAGAATGCACCAAGCAGTATTTCTTTTAAGTCAAAAAAAAAAAGGAATTGTTATAGCTTCTGTCTTACTGTCACAAAGCATTCTGTAAGCACTCGTGATCCTTGGCCTAGTTTCTTTTCCTTCCAATCTTGTTTTTCAAGTTGGAACTCCTTTCCTAGTAAGCATTCATTTAAATAGTCATAGTATGAGCCATGGCCTCTGAACTGGCAATTTCATTCATCTCCCTTCTGTGCAGTGTTTTTCTTTTGCATGTCCCTATCTCTGAAGGGTATAATGCAATTCACTCTAATGGATTCAACTCAAAATGCTGCTCCCATTTGGCATGGAGCAAGTTCTTGCAGAACCCAAAAGCCAAATGCATGTTTTCCAAACAGAAGTAATATGCTGAGGGGGCTTGGTTCAAGGTTCAAGTCTTAACACTATTCTAGGTAAGCACTATGCAGCTGAATGTGGAAGTGAGCTGAGTTAGGAACGAGTTAAATGATCAAGCTGAAATGTTATTTAAATATCATGAATTAAAAGCTCCAGCCTAGCTGCAAAGAATAAAAAAGGGCACAAGCTTGGCAATGTTCCTAAGGCAGTAAAAGCAATGTTTAGAGAGAAAGAAATCTTTGTCTGAATGCAAAAAGGAAACTCAAATTGGCAAAATGGAGCAAGGAAAATGTATCTGCGTGATAGCAAACTGACAGAATACAAATTTCCCTGAATACAAGGTGAATGTCCATGAATTTCAGCATGGCCACTGTCAAAGATCTCGTAATATAGTCAAGATGAAACCCCAGCAGTTTCATAGTCTATTTTAAAAACTGCATTTAATTTGTAATTGTTTCTGTCACATCTCACTCTCCTCTGTTTCCTACTCTGAGGGAGGAAGGTCAGTCACTTCTTCCTCACTTGTCTGTGTTATAAGAAATGCTGTCTGAGAACTAAGAGACTCTCCCATTGGCACCAATGGGGCTTTTGCTGATGATTTCAGTAAAACGGGAACATGGACACCAGCCTCCCTGGAAAATCTGCAGCAAGTGGAAAGGAACCTAAACCTCTTGCCTCTTCAAAGGAAACCATTAGCCAGAGGAGCGAGATTACACTAAACTGGTGTGACTGCTGACTGTAGCCAAAAAGGTTGGTCCCACTGCCTCCTCTGCAGGGAACCCAATCCAGCACGGGCACATTGAGATGGATCAGTTTGCTGAGTTAGGAGCATCATTACCCTTTGTTTCTTGTTTCGATGGGTTAGCTTCTGTGGAGTCATCTGCTTAATCAAGTTCAACTTGTGGTCGCCCAACATCTAAATCCCACCTCAGGGAAGCAGAATGTGAGCACGCAGCTGTGGGGAGGGGGCCCACTCCATATCCAAGTTAGGTATACTGTGAAATTGCCCCATAAGAAAAGTATGATTAGAAGCCTCAGTGCTAGACTGTGAAGGACCAGGATGAGAGTTTCTACAGGGTGCAATTAATGAGATTACTGAGCATCCCTTCTCCTAAAAGGCAAGCCGGCCATTGAAAACTGGGTGGGGAAAATTAATTCAATTTTTTGGAGGTTTGTATTGCTTCAGAGTGCATTCATCCTCCCACCTCACCCTGGCAGTGAGAAAGCCTCCACAAAAGACTGTGGAGGAGAGATGTGTGCTGCCTTTGAGCTCCAAAGCCCTTTAAACCTGTTAGACTAGGTAGACAGGGCAGGGAGGTGAGGTGAGCCCTGTCAGTCAGCACGGTAGCTGACAAGATCATCTACCCGACTCCACAAACCCCATGGAAAGGTTGCTCTGTCTGCATTTTTTTCAGTGGGTTTACTCTGCCTGCCATGTCCTTGCCACCCAACCCACAGTGTCACTGGCAGTGGAAGACTAATAATAATTGAGCTATAGCAAATGCCATCTCTTCCCATAGCCGGGCACTCAGAGCTTCAACCCAGTGTGGGGGGGGGAAGGGACATTCCTCACCCAGTGTGAATACAGTCAAAACATGTCACAGTACTTCTAATGAAATCCTACTTAAAACGATTGCCTCTGTAGAACTGCCTGTAAGGAAAAACCCAAGAATAACTTGGTGAACGTCTAGTTCAATTCACCATTGTTGTCTGTGACCAACGCCAAACACGTCCGAGAAAAGGCCATCACTGACATAAATTCCTGCAATCATACGAACAAGTAGAAATGTCTTCCTGACTGTATCTGGGATTTGGCCAACAATACACTAATAGCCTTTGTAATTTTCTCATAGGTAGTGTAGCCACAGAGGCTCTCTACACTGAAATAACTAGGACTTTGGAGATTCCCTAAACAAGTTCCCATGAGAAAAGGGTTTCTGGGTAAGGTTTCAGGACTCTGATAAATTGCTCAGGCTGGAATATGATGACGATATTCCTTGCAGTGACAGAAAGTAAGAAAACACAAGATAACACTGGAAATTGATCCCTTCAGCTAGAAATGTGATATTACCTGATCTGCTAATAGTTGTTTCTTTATATTTTCAAAGCAAAGTTGGATGAATGGTACCTATCTGCTATGCTCGTACTGACTGATGAAACATTTTGGAAATTATCTGCTCATATACCTATATGCTTATTACAAGAGAAGGATGGAAATTTAACTGTATTCAGCACTTTTATAGCCAGTTTTTTTCTTAGGAATCTAACTTTAGTTTTACAGGACTGGGTTCTGTGAAACTAAGGAGTACACTTGCGCTGCTGCATGGGAAATGTCTTGTTTTTAATGAGTTGCCAACTTAATGACCTGTGGGATTTCAAAGTTCCTTTTGGTTTTAAAGGAAATGATTAATATATATTCTGTCTTTAATTATGGTGCTATAATTGCGTGAAAGGAATTCCATTCATTCTTTTCTTCATTTAAATGTTTTACATTTGTGAATGTTAGACAACATATTCTCCTAAAAGGTCTGTGTGTAAAAGAGATGTTTAATATTATTCACTTTCAAATGGGAGAGTAATGAGAATAATGGTATTCATCAGTTTTGGGGCAGAATATTTTGATTCTTACTTTAAAAGGATACACAAGTTCTTTAAATGACTAAAATAAGGTGGATTTAGATGGAAATAAATGCCTGTCTTCAAATATCTATTAATGTGATACTGTCCCTTATTTTTTACAACAAAAAATATTTTATGAAACAGGAAATCTGTGTATATTTTTGTTGATACTGTAATTGGCTACTATAGCCCACTAGCAAATGTCCTAGGATAAATTTGGATAAATGGCAGTTATACTTCAGAAAGCAAATCTTAATCTTACTGTTCTGCCTGCATAATCTAAAGATTTTCTAGTTCTGAAAATGATTTGTGACTTCCTTCTCCTGTTTTTGCCCCAAGTAATTGGGAGATTAAGTTTCTGGGTTTTTAAGAGCTTATATATGTGCCACATACAAATCTCATTCCTGTGACTCAGACATTTTGATCCCTTGGTTATCAGCCAGACATTTTTCAACAACTTGTGAATCTCTGGAAATAAACTCTTTGATCTGACTATCCCTTATACCTAAGGAGAGTCTGATTTTGCAAAAAATTGATTTAGAAAAACCTTTTAGTGTGCACAACACCACACCACACAGATGCAGAACACCCTTCTCCCACTACCTACTCAGCTTTCCTGTAGCCAGCACTGCACCAGGTGCTCATCACTACGGATCACTAATTTTCTTTCCCAGATAGTTTGGCCTCAGGACCAAAATCCACTCCTTGACATGGGTCACAAGGACAACATAGACTTAACGTTCTTTGGCATATGTCCGAAAACTTTGTTTCTTTGGGGTTTTGAGTAGTCCCCAGTCCTTTAAGAAAACATGTAAAACCTGTATTCACTAATGTAATTCACAGCTTCTCATATGCACCTCTCCCTCCTACCAGGGACAACTGGCTCTTCCCCCAGCAGCACCATCACCAAGAAAAAGGAACACAGACTAGGAAAGGACTACCTGGGTCGTCAAATCCCAGTTGTCTGCTACCTCAGGACCATGTCATATAATCCATTTCCAAAGTTACCAAGCTCCATCTTAAAACTACTTAGGCTTTGCTGCCTCTCTACACCTGTTGGGAAGCTCTCATTTCCAAGAGATAAGCTTCTATCATCTAACAGAATTACCTAGTATTAATCCTTCACTGCATCGACTTGCATTTTGCACAATTACATTTAATCCCACTTCCATTTCTCCAGGTCTCATCTACCCTGTTAATCTTCAGTGTTTTGCCTTTACAGAGCTGCATCACGAAAGATATACGTTTAAGTTTTATCTGATACACAAGAATTGCATTATTGTTCTGCTGATAAACAGAAAATGCTCTACTTTCCTAGCAAGGTTACAATGACCTTGCTTGTTAGTTCAGAAAGGAAAATACACACACTTGTTCCATTAAATAAGTGTGCCGGCATCTTCTGCTAGAAGTGATGTGCAAAGTAAAATTGCAATAATACATCGCCATGGGATTATGAAAGAAGTGTTGAGGTGATTTTCACAAATGTAATTGCATAGCCAAAAAGAATCCCACTATATTAACCAATATAACCTTATAACCTAATATATTAATGTAAGAAACAATATGGTTATGAAATACTTAGAAAAAGAACTGACAAAACAGATAACAGATAAAAAGTAAGGCTAATTTTCTACAGCTTTCCCACAGCCATGTTTCTGGAAACTCTGCCTCTAGCTTAACTGTCAGCCATGTCAAAATGAACAAGACAAGCAACTTAGAAAAACAGGAATGATAACTTTATTTCTCTTTAAGTAGGCCCGTAGCTTTGATAATAATTTCATTGTGCCCACACGTGAACCAGCACACCCCAGGAGCTAGTCTGATGGGCCATTGCAGTTACTGGCAGATGTTCCTACCTCTTCTGTCCTCACCAAGCTACTCAGCTTTGTGCCATTAAGAAATAACAATAGCACAGACCTACTTTTTGTGGCAAAGTCATTAGAGAAAACATTTAACAGTATCAGGCTCAAGATCAGTCCTTGAGGAACTCTGCTTTCATGCTAGTTCTCTTTTCTCTTTAGTCAGTTCCTCATCTTGCCTACAGTTCTAACGCTAACCTTCAGGTTCTCCGCGTTAATTAATAATTTTCCATTTGGCACTATATCAGGTCCTCTACATAAGGTGACAAGTCTACTGCATTTTTTCAGTTACCTTATTAAAGAAAGAAACCAAGTTTGCCTGGCGTGAACTACTGCTGCCAATGCAATTTGCATTTTATCCTCCTTTACAGCAACTTTATTCTCTTTAATATTTTTTTCCATCAAAAATAGATTTTAAAGTCCTGTGAAGTCAGACTGAAAGACTATCCAGAATACCCTTCCTAAATATAGCACCATGTATTGATATAATTGAAACCTTGCAAGCTGCAGAATCAATGTTATCTGTTTTCTTCACGCACACAGCACATTCTGCCTAACCTCAGTAGACCATGAAAGCACTGCTGGTAGATGAGGAGTAATTTAAAAAGTCAATAAATTCCTCTATCAAGCATTTCAAGCAAGCTAATGAGAAATGAATAAATTTTGTATTGCCCAAAGTAGAATTGGATAACTTATTTGCATTTACTCTGGATTATAGTAGCAATCCCTGTTGTACCAGCGTGGCAGCTCCCTTCAGGCCCCTGTGGAGTTAAGAACATAATTTCTGCAGTCTGTGATGTTGATTCCCAGCTGTTTCTAACTTCATTTCTCCAGAGCTTTGAGGAGATACTTGAAATGATTATGTCTGAGAGGAGGAGCTAGGTGTATCTCACAAAGAGTAAGTCTACGGCATATTATGTCCTCAGTTTTACAGTCCACAGTATATATGGGAGATTGTGCTTCCTTATTATACTGCATCCACCTTTGAGAGAACAACGCTGCTCTTTCTTTTCTTTTTTTTCATACTGTTCCTTTCAGAATGTCTTCTCAGGTAGAATGCCAGTGGTCCTGGGTGTTCACACTGGGCTTATCACTTTGATTCCAGTGGTCTTGGGTGTTCACACATGGTTTATCATTTTGATTCACCCTTTCTGGTTGCTTGGTTCTTATCTCTCCAAGCAAAAGCATTTGTAAAACATGAAATAATTATTCTGTTCTGTTCTGTTCTGTTTTGGGGAGTTTTTCAAACTTAGGGTTTAACAAGTTTACAAAACAGGGAGAGTCAAGAAAGAAACAAGTAATATGAGAAGAGATTTAGAAAGTGTGGCATAGAAATAAAAGATGGAAGAAATCAGATTTGTTTGCTCCAGGATAAAGAAGACTGAAAAGAATTCAGGGAAGAAGTCTGGTAATAACCTTCATGAAAGATATAAAAGACTAACTAGGTATGTTTGAGCTTTTCTTAATGCAACGGGCCTAAAGCTGATAATCTCTTGAGATGTGTGAGTTTTGCATTTATATGCTTTTGTCTTAAGACAGAAAGTCATTACCAATGTTACCGACAGACATTTTGGGCCTGCAAATTTACTGTCAGTGCCTTTGAGCATTGAGATGGTTGTTTTCATGCATATACCTGTATATAAACTGTTTTATTTTCCTTTTCTTGAGTAGTTCTTTGCAGGATACAGAGATAAAGGTGGCCTATAGCCAAAGAGGGGGCAACCCTCTACCCTGTTACATCTATTCATTCACAAATTACAGGTGAACATCCATAGAATTGTGACTTTGTGCATGTGCATCTTCTACGCAGTCTTTGACTGCTGTCTGTCTCAGATTATTCCTTTGGAGATGAACAGAAATTAGTTTTGTTGATGCTGGATATATTATTAAAACATATATATGACCCTTTTTCTTTGGTGTTACAATGTCAGGTAAGGACATCACCTTCCCTGTACAGGGTGAGGGTATCACCCACTCTTCACAGGAAGAGGGAATAGGTAGAGTGAGGATCAGCCAACTACTTCCAGCTCTGTTCTTGCACCAGGGTCCCCTCTGTAGGTGAATGGCTTGAGCAATGTGTCTAGCGTTCTGAGACTGGAAACTGTGACGGAAGTATCGTGGGAGGCAGTGAAAGGACTAACTGCAACTGCTGTGTCCGTCTTCTTTCTATATGTTTATTCCTTCTTAAACAGGGGGCTATACTTCTCCTTGTCTTATGCACCCAGCATTAAAGCAAAAGACAGTCCGGCTCTGAAAAGCTGACTAGAGAAGGGTAGCTTTGCTTTGCGGAAGACTCTGTTATTTCAGAATGTGGTATCTTTCTGTGGGGAACAATACCCTATTTAGAAAAAAAAGGCGTGAAACCGTGGCTCCAGGGAACTGGAGGTGAACTGCCCCAGAGCCCTGAGCGATGGGAGTCCCCTCGCAGCAGGCTGCCCCGCAGCTGTGGACACTGAGAGCTTCAGCTATCAAGGAGGAATGAGCCTGGAAGCCCTGAGAGCCAAGGCTCCCGGCACTTCCCAGATCTCTGCCAAGGAACCAGGTCAGCAAGCTGTCAGGAAGCTGGGTAGGGTTCTCATTGAAACACTAGATTTTGATGAGTCAGCAAATGCTCCATTAAAAACATGTCAGAATTTTTCCAACCAGCTCTACTCACAATCTAAACAAATAAAGGGTGTGGGGAGGAAATACTGCCCTTATTTTACACCAGAGGGACTGAGGCAGAGAGATATGAAGTAACTTATGCCAGGTGCTACAGAAAGTCCACAGTCAGGAGGCAAACTTAGATTCCATGCCGTCCCTTAATCACAAGAGTATCCTTCCTCTAAACTTAATTAATTTGCCATTACAATGACCTTGTGAGATAAGTATTACTTTCATTTTATAAACGGGAAACCAAAATAACTTGTACAAGAGCAGATAGGAAGCCTGTATCTGAGCCAGGACTTGAACCCAATGTTTCTAAAGCTGCTAAGCTTTAGTAGCAAGCCTACCTGTTTCTTTCATGGACAAGGTACACAGACAAGATAAAGTCAGTCTTGAATGACGTTACTTACTTACCTAACCATACTAATTGCAGCAATGGTATAGATTCCCACAGCAAAATACTTCTGTCCTATAGTCTTGTTGTGCTGAAGCCATACTGTCCATACAAAAATGCTGGTTTACTATGAATAAAGCCCTCATATGTGGTTGTGCATAGTACAGAACTAAAACTTTAGACAGAATGAGATAACAAATGCTTCCCTAAACACTCATATACACAGTTCGACTGGCTTTCCTGGTTCTGCTAAACACGAGCAGCTATACCTAGGCACGCTACATAAGCTCTTTTCCCAAGTCTTTTGTGATCCCAGGTTTCTTAGGCTTTTCTAGGTAAATATTAACCCATTCTTCAGCTGGATTTCCATTTTGAACACAGCCCTAATTGTAGGCAAGAACTGTAGCATCAGTTTTTATTAACAGATTTTCATTTCAAATGTCAGAGGGCTTTTCTTTGTTGTCTCCTCTTTGCCTATTTTAAAATTGGGGGTTGAAATTTCCTAAACTGAATTCTTTTAGGGAACATAGCTATGGAAAATATGCTATTCTGCTGGCATTAGTATCCTCATAACCTTTTTCTTTTCTACTACTTTTGGCCTTTGAACAGGAATTTGAAATTTGATAAGGTAGTGAGTAGCATTTAAGCTATGGACATGTCTTCTGCTGCTACTGTGAAAAACGGCTCAAATTTGGCAAAGTCACAGACCTTTGATAAATCTGTTTGCAAGTGCATAATAGAGAACCCAGAGTTTACCACCTAAAACACACAAATCCTGTTCTCACTGAGCAGGCTGTATAGATGCTGTCCTTTCTGAGAGACAGCATGCTTTCTCCCCTTCGGGCTGTCCAAGGACCAGCTGGAGGGCCACGGTACCTTATTTCTGCCATTCTCTCAGTGCTCTCCCTGCCTGCACCCAAGTGTCACGGAGGAAGAGGTCACCCAAGTTACATACAAAGGGAATGAGAGCTTGACCAAAGGAGGGGAAAAAGGCAAAGCTAGATCTGCTGGTCAAGAGTGAAGCTGTGGCTGAGAATTGTTGAGGAAAGACTGGACTGTGACCAAGTAGGCAGGAAGTAAAAATTAGAATCACTTGAGCAAGGAGATTTTGACATACAGAAGAGTGGATAACAGGATTAGGAGCTCTCAAGGGAAATTAAGAGCAAACTAGGATTCACTAGGAAAAAAGAGACTGACATTGTGTGAGAAAAGTGAATGGGATGCACAGGAGTCATGGGAGTAGAATTAGCTAGGTTTGCCTGGGAAGGAGATTGGAAAAAAACATGTAGAGACAGAGCAGAACTGAGAACAAAGGATGCATTTTGGAAGGGAGACTGAGAGTTTGATGGGTGAGGGCTGGAAACAGGGGAAGGAGAAAACTTGGAGGCAGATGAAAGGTGACAAGGATCCAGCTTGATGCAAAAGAGTGTTCGTTAAAACGCTCTTTCCTCCACTGTCTGTAAAGAGTCTTGAGAATCACCATTTCCCTAGGGTCATCAAGTATGTTTTAGAATGATTGGCAAAGTGTGTTTCTCCTCCTTTACTAGTTTGGTTTATTAAATGGTGACATATTATACTAGACCTGTAGCAGAGAATCTGCAAGTTATTTTTATGGATAAATCCCATAAGAGTTAACATAATGTCTCGTGAAATTTTGGGATTTATTTTTGGTAAAAGAAGAATCACTTGCAAAGTGAAACTTTAAAAGTTAATAAATGCCATAGGTAATTCTGGCTGTGCTTGCAAGACAGAAGTTATAGAATAGCTTTCATATGGGGAGAAACTGAGTAAAATTCAGTCTGGAAAACAGGCAGCCTAGAAGGGATATTACAGAGATCTGTAAAATCATGAATGGCACAAACAGGAGAGTAGAAAGGGATTTTGTGTCTTTTTCAATACAAACTCTAAGGTACATAAAATGAAACTACAATGAGGCAGGTTCAAAACAAAAGGAGATGATTCTACTGCTTGCCAAAGGATGTTGTGGAGGCTAAAAGCCAATACGGTAAAGGGAAGGATGGATAGGTACATGTAGGATAAACTTGTTGGTGATTACTGCTGTATGTATAGAAGTCATACCTGGCTCTGTGCCCTGAACCACAAATGGTAAGCTTGGAGAAGGCCAGGAGAGCATGGGACAAGTTTGCCCCATCCTTACTTCTTCTGTACCTGCCATTCTTATTGACTTGTAGAGATGAAAAGTATAGCCAAATCCACAAGAAGAAATTTCATAGGAGGCAGAGAAGAACTGAAACTTGCCTCAATTAATCTGCAGCTGAACTTGAGCTTCCCTCTCACTGCAAGGGCATGATGCAGAAGACTGTAAATCACACCACGAACACAACCATGCCCACTGCCACCCAGGGACGTAAGATGGAAAATCCTCTTGTGGGCCATGGAATTAGCTCAGAACACAAGCTGGCCCATTGTGGTTCCTCACCATTTTCTGGTGGTAAGAGACATGATCTCCGGGCAGGACACGAGCGTGAGGAATGGAATGAGCAGAGCACAGGCATGTAGGCATGTGTTATGGGTTTGTGTGTTGGGGTTTTGGTAGCGGGGCAGGGGCTGCAGGGCCGGCTCCTGTGAGAAGCTGCCAGAAGCTTCCCCGGCTCCGAGTCGGACCCGCCGCTGGCCCAGGCCGAGCCCATCAGTGACGGCGGTAGCGCCTCTGGGAGAACAGAGTTCAGAAGGGGAAAAAACCTGCAGTGAGTGAGGGGATCGGAATGGGAGAGGAACCCCTGTGCAGATCCCGAGGGGAGTGAGGAAGGAGGGGAGGAGGAGCGGGGGAGGAGGGGATGCCCCTGCAGCCCGTGGGGAGACCAGACGGCAGGCTGTCCCCCCCCAGCCCACGGAGGGGAGCGGGGGAGCAGATGCCCACCTGCAGCCCGGGGAGAGAGGAGCCCACGCCAGAGCAGGGGGATGGATGCCCCCCAAGATGGCCGGGACTCCAGGGGAAAGCCCATGCTGGAGCAGGCTGTGCCTGGAGGACTGCAGCCCATGGAAAGGACCCATGCCAGAGAATTTCGTGGAGGACTGTCTCCCGTGGGAGGGACCCCATGGTGGAGCAGGCACCGAGTGAGGAGTCCTCCCCCTGAGGAGGAAGGAGCGGCAGAGACAAGGGGTGAGGAACTGACCCCAACCCCCATTCCCCGTCCCCCTGTGCTGCCGGGGGGAGGAGGGAGAGAAAACCGGGAGTGGGGTTGAGCTGGGAAGGAGGGAGGGGTGGGGGAAGGTGTTCTGAGGTTTGGTTTTACTTCTCAGTATCCTTGTTTTGATTTGTTTGGTAGTAAATTAAATTGATTTTGTTTCTTCCCAAAATTGAACCTGTCTTCTGCTTGTGACCATAAATGCTGAGTGATCCCTCCCTGTCCTTGTCTCGACCCGCAAGCTTTTCTTTGTATTTGCTCCTCCTCATCCCACCAGAGCAGCTTTGTGGTGATTTGTTACTGGCTGGGCTTAACCCACGACAGCATGTTTCTGAGGTGGACCAGCTAGATGTTGTACAGCCTTATGTTCTGTGTGAGGGGCAGCCATGAGTCCCATGGGACAGAGGCACAAGAAGGAGCCCTGCAAGGCCAGAGTCAGGGATGGACAGCAACTACTACAGGTCTCACCTGAGGTTGGAGAGGATTGCATGATTAAAAGAAGCCTTCATGTCCTAGAGCAAAAGCAGAGAGATGCAGAAGGTTATGGCCACTGTTAGAGGAAAGGCACACAGCTAGAGGACCTGTAATCTAAACTAGTCTACTTGCCTAAATAAGTCTAACTGTAACCTAAACTACTCTACCAGTAATCTCATCTAATTATTTTTATATGTTATATTAAACAATTGCTAAGTGAATGCATCTTCAATGTAAGAGATGCTCATTATTCTTACCCTGCAGGTCACTCACCGTGGTGATGGGAGGTATGAGTCTGATACCCTCAACAAACTGAATCCATGTCTAATCCAGTTCTCTGAAGTAGGAGGTGATGTTGATGTCTTCTCTGGCCACATTTTAAAAAGTGTTGAGTGTTACCAAATTCTTTGAGAGAGATCTGTGGGTTGTGGATCTCAGGTTGACAGATGTGTGTTTCTGAAATCCAGAATGAGATCCTGCGAGACCATACTTAGACCATCCGTAAAGGTTTACATTCTAAACCTCAAGGCACTTTAATTTCTATCTAATGTTATCTGGTTTTGCTTAGTCTAATTGATAATTACAGTGAGTGGGTGACAGAATTGTGAAACACCATTTTGTGACTAGCAGTATGAGAAAATCACTTTTCAGAGTTGGTGCTTAGTGACACAGTGTGTGGTTCCTTCTAGAAGTTCGGTCACTGGTATTTTTTCACTATAAGATGAAAATCTGATATTTTTCCAGAGTTTGGCGAGTTTAACCACTTTAGAGGTGACAACCACTGGCAGAAGAACCTAATACTAGAATCATCAGGTTCACACCAAGTAATTATGCTCACACCAAACAGACTGAGCTCCTTAGGCATGGCAGACTGATGCTTTTTTCCAAAATTGCAGGCTGCTTTATTCTTTTAAATTTCAAGGTTGTTCTACATAAGAAAATAATACCTTTACAGGTTTGAAGTCTTAATTTCCTAAATTGAGCCCTAATCACCCTAAATAGGGTGATTTTGCTTCTTTCAGCTGAAAGTAAAATGCCTAGGAAGTAATTCTGCTGATATTTCAGTTAAAGGAGGTGTAATTAGGGCCTATGCTTTCATAGGACTAGAAATTACAAATTGTAGCAAAGATCAGAACATTTATCTTATTTTGCCTCTGTAGTCTAGAATGTGAAAGACCAATATTCAAATTCCTGCAGCACAATTCAGAATGATCTAGTATAAAAAGTGCCTATGAATCAAGAGAAGCAAGGACTTGGTGGCAGCGTCCCAGGTCTAAGCACTGTGGCATACGCATTTCTTGAATTGACAAGTTTGAGTTTCATCCAGTTGCAGACATTTCGATGCCAGATTACCATATCATACTGATAAAGTTATACCAGTAAATTTAGCAAGCCCTAAGCCATAGTACAGGAGGCTTTGCACCTTTCATGTGACTAAAAACTAAAACAGTATCTATACATTTGATAACATATACTTGATAAAGAGAGGGAATGTATTAAAAGAGCCTGTTGAAAATATCAAACTATCAAAAGCAGAAACGAAGTGTGTGAATGTGTGCATGTGTGTGGTGTGGGATGGTGACAGATTAAGAATGTGAAAAAGCATCGCACGGAAGAAAAAAATAAAATTCAAACAGTGTAACAAAAAAGGACAAAGGGGCATGTTAAAAACATGCAGAATGTAAAATACAGCAAAGACAGGCGGTCTTATTTACTCATTGCTAATACAGGAGGAAAAAAAAACATTCAAAGGAATCGAGAGGCAAACATTCTAATACTGGTAAAGACATGTCTTTTTATGTATAAGCCTAATGAACTGAAGGATCTCAGTGATCATTTTTATCACTGGGGTAAATGACTGAGTCAGATTCAAGACAGGAAGAATAGCCATGTATATAAACACACAGACAAAAGGGCCCCACAAATCCTAAGCTGAAAGAGTATTATTAAGGTTGCAAGGTCCAGCACTTAAATATATCAAGAAATGCTAGATTAAGACTGTTTGTTTGAGTTAACTGTGAGATTAGGTACTACTTTTCCACTAGACCTCTATTGCATTTGGTGCATAGAATGTGCATTATTTCTTGATGAGGTTGGTATTTTATTTCCCCTTTTGTTCAAGGTGTGTCTTCAGTTCTTATTTATTACATGATAGCCAAACCATCCTCCAGAGGCAGACTTGTTCATTTCTGCGTAATCATTTAATATGCATGTTCTTCAGAAGTATGAGTGAATTTATAGTCCTGTAAGGAAAGATATGATTTTATATACATGAAATCAGAGGCCTCAAGTTCATTCCTTGATGTGAAGATTATTTTTATTCCCTTCACGTTCTTTTCACTGCAACTCATCTCTTCAGGCTGTTCACTGAGTCTTTACCCTCATCTCACAAGCTCATACTCTATCTGTAAGCCCAGGCAGCTTAATTTCACCGTATTTTCCCCAAACCTCCTCCATTTCCCAATCTCAGTTCACTGTTTATTTTACAGACTGCTAATTTACATTTTCCACTCCTGATCCCAGTCTCATTACCCAAACACACCTAGTTGCTCTGAAGCCTAGCCTCTCTCTGCAGTTGCCTTTGTGAAGCAGCAGGTCTGGATCCACTCTCCAACCCGTCCTGCCATTCCAGCCACACCAGAGTGCTCGTTCCTGCATAACTGGCTCTGCTCTGCTGGCATCAGCTTTACCTTCTCTTTGTTGTGTTGGATTACTTTCTCCTCCCTGTATAGTGGTGAATTACTTTCTCTTCCATGTGGCCACGTCATAGGCGTCACAAAACAGAAGCGTCCTCCTCAATTTTCTGTCCAACCTAGCTTTGCTTGGTTTAGAGCAGAAAAATTCCCTGCCAAAAGAGACCATGATGGGGAAAGTGCCTCTATTCTGGTAGTCCTGAGCTGAGGGTAACGTATGCAGTTACTCAGTGAGGACAGAAATGTACGCACTGATCAGGATGGGGAGCCCTGACAGAACAGCTGCCGTGACCCGTCCTGTCCCCACTTTCTGGAGGGGGGAAGGAAATAAAAGACCATTTAGTCTTGTTAGGGACACAGAAGCTACGCTGCATGTCAAATGGAGTTCTCACTGCAGAGCTCAGGACCCCCGAGGTGGTTCGAAGAGACCATTGCCACAGTACTTCAACCTAGTATCATTCCCCAGGCTTACTTTGCTGAACTGTTCAGGTTACAATTTCTAACGCACATTAAAGAACAGCTAGCACGAGGTGAACAACAGCAAAGGGCAAGGCTTGTCCCAGTTAAAGCCTGGCAAAGGAAACAGATCGTAGAAGGTATTGAGCATCCACTTCTTTTAAAACAATGAGATCTTGACAAGCTTCAGGATAAAACTTTTTTAAAAACAAGGAATAAATTCTTCACTGTGGGCTAGAGCTTAGTAAGAAACTCCCTCTGGGAAGGTTATTACACTGTTGTTTTCTGCCAGACTTCTTGCATTTTCTTCAAAAGCAGTTGGTGCACCTGGCTGCTGCTGTCACCGGCTTGTCGGGGGTCAGAGAGAAGAGGACGCGGGGCAGGCAGCTGCCGGCTTTTGCGAGTACCTGGGGGAGCGAAAACGCAAACTGGCAAGCGTGAAACGCCTACCAACCCTGCCCATCGCTGCGGTTGTAGCTGGCAAAATTGAGAAGTACGGTTTTCTTAGAGCTCCGCTTCGGACTCGGGGCAGAAGGGGGGGGCGAGTAAATTTTCTTCTAACCCATGCCAGGTTAACACCAACGCTAATTACAGCGTGTCCATTACAAGCGCGGGCGCCTCGTTCCGCTCCGCACCGCACCGTGAGGGACCAGCCCGGCACCCCCCCACCCCGGCGGGCTGCCGTACCCACTTCGGCGTGCCCGGGGGCTGAGAGGGGGCCGAGGGCGCAGCCCCGGGCCTTGCCCGTGGGGAGCCCCCGCCGCAGGCCGGCGCAGCCTCGGCGGCGGGCCCGCTCCTCACAGGTGGCGGCCGGGGCGGAGCCAGGGCGCCGCCCGCCCCTCCCGGAAGTGGCCGAGGGGCCGCCGAGGGGCCGCCTTCCTGCCGGCGCGGCTCCTCCTCCGGCGGAGCAAGATGGTGGCGGTGGAGGAGGCGGCGCGGGGGGAGCCGTGAGCCGGCGCCGGTGCCCGCTCCCGCGCCTCTCTCCCTCTCTGCCGGCGGCCGCCGCCGCTGCTGCTTCCCCGCCCGGCTCGGCGGGTCCGCTCGGCGCGGCCGGGCGATGCGGTCGTCGGGGCGGCCGGGCTGTGTGTGAGCGCGCTGCCCATGTGGGTGCCCCGGTGAGACCGGGGGGGGGGGTTGTAGCGGGAAGATGCTGCTGTCGCTGGTGCTGCACACCTACTCCATGCGCTACGTCCTGCCCGCCGCCGTCATGATGGGCACGGCGCCCACCTACGTGCTGGCCTGGGGCGCCTGGCGCCTGCTCTCCGCCGTGCTGCCCGCCCGCTTCTACCGCGAGGTGGACGACCGCCTCTACACCATCTACCAGAGCATGGTGCTCTTCTTCTTCGAGAACTACACGGGCGTGCAGGTGAGCCGGGCGGGGACGGGGGACGGGGCCCGGGGGGGTGCTGCGGCCTGGCCGGCGCCGGCTCCCCTTCGCCTCTCCTCAGGCGGCTGCGGCGGGCGGGAGGGCGGCTGGGCTGGCAGGGCCCGCCCGCCGCCCCGTGTGAGTGAGGTCGGCGGGGAGGAAGCGGCCGGCGCTGGCAGCAGGTGCGGGCCGCGGCCTGCCCCCGGCGGGGGCTGCGGATCCGCCGGGGAGAGGAGAGGAGAGTCTTGCTCGGCGGCCGCCGTCGCTCCTCTGGCGACGGTTTTCACGGCGTGTTGGTGTCGCGTTCGTTTTTGCAGGTCGGGAAAACGGAAGGGATGCGACAGCGGTCGTGCTCTGCCAGCGCTCGAGTGGCAGCCTGCTTCGGCCGCTCGAACCCTCTGGCCTGTGTTGCACGTCTGTAGCATTAAACTGGCAGCAGACAAGAACGCTGTAGGCAGCGATAACTGCACTGGATACACCTACGAGCTTGCAGTAAATAGATGATTTAACATCTAAATTATTACAGCTTCCCAGTTTTCACGCAGTCTACCCCCTGTCAGTCTCCGGCCCTTAAATTTTGTATCAGCCGTGGATTGCGGTTATTCAGTCTCTCAGAAACTGAAGTCCAAGGTTTCGGGTTAATAAGTTGGGATCGGAGGCCTCTCTTGCGTGGCCAGAGGGGTATTTGCATTCAAATAATAATACTTCACCTATCTCACGAAGCGTTGGGTGTTTGAAAGGTTAAATATTTGTCTGTAATTTGAAGAGTAAATAAGGAAACTTTTAATTCTGCGCTTAAAAAATAATTACGTAAATGACAGGTGCTCACTGTGCCTAAACCGGACTTTCAAAGTTATCTGAATATACAGAATTGTATTTGAAGTTAGTGTCAGCTGTAGGTGCTTGAGAGTAAAGAATAACAAGTGCTTACATGTTGATTGGCAGGTGACAGGACTGATACAAATACGCCCTTCATATTTACAGCTAAACCATTTGTCCACTCTCTTATGAAGCATTTATTTCAAAATCAGGCTAGGTCTCCCTAATTCCCACTCTTGAGCAGTTGTAGGCCTCACTTCATACCAGCTCTCATGGAAACCCCCAAAGCTAGCTAAAGATAGAATTGCACAGTTTGACATCAGGCTAAATAGAACGGATACAAAACAAGTGAGATCTTACTTAAGTGGTAATTAGTTTTTGATTCAGCTTGTAACTCCTGTAACTTCACTCTTGCGTCTTGTCCAAATTAGTGAACTTGTGTTGCGATTTACATCTCTGTTAAAAAAAAAAAAAAAGGAGGTAAAAGGGAAGCGGATTAAGCACTTACTGTTTTATCTGCCTTCTTTTTTATGTAGTATCTTTAATGCAGATATCTTGATGTCTAGTAACACACTTTGGTCATTAGCTGCTGAAAGTAGCAGTATAGTAGTTAAATTCAACCCATTCTAAGAATGAGAGCCAAAAATCAAGATATAAATTGTAACAGAAAACTTATTCAAATTTCCTACAAATAGTGTGCACTGAGTAGCAACCACTTTGAACTTTTATCATATAAGAACTTTACCACATAAGAACTTTTATCGAAAAAAAGTGCCTGTGACATAAAGGTACAGAAAGGAAAATGCTAACCAAAAGAAACAAAAAGGCAGCCATCATCTGTTGACTTCTGTTTTCTTTTATTGCATTGATAAACTTCATCCACACACACACAAAAAAAAATGGTGGGAGACAGTACAGGTGGTCACTTAGGACTATTAAAACAGAGGTGCTTTGTCACAGTAAGCAACAGACGATGTTAAGAGGAGATGATACATGCGAAGCTGAAATAAAGGATAACAGAAACAAATAAGAGAGTCCACAAAACCAATGTGGCATATGTCATAGGATAAGTAAAATAATAACTGAGGCTGAAAGGTAAATAAAAACTTGGAAAATATGATACATGGGTAGAAAGGTAAGAGGTAGAATCCTTAAAATTCGTGTATCATTTAACTGGAAGATATCCCCCATTTGTTTAAGGAGGAGAAACAGAGTGTCCTTTCAGACCTGCTCTTGCAAACACTGAACACGTTTAACTTGAAAGTCACAGTGGAAAGTTAAGCATGTGCCTGAGTGTTTGAGATTGGGATGGTAACGTGAGAGCTACTGTGAATTGGCTGTTTTAAGGCCTGTACTTGGATGCAGAAGTGTAGCATCATTAAACTTAATCGCTTAATCCAAAAAACAGTGCAAGAATAGTAACTTGCTCGGCTTCATAAAGGCAGCTGTAGGGCTTTACCAGCATTAAAGCATCATAGTAGCCATGGGCGGGAGAAGTTCAGCATCTCTTTCAGATCTGTTAATTTATTCAATCGATTGAAGTGTGTTGGGTTATTTTTTTGTGACTGGATAAATGGGAGGCCAACAACCTCATCCATCAGAATATTGGAACTTGTTGCGTAGTCTCACTGAAGTAATTGGGATTATACGGGTGCTTAAGCGACTTACTGAATCAAAGCCTTAAGTGACTTTCTTAGCACTGCCACTGTCTTACCCTATATAAGAAGTCTTTAATGTTATGTACATTCTTTGGTTTATTATGCTTGGAGTGTTTGTGGTTTTTCAATACGATACTCACAACTGCCTTAGAGCATTATTTGAGATGTCTGATCTTAAAATACTAATTTTGCTGAAATTCCCAGTAATGTGAGTGGGGCCTTAATAGAGTAAAGTTGGTTTGGATCATAAATGTAGATTATTTTTTGACTGAATGAAATACTACTGTATCTTGATATTCATTTTTAATTTATTTTGTCAGGAAGTGATGTTTCTGTGTATCACCTGCTGTTGGTCCATCAAGTATCTACATCTGTCTCCCCCTCACGACCGAATGCACAAGCAGTATTTTTCTTCTTTTTTTGTTCTCCTTGACTTGGATGTTTTTAGCCAAGTTTATTAAAACAGAAACTCTAGTTCATGCTAGGAAGACGTTTTATCTTAGTAGCAAATTCTTTTCAGTTGTGAAATGTAACTGAATAAGGCAATAACCTGATCTGCATGACAGAAAATCTTGGAAGACTAGCAATTCCCTTTCTCTTAAGTATTGGACTTGAGATCTAAAATAATTACAGAACTACAATTGCTGTAAACCCTTACTGAGTATTTATGTTCTAGAGAGTGGCTCATGAAGTAACTGTAAAAGTTTCTTACTTTCTCATACTGTAAATACTTCCCCTTTTTAAATTTTGGGTCACATCTGTTTAAGTTTTCCAATGATACTAGAATTCTGTTAATGAATTGCCAAAAATAGCCCTTTTGGTGACTATCATGCAAGAGTCGGCTGCAGAAAATTGAAGAACCAGTATTTGGAGTATAAAACGCAACCCAGAACGTACCAGTCCTGTAAATGAGGTAAACTGGTCAAAGCCAGTATGACTATAAAGTAAAATCCTATGATGCTGTGTAAATTTGTCAATGCAATTGCAGTTTAGCAAATATCCATGAATTTTTTTAAGGAGCTATAAATATATAAAATTAATTCCTGTGCAGCATTGTGACAGTGCTCTTCAACAATCTCCAGGATTATAAACTCATAGTAATGAAAATTTGTAAATGCAGTCCATTGGAAAGTGGCATAGAGAGAATGGCCCTGCTTTGGCCTTACGTCGCTTTTGATGCAAATGTAGTTGTGTTGCTTCCCACCTGTCCTGCTGTAAGCTGCAGAAGCGCTACAGTACTCTTTTCTAGAAGGAATATACAGGAGATGCTTGAACTCTCTGTAAAGTGAGTAGAAAGTCTTACAGAGCAAAGGATGTTAATTTTATCAGTGATGAGCCAAAGCAGTCACTGACACAAACAGGTGCAATTCAAGTGCTTTGCAGGACTTGCATCTGCTTGTGCTAATAGTTGACTTGGCCCCAAGTTTCTAAATCAAGTAGCCTGTGAACTGTTGTTGTGTTACTGCTTTTGTCTTTATTGTGTTAGGGAAGTCTGCTCTCTTGCATTTCATGCAGACAAAAACCGGTTGTGTCGTACCATAGAATGTGAAAACCAAAATGACTGCAAATACGCCTGTGATTAGGATGTTTGAAGGGCTGAAAGAACTAGTAATTCAATATGATGAATGCTGTCATCTCTCTATGACCCTTAGCATCTTATCCCAGTTGCTGTCAGGGTGATGAAATTAATGCCTATTGTGTTTGTGCACATGTTTCAGATCACATGGGGACTAAATGTTCTTCAACTTTTTTTTTTGTAATTGTGTTTGATATTTTGTATTGAGTGGTGGTGAAGAAATAATAAAGAAATCATCACCTCCGTCTGCTTCCTAAAGGATCGTTTTCCATCTGAAAGGTTTTGACAATTGAATAAAATCCATGACTGAATTAATGTGCATGGATTTTGTTCAGTGCTTGCATCAGCTCTCTTCCCTGCCCCCGCTTCCTGCTGAATAGGAGTTTTTGGAAGTGGTGCTTTCATTAAGGGCATTATGAAATTCTGGTTTTCATTGTCATTATGGGACTCTGGAAGGGGCTGTGAGAATCAGATGCTACCTCAGTGTTGTTTATCAGAGCTGTAGTATTTCTAACTATTTTAGAAAGTTCAAGAGATCCCTTTTAAACAACGCAGTGTGCTTTCTGCATTGGTATTGAAGCTTGGACTTGCTGTGTCCCAACAAGGTTGGAAACTACTTACAATTAGAGCAAAATAAAACTTTGTGGGGACGTTGTGCTGCTGAACTCTTGACGATGCTTTCCAGTGGAGTAGAGCCCATGCTGTGTTTCATGTCTTGGCTTCCTAGGAAATCTGTGAGGAGAGCTCGGTGTCTGAGCTTGGGATAGACACTTAGTCTTCTAGCTATTCGCCAACTTGCATTGGAAGTGAGGGCTATGAGGTCTTTTGAGGTCTGTGCCGATCTTTGTTCCCAGGACAGCAGCATTCCCAGACAAAGTTGTCTTTACTTATTCCCTGCTTTTCCTTTTGAAGCTGCTCAGCCATTCAACAGGTAATTTGGGAGAGCCCAAGGTGGAGGTGGGAAGTAAAAGAGGCAGTGCAAGTCTAATGGTCAAGTCGCAGCGTACTCACATCAGGGAGGTGCTTCTGGTTGCTGTTGGTGAGGTGGGTTGTCATTTCTTAGGAACCTGGTTCTTGCCTCTCCGCGGTGGGGCAGGCATCATAACCAGGCTTCATCGAGACAGGGCGAAGGTTTGTCTTTGAACTGCTTTCTGTCGGTAGATGTGAGTGACAGGGTCTGACTCCCCTCGAGGTGAGGACCCATTTCCCATGCAAATGCCGTAACTGGAAGGTCAAAAGGAGACGTCACTTCTCACCCTTCTCCAGCTGGGTTTGGGAAGAAGGTGCTGACAGTTGCGTTTTGGCATGAGCCTGTTTTTATGAACCTGCATTTGAGTTCCCTGAGCTCTCCTCCCAGTCTGGCAGCTCAGTAGTGGTAGAGTACTGGGATGGTATGGGAACTGAGTGGGAAGGTGCAGAGCTGCAGGCAAGGCAAACTTCCAAGCTTGGGTGGGAGCTGAGCAGCCTCCAAGGGCTTGGGCTTTCCTAGTTCATTCCACGTGGCTTGCAGCCGCCAACTCTTGTTAGCACCTGCTTATGTTGCTGCTTTGCAAAACTATGTTAGCTGTTGGGAGGAGTGTTGAGAGGTTAAGATTATCATAACTTGTCATTTATTTGTGATGCTAGAAGTATGAAATGAGGGACTCGGGGGAGCGGTAGAAATTTGGGGATTGGTGCGGTGCAAAGATTGAAAAGAAACTGGAGAACGTAGTGAAGTGAATCACTTCTGTGTGCTAAACTTTTGTAGCAAGCCCAGTGAAATCCTTCTGCAGTGATATTGGCTCCGTGAAGACGGTTTTCCCTGGCTCGTGTCGTTAGAGATTGCAATGCACAGCTGCCTCCAGGCATATATGTCTTTTATAGTATACAACAAAGTCCTGTGTGTTATTGTAGCAGAAATTAAGTGATACCTGCTAAGCCTGAGGGATGCGGCTTTCAAATTGAGATGGATGCCTAATTTTAAACTCTTAATGTTCAACTGTGGTGTGAGGCAGCAAAAATAGATACATTAGGTATGTAAGCTTTGTGCTCTTTCTTTTTTAGATACTGCAAAAGATATCTATTTGCATATATCTTAATTTTTGTTCTGTCCGCCTTTGGCTGTTGTTCTGAAGGTGAAAATTAAGTCCTTCATGACTGGTTCGTCAGGATATCAGCTACAGTTCTGGTGTGCTGCAGATTTGGCTCTGGGGCAATCTGGAAAGAATTTAGTATGGGGAGATTCCATACTTGGTGCTGGTCCTGATCATTCCCCACCTCCTGATATATGAAAAATAAAATAAATAAATTAAAACTGAGGTCCATTAGCATTTTTAGAAATCAAGTATCAGCTACCTGAACCAAAACTGCTGTTTGGGTTCATAAATTAGATGTTTTGTGTGGAGATTTGGCTGGCATATGTTGTCTAATTCGCAAGTCACGAATTAATCTGAATTTTCTATCAGCCTTACCTACTGCAGTCTACAGTTTAAAACTAATACGTATGTTTACATTTTAAAGTTAGATACATGTATTTACAAAAATCTTAAAAAGTCAAGTATTTGTCAGGTAGGAAAAGCTAAGGAGTCAAAGGGCAGGTTTGAATGCACTTACAAATTCTGATTTCAAGTACTTGGCCCAGGAAGTTTTACAATCTCATGGTTTGATTTTAAATTTTTCTGTTTAAATATATTTTGAATACCTTAAGATTTTTAGTATATTCAGTTCTTAATATAAGTTGTCCTGATTTTGCATGATTTGTTGCATTTGAAAATACAAATGGTATTTATCTTTTTTTTTTAAATTCCACTTTTTTTTTTTTTTTTTAAACCTGCATGAGTTTTATACACTTTCCTCTTTTTGCATTTAACTGTGTTTTGGTAGATACTGAGCCATGGAGTTTTACAGTGTTCTTCCATGCCCTTTCCTTCTGCTTACATAATATGTCCAGATACTTTATGTAAGGATGATTGTTAATTGAGAAGATTTTTCTCCTGGTACTCCACCATCAGACATTGTTCTTGCTAAGAGGAGATTCTATTCATAGTTAAACATTTGACTCCAATTATTTCAAACTGTTTACCTCAGGCTTACAGGGTATCCTTTTTTCCTCAGTTTTAGTTGTTTTAGTTAAAGTAGGTTCAGATGTCAGGGATTTTGACATTACAATTATGAGGAAGCATATCTTCTCAGGGGAAAAATATTCTTTAATCTTTGTTCTGTCAATTTGAATTTATGCTATGAAGAGATTTAGGATAAAAAAACAGGGGAGTTATTTTCTTCTTTTGTTCATTTCACTTCTGTCACATATTACTTGTCATCTTCCCTTTTATAACTAGCTCCTCAGTATGGGACTAGGAAATCATAGAGTTTATGCTAGTTTGATTTTTAAATGTAAAATCAGCTACCTGTGTTTTGGTCGAATCTGTATTTGAGCACATAACTGGATGTGAAGAAAAATAATTATTTTGGGTGACTTTGAACTGTATTGTGTTAGTTGCACATATTTTTCCTCTGGAACTTACGGATTGACTTGCAGAGTTATCCCGTTCTATTTTCTAATGCTGCTTGGGAATCTGAGGGCACGCTTGTTTCTTTTTGCATAAGCAAACATAGTGCACAGTCCTGAGCAAGCTGCAGGTGAACTGGCTCATTTACACGCTGTGGTGGTGAGCAGATATTAGAGTGATTTTAACAGTGGCTATTTTTTGAGGCTGATTCAAGTTTACTGTGTTCAGGTCTAGAGCCAGATTAGTTGAAGCTAGCTCAGATACCCCCCTGCATGTTCTCTTCTGCTGTGTAATGATTCCTTTGCCTCACCTTGAAAGTCCATAGTGCTTAAATTCTAAGTACTTACTGAAAGTTATGTGTGGAAGAGCTTTCAAAAATCTTACTCCACAATCACAAGCAGAGGACGTAGGGGTGTAGAGGTTTCTTAATCATACCCTTTCCCATGCGTGTCGACTCACTGATAACTTCACACCAGTTCTGTCTGTACTTGATAAAAACACTTATATGAGTATTACAAATAAAGATACGATCAATTCCTCCTACGAGTCCTTGGCATTTAGAAGCAAAGTTCCTATTATAAAGAGCTCTGGCTAGAGGAACACTGCAAGCTTGCCACAAGGTTTCCTGCTTCTGGCTGGTGTGAGGTGCACAAAGGATAACATTTCCAGAATGTGCTTAATGTACCAAGGCACCGTAGCTGCTATTTTGGAGGGGGGTGGTTGGGATGGGACATGGACATTATGTATTTTCCACTACAGAAGAGTAATAAAGTAAACAATAGCTACATTAAATGTGGGTCACTTTTTCCTTTCTTTTAAGTAAATTACAAAAATCTGCAGGAAGACATCTTCAGAGATGCCAAAGGCTTATAAGGGAGGCTATTCCTCTCCTAATGAAACAGATGGAATACTTCTTTCCACTCTTGTGCTGGAAGGCATGGTCAGGTTTTGCGTGATACCAAGATGCCAGATGTTCAGAAAAACCGTCCTGTTGAAATCTCAGCTTATAAATAATCTCCTTTCACATGTGCTCTATATATTTGAAATATGTGCAGTACTTGCTAAAAAAAAAAAAAAAATTAACTACTGGTGATTTATGATAAAAGTTATTTAGATGCTCTAACTTTGACTTTCCCAAGTGGTCACTGATTGTAATTGTGGGCCGCTCCATGGTCCATGCCATAGAACCGCACTGTAATCAAAAGTAAGTTATTTGCAGAAGGAGCCAGTAAATTATTTAGGCACTGAAAATAGGATTTATTCAGAATTTAGATGGCAAAATCTTAAAATTATGTTTATGATAAGTCCCGCTTTTTCCTGTCACCAAGACTGAAACAGTTGAGTTGTACAGATGCCTTTTTCTAAGGTTCCTCAGATGGCTAAGGAGTACAGGCAGGAATGACGTAATTGTGTGTGCTTAAGGCAAAGTTCCCAACGCATGTATAGCCCTGATCAAGCAAAGCTCCTGAATCTACATAGTACTGTCAAATGATATTTAACTTAATGCTGGCAGGACTGGGGATCTCAAAAAAAAGTTTTAGCTCTTCCCCCCCCTCCTCACCACCCCCACCACCCCCCATTTAAACAAAGAAACAAAACCCCAAAAGGAATAAATTATGATACCTCTCTTTAACTTAATGAGTTAGAGCACAAACTCAATTTACAGGATGCATCAGTTCAATTCTCTCTACGTGCACATAGCTCCACCACTTCTTTGAAAAAGGTGATTTAGCAGTTTATTTTCAAAAGAGAGGATCCCTGCTCCATAGATCTACCTTCTTACAGCAGTGAGCAGTGTGTTAGGACGGGACAGGATTTAGGATCTGCATCTGCTTTCAGTACGCTAGATTCTGGCAGTTCAAAGCTGGCAGGCTCACCGTCACGGGTTTTGTGAATCCCCTTCTGCAGCACTGAGCTCACTTAGAAGCCAAGAGCTTCTGCTTCTGGTTGATGTGCCATGGGTAACCACTGGAGTGGTTTTGTTGAATCTAGTCTGGGGCTGTTGTTTAAATAAGCGTAAACTAACAGAAATTGCTCCAGCTTATGTGGTATTGTGGAAACTGATTTTCTCTGAAATTAGCCTTTTGCTTAGATTGGATATTCCAGTTATTGCGCTTATTTCCCAGAACTTCTTTGCGCTACCATGTTCCCCCTCTCTAAATAATCACCACCTGAATCACCCACCGTCTGATTGAGAAGTTGCAAAACTGTATACATCCCTTTCTAGGTAATGTTAGACTAGTGTGAATGAAGTGGTTTGTGAAGTCCTGCTCTAAATCACCATCTGAAGCTTTGGGGAGGACTGCAAGGAAAGGTGCATAATGCTCGTGTAGGATTAAGTCCTTCACACTTCAGTCCTCTCTGCAGCATCTGTGAAAGCTGCAGGCAGGTGGGCATTGAAAACAAAACTAGTCTGGTTAAACACATGATCATGCTCATCTGTTGACAAGTGTCTCATTCCTTTTGTAGGATTGGGGGGGGTTGTGGGTTTTTTTAGAATTACTGTTAAGAGTGTTCAGAATAACAGCAGGGAATGTTGGCATCATTTAGCCTGCTGCTGCAACTAGATGGTCTGAGTATATACTTTTTAGTTAACTTTTCTCTGTATGAAACTCTTTCAGCTTTTGCTCTAAAATAAGTGTGGTCACTGATGCTGTTTATTTGATTTCCTTCAATAAGCTGATGGCAGTGAAACTATCAGATTTTTCTTCAGATGGCCTGCCTTCAGTGAAAATTACTTAATTCATTATAAAACTCTAGAAAATTAGGCAACTAATTTCTTACAGCCTAAACATTTCCAAGTCTTTTTTTATGCTCAAATACAAAAAGTAGTCAAATATGCACAGAATAAGACTCTAAAGCTGTATTTTTCCTGACATAGATAGTATAAAATTTATTATAAATATTAATATATGTTTTCATTAGCTCACAAGGTGACTGTATTTCCTTTAAGATTTTATTGATTCTGATTCTGCTAGAAGGAGCTTTCCCTAATTCAGGGGTCAATTATCTTTAATTCATCTGAGAAACTGTAAAGCCTTTACAGTCAGCATCAGAACTAGACTTCTGTACATGTAGCTAGTGCCATTGAATGAAGCATAACCACTCATGTTTTTAACAGTTTGTCAATTTAGACCATAAGACTAAAAGTTAGCATGAAAGCAAAAATGTACAGACTTCATATTTAACATCAGATGATATGATTCAGTCCTACGTAATCCATATAGTTTCCTAATACGGTCTTCTTACAAAAAGGAAATAAAATTGCAGTAACTTTATTTTTTGAAGTTTTCTGCTTTCTCGTTAAATCAAATGAATGATTTATAAAAAAAAAAATAAAAATAAAATTGAATTACATACAGGAATCTTCTCGGTATTCCCCAGAGCTCAGTCTCTTGGCAATGGTTTTCTTCACTGAACCCCAGTAAAATACATAGCTGCAGAATATTTGAGTGAACTCTGGGCTTTAATAAAATGGATTGCATTGTGATTTTTATGGTTTGATGCTGAGCCTGAGCAGCAGACTTCAGACTTGCGCAATTATGTGTTGAGCAGATAGTCTCTTTAATTAAAGAGGTTATGAGGTGTAGCAATAATATGACCATTACCTAAAAACTGTATATGACCTAAAGGTATTTTTAGAAAAAGGATACTTAAAGGTAAACTTGTCTTTGTTTTGGGGTTGTTTTTTTTTTTTAGATCTAGAGAAAAAGCAACTAAAAACTAAAATGTGAAAGTCCTTTCTCCTGTCCTATTCATATTCTTTATGCTGTAGGCAAGTGAAACGCCTATCTGTTAAACACAAATAAAAGTGCTTCTCTATCTTCTGTGAAGAAAAATAAACATTTTAAATTCTTATAGTAGGACATCTGAAAACCTGAGAAACTTGTCAGCACCAAGTACAAGCTCCCCATTTGTATCCTGTCTTGAGCCTGCTTCTTCTCAAGCAGGGTAAATGGATTCTGTGATCTGAGGTACTTTTTCTAGAAGCTCAAAGGACTGGTTGTGTCATCAGGCAGGTTTTTAGACTAAGAGAGAATTTGAACAACTTCCCATAAGATGCCTGCAGCAGTGCTGCAGAAGTCAGCTTGCACAGGGTTACATGTTGATTTCAGAAGCTGTATCTGGTAGTTGCTTTTGGTGGTTTGTTGATGCAAGCTCTGCCTTTTCACAAAATTATATCTAAACTTTTTAACAAACACATGAGAAATACATCCTAGGATACTCTTTGTTTTAACAAGCACTCAACGTTGTAGTAGTGCCCAGCTAATAATGATGCTCTTGTCCCAAAGAGCATGCAGTCCAAGTTATAAAAGTAGTGAGGAAGAAATGGCGAAATGGAGAGAAGTGCATGTTGTGAGGATAGCACAGCTGAGTATATGAAGTTTGCTTGGTTGGTCTGTTTCTCCTGCCTTCTTCCAGGAGAGGGAAGGAATGTTCTCCTGCTTTTATCCTTCTTTCCAGTTGCTATGGTCTAAGCTTGAAGCTGACATTTTTCCTGATCGGAATGCTTCACCTTCTCGGCAAAGTGCCCCAGTGCACATCAGTTTTGCTGAAGTAACAGCAAAGAAGGGAGTATCAAGCTGCAATTCACACCTAGTTTCTTTGAATAGAGAAGGGAGGAGGCTTAAGAAGTCTCAGGAACCCAGAGTGAGTGTGCTGGTAGACATGTGATAGGACATCAGATGAGACGGGCTGTGTTTTTACCACCAATAACCAGCTGTGTTGCCTTAGTGCCACTGGAGCAGAAGTGCCACATCTGCTTGCAGGTCAGCTCCTGAACTGGTCCCATTATCAGCCACATCCAGTTATCATATTAAGGTAGCCTCTTTGCTAGGAGTTACGATGTGATCACCGGTTGACCTGCAAGCAGGTCTTCTGATAGCATGATTACTTTTACCTCTTGAGTTATTTTTGTCATGGCCCTGTTTACTGAGCTGATGTAGCTAGGATGTGATTAAATTATCTATTTAATTTTCTTTGGTACATACAGGTTTCATAAGCAAGAAATAAAACTGTAAATTGAGAGCATCCACCTTGTTGCAGTGAAAACCTATGCAAATTATGAGTTAGTCCGGTGTGGCTGCGGTGCAGGACTGTTTTACATTGCTACGTGACCTACCACATTAGCACAGCTGAATGTGTTGCACGGGAAGCAGCAGAGGCTGCTAGGGAAGCTGAAACCGGTGTCACCAGATCACCAAAGAGTTTCCATTTGCATGCCTAGATCAGCCTGTCACTGAATTAGCAACTTCTCCCATCAGGAGAACTTGCTGTAACCTTCTGCCAGTGAATCAGAGCTTTCTCTGGCCAGGACACTCTGAGTTGTGTCCTGTGCCTGCTGAGTGTGTGAACGGCTTGGTGTGTGGCATCCAGGGAAGCTGGGTACCAGTCTTCCCACAGAAGGGAATCTAACAGCCTCCAGTCTCCTTTATTTGAGACCTCACTGAATTGAGTTTGCAGCACTGCTATGTAAACAGATGTGAAAGACCCATATTAACAGTAACTGTATTACCCGTTCTGGTGAACTGGGCTATGAAGCAACCAAAACATGGCTAAAAGCACACGTTTTAATGTTCTGTACCCAAGTAATGTGTGCAATGTTAGACTGTAAATCTGCATTTTAAATACTTTCCCTCAAATCTCTGCTTACTTTGGCTTGCTGTGGTGCTCTTCCTTTTAACTTGTTTTCTTTGCTTGACTTCATTGTGCCTTTTATTTTTTTAACAAAGCAGCACCTATTCAAATGAATAGGTTCCTCACTTGCTTCATTGTGGCAGACAGGACATTCATCTTCTCAGTCTCTCAACCTGATACGTAGGTAGAATGTACGTATACTGTGGCATTTGGAGAGCTGTGCATAAAATACGTGAAACACTGGGTACGTTAGCTTCTGAAACTGGAAATTGCCTCCCGAGCATGTCCTGCCCTGCTCCCTGGTGCTGGCTGGTGAGTGCCCTGCAGAGGGGGAGACCACCCCTCTGGTGCTCTGCAGACCCTGGGATCGGCACCGTTCTTCTGGGGAGGACTAGGAGTCTCATGGCTGCTCTCATCTCTTCGGGTTGCTTCAGAAGGGACGTGCACCCAACCTGGCACTGTGGTCACTTGCTCCTGAATTGCTGTCCCTGGTGAAATCACTCAAGTGCTTGCCTTCGCTGTGGTCCCCAGATCTCTTCTGCACCAGCAGACCGAGAAGGAGCCAGAGGCTGCCCAGTCTCTGCAGCAGGGAATTCTGCAGTTAGCTACTAAAACCAGCAAGGAGTTAGAGGTTTTCTGGAGACCACGAGGAAGAGTACTCCCTATCATTTCCCTCTGCAGCTATAATGTACATTAGGTGCTGTGGTTCACCTAAACCTGTCAGATTGCCAGAAATTGAAGGCTTGCCCTGGGGGGACTCTTCCCCTGCTTATCCACAGGCCCGTGAATTCTTCAGACATCATCTCAAAGGGAAAAGGGCAAGGTTTCTGCAGGATTCAAAGCTCTTAACTGTTAGCCCTCTGTTGTGTAAGGTCTGTGAGAATTTCCAGAAACACAGCAATAAAGCAAAAACACTTCATTCTCGGAAGGAGAGCTGGGTGGCTGCCCACAGAGTAGGTGTCTCCTGTGAAATCTGAAGAAGCCTCTAGAGAATGCAGGTTGGAAGTTGCCGTTCTTACCTGCTTGTAGTAACAGTATCATAAGTTTGTAGCTCTCAGTTCCTGGCTGTGAATGTCTGATAGGTGAGTAGCTATTCGCTGGCCTTTCATGAACTGTATAAGCCTTTTCTCGAGATTACTGAAATGGTCAGTGCTGAAGTGAATGATGTTGCACCTAAAGCTGTTGCATCCTCTTAGGCTGAGCCATCTGAGCAAACAAAATAGAGTTTCCGGATTTTCTCACTCCTTCCTTTGCTTTGAAATAAAATATCCAATTTTGCTGTGTTTAATGAGAACTAACTATAAATAGGAAAAGAGATATATATATTTTTTTAGTTCTGTACAACAGTATAGCTGTGTGTTTTATCATAAGTAAAAAATTTTGGTCCATTACATGTAAACATATGTAACTGTTATCGTAAGACATAATATTGTACATAGGAATTGCTTACAGTACCGATGAGCGGGTGTCCCTCTGGGATTAAAAAGTGAACTAGATCCAATCTTACTGAAATAAAAAATAATACAGATTAACTGTTACATTTGGCAGACACAATCATATGTGTGTTTTTAAGGGAATGATCTTGTATATTTGTTTTTACTCATGCAATATTCACAAGTGAATACTTTGAATTGTGGGTCTGATTACACTGAGATTTAGACTTTGTACATTAAAGTGGAAATTTTTACAAGTTGAAATTATAAATTGTGTATTTCAAATCCTGTTTCTTGTGTGGGGCAGCTCTCATAGTGTCAAGGGCAGATTTTGTTTTCCTCTTGTTCTTATTTTCTTACATTTTACAAAAGCAGAGATAACATTCAGGACCTTCTGGTTTAGAGATATGTTGTATTGGGCCTTTTCCCTTCCTCTAAAACAGTCTTTGTCAGAAACTGCATAGTGGAGTCTTAACTTGAAATTAAAGAAAACAGTATTTATGGACCTAGTGTGTAACACTGCTGGAAAAGTGTACACTTGAAAAATGAAGCTCTAACTCCATAAGTGAGAATATCAAGATAATTTTTTATTTCAGTGTCATTTTTGCACCTGAACTGTAAGATCAGACCCTCTGACTGCTACCTTGCACTAAATAGTGTGTGGTACCTAGAGTGTCAGCAGTAAGGTTATAAATTCTCCTGGAACTTTAATGAGAAAATTACTCCTACAGCAAAATCTTGTTTGAATTTCTTGGATACTGGTCAGAATATACTTGTCAACTGACTTCTTACAAATAAAGTTCAGTTAAAATTTATTGTGCATGCCTTTTTTTTTTTTTTGAAAAAAAAATTCAAATAAGTAATGTTCTCTTTACTGTATGGTGGATGACCTCTTGTTCACATATTTATTGAATATCTCAGTTTGCCAATATCTGGTTTCTTGCCTTGAAAACAAAATTTGATCAACAGTGCAGCTGCATTTTCAAAGAAGGAACAGCATGAATTTAAAACATACAGCTTTATGTGGGGTTTTTGCCTGGTGTTACCCATCTAGTATCACAGGCTAATTCACAGGTGGGCAGCTTTTCCAGAATTGCTCGTAGAGACCTTCTGATATTAATCAAGATCTGAATATTCATTAGATCTTCCTGATAAAATTCCCAGATGGTCCAGACTAGGGAAGTGGTGATAATACATGGCTAAACATTCCAAGTAGTGCTTTGGGTTTTGGTGAATGGAGTCACTTCAAAGAGTGTATGTTTAATACAGCTAACTTCTAGAAACAAGGAGTACAGCCGTTGGTTTTGGCAGACCAAGGAGGGAATGCTACCTAGAATGTACTAATTGGAAGAACTAAGCTTCATTAGATAATGAAAATATTTATTAAAGGTAATTAAATGGCTGCATGGATTCTTCCATTCAGAATTGGTTTAATTAATTTCTCATTTTATATTTGAAATAGAAGTAATTGAATTAATTGATTTTAAAAGGTGACTTGGATTACTGCTTCAGCATCTTGCTTTGTAGTTATGCTCTCAGAAGGTTATTTCACTAGTATGCAATTAACCTTTCAGGGGCAGGAAACTACAAGGGTAAAAGCTGTCTTTAATATAATGGAGAAAAAAACCATAGCAAAACCTGCTGGCTGGAAGCTGAAGACACCTCAGCCTCATGCTTTTTCGTTCGTTCTTGATGGTTAAAATCATGGCAAATGGTTGAGATTTTGTTCTTGATGTAATCCAGGAAAACTTACCATTTTAGATTGAATAATGAGTGTCTGGCCGAAGCATGTCTTATTCATTAAATGTATAAATTTACATGGTGGTTTTGTACACATCTATGACTCCTCTTTACCTTTAATTATACTAATGTAGGGATCTTGTTGATGTAGGTCACCTTCCATGGATCCAGTTCTAGGGCTGAGGCACAAGAATAGAATACCTTTCTTAAGCCCTCATTAATTAATATTCACTGCTTTGTTGATAAGTTAGTTGTATGCATGATGGGTACTGATGCAGTGATGAGGTGTTTTTCTGTTAATGGTGCTACCTTGCTGGCAGTTTTCCTAGTAAATAGCTATTTACTGCATTGGATCTCATTACTGTCTAATGCAATGAAAATAAATAATTAAGTAACACTTTTTTTTTTTTTTTAGGTAATACTCTACGGGGATTTGCCAAAAAATAAAGAAAATGTAATATATTTATCAAATCATCAGTGTACAGGTTTGTATTTTTTTTGTTTGTCTTAGCACTTTTGTAGATTTGCTTGTCTGTTTACTGTGTCTCTTTCCACCCTTGACCTAAGGAGCAAGAAATTCTAGTTCAGAACTTCTAGTACAGAAACCTTTAATGATATTTATATGTACAACACATGTACACTTTTTGTTTCATGAGTGGCAGTTAGAAACTAACGAAACGTTTTGGGCTTTTGTGTTTGCAGTTGATTGGATTATTGCGGACATGCTGGCAATTAGGCAGAATGCTCTTGGGCATGTCCGGTATGTCTTGAAAGATGGGTTAAAATGGCTTCCACTCTACGGGTGGTATTTTTCACAGGTAAGCCCATTCACTTTTTCCTTGCTGTTTGTGCGTCAAATTTGTAGGATGTACTTTCCTTCTGTTTATTGTATGTGCTGGGAAGATGTACTTCTGAACTGGCATTTGTTTATTTGAACATGAAAATAGCTGGTTTCACTCAGTGTAGTTAGATGTGTGTTTTAGTTGAGAAACAGTTATTAAATAATCGGTTTACTTTTCTAAATGAATACTTCTTATGGATGGTGTTTACTACTAGAATTAAAACTGTAGAGTCTGTTAGAAGCATTTCAGAATATTCTAGAACTTTGTTCTTTATACAGTCCAAAAACCCACTTAGCAGTAGGTGTAAACAGACTTTTTTTTCTATGTATGGGTTTTTTTATCATGCTGTAAATTGGGAATAAATTGACATTGCTGCCATGTACTTATTTATTTTTCAGTTGTTTGCTTTTAGCACAATATAAAAGAGGAAAATTGGACCTTAGTATGGTGTGGAGGAAAAGCAGATCCCAGCCTCCATGAAAGCGTTGATGGTTTTGCTTTGGACTTCAGTTAAGCAAAAACCTGAGTCTAACAGGATTCCTATTACTACGTTTTACTTTCCCCTCTTCCTTCATAATGCTTCTGTTGTTCCTTTTAGTTTGAGAGCTCAACCTGATGTGACTCAAAATTACACAATTACTGAAGAAACAGTGGGCCATGGTCACTTTACAGCTAATATACTGAGTGGATGTGATCTTTAATCAAAAATGGTGGAGAGCAGTGTCGATGGCTTTACTGCCCTAAAAATCTCTCTGAATTTGTCATGTCTGTTCTTTGCTTTTTCTGAAAGCAACACTGTTTCTTTATACAAATGAAATAAAATGTGGAGGGAGATGTTTTGGGAAGTATTGGTATGTTTTGCTAGGTGATCAGAAATGTCTTCACAGTATTTATCTCAGGATGTAGATGGGTGCTTAGTTGTTAGAATAGAAATGGATTAAGTTTTAGGTAACTCTTCCAAAATGCCTGTTCTATAAGATTTTTCTCCTTTGGCTTCTGTCTTTGATTTTTACCTGTTCCCTGAACATTAGTCTGCTTTCTGCCCCTCACCTCTGCCACCCAGGCAAAGAAAAGCAAAAAACACTTAGAAAAATATTTGTAATGGAATTAGGTAGTTTGATTGACTTGGCTATCAGCCCTGTCCAAGAGGGTGGGGGATATTGAGAGAAATACTACACTGGGTATGATTTGAACTATATATTAGTTTGTAAAGGAGTATATGAAGAGTAGGCAACTACAGACGTATGTCCAAATGGGAGGCTTTACTCTCTCCCTCATCCTTGGCTGCACATTCCTCCGTCTCTGACCGCTTGCACTCTTGCATCCCTAAGTCAAGTCAGATCAGTTGATTGCTAGAACCAGCAAAAGGGGGTAAGTTTTGAGGGTATGGCCATGGGTGGGAAGAGGGGAGGAGGCAGAATAGCCCTTGTGTGGCCGTTGACACTGAAACTTTGCCTTCAAGAAGCTAATGTAAGTTGGATTGGGTTTAGAGAGCATTGCGTGAGGGGAGGTACAGATCTATGAACTGCCTAATTAATATGCTGAAGAATAGGAAATGCCTTTAAACAGTGGCCTTTCCCAGCAATCAGATGTTGCCTTCTAGCTTGGGTGTAGGCACCTAATTGGAACAGAGGTTCAGAGTCTTGGATCATGTCACATAAGGTGCCCATTGCTCGGGTGTGTGAACTGTCTCACCATTTTATCTTAGAGCACAGGTAGTGTCTGTTCAGTGTGTAAGAGGCTAGAGTGTCCCCCGAGATATTGGGAGATCCAGGTACGATGTTTTTGGCTTGATGGTGGAAAATGTTTGTTGTCTTCTGCATGAGTGCCTTAGTGAGTAGGCTATAAATCTAGGCTGGAGCATGGGTGGTTGCCATCCTTTCTCCTAAAATCGCTATTTTTAGAAAAGAATATGCTGCTGAGAAAATAAGAAAACTGCTCAGTTTCTTTTTATTGGTGGGTTTGCTGTCCTAGTCCCCTAAATAAATATGGACTGTCACACCCTGTCATACCTTACTGATGGTATCCATTGGGAGAAAATGGACTTGTCTGTTGTCTAATGCTTGTCCCCGCTAATGACTCTGGTTCTCTACATTTTTCTTCCACTAAAGTGACCAGTCTGTCTCACGGAAATATTTTGCTCTTTGTCCTTGCCTGTAGTCATTACATTGGTGGTGATTTAAGTCTGCTTTAATTAAAATACAGACAGGATATATATTCCATCCGCTATCACGAGGTGTCCAGAAATGATTTTTTTCAAGATTTTGGAAAATTACTATTGCTATCTGGAATATCCGGTGCTCAGTTTCCTGACTGCTATATTGACTGTTAAAAGAAGGTTCCTGTGGAAATTAATCTGAATGTAGCCTACATTTTTAATCAAAACATATATATTAAATAAAATCTGTTCAGCTTTGAATTCCTCAAAGCATAGAACTTCTACAAGATTTAGTGGGGGACGATTATATATTTTTTTTATATATATATATATTTAATTCAGTGACACAAATGAAAGGCATCTTACTAACAGTGGTGATGTGTGTGTGTGTGTGTTTAAATGACTGAGACGGGATGCAGCAGGACTGCAGTGCAAGCTAATAGGTATTTTTATTGTTTTTATCACACCAAACAGTGCAAAAACATAAAACACTTCCTGCCCTTCCTGTTGATGTTCTGTCAGTGATGTCACTTACACTCCACTAAAAGTTTCCAGAGCCGCGTAATTACGCCATGCTCACGGAATTCATATTCCCTACCTCAGGTAAACATCCTGTTTGGAAATAAACGTGGTCTGGATGTCCAGGAGAGCAAAATTCAGGCACAAAGGAAGTATATTTGTAAACATAATCCATTGTTGACTGAGAGAGGGCTTTTAAAGTACAGCGGAAAAAAATTATAACCTTAAAAACAGTACTTCCAGAAATCTGTTTTGAAAAGCGTTCATATATTTGATCTCTTACTGAAAAGGAAATGCAATACAAATTGGGGAATTTGAGCTATATACAATTGCATAACTAGCATTCTTCTTCAGAGGCAGCTATCTAATAGCAAGAAAAGAAAAGAACCACTTAAATTAACCTGTTATGTTCCAGGTTTGATTTATTAGGTAGAGGTATTTCTTTTCATAAAACTGGCTTTATTATTTTTGGGTGGATCTGAATTTTTTTTTTGCCCTATCTTCTCCACCAAAATGCAGCTACCTCCTATTCATTTTATACCACCTGGTGAGGTTGGGGTGTAATTTTGATAAATATTTTGGTATCCCAGAGTTTGCTTGACTTTTTAACATGAGAAGTATGTCTTTGTCTTTTCTGTTATTCAGCATCAGCTTGTTCACCCTTTTGGTTGTTACTGAATGTTAGCCAAATATTTAGCTAGTGTGGCTTCTTGCCTCTCTTTAGCTTTGTAACCCTGCACCACAGGGGAGCTGACACATTTATGTAATTGGGGTGTATGCAGCAAATGATGGTCTTAGAATACGTAATTTGTCTGTTCTTATGTTACATGGCTGTATAGTTGTATTTACTTGAGAAGTACAAATCTGTTTCTGAGCATTAAAAAGTCTGAGGTGAGGACACCAAACCTGTCTTTGGTGTTGTGGTGTCCCTAAGCAAACCGTACAATAGTAACTTGATTTTTCCAGGTTCACAAGTTAAACAGGGAAAAGGGGGTTCAGTATTTTCCCAGTTTACTGCAGCTGGTTAGTAATTTGACAAATAAGGGAAGACTTTGATTCCAGCCTTCCCTCATTTATCAAAGCTTGACCTAGCTGAGTCCACACAGAATGATGACTTACCAATTACATGGAAGTCTTGTATGTGTTATTTCTCACACCAAACTGAGTTTGCCCTTCCTGAAAGTGGTTGTTGTGGTGTCACTGTACAGAATAAGACTTCTACTTCCCTTTAAGATCCCTCAGATCTTAAAAACGGTCTTAAATGTGGAGTGTGTAGATAACGTTGCTCTGTTTGCTGCACAGCTGGTGGAACATTTTTCTGTTCATGCCATTATCTGTGCAGGACTAGTAAACTGCTTGTGGGATGGTGCTGATATGATGCTCCAGCCTGCTAAAGGCCAAGCTCAGTGGACTGGGGAATTCTGTTCTTGGTTTTGGTCCCCTGCCAGCCAGAGCAGCACAGCTGAGTGTTTCAGCTGGCTACTTCACCTTGGAAGAGAACCACAGACAATAATGTTAAGACAGAATATTTAATATGGAGTTAATGTACCATTGACTTTCTGTTCCTTTTCACTGCAGCTTTTGGAGAACAACTTAAAAGTCATGTCAAATACCACTAGCTAAGCAGCTGCATGGCCAACTGTCCATGCTATGAAAAGCAAAGGCTGAAAGCACTTTTCATAACTGCCTCTTCTGCCTGCCTCAAACCCCTCAAACTTTATTCCTGTCCATGCCATGCAAATAAAATAATAACTCCCTGCACATACACGACCACCCCTGTTTGTACAACGTACCCTATCTTCTCCTAAGATAAGACATTTGAATGAGGTTCATCTCTTAGTATTTTTAATCTTACTGTCACCTTTCTGTTAAGAGCATGTAAAACCATAAATAGACAGAAATTATCTGCCAAATTCTAATGCCAAGAGTCAGGGTGGGCAGAAGTCAGGGAATCAGTTAGAAAACCCATAAAAACAGTGTGCCTTAAAAATAAAATTCTGTTATTTGGAAGCTTTTTTTTTTCCTTCCCAGAATTCATTGTATCAGTAGTTCATTTTGGAGCATATTTGGTTACAACCGCTTGTAGCTACGCCGTAGATAAAACAAAGTGATGGAGAAGGAAATGATGGGGCAAATTTTATTTCTTTATAACCTTCTTTCTTTGTGTGTACTTTGCCATAGTCCTTTTATGGACATTTTGTGACAAATTGTGTGGAACAAGCTATAAAATTAATCTTATCCAGAAAATGGTCTTTTTATAATGGTTTTCAGTAAAAATCCTTTGTCTTCTAAAGATTTTGTGTTACTTATTCAATTATTATCTCAGTATATAACTTCTTTATTAAAAGTTTGATTCTCTAATAAGGTGCATGGAAGTTTTCAAGACCTATGCTAGTTACCTTTGTGCTATTCATAAATTTTGTACGTAGAGGTACGATACTTGTAATTCCAGTATTTGCATTAGCCACTATTTAAGAGCAGGCACATAAAATTGAAAACATTGACCTATAAGTATTTGTACGTGAATAACTTCAGTTGTGTGATTTTCCCTTGATGTACAAGTTGAACTGCTTGTCAATGTTGTCAGGAATAGAGAGATCCCTGTGGTGGGTTCCAATGCCATCTTCCAGTTCATTATTTAACACCTTTAAACAAGATACTTCAAGTGTCTTATGCTTGCTTTTTTTTTTTTTTTTTTTAAGATCTTATCTTTATTTAAACAGATTTTGTGAACTTAAGTACATGCAAATGTAAAATCAATTTCAGGTGCTTTCTTCTTAGGAGAAAACGTCTTATGGGCAATTTGCAGCATGAGTCATAAAGGTGACTTGTCATTTTTGTCTTGTTTGTTCTTCTGTCAACTATTCCACATTAAACTACTTAAATATTTAATACTTTTTTTTTTCCTCTGTTAGCATGGAGGAGTCTATGTAAAAAGAAGTGCCAAATTCAATGAAAAAGAGATGAGAGAAAAGTTGCGGGCCCAGATGAAAGCTGAGACTCCGGTAAGATTATACTTCGCTTCTCTTCATTTCTTTGACTTTTTTAATGACAAAGGCTTACTGGAGAAATGAGCCATGCCTGATACCTACAAACTACAAGACAGTAATCATGGATTTGTTTTCTGTCTGCATTTTTACAGTTACTTTCTGTGATTAGAGTGATACCTCTAATTAAACTTAGGAAAATTGACTAGGCCTTTATGAATGAACTTCATGATTCTGTCTGTAGAGGGCAGGGGGGATCTGGACTAAATCTTAGAGCATAAGCTATAGCACCTTCCTTGAGAAACCACTGCTAGTGTTCCCTGTGTTTCAAAAGACAACATTTTGACTACTGTATGCTTGCCAAAGACTGGTATTCTTGACTTCTGAAAGTCAAGAACCATTCTAACCGAATCTTAATTAGTCATCCCAATGATCAGTCATTTTTAATGGCAGTGACATCTTAGAGCTGAGTAACTTTGTCTGCTACTCCTGGAGGAGAAAATAAAACAAAAAACCCCTGAACTCTTGATAATTTTCTATTTGAAGAATGATTGTTAGTGCCAAGTGACTTTTCTCATGACTCCCTGTATGGTTTGTGGCTCAGTGGTTAGAATCACTGTGCTTCGCTTCCATTACTTGCTGTGCATTAAAATGCTTTCTGCCTTTTTGGCTAGACTTAAGAAAACCAGCTCAGCAAGCCTTGATATAGAACAGTTACACTTTCATTTTATTTAAAATGATGTGATTAGGACTTGCCACTCCAAATACTAAGTGGCAAAACTTCTATAAGCTGAGGCTTGGGTAAAAGGAGTGCATAGGCTGTTTTGACCTTCATAATAGGTTTGGGGGTTTTTTCTTCTTTTTGGATATAGTGTGTTTATGTTTGTGCATGTGTCTGTGTTGAAAAAGTAAACTGGCCTTACACTTGCTGAGAGGCTTAAATGAGTAAAGCGTCCCTGTTTAAGACAGTGCTCAAACTCATTTTGTCTTGAACTAAGATTTAGCATGAACAGGGGGTTTTTTTTTTTTAATTAAGATAAGAAAGTGGATCTATTTCCAGGTTTTAGCATGTAAGTTACAAAGGCCAGAAATACATTATGACAACTACACTTTTGCTGTCCAGTGTCTAATCTAATGATGTCCACATGGAGAAGATGGTTGTATTCAATAGTGGTAACTTGTGCCCGCGTTACCAGGGAGGGTCCTGGGATGTGAAAAGGTTGCGTTGTGTCAAGTTATTTTCTGTATGTCTGTGGCAGAGATTCTACTTTCTGTAAAACTTAAAGTGTAATGGAATAAGCAAAGACAAATTGCAGCATGTATGAAACGTATTTGTAGTCATCCCCCTAAGCAATTGCTCCCCCTGCAGAGTGCTGGTTAAGTTCGCTTTAGTTCATCTGGATGAAATATCCTAGCAGGGTGTTTTCCTGCATGGGCCCATGGATTTCTTGCTAGCCAAAGAGGCAGCTTCTGGTTGAGTCTGGCTTTCTGGCTTCCTTATGCACCCCCTAAAGTGCAAGGGTGTGTTGTAATAATAAGGTTTTGATTGTGATAAGAGATAAGATTTGAACTCTGCATTAAATTAGTCTCCTGTATAGAAATGTGGATTTTTTTTTAATACAGTCTTAGGAGGATGTGCCTAGAAACTCATCTAATTCCATATGTCTTTGGAAACCTGCAAATGATGTTCAGTGTTGCTGCAGAGCTATAAATTGTCTGGACAGGCTAGTGTGTGACTTTAGCCCAACTGGAATGTCAAGGGAGGTTTAAGCATAAAGCTTTTATTTAAAGCTATATCTGCTGTGGGTTCTGCTTTCCATGGTGGATGTCTACATGTGATTAATAAATGAAATAAATCCAGAAGGCTTTTTTTCTGGAATCATCTTTTTTCTCCCTCCTCAGTTGTGTGTGGATTGAAAGCCTATACCTGACCTATCTAAGCTAGTGCCAAATGAATTTGGGACCACTTGGGTATGTTTGGTTTTTGATGTAATTTGGCTGTCTGGAAGTTCGGTGGTGTTGGAAATGGGCATAGAACCTGGACATGCTTACCAGGAAGTTGTTACCATTTTCCTTGTATTATCTAGGGTAGTGCTACAGAAGAGAAATAAGCATAACTGCTGCAGAAATGCATTCTGTTTTAAATCTCTTTCAGTCAAACCATATAAGGAGTGACACTTAAGTTTCACAAAACCAAAGCTGTCAAAAGCCTATTTACTGAGACAAATGTTTGCATCTGCTGGGATAAAAGACACAGACCATTGAGTTGTCATTTGAAGGAAGACTAAACTTTCTATAATCCACTTTATCTGAGAATTTAAATGTAGATGCTGTAAATGGCCTTTAACCTATAATTACTACTGGGAGAAGAACGTGATAACCTGTGTCCTTACTACATTATTCATGAAGGAACTCTGCAGTTCTGCAACTTAGGGTGACATTCACAAGCAACCATATTGCTTTTAAAATGAAGACATTTTAATCAGTAAAGCAAGAACACCCTGAACTCATCAGCTTCCTGCAAAAATAATTAATTTACTACTCTGGAATTTTTATTAAAATTTATGCACTGGATGCTACAGCTCAGGGTGGGCATTTCCTCAGTTTAGTGAGCAGCTGTTGTTGCTTAGTCATTCTGCTTGTACATGGTGGAGTTCTTTTTTTAATGTAGCATTAGAGAAAAGCCTGCCTTTCAGCTGCTAAGGAAAGAATTATATGCTAATAGAGAGGAGATGGACGGGAATCTGTGTTAAGGGTCACTTTGTTATTTACAGTTTCTCTCCACATACAGTTTAAACAAAAGAATCCAAATGATTAATGTTCAGTCTGCTTGGAGCCATCACTGTTCCCATTAAGAAACTGAAGACGTGTAGGAAGGCAGAACCAGGCTTCTGTTCTCATTAGTGTAGCAAGCCCTTTACTGTTTTACTGAAGTGCTTTTTTTGTTTTGTTTTGGGGTTTTTTTGTTTGTTTTTTAAATAAATTGGTGGTGGAACACAGACAGGATAAATAAGGCTGCCTCTTGGCCTCTCATATAGTCACAGTGGAACTGGATTAGTGATGGTGTGCCTCATTTTGTGTAGGGACAGTGGACTGCATTATGCTCCTTGCTCGCCTTGTCTTAACAACTTCTACCTGCCTGCCTTAAACAGCCCCTTTTCCTGCCCTGCTGTTCACAGTTGGTCCACCTTTCTTCCTGGATACAGTGCAGCAATATTAGACGTGTACAAAACTCTGATGCTAGACCGAAATGCTGTTGCACCTGTGTTTCCTACTGGGGATTTTGAACTAAAAAATTTTCTTATTTAATTCTGGAAATTACTTCGGTTCTCAAACTGTCATTGAAGTACACACTCAAATGGTTCATTATTGGGCATTTTGTTGGCAAAACTCACTTGAAACAATGTGATTTTGTTTAAAATTCCATAAAATCTTGCTGATTGTTAACAAAATGCAAACTTATGTCTTATTGTGAGAGCAGAGACTGTCACGCGGTTTGAAGGACTCTTTTGTGTTAATGTTGTTTAAATGTAAGCCGTAACAAGATAAATGCATTTCTCAATGTAACAGTATATCCAGCTGACACTTGATATACTCAGTCTGCTTGTTTTAGAAAGAAACAAGAAAAAAATAGATTTAGAAAGTTAACTCTTCTGAACTGCAAACTATTCAGTCTGATAACTGAAAATATAACTTACATTTCTTTTTATCGTGCATTGAGAGTAGGAAATCTGCATTCTGAGATGGGGGATTTCACCCACTACAGCCAATATTTAGCTGGTTTCTATGTGTTTTGGTTTTGCCATTCATTCAGTCACAGAATAAATCTTTGTTATGTGAAGCAGTGCCAATCAAACGGTAAAAACCCGGAGGGGACGGATACATTAATACAACTGCTATAAGGCTTAATGTAATTATTTTGTCATGTAGTTGCTAATTTGCAAATCCCTAACAACTTCTTTGTAAATCCTGGATGTCCTTGCCTGCTTTCCTCACATCACCTTTTGTATTTCGTTCCAATTATACCAGATATGTTTTCTCATACCATATCTTTTTCAGTTATTGATCTGAGTGTTAATGTTTCTCATCTAAGTCACCAGAAGCGTATCTTAGTGGTCTAAATGGATTCAGATATGAATCTGTCTAGTTGTCAGGATGCAATAACAGTAATAGTAAAACTAAGGAAATGCGCTGTTTAATATAATTTTGAACTTTGTAAATAAAAATACTTGTTTTCCCTTTGTCACCCACCTGGGAACAGCACAGTAAATTCAAGATACCGTCAGTCAGTAGTGACCACTTCTCGATGCCCTGTGTTCTTATACAGAGTGGCAGCTACTCTCTCCAGGACACCCTCCAAAGCCCTGTCCTCAGCCAGGTCTTCTCTTTATTGCCTCTTCTCGCTGTATGTTTATGGTATCTGGGCTGACTTTGTTCTGTACTCCAGGGACTTGCATTGCTTCGTGCCCCTTTCCCCTGCTCCACCCATACCAGCCCCTTCTGTGGCACCCTGATCTATCTCAAGGACTTCCTCAGCTGCCCTGCTCCCCACTCGGGAAGCGCGGCCCCTCTTGGTGCCATTGCTATTTCTTTTTGCCCGGGAGACCTTGACTATACTGGGGAAGTGAACAGAGTTGTTATTCAAGTGAAAGCAGTTATCATCATCCATGCATTTTATCTGTGGATTGTGGCAAGTTCACCGACATTATGCGGGGGACTCTGTGGGTAACCCCTGCCTCTTTTCTGGTGTTCTGGCTCCAACAAGAATCAGTAGGGTTCTACTAAATGAATCCTGATCCACTCCTTGAAACTTTCAAATTGATGAGGGATAGTGAGTGTATTGACACTTACCCATTACACGGAAACAGGCACTAAAGTACCATGTAACTGAACATAGGGACCTACTCTGCTCAGGTTAAAATTGGTGTATCAATGAATCGGGGACTATGGTAATGCAAAATTTTCTATGCCATTTTGAACACAAGAGCTGTATTTTGCAGTCACTGCGATAAAGTGCCTAACTTTTATGTAGCTAATTGCCCTAAATGAAAAATCCTGTATAAAAAATTGCCTTAGCTGCAGCTAGTATTTCTAGGCAATTAAAATGCTTCTTCAAGTCAACAGTTCTTAATCCAAGTTCAGGAGAGCTTATTTAGTTATTAAAATCTTACAGATTTGTAGTTCTTACAGTCTTTGGAAATAGTGCTTAAGGATTTAGCTTCTGCTGCCTATGGTGGGAGAAGAGAAAAGCCAGTCATACAAGCAGATTTGGTAGGCTGAATTGCATTGGCAGAATATCTTTGTCTTGTGCAGGACTCTACATGAGTGTAAGTAGGACATCTATTTACATTCATGAATTTTACTCAGGGAAGGTAGTCTTAATGAGCTACATATTAGGTTTATATATGCTGAATTTAAAGCAAAGGCCACTTCTGTGTCTTGTTGGTATACAAATACTCAGATTCTGGTCAGCACACCTGTTGGGCAGCTTGTGTTTTAGAGGTTTACAAGAATAATTAAAATATAATTTCAAGCCCTGCATTGTATTACACACGTAGGACTGGAGTAAGTAGATCCTATTCTCTGTTGTGTAATCAGCTTTTGGTGGCTGATTATCTGCTTTGAAGACTGGTAATGTTGTTGCGTGCTTTTAAGTGCTGACCTCTATACCAAGAATAGTATTCCTATCTTGTGTGCTTCACTTTCTTTACTCTGTCAATGATTACGTGTTAAAGCCACTGTATTACCCTTTGGAGCTGAGCATTCAGTCTTTCTTTCATGAGGGGAAGAGGGGGAGCGGGGAGTAACCTCATCTTGAAGTGCTATTTTAAGGATCCAAATTATGTTATTTGAATATAAGCATATTTATGAAAAGAAAAAAAAATGCATCTGGATTTGAATATTATGTCCTTTCCAGCTAACGCTGAAAGTTTTACTTAGTCATTTAAATATCTCAACAGTGTACTTTATAGATGAAATGTATACATGACTGGGGGAAGTGTGGACTGCAGCTGGGTCTAAGGATTCCTCTACTTGTGCCTGTGCTTATGCTAGTGGCATGTTATAAAAAAGTAAGCACTTTGCCTCTTAAACACATTTTCTTTTGTTCTTTCCCCACCAAATCTGTATACATCTTGGGTTTCTGCTGGTCCTTGAATATTCTTGGACTTCACCTGCCTCTGCAATCTGCCAGTTCTCCTCCTTTCCAAACGTGCCATGACAAGTACAGCCTTTCCTCTAGCTCTCTTTACTGACACTGGTTTTGCCATTCTTTTTTTTTTTTTTTCTCTTTTTTTCCCTTTTCCACATGCCAGATTCTAGGCTATGTACTCAGTTCTCCTCTTTCTTGATCTCCTGCTGGCTTCACTGGTTGGTACAGTTCCTAGATTTCTTCCCTCCTCTGCATTTTAGCACATCTTTCAACCTTCCTCACTGTGGGGTGATTCTGGAGAGTTAACTTGCTGGGTCCTGTCTTTCTGCATTCAGCCTTTTCTCTAGCTGTTCTGCAATCATTAAGTGCAAATACCAGCACACACTGATATTTCATGGGCCAGAAGCACAAAGTTATATTCCTGTGTGTCTCTTTCCAAGTTTTTATTTAACTTTGCATCTTTTCATGATGTGTACTCCCACTTGTCAGTGTCTTCCTGTACTCCCTGATAATCCTCCTTGTACTGTTTTGTAAATCCACTATCTCTCAAATATTTCTTGAGATTCATTTCTGCAAGGACAACAAATTAAGTATAGTCTGGGCATATTAGGCATGATTTTACTGTGAATGTGTCATGCTCAACTCCACTCTACTTACCATTTTTGGCCATAGACTTTTCTTCTGCAAATGAGCTCCCAATATGAAATTTTCACTGCTTAAGTGGTGTTTTGCATCAACTTTGTATGTAGGAGATTATGTAAGACACGCAAAAAAAAAGAGAGATGGAAACCTCTAGTCTGTTTCAAAAGCAAATGGAAAATTCATCAAATTTCACTGCTTCTATTTGGGTACATAATTTTACACTCAGATATGCAGATACTTAGGCAGCCTTTACCTGTGTAATGATTTGAGAACCCATAGACAGTTGTTGCTGAATAGGCAAGCATACTAATTTACTTGGGAAATCTAACCTTGCAGGCATGCATGCTTAAAGGAATGTGACTTGAAGTTCAAATTATGCTAAACTATGAGCTTAAGTTCATAATACATTTAATATCTAATACAGTGAGATGCATAAAGGCACATAAGGTAGCTGATCTATCGTAATTTCAATTAATAGTATTTCTGATTATGAATGGAATTAAATGTATATTTCAGTATAAGGAAAGACTAGATGCAAGATCAGTATTAAAGAAAAAAATAGAATTTAGGTCATCTGTGACATATTTGACTCTTTTCAAAATCTCCTCTTATCCCACTTAACAAAACCAATACTCTTGTTGATGTCAGCTGCTCCTGACTTGCTCACTTTTGTTGATACATGCTATCTCCCTTCCTAAATTACCTGGGCACCTTTTCGTGGTGTACATTCAAAGAAAGTTATTTTGAACCTCAGACAGTAAGTTTCTTAGAGCTACGAAATTTTAGCTCAAGTATTCTGATTTTCTTTGGATCTTTACAGTAATCGATGGTGTGAAGTAAATACAATATGGACCTATCAAGTGATGATAATTTCTGTAAAAGGAACTGGCTTACATTCATTATAAGAATTTGTCTTTTTTGTTTCTTTTTAATCCCACAGATGTATTTAGTGATTTTTCCAGAGGGGACTCGTTACAATCCTGAAATACCAAAAGTCATTGCAGATAGTCAATCATTTGCTGAAAAGGAAGGTAAGCAAAAAAAGTTTTGAAATCATCCTTTTGTTATGGTGTTAACATATGTATATGAAGATGATCCTGCCTTTAGCCTACCTGATTGATACTTGAGGGTTAGAATAGCATAAACCAGTGTTTCTCTTACCACAGAGTAAAATGAGGTAGCTTATATGTAGACATTTCATGTAGTTCACATTGTGCAAGAGTATTAATTCTCAAGAAAGCTCTGTTTAGTTTCTGTCTATATCTGTGTATTTACGGACACTTCTTTTCTTGCTCCTTCAGGGACATAAGAATTACCTGCACTGCATAAGGGCACTGTTCTATCTAAGTTGACATATAACTTCAATTACAGTTGTTACTCGATACAAAGAATATTTTGCATACAGATTGTTGTGCCTTAAAAGAGAGAGTCTTCCATCACTTCATTTTTAATTACTGTTAGTACTACCATGGCTTGTTTGGTTTTTTCCTCTCTCACCTTCCAGTCTCACCCTTCCTTGGCTGAACTTTATTCTGTAGTCACTTTGATTGTTGGCATTGTCTTTATAACCACAGATGGAATTACTTCATCTTTGGAAAGGCTTGCAAGAAATCTAGGGGTCCCAAGCTTTTTCATTTTTTCTCATGTCATATGCACAATACACGTAAACTTTTAAGTCCAATGGTTCAGTGAACATGTTTCCTGGTTTTGTTTTTTCCTGTTGACGAAAAGTGAAATAATTCACTTTGAAGGTAAAGAATAACAAATAGGTCTGGTAAATTCATTTCTGTGACACACTGAAATGAATTCACAAGTCTGTGAATCAGCCTGTTGATATCATCAAGCTATTAAGTATTGTTAGCTCTTGTCTAAAAGGATACATGCTTTTCTTCTCCTCCTTGGGAAGAATGGAATTTGTTTGCGTCTATGAGCAGGAGAGCTTAAGTCATAATGTATTCATCGCTTCAGTTTCCTGTTGGAAATGAAAGTCAAATGTTTCATTTAGGTTGGTGGTTCTTTGAGAGTTCAGAGGAGGGTGTTTGACAGGGGTTTTTTTTCCCCTCTCCTCCTTTTTCAGGGGAAAGAAAGGCCTTTCGTTGTCATTATTATTATCTCAGTAAACCTCTTAATTACAGTCTGCAAAACAGTAAAACACTGCTTTTGTGCTTTCACAGCACCTGTTCGTTTCTTCTTGTGCTTTTCTCTCTGGTATTGTTCTGCTTTTATTTTGTAAGGGTTACTCCTTTTAAAAACTCTCAAGACAAGTATTTATTAAACAAGAAGCATCACCAATTCTAGTGCAGAATCCTCTTGATCTGCTTTTCCCCACTGCTAAATCCTCCTGTTGTTGGTCTCTCTTCAACTTTTTATATGGAGAGAATGGGAAGCAGTCTGCATGGGAGCCTGCTCCCCTGCGTGTTCATGCAAAGATTGATATTCACTTGAATTAGAGCATCCCTCATACAAGCATGCTGAGAAGCAGGGATGGCTGACACTGGAAGCTGCGTACCAAACTATTCTGATGACTAAGAGCCAGTAGGCACATACCAGTACAAGGCGAATACCAGTACATCGGGGAGCTGCGAGGACAGGGTGCTCTGCGTGGCTGCTGGCAGGAGATAACAATGACTCCCTGGGGTCCCACCGTGCCGCCGTGCAGTGGTGCTGGCCCTGGCTTGCGGCTTCCACCCAGCAGCCCCAGTGCCACCACAGTCCTGGCTGCTGGCCGTGTGCTGGGGCTGCAGCATGGGAGCCATGACCAAACGCCTCACCAGCTGGTCGCGTGTAGGTTGAGTGCTGGCCGTGCTCCTTGTAAGCGTGCGAGGGCTGTTACGTGACACTGCTGAGCTGAACTAAAACCGCACAATTGCATGCTTGTCTAAAAGATCCCAGAGGCTTCTTATTTCCTACAGTTTTAGGAGAGGTAGTAATGCTCAGTAGTTCTGCCAGTCAGAGAAATGAGGACATCCTGTAACTTACAGTTTAAAATTTGCACTTCATTCCTTGTGGGGATATAAAGAAGTCTGATAATTTAGTCTTGTCATCTTAGTGTATTTGTCACAGAGCACACTGCTTCAGTGGTGGCTTTGCAGGCATGTGGGGGAATTTTTTTGCTTTATACTTTGAAATGTAAGCTTTATAATTTTTTTCCCTAGATTTTTGCACAATTTTATGTTGAGAAAATAGTGCAAGTATAATATTGGAAAAAGTGGTTTAATTAAGAAGACTTAAACTTCAAATTCATGTTAGGACCAGAGATATTGTACCCAAAGATAACTAAGCTATTCCTAGAACACAAGCAGAACTCATGTTTATCTTGCTGTCTGAAATACTGGTTTTGACATAAGTGTGTGTGTATGTTTTAGTACTTTTGCAGAGAGGGAGTATGAAAAGGTTGGTGTTTAATTTTACTCTCCATGGGCTGGATTCTCTTCTAGAGAAGGTTCATTGGTTTAAGCAGAATTATTGGGCTGAACTTAATTACCTGGTCTTAGTGTGACCAGCTGATGAGCTGCATCTCATATCTTAATGTTCTTTTTAAGTAAACACCAGTTTTGGACACACTCACTGCCTCTTTACAATTGGTCCTAGGACCAGTTCAACAAAAATAAATGTAAAAAAAAAAAAAAAACCAAACAAAAGGCTTAGGTTGACGTCCCAAGGAATATTTTGTCATTGCTGGTTTCAACTATTATATCTTTCCTCATTGATATAAATATATAAACAAATCTTATCTGTCTATGAATAGGATGGAAGGATATCAAACAGCAAAAGAATTTGAAGGTGATTGAGGTTGCCCTTGAAAGAGAGGCAACTTTTTAAAATACTGATAATACTTCATGTTACAGTTTGTTCTGCCATAGAACTTGGGTTCTACACAAAATCAGACTCCTAGCAAGAGCAGATGGTTTTCCTCTTTCTGAAACACAGGCAAATCAAACACACAGGGTAGATCCAATAGGTCTGCATAGATCTGGGTATGAGTGAGTTGAAACTGAAGGCTACAAAGCACAGAGAAACTTCTTGGGAAGGAGTAGGACCATGTACTTTCTTACTATTTTTAAAAGGAAATAAAGGATATCATACAGTAAAAAATTAAATCCATGGACTGGTCTTTCAAATATGTCATTAACTACCTTGCCAAGTTCAAGTTGAATGTACTGCCAGGTTTTTGTATATTAAAACTAAACAATGCCAGAAACATCTAGAGGTAGAAATTAATAAAATTAGAGCATCAGTATTGATGGTTTTCACGTTGGAGACTGACACATGGGTATCAGCCTTCAGCACTGATAGATTTGACACACCAAAACTCTATTCTAATTAATGTGAACTCAATTGTACGATAAAGTTGTGTCCACAATTGTATTCAATGAGATACAGAAAGTTGGTTACTTTCAGGAATACTGGGTTTATGGTGAGGAACTGAGAATGTTGTCATCTAAGGGTAATGCTGATACCCTCAGAAACTGAAGATTACTCATTCTTCACATTTTACAAGTGCCAGAAAATTCCAATCAGATCAGATTCTTACCCAGGATAGAACAGGAAGCATTTTAAACTCAAAATACATTTGTTTGATTGCATTGGGGAAGGAAAGATATGCTTCCTGACATTCACAAACAAAAGCAAAAATTACCTCTCTAAAACTAAGTTCTTTGGTTATTTGTGGTAGGATTAATACAGGAGTTTTTCATAGAAAAAGTTAAATTCTGTGGAGTTGAGAAAATCCAGTATTTATCTTTGTTGGCCAAAATAGCAATATTTGCTGGGGTTTCACAGCCACAGCAAACCACATAAGCAATGTTGCCAGAATATCAGATGAAGCCATGCATGTTTTGGGTTTGTGTGTTGGGGTTTTGGTAGTGGGGCAGGGGCTGCAGGGCCGGCTCCTGTGAGAAGCTGCCAGAAGCTTCCCCGGCTCCGAGTCGGACCCGCCGCTGGCCCAGGCCGAGCCCGTCAGTGACGGCGGTAGCGCCTCTGGGAGAAGAGAGTTCAGAAGGGGAAAAAACCTGCAGTGAGTGAGGGGATCGGAATGGGAGAGGAACCCCTGTGCAGATCCCGAGGGGAGTGAGGAAGGAGGGGAGGAGGAGCGGGGGAGGAGGGGATGCCCCTGCAGCCCGTGGGGAGACCAGACGGCAGGCTGTCCCCCCCCAGCCCACGGAGGGGAGCGGGGGAGCAGATGCCCACCTGCAGCCCGGGGAGAGAGGAGCCCACGCCGGAGCAGGGGGACGGATGCCCCCCAAGATGGCCGGGACTCCAGGGGGAAGCCCGCGCTGGAGCAGGCTGTGCCTGGAGGACTGCAGCCCGTGGAAGGGACCCACACCAGGGAGGTTTGTGAGGAACTGCAGCCCATGGGAGGGACCCCATGGTGGAGCAGGGGCCAAGTGAGGAGTCCTCCCCCTGAGGAGGAAGGAGCGGCAGAGACAAGGGGTGAGGAACTGACCCCAACCCCCATTCCCCGTCCCCCTGTGCCGCCGGGGGGAGGAGGGAGAGAAAACCGGGAGTGGGGTTGAGCTGGGAAGGAGGGAGGGGTGGGGGGAAGGTGTTTTGATATTTGGTTTTACTTCTCAGTATCCTTGTTTTGATTTGATTGGTAGTAAATTAAATTGATTTTGTTTCTTCCCCAAATTGAACCTGTCTTCTGCCTGTGACCATAAGTGGTGAGTGATCCCTCCTTGTCCTTGTCTCGACCCACGAGCCTTTCTTTATATTTTCTCCCCCTCATCCCGCTGTGGCCATGGGGGAGGAGTAAGTGAGCGGCTTCATGGTGCTTTGTTACTGGCTGGGCTTAAGCCATGACAATATGTCAGGTTTTCTCATTTCTGTCAGAGGCAAATGAAACCCCCCACTTCCAAGGCCATGGGGATATGTGCCGTGTAGCTGGATTTGAACCTGATACACCTAGTTGTCCTCTCCTGATGGAAAGTGGGTGGCTGTGTGAGATGGTTCCAGCAATTGCTACCAGGATGGGCTCTCTCTTTCTCCATGTTTCAGTATGGTTGGTGACTCGTGTTTCTAATATGACATTTTATAAGATCCTGATAATAAAATTAAATATTTCTTCCTCTCCTCTCTCGAAGATCTAAGAATGCAATAGCATGTGTTTTGCCCCTTGTCTCCTGAGCTTCTGCCTTCCAATATTTAAGTATATAGTCAGTAATCTGAGTTTAGAGTTCCCTTTAGTTTTCCATTGTATGGGAGTAGTCGGCTAACGTGATTCCCGTCTTCAAAATCTGATGCAGTCATCCAGTTGACTTACATATTGGTGACCCCTTTTAGGCTCTGATCTATTAGTTTAGGCATCTCAAAAGTGCAGCAATTCTTCCACACCACTCAGAGGGCTTGAGTTGCTGAGTCCAGAGAATTATAATATATAGGTGGCACTCATATTTTCAGAGGGATTTAACTCTAATCTTGTCATAATGTTAGAAGTGGTAATTTTTTTTATGTATTTATTTCAAACTGGAAATCTTTTAAAGCTGGGTCTTTTTAATGGTACTGGATTATAGAACAAAATTTCTGTAAAACCCACAAAATACATGATTACTATTTTTTTTGTACCAGCTTCTGGCATAAAATTTGTTCCATTTACATGTTCCCAAAATATGTATGCATAGATTTCTGATCATTTTCTAGGAGTTAGACCTATATAATGTTCCAAACAACCACAAATTTCTTAGGTTTAGTAGAATATGGACTTTATCCAAATGTTAAGAAATGGCATTTTAAAAATTTGAAAATAAATAGGAATAATCCAAAACCCTCCTACTCCTAATGTTACTAACTCTGAAAAGTCAAAGAGAAAGGGGTAAGAAGCTTGTTAAATTTAACTTGGCTTGCTTTTGCTGAATGAAGACAAAACAATCTTCCCTGGTGAAAGGCTTTAATGGAATTTTGTATTTATGTTTGATTTCTAACAGAGGTCATTTAATCAAGCAAACATTTCAGGTATTCATTTATTATCTCCCTTGTTTTTATGCAGAAAAGTGGCAAATGTAAATGTTTTTTAATGCTAAGTTTATCTTGACTAGTATCATGCTTTCTGCTAAGATGTTTGTACGTGCAGGATATGCTTATCTCGAAATTGCTTTTACAGGTCATGTAAAAAAGAGGTATTTCAACGGAGCTAATCGAAAATGTTTCCCTTCTAGGTCTTGGCATTGGTTCTAGATTGTATTTTAAAGCAATCTGAAGTACTTAATATCCATAAATGTTATTTGGAACTGTCTCTAAAGAAAATAGCTTTTGGTGGTATTTTTTCCACACACTTTCACGTAAGCAAGCTTGATGTAAAAGTGCACAGTGAGATGTGGAAAGAAGATATAATTTTTAAAAAGAGTAGGGTGTGGACCTTGAGTAGCATTTGGGAGACGTACCATTAGAATGAAGAAAGGGTTTCTGTTATTAAAAATAGTCCTTAGGAAATTAAGTTTAGGAAAGCAAGAAGCTACCTTCTGTTTCTGTAGATAGCCATCACAGAATAAAGTGTACCGAAGTGTGGTGCCTCTCATGTTTTGCTGTGGGATGGTTATACTCTTCTTGAGGGGATTCCTTGCATTTCTTGTACTTTAGTTCATGGTAACAGAAGACATTTTTTACAAGAGCATGCAACTTCATACTATCATCAGCTGAGTCCTATTTATGTAAGTTGATGGAATAGTAGCATACAAATGGATGGGCTCTACCACCATATGTCATTTTATAAGTCTAAGTCTGGACTCTGGTTTCAATAAGTAGGGCTTCGATCACTGGGGGGGCGTTCCAGAAGGCTGGTGGGAACTCAGTGTTGGGTACTTGGTGCACCCCATGTAACTGCAAAGCTTTCAGTCTAATATCACTACTGCACCCGCACACAAAAAAAAAAGGAAAAATAAGGCTAGAAGGATCTAATTGGTATTGAAATCAATTAATTGTTGTTCACCCTGCTTTCAGTTTTTGTATTACTGTCAAGTAACATGGGTTGTGGGAGGGGGACCTCAAACTTCTTCTGACATCCACTTTCAGTGGGCATGTAACTTTTGTTGTTGAAACGTGGTAATGCTAATGTAATACTCGTAGGGTATTCTTGATTTCAAGCTGGGTTTTTTTGTTGTTTTCATTGTAAAATGTGGTGTGTGCACACCAGGAGTCCAAATATGACTAATGGAATCCAAGTCTGAAAATGTAGATGGCCTGCCTGCACTGAACAGCTCTCTGAGTTTTTGGCCTGGATGAAGGGAAGAGGAAGAGTGATCTTCTCCGTAGAGTTGTACTCAGCTATTATATATGTAACTTCACCTGAGAAGTTAGATAAATGATGTTTTGTTTGGTGTTTTTTGTTCTTTTGTGTTTAGATGAAAAATTCAGTTCTATAGACATTAATGATTTGGGCCTTTGTACTTGCCAAACTAAAACCTTACTTTATTTCATTCAGTTTTCTGCAGACTTTCTGAAGTAAGTCTGCATCTTACTATAGTCTAGTAAATGGATCACATTTGAAGTACCATTGCTCACCGTATTTCTTCAAATTTTCACATTGTTTTCTTTTTTTTTTGTATGACTATCATTTAAAAGTTAGCTAATATAGAAGAGCAAAGCTGTAGCATTTTAAGGTAGAGTATTATATTATTAGACGTCTAGTTCATTTTCTTTGGCATTTAAAATAAAATCTCATGACCTCAAATACTTTGACTGAGAGTCCTAAGTTAGTATTGCGCAACACTAAAAACAGTTTAAGCACAGTGTGTTTTGTGAATTGGATGTAGGCAGCTTGCCAAGGTAACTATACTGTAACTACTTGGGTTTAAATTCTGTTATGTTGATTTTAGCAAAGATCATCAAGTAATTGCACGAATGTGTGGTTAATGTTTTTATAAAACAGATTCTTTAAAAGGATGTGCTGAACTCCTGGTGGTGCTGCATGTTTGTCATGCACTGGAGTGTTTTTAAATAATGGATTATGGAGTTTCTTTATTGATTTTAATTAGATGCATGCTCATTTTGTATTTAAACCTTCAAGAGTTCACTGGTAGCACGAGCACATGGAGTAAGAGAGGCTTATTCTATAGTTGCACTTCATAGATTGTCACTGACCATCTTCACCAAAATTGGCCATGAATTCAAAAAACTCAGCACTGAATAGTCTTAGATACCTAAATTAATTTGTCTAGAGGATTCAGTTCTCACTGAAGCCTGTTTTTCCCTTTTCTTCCCCACAGTAATAGTTTGGTTAAGGGGAAGATGAGTTGGGCAGGAAAGGAATTACAGTGTTTTTAGAAAATGTTTGGGAATTTGGCTCAACAAGAGTTGTGTTGAATGTAATGTCCACACTAATATCATTGCTGACACAACACTAGAATATTCAGTGCTTCATTTACAGAGTAAACATTTGGAAACATAACATAATTAGCTGTTTGATGTACCAGTTCACAAGCTAAGAAAACACTACCACCATGTTATGCTTCAAAATATTTACATGGTCCATATAACATTTTGCATTGACAGTTATCACTATTGCCGGTAAAGCTTAGAACAATGACTTCAGAAGGAGTGCTAGTAAATAACCTTTTATCTCTGTGTTCAGACAAGGAGATTCTTAGCAAATATTAAGAAATTAAGATAATGATTGATACCGAAATTTTCAACTCAAAGAATGTTACAGCAGTTTAGAAACTAGCATTATCTCACAATGTTCAGTAGATACTTTCATAAATTTAGATCAGAGTATGCTTTGCCCAACAAGGGAGAGAAGTTCAGTACAAAATCAGGACATAATATAATAACTTTTGAATTGATTTTGCAAGAAAGATATCAGAAGCAATACCGCAATACTTTGGTTTAGAAAAATTTCTCCATCAGGAACTAATAGCGCCAATGGATGGTTCTTTAAAAATGGACTGAAGCATAAGCCAGTGAAAAATAAAGCTAGAAAGGAATAATTGCAATTTTGTTCTGCCACTTCTTTTTGAGAAAGATACACATCTTACAGCAAAATAGTGAAAATTTATGCATAATATGCTTTTTTTTCCTAGAAGAACTTCCAGGTAAGTGTGGAAGAACTGTGTTCAGATCATGAGAAGGTTTGTGGGTTTTTTTGCTTGTTTTCATTTTGAAAATCATTGTATATTAAAATTCTGGAAATGAAGTACACTTTTGAGCCCAGTGTATTTGTATGTTCTTAAGTATGCTCTAGGTGGAAGTGGTCAGCTGAAGCAAACATGGATATGAAATACTGTTGTTAAAATTTGCAGAGTGCTGTTAAATCTGGCGTTCTTATGTCCTTGACATACCAATCTCTGTCTTGGCCTGGATGGTTAAAGAAAACAGTTGATTTCTGTGACTATGGATTTGTTAGTAGCCAAGTCAATTGTAATAGGTTGTTTGCATGGAAACAGAGAAGGCTTCCTCCTTGCTGTTGGTCGTCGGTGCTGTATTTTCCCCCTCCCTGCTTAGTTTTCTGCTGGGATAGTGAGTTGAATCAGCTGGTGGGAGGGGGGTGCCAGAGCAATACAAGGTTAGCAGCAGGAACAAGCACACGGAAGAGAACAGTCAGGGAAACAGCTGCAAGGATAAAGTGGAATGTCCCGTTTTCTTAGCAGCAGCTCATTGCAGTGAGCTGAAGCTGTCTTGAGTCTACTTTCCCAGACCTTTCCCAAAGTGAGGACCCTCAGAGTAACCATATCTAACATCCCAGAACGTGCCATTAGGAGAAGGAAGCAAAAGCAGAGAAGGCTAGAATCTATAGTAGAAAATAACAAGACATATTGAAATTTCTGACAGTATGGTAACTTTGGAGAAATGTGGCATCCTGTTTAACCATGTGTAGTTTAAGACAACCACTTTTTTGTTACCGTGGGGCAGTATTAGGCTTCACTATGTTAACAAAATTGGTTTTTCCTTTGGAACTAAAATGCCAGATGAGCGTTAGATGTGCTTAAAATTATCTGTGCTTATGCCTCACCTACCAAATCTGTTTCTGATGTAGAATTTCAGGAGGTGATGTTCTGTGCGTTTATTATTTCTCAGTTAATTTGCTCTTTTTACCTCAGTTGGACAAACATAAACATTAAAGAGAAGTGCTGTTTCATCACTTATGGGCAACATTAAAACCATCACTGCTTCTAGAGCAGGAGCTGTAAAAAGGACTTTGTTGAGCAGCCATTTTGTCATTACTATCTAAAGGATTTCTGTTTCATCTTCTACATGTGCCCAGTACAGCTTATGCAGTGTGCACATGCTCGCTCTCTCAACTGAGAATTGAGATTAAAAATAAACCTTTTGTGATTTTGAGTGGGGGTGCTGAAGTTCCTTGGCATGATGTTCATTTTGTGAATATAATCCAGTTTACTTTCAAACACTATAATTATTTTATTTTTTTCCCCTGTAGGGCTTGCTATATTAAAGCATGTGTTAACGCCACGTGTGAAGGCAACTCATGTAGCCATTGACACTATGAAAGACTATCTGGATGCAGTGTATGATGTGACTGTAGCTTATGAAGGTACTGTGGACCACAAAGGGCAAAGAAAACTGGCACCATCTATGACAGGTGAGTTGATGTATATTAGACATGCTACACCCATATGCTTGTTAATATACAGAACCAACTTCAGGTGCTTTGTAATGCTCTGAAGGTAATCTCCGCAGTGCTTCAGCCATCTTGCCATGCCTTGGTAGGGCATCATTCATCGGTACCTAGGCTTTACAATAGTTACCTGTGACATTCCTGCCCTCTCCTTCCGTTCCTTATTCCACACAGAGAACGTTTCTGTAGTCATATTCTGCATATAAGCTCTCTTTGGCGTGAAGGTCGTTAAAATGAACTTGGGGCCATAGGCAGCAGGTGCCACTTACCTTCATGTTTCTTCTAGCCCTGGGATTTGGCATCATCATAAATTCTCTCTTTCTTTCTCTCTGTTGTGTTACGTATGTGTACATGTGATCTAATTGCTGAAATGCATGTATTTTAAAGGGAAAATGTGTAGTAGTAGTAGTAGTAGTAGTAGTATTTTACTGGCAATTTTTCAAATTGCTACACATACCCAGTAACCTTACAAGCACTTCACAGCATTTTGTGCAAGTGGGCTTCACTTGCTGTAGTATTTTAAACCACCTACAGCACCTTAAGAGAATAGTGTAAGTTAGTTTTATGTTCCTCAAGTAATCTAACCAGAAAATAAGTTCTGGGTTTCTGCTGGCGAAAACTCTGGGACAGAGAGCTTTAGGGTTTGCTGGGTTTTTTTATTATGCTTGGCGATGGGTTGATTTTTTTGTTTCGTTTTGTTTTAAAAGTAATTCATTTACCTGCACTGTCAGTGGAGAGTCAGATGTCATCTTTCTTTCCTGTTGTAGCTGACCATACAGTACTCAGCCATATCTGTGCACGACTGTCTATTGCTAATTGACTCAGTGGTACTTTTGAGCAAGGGATCAGTGTTGACTTTGGGAACCTGCAGGGAACTTAGCTAACTCCCCACTCCTCAGCTGGCCCAGTGTCACAGGGACTTGTTCCTTCTGCTGCTAAAAATAGTTCATAGTGCAGCTGTTTTCATGTCACTTCATTAGTAGGTGTAACTCCTCAAGGTGGTGTAAAGTTCACATGAACTCCTTCCAGGTGCTAGTTGCTTAGAAGTTCTGGAATTGTCTGTTTTTACATTTTCACCCTGTTTAAAATTCTTCTGGATAGGTAAGCAACAAAACTGTTAATACTGTGTATTAACTCAACTCTTGTGTTGTACTGTAAGATCTTAGGATGGGTTTATTTTATGTATGTTTTGTTCCCAACAGGCATTTTTAATGGCTAAATATCAAATGGGGTTTATGATTTAACATTTTTTATTTATAATTTTCTTTTGAAGTTAATTTTACAGATTTTATTATTTAAAGTTTTTAATGTTTGTTTTGGTTTTTTTTTAAATACCTTATGACCCTCTTACAGACTCCTTTGAAGACTGGGCAGCCTCCCTCTTGTCCTGTCACCCAACCCTTTTCAAAGACCCCCTTCAAAACAAATAGGATTGTTTCCCCTTCTCTGCAGCATATCTTGTTTCAGGACTTAATTATTAGGCAGTTTCAACCATTCTAATGCTGGACTTCTCAGTGCCTGATGGTGAATTAAACTATTGAACTGTCATTACCTAATGATAAGATGGCAAATGTTCAAATTCCTTATAAGACTTCTTCACCTATTGAACCTTCTGGTTTGCCTGAAGCATGATATAATTATGGAAAGGGAACCAACAAACTGAATCTCCCTGTTGGCTGTTCCTTGTGTCCAGTGTCAAGTGGTAATCACACGGTTTGGGGTGGCTACTCCATATCCAGCCTTTTGGAGACTCCACAGCAGGCAGTCTAGGCATATCTTTCAGCCACCCTTACTGTTAGGGCTGGGGTAATTACTGTATCAGCCTTGAGTAAAAATAAAGGCAGTAACACAGAATGAAATGCAGCCAACCAGTTGTTACGCATTACAGAGTAGATAAATGAAATATCCATCCAGGGCATTCCACGCTATTGTGGCATTCACATGTATTCCATATAATATAAATTATGTAGATTAAGGACACTTTATAAATTACAGTGTGGAACATAGTTGTCATTCTTTTAGGCCCTCCAGGCACAAAGTGGAAGAAAAACAATTTCTGTTCTAAGAGGTCAAGATCATTTCACCATTTGTTATGCAGAAGTCCAACAATTGGTCCGTTCAGGAATATAATATAACAAGAATTGAATTACGCGTTGTTATGCATTTGAGATTTTTTAGCATTATTGCTCTTTTACAGTACTAAAATGAGTTATAAAACGTCATTTTCATGTGCGCATTTCATATGAACATTTCATATTTGTGTCAGTGCTGAATGAGAATTTTGGTTTTCATTCTCATCGGAATAAAATAGCAGTGCAATCCTGGTAATTTTTAAAAGATAAGGTTGACATGTCTTTTTCAATGTAGCAACTCTGACTGAAATTTATTGCATGGAAAACAAACTTTTGATAAACACAACTTTACTGGAGGACTGTATTTCCCATAGTATGACATTTCCCATGTGAATGAAATCTGAATTCCACATGGATATAATGTGTTTCTTGAGATGCATTTTACTTCCAGTTCTATAAATCTCAGTTCCTTAGAAGAGCCTGTGCCACTTCTGGAAAGACCCATACTTACCCAGGGATATGGCCAGCTCTTAGCTGCTGTCTCCAGTAGTAAACAGAGCAGGTTAAAAGGAACATTTTGGCGACTGTGAGTAGTACTACCATGCTTTATGAGAAATTGTGTTAGTAAACTGTAAATGGGAAAAAAAAATTCTGAAGAAAAAATCAATTGCATTTTAAATTTTGTAATATGGAGCTCAGTATAAATAGCCTTTCTTAGCAAAATTGGATTTTTTTTTTTTCAGTCTAGCAAGCTTAAATATCATAATGCTGACTTGCTCAACAGGATTAAAACAAAACATAGTATACTAGCAACTGGAAAATACACATTCACCATCCTTTCTGCATTAGTGCTTTGAAAAGAACAGTGAATGCCAGACACACCTGACAACACAGTACCTTTTTAGAGCAGGCAAATTATTATAGTATATCCTTTCAAATGTGTTAAACTTTTTGTCACTATTTATGCATTTTAATGTTTTGTTGGCACTTTCCAGCTGCAAGTTGTTTGTTTTAGAAGACATCAAATTTGATTAGTCTTAGACAGGGACTAAGATTAGATTAGCTTTAGGCAGGGATGTTGCTTTCTGCTGTTGCTTCACATCCAGTTGTGACCAACAGATGCAATTTTTTTCCTACCATTTATTTGTTATTCATTCCTTTTCATTCCGACAAGTTTGGATCTTGGTACGTTTCCAGTGGAAGCTTGTCCTGCACATGGCAGCCTTTCCAAAGAACAGCGATTTCCCACAAATTTCTCCCCTCTCACTACTGAAGATGGTTTGTCCAGGTCATTAATGACAGAATGTGACGGTCCTGCTTAGGGAGGACAATGCTACTAGACAGTATTTATTTGTGGTCATTAGAATAAGATGCAAATAACGATATGGGCACTGCAGCACAGCTGAAGTACATCTCAGGTACTGAATTCTGGAAGAACTATTTAGAAGGGAAAAGGAGGGGGAGAAGCTCTTCTGCTGGATTTGTTGACATTGTTTTACTACACCGTCATTAAGTAAAAAGTAGAAATAAGCTTGGGAAGAACGAATGAGAACCTAGTTTTCCCCCTTCTGAATGAATGTCTGAAGTGTTCACATCCAGCTTTGCCTGGTGTTAAGGGGCAGGTCTCGTGGGACGTGGGAACTGTTGTCATTCCTGCACCTGAAAGAGCATTACATACACTTCTACATCTTTATTATTCTGCCTGAAGGCTTTAACATAACCAGATGGCATTTATCTGGCCATTGTAGATGAAAGTGTGTGTGAAATAGCAGCATGTGACAATGATAAACACTGAATAAAAATAGCATGTACATGTAGACTCTGTCTTAAAGAAGTCAGGAATTCCTGAGAATAATTGACTCTGCTGTATATCAATTCCAGAACAAACACTTTGAAAGCATGTGTATGTGTGCATTTCTGAAAATCCGTACATCACTTTGATTGGTATAATTTGAGGAGGTCAGACTGGCCTAACTTCCCTAGGGGAAATTACACTTTTCCAAATGCTTGCACTTTTGTTAGGACCCAGACAGACAGTGAAGTACAGGACAATAGAAAAGAAACTGGAGCAATAGAAAGCAGTCTTTGTCTGGACTGTGGCCCAAATTTGATCACATCCATTGTCTTTCAAGGTCCAAAGAATGATAATAAGCACATAGTTATAGATAAGTTGAAAGAATTAAAAAACTAAATTAATAAACTGATAGTAAAACAGTCCAAAGTAAGATTTATAGTGATGAAATGACTAATAATCTGGTCAGATCTCTGCTAGCTGTCATGTTCTTATTGCATGAAAGAATATTGAAAAGTAAATGGCAATTATTTCAGAGCAACAGAAGAAAGGATGTAGATTAGAACTGAGGCAGGACATCAGTATTGGTGACATTTGCATCAAGTGTGGGATGACTTCTTAACATGTATAGTGAATCCCACATCAAGAACTTGTCATTCTGCATCTCTTGAAGCAAAATTTAAGTAACTACTTTTCATATTTCAAATTGTAAATTTTCCATTGAAATATTTGTAGGAATTTTGATAACCACACTAGTTGGCAACATAGTTCTGTTGTACTCTATCATATGTTTTTCCTTTAAAGGAAAACCGTGAGTTTAGTTTGTGTAAAATATTAAAATACAACTTTTTTAATAACATGATTTCACCAGGTACCACGAAGTAAACAAACTATCATTCAGTTTTAAACTGAATGCATTTTCACTTGTCGTCCATAGGACTAGATCTGTCATTTTAGAACCCCTGTAATTTCCTATTAAAAGTAGTCTGAGTAACATGAAAACCTATCTGTTAATTTGTGGATGACTTATTTGAAATGGCACTTTGAACACAGATGTGGACATATGCATCAGTATTCTGAAGATAAGGACAGTCTGGGTAAATGCAAAGTATTTTCATACTGTAACAATTGAACATTGTGCTTCTGCTCAACGATAATGACATTTCACTGAAGAGCAGCATCAGTTTATGGGAATGTATGCAGGCCTTGCTGTTGTTCTTCATTGGACTCCAAAAATCAGAGAAAACAAAGGTCAGTCTGAGCATGAGTAGCACCTCTGTTTCTTTACCCATCTCAAAACCAGAACATGAAGATGACTGTATTTGGAGTCCCTGTAGCACCATTTCTTGTCTCCAACACCAACCAAACTGGGATGCCTAAGGAGGGAGTGGAGTGTAAGAATAAGGCAAGTGTAAATGATTCTTCCTTTTCCCAAATCGCAAACACCTGTGGGTGCTGCATCTGTGTGTTAATAACACCCCCTCAATGGGGGTAATAACCCCCTTCAGCATCCCTTCGAGTCCAGAGTGTGTGTTCCTCTGATTGTAAACTAGGACCTTGTGTGTCCTAGTTATTCTCGAGCAGCTTCCTGCTGAAGGCAGGTACCTGTAGCTTCCCTTTAGGAATTTGTGATCGGAAAGCACATGGTCATCAGAAAAGCTTTGCTACACAAAGAGGATTTTGAAAGTATTTACACTGGAGATTCATAAAATTACCCTGTACCCTGGGCCTCATGCACATGTGAGAGGAAGCATTCCGCTCCCCAGGCAGCATTTATGTACAACAGCTTGAGGAGCTCCTGATCTTTATGCAATAGTGTATCTAAACCCTGAGGATAACAAAAATAACTTTAATTTCTTCACACTGTCAGGTTTGGCCAGAAATATGTTGCTGCTTTGAGAGCCTGTGTTTATTTTTGCTTTTTTTGTGCATCACAGTCCTTTTCTTCTACTTTGTTTGTGGTACTATTCTGTGTTTATGAAAACAGACTGGCTGAAGGAAAGGCAAAAACATCAACATTCACAGTACTGGCATAGCTCCTAACAGATCCTGTTTATTTGCTAGAGAGAGCATTGTTTTGAACTGGTCCAATACTTGTATCTTTTCTTGCCCTTTTTTTTTTTAATTGCATAGTTCAATGGGGTTTTTCCCACTTCTGAAACTTTAAAAATGTTCCAAGGAAGACACAGATATCTCCTAAATTTGCTCCTTTTCAGTTACCAGTGATGGGATACCCTTTAGATGTAATCCACAGACCTACCCTGATCCAGGGTCTGCTGCTGGCAGCCTATTGATCAAAACTGTTATTTGTAGGAAACCTCCTGCTGACTTGGCCAACATGCAATATTTACAAATTGTTGTAGACCAGTACAAAGGCCAGAATGCATCTGTTAAAATAACAGATTAAAGCCACTGGAAGATTGTTTCAGTGAACTATAACATGCAAGTACTATAGGTCTTCACCAAATACCATCTTGTTTCAGCAAGACAGCTTACAATGACACTCTGCTGCTCTCCAGCGCTAATGCCAGTATAGAAAACTGTATGTACCATTTTCTAATAATAATTTTTAAAGATTCTTTAGATGTGGGCATCTTCAGGAAGGTACAGAAATATGATTATTTACCCTTGAATTTGCAGGATTTGTTGAGCTGTAGTTCTTACCTTCCATCTTCAGGATTTTTTAGTATTTTTTTGTTGTTGTTAAGCTGTCATATTTTTCCCTGTGCTTCTCTTCTCCAAACTGAAAATTCGGCCTTTTTAATCTCTCCTTGCTTGTAATGCAGGTGTTTTTTCTCCTTAAATGTTTTAGGTGGCCTTCTCTGAGTCCACTACATCCTCCTTCAGATACAGAGACCAGAACTGCACATGGTATTTAAAATGTGGATTCACAGTCTTTTTATATATCTGCAAAGTGACTCACTGCCCTGTTCTCAATGTGTTTGCTGATGCTGCCCAGTATTTGGGGGGATTTGGGGCTGCTGCTGCACAGCTGAGAGGATGGTTTCAGGGAAAGGTCAGCAACTCCCAGATTGTAACCACCAGTTCCAAGTTAAGCATCATGTAATCAGGGTTTCAGTTGTTTTTTCCCCAGGTTTGTTTATGCTGAAGCTTGGCTGCCACATTTTCACCCTGTTTGCTCAGCTTTGAGGTCCTTTTGGAGTCCAGCCAGCGTTTGACTACCCAAAACAGCTTAGGATCTTCTGAAAAAGACATGACAAACTGGAGGGTTCACTGTTTGCTCCCTTCTTCAGCCTATCAGTCATGACAGAATGAAATGAGTCCTAGCATCAATCCCTGGAGGACCCCAGTTGCTGGGTCTTCTCCATACTGAAAAGTGACCATTAAGTCCTTCCATTTGCTTCCTCTCCTTTAAGCAGCTTTTGGTCTCTAAAACATCATTTCCTCTAATCCCATGGCAGCTTAATTTCTTTAATAGCCTTCAGTGTGGAACCCTATCAGAGGCTTTATGAAAATTCAAATATATCATGTCCAGTGAATCCCCTTTATCCGCCTGCTCCTTGACACTGTTGTAGATATCCAGCAAACTGGTGAGACAGGATTTCCCTTTACAGAATCCACGCCAACTCTTTTCCAACAGACTGTGATTATCTCTGTGCTTAGTGATCTTATTATAGACCCTGCTATCTTACCCAGAGATGTAAGACTCTTTGGTTTCTATTTCCTAGCATCATCTCTAAAGTCCGCGTTTGTAGAAGGGAAACTCCCCATTTTTCTGGCACAATGGCTGTTTGTGATGATAGGTTACACATCTTTGTTTTTAAATTCCACATTTAAGAGCTTTTGGATGAATGCTGTCTGGTCTTGGTGACTTCCTGACATCCAACTTGTTTATTTAGTCTAATACTTTCTGTCTGTTTACTTATTGATCTAGTTCCTTTGAGCGATCTGGTACAAAGAATGCAATGGGTGTAGGAATCAAACTTTTTCAGCAAGAAAGAATAATGCAAACAAATATTCAAGCTTCTCTTGCATGGGCTTATACTTTACCATGAGCGCTGCTCTTCACACCTTTGTCATCCAGCAGTCCCACCACTGCCTTAGCTGGTTTACTGCTTTTAATACATTCAAAAAAGTTAAAATTGTTAGAGCATCCTTTGCATTTTTCAAGTTCCTTTTTAGTCCTCTTAATTTTATGTTTATATTTGGCATGAGCGGTTTTGTGGCTTTTCCTTATTTGGACAAGCTTTCCATTCCTCAAAGAGGAGAAGGTAGGAATATAGTGGTAGCCTCCTTAATTTTCCCATTATGCCATACAGGTGGGTTTCAGACCCACCCAGACTTTTTCTTTTGCAGTGTTATACATCTTTTATGTGGGTTTCTAATACAAGTTTTTCTGGGGTTTGGTATTTTGGGGGTTTTTTTTACAGCCTCTAGGCTGCCTCCTTTTGGACTGTTTCTTTTAGGGTGTTTTGACAGTTTGCCTGGTTTCCCCCCCCCCTCATTACATAGTTCCTTTAATTCTGCATTTGTGTGCTGGATTCATTAAGACTCTTTCTTGTGGGTTTTGCTACTAGTTGTTCCAGGAAACAATCTCTTTTTTTTCTCTGGTGTTTTTGTTTGGTTCAATGGTTTGTTCTGTTTTGGTTTGGGTCGGTTTGGGGTTTTTTCCCCTCTACACCTCATCGTGATGAAGCATCAATGCAGTTTGATAAAGGTAGCTGGAATCTCACACTCTTGCTGTCAGTCCTGAACTTGCAGCTAGCTCTCAGTCTGGCTTCACACTCTCTGGTCACTGTTATCAAACTTAACAGGAAGTCATTTAATATATCTAATATATATTTTATTAGAGTCTCGGATTTCCATCCACATGGATTTTATTGTGCTTCTGTCTCCTTATTATCTAAAGCTATTATACTTCATATAGTCCTTCATGGATGCTACCATTCCCTCACCTGTACATCCTATTCTGTCATTCCTATAAATCTCGTAGCCTGGTAACGTTGCATGCTCCTTCAAGGCCAGCGGGACACCTGCCTTAACAGGGGCAATCTCTTGGTGCCAATAATTCTTGTTCTGTCTTTATGTTTAGGCTTCTCATATTGGAACAGAGGCACTTCTGAATTTTGCCCTCACATTGAATTTTAGCCACATCCACTTCATATGTTATGTCCATCTGAACAGGTGCTTTTCCTGACCTTCAACTTTCCCCAACTGCCAGCTGAAATGCTAACTTTTTCAGTTTTCATTGCCAGCAGCCTGGCTTAATAATGATTCAGGTGTATCCCATTTCTCATCTCAAAAGGTTCCCCAGCTCCTAAGGTGCTTACTTCCTATGCTGTGCCCCTTGTGCATGAGTGGACTCTTTGTGTGCATCTCAGGTCTTGCACAGGGGATTGGCAGTATTTATGAGTGCTATTCCTCAGGTCCCAGGCTTGTCTCCTGGCCGCAGGCTTCAATTTAGCCTGCAGAACACGCCCTCCACGCTCCCCTGCATCAGCAGTACCAGCAGGTACTGGTGGTGCCTGCTCCTCCCCTGCTCCCCACGTTAACCCATCTAAACAACCTTTGCTGTACCCTGGATGTTTGCTTTCCCATCTAGTTCAACATTGCTGTACGACTGCTTTATTTTGTTAGAGCAAGCTGTGAAATAGTTCTCTGTCAGCTCAAAGCATGAAGCTGAGAACGCGGCATTTAAATTTATGTTTGTTTTGCCAATTGATTGTTAATTTGGTGTACGAAGTAAATGGAAGGGGAGAGATGGGATTTCTTTCTTTGAGGAGGAGATAGTTTACAAACTGCTTTGGTGGCTGAACACTTAAGTCCAGACTAATGAAAATTTTAAAAGTGGAGAATGCATCCACAGTTCAGAGAAGATGCTGTCATGGTTTTGCCTGTAAAACTATACGCACCACAACATGCAATGTTCTGTTACTGAAGAGACTTATTCTTACACGTTTGAAATACTAGTTACTTAGAATAAATGTACATTATTCAGATTTCGGTTTCCTGTGATACCACTTTCAGTTTATTACAAACGTTACAGGAATCTGTTAAACAGGAGAGAATTGGGGTCTCTTTAAGTGGACACTACTATATCAAGCTTCAGTTTGTCCTTTCTTAATTTTGAAGGACTTTGGCAATAATTACATTGCAGTAGGAGAGCTGATGTAGGAGGTTGAAATCTGAGCTACTTTATTGCTGTTGTATTTAAAGTGCATATAAAAATAGACTTCATTAGTAATTGAAAACTGGAATATCTATTTAAGTGTAACGCCACTGTCACAACTTTCTTAAGGGGCAAGGCAAACAATTGGGAGTGGTGGAATGAACTTCTATGGTAGCATTAAGGGGAAGGTGGTCTGAGGCCACTTGTATGTCCCTTCTCAGTAACAGGTATGTCTATGCTTTGGAGCTTTTCTCCTTCCCTCACTTTCTCTGGTAATGCTGTTAATTCAAAACAGAATTAATTGGCTTTTGAAGGTGAGGAGTTGAAACTGGTAGAATTTTGTGGAAGCCCCAGTGAGCAAAACACCCTCCCAAAACATTTGCAATTAAAAATTCACTGGATCCAGTTTCTTTCCTGGAGGCTATTGTGCCCCATTCATTAATCCTAATTCTGCACTGAATCCTTCAGTCCTGTGTTAGGGTGAATCCTGTCCTGCAGAAGGAGGGCCACAATGTCACAGTTTAAGAACAAAAAATGCTCGATCCACTTTATAATCTTCAATTCCTTCCTTCTGCTGTGGTTGGTCACTAGAAGCATTATAAACATTCTGCACTTGTATCTGTTATTTAGCCAGATAGAATGTTTTATTAGGAAATTATCTCCCACACGAAAGTCAGTCCACTTGGCTCCCACGCAAGTTGTTAGTGTTCGTTTAACCCAAATCGTACTCGGTTCTTGATTGACTAATGCTGTCCCCAATATAATGTGTGATTATAATGCATCATTTGCACTTATGTTTTATCTTTCGAAGGAAAGTTCAGGCTTGCTTTGTCCTGCTGTTAATTACAACAAATTCTGCCACGTTTAGGGATCTGAAAAGCTTGTCAGATGTTGGCCTTAAGGGCTAGTGTCCCTGAAGTTGGATGTAATTTGCACATAATAAATTGCTTCAATAAAATTTTGTTTCTTAGCTTAATTACTAAGTCCTTTGGGAGTTAAGCTAATATGAAATTAAGGGTCATGGGAGCACCGCAAACCTTTAGAGGTTGTGGTGATAAAATCCAGCTGTTTCTTCTCAAAAATAACCTCTCGGTATGTTGTTCTTATCCACTGGTGTTCTTACATGATTGCAGTGACATTGTGCATCTAAAAAAAAAAAAATTGGATTAGTTGTGTTAAACCATGACATGAATTGGATAATTAAAGACTAGTCAGATTCCCTGACTAGCTTCATTGCATGCATTTTGATGTCATTTGCAGATGTCCTGGATGCCCAGGCTTTGGATAAAATGGCCTTGAATAAATGGGTGGGTGTCGTGGTTTAAGCCCAGCCGGCAACAAAGCACCACGAGGCCGCTTGCTCATTCCTCCACCCACAGTGGGTTGAAGAGAAGAAAGTACAAAGAAAAGCTTGTGGATTGAGACAAGGACAGGGAGGGATCACTCACCACTTAATGGTTGGTCATGAGCAAAAGACGGGCTCAACTTGGGAAAGAAACAAAATCAGTTTAATTTACCACCAATCAAGGATAATGAGAAGTAAACCCAAACCTCAGAACACCTTCCCCCCACCCCTCCCTCCTTCCCAGCCCAACCCCACTCCCGGTTTTCTCTCCCTCATCCCCCCGGCGGCGCAGGCGGACGGGGAATGGGGGTTGGGGTCAGTTCCTCACCCCTTGTCTCTGCCGCTCCTTCCTCCTCAGGGGGAGGACTCCTCACTCGGCCCCTGCTCCACTGTGGGGTCCCTCCCATGGGAGACAGTCCTCCACGAAATTCTCCAGCGTGGGTCCCTTCCACGGGCTGCAGTCCTCCAGGCACAGCCTGCTCCAGCGCGGCCTTTCCCCGTGGAGCAGCGGCCATCTTGGGGGGCATCCATCCCCCTGCTCCGGCGTGGGCTCCTCTCTCCCCGGGCTGCAGGTGGGCATCTGCTCCCCCGCTCCCCTCCGTGGGCTGGGGGGGGACAGCCTGCCGTCTGGTCTCCCCACGGGCTGCAGGGGCATCCCCTCCTCCCCCGCTCCTCCTCCCCTCCTTCCTCACTCCCCTCGGGATCTGCACAGGGGTTCCTCTCCCATTCCGATCCCCTCACTCACTGCAGGTTTTTTCCCCTTCTGAACTCTGTTCTCCCAGAGGCGCTACCGCCGTCACTGACGGGCTCGGCCTGGGCCAGCGGCGGGTCCAACTCGGAGCCGGGGAAGCTTCTGGCAGCTTCTCACAGGAGACACCCCTGCAGCCCCTGCCCCGCTACCAAAACCCCGCCACACAAACCCAAAACAGCAGGAATCATGACCCTCTCTAGGGGAGCACCTGCAGTTGCAGATCACACAGCCTTCGGCGAGGCTGTACTAAGTCTCAAACTGCAAGGGAGAGGAAGGCAGTGGAGAAGAGCCTTGGGATTTACAAAGGTGGGAAATTAAGATGAAGTTTTACAATCTTCACGTATGGGGACTCGGTTTAGACTCGTTGAAGAAGCCTGGTGTGGGAAGTAGTAAGAGTCGACTTGGATCGGAACTTGGGCATAAGGTAGAAAACCAGCAGCAACGCTCAGATATTTATGAAGGTTTTTTTGCTTTCTAAGCAGATGTGTAGAGTAGCTACATTTCAGCTTTGGTGGGAGAAGGTGTGTCTTTTGAAATACTTAGGTCTTATTCCTGTTTTGTTAACTAGAGCTTATTATTGATAATATACTCTGTTGCTGTCTTTAAATGACCAAATATCAATTTTTTTTAAGTAGCATAACATTAGTTTTAAAAATACCATATAACTATTAATAATGCTATCTCATCTAACTTAGAAGTTTGCCTGGTTTATAATTTTCCTTGATAATTTATAACTGAGATTAGAAATAACATCAGGAAAGAGTTGTCTGTTCCTATACAGAATAACCTATGTGCTGTGAAGCAAAAGAAACGTATGCTATACAATGCACAGAATGTTTCAAACATCTCTTAAAGCTAGATCTTCAGCCCCAGCTGAATGTGCATAGCATAGATGCTTTTTATAGGAGTCTACTACAAAAAAGACCATATCATCTGGCTTTCAAGCATTTGTTTTCTAGATACGGTTTTGCATATTTTTAGAATGTTCGACTTAATGCCACTCAAAAAGAGGATTTGTACATCAGTGAATATTATAAGCATTTAAAACATGGATAATACATCTGTCATTTTAAAATATTAATAGTATGCTTTTAGGTGCTCATATAGTGAATGACCTTCATATAGTGGCCTGGATAGTATCCTCAGAGAAACAGTCCTGGAAAATCCTTTCTTCCCATTAAAAGCAAGAGGAAAAACCTGCTTTCAGATACGTGAACACTGATTTCTTTGTGGGTAGTAAAAGCGTTACACATAAACCTGAAGACAACATCTGAACATACCATCATTCTGAACTCCAAGTACTTAACTCCTGCCATCTAATAGCTGTAGCTGGGAGACGGTTTTACCACAAACTTTTTAGCGACAGTTGTATTTGCTACTCCATGGCTAAAAGGTGGACTTGTTTCTGGTTAGAGCCCTCAGCCATTTCTTCAGTGATGGTGTGTGGGCCATGTTGCTCCCTTTACGCTACAGTGCCATTCAGTGAAGGGGTCTCTTTGCCCGAGGACTAGACAAAACTGCACACAGCAACTTACAAATTTCTGCATCAAAATGCCATAAGACTTTACTGATCTCTTTATCTCTTCTTCACTCCTCCTCTACAAGCACACAAACACATTTGCATGAACAGGCTTTTAAAATTCTTCAAGGCAATTTCTAGCATGTGATAAGGCTTGCTTTTACAACAAAGTCTTTAAAAATCAATAATCCTGTAAAGAAGAAAAACAAATAGAGGGATGTCTGCTTTGGCAGATAATAATAAAGCTGTACGTGCAGTAACAATTATTTTGCGCAGTCATTCCTCAAGATACCCTTAACAGTTATGGGTCAAAGTCTTATGTACATCTGCACTGCTGTCCAAAAAATGTCAACAACCTGAAGGGACCACCCAGTCTGTGTTACATTTGTTGCCTGTCTGTATTGTAGGAAGGCACTTCTAGTCCCTTTTCCAAATATGAAGATTGTCCAGATTTCTAAGGGCTTCCACATTCACATCATGCATCTCTGTACAGGGATGCTATGGTTACTGCAATACCCTTTGCTACTGATAAATGTAAATGATTACTAATACACAAATACTGGTGGGTTTTTCATTCCATGTACAGTATTTTTACCACTTGTTAGTTGTAAGAAATCCCACACGGGTCTTTGAGTAATGGAGTTTTGTCTGTAATTAATGCTTGCTAGCTAAATTTTTCTAGGGACAAATAGGGGAAATGGGGGAGGGGGATTGCAATAGGGCTGTCTAGAGCTTTGTAAGACAGAAGAAAAATGAAGGGATGCAAAATGGAAAGCAGAATTTTGTTCTGAGTCTTTTGCCCTGTTATACTTTTTAATTATAGGTTATCATTTAAACTGAAGCCCACTTCCTCCTGGAGATACTTTGGGAAATCACTGTCATTCTGGTTTTGTCATCCAGGAGCAAACAAAATTTACATTTCAAAAAGGACAAGCAAAGAGGATTACTAACCTTAATTAAAATTGCAGGCTGGATAATTTGATGACATCGAAGTTATTGCATCCCACACTACAGAATGAGTAGATTGTTGCTGAGGTAAAATTGTAACATTTTCAAGCACAACATTTTACAGTTAGCAGGGTGCATTTTATGACAGTTTTTCCATGCTGCACGTGATAATGGGCCAACATTTCAAAAGTGTGTAGGCCAGATGGCTTCTAAGTTCAGTGAAGTGCTCAGGATCCGAACATGAAGAGGGGAGGCTTTTGAGAACTGAAGTTAGGCTTCCAAGGCACTTACACCTACAGGGTCAGATTTTTGGTGTATTTTAGACAAATAAATGCCCTACAGTGTTTTTGTAACTCAGTCCTGTTGATTTGCTCTCTTTTCAGAGTTTCTTTGCAAGGAATGCCCAAGAGTTCATATTTTCATTGATCGAATTGAACTGAAGGACATTCCAGAAGAGCAGATGTATATGAGAAGGTGGCTTCATGAACGTTTTGAAATAAAGGATAAGTGAGTAGCACTATGCAGAACTTTCTGTTTCAAGAAGCTGTCTTACTTCTTTTATATTAACAGATATACCCATGATTTCTGTGTTACCAGCAGTGCAAGCTGTAGGGCTCTCTGAAGAGAGGTGGTGTTAGTAATCCTGTGCATATTTTGTATAATAACCTTGTGGTTAAACCTTTTGCTCAGGAGGTTGGGATTCCTGGGGTTTAGACCTTCTTTAGACTGAAGAGCTGCACGTCCATGTTCCAGGCAAGACTCATATTCATCTGAATACCTTCCATTTATCTTCTTGTAGCTGTCATGCGCAGCCAGGACTATAAGATGGCCGCGGTAGGCAAGCCAGCAAAAAGCAGTTTGATTCTAGCCTCATAATCAGTGTTAGGTTAGAGTTAGAAAGGGGCAGGTCTTGATCTAATCTCTTCTGCCAAAATTGTTTATGTATCTTCCATCAGACAGCGATTGGATAAAAACAGACGTAACCCCAAGATCCCTACCTTCACTTGGGAAATTAGGTGAAGTAGGAGTTTCATCTCTCCATCTTTGAATCGTGGCAGAACTAAAGTGCCTGGCACCCGCCAGCATCTCCAGATAAGGTCATTAGTGAGCATATGCAACAGATCCTCGGGCCCTTGTGCTCCGGAAGGACTTTGTGCCTAGATGTGGGATTTAAGTATTCTTTGAGAAATGATGGTTTAATTTTTCATGTCTGAAGTCCAGTTTAAGGGGGCTGAATCTGTTTACTCTCTAAATCTTTGAATACATTGTGTGAGAGAGAAATTTCCCTGGTTCTTCAGGTATGTTCTGCTTTAAAATTATTCTGCCAGTCTCACACTCTATGGAAGTAAAACATGTTAATTTGTTCTGTGATCTTTGAATCCATGTAGAAGTTAACATGACTATCTGTAAACGTGGCACTGTTACTAAAGTGTCTTAGAAGTTCAGGATCACTAAGTAATTTTCTTCACTTTTGAGAGGAAGAAAGTCTGAATTTCATTTTATAGTCAAGAGACTGATACATAAAATAAAAGGCTGTCCAGTGTCCCTTAAGTAGTCTTCTAGTGAAGACCAGCACAACTGAACCCTGATATCTATGTCTCATTGTAGACTCCTGTTGACTGGAACATCTTTCCTGAGACCAAAGCAGTCTGTCAGGTCAATAGAGATACTTAAAAGCCCAGAATATTCAAATCCATTTATTAATGGTTTTGAAAAATAGGAGGAACAAAGTTACTGCTACACCAGTGGTGTAGCATTTTACACTTGCATGTTTGGCTTCCAAAATACTTAGTGTCTTGTGAGCCCTCGTTATTTATTAGTTTATTTTATGAAGATACTTTTTCCCCCTCCTTTGGTGTTCAATGATTAACTGTGTGCTATTTTGTCCTGTGATATTGGCCAGTACTCTGGGCTTATCTGCTAAATGCTGTATGAAAAAGATTCTTTTCAATTTTTATATTCAGTGTTAAAATTGGTCCCCAAGGAAAATCTGCTTTTATTGCTTACAAGGATTCAGGTTGAGTCCTCTGACATGCAACATTATTTTGAATGCATCATTTTCTTACAGCATACTGATTGCTTAAACTTGTTACAGTTGAGCTGCTACATATTGTGAAACCATTTGTTAAATCATGTGTGTTTAGAAGCAGTTATTGGATGAAAGTAAGTTGCTTAAAACTTCTTAGGCTATTGTATAACTGACCATCTTCTTTTGTCTGCTTGTAGGTTACTAATAGAGTTTTATGATGCGAAGGATTCTAAAAGAAGAAATAAGTTCCCTGGGAAAAGTGTTCATTCCAAACTAAGCCTCAAGAAAACTTTGCCATCTTTGCTGTTTTTAGGTGGCCTGACTGCTAGTATGCTTCTGACAGAATCTGGAAGGAAACTTTATGTAAAAACATGGATATATGGGACTTTAATTGGCTGCCTGTGGGTTAGCATTAAACCATAAGCAGATGTTAGTCTCCAATCAGTGAAATGTGCAGTCTTTTCTTGCACATTGCACCAAACTTTTTCCTGACTTTATAGTAAACAAGTGTAAATAAAGCCTTATTGATCGAACATTGGAAATAATAGAATTTGTGACTTAAGCCTCTGTGTGGTTGGTCTGGGGAAAATAAATGTAGATTTTCAAATTTACTACTGATTTTTGCTGGAATAATGACAGATAAACCGAGTCATATGATAAATTGCTTTCCCCATGAACTAACATCCATCTCTATCTGCAGATTCAATGAAGTATGAGTTATGCATAAGGGTGTCTTAAATGGACCTGTGAATGTATTTACAGAGATTAATTTAGGGTATATATTTATTCTTCTGATATTCATGTTGAATTTTCGTTACTCTTTGGTGCATTGCAGCAGCTCAGTTGCATCTATCCCAGCTGTATCGCAACTAAAATCAAAACTTTTTTCTTTTTTTTTTTTTTTGGATTTTGCTTTTCAGTTTTAGCTAAATACTGTGTTCTTTAAAAGGGACTATGTAAGCTGGCAAATCATGAGATGTCACCTGAAGCAGAATAAAATGTTCCTGAGAACTACGGTTCATGGGGAAGAAGCTCTGTTTATCTAGTGCATGATTTTTGATTATATTGCAGTATTAGCTGATTATTTTACATATGCAAAACATTAAATTTTACTGAGCAAACAGCTTATTTTGCGCACCCTGTATTTGTGCATAAAAGGAATGTATGCAGTATAATGAAATGTTAAGTTTTTGTTTCTGGCCTAACCAGAGCGTAGCCTACCTTGTGTCTGCGTTATCCCTAGCTCCTCGAGAGTTTCAGCTGAGCTCACAGACCTTTCATGTGTATGTGCCATAAGCAGAAGTTCCCTGTTACCTCACGATTTTCTGGAAGCAAACTCTGTCGTTTGGGTAATGCACAGAATTACTGTAACTTCAGGAGCGTAAGGGTATGGTAACGAGGAACCTTCAGATGTTCCTGCTAAATCCGAAGCATGTGCCTTTTCCTACTAATCTGATCTAGCCTGATGTTTCATAATCTGGCAGTCACCTCCGTGCTGTAACATCACACTAGATTCTCGAATCATTCTAGGCAATGCATACTGCAGTTGGATTGAAGTTACGGGGTTGATGTACACGATTTCCACAATAGACTAGTAGTGAAAGAAATGCATATCCTATCAGTATTTCACCTGCTTGAAAATATACTTCAAAAAGCAAAATCAACAAACCCTTACTACCACAAAGTCTGCGATTCCCATGGCTGGTATTTTTGTTGGGGAAATGCTATTTCTTGATATCAAGGGAATACTCTGTATGTACAGCGATGGGGTAGGAAAGAAGATGTATTTTATCTTCTTCCATTAGGGAACTGGACTCCCTGTATCAAAATGAAAGAACTGGAGAATATTTTTATATCACACTTGCAAGCTTTAAATGTGCATCTCTCTCTAGCTTCAGTACGATTTGTCTTGCATTAGAGTCCATTGTGAGTTAAATGTCTCTGAAGGTTATAAGTCAGTTTTTCAGATTCCACCATTGCCAGTTAATTAAAGATACTGCTTTTACTGTGTGGTGTTTTTTTTACAGAATTTTATAGAGTAATTACAGTTCCACCTTAAAATCATTCAATACAACTTTCAGTTTGCAGTTCTGTGTCCTTCCATAATGGATTTTGTCACCAGAGTTATTTATATCGGTGATTGATTCAGGATATGTTGATGAACCATTTTAAAAACAATGACTGGGAACAATGTTGAAAAACAGTATTGTTATGAGGCTGTGAAACCAGGAAAAAAAAAGCCATTTTATGTAACAGCCAAATGTGCTTACATGTAGTTCTTCCTATTCTCAGCTGACTGTTTCCAGTGGGTATAACCAGAAGGCAGTGTTGCTATGTTAGTGTGATTTTTCAATCATGGAATGAAATTTTACTCTGACATGACTATATTTCTTTGTAACAGCTAAGAATAACATTTAATTATACATCAAAAATAAATGCAAACTGCTTAATTCATTTGTAGAAAAATAACTGTTGTTTTGGAGATCTTAATTACCACGAAATATTGGATCTCTCTTGCTGTTTAAGTGCCAGGAATATAATTGACGCAGTGCAACAAACAAACAGGATGTTTATTTTGAACCTTATTCTCTATGTTAATCTTAATTATTTTTTTCTTGCCATTAATTTATAAAGTTTTGAAACTGTAATTTGCTGATGTATTTGGCGTTGGGAGTATCACATGCTGTTTCTAAATATGCACTGATATTAACTTGAAATATTTCTTCATTAAAATACGAAGAGCCAATGCTCATTCAACTTTTCTGTCCTGTCCACTTGTTCAATTTTTTCTGCACTTTTATGTTTGTAACTTGGTTAACAGGAACTGCTTACAAAAAGGCTACACATGTCGTTTTAAGTCCTTGATGGAAGGATTTCTGTGAGAAGCAGTCAATGGAAAGAAAACAACTTTGTGGTTTTTTTCCGTGCAGCTAAAAAATGTGTTAGAATTGATTTGTGCTTGTTCCAACACAACACACCGCCAGGTTGGTTGGATTGCAATAGCTTTTCACCCATGAACACCTGCACCATTTGTTGCTTGTTAATAATGTCCATTAATGTGCAGTACCACAGTTCTGGCCAAGAATCGGGCTCCGTGGCAATAGGCCTTGCACGGACAACACTGGCAGAGAGTGTGGACAGACCCAGGGGGTGGGAAGAGGTATTGCAAACAAACACATGAAGTATATCTCGGTAGCAAATGCCACCTAAGTTGTAGTAATGTGTTAAACCTGAGAGGGACCTGCACCTTCAAAAACTTATTTTTCCAGCTGTATCAGTGCCTCTGGTCATAGCGACCTCCCTCCACACCAGTAGTGCTCTGTTCATGTGCGTAGACTGTATGTAACTTTTTATAGTTGGCAACACCAGTATTATGTGCTAGTTGCACAAAGTTATTCTTGTGTTTACTTTTGTGGAAGGAATTGGGCTAGTAAGGAAGCATTAACTTAAATAATGGAGAACACAAAAAGTGAAGTGGGACAGAAAAATAAAGCACTGAGTGATGCTACAGTGAAGAAATGATTGAGTAGGACATGTGAGGGGCTCCAGCCTGCTGCAGTCTTTTGCGAACTCTTCTGAAGCATTTTCTTGGCGTAATACTCATTTTTTCTCCTTTCAGTAGAACATAGCATACCTGTAAAACTATTTTTAGTACTTAAAAATTTTGCCCTGATTATTTAGGCGTTTTAACATGCATAGAATATATATACTCACTTTGGGGGAGTGAGCGGTAACTATTTCAGGTTTGGATAATGAAGGGGACGAGGAGCAGGTTTGGGATTTTTGGCTTAGCGTTAAAAATGAAAAAGACTTCTCCCCCACCAGCTCCAAATAAAAAGCACTTTTAATGGCAGACGTTTCAACCACGCCCAGAAAGGCAATAGAAAACCAGTTAATAGGGTCAAGATCTTGGCACCTGCTCTGTAAAGGCTTTTCCTTTATAAATATGGAAGCCAGTTTGGTCCTACCCTGCAGTTCTAGGAAACTTTTTAGCAGAGTGGCTCTGATGACAGGGCTTGAAGTGAACACAGTGGGCCTTCTCTTGTCCTCATTTTCATGTTCTAGCCTGTCTTATCAGTTTGGAATCCTCTGGTCCCAATGAAGCGTGTTGCAAAATTTGCTAAGCACAAGACAAAAAAAAAAAAGTTGTTTGCGTAATGGCAAAAGTCACACAAGTAAAACAAAACACAGAGCAAGTCCAGAGAAGGAAAAGCAGCGATAATCTAATACAAAAAAAAAGAATTAGAAACATCAGCTCCAGTCAGGCATGACCACATCTGATAGATTCCAGGGAAGATTTGATTTCCGTGCGGTGACCAATTTCCCTGTCGGCATGGTGAGTATTTCTCCTACCTCTCCTCTTTCAGTCCCAGATCTGCAGCCCTACCCTGGACTGCCTGGTCTGTTATTTTCCTAACAAGGAGTCCCTCATCACTTTTCAGACTGACGTGAATCTTGGGTTTCCTCCATTCTCCTGGACCCAAAGAATTTCCCTATTTGTATTCAGCCTGATAAACTGCTAACGGAGGACCACTGACGTCCACCTTCAAGCTACGTTCTCCTTTTGAGGACCAGCATTTGGTGGGCAAATGCCGGTGGCGAGGCTGGGGTCTGTTACTGGTGGGCTGGAAGGAGATGTTGCTGTTGAGAGAGAGGTTCTTGGTAATTCTGTATTGGACATCCGAGACGGATCTCCCTCCCACCTCTGCCGGAGCGTGCTCTTCCACTGAGGGACAGTTTGCATGGCCATAAGTAAACATGAAGACTAGGCGCTACCCTGAAAAATAATGACTTGTTCCTGGGTCTTATTTGTAATGTCAAAACTTCATTAGTTATGCTTGTACAAGCTATTTCACAGCCATTCCGTCTCCCTTTCATCTTGTGTGGGAACTCAGTTTTCGAAGGACGTTTTGATGCCTCTGTTTGTGTTCCCTGCGTGACTAATTCAAACCAGAACCATTTCAACCTGTTTGCCGGCTTGGCCCAGAGATACTCCGGAGGATGCAGATGTTTAAGGGCAGAAGTTGCTGTCAGTCCTCTGGCTGTGCAGTGGCAGACGGAGCTGCTGGTTGGAGCTGCCGGGCTCCCCACAAAGCCCCTGCAGTAAACGAGCCCCTCAAATCCCAGTCCCACCACCATGGACTGAGACAGGCATCACCATAGTACGAAGGGTTTCAGAGAGAGGTAGGTCCTAAAACCCACTTGAGTTGTTTGTAAAGTATCCAGGACCTGGTAGATACATCCTGGACCCTCCAGAGACTCCCTCCGAAAGGTGGGCTGGGGCTCATTGGTGCTTTGAAGCATGGACGGACAATGGGTTGGAGGGTGATGCCCTACTTCAGGGCAGCAAAGCTCAGTCAGCAGAACGGGAAGTAGGAGATACGGTCTCAACATCTCTTGGCCTGAGGAAGACCAGAGCTACAGTATTTTCCCCACCACCCCATGTCCTCAGGGAGTTGTGCCAGTGCTCTTTTCACTCATTTGGGTGCTCTGGCAAAGGTCAGAAAAGATTTCAAGATTTGTAGGGCCAGCATGACTGTAACTGGTGCCAAAGGCTGGGTACGTGAATGTCCGCATTCAGCTTCAGCCCTGGGGCATTTCAGCACCCAAAATTGAACTGCTGTCTTGGGTTTGCGTGGCGGGGTTTTGGTAGCGGGGCAGGGGCTGCAGGGCCGGCTCCTGTGAGAAGCTGCCAGAAGCTTCCCCGGCTCCGAGTCGGACCCGCCGCTGGCCCAGGCCGAGCCCGTCAGTGACGGCGGTAGCGCCTCTGGGAGAACAGAGTTCAGAAGGGGAAAAAACCTGCAGTGAGTGAGGGGATCGGAATGGGAGAGGAACCCCTGTGCAGATCCCGAGGGGAGTGAAGAAGGAGGGGAGGAGGAGCGGGGGAGGAGGGGATGCCCCTGCAGCCCGTGGGGAGACCAGACGGCAGGCTGTCCCCCCCCAGCCCACGGAGGGGAGCGGGGGAGCAGATGCCCACCTGCAGCCCGGGGAGAGAGGAGCCCACGCCGGAGCAGGGGGACGGATGCCCCCCAAGATGGCCGGGACTCCAGGGGAAAGCCTGCGCTGGAGCAGGCTGTGCCTGGAGGACTGCAGCCCGTGGAAAGGACCCATGCTGGAGCAGTTTGTGAAGGACTGTCTCCCATGGGAGGGACCCCACGGTGGAGCAGGGGAGGAGTGAGGAGTCCTCCCCCTGAGGAGGAAGGAGCGGCAGAGACAAGGGGTGAGGAACTGACCCCAACCCCCATTCCCCGTCCCCCTGCGCCATCGGGGGGAGGAGGGAGAGAAAACCAGGAGTGGGGTTGAGCCCGGGAGGGGTGGGAGAGGTGGGGGAAGGTGTTCTGTGGTTTGGGTTTACTTCTCAGTATCCTTGGTTTGATTTGATTTATAGTAAATCAAACTGATTTTGTTTCTTTCCCAAGTTGAGCCTGTCTTCTGCCTGTGACCATAAGTGGTGAGTGATCCCTCCCTGTCCTTGTCTCGACCCACGAACCTTTCTTTATAATATTTTCTCCTCCTCATCCCAGCGGGGCCAGGGGAAGGAGTGAGTGAGTGGCTTCATGGTGCTTTGTTACCGGCTGGGCTTAAACCACAACAACTGCCCTAGGGACAGGTGGAACCAGAGATGACCCCGGGAGCTCACACCAGTGTGCAGACAGCTGTAGTCTCCAGGTTGTTGTTACAAAATGAGGAAATGAGGAAGGGTTCTGCTCTAAAGTGCCATCATTTTGAAGTGCCTTTCCATGTTAGGAGTGAGCCTGGCACCTCATGGGCTCTAGCAGACCTTGTCACCACTATGCCTGTTGTGGTCCCACACTCTCCACTCCAATACCCTGCTTTCCTGTCCTCTTCAGAGACACCCACGAAGGCCGAAATTGCCAAAGCAGTTTTGAATTCCTGGATGCAGGCAGCCCCTGGCCTTACTCAGCTGTGCAACTATTTCATCCAGTTGGGACCACAGGGGAAACTGAGCTGGAGAGAATTTAATTTGCAGTTGGCCAAGATGGGAGAGTTAACACTATAATCATCCCAAAAAGTATCAAATGCTGTACAACATCGTTAGGCAAAAATAAAAGAATATGCAGAGTTCTCAAGGCTGAAACCTGAACTGGAGGTATTAAGTTAAATTGCTTTTCAAGCTGTATGCATAACAGTCCCTGGTTAAGGTTTTCACTGATGGTTTAGCAGGCATTTGCAGCTCCTATAGTCTAACGTTGCACTCTGAGCAGAAACATTATAGGTCCAGCAAATGGCATTGCCTTTATGTTAGTTTGCACCCAAGTCTTTTAAAGTCTTGTGTGATAGAGTATAAAAATTTGCCTCTAATCTGTATAATCTATGAGCATTTTTTGGCTTCTATAAACTAAGAAGTCTTTACTTCTTGTCACATGAGGTATAAAAAAAGTTGGTTTGACATCAAGATGCTCTAATAAATTCCTGTTGACCACAAAGGATTGCATTAGTATGGTCACATATTGACAAATGTTGAAAAGATTTTTAAAAAACACACACAGTTATTTTAATAGCCAGGGAGGACAAATTAAAAAGCAGAATTACTTCTTTCTGGAACCACACACTTGTAGATAGGAGTTGATTGCAATCATAGGCCCACCTGCTTTTCTAACAAGAGAGTAACAAATATAGATGACTAACAGAATCCATGCTGCTGTTTAGATAGAAAAGTAGAAATTGCTGAAGAAATGGTGTTTTTATTGTCCAGAAAAGGAAAGGTATTCCAAAGAGCTGACAAATAATTTTGCATAGCTAATAATACTCCTGCCAGCACAGGATATGGTATTGTTTTATATGTTTAAACAGTAATAAGAGATTGTGTGTACATATCCTGATACTGTCAATTGTATTCCTGTTCTGTGACAAGATAACAAGAGATTCAAGAAGTCACAATATTTAAAACACATCGCCTTTTGCACCACAGGGTTGGAAATGCCAAGCGGCCGCTGTCCCTAGCTCGTCCTCTGCGTCCTTTTGGAAAGCCAGATGCTGCTTTCGGAGCTGGTTTAAAACTAACAATTATTCTTGGCAGCGCAACATGTATAAAAGCAAAGGTGTGAGCAGGGACACGTACCATCACCAAGAATGCTGGTCGCAGTGATAAAACTTAGGTTACCTATCAACAAGCCCTGCAGAAGCTGGGAATGGGAACTCAACCAAATGGTGGAGCTGCGGTCACGGTGAGATGACAAAGTGCCTGTTTGAACAGAGAATCTCAGAGCAAGCGGTGGGCACTGGCAGCACCGCTGGCACAGGCAGCATCTCCAGGTGCCAGACCAGGCTCAGCTGAAGTAAATAGAGACTTTGCATTTCTTTCTTTTTTTTTTCAGCAGGACAAATTTGAAGCTTTAGAAGAAAAACCCTCTCCAAATTTTATGAGATCCTGGAATGGAAGGAGTGCTCCCAAACCCTCAGAGTTTGGAGTAACTTTGATATCAAATGATACCATAGAATAATTGGATAAGGGTCTGCCAGGCTGCAGGTTCTCACCTCTCCCTTCTTCCTCAGCTCAGGCCAAATTCTTCCACATGCATTTATGAGTTTTGCATCCCTTACTCATTAGATGCCTGACTTAAATTAAGGCTAGTTTGCAGAAGAATTTAGGACTTGCATCTGCTGTAGAAGGCAACAGGAACATATAAAGTACTTTCACACACAACTATACAGCAGTCTCCTGGTAGAGCAAATGTACTTCTTGCATCAAATAATCAAGAAATACTTCCAGGCTCTGGTTTTGTGTTTGTAATACGATGGTAATGCCCTTCCTTGCATTTCGGGGATGTTCAACGAGCACTTTGTTTTGTGAAGTTTTGGAGATTTTTTTATAACATTCACCATGACGGGATCAGGAGGAAATGTATGATTCTGTCTTCGTAACCAGGGTTTTTTAACGTACAGTCAGTAAGGTGTTGGAAGGCCTTCTGGGTGAGCTCAAGTGTTCCTAAGTGAACTCAGAATAATGTGCAAAGAGGCTGAAAGGCACATCCTTTCCCTGTGTGCCATGTCCCAGTCGCCTTGCCAGACTCCGTGCTTTGCCGTGCCTCAGTCTCCTCTCTGTCCTCTGATTTCCCCCCAGTCTCCACACACTTTGGGACCCCCCCAGCTCTGTGCTAGGGTTCATTTTGTCTGCTTTTCCAAACTATCTCCTCATGTTGCATGTTTTACCTCCTCTGAATGCAGTTCAGCTGATGTCCTTCAGGTAGCCTGGAAACAAACAGGTAAAATAAAATAATTTAAAAATCCATGCTTTCGACTCTGAGTATCTGGATTTAGAGCTGCTCTGGCCTGAAGCAGTTAGGAATTGCAATTGCTAGGGAAGTCCTGCTCCAAGTCCTGGAGCATGTCCCATGCTCACGAACTCACCAGAGAATGAAGCCTGCAAGCTCTAGCTGGCCTCTGGCGAGCACATGTGAACTACAGCTGGCTTGGTTTTTTTCCAAAGCCTTATGAATTAACCAACTTGAGACAGACTTTTCACTAAGATTAGAAAAAGTCCATCTCAGCAGTATGGTTACTTTCTTGTCCAGTTCCAAGTCTCTCTTCCACTAAAAAAAGCACCACAGCTTTTTGAAGAAGATTGCCAGAGCATTGGGAGGGGGATGTGGGCTTTTGTTTGCCTTAAACCTGGCCATGATTAGGTTAAGGAAAAAGGCTGCTCTCAGAAATGTGGAACTCTTTTGGCTGAAAACTTTGAAGAAAACCTTCAACACACACCTGGCAAGGAAAGCTTTGGTGTATATATTTGCTGATTGGGCAAAAAATTACACAAATAACCCAGCATCGAGACAGCAAGATGCATTGGGCAGTCCTAACCATAGGTTGCGCTACCAGCCATGTATGTAACTCGTATCTTTCCCTCCCTCAGCCTTGAACTCTGAGAAAATTTGGACTCAAGGATCGATGTGGGACTGTTTGTGGTTTGGACCAGCTTTGGCTCAGCCTTTGTTTTTAACTGGGTGTCTTCAGTGAATCCATTTTATGACTGCACGTATCTCAGATTCTGCTTTCTGTGTAATGAAGTTTGGCTACTTGAGCCAAACCCAATAATGTGCTAAGACAGCTTGGCTATACAAATGAGGTTATAAAGGTTTAACTAAACCATCAGGCTGAAGCAGAAAGTAGGTGTCATGTACAGGATATCTAAGCATTTTGCTTCCTCATGTAAGTAAATACTGTACTTTGTTCACTGAGTATTAATTTCTAACAGCTGTCCCTGAGTATACCTTCATCGTCCAGCACCGATGTGTCTCTGAAGTGCTCAGAATCAGTCCTGCCACCCAGGTAAGGTCAGTGTTGCTATAACCAAACTGGCTGATAGTACTAACTTCTGCCTGGAAAAAGTTTGATAGTTTGATTATAAAATGCATTAGAAACATGAGACTTAAGGCCGGGGGAAGAATGCAGCCCTTAATTAAAAAGAAAAAAGATTTCTGTCATTAAGCGGACCCTGCAGCTCACAGTTCCTCGGTCATACAGTATGCCAGTACTACGTGCTCAGCAACAGCCACATAGCTTGTATGTTCAGGCTCATGGGTCTTCTTTCTGGGGTTTCAGCATCCTCCATAGCCCCTAAGAGAAGCCCGCCAAGGCAGCTGCAGTTTGCATCTTTATGCTGTGCGCGTCGGTTGTGAAAGGCAGGGCTGTAAGACCCCAGCGTTCTGCCAAGTCTCACGTCCTTCTCTTTTCCAGATCAAAGCGGGCCTCTTACACCACCTGCCATCTAAGCGACTCTGTTGAGTTTGGACAGGAGCACAGCCAAGGAGCAGCTTCACGCAAACAGCAGAGGCCTCGGTCAGGAGGCAAGACACATGAGTCGAGAGGCTTGTCTGGTGCTTGTTAGTACCTAATTTGTTCGCAACAGCAGCAGCTCAGCCAGCATCTTGGATTAGACCCCAGAATTTTGGCCCAGCTGACGCATGTGGTGCGGATGCTGTCTCACAGGTTGCCTGACACGAGCCTCCCCTTGCTCATATCCACTCCTGAGGTGCTTGGCTAGCAAGGGTCTGTGGGGCCCCCTCCGTCCTTTCCTCTGCCCTGGGGAACTTGCCTTTTGTGTCACCTCTGAAGCCATCACCGGCCAGGCTGCAGCGATGAGCGCTGGGGTACCACCAGTGCAAAGGAACTCCAACTCGTCTGCCTCTCAGCAAGCCACCCCCAGTCACCAGTGGGTGACACCCTGTCCCTGCACGCTCAGTCTCCCCTGGAGGCAGAAGCCTGGGGCTGGACGCCCCGTGCGATCCGACTCTCCGTCCCCTGGGTCCCTGCAGTGATTTGGGCTACCTGGAGGGGGGTTGTAACATTTCACACCGAATTCTTACGTGGGTGAAGCTCCTACGTTGAGCTACGCAGAAGGACTGGAAGAGATATCACAGTTTATAAGCTAAGGGGTTAGAGCTGTAAGGGGGTCTTTATTATTCGGCAGCAAGCACGTGCCAATGCTGAGCGCGCTCCAGGACTGCGGCAGTGGTGTCTGCCCGGGGGACTCCGGGCAGCGCACGCCTCGCGTGCCCGCAGCGGGGCACGCCGATGTACGGGGGACCGCACGTGCGTTGGGCGTAGGGATTGGTGGTCTTTTTTTCTTTCCGTTCTTCAATGTTTTTCCACATTAAACCGCAAATGCAGAAGGGGCGTACTGGTTTTCGTTGCAGTGAAAAAGTCAACCCCGGATCTTCTGTGCAGTTTATAATGAAGCTTCAAACCCGAGTTGTCTTGCCGGCACAGCTTTTGCAATGCAGTGGCTGCTCTAAGGTGGTCAATGCATGTTGTAGAAGGCACTTACCGTAAGATGGACATTCCCTCTGGAGTCCTGGGCCAGAGCGCTGGGGAGTCCGGGCTGTGAGATGGACCCACTGCCTGCCCTTTGCAGATAATCCTGCTTTGCCCCCAACAAACCCCGGGTGTAGCCACTGGTGAGAGCTGGCATCTTTTCTTCCCTGCGCGGTGCGAGACAGCGAGTGCGCGAAACGAGGCTGGCAGGGGCCTCTGCAGCGGACCCCCGGCTCTGGTAGCAGGGAGAGCGGCAGTACGGGGGGGGGAAAGGAGCATAAGTCTGAACACCCAGGGTAGGGACGGTAACAGAAAAAGGTAAAGGAGTCAGAAGGAGAGAAAATTAGGCTACAATGAAAATAGAGCGCCTTGCCAGCCAGCCTTTGTGGGTGCCCAGCCTAAATCTGTCACTCCGGTGTGGTTTTCCGGAGGGAAGGGAAGAAAAGCCGGAGTTCGCCCGGCGATGCTCCGGCACCGGCCCAGCGCTAGCATTTACCACCATCTCGTGGTAAACCAGAAGAACCCAGCTCTGTGCCGTTTCCACTTCATTAATAGCAAGGGGAAGGGGGCAGTGAGTTGATCCTCACATTTTAGAGTCAGTCCTGTCCCTGGTCCCCAGAGAAGATGCCCGGAGCTCGCTGAAGGGGATTGCCCAAGGGCAAGGGAAAGCATCACCGGGTTCATTCCCTGGAGATCACAGGCGACGTGCCTTCTTGGCTGTTGCGGCTAGAAAGAGGGCGTCTGATTTAAATTTGTGGGTGGTGATCGGCAGGCCTGTGAGCTATAGCTGAGCAGACAAAGCATTTGGCAGCACACTCCTCTCAGATAGCTTGAGACATCCACAATGTACACAGCTACAGCTGAGCTGGACTCCCTCATAGGAGACAGAGGAGCCCAGACCCTTTTACTTCTCTATACTGTCACTTGGGAGGTAAATGCATGGCCAGTGTTTCCTTCATCTGAACAATTTCAGACATCCATTCTAGGACGAGATGAAGTGGAGCCTCGCCTGATTCATTATATTGACTATATGTCTGCTGGCTATCGGGAGAGCCCAGCCTGAGCAGCTCAGGCACCGACGTCCATGCTGGCGGTTGCCTGTGATGAGCTAGCTGGCCCGTCCCCCCGCTTCTGCTGGAGGACAGGAGATATCTCAGTGCCCGCAGTCCAGGGGAAGGGGCTGTAGGCAGTGCAGCCACCCCTGAGCAGAGGGGTCACCTCCTGCCGTCCTCAGCTCCTGGCCTGGGGTGCAGAGGCTGACGTGGGGATACCACCCTCCTGGGGGCCGTTAAAAACGATAGCTGAGCCGCCAAAGTACCGCACCTAAGCAACGTGTGAGTCGTTTGGCTTCTCTGTCTTGACGTCCTCACATGGGGTATCCCACCCTCCCCCCTTTTGGGGATGGGCCTGGGGAGACATCTGCCCTCTCGTAGGGTCTGCTTTCTCTGCCTCTTTATTGTCTTGATAACCAGCTGATATGGAGCTAATCGTGTCATACTGTGGAGAATGACAGAAGCTGAGTTATATTTAGCAATGTTCCCATACAAAAGATCGGTCTTGTTAGGCAATGTTTGATGTACTGCATCTAGTGAAGTACGTGGCTAAATGCCACGCTCCGATCCAGAAATTTCTATTGCCCAAGCAAACAGGAAGCCCAGAAAGTGCAATTATGTGCCTACTTTTAGCAGGAAAAATCTAAACCATGGTGACATCTATTTCTACCTTACTTTGGAAACTTCTAAAATGCATTTCAGGGCAGTCAGTGGTGCACTTACAAGAAAAAAAACCCCAAAGCTTACCACCATCACCCAAGCTGAAAGCTCAGCACAGTGAGCCAGCTGGGGCCACAGACTCTGCACTGTGTTCAGCTGTGGCACATCATTCCCATTGGGTTCAGGGTAAATCGCTCCTATCCACTTTTCAACAAACTTGCATTAAACCTTTGAGTCACCGGACTGTTAGAAGTTTTATTTCTCCTCTCAGGCAAGATCACTTGCTCTGTGGTGTTAATGATCTCCTAGCATTTCTGTTGTTTAACTTTCCACGCGGAGTGATGCATGATGAGAGTGGGGCTGTATTATATTACATTATAATAGTGTTTCTCAAACTGATATAATGAAATACCTGCAGTGGAGCCAGAATGTCCGAGGCATCCTGGTGTGTATTCAGCAACATACCATATGCAGCTGTGCATATTTCAGTCTGTGCAGCCCACGATCAAAGAAAAGCGAAGAGCAGAAACCGGAGGAATTTCTCTAGTCTCGCATTAGAGGCCTGGGTGCTATGACAGAGCCGGGTTTATTTTGTAGAGCACCTTGGGGCCTGTCTTCTCAAGTGAACTGTGGAAGGACCGACAAACTGGAATCGCCTCTCTAGAAACAGGCAATCATTGTAACTTCTGTCCTCGCTAACACACTTACTGCAACCTACAACCTCCCTCACCTCCACACTGTACCCCTTATCTTCAGGATCTAACACAGGCTTTTACTGCTCACTGAGAACATAGCTTATATTGCCAACAGCTCGGTTTATATTTAGTCATTATTAAAAGCCGGGCGAAGCAAATGAAAGACACTATTGGCTCTGAGAAGCTCTCTGCTCTGCAGGCAGTCAGATGAGATGACCTTGAGAGCTCCTCCATTGCTGGTTGCTGCAGTAATCACTGCTGCTGAGAAAATGAGCCTAACAGGATGAATTCAGCACACGATTTCATTACATTTTTCTGTACTTGGGGTTTTTTTTTTATGGAAAAGCCTCCCACACACTCAGCTTTCAACTTTGTTTCTCTATTTTTCAGTTGTCCTAAAGGTTTCTATCCCCCTCACTTCATGCTGTCTTCCCTCTTTTTGTTCTCTTCCTTGTGGTTTCTAGATCCCTGGTCTCTTAGCCAGGCACACTGTGTATTTCTTTGTGTGTTGTTTTCTTATATCGTTGCTACTTCTGTTACTTTATCTTGCCCCTTCCCTCTGTCTTTTACCTCTCTTTACTTTGGGTACTCCTTTCCCCACCTGTTTTTGCCTTGTGCTTTTTGTATCCCAGCTTACATACTGTTACTTGGACTGGTTTGTTATTTTTGCATGGAAAACCCATTGCATTTCTTTAATCTTCTCTCGTACAGTCTTACCATCACTTACACTACATTGACTTCATTGATTTCAGGGGCACCAGCAAGAATAAGAGGACAATCCAATTTGGAAGAGATCAGGATTTAGATAGTACAAGGTGGCAAAATGAGGAAGAGAAAGCTTACGATAATCCTTAAGCTAAATGCTTCTGTGTTGCAAAGGGAAAACTCTGCCAAGATTTGCTAGACTCAGGAGCAGCAGGAGACCTGCTGGCACGACTGTGCCGTGCAGGCTCGGCACACTGTAAACTCACTTGGGCTTTACAGAGCCAAGCAAATAAAGGGTCAGGTCACCTGCACGACTTCCCAGCTTCCTCACAGAAGAGTAATGCATTCCTCCACTAGCCACAGTCCCACATTAGGTACTAGAAGTGAATTAGAGGCTACAGATGTCTGGGGAAACTCATGTTACACAACCTGCATTCATATTGCCTTTTTCCCCCATGGCCAATGAGGGAGAGCTCTTCTTTTTCCCACGTTATCTGTCTCTGGGCTATGACACACAATGAACATCTGTCCTTTTGTTCAAAGAATCTGCTGATGCCATTTGTTAAAGACAGAGAAGTACTGGGATTAGGGAGACGATTTCTATTTCTGAAAACAGCACTCTCAGCCCAGTCCCTAGTGTGAGGCAGTAATACAGCTCAGCAGCACCTTACACTGCCTTAGTTTATTCCCTGGCTTGTACTTGGGTCAGCAGGACGGTGGCTTAATTGCCAGACTGTGCAAAAGAAAATGTGAGAGCAAAATTAAATGACCAGACCTAATAACAATGAGTATCTGAGCCAGGCTGTCAGTTATTTCAGTCACCTTCCTGATGACTGAGCTTGCAGGGCTGGTAATGCTTCTAGCAGCGTGACTGCAAATAGGGTAAGGCTTCCAAACAGCAGTTTATTAGTATGCATTCATAAAAAGTCGTGTCTAATCCATCCTTATTTAGTTGCAATGATTTAATATCTGAAACATGCTCATCCTATACAATTCCCATTAGGTATATTCAAAACTCCTTATGTCATTCAAAGCCCTTTCAAAGTCCCCAGGCCACCGGGATAAACATATCCCCTCACTGTTTCTGCAGTGTACGGCTGTTCTTTTTTGGCTCCAGCTGAAGAACAATTTTCAAGTGTTCAAATGCTCTCTCCAACACAGTGATTTAAAAATCAAAAGAAAACCAGAAGCAAAAGAACAACGTAAACTGGTAGGCAGGCCCTGTAAGGCCGACTTTGCAAAGCCGACCTGCTGAATGCCCGGTGGTGCCCCAGCTCAGCCCAATGGATGCTGGCCGTGCCGTGGATCTCCATCAGCCTCCGAGAACTGCAAAAGCAGAGCATAGCCCTCCCCAGGGGTGACGGGAACTAGTGGGGATCACACATTGCACTTTGCATTGCTGCTAACACAGAATCAGAATTGCTGTCAACATTGAAATTGCTCTGTGACCGGCTAAAGGACTTGAGGAAGTGGATACAATGTAGAAGTATATGAAATCATGTCTTTTTAAATTGCATGGTATTACAAATTTCTCAAAATAGCTGCACTAAAAGTTGTCTTGACAACATTCCTAGTGAAAATGCAGTAATTTTATCTATTTTACCTAGAGCAGATTATAATGGGGATATGAATACACCGCCCCTTAAATAGAATTGCCAGCTCTTTCACCAAAATAAATTGCTCCTTTGCACTTTACAATGGATATATTTTTCATAGCAGGAATGTTTAAGAGTTAATTTTCCTAATGAATGCAGACAGTAGCATGGCTTTCCCGCGCTGCCCCGGAGACGCAGTATTGGCTTACATTTTGTTGTCCAGAGCTGTCAGGATTGTACGTGCTGGCTGAACGGGAATTTTGCTTTCAGCTTTTCACCTGTCCCCATGCATGTCCTTGCCGTTTCCCATCCCTCCATCAGTTCGCGTGACTTGTCATGCCCCAGCCAGCAGTCCCCCTGCACCTCTCTCCTGCTGCCCAGCAGCCTAGGTCACTGGGGGGTGTCCTTGGCCAAGTGTCTCAGGGAAAGTAATATTTTCTCCTGTCTGCCTTTTCTCAGAGGAAAAATATACCAAGGTTTGCACAGAGACTTTGTTTAGACAGCGAATGTGCTCCAGTGGTTAAAGGAAAGGCTTGGCACTCGGTGATGCGGTTCGAACTCCACCTTCATGACTCTGAACAGGGCAGTTGGTTTCATTTCCCTCCGCTTGTCTCTCTCATCGTGGAGCTCAGTGCTTATACTCACAGAAAGATTGAGGTGGGAAGGGACCTCAGGAGATTGTCCAGTCCAAGCCCAGGGTCACCTAGCAGGGTCACCTACAGCAGGTTTCCCAGGACCCTGTCCAGTTGGGTTTTTAGTATCTCCAAGGCTGTTTCCTAGGGTGCTAGGGTTTAGTGTACCACTTTGGTGGCAAGTGCTGTGTCGAGTTGCTTGGTGTGCCCCTGCACGCAGGCCAACAGTTGATGGACCCCTGTTCTCCACCCTACGGTGGCCATCGACACTGCGGCTGCACCCTGAGTCTGGCTGCAGGAGAAGGTATGAGGCAGAAAAAGTAGGAAACATGTACTGATGTGGGAAAAAGAAGGGTGAAGTGGAGAGAGGTGAGCTAAGACATGTCAGCTGCTGAAGCAAGGGAGGAAGGTTGGGGTATGTTAGGGATCCCAGGGTAGCAGGTAGAAGGGTAGAATCCTGGACTGAGAGAGGGCTGTTAACAGGAGAGGGGTACAAGGGCTTGATGTACTAATGTAGTGGGATAAGACTGTATTAAAGAAAAGGTGGTGTTGGAAGTATGTCTTTTTTAGTGCTTGTGCACAGCCTATCCAAGGTATATTTGGAGAAAAGCCATTTTCCCTCCTCCCCTTGGTCTTCCTCTGAAGCCCGCGCAGGCCAGAATGACAGGGTCCCAACTTATGACTCTTTTTGTGTTGCCTCACTTTTCCTCCCTGGGATCTGTTTTTTTCTAAGCATTGTGCTCTTAGATGTTTCAGCTGCAACAATTTTTATCACGCTCATATCAGGCAGGAAGCCTGATGGTACCTCAGCCTTTCAACCACCGCCTGTTTGATCAGGTGTATAGAGGTAGCAGGGAGAATTCAAATAACTCTATATACAATAGCTATTGTTTCCTCTATCTCCCAACTCCAGAGCTAGAAAAGAAAGATGTTGTTTCCCATCTTTGCTTCTAAAAGCCAGGGTTTTCAAACAGCCTTTTGATCTGACTTTCACTGACTGTCAAGGCAACCGGTTCCTGGCTTGCATACAAAGGGCGCTCGCTCTCCCTCGCCTACTCCAGTCATTAAACTTCAGGGCCTAATTCGCTGCTGTTGTTCGTTTCAGGTTGGGAAACTAATGCTGCCAGGTAAGTTTATAATGCTACTGTGCCATTTTGGTGAAGTTTCATTTCTGCTTTCCAAAGCAACATGTAAAGCCATAGAGAGCTGTGCCTTTAGTATTAATTTCCTAATCAATGAATTGCACCAAGAAAACCATCTCTCGGTCATTTCAATGTGACATAAAGTATGTCTCAAGAAAACCAAAGCATTGGTCATGAGGGCAACGGACAATGAAAAAGAGTGGACAGATAAACACCGTGGCCTTGATGATTTAAAAGCTACATGAATGTGAGAAGTCTGTATCTGATTACTTTAAAGAAATCCATTCCTCTCATCTTCTCTATTCTTTGCTTAGCCTATGGCAAGGGACAAAATTCATCCCTGCTGTAAGCCAACTGAAGTCATTCTGATCTCGCTGTTTTTAATGCTTACTGCTGTGCTTTCTGTATTTATACGAAGAAATAGCATAAAGAAAGAAAAGAGAGAGAAAAATTAGGCAAAGTTACAATAACAAGTGAGATACCAAGCAAAGACTAGAGCGAGAAACAAAACCTTACAGCTCAGCATGGGGTCAAACACACAGAAAAATAGCGGTTTTATCTTTAACTCTCTTCTTCCCTCTTTGTCTATACATTGTCTTGTTAGACTGTCATCAGCTTGCCACCTCACATAGGCCCGCTATATTTTACATCTTAAAACGGTTGAAGGATGAAACTTTGCTTTTAAATAAGGTGGATATACTTCACATAGAATACATGAATTCCAACTAACCTTAATGTGTTTGTGTAAAATACAGGAGTTTCTTAAGGAAAAAGCAGCTACTTCTCTTTGCTGTGGGAAGCTCACTCCATGCCAGGGAACGCCGTGAGACTCCACACTGGAGCTGATGTGGAAGGGACCCTCGCTCTCCGCTCCCACTCTTTGTGAACCAAATGTGATGCTGCTCAAGTTTGTCAAGTCTTTGCATATGTATCTCTTTCTAGATATGTGTGTTTGTAGGTACAAACACGTGTATCTGCCTGTATATAAGTAATGCTTTGAAATTAATAAAGCTACAATCCTGTTGAATCTTCCAAATTTAGGGGCAGAGAAAGGGTAATTTTCAGAACTGCAGCTTCACATAGACATACCTAAATCTTGTTTATAACTTCTTTTTGTCTGGACCCGAATCTCTATGTCTTAGTATCCAAGGTATTTATTTTATATGATAACACTGCTTTGGGGTAAAGCCTGAGATAAAAGTGAATTTTTCTCTCATCCTCCTGACCCTTGCTGCTTAGGGAAGAATAAAATTAAAAGGTTAACTGGCATTGGAAAATCTGACACAATGGACAACGGAAAACTGCAATGTTTCAGGGACTCATTCTGTTAATGAGTAGCAATAAATAGTATCTTTTGTCTTCCTATCTAGTTATTTTGGATAAGCCAGCATTGCCATATACTCTTCCAACTGCAAAGTAGTCTCACTACTGTTGCATAATGCCCGCGCTGGCCCACAGTAAGGGCATGCTGTATGTACACCTGGGGATATCTGATGTATGGATTGCAGCGTAATAAAGAGTTACCCATGTGAACTTGGATTTTAGAAGCAACCAGGTGTGGTAACTCTATGTACTGAGGTTGCAAAACTCATGTAATAAGAAAGATAAAATAGCAACACTGCGTTCATGGCTTGGGTACCATTGCAGTGGCTAGTCAAGGCGTTTGCAGTGCAGCCCTGCCCTGCACAACCCCAGAGCAGCAGTCAGGACAGGTGTAAACCAAGGTGTCCACGGCTGGAGACCTGTTACCGACACACAAAACACTTCTGTATTCTCCCCGGGGTAAAATTCACGCTGTCTGGTTACAGCTGTGTTTATGAGCTCAGCTAAGGGCAGCTGCCCAGATAAATGCATCAAAGCTGAACAAAGACAAAGCTCCAAATAGGGAAGTTGGTGACAATACATAGATAGTGAAAGTAGCTGTGTGCCCAGAGTGCTGGAGAGGAAGATACGGTTGTATAAACAGGGCACTTGTCTTTGAATATAAGGTGGCCCTCTAGTCATCTAATATACTTGCTTAGGAGTAGTCTGCCCTGCTGAGACATTTTAAAGAAGACATTGGTGGATGGCAGCTATGATTTCACCCAAGTGTACCTAAAGAAGCATCCAAATGCAATCCAAGACAATCCTTATAAAAGAGTAGGTTACACAGAGCACTGCAATATTGGTCATGTCAAAAAACATGGCTAAAAACTCCCTTTAAACAGAGACTGGCTCCCTTTCTTTCTCAGGCACATTGTTGAAACTCCAGGCAGGTTCAATTGTTTAACATGAATAGTCCTGGCATTTTAATTATATTTAATATTTACTAATATTGCTATTTCACAGAATCACAGAGTGCTTGAGGTTCAAAGCGACCTCTGGAGGTCGTCCGATCCAGGCTGCTTGCTCAGGCAGGGTGCCCTAGAGCTGGTTGCCCAGGAGCATGTCCAGCTGGCTTTTCAGCATCTCCAAGGATGAAGACTCCCCAGCTTCTCTGGGCAACCTGTGCCAGTGCTTAGTGACCTTCACAGCGCAAAGGTGTTTCTTCATGTTCAGATGGCACCTCCTGTGTTTCATATTTACTACTATTTTTATGCTAATAACCCCCACAGAAGATTCAAAAAGACAAATTTTATAGATGGGGATAATGTGGCACAAAAAGAAAAAAAATAATTGCTAGTCTGGAGCTATCCAGCAGCCGCAGGTCAGTAACAGGTATGGTCTCCTAATTCCCTGCCTTTCTCTCACATGGCTTCCTTTTCCTTCAGAACTTGTGGTGTCTCTTCCTCTACCTGCCCATTTCATCCACCTTCATCAGGGAGCAGGATCGGGCAATGGTCACTACCAGGGAGGTCGTAATAAGAACTGTCAGACTGGCCAATGTCCATCCAGCACAGGACTCTCCTCTATGGTGGACAGCAGCAGATGCACAGGGGCACAACCAAGGCCATGCATAGGCTGAACTTTCTCCTGACAAGTCCTCTTGACCTCCAGCAAACAGCCATTTAAGAACTTCCTGAGGTGACAGTTTCATCCAAATCCCTGTGTACCAATGGATACATTTTCCATGAACTCATCTAAACAGTTCTTGAATCTACTTGTACTTTCGGCCTCCGCAAAATCTTTCACAATATTGTGAACGAGTCTTGTTTGTTTTTAAACTTGCTGCCTGGTCATTTTGTTGAGTGCTCTCTACTTCTTGTATTCCAAGAAACAGTGACTAATCATTCCCTTTTTAGCATCTCCTCAGTAATCATCACTTCCTAGGCCTGTAGTGCATCCAGACCCAGCATCTCTCTTCAAGTTGCAGAACCTAGCCTATTTAGTCTTTCCTCACAGTGCTCTCTTCTGTGTCTTCCCCGCTTCTCCTACATCTATTCTGTAGTGTGGCGAGCGGACCTAAGCAGAGCATTCAGTAACCCAGGGACAACGCAGATCGTGAGAGTGACGCAATGCTGTGTTTAGTTTTGTTCTCAGCTCCTCTCCTCATAACATCTGACTTTGTCGGCCTTGACAAGAAGAAAGGGCATGAAGGAGAAGTCAGAGTGCATCGTCACCTGAGAGTTGCAGACTTGTTCAGGTTGGAAGGGACCGCAGGAGGCCCCTAGCCCAACCTTGTCCTCAAAGCAGGGTCAGCTATGGGGTCAGACCAGGTTGCTCAGGCGGTTCTTGAAAATCTCCAAGGATGGAGACTGCACATCTCTGGCCGATCTGTTCCACTGCTGGGCTATCCTTGTGGGCAAAAGGTTTCTCCTCATACTCGGTGTGAACCTCTCTCATTTCCACTTACAACATTGTCCTTCGTCATCCACCATGCACCACTGTGAAGAGACTAGCTCCATCTCCTTGACACCATTCCTGTAGGCACTGGGGGCTGCTGTTAGGTCCCTCTGAAGCCATCTGTTCTGCAGACCAAACAAGCCCAGCTCTCTCAACCTCTCCTCACAGGGCATGGGCTCCAACCCTGACCATCTTGGCAGCCTCCACTGAAGTTGCTCTAGTTTATCTATGTGTTGCAAGGGGAGGACTGGGGGAAAAAACTGCACATCCTAATCTAGACGAGGTCTAATGAGTGCAAAGTAAAGGGGAATAAGCATTACCCCAAATCAACTGGCCACGCTCCTTATTCTTACAAGCCCAGATGCTGTTGGCCATCCCTGTTGCCAGGGCTCACTGCTGCCTCAGGCTCAACTCACCGCCCACCAGGAGCCCCATGGCCTATTCAGCAGAGCTGCCCCCCAAGCAGTCAGGCCATGGCCTGAATCGCTGACAGGGTTTTTTCACAGAGTCACTAGATGGTTGAGGTTCAAAGGGACAACTGGTCCAATCCCTCTGCTCAAGCATTGTCACCTAAAGCAGGTTGTGCAGGGCTGCGTCCAGACAAGCTTTTGAGCATCTCCAAAGATGGAGATTCCAGAAACTCTCTGGGCAACCTGTGCCAGTGATCAGCCACCCTCACAGTGAAAAAGTGTTTCCTGATGTTCAGCTAAAACCTCCTGTGTTTCAGTTTGCGCCTATTGCCTCTTATCCTGTCACTGGGCATCACTGAAAAGAGCCTGGCTCCATCTTCTTCATACGCTCTTCAAGTATTTGTACACATTGATGAGATCCCCCTGAGCCATCTCTTCTCCAGGCTGAACAGTCCCAGCTCTCAGCTTTTCCTCATAGGAGAGATGCTCCAGTCCCTTAATCATCTTTGTGGCCCTTCATTGGACTTGCTACAGTATGTCTATGTCTCTCTTGTAATGGCGAGCCCAGAACTGGACACAGCACTCCAGTGTGGCCTTACCAGTGCTGAGTAGAGAGGAAGGATCCCCTCCTTCGACCTGCTGGCAACACTCCTCCGAAGGCAGCCCAGGATACCATTAGCCGCCTTTGCTGCAAGGGCACACTGCTGCCTCATGTTTGCCATCCGAGGTGCACAACTTTGCATTTGTTCTTGTTGGATCTCATATTGTTCCTGTTGGCCCATTCCTCCAGCCTGTCTTAAGTCCTTCTGAATGGCAGTCCTGCCCTCAAGTGTACCAAGTGGTCATTCCCCTAACCCCACTTTGTTGTCATCTGCAAACCCGACGAGAATGCCCTCCCTCCCTCACCTCCTCCAGGTCATTGACAAAGATGTTAAACAGGACAGGTCCTCTGCAGTACCTCACTTGTTACCGACCTCCAGGAAGAGTACAAACCATCAGCCACTACCTGCTGAGCCCAACCATCCAACCAGTTTCTTTCTGGACTGAAGAATGCTTAAAATTTGCATCTGAGGGTTTAGGAAAACCTTAGAAGCAGAGTTTGGCCAATCTGCTTCTGAGACTGATCAAGACTGGTTCATGAAGATCTGAGGTTTCAGTTACGCTCATTGTAATCATTACCGCCAGTGGAGGAATTGGCTGGAGGAATTTTCACCTTTGGCTTCCCTTACAGTCAGTGGAGAGAGAGAGTAAGACCCTTATCAAAGGATAACCCATCGTACCCACTCTCATACAGATTTTTAAGACAGATGGGATAAATCACTGAGGGCTATCTGTCTCCACTAAGGAAGGAACTTAAGCAACTAGTTCAGTATTAAACATCTAACTTGCATGCGGCTAAGGTCAGTGAGATGAGCCACACACTTGCAATCTTTTTATTTTAATTCCCTATCTGTAAAACAAGGACGCTAATGCTTTGTTGTTCCTCACATCTATTTGAACTGTCTGTAACTACTAAGTCAGGCTGAAGGGCATTCTGCCCGGTGTCTAGAATAACGACAACTGACATCTTTTTGAGCCTCTCTTATCGGCTTCATGCTACCACTGTTAATGATGAGGGAATGAAAGATGGAGCTTCTAGAGCACATAAATTTTGAGCATCTGCACACAACCAAAAAAACTCACATAGAAGAGGCATGAAGGGAAAAATAATGCAGTGAATTTCCACAATTTCTCATTCTCTCAATCTTTTGAACTGCTGCCAACTTCAAATCTAAACTGCCATATTTCTTATTTTGCTGTTTTTAACAGGAGATAATTATAGCTCATTGTTCCACAGCTTACTGTGTAAAATGCTGAGCAGTACTTCTGTCTATTCTTCTTAGCTCTGAGGAACTTTAACTACTTTTGATTCTTGTGTCCCAGATAACCACAGTTTAGCAGTTAGAAGTTCATTAAAAAGGAGGCCAAACATAGATGAAAATGCCAACAAAAACATGTCTGAAAAGATAGATGAATAAAATGGCAGTGCCAATAGAAACAGGTTTTCTCACACTATTTTTAAACATTATCTAATGAACATTTTATAAACTTTAAGTATATTTGATGAAACAGACTTTCTACAAAGTAATTGTCCTAAGGATGGGGAATTTAAAAATGTAAATGATACTCTGAAGCAGCACCCAATGAGGACACTTTCTGCAAATATCCATGTGTATTTCTTTCATGACCTAGAGTTCAAATTTCTCTACTGTTTTGCACACTATGGAAGTAAGTTTAAACTATAATGCGCAATTAAAATGAAGATGGAAAAAGCATGTTTGAGTTGCACTCCTGCACTTTTCCACAATTAGGAAAGCAACAGTTCCCTTGGGTTTTCCTTCTTTGGCTGTGAAGGAAAATGGCTGGTTAGTATTTCCAAAACATTTCTGTGCTATTCCACGACATCAATTAGCTCAACAAAAGGAGGTTCCTTCTCCCATTCTTTCAATCCAAACTCCAACTGAAAAACACATCATTAGAAAACATTCTTTTAGAGGTTCCTCAATTCTTCTGTTTTCATTTGAAGTTTTCCACATTGAAAGGATGCTCAGATGATCCCTTCTCTCAGTTTGAACTTTGCTAATGAGAAGGTCCTCGGCTTTTTTTTCTTCTCTGTGGATGGGTAGGGAAAAAAACAGTGCTTTTCTTGCTAGCAGAAAAACAGGGTGGATGAACAGGGCACCAGAATCTTAGATTAGGACAGAGATTCATCACTGACAGATAGGACAAAGGTCAAATAATTTCTTCCTAGAAAATATCTAAAACAGTGAAGCACATTTGGAAGCACAACTTGCAACCAAAATTCCTGGCCAGGTCACAGCAGTAAAATTTATTTTCCAACATTTAAAACTAACTCTAAAATACTAAAGAGTTATTAGTAAGCTTTGTGTTTTGTAGCACTGGTTGAAGAAGCCTAAGAAGCTGGCAGAGTCAGGGCTGGCAAACAGGCAGCAAGGCAGGATGATAACCTGCGCAGGGTAACAAAAGTGTGCCTCTGTGTCAGCAGGCACACTTCACAGGCCAGATGTTTGTGGAAACACGCATTCACTGGAGCCTGAAATAATTGTTCAGAGCACAAAGTAGGGCAGTTCTAGTAGAGATACGGGCTCAGTAGCCACCACCTCTGCTAGGGCACTGGCTGGCAGGAAGAGGATACAGATAACCAGTGGTATGACTATCTGTTATGAGGGGAACAACTTTTGATTTGCCAGAGGCAGCAAATATCGCCATGAAAACTGTTGTTCACCCATTCCTAACAGTTTACAGCATTGTTTGCAATGTATTCCAATGAGAACCTGATGGTCATTCAGAGCTACAAAACGAGCCTCTGTGTTTGTTCCTGTTATGCTATGGACTGATAAAAAGAGACAAACATAAAGTTCTTGTTAAAGAATACAAGAAAACCAGAATGTTTTCTTTAACACATCAGAGGCCTGACATTGTACCAAGGACCACTGACTAAATTTGTGTTTGTTTTATAGGAACATGTTTTGGTGAGAAAAATATCTGGACTTACATTGATTGGTCCTTGTTTAATTTTATATAATAGGAATGGCTAGGCACTGCACAGAGAACCAAGCAGGGTATGATGCAAATCTTTAAGGAGACGGAAAATCACCCATATGGTAATTATTTATTATGGAGATGTTCAAAAGCATGCAACTTCCACTAAAAATGCCAGGAGTTGAGTTCATAAGTTCCCTGTACCTTCAAAGCTTTTTCTCTTCTAGTGTCATGGAAATTGAAATTGTTTCTACGTTTTCTTTTTAACTGCTGCAGAACTTGAGGAATAATGGTCCAACTCCAAACTGCTGTGCTCACATGAACCAAAACAGAAAAAGAAAAAATCCAGTGAATGTGAAATGTCAAACAGAAGAGAAACAGTCATACAAGTACATAAGATATAAAAAATGAGGCTAGAAATTTTATCTGGCTATGTGGTCACCTTGGTAACTTCAACAAAGAGCCCTTCCAGATTGATTTTGAGCCAACCTAGTGCTTTTCTCTTATTAAGTAACTCCAATGATTTGTAGTCCTGTTTGTATGCTATTTCCTCCTATTTTAAACTTCACAGGATCAGTGAAATGCTACCTCAGGGATACTTTCTCTCTGAAGCACAAGAGGCTTAGCCAACCTGTTCTGCATAAACATCTGAAAATACACAGATCAATTGATTTACCAAAGGCAGTACAGCATCTAACTTGTCCATTCCTTCCTGTCCTGAGATAGTAAAGATTAGAGACATGAGATGCATTTATTATGTTTTCCCTACGTTTCAACAATCGTCATAAAAATGCAGTTCTACTAAGTCTGTAGACTAACATCCAAGGAGACTTTGACTCCCTGTGCTTTGCCATCACAACAGGGCTTTAAGGTATGAAAGCTGATCAGGTAAGCAGTCAAATCCCACTGGGTTTTCTTCCTCCCATTTCTGAAGGGCAGTCAGGTAGATGTGTAATGTGGGACTGAAATAAAAGGGACGGCTCCAAATTTTGTAAAGTGAGACAGTCCTGTTCCTTTTTTAGGGCCTGAACTATAAAGAAATAGGATAGGTATCTCTTCTTGATACTTTTGTATGGCACCTCCCATCCAAAAGTATCTCAGGGACAGGTGAATGCTTTCACACACTTCTGAGAGCCTGAAGCTCCCCAGGTGGAGTTCTGGGGCTGTGATCTGAGACAGCTGTAAGGACTAACATACGTAGCTGAAGCTGCAGGGAGAGGCAGCAGAAGCAGGCTACTCTTACCTAGATCAGAGCTAGCTAAGTACCAAAGATCTACTCTTGATTTAAAACAAGGCCTGTGATGTCTTAAACAACCACAGTTTGTCGGGATGATGGCCAAGCCAGCGTTTCCAGTGCCGCCTGGAAATCTGATCTGCTTCATGTACCAATTAAAGAACATTCTTTGTGCTCCAGTGTCCCAAACTGTGCAGCCCTGACAGTCTCCTAGCTCTAGCTGGTTGGGCAAACTGCACTAGGAGCACATCTGATTTGAACCCACCATTCAAAACATGTGTCTTCGTCTTCCTTGTGTCTCATCTCCCTGACACCTGATCACCACCATGACCAAAAAATTTGATCACTCACAGGTGAATCAGACTGAGCAAGGGACTGACCTCCATCTGACAGTTTTAAAAGCTCTTGTTCGAGGAAAAATACATGTCAACATTGATTTGAGCTTCTCTGGAGTAGCTGAAAGGAGATCTTCTGTCTTCCCATGGTGTCTATTCCAAAGCTGAGGAAAAAAACTGCAGACCATGAATGCAGCTGAAACAGGCACATCTGTATCTTTGCCCGAACACTACACTGAGCCCCTATTTTTACCCACTGTTATAGCTAAGATGGCTGAATTACAAGGTCACGTATTTTGCTGAAGGCCATATCATGAGTCATTTGATTAAAACTCTGCCCTTCCTGGCTCTCAGTTCTTTGCTCTACTCATTAGTACACACAATGTAATGAAATGTTGGAATATCCCCAGAAGGGAGTCTTGCTTAGACCACTTCCTCTGTAGTTCACTACCACAGACCTCAATTCTTGGCTTGGGCAGCTTTCCAGCTGAACTACATGATGCAAAATAACATTTTAAGTTAAATTTCAAGTGGGATAATGAGGAGCTACAGAACTTCAACATTGTTCTAAATTTAAACAAAATAGCAGGAGGAATTTTAGAGAGTATTCAAGAGAGTAAACAGAATGGAGGCTAAGCAAATACATAGTGGACACTATTCACCCTTCCTATTATCCATCTTGACAAGCGTTCTTTGATGCATTTAGCAACTTATGACCTCCCTCCGTGCCTTTATTTCAATTTTTAGCAAAAAGCCTTTACCCAGCTCTCTAACTCAGGATAATTGAAAACTGAAAAGCTAGTAAAATTAACCAGCTGTGCTGACTGATGAGAAATCATTGATAACATTAGATACCTTATTAAAGTTGCATTAAAACTCTTCTATTTAATAACACAGTTTAAGGAAGGGTTCATTTTATAAACTCATAGGGTGTTGGAATGAAAGATGTGATATTTCCCATGTAACCTCATAAATTCTCTTGCTAGTCAGTCTCGAGCCTATGAGCTCTAATAAAATTCTCATGAGAACGCAGTATCCGTCCATAAAAACTCCTGAACCCCCCATGGGAATCGGCTGGTTTAGAAGGGTTCAGAGGTTCAAGCCTGTGGTTTATTTATTAAAATTTTCTCAGTAAATATATCATGGTATAATAGATAACAACCACACTGTTCTGTGCTAGTAACATCCGTCTTCCATAAAATACATGAAAAGTAAGCTTCAAAAATAGGAAGGAAGAAGAACCTTGAGTTGCATTTAAATGTGGCTGCACTGAACCTTTTCTCAAAAAGAGGCTGAAACCATAAACAAGAGTGACAATTTGCTTCCTTATTTTTCTCCTCACAAAACCACTGTTATCAGAAGCAGCTAAAATGTTGCTCTATGCAAAGCTATAAAAAGGGAATTCAGATCACCTGAGCTTTTAATAGACTGGGCTGAGGTTAGACACTTATAGTTCCAAAAAATGATAGTGACTTGGAAACAACATAGCTGTAGTATTATAAGTGTGAATCTGATCAGGAACACCATGTCCATGCTGGAAATACAAGCACTTTGTATAGTCTGTGGTTGAAGGCTCTGAACCAATTTTATGTCCTCCCTCTATAAAGCTTCTGAACCAACCCTACAAAAGAAAAGTGCAAACTCCTTCCCTTGGAGCCAGTGAAAAGCAATAGGAATGTGACAGACAACGGTAGCTTCTGTGAGGCAATATTGTACCCAAGAATTGCTCAGATACTCTAGTGATGAGTTTGATAGCTAATTGGTGTCAGACTAATTATTCTAACACTGGATCCACACAGTCATTTCCATCATAAAAGGCTCCTTAGGGAGGAAAAGTATCACTAAAATCCAAATAGATCTTTTTTTTCTGTTGGAAAGCAAAACCAGTTGGTCTAAATCCTGTGGTGTTGTCCTGAAGAACAATTTCACCCTAAGAAAGAGTAAGTCTTTCATAGAAGTTTAATGGCAGGTCATTTCAGGCCTTTAGAGGCAGGCTTTTGGGATGGCAGGAACAGGGAGTTGACATGTATTTGACAGATGGACCACTCAGTGGATAAGGAAATGGCTGGCTGGTTGCACTCAAAGAGTTACAGTCAACAGCTTGATGTCCAAGTGGAGACCAGCAACGAGTGGCGTTCCTCAGAGGTCAGTATTAGGACCAGCGCTGTTCAACACCTTAGTTGGCGACAAGGACAGTGAGATGGAGTGCACCCTCAACAAGTTTGTGATGATTCCAAGCCCTGTGGTGTGATCGACACGCTGGAGGGAAGGGATGCCATCCAGAGGGACCTTGACAGGTCTGAGAGGTGGGCCTGTGCGAATGTCATGAAGTTCAACAAGGCCAAGTGCAAGGTCCTGCACACGGGTCAGGGCAATCCCACGCACAAGTACAGGCTGGGCAGAGAACGGATTGAGAGCAGCCCTGCAGAGAAGGACTTGGGGTGTTGCTTGACAAGAAGCTCGACACAACCTGGCAATGTGCACTTGCAGCCCAGAGAAGTCAACTGTATCCTGAGCTGCATCAAAAGACGCATGACCAGCACCTTACAGCAGCCTTCCAGTACCTAAAGGGAGCCTGCAAGAAAGCTGGAGAGGGCCTTTTCACAAGGGCATGTAGTGACAGGACAAGGGGTAATGGCTTTAAACTGAAAGAGGGTAGATTTAGGTTAGATGTAAGGAAGAAGTTCTTCACTGTGAGGGTAGTGAGGCACTGGAACAGGTTGCCCAGAGAGGCTGTGGATGCCCCATCCCTCGCACTGTTCAAGGCCAGGTTGGATGGGGCTTTGAGCAACCTGGTCTAGTGGAAGGTGTCCCTGCCCATGACAGGGGGGTTGGAACTGGATGATCTTTAAAGTCCCTTCCAACCCAAACCATTCTATGATTCTATGAAAGTCACCTTCCTCCCAGCTCTATAGCCATCTGCCAGCTTCCAGCTCTGAAAATGAACAGGCAGATGGTCACAGCTCTCCTGGTCCAAAAGACAATGCTTCATGCAGGCGTGCAGAGCATTGCAGCCCCAGCACGCTGCGGGACCTAGGGCTGACAAAACCACCGTTACTTTAAGGTGCCAGGGCTGAGCATGCCATAGGCAGTCTCCACCTTCTCTACTTAGCAACTTGCATATCCTCCACTCTCTTCCTGGTACTTCTATATTAAGAGAAAATGTGAGAGGAGGATGCTATGTGGAAGGGGTGGAATACACTTGCATATTCCCCGCCTTGCCTCTCTGGGACACAAATGCATAGCTTTCATACTCAGCTGCTCTGCGGCCCATATTGCATCCCATACTCATCTCCCCATTCCCTAACGCTGATGTGGTGTTTGCCTATAAAGAGCACAAGGCTGCGTAGCAAATGAGCCATTAGTTTCATCCCTGTGTAGTCTGCGTGTATGCAGATCCTGCCTAGAAAAATGGACTTTGTTCTGATTTCTGCCAACCATCCACTGAAATGAAAATGTGTTTTACTTTTTATTCTCAAACAACTCCAAGCAAGTTCACAGGCTTCCTTCACTTACCATAACGACACCTTGAATATGTTCAGAAAATTTGCTTAGCTTGGATAATAAAGTTCTGGCTTTGTATTTCAAAGCAGTGTACTTCAAATCCTGCTGGGACTGCATTTTTATTAAAAATTCTCTGTATCTTCCCCTTCTCTCCATGTGAGCTCGGCACATGTACAGTATTTGAATGCCTGGATTAGAAAGATAATTAACAAAAATATTCAAACAACCTCTTTTTTTCCTGGAAGAAGCCGAACTTACTCCATGTGTGTGTGTGCTCATGCATGTGACAGAGCTGGTTTCCTTCACACTGACACACCCAATATATGTTTAAATAGAAATGTGTATGTAAAATTCAACTGTTCAACATGTAAACTAACCATTAAAAATCTTTCTTAATTTCTTAACGGAACCAAGAGTTTGATCCTACACATAGTATACACTATTATTTACTGTTAACCAGCTATAGCTGTGCACATACAGGAAGTCTGCAGGCACAGTACCTTTACACATCTATACATCTTTTCTCTAGAACAGAGCTGGCATTTGCATTTGTCAAATGATTTACACCATATGGATAAGAGAAAGCAAGGGAATATAGCATTCATTGACTTTTGCAAAGTAGAAACTAGATCTGTATTCCATTTTAGCCCACTCAAAATCCTAAGGCTTTAGGGAAAGCTTCTGCTTGCATTTTAGCTCCAGCAGTAACAGTGACCTGTAATTTACATAGCATATATTTTGAAAAAATCTCAAACTTACAAGGATTTACAGCCAACAGTGAACTGCAGAGATGGGGGAAGTAAGTTTGTGACATAAAGACAAGCCACAGAAGTGAAAGATAAAAGACCAAGAATACTGTATTCCCTTGAAAAATGTACAGGATAATAGATAGACACGCTATAAATTATCCTTCAGCTTGTAAAAAATGTCAGGAGACCTTAAATACCTACAGATGGTCAGTGCCTCCATTTTCAATTACCTCTGACAGATGGCCCTTCCCTATGGCCCAGCACTGATACGCCAAGAACAGCGATTAGAGATTGACTCAGAAGCAAGAGCGGTGCCATACTTTGCAGCTGTATTTATAATCAGACCCGGAGTTTTCTTTGCATGTCTATCTGCAATTCAAAAACGCCGCCTGAAGACATATTGAAACAACAGCAGTCACATAGCTCTATCTCCTCACCCTGATTTACCACCATAAATCATGCTGTATTGAAAGAAAATGCTATTCATTGGTTACATTAAGACCCCAGAACTTATCTGTGTCCTTTCTAGAAGCTAACAGCTCTTCATACACTCAATGCATTAAATTATCAATGCAACTCTCTTCCATTCCCAAAAGTTGAGGATTCTGTTATAGATCAAATCATCAGTTAAACTATTGGCCAGTAATCACAAAACCTGAGCCAACTGCTGACAAACCAAATCCATAACTGGCATTTATACTAAATTAATCATGTAACACGTGGCATTTGTTAGCACTTTACCACATTGTACACAGTCTGGTTATTTCCTGACTCCAATTCCAGTTTCAATCACGGCTCTTCATTTTATGTAAAACATCCAAAAAATAAAACGATCCAAATGTCTTTATCACCTCAGAAAATGTAAACTGTGGGAGTGTGAAATGTAAATTCTTCACCATCCAGTAAAGCACCAGGCCCAGATGGTCTCTCTGCAGATTTTTTCCAATGATCCAATTTGCTGCTTCCGTCCCATTTATGATCCTTTTATTGAGAATCATAATAGGTGTTCAAAAGACATTTAGTAAAGCAACTGTTAATTTTATTTTTGGATTTTGGAGCCTGAAGAGAGTCTGGAAATAGGTTTGCTTGCCCACTTATCATTACCTTCAACCGTGTGGGATGCATCCAGAACATCACAACTCTCTCTGGTTTGAGCAGTGTCAGCCACGTGGCTGCAAGCAGCTGCTTGGCCATGCCCCTTGCTCTCCCTGCTCCTGTGGCCCACGTGCCTCCCAAGGATGGCTCTCCCTATGGACCTGATGGGGATGCACAGCCCACCCACCTTGACAAATGGCATAGATAATGTCACCTGTGAAGATAAAGATGTGTCCAAAGTGCGTGTGTGTCTGTGGATCAAACACACCAAACTGCCTGGCCAGCATTTACCCCAAATTATCATGTTACAGAAGATGACCATCAGCCAGATTAAACAGTTACTGCAGAATTACAAAGAGACTTGACACAAAGCAGGAGTCAGACTGAAAAGAATTATAAAAGATGCAGGAAGACTCTTAACAGGAGGGAGAGACCTTGGAGGGAAAACAGCTTTCTCAAAGGTGTGGGGTTCAGCCAATAATTTGTAGGGAGCTGCAGGAGTCTGCATAAAGGTAGAGGACCCCCATCTCCCGCAGGACGTGTGTGTAAACAGGGAGACCTGCAATCTTTGGGAAGCGGGCTTGTTTTTGTAACCCATACTGCCCACGAGTGAGGGGGGGGCGTACAACTCTGCACGTGTGTCCATGTGTTTCTCTGTGTGTGTATGTGTACACTAAGAAGGCTTTGGGATTAGTTATAGGAGACTGTTTAGAAATTTCTAGTATGGATTGCCTATTGTATTACTGCTCTTGTATGCATAGTTCACTGATTACTGGTTAATTACATACCATCAATAAAGCAATAAACTGCTTTGATCCGTATTTATTTTAAACTATGTGAACTCAGCAGTTTTTCCCCACAATGTCTCACAAGCTGCTGAAGCAACCAGCGGTCTCTGTAGCACAAGGATTTTATGTTTTCTTCCAGAGCACTGACACTGAATAAATTCATGTAAAGAATAAATTCATGTTTAGTGAATCACATCTAAATACAGGTGAGATCCCTTAAGTGCATGCAGTATTTTTCTCAAAATAATTATTTTGAAGAAAGACATTACACATATGGTTATTTCAGACCTATTTCCAAGGAGTTTATACACAGATTTTACATGGTTAGCATTCGTAATTAAACATGCTGTTATGCTTCAATTTGGGGATCAGAACTCACTGTTTGCACCATATTTTCCCTTTGAGTTGTCTGTGGAAAGAATAAACTGGGCTGGATTTGGATCTCAATTACCACAATCTGACAGAGAAGAGCCTTAGCTAAGCCCCACTAAAGAATAAAAATTGTAACTCTACCAGTGGTTTTTTGCATGTTGCAGAGTTTCACTAATCCTATAGGTTTGGGGGTTTTTTTGGTAACGTCAACTCAGAATTTCCTTTTTCTGTAAGATAGACAAATCTTTTCAATTTTACCCATTTAATCGGCCTGGCCAATTCTCCCTCCTTCCATAGCTGTAATAACATACTCTAGTATTCCCTAAAGCATGTTTTGCTGTGCATGCCTGGATATGCAGCCAGTGCTAATTTGCTATAACCCTGCTGTCCTGACTTTCCCAGACTGCACTGATACAAATGTAGGCAGCTTGGTCCAAAGTGTGGACTTTGTGATAGCCTCACAACCCTGAATATTGCCCAGCATTGATGCACTACCACTGACAGCAAACTCTCCACACATCTTCCCAGTATGGATTGGGCATAAGCAGGCAATCAATCAGGAAGGCTCTAACACTTATCAAACAATGAACTTTGAACAACTTGGTAAAGGAAACAAACAAACAAAAAAAATCTATTTCTGGGCTGAGATTGTAGCTGGATATCCCAGCCAAAGATAATTGTATTTCACAAAATTGCAAACCTCACATGAGGGTTTATAGTGGAAAAACACTGGCAGGCCATTGCCTGCGGCATTGTATTCACAATGCTGTAATTATAGCCTTACCATAACGAGCATAACTCTGTGGTCAGAAAGATGGCAAGAATATGATATTTTTCCATGGAATACTTCTTCCTTCATAGGTGCTTGGCTTGAAATCTGGAGTTTAAGTTGCAGTGTTGCTGGCATTATTTTTCTCACATTTTCATTTTTGGGGGCTGATCTATATAATTGCTTTAACTTGGCTTCTCCTTGTAGGTGTACAAATGAAAATTACTTCAGTCTTTCCAAGCTTGATTAATTGCACGTAAAAGCAGACGTGTAAACACTTTCTATCATTTGATGTTTCTAATCCTCCCTTTGCACCCACAGTGATACTCCTTTGGGTATTATCAGCCACAAAAAATGAAGATAGCTTTTTTCTTTTATTTCAAATTAGGTCACTGCTGTTATTAGGCGAGATCCCTGAGGTCTCACTGAGCTGTGGTCCTCCAGGCTGGCTTGGCAGGAGACATACCATAACCCACGCTGCCTGATAACAACCACCATGAGATACCAGTCTTACACCCACTGGGGCCTCCTTTACCACATGGTTGTGGAAAGTTTCTGGCTCGTCTGCACTGGAGTAGCAGCAAAAAAACCCTCAGCAGAGACCAAAGATCTGGCTCCATAATCAACCAAGCATGAAATATAGTGCTGTCTAACATACCCTCGTGTATCTAAGTGTGGGATGAGCTTTGGAAGGGGAAGGAAAACAATGTTTGAACTGCTAAAAATGTTACTTCTGATAGGTCTAAAAGGTGGGTTGGTAATTACTGGAGGCTGCTGAGTAGTGGGTAGTCCTCCTTATTGGAAGTCCCAATTCTAATAAGTTCTGAAGAAGAAACAAGATCAGAATCTCACTGGGAAAGTGCTGGAACAAGAACATTGCTTTGAGAGCCCAAGCCTGTTCACCACTTTTTCTCAGCAGTACTTGTGTAAGCAGTACTTCTGATGTTAATGTGATTATCCAAAGGCAGAAGGAATACTCATACAAATAAGGGCTGGGATTCATGCCTAGTAATCTGTCTAATCTGGCACTCTCTCTCCTTCAGCTGCACTAGATGTTTTCCAGCAGAAGACTCTCAAATATTATATCCAAAATACACCGATATCCTGGGGGAAAAATCTATCATAGCTTACGAAATCTTTCCTGGGACATGAGTATTCATCAAGTTCCGTGCAGACAGAGCAGAAGGACCCCAGTGGAAAAGTGCAACATCAAGAGGGCTATAGTTTAGTCTAAGGGCCCCTTTCTAATAACTAATACTATGTGAATTGTCCTAAACCAGCATGTTTCCTCAATAGGGTACAACACAGTGCTAGTGATCTAAGCATCAGGTTTCAGCGAGGAAAAAAAACCCTGAGATATCACCTTCAAAAAATAAAATACAAACTCCTACCAACACCACATTTGTCTTCACACACCTGTGGACAGAAAACCAGGGCCCTGAAAAGAACACGAGGCATGCCCTGGTGGGTCAGACCAACATCTAGCTATCCCCAGTATCCTTTCTCCAGTAACAAGAGATGCTATTTAAAGAGAACATGCAAGCAGGGCACATACATTTCCTTTGTTCTCCTCCAGCATCCACAATCATTGTGTTAGGGATGTTAGGGAGCACATCCCTACTCATTCTGTGTAGTATCTCTTTATGAACCTGTAGTCCATTTAATCATTTAGTCTCCTTTCCAGTCTGCTGACCTATCTGCTTCCAAAACCTCTGCTAGCAGCAAATTCCACAAGTTCACCATACCTGCTACATTTAAAAGTATTCCCTTTTATCTTTTCTAAACCAATCTCCTATTGGTTTCAATGAGCGCCCCTTAGTTCTAGTACTGCAGGATTTGCAGAACAAAAATCTGCATTCATTCTACCACTGCCTTGATTTTATAAATCCTGATCATAACCACTCTCTCTAAATTGAAGCTCATGATGTGGATAGCCTCACTCCCTTCTATTTGCTGCCTGACAGTAAGGCATGTGGCTTTGAGCAGGACTGTCCCTCTGCCTTTCACTCCCCTCTTGAACACATGAGCAAGGATCAGCTCTCTAAGACTGCAGTTCCAGAACAGAAATGCCAATAGTGAGCTAAATTATCTGATTATTTATCATCATGGCTCAGCACAGAGTTCACTGAATGCCAGAGGTGGTTCAAGGAAGGGACTGAAATGGGGAAGCCAGCAATTGAAATAAGGTATTGCAAAATCACAGCTTGAGACACTCTCTATGTACCCCATAAAAGCTAGGATCTCGCAGACCTCTTCCTTCGGGGAGGGATGTTGTATTTTACTTTCCTTTCTTTTTTGGTGTGAGAATGATCTGAAGGATGCTTATGATTTGGATACTCCTGACCATAAGCTTGCCCATACTGGACCTGAACAAAGGTCCAGCTAGCTCATGCTCCTGTCTCAGTCAATGGCTGCTGGTAGGAGAGAAACAGCAAGAACAGTGGGCACGAACTGATGTCTAGGAAAGATTAAGGACAGGGCATGCATATATGAACTTTCATCCTAAAACTTTCCTAGCTTCAAATTATTTTTCAGCCCAGGAAGCTGCCTTGGGGCATATACAGGTTTTAGGTATGCCTCGGTGTATCTGCTAGAAATTGGAAAGGGCAAGGGATCCTGTGCCTCTGTCCTTCAGTGAGCTGTTGTCTAGAAAACTCTTGTGTCTCAGTGTGTGCAGCTGAAAACAGACCCCTCTGTACCAAGCACATAGTAGTGAGAGGTATCAGAGATCTGATGTCTATCACAGGATGACAAATATTAGGGAAAGGGTCTGAAAATATACACACACACAAAAATGCCTCCTCCGTCCCTAGAAACTTTCATCTTCATGAGTTGTTTTTAATCAGCTGAAAACATCACACAATGATGAACAAGCCACTTCAAATGTCTCTGAAATCCTTTGGGATTTCACTCTGACTTCCTGAACCGCTTTAAAATCCACATACTTATTAAGAAAGATGGGAAATTTGGGATATCTCAGAAGCAGAGCACAGCTAGCGGCCCTAATCTGGATTTGTTTAGACCAAGGATTCCTGAGATACTGAAGAGAAAAAGCTCCATTTCTTCAGGAGATGGAGTCTCAGCTTTTGAGAGCTCAGCTAGGAAAACTAAATTGCTACACTGATCAGAACCCAAGGCAGTTTAATCACTCGCTCTTAACATCTGCTACAGCCCTTTGATCATGCCTGGTGGGCAGAAACAGTTTTACATATGCTCTCCCAAATCACTGCATATCACAATCACATTCTTCCATTTCATTCCCATTAATCTCTCCAATATTAAATGTAGCTAGAACCTAATTTCGCTGGAGGCCTCACACTAAAATCATGGATATTGTCAGCTCACAGTAAAATTGGGTATTGTCAGATTCCAGGGCCCACAGGTAGGTTTCTGTGGGCATGTACCTTATTTCAGTGTTTGCTGGCTTGCAGAAATGCTAGTTTGTTGGATTCAGCATCTGGGAAGATTCCTGAGATACCACCAACCAACCATAATTCTGAGTTGCATTTCACTGAATTTACCAAGAATTTCAGTCAGTGCCATACCATAATGCTTTCTCACAGGCAAAGTTGCCTGAAAAGTCAGAGGAAATGCACAGCTTCAGGTTGTCTCACTCCTTGCTGATGCCTGCAGCGGCCTTCCCCAGCCTCCCTCCCAGTCATGCAGTCCCAGCTCTTCCTTTCTGCCCTGATGCTTGCTAGACCCTCCTGACTTAACTAATTGAAACAAATGACTGATGGAGCTAATCCAGCAGAAAGCTATGTATTTTTCTGCCTGGTTATCTTTCTGCTGGACTACTGAGTTGACTCAGCCATCGAGGACTGTAGAGAAGGAGAAAACTCATCAATTACTGCACAAAATAAGGGACTGGAAAGCAGAATTGGAAATGAAGAGGCCGTTTTGGCAGCAGTGAGCTGTTAAATTTGAGACCATCTCCTGTGAAATCACCGCCCAAGAACCTATCTCTTTTTCCTTTGCAGGCTTTAGTCCATGTTCATATACGTTTAGTTCACAAAAAAGGCCTTAGTTTGTGTGGCTGTTTATTAATGTATATGTTCTGCCAGATTACTTCATGGTTATTCTAAAGAGCAGTATCACTGCTTTTTACTATTTCATTGAATTGCCAGGGATGATTCTGGATCTAAGTTTCATACTAAATTTTCAAGGAAGTGACACCTCGGGACTGAAGGGTATTGACACATAAAGACAGCCCAATGAGGCTGTAGATCAGGCTCCTCAGCCTTTTAAAACAACCTTCTATTACTTCAACACCACTGTCCTTCTCATTGCTTATGTATATATGAAAGCTTACAGAATTTATTTCTAAGTCCCCTTTTTGCACCGGAACATGATAAATGACTTTTTCCTTATTTAACTACAGAGTATTAAACCAGAGACCTCTGAATTGGCATCTTAAAAACTGTATTTTGCTCCTTTTCCATAGTCCCACCTGATGAAAAGAACATCTTTTGCACAAAAATCTTCCAGAATTACAGCTGTCTCAAGGTACTTAGCTGCTCCTTTTTCCCCCACTGAGGACTTCTTCTTCTGTCTCTGGTATTTCAGAGGCACTCTTCCATTCTGGTATCACATTGTGTTCTGGGATAGCAGTTAGCATTAAATCTTACTTGAAGCTTACAACTGTGAGTAGCCTTTAGTGTTAAAACAGGAAGACCAACAAAAACCACAAACAGCTTACAGCAGGAGAGAGGTCTTTTATGCGATTCATCCTGCCAACACCCTCTCTAACAACAGGTAGCCTGGGCAGAAATGTTCAAGGGGAGGGAGCTGGGCTGCACTACACAAGCCCCTTAGAGGCTTCTTGTTTTATACAGAACACTAGCAAAACAAGGCACAAGCTCAGCCTTTTCCTGGAGAGTGCACACATGCAGATGTGAATGCAGGTGGGCCTAACAAAAGGTCACACGTGATCAACATTGGTGGAATTTTCTCGGGGCTGGGCTGTACAATTTTAAGAAGCCTCCACTCAACATTTTTAACCCTCAGGTCACATTTTCATGAAGATGGAAAAATATATCCCTGAAACTAAAGCAATTTACTTGCCAAATTTGAAAGCTGTTTTTCCAAACCAGAGAGATGCTAGAGGCTGTTCAGTGAAATGGTTATGTTTATAATGGACAAAACCATGTATTCTCCCCTAAATTCATCCTCGTAGTTGGCTTGATTGTTGTAAATGGAACTTTCCAAAACCAAATCAAACAAATCATAATACAAAACAAAACAACCAAAACAAGCTAAAATAAAACAGCTGGAAGCAGACACCCAACAGGGGAAATTTCAGCTCAGACTGGCAGTTATGAACAAAAACTAGAAAATAGTTCTGAATAGTTCTGAAAACTAGAATAGAAAGCGCTTAGCAACATTAACACTAGCTTTGCTGCTAGCTCTGTTATACCTCACTGTTAGGACTGAGGGGTTTGATTTATCATGCTACCAACAAACTAATTTAGTGAATTCTCCTCCCATTAGAAACCTCCCATGGGAGACTACCTGTGCTGTAAAATACAACAACCATTTCACATCAGACAATAGTTTAAGTAACAGCTTAGGAAAAACAATACCAAATACTTTTTGTAATTGAAAATGGAAGGGAACATAACAAGCAGCATATAATTACGTGAATTCAAATTTAGCCCAGACTTCAGGGTTATCCAGTCTACTTTAGTGAGGAGTATCATTGAATCAGTAACCACAACTGGTCATTATCCTAGAGGTGCCAAAAGACACTGTATTTGTTGTGCTTTGGAGCCTCGTCAAATAGAATTGCATGGTTTTGCTCCGTTTAATCCACTGTTTATTTTACTGTGCTTTTCAAGAGCCGCAAGTCTCAGAATACTCCATAAAGAAATCCAAGATTTCTGGATTTCAGCTTATGAATCTGCTTTTGGTTTGCATTTTGGAGCTGTCCTGCCCTCAAGTGTCGTATGTTTGTTTTCGAAAGTTCCTGTACCTTCGTCTTCCTTCCCACAGACACTGGAGAGATAAGGAGAATGGTGTTTTCCACTGAGTAGACAGACTTGGACAGCTCACATGGAGTGGGCTTGTGTCACAGCAGTTAAATGCTAACAGAAAAAACAAATGGAACGTTAGGAGTGGAAATTAAATACGTTAACCCTAATGAGAATACTCATTCGCTTTCCAGCAAGCTCTTTGGAGCGGAAAACTCCCACACCTTTAAGCAAAGAAATCTAAAGGAAACACAAGATTTTGGCAGGGATTTTTCAAATGACCCCTGAAGAAGGCAGGTATCCAAGTCCCATCACACGGCATTGTGCATCTCTCCCTGTCATGGCCATGTTTATGCTCAGCCTGTTCATGGGAACGAGAAGCGTGGGGAATGTCACAGGCAGGCACCCCTGAATTACCACTGAAGGATACGTCCTGCGCTGGTCAAGAATGGCTCACTTGAGAGAAAGCTAAAGAAATACTGCAGAGGGTGACAAAATACGGACACAAATAGCTTGTAGTGGAACAGCTCCAGCAAACAGGGCTAGCAGACAAGAAGTCAAGGTGTTACAATAACCACGTCAAGCAGTTTCATATATTAGCTACGGGTGTCGTATCCGAGTCCTGGGGTTCGTGCCTGTTCGTTTCTCCCAACAAACAGGTAACACCAGCGTTCGGTCTACACGCCTGCTCACCTGACTGCATGCAGGCAGCCCTCGAGGTTTCAAAGATGCAGGTGAAGAGAAAGAAGGAGAGAGGAAGGGCCCCGTGTGTGAGGGGTGCCCGGCACAGCAATGAGCGCCCGTGGCAGGGTGTCTCTGGGGTGCCGCAGGCAGCAGACCCTCGCCCCTGCCCGGGTCTCCACAGGACGCGCGCCCTTCGGGGACGGGGGTACTCTGCGGGATTTTTAGGCAGGGCAGGATTTTTAGGCTGAAAAGGCTAAAATAAGCCACGGGATCTTCCGGCTGCCCGTGGAGCCCTGTCAGACTGAGGGCGGGACAAGGAGTCTCAAGAGGCGGGAGGCGCCAACCCCGGAGCTGGGCCCTGCCGCCGAGGGGCCCCGACAAACGCGGTGCGAAGCCCCCGCTGCCCTGCGCCAGCGGGGGCGCGTCTCCCCGCCTCAGCCAAGCGCCGCAAAACGCCGCTCCCGCTCCGCCATCACGGCGGCAGGCGCCCTCCTTCCCCTTCTCCGGGGCGCAGGCCCGCCGAGGCGGCAGAAGCCGGGGAGGGCGGCGGGGAGGGCGGCCGCCTCGGCGGGACCGCGGCGCCGGCTCCGCGACGCCTCACGGTGCCCGCCGGGCGCTGGAGGCGGGGCCGGCGGAGGTCGGAGGGCGGCGGGGCGGGCGCGGCGGGACGGGGACGAGGTCTGGCGGGGCGGCGGCGGAGGGGGGGGGACGAGGTACGGCAGGGCGGCGTGAGGGGCGCCGAGTCCCGCGGGGCCGAGCCGAGCCGGGGCGGGGGGCGGCTGAGGGCGAGCTGGGCCGCGGGGAGGGCGGGGGGGCTGCTCTCCGCGGCCACCTGCCTTCGAGCGGGCCGGGGGAAGCGAGCGCGGGGCCGCGCCGAGCGGAGGCGGGGGAAGAGTGACGAGAGGCGGGCTGCGGGGGGGGCAGAGGATGGGGCCGGCGGCCCGGGGCGGGAGGTGGAAGTCCCCAGCCGAGGGAGAGCGGCCGAGCCTCGGCGTCGGCCTCGGCCTGCCTAGGCCACGAAGGCTGGGTGGATCAAAGGCCGGGCTTTGAGCCGTGCCCCTGCCTCTGCAGGCCTCGTGTTCGTGGGCCCCTAAACCCACCTGTGTTCCTGAGGGGTTTACAGCTGGAGGGGGGGCGGTGGGGGCTCGCTCTGAGTCGCTCGCTTTGATGTTAAAGGCTTGACGCGAAATGGCGAGTGTGCGCTCGTTCCGGCCACCCCTCTAACACGGTGGTCGAGGACACAGCCGCGCGGGTGAAAAGGAGGATGCACTTAATTAATACAGACTTCGGGAGAAGGAGGGGAAAGGTGTATCCCGCCAGCTGGTGGGAGGGAGGCCATAGTGCTGCTGGGGCTGTGCGCTGCAAACCACCACCGCTCGTGCCCTGACAAAGCACAGCTGGGGAGGTAGGGGTCAGTACTGCAACAGTAACTTAAGTGGGTTTCGGAGGACAGAAGCCTAACTTCGGACAATGCATCGAAATCTAAAGGTGAAACAAAAGGGGTATAGGCAGAGGTAGGGTAACGCTTCTGGATGCACAGCTTCCTGAAGATGGCCTAGGTTTGTGTCTGGAAACTTTGGGTGGACTCTGAAAATTCATATTTTTGCCTGGTGTTGCAGGGCCTGGGACATTCCGGTTGAAGTACACCAAGCACGGTCTGGTTGAAAGAGCAGAGCGCTAAGCTGTGCCCTCAGAAGACCTGTAGGTATCCATAGCGTATGCCCAGATCAGCTATATGGCACGAGTGCAACAAAACTGGTGCTTTGGGTGGTGTCAAGCTTTTTGCTTGCACACATCTATTTTTGACTGGGAAAAATGCATGCCACATACATCCCAAAAATACCGATTTCCCCTAATGGAAATACAGTATACCGAGATATGGAGGCCTAAGGAAGGGCAGCAGGTAGTGAAAAGATGATACAATAGCCAACAGACAGACCTCTGCCTTTTGAATATTTTGGCACAGCAGTCAAACACGACTTAGGAGAGTGTGGTGTTATTTAGAACACTTTCAGTAATGATTTTTTTTTTACCAGGAGGAAGGAACTGACTTGTCTTCAGTTGCAATATGTTTTCTTCTCCAGAGTTGGGACCATGGCTATTGACTGGATTGGTTTTGCATATGCTGCATTGCTGGCTGTTGGAGGTGTTGTAGGATACACTCGTAAAGGTGAATAGTGGGACAGCAGGATATGGAAATGAGGCACTTAAGTTTCCTGTCCGCTATGCTTTGTGAAAAAGAAAATTGATGCGAGACATGAAAACTTTGCTATAATGAACACGACTGCATCTTAAATCTATCGTGCACTCCTATAAAGGAGCTGAGTCTCATGAGATTTACTTGGGTCAATTGAAGCATTTCAGTGGTCACTTTTTTCTGTTAATCCAACTGATGAGTTTGTTTTCAGGGCAAAAGGGGCTGTCATGTTATCTTTGACCTTAAGTATATTTTGGGCCTTCTCATTTCCTTTAATCATTCCTGTGTTGACCACAGTAGATGATCTTTGATTAAAGCTTATTTTTTACAGAGGCATCCAGGCTTGATTCTGAGATTTCCAGGTGCACACTGGAAAGAAAACGCTTTACCTGCGTATTCTGATTGGGTGGTTAATTATCTCATCCTGTTAGAATTGTGCATTTTCACCCTAAGATAATCAGCCAGGTTTCAGGTTATCGTGTACTAAAAAGCGCATTTTCCATATTTCAGTCATTTTTGTAGTCCTTTCCAGCTGGCAGAGCCCTGCCCGAGCCAAGGACAGCATCCCGGCAGAGGTCGCAGTGGTACCAAGGACGGGCAGGAGGGATCTCTGGGCTGCTCCCCCTTCGCTCTCCCACAAAGTGCATGTCCCAGCAGCGCATCAATCTTCTTCGCTGTGGCCGTTATCCATCCCGATTCTTGTGATTCAGGGTCACTGTTGCCCTGCGTAGCGTGCACATGCTTTGCTCTTAAACACATGGCTTTATATCTGACTTTCTGAAAATGCTTCCTGTATTTTTTGTTTGCACCCAGCTGCACTTGCTGACCGTCCCATTCACTTGTTCTCTTCGCTCCTTAGTAGTTGGTCAGTCCTTGTGGCAAATCTAGATTATTTTTTTTTTTGTTGGTAATGATTTCTGTTTTCTTGCAAATTCTTGATTAAAAATACTCAATATAACAGGCCTGGGAGCTAAACTACATCTGGGGGTCTGAATTCTTTAATTATAAATGTTTGGGGATGAACTTAATACAGATAGTGCCTGCTGTGATGATTCTATGCTTTTATCATATGTTACCGAGTCTAATGCCTATTCAGAAACCTAAGTACATTACTGAAACTGTGGACTTTACAAACCAGTTTTGTAATGGCACTGAAAGAAGATGTTGAGTTACTTTTAAAAGCCGTATTTTCATCCTCATTGCCATCTAATTGTTTTTTATTTTTTATTAATTAAATGTAATGTTGGTGATACCATTTCTTTGTCCAGGACTGATATCAGACTGAAGGGCTTATGACTACATGTGTTGTCCAGTTTACCCTTTATATATAATTGACACTTTTCTACCATTTTTGGAGACTCCCAAGTGCTGTAAGATATAGTTAAAATCAACAGACAGTCCAGATAAATTACAAAAATGCTTCTAAAGTTATGTATGGTAGAGAAAATAGCCAAATTTAGGTTTGTGCTTCAAAGATTGTTTTTCCCACATTGCAAGTATTACTAGATCCTGATCATCTCCCTCTAATTCAGTCAACTTTGCCCCTAATGCCATGCAAGAGAATGACCCAGTTACAGAAGTATTACCTCTCTGTTCACGCTGGTTAAGTGAGGTGCACTGTGGCAAAATTGATTCTATTTCTAAAATATTTGGATAATGTGTAGAGAGAGGACTACTGTGTAAAGTTTGAGCTTAAAGACATTGTATTGAGAAATAACACTTGAATCATTTCTTGCAGGTAGTAAAATCTCTTTAGCTGCTGGTCTCACCTTTGGTTCTGTGGCTGGTTATGGAGCTTACTGTGTAACACGTGATCCAAGAAATGTGAAGATATCGTTGTGTAAGTGTTTTACTACAGTAATCAAAGGAACAAAAAAACCCAAACCACATGCAGTTCAAGAAACCGCTTTTTAAAAATTCTCTCTTCTGTTAAATTTTGAGTATTGCTTTGGTTTAAATGTTAGTTTTTAGAGTTTGACACTTCAACTTAGCTTGCAAAATAAAAAAGCTTACCTGTGGAACCATTTGCAAGGTAAGATCTTTCACACAAAGCCAGCAGGTGTGTGTTACCACCTGGCAGTGCCTCCTTTTATTAGATGGTTACCTAACATTGCAAGTATTGTGAAATCCAGCTGAGAAACATGGGAGAGTACTGGAATAAAATCATTAGCGCTACAGATTAGAATGTAATTTGAGAAGTAAAGTAGGTGTGGGATCCAGTCTTGCATAATGTAATGTATCCTCGGCTCCCAATGAAAAAAATAGTTTGACTTGGTGTTTTTTCCTTTGCTGCTAAGAGACAGGATACAAACTATGCAAAAATTGTCCCGTTAGCTAGTTTGCCATGAAACCCTCAGGGAGGCAAGGGACTACAGTCTCTTAAGGGGGACATCACAACTGATTTGCGGTAAGAGCTATTGGGAGCTTGTCTCACTCGTGGTTTTAGCAAAGGTGTCTTAGGCAGTGGTTTCACATGCAGAAATGCATTTAAAATACATTTTTTCCAGATAATGTGAGTACACAATCACTTTTTCTGAACTTAGAATTTATGGTATACTGTTCGTGCTGGCTTTGTGCTTTACATGAGCCACAGTTGTAAAAATTTCTATTTCAGAAAAATGTTGAATAGCATTGTTAGCAAAGTATGTTCCCACCAACTGAGTTCTTTAGTAAAGGTGGTAATGACATACCTGATCTGCTCCTAGATGGCCTGAAATGGGATATTTCTGTTTTGCCACCATGACCTTGCTCAGATTAAGTTATCCCGCTGTTAAAAACAAAACCAAACCTTTTTTTGGAATGAAGACATAGCCTTAACATACATGTAAATTTGTAATCATTCAGCATGAGGTGCTTTTAAGTAAGTAGCATTTGGTATCGTACTTTTATGGGCCAATTAAATCACTGATTTGGATACAGAATTTGTGGAAGAGAAGACTAATTAAAACTTACTAAATGTTGCCTGTTTCCCAGTTCGCTGGGTTTGAAAGGACTAATACAAAATTTCCGCTAATCTGCTTGTGAATGTCAGATAAACTAAAATATTGTCAGTGTTGTGCATTTCAGGCAGGTGAGGACTTTCTCTCAACTGGAGAAACATATATTACTGATTTAATAGACATTATAGCGATACAGATGAGAGAGAGTTCACTACACCTTCTTTGGAAAGTTCTTATTACGTGGAGTAAAAGGAACAAAGACTTTTCAAAGCAGTCTTAGTTTAGAATGTTTACAAAGTAATGTTTTAATTGCTTAAAACATAAACATATATTTAACCTTGGCTATGAATGGGTGGCCTCTTCAAGGTCCACCTGCACTGAATGAAACAAAGAAGGTGGTCTGAACTAACTGTGGTAATTTTTGCCTGAAGTGAGTTAGGAAGTATTGAAACAAAGTACTCTGCCGGGGCAACCATTCAGACTGGTTTTAATCTCTTCCAGGCTGATGTATCTCATTCTGGAAAAGGGTGTCTTCTGGCTTCTATATACGTAGGTATCTCAAATGAATAAAGAACTCAGTACAAAGACTTCAGAGGAAGGGAGAATTAGACACACTTGGAAACATAGACAGGTCCACACCTTAAAAATTGTTGGTGGCTACTGTATCTGCTATTTTCAGAATAATAAGGGCTTTCTGAAATAAAGGTGTATTGCTTTTGTAGAAAATCAGAATGTTTTCACTTAGGCCTAACTTCCTGGAGTGCCAAAAGCAACTAGAGCACAAATGAAAGAAGGAAATTAAGGGCATGGAAGAAAGTGACCGCTCTGAACTTAGAAACCAGTAGAGTAAATTGCAACGTAAAATGAAGCAAGTACCCAAACCTTTAAAAGGCTAGGAGATTCAATAAAAAATAAAAAAAATCCCCCTCCAAACCCATAATTATCTATAGTATTTGTCACCTATGCAAGAGTCTCCTACAATAATGTAGGTAATGTTTTAGTACAAGACCTTGATAGTAGGGTTCTTGTAACTTGTCCTACATGCAAAGAGTACGTAGCATACAGATACTCCAGGCAAATTTTCTTAGTTGTTTAATAAATTATTCTTTCAGGCATTTTACCACTCCCCCTGAAATTAACTCTGTGCTTTCTTGAACACTTTAATAAAATTTTATGTGTTTGGAGTAGGCGTAGGAATTCAGACTTCAGTGTGCAACAGTTTGTGTTATTCAAAGTGCAAGTCAATGCACCTGATTTATTGAATTTCTGATCTGAATCTGATTTACTGAATTAAATTTGGCTTCATTTATTGAATTTCTTTGGCTGATTTAAGGTGAAACTGTGAATATCTAGCACTTTTGAAAATCGGGTCTAAAAGTTGAACATCTTAAAAACTCACTGGCACATGTGAAAAGCCAGATACTAGTAAATGGAAAGAACAACATTATAGAGTGAACATGCTTTGTAGCTTGTACTTAACTGTAAATACACTCAGGGCTCTGGCAAGACACATACTGTGGGATAGCCCACTCTTCAGACATTCTTGAGAGGATCAAGTCTATGAGACTAGAAAATAAGAGCAATGGATAATGGAGCTTTTTTTTTTTTTTTTTTTTTTGCAGGGTATCTTTAATGAGTGCACATGCATAGCTGGTAGAGTTTTGTAAGATGCTTATAACTGTCAGAGCTTGTTTTATAATGCTGGAGTGAGTTTAAAACTAATTCTTGACACCTGTGAGCACAGGACTATCCACAGGAGTAGACAGTGGAGTTTGAAGAGAATTAGCCAGATGGTTTAACTGCTCCATAAAAAAGGGAAGAGATTTGTGTAACTGCCATTACTCTGGCTGCAAGACTGATAAAGCACAGCTGCCCATGAGAAGTCCTGCCTCTCTGCCCACTTCTAGGAAGCGTTTCAGGGGACAGTTTTTTAATGACGCTAGCTGTCTTTGCAGTTTTATGTATTCTCATCAGTCTTCTTATTTATGTAGCACTCTGCCGCCATAGTTCGATATGAAATCCCCGTGCCTGATGAGTTCATTGCTACCTCCATTTTTAGGTAAAACTGTTCCAGGAAGAAGATGCAATTCCTTTCATGATGTTTATTCTCTGCTGCTTGCTCTGCATTTGTTGCCCTCTTGGGCCGCCCACTTCTTGTCACAGACAAGGATGGTTCCTTTGTAGCAAAAGGAAGCAAGGGAACTTGTGGTTATGATGAAGGAGATGTTGATAGCCATATTCTGTAGCAAAAGCAAGTGGCAAACCTTCCAATCTGGTTTTTAAGGCTCAGCAAATAAAGACCTAGTGTTCTCAAAAGAAAACAGATAAAGTTGAGTGCTCTAGCCCCTTGAATAGTTAGAAAACATCTGGGTGGTGGGATTTATGAGACTATTCCTGTAATTCAGAATATATGTTACTGTTACAGTGAAGATTCTTCCTACTTTATTTGTATCACCATGAATGTAGATATGGGGGAGTAGAATTCACTGTCTGACAAACTTACTTAGTATCTGTGGAATAGGATTTAGCACTCTGATGCATGTGGAAACCTTACTTGTAACTGAAAGAAATCATAGCAGTGTATTTTGGAAGAGCAAGGGTGTTTTTATAGACCCTATCTCTGATCTAATGTTTTATTAAATTACAAGTCATAGCAAAAATAGCAATGATCTTTGATAACTTTCCATGTTCCTGAATGGTCCACTGGGAGAAGTGAGAACATAAATATGTTGAATTGTCTTTTACAGTTTCAGCTTTTCTTTTGACCATTATAATGGGAATGAGGTTCAAGAGGTCCAAGAAATTAATGCCAGCCGGACTAGTAGCATGCCTGAGGTAAACATATATTGAGGATCTTAATGTAAAGATTTCACTGATTTTCAAATAGTTGCCGTTTGACATCTGATTCAAGCCAGTATCAGTGGAAGTTACTATCATCCAGCAACTGTATGGTTTAAGTGAAATTAGTTTGGAGGTCACAGTCCTGTTTCCAGTGAACAGCTTTTTCATCTCACTAGGCGGATACATCTGATAATGGACTGACTTTCTCAGCACAGAAAGGAGAGATCTGCAATTAAATATTAATGCATATTGATAAGGCTCTTGGAAGAACCTGAGGTAAGCCTCAGTGTTTTCAAACACATGCATAAAATTAGTCATCTAATTTCATACAACACAGTCATCTTAAAAAACACCAACACTTTGGTTTAGAAGTGCTGCATTCAAAACTACTGGAAGCACAGCATCTTAGAAAACTAGGACATTTTTGACCTGACCTAAAAACTTTGGTCAGTATTACTGCAGATTATGATGTTTCTAACCATTCTGACTGCTTTATTGCCGCTACTTGTTTTGTCATTCTAGAAAACATAATTTTCTGTACTTTATATTTTGGAATTAAATTATGGAGTAAATTGAAATTATTTTTTTTCCCCAGTGAGTCTGTAACTCAAAACATTTTTCAACTGTAAGTGAAAATCTCACATCTTCTGAAGGAATAACTGTTGCTTTGTTGTTACCAGATTTAATATAACACTATTAACTGTTTTACTCCAGTTACATATAGGGAAGAAAAAAATCAGATGCAAATTGTCAAGATGCAAAGTTTAAGAATCAGGACTTAAGCTGGAAAATGTTATTTTCCATTCTGGATCACTTTTCAAGCCTAGGTGGACTGTGTGGTTTAACAGACACTGAGGCTGTAGATTTAGACATTTTAAGATTGCTTACTAGAGGCTCTAGTATCAGGTATTTATGAATGTGCTGTTATTTAATGATGACTTTCACTGGTTTTGTTCATGCACAACCATATTTATGAGTTTTGTTCTGGGTTTTTTTGCAGCCTTTTGATGATTTTGAGGCTTGTTTTTATGCTGCTGTAGGAGAATTTAGCAACTTAAGAACCAAAGTATGACTGCCATGCCCACCGAACAAACAGGCAAGCTCTCCATACTTGAAAGACAAGTTTGAACACGTCTTACATTGCATTTATCTTTCCTGTAAAAGATCTGTACCTGTTATTTGATTATTCATATATGCTGATATTTTGCAAGCTTTTTTTTTTAAACTAAACTAAAGCGTTTTGTGGATGATATATTTTGATCTACTTTGTTTAAGCAGTCTGTTAACTCAAGGGATCTTTCTCTGTAAGTTTGATCTGTTTCAGGGGTGCTGAGCGCCCCAAGAAATTGAGTTAGTCTTGCGCTGTATCTCTGAGAGAAGAATATATATAAATACATGTTTATGCTAAAAGGTAGATTATATTGAATCATAATTTTGTAGCTTCTGAGATTAAGTAATTGATTCTAATCATATTGACAATTACTAACCATTAAAGGTGCGGGCCTGTACTCTGTTGCACTAGAAAACCCACCTTCCTTTCAAACATATGTTCTTGTTCCACTGGTTCTAAATGTAAAAACTGGTATCAGTGTTCAAATAAAATGTAAAATGTTCAAAACTGCTCAGTTTTTTTATGCAGACTAGTGAGCCATTTTGTCAATGGAAGAGTCTGGTCCTCTGCTTTGTACTTAGTACTGGTTTAAAACATGTGCCATGCTGTAAATTCCCACTGCCATGAACCACAGCTGAGGAAGGTTCACCGTCTTGCACAAACAGGTTCTAAACTCAGTCTCAATACTCTCTTAACAGGTTTGGTGTTGTGGACTCACACAGATTATCTTGCTGAAGTCCTCCTCATAAGCAAAGGAGACTATTCAGGCATAAACTATTCAGGGGTTGAAGTTGCTTTGGTTTGCAGAGAAAATACTCCCTCAGTCTCAAAGCTTGGCTAAGACTCTTCTCGTGCACAAGACTGTGCAGCCAGATCATTAGGAAACAGTATGGGTGAGTGCACTGTTGAAGACAAAGAGAAATTTTTCTTCTTTTAATTTTTTTCATACAGGGCTTGCTTATAAAGGCTATCAAATATCAGATCTCAGTGCTGTGCAAATCTGTCAGTGGAATACCAAGCTTATTACTCTTGGCAGGGGCTTAGGTGGTGACAAGGTGTTGTGAGCAGTTCAGATGTCTAAGGCACAACTGACCAAAACAAACAAAAAAAAAAGGCAAAAAACCCTCCCACCCCATCCACTAAACCACAGCCTCCAGCTCTGGAATCTTTTGCTAACAAATGTTGGCATCAGTCACCTCCAGGTGTTGCCAGGCTTACAGGTGATTGAGCTGGTATGTTACAGATTTCAGATTGGGATGACAGCTGGACACGTGGTTCCTTTCATCCTGAAGTAGAACTTCAGGGCACATCAGAGGAATTGGAACTGCCACGTACCATAACAGCCTTGGGTGCCCAACGCCAGTTTGGATATTTGTACTGTAGACAAGGTGCATCCTGCCTTAGATTAAGCTCCAATGAAAAGTTTACGCAACCTCATGCTGAAGTGCAGAAGCCATCCTGCAGTTGCTGCTACCCCAGATCCTAAATGCAGTAAGATGTTGTATTTTTGAGCACGTCCAGAGTTGAGCCTTCTGTGCATTCTCTGAATTACCCATGGGGGTGGGGTGACCTCCAAGCCCAACTGTAATCCAGCAGCTTTGGCAGAAGTTCCTCAGCAGGCCAAACAAGCAGTGTTCTCAGCAAGTCCAACATAGCCCTATGGGACTGCGGACTCACAAAATGCAAAGGTGATGTCCTGTGCCAGTCTCTGTGATGGCTCAGCAATCGTAGCACTTACTTGGAACAGAGGTATAGCTCAATGGAACTTGGCAAACTACTGCTTCCAGCTACCTAGGTAATTTTAATGTAAACCTCTTAGGACCACATGTGGGCAGTGCCTAGGTGATCAGGGCATTTCCAGTTTGTACCTCTGAGATGCATCATGTGGCTCTTCTTATGCACAAGTCGGAAAAGGAGTTAACTTTGCTGGGCAGCAATTCTGTATATACACTGGCTTGACCATCTTCTCTGCCTAACCAGTTCAAGTCCTACTGAAAAAAACAGCTAACTGCAAGGAAGAAGAATAGTTTATGGCACTGTTCTTAAAGGGAACAGTGATGGTTCCCATGAAATTAGGGTAAAGAATCTAAAATAGTAGTAAATGCTTTAAGTACTGTTGAGATAAAACTTAACTCTTACTGAAAATGCAAGCAGCCAGTGCAGTTCTCTTTACAACTACTTGGGAAGTGACTGGAGAAGGTAAAACCTTACAAAAAAACAGTCAAGTGGCATTTTCCTCACTGTGGCCATCTAGCCAAGCACCAAAAGAGCAAGGGAATAGGTTCTTTCAGTGGATGAAAACCACATCAGGCTAATTAAACACAAGTAATTTGACCTTTAGTGAACAAACTCGCTTCTAAGAGATCGGTGTGGGGTTTAACCAAGTTTCTTACTTTTGCCCATAAACTTACGAGGATCATGAGTTTTAATATTTTTATTTATTTATTAAACTGCAGCTCTGAAAGTACAGAGACAGCAGTGAAATAGAGCAGGGGAACAGTGAACTTTGATCTAGAAGACCACCGAGACTGCAAACCCAAAGATTCTAGGCCTGAATTTAAATGATTTCCCCATTTTTATGGAGTGGCTCTTCTCTCCTGCAGTTTATAAGGGGGGGGAGGGGGGAGGCTTTCTACAGTACTCTGGAAGCTACAGCTGAAACATTTTACCCTACCAGGCATGTACTGTAATTAAACAAACACAAAAGTATCAGCATATTTTATTTCATGTAACAACTGCTCCATGAAATACCACTTTCTGGACTTCACAGGTCCAAATTAGCCTTTTACTCTAATGTAAAAGTGTATTCTGTTTCAACGATTATCATGTGACTGGCTATAGGATACAAGCTACAGAATATATCTATGCAGTTTACACTTATAAGGCACAGCTCTGGTAATATACTACAGTTGTGTTATCTTCCACAGCCTCATAACTAGATATTGAATATTTTCCTCACAATGGCAACAAACTTCTCATCTGTTGGTGGCTTCCTCTGGCTGCCAGGCTGCAAGAATTTTTTGATTGTTGGAATGTTGCTTGTTCTTCCTTTAAAAGCCTGTAAGAAGCAGCAGTAAAGCCAATGAAAATAAGGAAATTATGATTCCATCTGTTACAGCTTAAAAATCAGGTGACTTGGATTTTTACTTCTCAGACATACTTATTAAACAGAGAGAGGTCATAGGTCCTTATAGCCAGCTCAGCACTTGGCATTTTCCACTTAAAAAACAAAAAAAAGCAAAAATACACCTACAACACCTAGTCTTCTTGGAAAATCCAGGTGTGAATATTCTGATCTGCAATGCTGGTGCTATAAAGTTTACCTTAGTTTCCCAGATGGGGATGGGAGAAATTAAAGAGTTCAGATTCATCTAGTAAAGGTGGAAGAAAAAAGGAAAGAAAAAAGCAAAAACCACAGCCTCAATCCAAATCACGCAGATGTATTTTGGCAAAAAAAGAGGCAAGGACAGGAACACCTCAGTGCAAAGCACCATGGAAGACAAGACATTAGAAACTTCAAAATATAAGTTTGCTAGCAAAAATAAAAGGACAGGAACTGCAGACACAACAGGCTGCAGACTTCCCCTCCTGATGCTTACTGTGGTGTTTGAAGACATAGAAGTAGCAGTTACAGGACCAAACTGGTGAATTCCTGCCAGCTGAGAACAGCTGGGAAAAGTAAGGCTGGAGAAAAGTGAGCACCCAGCAGCTCTGAGAGCAAGGCAGTATGCCTGTGTTCAGGTGGTTATAATCAACAGAAATAGACCAGAGAACTGTCAGTAGTGTAGTACAATGGCTCAAAAGATTTAAACATCAATTAGGTTTTAAAACTGGGCAGTGAAATTCTTATGTTACATTCCACATTGAGATCAGATGATTACTAACCTGTAGCAGAGGGAATGCAGACAATATATCAGGCTTACATTCTTCTGCCATTAAAATGGCTTCCAGCAGATGGATATCTGCCCAGCTTAATTTGTTGCCAACAAGATAATCATGTCCATGGTCTTTTAAGGCCTACAAAACACGAACAAATAAAAAAAGTCACATAGGATGTAACGATTTTACCTAGATATTTCATTACAGACAAAAACACACAGCAGAGCAAATCCATGCAAGAACCCATAAAGTTAGAAAGTGATAGATGTGACAAAAAATTAAATCAGAACTCATGTTTCAGTATGCATGACCTATCACGCACTCTGCCCTACTGCACCAGGTTGCTGTAGCAAGTCCAGTACTACAAGAAAGACTTAAATCATACAAAATAAATAGGACTAAAGTCATTGGAAGAGGTAGTCAGGACAGTTTACCTGTAGCATGCTTTGATTTTTTTAAAAAAAGTCAAGTGAATTCCCACATCTTCCAGCAAAATTTGAGATTGCTGATTATAGTTTGAAATAGGTCAGGTATGAAGGAACACGGCCTTTCCACCCTTATTCCTGTACAGAAGGATTCTTTCATGGCAAACGGCTGATGGAAGAATCATAGCCTGCCAAAGCTAATAGTAGTTGTAACAGACAAGTTGCGGTGAATGTTGCAGCACGGGTTCAGAGTAGTTACCAGCTCTCCAGCCTGCCTTCTTCCTGAAGACTATCACCCTCATAGCAGGAACAAGAGAAGGAAACATGTCTGTGCCTAATCTACTCTAATGCTACACTTAACTAACAAATGTGCACTGAAACCAGGACATCAGTCTGTAACTTTGGAAGCTGATTCCTTCTCCAGTCCCATCTATTTTACTACAGAAGAGGCAGTAACCCCTGACAGAGGCAAAGCTGACACCTTCATGTAGTTACTTCCTATACTGCTCTAGCAAAGTCCACCACAGCTTGTCTATCACAGCCATATGGAAACTCCCCAACAGAGCATGAGAACCAGATTGCCTGCAGTGTTTTATATTACCTTTTGCCACTCTATCTGGTTCCTGAGTGTTTAAAGTGGACACTCATGTGTTTAAAGAGAACACTTGTAGCTAGGGGTATTTTCTGTCAGGATTGCATAACACGTGGACTGCAAAGTCTGCTAAGCTGAACCAATGGACAACTTAAACAGCTGCTACAGAAGGAAAATTAGTAATCATTCTAAAAAAATTAACTAGGCTAAAAATCATGGAAAAGTTTACCTGTGTCTTTACCATAAGTGAACAAGGATTATTTTAAGGACTTCTCCAGTGAGCATACACACTAAAACATATCATAACAGTAGTTTATGCCACCTAGACACAAGTTCAGAGAATATTAGTGTCTGAGTTTGCTTTTTTATTATTATAACAACTGAAACACTTCTGTTATCAGACTTCAAATCTTTGAAAGATTAATGTGTGCAATCAATCAATCTCAGCACAGCCTTCCATTGGTATGGCAGTGGATCTATATGAACTCTGATTAAAGGAGTGCTGGCTTATGTTGTTTATGTGCAATTTTTTTTTTCACAGGGCAGCCTCTGTGGGTTTTGCTTCTGCAATTTAAGGCTCTCACAAAGAGGGACATGAAATTGCATAAAGTCCTGTATTTTTTGAATGGACTTCAGCTGCCTGTGAACCAAGGATTCAAGCTAGAAACCCTGCTCGGCTCTGGAACAAGACAGCTTTGTACCCTTGGCACAGACTTCCGAGGAGACTGCTACGCTCTGAAAAAGCACTGTGAGAAAGTCTGTATAGTACAATCATACAAGGTACAAAAGGTAAAGTTACAAACAGAAGTAGGATAGTGAGATGAGGATCACGGCTGGCTCAATTCAAACAGGAGAATGTTAACACCAAAAAAAAAAAATCCTAAAGGGAAAACCAGAACAGAACAAACAGCAAGTTCATAGAAAATGGCAACTCAGTAACATCCAGGCTATGTTCCAGGGAGAAGCAAAGAACAACTTGTCCCCTCTTAACCAACTCTTGCCTAGCCAAGAAAGACTCTTCATGTGCTCTATGGGGGTGGCAAGCATACCAAAGCTTTACCTTGTAGCTCATTAGAGGCTAACTCTTTAGTGCATGCTAGCCAGTAAATGATTGCTTTATGCTTTTAAGCTAGATACATCCTGTTTGCAGAGCCTCTTTGTGCACACCTAAGGATGCCCAAATAGTGATTCATTAAAAGACAGTAATAGTCTGTAAGTAGAATGTATTTAAGCAATGGGTTTGAGAAAGATCACAGAATTAGGTCCTTAATTATAAAGCATATTTAACTTTGAACAGCAAGAGTATATAGACTTCCAGGCAATAAGTTCTGAAGGCTGGCACAGGTATTTAAATGGTGCATTTATGCAAAATGCTAGGAGTCATCAGCCACTAAGCTAGGTTTAAAAAGTAGGATCTGTTCTTTGAGGAGTCCTTTTAAAGAAAACAGCAAAGATACTCAGTACTGAAACCAGCTGAATATTATTTTGTGGCCCTCTTTTCACTTTGCTGAATGCTGGCTCCATCAAACAGTTCCAGAGTTGTACTGTAACTTGCCTTCTGGAAAGTAGGTGCGTGGGGCCAGTGGAGTGGAGTGCGGGGGAACCTGTACCACTTTACTGTCTTTGTGGACTACTGTTGATTTATCACTTACCTTTTCATAAACAGGAAAGTACCTGGTTGTAGCTCGTTCAATGATTAAGGCAAGATTCTTTTCTTTTGTGTCAGCTGGCTGAAAAGGCAGATACATGATCATTCCCATCAGGTCTGTTGTTCCCTCCACGTACATATCAATCCTGAAACAAACATTTTTATTCCACATTTATCATTTGAATATTCCATTTTGGTTATTTTCCTGAAATACAATGCTGAAGTGATCACTGAGTAAAATGCTTATTAGTGAATGTAACATAAGACACTAGTTTGTTTTCTTGTTCTTCCACTTTGATTCCAGGTCAGTTTTTTTCAAAGCACAGGTTATAAACAGGCTCACAGTGTCTGCAACAAGGAAGGTATATAACAATCTGCAACTAATGTATTGAAAGTGGAGTTCACACTGTTTTCCACTGATAACCTATTAATCTATGCTGTGGGAGAAAAGACCACATATACAAGCCATGCTAGAGAAAAAACAAAAGTTTTGAGGTCTAATCATGAAAGGATCCTGACAAGTGGCTGCCAATTACCAGTTCAGACACACCAGTCCATAATAATCCCCAAAATCTCCAGAGTTGCCCCTCCATTATCACAGAATAAACCCTTTACAGTAAGTGGTAGTCAGTTAGGTTAAGGACTTAACTGAACTTTTGCATGACTTTTTTTTTTTTTTTTTTAAAGAAAGAATAAACAAGGATCTTTGCTTTTGCATTAGCCCTTTAATTATGACAATGGAAAGTATTCACAGCTTACATAGTAAAGTAATATTAGGAAAATATTGGTTTAACTTTCAGTAGCGTTAAGCCACTGAACATGTATTTTTTTAAATCAGCTATGGAAGATTCTTTACATCTTGAAAAAAGGAAATTAGAACACTTAAAGACACTTCTTTTTTTTCAGGCAGCTGTAGTTTTTCCTACTGTTTTCCTGTTTAAAGAGGAAAAAAAAAGGCATACTTAGCCTTTATTATTGTATTAAGGTCCTGCAGTTGCCCAGAAACTTAATGCACTTCTGGCCTCTGTGAAATCAAATGAGCCTGAAGGGGGCCATATTAACAATCATTTATCAATCACAAAGTCCATTCACCCAATCCCTGGATCTAAGGAGACAAAGCACTGGCAGATGTATATGCACCTTTACATGCAGATATTGCACAGCAATATTCTTCTCATAAATATTAAAAATGATGGAAGAGTATTAGTAAGGACAGTATGCACTGTTACTGTACCAGGCTCTCTCCTTCAGGTCTTTTCCATAGAGGTTGTACTTTGCTGCTATGTAGCTGAGGATGGCTCTAGTCTGCACCATCTTCATCCCATCGATCTCCACCATGGGTACTTGCTGGAACATGAGGACTCCATCTAAGGAAGAAAAAGCAGCAAACTACTCAGACTGCTGCAGTACTACACTGAATCTGAGAAAGAGACCTGGTAACACATCAAGACATTTCCAATTCTGAGGGACAAAAGCATTCACAAGCAAGAAGGTCTCTCAAATCTTCTCTTTACAGGTCACATCGTATTGGAGGTCTTACAAAAATGTCACCTGTTGTCCCATTGTTATACTGGTGTGAATTTATGTTTAGGGTGCAGTTTACAGACTCACCATTGCGTAATTTTTCTAGGTCTTCCTTCGTTTCTATGAATTCCTCCTCAAACTGAAAAGCAAAGATAGAAAACAATGCTGTGTCACTGCAAAGGCAATGAGGAAGTGGAAGGGAGTCTGGAAGTTAGACTCCACCTCTCCACACTAATCCCCATACTTCTTATGATTGTGTTGACTCCCTACCCCCTATTCTTCATCTCTGCTCCAGCAAATAACCCAGGACTATAGTGTCCCCAGCCCCACAATAATGTACAATGCTTTACACTTCAAAACCAGCTTCCTTTATTATAAAGACCAGTCTACTTGCCTGCACAATTACCAGACACCACATTGTTCACTTAAAAGCAGCTGATGCCACGTGAAATATTGAGAAATTTTTAGTAAGTTATGCCTCTGTTACGCAGCATTTATCTCCCTCTTTCCCCCGCTGGCTTTTTTTTTTTTTTTTTTAAATGAGAAGGACATTTGAATGAGGGCAAGATCTTTGTTTCCTCAGCACTCGTGCTCTGCAGCTTCTCTGTCAGCAACATTCACAAGTGAGCACTGTTAAAAAAGCCTTTTATTTCCAATGCAATATAAACAGTTTCTGAGAAAACAGTTTCAAAGTACCGTATTCAAGCAAAAACTGCATGTAGAAATTAAGATGCCTTAGGATGGTTTTCACCTGATGTGAATCTAGATAGCTCCCTCACTGCCTTCAGGGCAACTTTGCTGATTTATCCTACTCGGGTCCTGACCAAAAGAATGAAAAGCACTTTGTCTGGAGATAACGTTCTAAGTTTTTCATGTGGTATGCATGGTCTTTCAGTGGAGAACAATCATGAGACACAGAGAAGTAATGAGCATTCAGAAAAAGCCAGAGATACACAGTTTTGGTCTGTAGCAACAATTTAAGATCTCCTCAGCTTAAAGTAAGTTTCAAAAACAACACTTAACAATTCTCTTTGTATGTTAAAATCATTTTACTGGGCAACTGTTGCTCAAGGAATACAAATAAATACAACATAAGAGAGTGCATCACTGAATCTAAGTATTCTGCATCACAACATTTGATGTTGTGCATATCTCTAAGCACAGATGTATTTGGGAAACCTTTCCCAAGAACACTTATTTTAATCACAGATTAATCTGATCGCCTTATTAAAAAAAAAAAAAGATACAAACCTCAACCCCGGCTGCTGCTAACAGCCATCGAATCGACTCCATCTTCCCCCTTCCATTTGTATAGTGCAGCTTAGGTTTCCCCGACATGATTTCAGCGTTCTTGTTTCCTGATAAATTCAAGAAGATGATCTTACAGGAAGCATGTTTTAACTTAGCATTTAAAATGTTCCACTCCAAACTACTAAAAACAGTTGGATGAATGTGAAAGTAGAAGGGCAATCAAGACCTAAATACTTGGGCTTGATGCAACCACGTTTCCTGTGGATTAGTGAAAAAAAAAGTACACACTACCAGGAGAATATGCAGCAATTTGAAAAAAGAATCACGACAGAATGTAATAAGCATCTACTAAATCAAGTACATATCTTTAAAAATATTAGAGCCCATGAGTTTTACAACCAAAACAGAATTGTAGGGTATTCCTGAATAAATACATTTTCAACCTAGTAGTGATGCAATCTCTTCAGTAGGTGTCAGGTTTTGTGACAGCATCCATGTCATACCAGACTTGAAAATGTACTATGTCAAATGAGTTCCTTCTCAAGACCACCAACCCAGAGACACCAGCATTATCTTCACCTCTCTTACTATGACATTTCAGAGCCCCATGCTACTGTGCCTTTACAAATACGAGCTTATAACAGCAATATATATCCCTGCATATATTTCACCAGGCCTGCTGACTTCCATATTTAGCTAGTTCTGTTTTGACCATTAGCCAAATCACAATATATCCATTATAGAGAATGCAGACCGACTTCAAGACCCATTCCAATTTTACAAACAACAGTTAAACTGTAACAGGGATTTATATCTTACTGGCTCTGAAAACTTAACTTTAAAATCAAAACCAAACAAACAAGACCGTAACCTGTTGGGCAGGTAAGGCCTGGTCAGTGCCCCCAGCAGCAGGGGGCTGAAGTCAGCCCATCAGATGGTGGCACTGGGATGAAACACTTTGTTCTTCAAATCTCACTAACAAGTGCAGTCACATGCCATAGTATGAACTCAGCAGCTGATGTGAGCTTGCCTGGTGCTGGAAACAAAGCTAACACTGTACTCTTATCACTAATAGGTCCCAGAAGAATGAAGCAGATTTAACAAGAAGACAGTCACAGACTAAGAGAGTGTTTCATCATTAAGCCAAGGTTTTATCTGTTAACAGGCAGGCTTATTTATTCTTGCACAGACTTCACAGTACGTAACTGAGTCACAAAGTAGAAACTTTGGCCATAATCCCAAAAGCATCAATGAAGAGGCACAAACAGTACAACAGTGAGAGAGGAGACCACATCCCTGGCCTTCTTCACTGAAGTCCTTTGTATTGGGTGGTATCTTCAATAGGCCCTGTAGCAAACAGCCATTACTCTACTAGGGGCTGGAGTCACAGGAGAAACCTGGTGCCGCAGTCCAAAATACAGGTCTTCGAAACCGCTGCTTAGCTTCCACCTAGCCCTGGCAATGCCTATATCCCCAGACACCTCAGTCTCTTGCAACAAAGTTCTCCTGATACATAAACATGTACTTGTTAATAAAGGCTTGATTATGTCTTGACAGTTTAGAGCTGGCATCTAGTCTAGAGCTGCTGGATGCCTAGCTAGATTCCTAATACCTGAACAGCAACAGGGCACATAAACAAGGCATTTAGAGAAGTGCCTCATCACAGCTACCTTACCAGGCCCTACACACAGAAGACCATGACCTACGCTCCATTTCTAGTTCCCTTAAGTGTGTGAGTTACACTACACCAAGCGAAAGAGCTCTCAACCTTCCACACTTCAAACCCACTTCATTCCCTGGCACTCAGGAAGCAGGTGACAGTCTCGACTCCACTCCATCAGAGTGGAGAACCGCACTTGGGCCCTCACAGACTGGACAAGTACTCTAACCTCCAGCACGTGGGACCAAGGCTGGGAAACACACTGCAAAGAGAGGCTAGCATAAGCAGAAAGAGCAAACTTCCCTGACTTCTCCCTGAAGCAGAGGTAGCGTTGATAAAAACCAGCCCAGCCAGAGCCCTGCTTGCCAGTGTCAGCTCAGTGCTCCACTCCAAACAGCTGGGAAAGCTGAGGAGCGGAGCAAGTGCCAGTGGAAAAAAGTCCAGGTATCAATATAACCTGTACTTGTTCATCACAGTTCCTTGTGGGGATTGGCCAAGGGTTGAGGCTTTTTGTGCAGTTAAGAAAATGCTTACACTTTCCTGGAACTGCACTGCTTAAGGACTGACTTTGGGGTTTAGGCTGAATGCTTACAGAGGGCTGCGAAGTAGTCTGGTGACTCTGTTACTGCTCTGCAATGAATACCCCTTTGTAAAGCAGTGAGATAGGAAAGAGTAGCAAAGTTGGCAAATTATCTTTCTTTAATAGCAATAACGGACCTGAAAAGAAATCACAAACTTTCTTGATGTTCTAGTACATCGGACCTTCCTTGGACCTCAGCCAAGCAGTTGTCACAGTGACGGCTGCCGCTGTGACTGCTGTATTAAAAAATTACACTGTTTTGTCCAAAACAATTCAGGCACCAGCCTTCCAGCGAGAAACAAGTAAGTGAATTTAACAGCAAGCGCGTAATCCACTGCAAGATCTTAAACTTTCTTCCTAATTGGATGTGGACCCCAAGACAGTTCTCTGCAACGCTCTGTTCCTCAAGCACAGCTCGCAGGGGGCTGCTCAAGCAGAATGACCTTACGGCACAGGCCCTGTGCGCCACTGAGCCCGGCTCAGTCTCCAGACGGTCTTAAGACTGTAAACTGCTCACCAGCGTGCGGTTTCCACTGGGACTCGGGCCAGGTCTGGATTCAAAAAGCTCTCCTTCCACCCCCTGAGCTAGGAGGAGCGTTTGAACGAGGTGAAAGGCAAATAACCCCCCCGGAGATTTCAAAACCCTGAAACTCCAAACAGCAATTCCTCGTCGGGTTCCCTGCTGACCCTCCCCAGAGCCAGGCCCGAATTCCCTCTCCGCAGGCCCAGCCCGCCCGGCGCGGGTCCCTGTGGGGAGCGACCCCGGACAAACAAACAAACGCTCCAGCGTGTTCCCGAAGTAAACACCGCTCTGCCACGCACCTTCGCCTTTCTCCCTCCCGGCAGGGGTCCCGGCTGCCCACCCCCATCCCCCGCAGGCCGGGGGGGGGGCCTCCTTCGCGGGTGGCCCCGGAGAGACCCGCCGGCCCCCGCTCCCCGCCGCCACACGCCGTTCTCGGCGGCAAAATTTACACCCGCCGCCGGGCCCCCCCACCCCCGCCAGCGCCCCCCGAGCCGGCCGCACCTGCCCCGCCGCCGCCGCCCGGAGTGCCCTCACAGCCCGGCCCGCCGAGAGGCGGCCCCGCCGGCCGGCCTGCCCACCGCCCGCCCCCGCCCGCCCTCAGGCCGCCCTGGGGCACCGGGGGGAGGCTTGCGGCGGTGAAGCCGCATCGCTGGGCCCCTGCGAGCGTCGCTGAGGGGAAAAGGCTCCTCGGCCTTGTCCCTGAGGCCTTGTGGAGCGACTCCTTCCACTAGGCCGGCTTCGAGGCCGGCAGGGTGCCGCGGCTGCACCTCAGAGGGACGTGGCGGGAGGGGACGGGAGAAGGGCTTTGGGGCCCCTGAGGCGGCAGCGGGGTCACAGCCATGGCGTGGCTGGAGGAGCGGCGTCGGTGTGGCAGGGGCTCGGGCTCTGGGTGGGCGAAGGCCGGGTCTCCGTGCGATCGTCGTGTGTTTGAGTTACGGCCTAACCGATCGTCGTGTGTTTGAGTTACGGCCTAACCGTGGTGACGCCTCTCAGGTTAGGGTTAAACACGACGCCTCGTCCGTTAAGGACCATTACTCAATGGTTTCGCTACGTAGGCCCGGTTACTTTGTGTAAACGATGCAGGGTTTGCTAAGGACTACGTCCTCGAAGAAGGAACTAAAGACTGATAAGGAGGGCACACCCTGCTCCAGAAGGGACCGAAGGCTGGATGACTGCCAAAGAAGCATGAACGAGGGGAAGGGTGAAGGCATCGGGGGGAGATCACCACCTCCGACTCCATTCAAGACTGGAAAGGCTCCCTCCCCCCCGCCAAGGAGTATGCTTGCTAATTTGCACACCAAGCGAGGCTAATTTAGACATAACTAACCAATAGTAGATGAGATGGTGACTACCAACCCATGAACATAAATTTAGATGGGGTTTTACTAATCATGTAACAGAATAAATACATTATAGTTCCTTGGTGTGGGGTGCTAGCTTTGTGGAATTATCACCTAGCACCCGTCTTTGCACAAATAGGAAATAAATAAGTATCTCAGCTCTATGTGTAAGATTGGCTTATTGCACACCACGTATCGAGCCCCGCTTGTGGTTCAACATGAGCACATGCTCCTAAAACCACCTGGCTATGTAGAGGAACTTGCACAGCAGAGAGTTGGCAGCCACAGCCAAAGTTTCTGGCTCAAATTTCTGACAGTGCTCAGCAGCTGCAAGTGCTGCCCAAAGGCTTCAGTGAGGCGGGAGCAAACAGCTCTTGCAACAACTCTAATTAAATACATGCTCTGGTGCAGAAAAACATTGGGTTTTTTCCTTTCTTGATGCTAAAAACTGGTTCCAGCCACATAGCATTTCTTACAAGGAAACTGTGGGTGCTAGCAAGAGTTTTAGCGCCCTGAGTTTGCCCAGCTTAAAACTGCCAGTACTAGATCATTAGTTGTTTTTAGGGCACTGGCTGTTGCATTTACATACTTCATTGATTTGGTGTTGAAATAATATACATATTTATGTGTTCAACTGTCTTGCTAGCCTCTCAGTAGTAGAGCTTGATTTAAGTGATTATAATGTACAACTTATGTACAACTTACATTTAACTGAGTTTAATATGAAGTGACATAAGTCAACAATGAAGTCCTACGTTTCAAGGTCTCACTAGCACCTGACACCAGTCTGACTCCTCCTTCCTCAAACAATAAGTTTTCAACTTTACAGTTGGCAACAAGCATTAGTTTCTCAGCCGAGTCTGCAAAGTGCTTTTAGCTGCTACAGTAGACCTTATGTTAAAGGAAATACTGGTGAAGCTACAGCACAACAGTTTAAATGTCTAGTTACAACACACAGGTGCAGTACACAGGACCTCTGGTCCCAGCATACTCCAAGTTAAGGTCGGAGGAAAGCTGAACCCAAACCTGTCATCCCCATCAAACCAGAACCTGCAGGCTTTTCCTGACATTTCCCAGAACAGATACATCACCCACTGTTTGGACTAAGCTCTCTTCACTTTCCAGCAACTCTTGGGAATGCCAGAAAGGCAGAATCAGAGAGTCCTTAGGTATATAAGTAGCAGCAAGAAGTCATTGAACAAACCAGGTTTGAGTGTCAGTAGTAAGACTTTATTTCAGGTATTCTCTCAAGTGATTTAAGACATCCTGTGTTGTCCAGTGTCCCCCTAATGCAGTGAACTATTTAATTTGCTGGTACGCTCATGTAGATTTACCTTGGAAGTGTTTGCAGTAGGCTAAAACCAGTCCTGTAGCTAATGAAAGAGAGATTGAAAACTTTTTCACTACTTTCATTAATTTCATTTTGCCAGCATCAGCAAACACAAAGACAATGAAATAGAGTTTCTGTGGGTTTTGGTTGCTGCTCAGTGGAAAATTTTCATCAGTTTTGGTACATCTTTTTCTTGTAGTGGTGGTTTCCTCTGGCTGCCAGGCTGCAGGAATTTCTTTATTGTGGGGATATTGCTTATTCTGGCTTTAAAACTCTACAAAACAAAACCAAAACATCACTGTGCTTAAGAACCATGGTAACTGTCAGACATTTAGATGTTATCCATGCTCTAAAAGTAACATTACGGGTTGACCTTGCAGAAGAATCTATATGCTTCATGCTATTATGCTTTTGTGGCTATAGTGACAGAAGGTGGCAATAATCATCAGTACTTGAGGCCAGCTAAAAGTACTTAGGATATTTAATTTTGATTTTGTCTTTCACTTCTTTCCTCACCCTCCCACTCTCCCGTATTTCTCAGCCAGTTTAGATCAGTGGTCCTGCTTTGATTCACTGGCCATTCAATGTCCATTCAATTACCTGCAAGAGGGGAAATTTGACAAGTATATCAGGCTTGCACTCTTCTGCCATTAAAAGGGTTTCAAGTAATTGTACATCTGCCCTGCTAAGCCGGTTGCCAACAAGAAAGTCTTGCCCATGGTCTTTCAAAACCTAAAAACAGAGAACCAGAATTAGATGTCTTTTTTTTTTTTTCCCCTCTCTGTGACTTAATATGATATATTCAAAGCAAGGTCATACGCTGCACGGAGTTATCCTTGAAAGAAGGAAATGCAGTAAGAACATCTGTAGTACAAACGAATGATCTGACCACACTGTCATCCTAGGCACAATTTGTCAGTCCTTTCTCTTCAGCATTTCTTTCTGGCAGCTCAGTTGTACCCCTCTTGCCTTCACTTCTGTAGCTCACGTAATTAGCACTGCTGAGTTGGAGGCTAAGCTTTATGGGATACAACCACCACTGCAAATGCCTATACAAAATTTACAAGAGGCTTAAGTTCAGCAGATGGCATAGTAAGAATATCTTGGATTCTTTCAAATTATGGGCAGCTCCCTTACTTACCTGTTTCCTCTTCAATTTTGGGAATATTGCATTGGGAGCTCTCTCTGTGCCTCATGGTCTTGAAACCCAGCTAATCCATCCTCCCTTTTGTTACAGAAGGAGCTGGAATGCTTTTACATAGCGTGTATGGTAGAGGGGGTTCTGCACTTCAGGAGGAAACTTTATGTAAAAGCTGATGCTGTAGTGTCTTTTGTCTGAAACAATATACAGACTGAAACATGCACATTTGGGGAGATCAGTGTGTCCTGGGTTTTTGCAGCTCTGCATCTCTCCCAGATTTGTAGTGACTTCTGTCCCCTCTGTAGTGTCCTGTCTCCGTCCTCATTCCAGCCCCACCAAAACCATAGCATTTATATTTAAGTGGTAATTCTTCTTCTCTCTTTTCGTCAATAAAAATTGTTTGTGTAGGTCCAGGATGGAGTTTCAGGGAAACAATATTAATTAAGCTACTACCTCTTTGCCACCTACCTTCTCATAGACAGGGAAGTATCTGTTTGTGGCCTTGTCCACAATAGTAGCAAAATGTTGTTCCTTTTTATCCGCTGGTTGGAAAGTATGGGTCATGAGTAACTCGTTCAGATCTATTACTGCTTCCACATACATATCAATTCTGAAAGGAATAGATCCAGTTGGTTAAGCCAAACAGGGTAGGTCTGAATAGCACTGTAGCTACTGGCATAACCCCATTGAGATGTTGGGAACTCTCCACCTCTTCTATCCAGCACGCATAGCTTGGAGCAGTTCCCCCCCCCACCGGAGAGCAGTAGCTTCAGGACACGGGCAAGGGGCAAGCATGGATGAAAGACAAGTGCAAAGTGCCTAACCAAAAACTAAAAGACTGTACCCTTTCCATTTTTCACTAGGGCTGATACTTCTCTGTATTTTTTTGAACCTGAATACAAAATTGGCACGTGTGTTATCCAAACTTGTGTTAAAAATCCAATCAGACATGCTAAGTTGAACAGCGGGTCTGTACAATTCCTAAGAAATATCTTGACATGTGTTTACTGGTGGCAATTAACTGGAAGCATTTCAGGTCAAACCATATGCCCTAATAGCCCTGTCCTTTAATAACGAGTTATTAATTCTAATTCTAATTCCTGCTTATTAGAGAGATAATTTTTTTGTTTCCATCAGAGACATTTCCCTCAATTTGATGTGAAAATGCCTACTGCTGACAACTGCAGAAAATGAAAAGCAGCATCCATAAGAGAGCCCACCCTCTGCACTCCTGACTACTTTCTTCTGGTAACTGTATTGACCTTTGATCTTAATGAACTCCCTTGCACCATGCTGCCTATCTAATCTAGCTGATGATTACTGTTGTAGACATCACCCGCAGTCTCAATCAATAAGTGCTACATGAAAAGCTGCTGTATCACCCTGAATCTAACTATGAGCTGGGATACTCTTGTGTTACACAGGTAGTATGAACTGTAGTCTAACAAACAAAGGTGGTACTGTTACGGTACAGGGCTCTCTCCTTCAGATCCTTCCCGTAGAGGTTGTACTTCGTTGCAATGTAGTTGCTGATGGCTCTGCTCTGCACCATCTTCATTCCATCGATCTCCACCATTGGCACTTGCTGAAACAGCAGGGATCCATCTAGTGAAAAGGGGACAAGACAAGGAGACATTCAGTCTCTGAAGGAGAACCATTAGTAGGTGGGTGGCAAAGTAACCACATGTATTATTTTTTATTTTGAATCATAGAATCATTTAGGTTGGAAAAGACCCTTAAGATCATTGAGTCCAACCATTAACCTAACACTGCCAAGTCCACCACTAAACCATGTCCCGAAGTGCCACGTCTACACATCTTTTAAATACCCCTAGGGATGGTGACTCAACCACTTCCCTGGGCAGCCTGTTCCAATGTTTGATAGCCCTTTCAGTGGCAGCCTTCCTCATTCTCACAACAAGGTATGGAAATGCTTACCATGAAACCAAGAACCATTTCTTAGTAACATGTTAATAACTTAGTATTATAGCAATCAGCTTCTTGAAGTTTCTTCAGGTCTGAGGAAGCACCCAAATGCAGAACTTCTAGCAGTCATATACTAAAAAAGACATGTCCTGTGCTGCATGGCCCTGACCCAGATGATTTTTATGGAGGTTAATAAAGATGAGAAGGACTGAAGGGTATGACCCAGCCAGTTCCTGTCATGCTTTGGTAAGTATTATGGAAATCTGTACTATTTAAAGGCTTGTCAAAATATAATGTGAATATAAATGCATATAATATCTTTGTGACTACTGTATTGGCTTTATAGAATGGAATACATCTGTACGGTTGTGAAGCAGGGAATAACGAGTGGGTTTCATGAGATTCCTGCAAGAGCCAAATATCACTTGGTGTGAGACTGTAGCTATGTAAATCCCTTATTAGCCTGCAGAAGCCTTATTCTAGCAAGGAAGAAGTCAAAATACCTCCAGGAACTGATCAGAAAAGTGAGTCAGAGTATTTGCTTTATGGATTCATATTTCTTGACTCAGATAACTGATCAGCTATGTCCGTCTTCGTATCCACTGTAAGGCAATCATGCAGAGAAAGTGTCTGCTATTAAGGGCATATTTTCATTCATGCTCATGTCTCAAAATAATTTTTGAAAGCTGGCAGGTGGCAGGGGGGTCAAGTCATTGTTCCTAAAGCAGACCAGGACTGCAAATGCCAACCCTAGCTCAGAGTTCTTTGAAAAGCCAAATAAGACCACAGACATGTAATTCGGTTTGGAGGAAATGCAAATGTCATGTTCACAAAGATGGAAGCTAAAGATAGCAAGGTGAGTAGTTGCCTTGGGAAACAGGAATGCATCAGAAGTACAGTTCAAACTCAGAAATCTGGAGCTCTGATTTCATATGGATTATAAACCAACTTTGTAGTCAACCTAAAATGCTAATGAATTTCAAGATGATCTGATTACAAAAACCTGTCATAGGATAGGAGGCAATGGGCACAAACTGAAACAAAGGAGAGTCAATCATCTGAACTTAAGGAAAGGCTTTTTTACCGTGGGAGTGACTGAACACTGGCATGGGTTGCCCAGAGAGGCTGTGGAGTGTCCATCCTTGGAGATACTCAAACCCCAACTAGACACTGTCCTGGGCAACTGTCTCTAGGTGGCCTTGCTTGAAGAGGGGAGGTGGAGCAGATGATCTCGAGAGGTCCCTTCTGACCTCAGCCATTCTGTGATTCAGTGAAGACTGAAGCAACTGGGTGGATGATACCGCCCTAACACACTGCAGTGTGCATCTGTGATACCTCATGTACAACCCAGTCTAGATTTTCTTCTTAGGAGACATAAGACTTATTAGGTGTTCTAAGGGAAACAATTCTAATTATTATTATCTAATCATTAAAAAGTGAAGGAAATTTACCCTTCTGTAACTTTGTCAGATCATCCTTTGTTTCCAGAAAACATTCTTCAAACTGCAGGAAATACAGAAGAAAAGTTGTGTTGTCACTGCAAATTTTAGCTTCTGCTTTGCATGAAACAATGACAGCACAAAGAGCTGTGTTTTGGGGCATTTTATTTTTTAAAAAAGACATCAGATTTGAACGTGATATCTTTAAAAATTTATTTTGCCTCTGTCACATCCTCTCCTCTTCCCTTTCACATGTGATTCATGTTTTTGTGCAGGTAAGATTTTGGGTAAAGCTGAAGTGACCGAAAGGCACAAAACCCTGTCTGCTGAGCAAACAACGGCCATGCTGCTTCAGTTGTCAGTGCTGGCAATAGGTGGTTCAGGGCGAGAAGAAGATAGGTAAATTCACACTGCAGCAGCAGAACAGTGGTATAGCTCCTTTGCCACAAGCTGGCAAAAGGAGGGACAAAGAGAAGAGATCACGTGCCCGGTGCAGCTTTTTGGCACATTGCCCATCACCATGACAAAAAAAATCACGGCTCTTAAAACACACAGATCCCCACACTCCCTCTCCAGTTTAATATCAAAACCCGTTAGAGGTAAAAACAATTACTGTGTGTTTTATAACATACAGTACCTTCAGGGGTAAGCTACATTGTAGTAGGCATAATATTTTTTTTTTTCTGTTTTGGACATTGGGATTTAACTGAAGGTCTTCAGAATTGAAAGTGCTCGACCCCTGTGATCAGAAGATAAAAAGCCAGGGTCTGCTGCTGTGGTTTTAAATTTTTTCTTTCACTAGCTACAGGGGGGAGGCATTTGTGGTGCTACCAGTAGGCTTGGCACATGATGCGTGGAAGTGAAACAGGAACTTGCCCCCCTGCTTAGGGTAAACTAGTGGTCATAGTTGGCTTTGTCAACAATGCACTAAATGCAGAGCTTGCAACTGCTGGTCAGTCACATTTTTTATAAGGAAGAGTAAAAATACATATTTGTCACATGATGTTAGTATAAAAAACAGAGGCAAACCTCAACCCCAGCTGCTGCTAGTAGCCAACGTATTGATTCCATTCGGCCTCGTCCGTTGAAGTAGTGGAGCTTGGGTTTCCCAGACATGTTTCCACGTGCCTGATTTCCTACTGTAAGTTTTGCAAAATAAAGATTCAGAATGCTGGTTTTGAGCTTCTAACTGGTTCTCAAGCATTGATCAAAGTTGTCTTGTTTGAACGATTTATGGTCCAAGACTCTCATCAGATTAGCAGAGGAGGTAGAAGACTATACTGAGAGACTGCGTTGTATAATTTTGCCTTAAAATGTCTTTTATATGTGCAGGTTAGTTAAGCAGAACTCTCTACTGAGAGCAATTGGCCCATGTCAGAGAAAAAGCAAATCAAAACCCATTTGCATCCCAAAGTGTTCTGCTCTGACCAAAAAGCAGGGTGTGCAAGATACACTGCTCTGTTTATTTTGGCATTATTTCAGGATACGGTTTACTGTTTAATCAGATACACAATACAAACTCAGCAACTGCTGTGCTTTCTCCAGCAGCCATTATGCTCCATTATAAAAGTGACAGGAAGGATTTCCCCCCCCCCTCCATTGTAAGCATTCAATCTCATTTGCAACACTCCCCATTCTTCTCATTTCTTTAGGCAAGCACCTGAGGACATGGAATTTAATTTTGTCTCTGGTAACAGTAGATTTTACCACAGGCAGAGCCAAAGTGCAATACCTGCTTGGTCCAATCCCAACTCTGCTGGAATTTAAACCAACAACGGTTTCTAGACAGACTGTCATCCACCCCGTTCAGAACCTGTGCGTGCACATCAGCAGCAAACATGTAGACAGTGCCTAGTTTATACTAGCTTCACAGTTATTAACACCGTGTCAACAATAAAACTGAAGCATTAACAGCAGCAAAAGAAAATGGCTAAAAAAAAAAGCATATTCCCTTTGTAAATAACATGTCATCTTCTCTACAGTAAGAAGGGTGTGAGAGGAAGCACTCCACACTTCTGAGATCTACATTTCTTTTGCTTAAATCTGTACACCTAGAAAGTTGATTAATGATTTAATATTTGATGCACATAACCATGTTAGTAAAGAAAGTACATACAAGTATACAACCCATAAAACCCATTCACTGACTTAGTTTCAAGTACACTAATTCCCTATGCATGTCCAAAGTCCAAAAATCCAAAAAACTTACCTTGTACACAGTATAACTCACTCTAAGCTCAGTCAGTAGCTTTGCCTTGAGGTTATACAGTTCTGTAGCCCCTCCTACAAAGAGAATTGCAAACAGTTCTCTGCCAATGGGAAACTCCCATTTCTTAAACAAATAAAACCAATTAGGTCTGTTTACTCACTTCTCACCTACAGAAAATAAATTCCTGACTAATGCTGACTATGTACAAATGTGAGATTTATGAGAGGTCATGATCATTGGGAACATCTGTGCCAGCAGAAAATCGTATGCTTCCTATTTTCGTTGTTTGGCAACCTGATAGTTAAAAATAATCAGAACAGCTGAAAAGCTCCCATGTTTTTAAAAAAATACTATGATAGCAATCAAAATTTTATTTTAATTTTCTGTGTTTTTTTTACTTTTAACAGATTGCTGCTTTATATACGTCACATCAACTAATTCAGCTTGAATCCTTCATAAGCTCCCTTCCCTTCCTTAGTGATGGGGGATATTCCTTCAGGATGTTTTCTCTGCTGAATTTCATTCCTAGACATAGAAAGTTTTCTTCTGTTTCTGTCAAAAATGTTTCCCTGAATTTGGCCTGTTGAAAATGCACACCAAAGACAACTGTAGGAGACAGTGAATGAAGAGCAGCATCAGAAGACAAACTGCCCTCTGCACTCCTGACTGCTTTCTTCTGATAATTCTGTTGACTTCAAAGAGTCGATACAGCATGAACTCCCGTGCACCATCCTGCCTGTCTAATCTAGCTGGTTAATACTCTGGCAGACATCACCTGCAGGCAAGGTCAGTGTACTATGTAAAAATCTGCTGAATCACTCTGAACATAACTGAGCTGGGGTATTCTTGTATTACACAGGGAAGTTGTATGAACTGTAGTCTACCAAACAAAAAAATGAGTTGTTACAGTACAGAGGGCTCTCTCCTTCAGGTCCTTCCTGTAGACGTGCTTTGCTGCTATGGAGCTGAAAATGATCCTCATTCCATCAGTCTCCACCACTGGTGCCCGTTAGACCAATGTGTTCCATGCTTGACAATAAAATAAGCTTGATTATTTATTTAGAGCTAGAACCATTGAAGGACAAGGCATCAAAACAGTCAGCACTGCAACATCTTGTCTTTTAGGAGGCATCTAGCCTTCTGGTTCAGGCTCTTTTCTTTCTTATTTCCCTCTGTCCCCTTCTTACATCTTGGGAGGTTCTTCTCCCCAGCCTCTGAAGGCCTGCCGCGGGGCTCAGTCACCTACAGAGAGGTGTCCATGCCACGGTGCATGTTCCAGGACATCTGCTGGCCTCCAGCTGCTGCTCCAGAGAGCCCAGGTCAGCGGCATGTGCCATGGTGGGATGGTGAGCCATGCAGAGGTGTCACGGAGAGCCCCGGCTGTCTGTCCTCGGTGCAGCAGAAGCCCACTCTTGGTATTGCTGGAGAAGAACAGGCTGCCCACGTTTTGTGTTCTGTTAACATCCAGCCTGGAATAATTTGTGGTTTATAATGAAACAGAACCCTGCATAAGAATGTTTCATTTGCTTGCTTGAGAAGTGACTGCTTTCCCCTCTAGGCTTCTGGGAGTGCTGACTTTTGCTGTTAGCACAGGTTTTTTTAAGAATAAAAGGTCAAACTACACTGCTGGAAACAGTGTTTCCAGCATTGTTGGACAGACATGACTTATGACTCAGAATCTAGGATAATGTGGGAGATTGAAGCTCTCCCCACATACACATATGCACCAAGCTGTGTCTGGTAGTGTTTCACAAATCCAAATTCACTCTTGGGTAGCTTGCATGGATTAATCATTTATAGGCCTGGCCATGATAACCTCTAGGAGATATCCCAGGTCTAGCGACTACTCCTACAAGGACTTCACATCCACTGTGTCAGAGGACTGCAAGGTAAGAAAACGTGAGTTCAAGCATGAAAGTTAATCACAGTGTAGACAACTTGGGAAAACTCATCTCACCTAACTTCGTAGACACCTACATCTAGTCTAGCTGTCTAGTCTCCTTTAAATAGATCTAAATTCTGGTCTAAATTCAGGAGGAATCCCTCACCATGCGCTTGGGCTACAGCTGATATCCAAACTACTCAAAAGGATGCTGTCTCAACTGAGGCAGTTAAAAGTTTAGATGAAACCAGTCCCTTCAGCCTTCCCTTAGGGACAGGGGAGAGGATTAGAAGTCTTCAGAGGGTGATTTATTCCAACACTGACATTTCTTACCCTATCAGAGGCATCCACCAAGATTTCAGGCAAGTCCTCTTCAACACAGTTACTAGACTAAATAAAAGTGAAAAATACAATACAGTCTGTCTCCTAACTTAAGGGGGCTTTTGGAAATGTCACTTCACTAAGCTTGTAAAGTATTTTGGAAAATGCTATAGAAGTGTCATTTGTATCTTGCATGCCTGAAGGCATCTGATCTCTTAAGAATGTCTAGGTTGAGATTGACCAGCCAGGAGTTAAAACTAGGGGAAATGTCAAAGATACCCTAATAACTTAGGAGTGAATATTCTCCCCAGCTGCTGCTGTTGCCCACCAGCTTGTTTCCATTTAGCCTCTTCCTTCAAAACAATAAGGTATAAATATTTTAATTTTTTTTTTAGATTTTTTTTTTCAGACATGATACTGATTTCTTGACAAAGCATAGGAAAATGTTTTGTGCCATCAGGCTTTGTGAACTTTCCTCTCTATATAAAACATACCAGAATTATGTTAATTTGGGTTGGAGCTGTGTTCAAAATTATAAGGCAATATTTAAAATGTACTTGCAAGGGAAATCAGTGCACACACAAAACTGTTGTGCCTTATTGTATTAGCAGGGGAAATAGGGACTGTAGAGAAGGGAGCCTCATCTGTGGCTAATAAGACCCGTTGGGATATACCCAGTCCTGCCTTGCTGCAGAAATGAAGTGCAGCTTTGGTGTTTCATATTATTTAAAGCAAAGGTCCCATTTGTTATTGTTTTTCCAAACTGGCGCTGCCTGCATTCAGCACACTTGAAAAGTGCAGGTCACACATTATGTCCCGTGAAACGTTTCTCCACACTGAATTACACCCTCCAAACCCAGCAGGGTAAGTGTGCAAGGTAACCGTCTTACAAACCCAGGAATATGTTTACAAAAAATAGCTTTGCAGAGGGAAGAGAGAAATTAAAAGACAGAAAATGTCCTTTTCTCCAGTGATCCTCATGCTGACTTAACACTTGGCCTCAGGTATGTAAAAAGCATTAGGTGTTTTCCCAAACATTTTGAAGAGCAAGTGGGTTACCTAGAAGCTGGCAGGTGTTCTCAGTGCTACTGAGCTTGATTTTTTTTTTACTATGATGTATTTTTGCCAGCGGTTCCTTACATGACGGTTTGAATAACAAATGCCAGACCTTGTCTAAGCAAAACCAAAACAACTCTGATATTCAGTGAAAATTAGTGACCATCTTTCTTTGACTAACATCAGCATCTCCTGCCATCTCCATGTGGGGCAGACAAAGAGAAGTTTGTGAATGGGGTGTTATCTGCTCACCGTTGCTTTTAGAGCTCTCTCCCCACATAACAGCATGTTAAGCTTTCAGATTTCCTTCTAGTTGGCTCCCTTTCTCCCCCCCCCCCCCTTAGTTTGTAATCTTAGTTTGTGTCTTCTTGACAAATCCCAAACTGTCTCACTTACCTGTGATTATTCTCTATTTTCCTTTCCACACTTCCAGCCCCTGGACCTTACTCCCTTCTGGATGTGATTCTCTCCCCATGGGGACAGTCAGTATGTAAGAATAGAAGGTAGCATGCCATTGACAGGCAGGCAATAGCAGGACTTCCAGAGCATTTCACACCTGAAAATTTTCTCTTTAGCATCTTTCCACTTCTTTTCTCAGCTTTCCATCAGCCAGCAGAGAAAGGATCCTAATATTTATAGAAATGCAAGGGTTTCTTAGATCACCGCTATTAATGATTTCAGACTCCTCCTCTCTGAAACCAGGGTTAAGAGACTAACTTCCTCTGCAAGTATCCCTCCAAGCCCTCTCAATCAATAACATGATACAAGCCAGCACGACTCCACTCTAAGGTCACTTATGGCCTAATGTGGAGGTGAATTGACCATTTCAACATCTGACCTGCAGGTCCTCATTACCCTAGAGTGAGAGATGCCAGCGACTTAACTCTGCTAGCTGTTCCTCCAGCAGTTGTTGGGAACTTAAGAGTGGAAAACCAATGGGAAATACAACTTCTGTTTTGAAACCCAAGGTGGGCATGGAAAGGAAGACTTACACACCAAGTACCAGAAGTCTATACACACCAAGTACCAAAAGTCTATACTTAACTGCCTTCTCCGACAGTGACCTCCAGCCCTCTTGCTCCGTGGAGCCTGGAATGTGCCATATGGCTTGTTAAACTGGTTGTGCTCTCTGCCCCTACAGTTGAAGCCAATGTACGTCCTATACCAGTGGGAAGCACAATTGTTTTTAACAGGTTTTTGTACCTCTTACAGGGTTAAGCTGCAAATAGTGTATGCTAGCATTTTTCCAGAACCCTTATTTTCAGAAGATTTAGTTTCTTGTTTAGCTTGCCTGAGAGCTTGACAACACTAAGGGATGCACTTTGGTTTGTGGGGTTTTTTTTAAATGCTGGTTACAAAAGTAATAAAATTTTACAGGATGGCCCTACCTTACACACACATGTGAATAATTCACATAAGTACATTTTCTACTTCAGTTCTATTTATGCTTAAAGCATAAAGGTGCACTTGAGTACACCATTCGCTAGCACTCATTGAGATGTGTGCTTATCACTATATGAGTTATGTGCGTAAGCACACACTTGCCCTCAGATGAACAAAGATGAGTTTCAGTGTTTGCAAGTCATAGCCAAAAAGCTACACAATTGTATCAGACACAGTAGTAAAAGAATAAGTTGCCTCTGACAAAATGCAGAGCATATTCAGTTAAACATCCCACTTCATCTAGTTGCATCCTAATGTAAATAAATAATTGTCCTTTTGTAGTCTGCTGCGTGGGGGAGGCGTGGGGGAATGCTGGAGAGTGAGCAATCTGAAAAGGAAGTTCATTCTGTTTTCTCCCTACCAGGTTCATTTTCGAGTATTTTTCTCTAATTTCCCTTTTTCTACAATTTTGTCATGATAATATTAAGCATCAGGTTTGGTTACTGACATTTGCTGGAACAAAGTGTCCTTTTATGCAGATGCTGCTCTGCCGCATCAGGCCCCTTCACAAGGCAGTTGTTGTCTGCTGTAAATGTATATAAGCCCTAATATTTTTGTTTTAAAACCAATAGAAGCCGAACGTCTGTTGCTCTGTGTTCTGTCCTACAGCTGTAGAAATAATCTGCCTCTGCCTTACCTGAATCTGCAAAACAGATAGCGTGTTTCTTCCACAACGCTTCCTTCTCAAGAGATAATATATTTGTAACCTGCATGTGAAATGCTGGTAAGATCATACACAAGGTTTGAAATAATTGATTTATGAAGAAAAATAATCAGTTTTGCAAGGAAAACGTTGCAGGGACATCTTAAAAAGTCCAATCCACCCACAGGCCTTAATTTAAAGACGGTAACGTTGACTACATTTTGGCCTTTTACAGGTGTGTAAGCAAGTGATGTACCAACCAGCTCACAGTAATTCCACTTTCACGTTCAAAGCCCATCCTGTTGCTCAGCATGGAGAAGTAGCAGCGACACGAATTGCATGGAGATGTACATCGCTGCGGTAGCAGCTGCTAGGGAGGTGGTGTCCCTGCACGGGCAGGCGTGCAGTGGCTTTTGTCTTGGGACAGCACAGAGGTGCCTGGTGACCCAAGGTGGCAGGATGAAGCACAGCACTGCAGCCACGCAGGCAGTTCGCCTGTGGCATTGCCAACTGTTAACAAATAGGTTCAGGTACTTTTCCGGTAAAGTCCAGAATGCTGGAAAAGCAACTTCTTCCAGCAACCGCTTGAGATCTACTACTTTCACTTACTAGGGAACCGGGAGGAGACAAAGGACCAACGGCGAGGGTGACGCAGGGAGGCTGCTATCACAAAGCTGAGCACTTGGCTGGCCTGGGGAATCACAGCCAGAGCGCCTGGTGAGGGTGAGGCAGGCCAGCACAGAGCCCACGTGCTGGCACGCCGGCTAAGTGAGGAGCTATCTCCAGAGGAGATCTTTCCATCTTCACCTCCTGTGACTCCCAGAGGGTTAGGCAGTCACCACCAAATAGGACTGACAGCCTTGTAGAGCAAGGTGCCGATGCCAGCCACGACGGCTGCCACTGGTGTGCCCAGTGGCTCAGTATTTGGAGCAGAGATCCGGGGTGAAAGCAGTGCAGGTCCATGCCTCCCTTCAGCCCGAGCTGTCTCTGACATCAGACCTGGGAGTCTTTTGGGTAGGACGTTCTTCATTGCTCACATTGGACCAAAGTCACTTTCCAAGAAACCTTAAACCGTTTTTCAGGATAGAGGAAATGAGCACGACTCACTGAATGATTCATGAACTTACCTGTAGGAGGAGAGATTGCCAAGAGAAATTTAGGCAACTGTACTACGCCTTCAATGCACTGAGCTGTCCTAGCCATGAAGCCTGCGCTGCTCTGCGACCCCACTCCTCCCTTCCCCGTTGGCACTGTGTGAATCACCTCCACCGCTGCAGACAGCCCTTGCTGGGAGGACCCGTGACCACCTCGGTGCCACTGGTCCCACCACGTTGCCACGAGGGCGGGTGATGCCCCACAGTGCCACCAAAGCAGCAGCAGCCCTAGGCTGCCCGCATTTCACTCCGTGCAAAGTGGCAGCTCAGGCTCAAGTTTGTCCCTCCGGAGTTCTCTGGAGATCACATCAAACACGAGGCAGTGCCAGGGCACGGGTGCTGGAAGACGTCGTCTGTGTTACGGAATCATCAGCGGCTCCCTCGGGGGTTACTGGTCTGTGCCCGCTGCTCTCGCCCAGATGGCCCCCAGCCACAGTCAGTCCATGCCATGCAGAGCCCAGCCGCAGCAGGCCGTTCAGATGGGGTTACACAGCTTTGGGTAACAGGAGAGTTTAACAGTGTATGTGTGGCCTCAGAGCCAGGGAACGGAGCCTGGTGCTTCTTATTTTACTAGGACAAAGAGGTATAGCTGGCTGTTGGTGTCCAGAACTGGTGCTAGGAAGCAGCTGAGAGTCCCCCCAAATGGCAGACGAATGCACAGAAAGAAGCATGAACAAATATTGAACCCGAGTGATTGTCTGTTTGAGGATGTGGCTCTGCCCTCCCCATCCTTTGAAGAGGTTCATCACGTGAATAAGTGCATAGACTCCAATGCACTGGGAACAATGAACTAAGATGCCTGGAAGAATCACATTAAAAAGGCAGAGGAAGGAAATAATGGAATGTTATAAAAGCCGATTCCTAGGCAAGACCTAGGAAGTGTGAAAAACCAAAGAGTTTAGGCTTTGGTAACAACAGATGAAACTAATACTAAATTAGAACTTTCACTCACACAATACTGTAAAAATAATGCAATATAAGTACTTACTCACCAAAACTGCTCTTGAAACAAGCCTACTTCTTTAAAAGACAAGTGATTCAGTGACCCTTCTTCTCTTTCTTCTCTTCTGTAACTCTTATTCTGAAGCCTGTTTTCATGCAGAAAATTTCTTCAACAAGTTACATTCTGACAATGCTAACACTGCATCAGTCTTTTTCCAAATCAATGAACTCCCTACCCTACAAATAGTTCTTTGCTTCCATACTCCTTTGTTTTCATGGTTTGCCAAGCATGTGATATCAATAAAGACAAATCTGCTGTCACATTGCCAGAGTAATCAGAATGCTTTATTTATTTATTTATTTATTTACCATTGGTTTTAACTACAATGATACCAATTTACTGAGCTTCCTGCTTCCTACTTCCTTTGGTTTGGGGTTTGGGGTTTGGGGGGGGGGGGGGGGCGTTCAGTATTTTGGGTCTCACTGAAGGTAGCAAGGCATTCATTTCCTAAAAATCTTCAACACAGTTTCTCTGTAACTTTCATCTGGTGGGGGTTTCCTTGGGCTGCCAGGCTGCAGGAACTTCTTAATTGTAGGCATATTGCTCATTCTTATTTTAAAAGCCTAAAAAATAAAAACAACAGAGTAAGAGAGAAGTTCCAGCTACTCCAGTAGCAAACAGTGCTTCTTGCACAGAACTCCTTCCCCCTGCTGCTAGAAGAGATCCTAACGTTCATTCGGATCTCATGCCACCTACAGTCTCCTGTCCAGCAGGAGGAGGACCCAGCTGCTGCAAAAAACCTGTTCTTACCAATGAAGGCAGTACTGGAGCAGACAATATCTAAATCTCTGCTGCCTGAAAGAAACTGAAGGCAAAAATCCAATATCCGGGAACACCAGGGTGTGGTTTTGAAGGTACAAATACACTAACACAGCTCATGACCTTTTTCTTTTCATTACTAGTTCTGATGGTGCAAACTACTGTGTGGCCAAACCACGATATACGTTAACATGATTTCCATTTTTACTATATTATGTAAGTATCTGAGCTCTGCTTGCATCTAGCATGGCCACTGTTGTCCCACTGTCCCAGCATTTCTAGGATTGCGTTGGTGAAGGTGAAATGACTGGAAGCATCCTTGGCTCAACTCAGTTGTCCAGTAGAGGCTTCTCATACTGTGTTGTAGCCTAGGGTAGCTAAAATATCTACACAGGGCTGGCAGATATAACATAGTCCCTCAGGGAGACCTATTCCCTTCTGGAGCAGCGGCTGGAGGCCAGGACTAGGATTAGGGCATCTCAGGTGGTAAGAAATGCCTGTGTTAAGGCAACTGACTCAAGGATCCCGAGACATCTCATTGTGCAGACAGTCAGAGAGGACTCACTGGTGCAGGCTGCAAGCAGCTGGAGACCCCACAGTTAGCTGAGCAAGAACCTCTTCTAACAATGGGGCTAATGGATAGGAGCTTCACAGGGCAACAGCCAGCTCTTGCTGGCAGATGTATGAACATAATTTCCTCTTCCTTACAGGCACTGGAAGGATAAGGGCGAAATACAAGAAGGAGCAAGAAAAGTAAAAGCTGTGAAATAAGTAACCACCAATTTTAGAAACTTTTTCACTTCTGGCAGTAAAGGAATCCCTCCATAATTCAAGGCATGGCTTCAACAGAACTGTGCCCATGCCTAGTGGCTAAGATATCTTGTTAGAAGATGGGAGCTAGAGGCAAGAATTACCTGAGGCTGCAAAACTTCATGCGGGATAAAATCTGACACATGTTACTGTCCACTTTGTGGCTGAAGTGCCTCATTCTGTCACACTAAATTAAGACTTAAACTGTTGGGGTTGAGATTTAAAAAATTTTTAAAAACACTTAAGGAAAACAAACAAACAAACAAAAAATCAAAGCCCTTTTCCTCATCAGTTCCAAGCAGAAAACCTAACTGTGGTAGTCTGATGCTGAACTGTTTCTTTTGTTAATGGGAATAAAGCCAAAGTCTTTGAGTGCACCCCTCAAATTAACAGTTTGTAAGCACAAAGAAGCATGACCTCAAGTCTTGCATCCTCAACTCAGACTTGCTATGCTGCTTTATTACAGGCATATGGGAGGACTACTGACCACTAACTGCTTTTTTCCAATCACAGACTACTTGGGTCCACTGTATCTCAACTCTTAATGACTCCTGCAGGTCATGCCCCAGGCTTGCCCATACGCTGTGCTCTATAGCATGCTGCAAGCCTAGAGGCTTCTGATTTCTGGTCAAGTCTCACAGGAAAAGTGCCTCACTTCTGCTTGGTTTCAGACTTTGTACATGGTACAAAGGCAGAGTATTCATCCTCAATTTTATTGAGTTGATTATTGAAAGAAAACTGGCTTAATGCTAAGGTTTGAGTTTCTAGTCATACTGTAGAAGGCCGAAGCGAAGTGAGATTACTGGGATCCCAAAATTGTAATACCAGCCAGTACAGAAAACGGCACACTGCACCTTATTGTAACATGTCAACCTGGATCACAGACTTTATTTGTTATCTGGTATTAGATAGCATCTACTGGCAGGCAGCAGGAAAATCAAAAGAGGGTGGCTTAGATAAGTGATTCCCTTGGGATTACATTAATTTATTTCTATTGAGGAGGCATATACCACTCAAAGAGGGATAGGCATACTTGAACTGGGTTAATCAGGAGCACAGTGTCTTACAACAAACCAATTAATCAGTTCCTTCTTGTGCTTGATTTTAAGCAACGATACGATAGCGGCAGTTCCTTGAAGAGCCCACACTCCTGATTTACACAGCATGGAGAGATGATCACCTTCAGGATTGCCCTCTAGCTCCTGAACACAGGCATGCTCAAGACCAAAATTACCTGCAACTGAGGAAACCCCGACAGCACAGCAGGTATTTTCTCCTCCACTGCTAAAATGGCTTCAATTAGCTGAACATCTGCCCAGCTGAATTTGTTGCCCACAAGAAAGTCTTGGCCATGCTGTTTCAAAACCTGTAGAATACAAGAGAATGCGAGCTGCAGATGAGACTGGGACACATGATGCCTGGCAGCTAAGCCCCACAGCACAGCTGTGGAGCTGAACAGCAATTATATCTGAAATGTCAGGGTGGAATTTTCAGCTGGAAGCTGTGAGCCTAAGTCACTTCATTACTGTTGGGAAAAAAATCTGAACTCTTGTAGGACACAGGCTATAAACTTTGGTCACTCAGTAATGATGAATGATGATACGCACTGGGAACAGTGACAAAACCATGTGCTTAAGTAGACTAGTAACAGTCACAGAATTAGAAACAGGGATAATGGAGCAACTGAAGAGTAACTTGGAGAATTTATAAAATTGCCATTTAGATATTTCATTTAAAGTTATGTCCAATGTTGATACCAGGAAGCAAACTTAGGAATGCAGAATTACAATAGCTAACCAAAGAAAATCCCTGCCTTTGTGAATAAGTTATTATAGTCATAAGGACTTCTAGGATGTTCAGCCTTTATTACTGTTTTCCATCAAAATTAGATGAACATTAACGAAAGTGAGAAATGTTGCCAGATGCTTGAGTCATGTGGGTTTGGTTTGTTGTTTTCGAAAGTGGGATGTGCAGAAATCTATGGCTGTTGTTTTACTAAAGTATTTCTAATCTCTCTACCTGATTTATTTGCAAGGGATTTTTGCATTCTTCTAATGAAAATGTTCCAACTGAAATTAAGTATAGCAGAGAGATGTGCTCTAAATAAATGTAAGTGTGGAATTATCCCCTCAAGGAAAAAAGAAAACCTATGTGCTTGCTTTTACTTTAGTGAAAAGTTTTGCTGTATAGCTGAGAACATATTGCTTTATTTGCTTTGTAGATGTTCAGGTACCACAGCCCTGACAACACAAGCCAACAAATAGAGAAAATGTGCTGCTGTATTTCCTCTTCTTTGTGAGAGCCAAGAAAGCTGAGGATTTGGAACTGACCTGAACTGCAAACATGTTCTTATTTGGGGGAAACTTTTTGGTACTTGTAAATACAAGTTTTATAGGCACATCCTCACTGTCACTTACCTTTTCAAAGACTGGGAAGTACCTGTTAGTTGCCCTCTCCTTAATTGAGTCAAGATTTTTCTCCTTTGCCTCAGGTGGAGAGAAAGGAAACATCAAAATCATTTGCATCAGATCTGTTATTCCTTCCACATACATGTCAATCCTATTAGTGGGGGGAGACGGTAGAAAAGAGCACAGAAGTTATTTCATCTGTTTTCCAATTAACTAAGGCAACTTACAGGAATTTTATATCACCACCACACTGCCAATTTTCACAGCCGAAACTAAACGTGAACTAAAGCCAAGTATTTTTTAAAAGGACTAAAAGCCTGTTTCTGTTCAGCAGCATTTCAGCAGCAGTGGTTAAAACCTAAGCAAAGGCTAGAGTCCTTGCTTTTTATGGTGTTAGCCTTTCTCATGCCTTTCTACTGGATTTACAGGATTGAATTTGTTATATATAATGCAGCTATCAAATAACAGATTGCTCATTAAGTGAAAAGAGGTGTTACGGTACAGGGCTCTCTCCTTCAAGTCTTTCCCATAGAGATTGTATTTCCCTGCTATGTAGCTGAGGATGGCTCTGGTCTGCACCATCTTCATCCCATCGATCTCAACCAGCGGCACTTGCTGGAACATCAGGACTCCATCTAGGGTGGAAAGTTGAGGGAAAGCTTGTTAATTCCTTCTAGACTGCCAGCTTTACAGGAGAGTGAGAGACTGAGCACATTTCTTTTGCAGTGTAGGAGATTATTGATGTCTTGCCCTAACTGTAAAACTCCATGCAGTAAACTAACATTGTGGGAAAGATCAAATATCAACTCGCCTGCATCGCCCTTTTGTAGCTGGGTCATCACAGTGCAGCTGGGCCCTTTGCTTTACAACATCGCCAGGGCTTCACTGGCTGGTGGGAGCTGGCACTGCCTGCTCCTTTGCACTTCTGGACCCTGCCTCATGCTGGCAGAAAAAGCCTCAACCAGCAATTTCAACCCAAGGGATCGGAGGAGAATAAAGATCTGTGTTAAGTGTGAACTTTAAGAAAAAAAAATTCCAATTATTTTGAATGCAGATCGGTTCCCTCTCAGGGACATACACATATGAGGAGAAAGAATGAGCGGAGAAGTACTGCAGCAGGACTGAGCTTCTGGGATAAAGGAAGAGGTCAGGCCACTTTAAACATTGTGAAGCTACAGAGTTAGAGGCAGGGACTGTGACAGCAGTTGCTGTTTAAGTAAGTTTTACACAGTCACTCCAGGGACAAGAGTTTAAGAGTCCCCACAGATTTGCATTACAGGCCTATCCTCAGTGTTGTTCCACAATTTAAGCCTATTTAGGTACATCTTTGTAGGTCCATTTTCTCCTGGTGCCGGTAGGAGCATTTGTCTGAGCCTTCAGTGAGGCAGCTCTGAAAGCGAAGCTGACATAGAGAGTCAGCACAGCAGTCACTCTTTTCTAGACCCGTTTTCTGCTGGACTAATTACTGTCTTTGGAGACGCTCCCTCCTCTATTTACACATTAAGGGCATCCAGAGAACAATCCCGCCCTGTTAAAATCACAGCAAAACTCCAAATCCAACCAGGCAGCTGCCACTTTGCATTGCTCAAAATTAATCATTTATTTTAATTGCTCATTTTTAATCTGTTCAGTGCATCCTTCTTTCAGGTGTAAGAGTTCATTTTAATAGGCACATCTGTTTGCTTTTTTCTCCACAGAGCTATTAAAATACTTTGCTAGTCTAGAATTAATAAACAGTCTTCACTCATTCTATATTATTAATTTATAATTTAAATTCAAAGAGTAGTTCTCTCCGCAGCAACAAATAGCCTGTGTTTGTTTCTTGTAAACGTTCACAGAAAGATAGTGTGTCTTCATGTCTTTCCAGAATACAGGTCTGCAGCTCAAGGAGGAAATATTACTTGGTATCTATCTAGCAAAAACACAGTAGAATGGGAAAACTAACAACTCTGCAAGGATACTTTTCAGCAGAAAGATGTGAAGCGAAAAATAAAATCTGACTTTCTGGCCCTTGACAAAAAGTGATGCAGCAAATGTGAGTGAAGAAAAGAGGGATTTCTCTCTTATGACCAGTAGCTCACTGCTTCTCCTTGCTTTGCAGTGAGAAATACTTCACACAACCACTGCATAGAATATATATGCAGGATTAAAAGCAGTTTGCCAGTCATTCTGCGGATTGGATTGTGCTGTTGGAAGGTGGTCTGTGGAGCACACATTAAAAAACAATCATCTAGACCTACTATTTGTCACTGACCAGCAGAGCTTGTTGATATCCAGGTAGCAACTTGGGCAACCTGTGGCTGCAGATAGAGCCGAGCTAGTGTCTCTCAGGCCAGCAGGTACAGGTCTGGCCAGGCTGATGCTATTTAACTCCTTCAGCCTCCAAAACAGCTGTCTGTCCGCAAGCTGCCTGTTGGGAACAGCCCCTGGCCCAGGCTTCATCCTGGACACTGCTGAGGCATTGCTTAGAAGATCATCAGGTGGCATGGGCCAAAGTCACGCCTGGACCGTTCTAACAATGTGGTGGTGTCTAAACACAGGATACTCTGGCAAAAAGCATGTTGGTAGGGAGAGAAAAAACATTAGAGGAAGAGGTAATGTGGGGTTATTTGTGTTCAGTCCTGCCCTGCATGACTGGCAGCATTCCAGAGGTCCCTCTATGAGGATGACTAATTTGTCTTTCTTCAACCCCTTGTATTAAACCCCACCTTTTTCTTTGTGTTCTAACCCTCTTCGGCTCAGTATATATACATAAAACCCCTTAATCTTCTTTATAAAACTTCCCTATCCTTTTCATCACCATTTAATTCTTCTCTCTGGATATAGATAAGCTTGGACGCTGTATCCAGGATTGTACCACTCTGTCTGGATTAATTAGTCCTGTGAAGCAAATTCAGATTTGGGCTTTCAGTACCTGAACTATCATATTTAAAGCTATAACTGGTGTCTTCACACTGCACTGCCCTCCCATGTTGTCAGGTTCGCAGCCAGCTGGACATGCAAATTTAATTCTGATCTTCTTGCTACCACTTCTTTTTTATTTTTGTTCATTTTAGTTTTCTTGTCAGAATTTCTTTAAACACAGCTTTTCCTTTCTGAGTAAGTGGCCAGAATGCAGCCGAGTCCTCTTCCAAGTCTCCTAGCATGTCTCGGCAAGCTCAGCCTGCTGCGAGGTTTCTCTTACGTGTCTTGGGCAGCAGGTAAACTGCAGGGTGGGTGCACCCTGTAGTGCTCCTCACAGTCCCAACTCCTTCCCTACCCTTGCAGCAAGGTCTTCTCCTTCCAGGGTGGCTGTGGAGGGGTTCACTGCTGGATTTCATCTGGGCAAATATCAAGGGCAGTGGCTGGGGGTATGCACTGGTGTTTGGGAACTGGTCTCACTCCCCAAGGTTGACATGAAGCCTTTGTGGCTTGCTGCTTTGACCATGTCAGACTTTCTGCAGGTCTCCCTGCTGGCTCCCTGTTTTTTAACTGGGGCAAGCTTCATGGCTCAGGTTTATCCTGCTTAGGACTGTCACTAGGGTGTTCGCACAGAACCTAACACAAAGGAAAACTGGCTTTCCTGGGGATTTTGGTGCCATGCCAGCCTTTCATTTAGAGGCTTATCTCACTGGCTTATCTTACGGCGGTTCAGAACCAACATATCTATACTAGTCAACTCAACAACAGGTCAGGCCAGCTGGCACAGACTGGCCAAATTCACTCTGTTCAGTTCTCTCTGCCTATAGAGCATGGTGGTGACATCTAATTGACATCTTGGAAATGGCCCTTGGCCTGGGACAGCTCCCAAATGATGCCTAGGAATTACTTCAGGGAGTGCTATTTGCCCTGGACCAAAAACGTGCCAGGAACCACGCTAACCATTCAATAACATAGATAATTAAGTTGCATTAAATAGGAATGTTTGCTACCCCTGTACTACAATAAACACAGTCACAGAAGCTATGGCTTTTAGCTTATAGGAGTTGTTTGGCACAGAAAGAACAGGTTACTCAAAACTAGTATTCCAGTATTCTAGGTGTGCACATAGAAGTTTGCAATAAGAAGAAAAGCTTAAAAATAGGTATCCTAATCATGTCCTAATGGCTCAGAAACCAGAGTAGAGTGCCTGATTTAAAAAAATAATTTTACAGATGACCCCCATTTTCTCAGAGCTAAAAGCCCAAGCTGCAACATTATGTGTGTCACACTTTGCATCCACATGACATTTCCCATTCAAATCAGGTTCAGTTTGCAATAAACTAATTTTAAACCACAAAATTAGTTAAATTGGAGCAATTTTTTTGAGGAACTAAGCGTCAGGCGTCGGGATTCTTACCTTTGATTAACTTTTCATACTGCTCTCTTGTTTCCAAAAAAATTTCTTCAAACTGGAAAAGAAGAGAGAATAGTGTTACATTGCTGTATTTGAACCTTTATCTTCTGTAAGTGACTGCACATAACCACGTGCAGAACGACTGAAATGAGCAAAAGGTAATGGGCTGGATCTTCAACTCTGCTGTTTGGTTGCAGACGTCCTGAAGATCCCGCACACATCCTTACAGCTGGGGAGGAGCAGAAGGGCCTGGCCACTTCTGCCTCAGGGCACCAATGCAGAAATAACCTAAGTGCAGGTAGAAAGAGAGTACAGACATCTGCAGGGGGATGACAGGTTGCAGCCAGTGCCAAGGGAAGCACAAGGTAAATCAACTATTTCTAACCCCACCCCAGGGCATGTGAGTCAGTGACACTCTTTTGTTCCCACACATTGTAACTGCAAACTAAGTAAGACTGAGTTAAGGTGGGTTTGCACAGCTGGAAAACTCAGATTAATTAAGAGCCTTTAAATAAATCCCCATTTTGACCTATTATGATTAATTACTTCAGGGCATAGACGCTAGCTCTAACAAACTCCAAGCTCCGCTGAGTTTGCATCCCAAATATTAACCACCAAACAAGGTAGTTACAAACATGCAGTGCCACTGGCCAAATGAATTTAGCCACCCTCTTGCAGCAGTTTATGCTTCACGTGCATGTTAAATTGTTCCTTACTTAGGCCAGTTGAAAACACCAGTCTGGAACACTGTACTGAGTATCAACGAACCTCCACGCCGGCTGCGGCCAACAGCCACCGTACGGGCTCCATTCGCCCCCTTCCATTACAGTAGGTAAGCCTGGGCTTCCCCGACATGCTTCTGAGCTTCTGGTGCCCTGAAAAATATTAAGCAGAAAACAGTATCTCATAAAACTGGTTTAAGTATCATTATTCTGAGGAGAGAGAGACTTTTATTCTCACTATGCCTGTTGAAGTTTCAACGTTATCTGGTTTAAAGCATAAAATGAGAGATGGACCAGTGACACCACACAGCCTGTGCTAGGAAAGGAAAGATGTGCAGATCTGTAAAGCTTTCCCCAGTGCTACTAGGGAGGTTTGTTTTGATTATAAGCAAACACAGACAGGTTTCAACAAGTGGTATGAGTCCTGAGCAACAAGGGGAACCTTGCTGCATTTTAAGACAATTATACAAAGCCACTGAAAATCCTACCACGTCCTCAGGGAAGTTACTCACTTACCCTCATTGCCATAATCCTCACTGAAAAGATGAAAAGAAGGAAAACATGTTTTACTGGTAGGCTGAAATTTGTCTGGCATTGTTTGCCAGTTGTCGGAGCACATTTTGCAGCTTCGACTGCCATCCACTTCTTTCCTCAAACAGGGGCAAATGAGTTGTTCATCTTCCCTTCGTTCTATGAAACAGGCTGAGGTTCCTTGGGGTCCTATTGAATGGCTACAGCCTATTTCCTTGCTGCTTGTGGCAGCCTTGAGGTGTCCCTCAAAGCTAGCTCTGGAACCTAGCTGCATTGGCTTCAGGTGTCCCCAAAAGTATCCCCCAGGGCACCGGGGACCTGTGTGCCCAGGGGACCAGCACGTCGGACGCTGTCTGAAGCACCTCTCTCTGCACCATGAGCAACAGAGCGTGTGGCGGAGAGCGCATCTGTATTAAGCTCTTTCATACGTAGGGACAACCAGCTGGACTACTTGTGCTAATACTTGAGTATAAGGGTTTGCAAATCCAGGCCTGAATTTCTCTGTGCTTCATTGCCCTAATTACTAAAAAAATGGGACTAGCATTCCACCTTCCCAAAGATGGTAGCATCACGCACTAATGAGTGGGAGAAGAAAAGCTTAGAAATAGGTATCCTAATCATGTCCTAATGGCTCAGAAACCAGAGTAGAGTGCCTGATTTAAAAAAATAATTTTACAGATGACCCCCATTTTCTCAGAGCTAAAAGCCAAAGCTGCAACATTACGTGTGTCAGTCACACTTTGCATCCACATGACATTTCCCGTTCAAATCAGGTTCAGTACGCTCTAGTGATGTGTTTTCTTCAAATCACAGTGTTTTGTAAGTGTACTTAAAATAAAGTACATTTGGAACATATTTTGCCAAAACTTGATTTTAAAGAACAATCAGATTCAGAGTTCTCCCTTGAGCAATTCTGGTGAGAACCAAGTCATGTTACTACAATAAATAGGGGTAAAATACACATAAAAGAAAAAATCATCAACTCCAGTTTTAAAGTGCAAATAGCTGTTGCTAATTACAATGTTTTGCCTCTAAGACAGTGGGTTTTTTAGTTTCTGCACGTTGTGTGACTAGCTTTCACTATATGGCAGAGCAGCTTATCTATGTAGTTCACAACAGCTAACTAGTGCCTCTTTCATTATACTTCTCAGATAGATTGCAGTCTATATCACTTCAACACACATTGCCCCAACTTGTAATGTGCAGAAACTTACAGTAAATAAGACTTTTCCTTTAGCTAGAAAAGCCAAAGACTGTGTCCTGGTTTCGGCTGCAATAAAGTTAATTTTATTTCTAGTAGCTGGTATAGTGCTGTGTTTTGGATTTAGTATGAGAATAATGTTGATAACACACTGATGTTGTCAGTTGTTGCCCAGTAGTGTTTACACTAACTCAAGGATTTTTCAGCTTCTCACACCCAGCCAGCAAGGAGGCTGGAGGGGCACAAGGAGTTGGGAGGGGACACAGCCAGGACAGCTCACCCCAACTGGCCAAAGGGGTATTCCAGACCATAGGATGTCATGCTGAAGAAAAAACTGGGGGGAGTTTGCCTGGGGGTGGTATCATTACCTTCCCATTTTACCTAAGCGATACCTGATTCCCATAGCAAAAATGCATCACCATCCGGGGCATTTTGGGACTGCTGCACTAGTCCAGACACTGCTGAAGAATTGGTTCATGCCAGGAATTTCTGCTGCAGCCAAATACGTAACTGCATCTTGCATGCACTACCTTTCACCTTAATTAATGTTTAGGAAAGACCTCAACACAAAATCTGTCTATATGCAAATGTTTTTACCGCTTTTGTCTAAACTCCACATTCCCATCCTATTTCCTAGTGAGCCTTAATGACACGCCTGTCCTGAATTTCTCTGAGGATGCTTCTCAGCAATGTAAGAACCCTTTAAGAGGGCATGGTCTTTCAGAAACAGCATTACCTGCCTTCAGTGTGAAGTGCCCTTTAGCCCTGGAGCTGGGAGCGGAGTCCACTGTACCAAATGGGCCAGCTTTCCTGCTCAAACCCAGAAGAAACAGCCACGGTGCTAGAGGCTTGCACTGTGTTCTCCCACCCACCTTTGCCTTCCCCCACATTGTCCCCTCAGCAGTTTCACGGTTGCCTTGTTCCGCTCTGAACTGCACTGCAGGATTCATTTCCTTGTTAAAAAACACCTTTCTTTTGCTTTCTCTCTCCTGCAGCTTCCAGCTGGTGAGTAACTAGCGAGCCATGCTTAGTCTACCTGGCACATGAATTTAAGAGAGCAGAGAATTTACATTACCCCAGCAGACACCCTAATAAATTTGTAAGTAGCTTCACTATAAATAGTCTCTCAAATGCTTTAAGAAAAAGGAAATTATAAGTTAGTACTTACCTTCTGACCTTAACTCAGCCTCCACCCAGCACAGTCAGGTTCCCCCAGGGTGTTTAAACTTTGGAGCTTGGGGGAGTTTCCAGGCATACCCAATTAGAGACAAAATCTCCCATTGCTATTAAGCTGTCACTACCCAGTTTAAAGACATACATCTCTGAAAATTGCCACCCAAGGCAGAGACTGTCTTTCAGTTTGCTGATTTGACTATACCATGTGGGTAGCCTCATAGTTTCTTTGGTTGCCATCTATTCAAACTTCTTTTGGAATTATTGGGGCATTTTACCCAAACACAAGGGTGAGACTTTAAAACGCTGAGAAAATAACAGATTTTTCTAGGTCATATTTAGAGTAATAGTAACCATTTAAAGACTAAACACTGAAGTTTCTAGGCTTATTTCACCGTTGAACAGTAACCCAGGTTTTTATTTTCAGTGCTGTATGGCTGGCACAGAAAAGATACCGAAGTATGGGATAGCAATGCTCAATTACTTTGAAATACAGTTTGCAAGTATCAAATTTACTTAGTGATAACTTGGTATAAAAAAATAGATGAACAGTTTATGTCACAATGCACCCCATGTCTTAAGGCAATAGCATTAATTTTGGAAAGGGAGTGTATGTGGCCAATACTCATGATTTCCCTACCCTGTTTCCATGAAAAGTAACTGCTTCAGCTTTGCTATCTACATGTCAGGTAAAAATACCAAAACTGAAATTGGATGTGAACAGACACAAGGATGGCATAGCAGATGGGAAATGGGATTTGGGTGCCAAAGATCAGATTCTCACCTCTCTGTCAGATTCTCATCTCATAGACCCACATGTGATGTTGGGCATCACTTTCCATCCCTGCAGCAGATGTCAGTACAGCTAATCTGAAGATCTGTTCACAGAACCCACACTGTTATCAAAATTGTATTTATCAGACTAAAGCTGTGGCTGTACTAACACAGCACCTCAAGATGGGGAATCTCAGGACAAAAATCTCTAGGTAACTATCTTGAGGAAATCCCCCCAAAGCTGCTACTTTCTTTTTTCCTCACAGTTGGAGTTTCCTTATGGTTTCTCTGCCTGGCAATTGCTGGCAGTCTCTTCTAGAGAATGCACTTCCACTAGAGGCTTCTTGCAAATTTGTAATTTAGGTGCTTCAAAGGTTGATGGTGTCAGCAAAAAACAACTGTATGGTGCTTCTTTACACTTTGCCTAATTCTAACTCTCCTTGAGTTCATCATTTAGTGAATAAAGCACAGCATTAAATACAAACTTCTGTATTGTTTCTATGTCAAACCCAGTTACCACCCCCCAGAAAATTCCCAAGTATGGGTCGGAAGTCCAGCATCAGCCCAGAACTGTTCCCAGCGGGCAGTGTGGGTATGGCACCCTATTTTGGAAGCTAGGAGCGTGGTCTAAATGCATGCTTTACCATACTAGCTGGCAGCAGTGCCAGCCAATGGTCCCCGTATGCCTAAACCACTAATGTAGATGTGGCTACAATAGCAGTGCGGCACAAGCAGGAAGGGATAGCTGAGTAAGAAAGGAGTGTTTGTTCACACCTGTCCATGATGGCAGCATTGAATCAAGATTAATCTATTCCTGCTTTTTGAGGTCTTTGATATCAGCATGTACCCGAGTGCAAGAGTTGGTTCAGCAACAGTGACCCAGAAGAGCATGCAAGTAACTATTGTCTCCTTGTCCCTTCTGCAATCTTTAATGCTGCCAATGGCAGCATTAGGCTTGATGGCAAAGAAGGGGAGGAAGAGGTCTCTGATTTGAGGCTCAGGGATGAGGGGGCAAGCAAAGCATTCTGATGCTTTTTGGATTTGCTGAACATGGCCACACCCAACTTTGACTGTTTTTCCACTTCCACACATTCCTGTTTGCCAGAAAGACTTTCCCCCTTGTTCTCTTTTTATTTTGCTTCCAGCACAGCTTTTCATAATGTAATTATAAAGCCCCTTTGACATCTAAAGGTATTATATCAATGAGGTTACCGTTATCTATAACTTGAATAGCTGTTCTGTAAACCTCTAGAGTAGAAAATAAAATAAGTTTCTTTTATAAATAATTTGTTAAGCCATGCCCGTGAGTATTCAGGCAGCTGGCATGGAGCCCAGGTACCACTTAAGTGATCTTGGGTTGGGCACAGGCGGATTTTAAATAGTGCATATACCATGGTCTGGCCTGTCGAGTTCCCACTGTGCTCTGTGGACACCCTTCATTATGCTGTAGGTTAGACAACTCCAAAGTCTTCTCGAAACGTACCTGCCTGCAATCCTCACAAACCACTAAGCAGCTTGGGGGACCATGCCCAATTCCAGCTTCCAGCAGCATCCTCTTAGAGGTGGGGACAGGGTATGCAACTAACTGCCACCAGAGAATTAAACGGGGGGGTTAGGAGGATTCTCCCCATGCTGCTTATCGAGCTCCTAAACTGAAGCACACCACCACTGTGATAAAAAGAGTCCACATGAATAGTCAGAACAAGTCATGCATCACTCAAGCCTAGACTTGCTGCAAACCTTCAGCGACTGCTCCGGTTCTGTCCTGGAAGCTTTACTGACTGCCTGAGGGCAAGGTTAACCAGGCCTGTATTCACCCTTACACATATTTCTGTAAGCTGTTTGCCACTTTGCCGGACCACGAGCACAGAAAAGTCTGAAAAGAGTAATCCTAATTCTGATTTACACTCATTGTGCTGCTGGCGAGGAGAGCTTAAATGGAGAGCCAGTTTACAGAATGTTATTCGGATCATTTAGTCTTTATTGATCTAAGTATCTTAATAGGGTCAAAAGGCTGATTTATATAGGCACAAGATAGGCAAGATCAAGGCTTCAAAGGTGTCTGAAAAATAACCTTAGCAGTACAAATTTCATTGTGAAATATTTACCTTAAATAACTCATGTATTACAATGATTTCCTATTTTGATAGAAACTTGTGTATGTTTCCTCCACTTAGTCTCTGGTGTCTGCTGTGAAACTTTCTAAGACTTTCAGTTTATGTGCATCATTACAACTAAAACTAATAATAAACTAAGCTTAGGTTTAAAGAATCTTTTTATTTTCAGAAGAGGGTGTAAAGAAGTAGAGCAGAAATTTCAATCCTATTTTTATCTGATGTTGACCAATTATAAAGCTGGACAACAATTTGGGGTTTTTTTTCCCAATAAAACAGGGGGGGCTGCAATAAAAGAAAGATAAAAATTGATCACCTGAAAAAAATCTAAAACCAGCTCTCATCCTGTAAAACATTTTTTGTTTGTTTTGGTCCTTTTTAAAATAAAACCAGGTTTATTTATACTTCTCAGACAAGGAGAAATAAGTTTTATTGACCACAAGCCCACTTCTCTCATAAAACAGTTTTGTTTTCACTGAAGTTCGTGTTTCCCTGGAGTTCATCAGAATTTTCATAAGACTCCATAACCCTAATACAGATTTCAGCATTAATTTATCTTCAAAAGGCAAATATTCTCTACTTCCCTTAAAACCTCTTACACAGATCTGTCAGCATAAAAAGATTCAATGAAACAAAATAACACATTATTTATACAATTTAGAACTATCCCACTTTTAAGACACTCTTTATTCACTGTTTGGTATCATGGTCAAAATTATAAAATGTATGGGTTTTACTGACATTTATGAGTAACATTCTAACTCTGCATTTACTTTTCTTGCAGGTAACGTAACAGTTTGCGAAATGTAACTTGACTTGCTCTCTAACAATGTTTTCAGCATGAGATTCGTTAATGTTGCATGTACAAGACTGTACAAATCTAGAAGAACAAAAATCAAGGTTTAAGTAGGAAAAGGGGTTGAAAAATGACAGCAGATGGAACCTGACTTCATTTCCTAGTAAAGAATCTGTTTGTTAATGCTACAGCTTCTTCATCTGGCGGTGGCTTTTGTTGGGTGCCAGGCTGGAGGAACTTCTTATTTCTGGCAATGTTGCTTACTCTTGCTTTAAAAGCCTAAAATTGAAAACAATGCAACGTCTAAGAATAGGGGTGGGAAAAGTTCTAATGACAAGCGAACACAAGCCTGTGAAATCAGCTTCATCAGATGGTGGCTCAGGGCTCATGATGAGGGAGGAGGCAGTTTCCTAGGAGCAGACAGTACAATCTCAGAGAAAAGTAGGTGCAAGTCAGATGGTACCAGTCTACAAGGCCAGGTATAAAACTATGCAATGATCAGTAGTGGGATAATCTGCCTTTCATAATTTAATCTTTCAGCACTAGAGAGCTGCTTAACCCCTGAATGTTCAATATCTTTCAAGATTTCACAGCATTTATTATTATACCCTTGATAGCACTTCTATCCTTTTAAATTCCTGGCCTCAATGATATCCTCTAACAATGATTTCCACCATCTTAGTGTGAAAATGTTGCCTTCATTGCTTGTATTTTGCTGCTTTTAATTTCATTGAGTGTCTTATTCCACTTCTGTTATAAGATAGGGGAGATGAAAGCCCTTCTCTGTCTCTCTTACTGGGACCACATGTGTAAAAAATAATTTATCTAATAATTTTTTAAACAAATTGGACTGTAATTCACTTCTCATGTGCATTTCTCAGCTCTGCTTTTTCATTTTCTATTCTTTGTATTTTACTTTGTTGGCTGTATTTCCTGGTCCTCACTTGATTGCTTCTGCATTCTGTGAGAGTGCAAGAAACTGCCAAGCATTTTAACTTGTCTTCCTCAAAACTTTGAATGAATACTATTTGATTTAATTACCTGCAGAAAAGGAAACTGGGAAAGAATGGAGGGCACTTTCTCTTCTACCATTAGGATAGCTTCAATCAGTTGCTGGACTTCTACCCACAGAAGTTTGACAGACATGAAAGATTGTAATTAGCTTGATTCAAGAGGAAAAATGTTTACAGGAATTAAAAACCTAATTACTTTTCTCAGTTTTGCTCCAGTACAGAGTTGATGGAGATATTCATGACCTAAACCTACATTTCAGGTTTATTTCTGCATCCCTGGACAGTTTTATAAATTGCACATGTACAACAGTTGCTACATTTCCATAAAAACTATGAATAAAAAATGATCAGAAGAAACTGTAGGTATGGTAGAAGATATATTAAAACTGGAGGGAAAGATACGTGGTTAGCCATCTGTGCACTGGGTCAGATAGATACAAACCTCCACTTGCTTTTGTTCCTTTGCCCTCAAGGAGAGGTTTTCAATGCAATTTTGGTAAGGGAATAGGAATCTGGCTCTTCTTTCCCAGCTAGTTAGCAGTGCTATAGACCTCAGTGCTCACTTCACAAAGGCAATATCTCACTTACACATACATAAGCCTCTCTTCATTAGCCTGCACAGTGGGAGGTTGAACTGAATGTATGTACACATAGAACTGAACTGCCCTTACCATAGCAGGAATATTGAAAGGCAGCTTTGGTGCGCTTGAGAACCACGCTGAAACTGTGTATGGTCTTTATGTACAAGGTAATAAAGTTGTGAAAAGTAAATAAACTCATGTTAGGAAAGCATTGATGGGGCCATGTTTCACTGCTGAATGTGGAGATTCCTAGTCTTCTACACAGGAATGAGCAGAAAAGACAGATCAATCTTTGGGGCCCAAACCCATACGCTTGTCTTCAGTATTCAGGCTTGAAGAGGTGAAGAACACTCTCCAACTAGTGAAGTCTTACTCTGTCCCTTTTGTAGGGCAAAAATGATCCCTGGATCCTGGAGATGAATGTTCTCCAGCCTCAACCCTGCACAGCTTCATGTTAGCGCCTGTTACTATTAGCAAGAAGGTACCATGGCACTAGAAAAATAAACAGTGTGCTTGTTTAATTAAGGTTAAGATACACATGCTCCTGTTATACCTTTGTTTTGTCGTGTGGACATACTTTGCGAGAACGTAAGCAGTGAGATACTCTGCAAAGTGAGAGTTACGCTGTTTATTTCAAAGCTGTCTTTGTGCAACCCCTTCTTAGAGAAATACTTGTTTGGAGCAGGTTTTCAAAGGAATCCAGAACAAACAGTTCTCTCCCAGATCATCCCTTGAGTAAAGTTCTTCTACAGCAAAACTGTCTGCTGAATAATGGCAAGAGTTAAGTAAGGTAGCTACTTCCTTGAGAAAGCTAGTGGAGGCATGATCTCTGCTTGAACTAATGTGTATCCGAGTGGGCTGGCACAGCTGGGGTCGTATGTGCTAAGCTATGGCATCTAAGGCTGAAGGATGAGGTGAAGCTGTTCTTCTCTTGCTGGAAAGGATAACATTTCCATTCCATCTTCTCTTGGATGATGTTTCCAAATGTGAGAAATGAGAGGTTCTGCTGCAGTGTAGGAATTGGTCTGAAATGGAAAGTAGCAGTTGTAGGGCAAGCAACATAAATGAGTTGGAACCTGAAGCATAACCAGAAAATTGTCCCCAGTTCTGCATTAGGATTAAGAACTGATGTCTATAGCTAGGTACTTCATGGGTCAATGTCAGAGTTGGACACGGAGTTATACAACCATGCTATTTGAAAGTTTCCACTATACGCCAAGGTCATGTTAGGTTTTTTGGATGACAGTGCCATGTTGGGAGCTCATATATGGCTGATTATCCACCATGTCCTTCAGCTTCTCTCCTCTGAGTTCTTGCTTCTCACATCAGTGGGAATTCAGGTAAACTGAATTTAGCTACACTAGATGCATCTTGTTTATTCATTCCCAGTATGCATACTGATTCAGATCACTGAATTTCACCTTTCCTCCCTATTGTCACTTTATTTTTTTATCTTCTGTGAACTGTGCTAATTTTTCTTTTAGCCCCTTGATAAAAATGTTAAATAGGAAAGTGCCAAAGATCTAATCGCTGTCTTCACCTACCTAATACGTAGTTACAGAGGGGCCAGGTCCAGACTCTGCTCAGAGGAGCATGGTGAAAGGAGGAGAGGCAACAGGCACGGGCTGCAGCATGAGAAATTCCAACAGGTCAAAGCCTGGAAGGGGCTGCTGGAGATGTGTATACATATGCCTGATCTCTGCCCTGCACTCCTAGGTGGCTGGCAGACATGCTTCCGGTTATACACTAAGAGGTTAACGATGCCTTAACCTAACCAGATAAATTGCCATCTGGTGATATTTATTTCTTCTCATTGACTACAAAAGCAGTCACAGTTCAAAAGCTGATATCTAGCGCTCAGAGGTTTAAAGTTACTGTAGCAGGCTCTGTCCTTCAGGTCCTTCCCATAGAGGTTGTACTTTTCAGGCTGTATGGCTGAGGATGGCTCTGGGCTGCACCGTCTTCACCCCACCAGTCCCCACCATGGGCACTTCTGAAAGAGCAGGGCCCCATCCGGGGATAGAAAAAAGTAACATCAGTCTAATTCAGTGCCCACAGCTCTTGCATTGTTGAAATGGAGCTGAATGAAATGAAACATGCCTAGTAGTTACCTGCAGCTGACATTTCCCCCCACAGCAAAAATGATATAGAAAAGCCTTTCCTAGGAGCAAGACTGGGGTTTAATGCAACTCTGAATTTTGAGTGGCGAGGACTACTCTGCACCAGCAGCACACAGGCAGGGACCCGATGTCCAGCTCCTACGCATCTCTGAAATGCGAACTTCCCTCTCTTGAACCTCAAAGCAGTGGTCAACGTACATAAGCACTAGCTCCAAGACCACCAGCAGGTTTCAGTAATCCCCACGGCCTGTTTGGAAATCAGCTGTCATGGTTTAAGCCCAGCCGGAACAAAGCACCAAGAAGCCGCTTGCTCACTCCTCCCCCATGGCCCCAGTGGGATGAGGAGGAGAAAATACAAAGAAAAGCTCATGGGTCGAGACAAGGACAGGGAGGGATCACTCACCACTTATGGTCACGGGCTCAACTTGGGGAAGAAACAAAATCAATTTAATTTACTACCAATCAAATCAAAACAAGGATAATGAGAAGTATGACCAAACCTTAAAACACCTTCCCCCCACCCTCCCTCCTTCCCAGCTCAACCCCACTCCCAGTTTTCTCTCCCTCCGTCCCCACCATCGGCGCAGGGGGATGGGGAATGGGGGTTGGGGTCAGTTCCTCACCCCTTGTCTCTGCCGCTCCTTCCTCCTCAGGGGGAGGACTCCTCACTCGGCCCCTGCTCCACCGGGGGGTCCCTCCCACGGGAGACAGTCCTCTATGAACTTCTCAGGCATGCATCCTTTCTGCGGGCAGCAGTTCTTCACGAACAGCTCCACCGGGGGTCCCTTCCCTGGGCTGCAGTCCTCCAGGCACAGCCTGCTCCAGCGCGGGCTCCCCCCCTGGAGTCCCGGCCATCTTGGGGGGCATCCGTCCCCCTGCTCCGGCGTGGGCTCCTCTCTCCCCGGGCTGCAGGTGGGCATCTGCTCCCCCGCTCCCCTCCGTGGGCTGGGGGGGGACAGCCTGCCGTCTGGTCTCCCCACGGGCTGCAGGGGCATCCCCTCCTCCCCCGCTCCTCCTCCCCTCCTTCCTCACTCCCCTCGGGATCTGCACAGGGGTTCCTCTCCCATTCCGATCCCCTCACTCACTGCAGGTTTTTTCCCCTTCTGAACTCTGTTCTCCCAGAGGCGCTACCGCCGTCACTGACGGGCTCGGCCTGGGCCAGCGGCGGGTCCGACTCGGAGCCGGGGAAGCTTCTGGCAGCTTCTCACAGGAGCCGGCCCTGCAGCCCCTGCCCCGCTACCAAAACCCCGCCACACAGACCCAAAACACCAGCCAAGGGGCAAGCTTATTTGTACCACATAAAAACAGATACTTATGTATGGGGTGTAGGCACCCAGCTACTGGCAGGGGGACCTGCCGGGCGGCCTCTGTGAGGAGCGGCCAGGGCTGCCCCAAGCCGGACACAGCCGGTTCCAGCTGGTTCCAGCCGGCTCCAACCCACCCACCCCAGGGCACCGCTCAGCCCCGCAGACAAGGTGGGGGTGCCTTGGCGTAAATATATTTAAGAAGGGGCAAAACACTGCATGGTAGTGTGTGAGGGAAAAGCTGTGAGAAACAGCCCTGTGAACACAAGAGGAGAAGGAGGGGAGGAGGTAGAGGAGTCGGGAACAAAAGAGGGAAGTTGAGCCTGGGAAGAAGAGTGGGAAGAAGGTGTTTAAGCTTTTGTCTTAGTTTTTTACCATCCAACTCTATATTAATTGGCAATAAATGAAAACTAATTTTCCCCAAATCAAGTCTGTTTTGCCTATGATAGTAATTGGTAAGTGATCTCCCTGTTTTTATCTCAGCCCACAAGCTTTTTCATCTTATTTTCTCTTCCCATCCTGTTGAGGAGGGGCAGTGAGAGAGCATCTGCGGGGGCATCTGGCAGCCCACCAAGGTCACCCCATCACAACTACTGACAGAAGGAAAAAGATGGCAGGTAGCAGCCTGAGCCTAAGCACTAAATGCACACTCCTTTGATCATTTTGAGCTAATATTCACTCAGGCTGGGAAAGCTGGAGACTGGTTTGCATGGCAGTACGCAAGGTAACAAAATCTGGTAGAAGTCATTCAAGACTGTCAAACATCCTACCTTGCAGTAACTTCCTAGACTGGTCTCTGCTTTCCAGAAATTCTCCTTCAAACTGGAAAGGTAACAAGGTAAGTGTGTTAGGAAAGATGACCTCAGGCTGTAGCCACTTTCCTATGGCCCTAAACAGGGGGATAAAGACACAGCATGCTGTTAAATATGGGCCAGGAACAAAGACATTTTAGTGTTGAAAGGTGATTGTTACTGAGGTAAAACCAAAAAATTCTTACCATAAAATACATCTTTTTAAAAATATGCATTTCTGTGCCTAAGTACAGCAATAGTGGTAACTGCATTGTATAGGAAGCATAGTGATGATCCTCTCAGGGATCAGGAAAGTGATTCACTAAGGGAAAATTACTTACAAAAAGTTATTTTGTAGGAGCATGTTGACTGCTGTACTCATGTATCCAGTATGTTTTGGCAGTAGTTTTATAAATGCTTAAGCTGATCCACACAACTGAGAAGAGTGCAATTAAGGGAGTGGTCATAGCCCCTCTGTGGCTCGCAGACACTTGTTCTTAATGCCTAACTTGTGCTGGCACCAGCAATCTAGCTGACTGTGTGATTAAATGTCTGATCCAGTAAAAAATCACCCTTAAAATAAATAGTCTAGAGTTTTCAACCGGTTCAGCTTATGTTGGAAGGCAAGAAAAGCAGGGAAGGAGATGGTATAGACAAGGAAGGCCCGTCTTTTTTGGTGAGGGAGTTGGCTGTAAAAGCACAGCCTGAACTATTCACTATGAATAGAGTACACAGTAAAGACATCAGAAATAAGTATAACTCTTGCAGGGATTTTGTATCTCTCTACTAAGCATAGAAAAATCTGTCAAATGCCTGCTGTAAGTGTTAGGAACCCTCCAGTCAGTTTATCCGACTAGCTTTGCCTGAACTTGGCATCTTGCTTTTTTTTGGTTAGTGTTGCTATACTCAGGTATGAAGAACTGCCGCAAGAAGCATGCAGGAGATCTGCAAAATCCCTGTGAATAGCTGGCACTTCTTTTGCCCCTTCAGAAGTGCTCACCCAAATACTAAAGATCCATTGGAATTAACTGCAGCCTACCAAAATACATGCAAACACAATGCAGAGTAATCTATAAAAATCCCACACCGTCACCAGAAACGCTAACTTGTACTAAAGCCTATATTCTGGACTCACTGTTAAATCAATGAGAATTCTCCCAGTGCTTTCAATGGGAATGAACTTGCAATTTCATTGTCAGCGAATGTTTTAAACGAAAACAGGTTGTGTAGGACCACAACCCTTACTCCCACTAAGCATAACTTTTGCGTGGCTATTGGAATAATGCTGCAGGCCAATTTGTACATAAATAGGTCATACCAGAGCAAGGGTTGAAGACAAACCCAAGTCCTTCTTGGAAAATGCATCAAAACTGCCTGTCTAACACCTAAATGCTTTGGACAGTTAAGAGTGAACCTCACAGTTAACAGTGAATTCATGAGGTTATCATGCATTCTTAACTATTTTTGAGCCAGGAATTACTGGGCCAGCAACATCAAGAGACATAGGAGAAACGGCAACAAACGTCTGTATATCTTCTTTGCTCACTACTGTCTTGAAGGCTGGTAACAGAACTCAGGTGCTCTGATGTGTCTTAAAAGTTTTACCAAAGTCAGCTAAAGACTGTAATAATTGCTGCTAGAGAGCTGTACCAGGACTCAAGGATATTCGGTATGGGGATCTTTTACAAAAGACTTAGATATAAGCTGATTTCCTCCCTCGTTTGCCCAAAATTTGAAAGATCACACTCCGTACAGGTTAGAAACTAAACTGACAAACCTGTGTGGGAATATCCACGTAAGAAATGCTGCATCCTTAGACAGGGTTAACCCACAGGACTGTCACACCATGTAAGGCCTGCAATGATAGCATAAGCAAAAATGGCTGTACATGTTAGAAGAAGTACACACTAGGTCACATATAAACAAGTTTAGGTGTCTTTACCTCAAACCAAATCAAGAAGATAAATAAAAAAATAAACAGAATACAAGTTCTCATCAACTATTTACTGAAATATCAGGAAATGACCCATCAGTTGGGCCAGACCTGGAGCAGTACAAGGGTTGCCAGAGCAGAGATTCCCCTGCAGCCCGTGGGGAAGACCATGGTGAGGCAGGCTGTCCCCCTGCAGCCCAGGGAGGTCCATGGTGGAGCAGATCTCCACCTGCAGCCCATGGAGGACCCCACGCCGGAGCAGGGGGATGCCCGAAGGAGGCTGTGACCCCATGGGAAGCCCGTGCTGGAGCAGGCTCCTGCCAGGACCTGTGGCCCGTGGAGAGAGGAGCCCACGCTGGAGCAGGTTTTCTGGCAGGACTTGTGACCCCGTGGGGGACTCACGCTGGAGCAGTGTGCTCCTGAAGGACTGCAGCCTGTGGAACGGACCCATGGTGGAGAAGTTCATGAAGGACTGTCTCCTGTGGGAGGGACCCCACAGTGGAGCAGAGGCCGAATGCGGAGTCCTCGCCCTGAGGAGGAAGGAGCGGCAGAGACAAGGGGTGAGGAACTGACCCCAACCCCCATTCCCCGTCCCCCTGCGCCGCTGGGGGGAGAAAGGAGAGAAAACTGGGAGTGGGGTTGAGGTGGGAAGGAGGGAGGGGTGGGGGGAAGGTGTTTTAAGGTTTGGTTTTATTTCTCATTATCCTACTCTGATTTGATTGGTAACAAATTAAACTAATTTGCCCATGTCAAGTCTGTTTTGCCCATGACAGTAATTGGGGAGTGATCTCTGCCAGTCCTTATCTTGACCCATGAGCCTTTTGCTCTATTTTCTCTCCCCTGTCCAGCTGAGAAGGGGAGTGATAGAACAGCTTTGGTGGGCACCTGGCGTCCAGCCAGGGTCAACCCACCATATATGACCATCAGCTCTTAGGCTTATCACCAACCAGTACTGGCAGACAGTCACCTCCTATGTCTTCTGCATCTTTGCTCATGGAACATTTGTTTGAACAGCATTATACCACAACTTTCCTCATATTCTGGTGAAAAAGTTCACTTAGCAAAGGAATTGAGATCAACCACAGGGTTTTCCAAACTTTCATATAAAACTAATCTGGGATTAAACCAAGGACCAAACTGTAATTGCAATTGACATTAGGAAGGCAGGTGACAGATAAGACACTGTAGGTCAATATAAACCTTGTAATTCCTGGCAATGAAGGAAAAGTATTTATAGTGCTGAGAACTTCAGTCACGCTGAAGCTGGGGAGATTGATGAGCTCTCAAGTGGGCAACTCATTCATCAAATATCAGACAAGTGTACTCACAGCATTCCAAGGTCAAGCAGCATCTTATTTCTCAACCCATAGCTAACACAGGAATTAAACAATGCCATTAGGGATTGCACACAAGTCTTTTCTTGTAAACTGTATCATTAATATAGAACTAAAAATAACAGATGTGAAACCCCAAGACAACATCCTACAGAGCAGCTTTTCAAAGCATCAGTGCAATTTATTGAAGTGATTAAAAGCATTTGAAATTCCTTTGTCAAGTCATCTGCTGAACCATAGATTTAAAAAAAAAAAAAAAAAGGAGGAAAAGAAATAACATTTTAAGTTTGGAAGGTATTAAACCTTAGGAACTATACCAGGTTTGTGTGACGGTTTACTACCTCTCCTTCACATGTCCCTGCTCTGGTTTATAAATGCAAATGAAATGCCTTTGCATGAGGCTTATGGATTAACAAGGATCCTCTTCATATGAAGTATAAAGAATTTATCCTCCAAGAAAAGTAAAAATGGAGTTTGCAAGCCCCAACTTTCATTCATGACACAACATGACAACACAACCACATAAAAGTAAAAAGTTTATTTGATTAGAACAGATCCTCTACATACAGCAGTTACACAAAAAAAATGCCATTTGGCAGTCAATTTGTTTCCTAATTCAGTAATGAGAGAAAAGTGCAGCTTAGTTATAAAGGCACAATGCTGATATTTCAGACAAGTCACTGATGTCCAATAAAACTGGCAAGAGAAACACCTTCCTCATACTTTCTTTAAAAACCACTTGTTTCATTTGCCTACAGTGATACTAAAAACAATAAAGGCCTGAATTGGAAGCAATCATCATACAAAAATCTGATCTGGATCTCAGAAGAAAGTTCTCAGAAGTAGCAGAATATGCTGAAGCTGCCAGTCAGCAACTCACATTTCTTTCTTTTTCGCTCTTCCAAAGTCTCCAGGAAGACAGCATGCTTGCTGCCACTTCACTTGCTTAAAGTTACCAAAAAAAATCTCAAGAATGAAGGAAAAAAATAGGCTAGTAGTAAAGTGTTATAAAAGATACCTGCCTACTGTATTTTGTATGAAAGAACATAAGATACTGCCCATTGAAACTCCTTTCAAACAGCCCTTCACCTTCTCTCTGCAGTATAATTGTACATGTGCAATCTGATAGTTCTCTTAAACTGAGCACAACTGCTGTTCTAGCCTGGCACACTAATTCGCTTTCTTGTCATGATACATGTGGAGAACTCTCCTCACCGTCTCCACGTATTTATCATCAGGAACAGGTTTTCTCTGGCTTCCTGGCTCTAGAAATTTCTTGATTGTGGGGATGCTGCTTATCCTTGCTTTAAATGCCTAAAAAGGTAAACAGTAAGTACATGGTATTTAAAGAACAGGAAGTAACACAAGAAAAAACAATTTTACTGATTTGTGTAACATCCTTCAAAAAGTTGTATGTGAAGGCAAGACAGGAAATACAGTTTTAGCCATGGATGAATTTTACTCCCCCCCCCCCCCCTTGTTAAAGAGTAATAAAACAGCCCTCTGTCTTGTATTGATATGGGATGAAGTGGAAACAGTTATCTGTGGTTTCAGACGTGTACTTTACACAGATCACTTCTTGTGATCCAGAAAATATCTTCTGCTTAAAGGTATCACAGAACTGGTGAGGGGATGGAAAAAAAAAAAGGAGGGTGGATTTCTTCAGATCTGTACAGGAATTACTCCAGAAAATAGGTTCTCTAGATGAAACATATTACGAGGTTCTTCCTAAAGCAAGAAGAACAAGACTACAAGGGAAGAGGAGTGACAAATGCTCTTGTTTTGTGAAATTATCTACACACAACAGATTTTGAAATATCATTTATCACATTTCCAGCCATGAGTGTATTGTTAGTGTAAGGTACCTGTAACTGAGGAAAGCCTAAGAGCACATCTGACTTCTTCTCTTCTACCATTAAAATGGCTTCAAGAAGATGAACATCTGCCCAGCTAAAACTGTTGCCAACGAGAAAGTCCTGCCCATGGTCTTTCAAAACCTAGAAGCGTCATAAATAAAAATGTTCAGATGTGGATAGCCAGCTGAGGTTGATGTTTTCAAAATGCACAAGCACACCTTCTTTGACAATACTTACTGCCTCCTCTTCTTTTCACCTTTTTCTCCTATGCAACTAGGGATAGTAATAGTGTGGGGAATGTGGGCCCAGTGCCTGTGATCACTGACCATTTTACGGGATATCTGTGAGCAGTCCTCACAGCGGCAGTCTAGAATCCCAGGGTTTCTCCTATAGCCCTAGGTAACCCCACAGACTGGACTACAGGGTTAGATACCTCCTTGGTATTCACTCCTTTCCAGCGTAATCAATCTTGAATTTTTCTGTATGTAGTTACAGCTTCAGTGGGAAAATAGAGAATGTAAAAGAGAGGTGATCAGCCTAAAGCATTGGGGCTATGATGCAACAAATGGAATCTAGGGTAGAATGAACTCTGGCAGCCATCTATAGGAGAGCTGGTATTTAGGTTGGAAACTGTCTTCCCTTTAGTCTTTAAAACAGAAAAGCAGCTATTTCTGCCAGATCATCCTGCCTATGTATGTTAATTTCCATTGAGAGCACCTCTTAGGTCCTCTCTAAGATCAGTTAGAGAAAGACCAAGATTCCAGTATGGCTTAAGCAGCAAACCACTCAGACTGGAAGACAGCAGTGATAGCCGTCTATTACTGTGGTTAAAAAAAAAGTAGATGTATTTGAAATTTAAATAAAGCTGACAGTTTGCTATTCTAAAATGGCATTGCCTTTGCAATGCAAGTTACTGTGGTGAGTTGACCCTGGCTGGACGCCAGGTGCCCACCAAAGCCACTCTATCACTTGCCTCCTCAGCTGGACAGGGGAGAGAAAATATAATGAGAGGCTCATGAGTCGAGATAAGGACAGGGAGAGATACTCATCAATTGCTGTCACAGGCAAAACAGACTCAACGTGGGGAAATTAGTTTAATTTGTTACCAATCAAATCAGAGCAGGATAATGAGAAATAAAACCAAATCTTAAGAACACCTTCCCTCCACCCCTCCCTCCTTCCTGGGCTCAGCTTCACTCCCTAATTCTCTACCTCCTCCCCCTGAGTGGCAGAGGCAGACGGGGAATGGGGGTTGGGGTCAGTTCCTCACACCTTGTCTCTGCCGCTCCTTCCTCCTCAGGGGGAGGACTCCTCACTCGTCCCCTGCTCCACCATGGGGTCTCTCCCACAGGAGACAGTCCTTCACAAACTTCTCCAATGTGAGTCCTTCCCACAGGCTGCAGTCCTTCAGGCATAGACTGCTCCAGCGTGGGCTCCTCTCTCCACAGGGCCACAGGTCCTGCCAGGAGCCTGCTCCAGCGTGGGCTTCCCATGGGGTCACAGCCTCCTTTGGGCATCCACCTGCTCTGGCGTGGGGTCCTCCCTGGGCTGCAGGTGGATATCTGCTCCACCGTGGACCTCCCTGGGCTGCAGGGGGACAGCCTGCCTCACCATGGTCTTCCCCATGGTGCTGCAGGGGAATCTCTGCTCTGGCACCTGGAGCACCTCCTCCTCCTTCTTCACTGACCTGGGGGTGTGCAGGGTTGTTTGTCTCACACATTCTCACTGCTCTCTCCAGCTGCAGCTTGTTGCACAGGTTTTTCCCCTTTTTCAATCTGTTCTCCCAGAGGCACTGCCACTACCACTGATGGGCTTGGCCTTGGCCAGTGGTGGGTCCGACTTGGAGCCAGCTGGCATTGGCTCTATCAGACATGGGGGAAGCCTCTAGCAGCTTCTCAGAGAAGCCACTCCTGCAGCCCCCCTGCTACCGAAACCTTGCCACACAAACCAAATAGTTACAGTTTCATTTTTCCTAAAACCAGGAAGTTGCTTTTTAACTGTATATAGCTAGGTTTACACATTCATTGGAGCATAACAGTTTTGAGCCAAAGGGGATACTTGGACCCTTCAGTCTGAATGTTGATGCTGCTCAGACCATGAAATCTCATTTAGGAATTTCTGCATTTAACCTGCTCTGTCCCCCCTCTCATCTCTCCAGCCTGCAGACAGTGTGATGTCCTGGTTTAAAATACTGCACTGATACTTTTCTGTTTCTTCTGCTTTTGGTACAATACGTGGTGTTCCCATTGTTATCCTTCCAGAACAATGGAAGGAAATGATCCTTCTACATACCTTTTCATATGCTGGGAAATACCTGCTTGTCGCCTTTTGTACTATAACAGCATGTTGTTTCTCTTTATCCTCAGCCGACAAGAATGGGAATATCAAAATGAAGCCCATAAGGTCATCAGTTCCTCCAACATACATATCAATCCTTAAAACAAAAGCAAACAAAAACTTTAAATAAGAAGGCACCTTCATAAGCAGAGCTTCTTAGATTTTCATTGTGATAATAGAAGGTGAACTTCCCACCCTCGTCATGAAAATTATTTCTGGAGTTAAAAGAAAATATGTCACAGTCTGAGTCTCACTCATAGTGTTGTCAGCACTTTACTTGCCTCATTGTGCAGGATTAAACAGGATTGTACAGAGGTTAAAAAAGTTTAACTTTGGTGTTATAGATCACTTTAGAATCACCAAAGAAACACACAATACCACAAGAAGTCATCCCCAACTGGTTTAGTTGTCTGGATGTATCCTGCCTTCAGGGTTTCATCCAAAGTCCAAGTGGTACCAAATAGATTAATTATGGGGTTGGAAACCTGAACTGTACCAGGTTCCACATCTAGCTTAATTATTAGTACAGCAGTTCTTCAGATCATTCCTTTTATCCATTTTTCCATAGCTCTGACAGTAGGTTTTGTACCGTAGACAAGACTCAAATTCAAATTAAGTCCTCACGAATATGAATAAAGTGTCTGGTAAAATAGTCTAACAAAGTCTTCTAACCATCCTATGTGGTAAGAGATTTGAGTTCCTGCTGTGTAATAAGACTAACTGCAGTTTTTGTTGTCAGGCAACAGCTTCTCAAAAAAGCCTCTGTAAGGATTAAACAAGTTACGTGCAATTAAGAAGCTATCAGATATTCCTGCAAGCCTTAATGTACGCCACCTTCTCACCTGCATCTAATCCAGTCTTCCAAAACTGCACTTCCACACTATACAAGACCAGCTATCCAAAGTACTTAAGCCTGGAGCTAATAACAGCAAGCCTTCCTCGAAGCACTGATGCTTCCTTCCCCCTGCCCAAGAACAAATCAACAAATACACTTCATTTATATTTGCTGGTAAAATAGCAGGAATAGTTTTCAGGCTAAATCTAAAACTTGATGCAAGAGAATTCTGTTTGAAGCAAAAGGTATGCAAGGAATGCAAACTACAGGAAATGATGGCTTATTAGCAACATAAAGAAGCTGATAAACTGACTGAGGCTCCTGTCTGAATATTAATTCTTTTTGTTACTTCCCTGAACCTGCTTCAGCCAATTCTTCCAACCATTTGCATTGTTTAATGGCAGTTTATTTTAAAGTATCTATTAAAGTTAGATGCTTTACTAGTTGACCTTTAGTTTTCCTTCTTTTGAAAAACAATAGCAAATAGACATTTAAAGGCTACATATTGAGACAGCCCAATCACATTTTTTTTCCTTCTCACAGACACATCAAGACCTGGATTTAATTTCACATGAAACCAGAAGTTTTTCAAAATTAGCTGTTCTTTCCCCAACTTTCAAAGACCTAAACCATGCACTTTTCACAGTGCTGTGGAACATCATGCAATCACAGATAGCATCAATGACAGATCTTATTTTGCAGCCAAAAGTTAAAAACTAACCACTGCTTTCCAAAAAGTTCTCTGTTTACAAAAGTAGTTCAACATTTACATGCTAGTCACCTCTCAAATACCTGTGTCAAGCTGTACTAAAGCACAATAAACCCCTGCCTCAAAAAATTTTTATGTAAAAATAATCAGATTAGAACAGATCAGTTGGCCTGCATCTAACTGTGGCCTGTCAGGCTTACTGCAAGTTGTGTGTCACTGAGGCATGCAGGTGCTTCTCTGGGTGTGCAAGTATGCAATTAATTCTAGATGTATCTAAGCTACTATAATAAATTCAACAAGAGTAGTACTGTTACAGTACAGGGCTCTCTCCATCAGGTCCTTCCCGTAGAGGTTGTACTTTGCTGCTATGTAGCTGAGAATGGCTCTAGTCTGCACCATCTTCATCCCATCGATCTCCACCATGGGCACTTGCTGAAACAGCAGGGATCCACCTAACGGGAAAGCCACACATTATTCTACTGGATCTAGTAACTCCACATCAGATTTCTTGCTGTCTTCAGAATATCATTACTTTTATGGTGAGCTTGCTGTGGGTAGTCATTATATTAAACTGGAGTTCTTCCACACAAACAATAAGTTACAGTAGTGAAGACAAATTAAACTGTGGAACACAATTATTGTGGATTAACACACTTGCTTTTAAAAAATTTCACTGAAGTTGCAGTCAGGACTGTGTACAGCAGCTTTTATGCTGAAATTGAAATACAGTGGAGAAAATCACACTGAACATATCAGCTGAGTAAAAAGTGTCAATTCTAAATACAGTTAAAAAATTCTGTTCCATTATTTAAAACACAGTTGAAGCAAATGTCAGATTCCAAAATTTCTCTCTTAAAACCAGTATCTTAAGCTAAATCAGGACATTCAATGAACATTTAGGATACGTTTTTTCAAGTTACTGAAGCCCAGGGTAAGTTTGTGGGACCAGGTAGGACACGTAGACAAACAGAGAACAGAACAACCCAGAGGCCAGCCTGGGGAATTCTACAGGTTGGAAAGAAATTCAATTTTCAATTGCATCTGTCCACATATGGGGGAAAAATCAGCCTCTGCAGCTGTTCACAGCTCTCAGTTTTACTCCCCTCTCTGCTGTGTGGAAAGAAAGTCCCACAGTGTCTTCAAAGTCTTCTCAGAGACTAAGTAAAGTCTGGCCACCCTTTTCTTGAAGTTTCACGTTGACTCACCTTGCAGGAGCTTCTCATACTGCTCTCGAGTTTCCAAAAACTCTTCTTCAAACTGACAAAGAGAATGAGGAAGAAAAGGAAATTAGCATCTTTTCACATTTCTAGAACAGATAAACTTTTTAAGCATCATAAAAGGAAGAGAATATACACATCATGGTTCCCTCCATTCCAGATATGGCTCTAAGGAAGAAAATACTAAGGGCAGAAGCACTGTCAAAACCTCTTGGACTGTCATCTTTGACAAACGCTGCTAAAGGCAACCCTAACAGAAAAACAGGCAATAAGAACAGGAGTGAGGATGGTTTGTATGGTATTGAACATGCAATTTAACATGAGACAGTCAACAATACAGACCAGGCTGTCCTTAAAATTCTTTCTAGTATGTGGGAAAAAAGCTCTGCTGTGGGATATTTTGATTTGGGAGCTAGACAGGACTTAGAAAGTTAAAATGAAGCTTTTACAAAATAATGTAAAAGCAGTATGCCCAGGAGGAAGTTTAGTACAGAAGCATGTTTAGGATACCTAAAGTTGAATTATTCACTAGATGAGAAACAAAAAGATACAGAATTACCCGTGATCAGAATGATGTAGTTATATTCAACATGGTTGAGGATGGCTGGTCCAATCAGTGCTACTTACGGAGGAATTCAGTTCAAGATTAAAACACCAAAGTTAGATGTCTACATGTACATGTTTGCACATGCCATACATGTCTATAGTCAATGTAGACCATGCAGACTAGAAAATGATTGAGCTTACCAAACCCTAGATGTCTAGCTATGGACTCCCAAGGATCCTTCCTCAGTCAACTTCTCTCAGAAAGTCTGTGCAACTTATGTTAATAATTAAGACTTGCTATACTAGGGAAACCCCAGAAGATTAGGCATACTAAAACAGTGCCAATGTTCAAGCATACCAAGTGTGATCACTGAGTCAAAAATTCAGAACCCAGGTTTCTGCTGATGAAAAGTTGGGAAAAGAATATCTCAAGGAAAAATGTAATAATTGATACCTGTCAATATTTTTTTTTAATTAAAAAAAAAAACAGAGAGAGAATTAAAAGACAGGAACAAATGATGCAGGAAGCAGTCAGTTGTGTCTTCTGTAAGGCCTTCAGATAAAGACTGGCAGTCTTTTTGAAACACTCATATTCCTTGGCTCAGTACAGGGGTAACCACATGAAGTGTAACAGCCTGCAGTCCTAAAGAGGACGCTTGGAGCAACTACTAGTCCTTTCTGTCCTCAAACTGAATTATCAGTTTATCACCAAGATAGATAGCAAATGAATAAGTAAATGATATCCCATTAAAAAGAACAATTTTAAAGTGGTGTCTTGCTTCTCCGGTTTACCCAAATATTTTTCTTCCTGCTCTGAGACTTCTAATTTTCCTACACATGTGGGTCAGTTTGCTCACTTCACCCCGTTAAGCCTCATCTAAATGATGCAAGTAAAACAAAATCTATTTTGTGCGATAGCTTATTGTGGAGGATGCAGCCAGTGGAGTGAAAAATAAAATAAAAATCTGTGCAAGCATCCAACTGAAAACAGAAAGACTAGAGAAAGTAAATTGTTGCTGTTTTACTTGGCACAGATAATACTTGTTATGCCAGGAACACATCTATCATTCAGCTCAACAGCTCTGGGTCAGTAATCAAATGCTTAATTAAGCATTACGCATTCTTGCATTAAGCAAGAAACTGGTTTACAGTGTCATTGCTCAGAAGACATGTAACTTGATGCCATACTTTTGTGTGCCTAAAGTAAGAGTGTTTAATTATACTGAATAGCCAATGCTCTTTTACTATTGTGTCTTGGAATGCCTTTTCTTTTTTGGTTAATAACCTGTGATCTGCCTCAAAGACAAGCTTACCAATGTTCAGCTTAAAGTTAAAAACACTAAAACAAACCTCGACCCCAGCTGCAGCTAACAACCAGCGAATTGACTCCATCTTGCCTCTTCCATCAAAGTAGTAAAGTTTTGTTTTTCCGGCCATGACTTCAAACTTCCTGTTACCTAAAATAGTAATAAAAGATAGTAAGTTAATAATGATACAAAAATCTGATGGCAGCTGGAATAACGGTTAACAGGTCACTCACATGACAAAAATTTAAGTTAATTTTTGACAAAACATTTCAGTAAAGTTTCAGTCTAAACTGATTTGGTTTTACCGCTGCACAGTCAAGTCACAGTATTTCATAGTCTTTTCATTCCCCTGAAATTCAGGAAAAGTAAGCATCAAGGAAGTAGGAGATAACAGAAAAAAATAAAGTCACCACTAAGGAAATCCTTAAAACTTTTAGAAAATGTAAGTTTTAGCACTGGAGTTACTCAATCACCACTGAAAGCCAAGTTTCGATCAAAGGGGAGAAGAGGCAGTAGACAGGTTTTTCAAATCTGACAGTTCTTGTATCAAAGAATGCTGAAGTACGTAAACATTAATTCTACGCATACTTAGGTGAAGTATGGGAATGTATTTTCAAAGCTTCTCACTTTTCTTTCTAGCTGTGGTGATCCAGGGTAAGTATGTGATCTGGAATCAGTAGAAACTTTTAAAAGAATGACCAGTTTCTTCTGTAATAATCTAGATTAAAATACAAAGATTCAGACTTTTGCACCACTTATACTTCTACTGGTGGCACTTTTTTTTATTAATAAACCCTGTTGCCAAGCAAAACTTTACAGACTTTTCAGTTGACCAAATACACCACGCTTTGCAAGCAGCATTTTAGTTCTTGAATGGCTTTATAAACGAGGCTATGAATTGTTATTTTTTGAACAGACTAGTGTTTAGGTCTCAGCAGGAATTGGATTCCACTGTAGAGCCATAAACCAAAGGAGCATCAAATTTCATCATACTGGCATTTCATATGCAGAACTCCATAATAGCAACTCCTTGCTGCAACTGAGAGCTGTTTTCCCTCTGTACGGAGATTTCTTCTCATTCCAATTCACAATTCGAGTAATCCTGGAAAAGAGGCTGTTGGCATGTGAATAACCTCCAGTTCCCAATGTTGCAAGAGCTCCTTCATAAGCGGAGGGGAAAAGTGACCTCTGAAAGACCTTGAGCACATGCGAAGCAAGCAATCCACTTGTTAGCCAACAGGCATGACAACAGAACACAAAATACAAGACTGCATCTTACCATGGGAATTCAAATGAGTCAGGCTATTCCGCCTTTCACGCCTGCTTAGGGGCCTCCATTTCTTCCCAGGTAAGTCACTGGGAACTAAAACATTGCTGAGTAGTATCTATACTGTTAATAAATATAACAGTGCATGGAGAAACAGCAAAAAAGACTAAATAAAACTACCAGTGTGAACTACATGCAAGAACAGAATGAAACAGGAGTTGCTTGTAATACAGCTAAATTCACAGAAGAAGAAAAAAAAGCCAAAGGTGATTTTTAACTTGAAGTTTAAAAAATTAAGGAAACAGAAGAGTCACTTTTCTTCAGTGCACCTTCCTAAGACATGCTGCTAGCAGGCCAACTGACATGTCACAGGAGATAAGCAAGTCACTGTTGCCAAGCACACACCAATGCAGCAAAGGCAAATGGAAGGTAAAGACATGGTGGATGCTCTTGTAAATACAGGGGGATCAACAAGCTTTGAAGCAAGCTGTAGCATTCTGGTTCCTAAGACTGAGCCTGCCATGCAATATTGGAAGAGAAAGTCCAATTTGTCAACTGAAATCTGATGGAAAGAGAGCACCCTGGGGATGGGCAAAGATCTTCTCCCTTCCCCGTTCTTCTCACCAGACGTAAAGGAGGAAAAATGGCAATTTGCAGCCCAGAGCCGCAATCGCAGGTAGGCTGCTGGCCATTCCTCTCAGCCTGGTATCTCAACAACAACAGGGACTTTGGGGGAAAAAAGGATCTGAATTTACTCCCTTGTCGTGATTTATGAAGGCCACCTGGGCTAACACGGGGAAAGAAGGAACATAATTATCTGCACAAGAAGTCATCGCTCGCATCCTAGCCACACAGACCACAAGAACACTGGTGAAAAGGGCCAGACGACCAGCTCCGCCTGGCATGTCCTGCGGATCCAAGACTCCAGGACCCGATTTTCACTGCAGCCCTCAGCCCAACGGCGGGCGCCCTTTTCTACCCTGTAACACCAACCTGTGGGGGAAAGTCCCCTACTCAGGCTATGACAGGCCTTACCCTCCCGGGCCATCAACTCCAACCCCTTCCGTGACAAGTTCTTCACAGACGCGAGATGAAGAGTGGTTCACGTTACAAAATGGGGGTCCGTCGCGCTGATAGCTGGCGGTGGGGGGAGGGCTTGGAGGCAAAGGGCAGAACGGGGCAAGCTCTCACATAAGAGATGAGTAACGCTGGAGTACGCGCTTCTTGTACAAGCGCCTGTTAAGTCCAGGGCGAGCCGCCCCTGACCCGGGCGGTTATCATCTCCTCACCGGACACCCGAATGCCAACCTGAACCCAGCACGGCCCCCCCAGCCCCGTGCCACCAGAGGCAAGCGAGCCAGAGGATACCAGGGTGGCGACGGGAAAAGAGAAATCACAGAAACCCACGCTATTCACACAGAGAATTAAAAAAAAAATAATAAAACCAAGCGAACATACACAGCTTTTAACCAGCGAGGCAGCAGCGCTTCCCGCCGCAGAGCCCCACAGGCCGCCACCCGCCCGCAGGCGGCCACCCCGTGAGGAAAACCCGAGCCGAGCCGAGCCGAGCCGAGCCGAGCCGAAGGCCGGCGCTCACCCACCTCTCCAGCCAGCAGACGCCGCCGCCCCGCCCCCAGCCTCAGCGCTACGTAGGACCAGAGGGACAACCGCCAATAGGAAGCCGGTAATCTACATATTTCTCAAAGGCTTCTGCGCGAAAAACGTAATCGAAAAACCAAAGAATTTGAACGGTTAAAGAGTTTGAACTCCGTCTCCCGGAGCGTCTGGTGTTAGAGAGAGGTGTTTCCGCGGTGTGTGTCGCTGGGCTTTGCGCGGTGGCGGTTCGCCGTGAGCTAGGAGGCAGGAGGTTTCTTGGCCCTTATATAACGCTACGGTCGCAGCGTTGCTTTGGATGTGAGGGCGATCTGGCTGCGACATCTGTCACCCCATTGATCGCCAGGGTTGATTCGGCTGATCTGGCTGGCTAGGCGGGTGTCCCCTTCCTCCCTCACCGCTCCATGTGCGTCCCTCCCGAAGCTGCGCGCTCGGTCGAAGAGGACGACCTTCCCCGATAGAGACGTACCGTTCATCGGTCAAGGGTATACGGTAGCTGCGCTCCCCTGCTAGAACCTCCAAACAAGCTCAAGGTCCATTTGTAGGAGAACGTAGGGTAGTCAAGCTTCCAAGACTGCAGACACATCCAAGTGAGGCACTGCATGGGGCAGTCTGCCATTGTTTTGTGCCCCGCCAGAAACAGTTTTCCCCCTCGGACGGTCCCTCTACTGTATTACCTTATTCACACTACACGGGGGTGTGCATGTGTGCAATGAGGAATTCCAATTAACTTTTATTTCCATCCCCGAAGGCCATCCTCCATTTATCACTCCTCCCACTTCCATCCCCTACCCACCTGCGAATCCTTGAGCTCCCCACCTTACACACACGCCAGTTACAATCTACCATCCTTGAACTTGTAAATGTATTTTTCACCTAGTCTTTGTAAGTTATCAACTGTCTTCAGCTTCTACTGCCTTGAAAGCAGGGGGAGAAGGCTGAGGTGACACATGACACTCAGAACAATTATAGAACAAAACAAAACAGAATAGAGTATTTCAGTTGGAATGGACCCAGTGATTATCCAGTCCAACTGCCTGTCCTTCCAAGGTGTTATACATCTTCTGGTTTAATTCAGCACTACAGTTAGTTTCAGAGGAGTTGACATCCAAGGACTAAACTATTAGCTTTACACGAAGCTCACGGTATACTACAGAAATTTCATGCTTAGACTCAAATCACGTGGCCAATGAACCTGTGTGTAAAAGCACAGCTACCAGGAGGCAGTACCCCTCCGAGAAGGCACCAAATGTAACGCTTACTTAAAAAAACCCCTCATGACTAAACAAACAAAAGCCAAACTAAAGTGCTTTTATTAAAAAATGAATAGAACATCAAGACTCTAGTCAGTCAGTATTTCAAGAGTAACTTTATTCTGGGCAGGAGACACAGGAGTGAAACAAACATTTGTAACGTTTCTGAACAAAAACACTGAATAAACAAGAACCGGTATGTCTTTACTCACTCTGACAATTCCACCTTCTCCTTCCACATAAGTTCAAAAATGTTCTTTCGAGATATGTTTTCCTTCTCACATTATGGAACATCCTACTCATATCAACAGCCTCATTAGATACAGAAATACCATGGAAGTAGGTTTTCTGGCTTGGGGTTTTTTTTGCTAACGTCATGGCACTTACACAATACTTCTATGAAAATCTGGATTACAGAGGTGAACGAGTCCACTGTCAGGCTCCTTTATTTCCAACAGTCATTATAACATGTTATGCATAAGCCTGAGAAAATGTAAACAGTAGAATTCTAAAAACATTTTGCATGAAGATGCTGGTACATATTAAAACACATAGTAGTAGGTTACATATGATAAATTCTCAAGATAATGTTGCTTGTCCATATTTCAGTGTAAAAAAGACCTACATCTTTTCCGTATCTGTATTGTGTACCGAGACAGCACAGTAAAATACATAGCTCAATCAACTCAGTCCTTACTCAAAAAGAACTTTTTTCCAACTTCAGTAAGAATTTGCTTGAGTAAAAGCTACAAGTGCTGCCATTATACTTTGCTGATTTTCTGTCCCACTGAGTTAAAACTAGCAGAAGTGATTCTGAATATCAAGATTATTAGCTTTTTTCCAAAATAAAGGCTTTACTTTTGGAAAGAGGAGATATGCCAAAAAAAAGTACTACTTCTTTTTCTAATCTTTTTGCTGGACTGACCAAAACCTGAATGCCATAGTCAAGAAAATCACTGCAGGGCTCATAAAGGCTCAGAGATTACAGGCCAGGTTCAGATTCATTCTGTGTTAGCTTAAACACATGGAGTAGTCCCCATCCTTAGTGGAGGGACCCAGGCATCTCCAGAGGGCTACTAAGTTCTTGGGTGAGCTGAATTTCTCTTGAGATGATTCTCACTCACCACCGGTTTAAAGAGTTGGCTTGCAACAAAGGAGCTCACACTTAGGTGCCTGCAGCTAGGTAGGATGAATCTAAGCCTCAGCAGCCCGTTGTCGTGACTTGTTCGTCTCCTGCTTCCACTAGCAGGAATTAAGCGTATGGCACAGACTAGTTAAATTGCCTACTTAGGTCTAGGGATACTTAGGAGAGGTTCAGGGTGTTCCCTCTTGAGACCAATTATTCACTGATAAAATAAATTAAATGATATCTAGACATAAATACAGATATTTATTTCCACCAAGAGAAACAACTATCTTTCCAGTTCTAACACAAATATACATATTTCCCTTTCCACTTAGCCAAAGACACCATCAGTGTGTGCTTTAGAAATCGAATGGCTGCTTTATTTTTCTGCTAGGCATTGGCATTACTGCTTTGGAAGCAGTTAGATATGGTTTGGAGTTAGTACTTGCTATGAACAAAAAATGGAGTAGCTGGACACAGAACATGTCCTTGGCATGTGTAAGTCTTACACGCATACTTTTTTTAATGCATAGACCCTTTTGCTCCCTTTTTGTCTTGTACTGTCTCACAGTGGACTGAGTCCATAAAAGCAAACACTGACCAGTGCTCCTCGTGGCTCCCCAGGTAGCACTGAGCCAGCAGCCTACTCTAGGGTACAGTTTCCTCAAAGTCCCACACATTCTCCATGGGAAGTACTGAAGAGGCCAGCATGCATTGTCAGTCTCCAGTCCACAGTGGCTGCCCCTTGTGGGTGCCAGCAGATCCCCCAGACAGGATCTCACTGACACACCAGCCATTCAGCTCCTTCGAAATGGCCAGATACTGAGAACTGCTCTGATCCCTTTAGGCTGGATTTAAGTCTCATAAATATATGATTTGTCTGATCTGTTCATCAAAGGAGCTCAGAAAGGTGAGTATTTCTGTACACTTCTGCAGGAAGATGCATTTTCACAGCACACTTCAGCTTTGGTAGTGCTGTTCCAAAACGCAGCTATAAAATATGTTCTCCCACAGTACTGTACTGTTTTATCTTCCTTCTGTGGAAGGAGGTGCAGGAACAGCCAAACGCTGGCTGTGATCTAAATGAATCTTTTGCTGATGGCTGGACTCTGGCACTCCTTTCCAGTGCAGAATTAAACCAGACTGTGGGGCTATTTTCTTTTCTCTATAACCCGATAACTCATTTTCTCTTACAAACTGAGTTAAACTGCTCTTCAAAGAGCTGTATCAGTTTCTGTGAAACCAGCCACAATTTTAGAACATTTTTTAGCAGGACCAGGTAAGGTCCCATTTTATCCAGTAGAGCCTGGGGGCCTTATTTACAGAAGCTGACATATTCTTCACATTGTAAGTGAAGACGTAATGAAGTAAGTAAGTGACAAAGAACTGAAGTAAGCTTAAACTGACTCATTTCCTCTGGATTTTTTTTCCCAGAAGTGATTTAAAACAGTTGTGAAAATTAAGAAGTCAGCTGCATAGATACTGTTTCCTTAAACTCTGCTGCTGGCGTGTCACTAATACTTTGTTACTCTGAAACCAGCTTTATAACGTTAATACTGTCTTAAATATGTCTTCAGATCTTATATTCCAATCAACAACAAGTAAAGAAGAAACTGAATCTGATTTTTCTCCTTAGAAAACATTAGAACATTTAAATGAATTTAATGGAGGTAGGTCCACATTCTGTTTCATACTGAACAATGCCAAGAAGCAACTTTGAAGCAGGACAAAAGAGCGCTGTGTCAGAAAACAGATCTACAGAAGGGTATTCACCCTTCATCAAACAAGAAGATTCCCTAAATTTGGTAGAAGGAAAAGAAAAAAAAAAAAGCTGGAAAGCTGGACAGCAGTCCAACAAAACCCTTTTAAAGGCAAAAATAAATTAAAAAAAAAAAGCCTCCCACTGACTTTCAGCAGTCTCTCAGCAACTGCAAAGGAGAGTTTAGACTGTTAGTCACTCATTCCTTTGATGTCATTACAAAGCAAATGAGTATAGGACAACAGAAGTGTGGCATCACTGAAATTATAAAGCCTCATTTAGCACATAAACTTCAGAAAATGTCTAACGAATGCCCCTTCCTCAGTATTTCTCTTCCACTGCAATATTGCACCACTTTGCTTTTTTTATCCACTTTTTATAAAAAGTTGAATCTAATAAAGGAAAAGTTAAATTTTACAAACGTTTGTTATAAAAATTTATCGTATAAAAATGCCAAACCCCCTAAAAGCCATATATACAAAATGTATCCGATTTATGAAAATAACTGGACCCAATTATATAACAAAACAATTTTATACAAAAAGGTACAGGATTGCATTCAAAGTAATACAAATGAAAGTAAAAAACCCCTTCAAAACGTCTCGTTCATAGAAGATCTGTTTCTTTTAAATTTACAGGTATATAAAGCAGTATGAAACTGTCTCATGTGAGCCACCATTTCATGGGAAACACGCACTGGTTTAGAGAGTATTTCCACACGTCACCGGTGAGCACCATACTTTGCAGACCAGTCAACATGCCCGTGGATCGGCTGAGCTGGTGGTGGGAGAGGCATTAACCTTGGTGTGCTTTTTGTAGGTGAATTGAACGATGGCCGTCCAAGATGGGGTCTTACTGACTTCAGAGGAGCATAATCTAAGGGACAAAAGAAAATGCCATGAGATAAAGGTTCAGTGAGTAGCTGTCCACATAGAACAGCAACTGGATGCAGGTCCAGATCCTTATTTCTTCAGGAAATAAGCCTCCTTTTTTAATAGAATTTGATACTTACTAGAAGATGGATCCACAACTGGTGCTAACTGAACCCTCTGCCCAGCAGAGCCTACTTCCTTCTTCAGAAATGAAGGGATATAACCACTAGTTAGACCGCTTGATCCTACGGGCCCTGAAAGAAATGGCAAGCAACACTTGAGCTTAACACAATGGATCTCCCACATTATCAACAGATGACAGAGGTGTGCACTGATGGGTCATATTCAAGATCAAGCCTGATCACGGACTGATGAAAACAAGAACTTCACTGAAGACACTAGAAATCCACAGATCCTACACATAGCTGCATTCAGGAGACTGCCAGCATCAGGAATAGAAAACAAGTACAAATTGTACTCTTAGAAAGAAGCAGAAATTGCCCTTCTGACATCTCAGCTTTTTCAAGGTTTCTCAAAGCTTTCAAAACTTAGCATTTCAGTTGGAATTATTTCGTTTAACTTTCAGCAGCTGGGTCCTATGAATATACTCACTCTTGATTTCTGTGCAGTGAGACTGGGACTCTGGTGCTACACAAAGCTCCTACTGAAGCCAGTTAAGAGTACAACTTCATAAATTGGGACAGATTCATGTTCCAAATTTGGAAAGTCACCTACAAAACTTGTCCCTAAGATGAGCAGGAACAGATCTGACTGACCTGGATCAGCCGTAGAAATTGGAACAAAAATAGTTATAAATAAAACAGTCTAGAGTCATAGCACAGATGGACTCTAAACAAATTAACATGCACAGATCAGATCCATCGCACATATGCTGTAATGTACTAGAGCAGCAGAGCAGTGGCAAAGCATATTGTGGGAAATTATGATAGTAAGTAAAAAAGGGAAAAATCTAATGATATCCTATGCAGCTACAAAAGCAGCAAAAACTTGTAGAAGAGCCAGGAAGGAGACATATGCTACATACATAAAGGTTCTCATGTAGTTTAGCCACTTACAACATCCTCCCACCTTGAATCTTTAAAGAACAATTTTCTGATGAAATTACATCCAAAATTTTAAGTTTTTTATTTTTTAAACCAGAATTTCTAAAGGCCAAAAATGTTTCTTTGGGCCAAAATTCAACAGAAATTTTCTCAATCAAATGTTTTCATAACAACATATGCAAAACAAGTACCGCACTGCAAAACTGTAACAACACATGAAAACCTGAAGCCAAGAAAGATTTAGAGAGGAAATACATAGATACAATCTAGAAACATCAACATGTTTAAGTATATCTGGTAAAATCTAATGTAAAAATCTACAAATTAATTACTTCAAATCAAATAATAGGGATTAAATACCTGAAATACCAAATGCCCCAAAAACCTGAAGAAGAAAAATTGAAGAGTTTTGCTTTTTGTCTGAATTTTTTAAAGCTACAATTATTTCACTATTTTAAACAGCATCACTTAAAAGACATGATGATAGATTTTATTTGCTTTATTCACATAACGAGAGAGAAAAATGGTGTGTACAGCTAGTTCAATTTAGACCAGCTTCCAGACAGTCATTTATGCACCAGCTGGGCTAAAATAATTTGTAAACCTGAAAATATGACTTAGAAAAACTGATGAGGGAAACTGAAGGCAAGATGAAGTATTTCAGGTTGAACAGACCTAAGCTGTCCAACCTTCTATGCACATGGTACTTCAAACCAGACTTTTGGGGATTCATTAGAAGAAATTACTAGGTTTCAGTTTAAGGTAGTCTCCAAATCCAAGGAACAGTGCTCATAACTGATTTTGACAGACAGAACAGACATGGTAGCAAATATCTTCGGAGCTGACAATGTATTAGAAATGGGTGATCCCAAAATACAGCTGTCTGGAATTGCAGAGACATCACCCATTATCTTTTCTCAGAGTGTTAAGCACAGCTTCTTACCTGAATTCATCCTGTTAATACTTCCTCCCAAAGCGGAAGCTTTTCCAGGCAAACCAGAACTGGGCCAGGGATTAGACGGAACAGACTCTTTGTTGGAAGTGGAGACTATGCTATTCCTTGTGCTTATTCCTATTGCAAAAATGCAGAAATTACTGCCCTGAAATCTCTGTTGTTACACAGGCTTGCATTCATTCCATGTGATGTACAATCTTAGAGCAAATGTCCAGTTCAATGAACTAAACCAAAACCTTTTTGCATTTAAGCTGCCTCTGGGTTACTTCCCATCCTCTCATATGGCAATGCTATGACTAGTCATAGGCCCTAATCCTCAAAGATAATAGTGTAAGTAATTCCACTAGCATCAGTGGCTGCTTAAGTCAAGGAACAGGATCCTGACATCAAGGCCGCAAATATTCTCAAGTCACAGAAGGTGAACCTTGCAACGTAAATGAAATCTATGCTTCATATCAAACATGGCATTTTACAGCCTTTAGCCTAACAGTGACCAGATAACCTGAGAGTAAATAATGGTAGATTACATTTCTCATAGTACTGTACCCTTCTTTGGTGTATCTACTGAAACCACAGATTGTTCAAACAGTTTGCAGTAAAGTTTGTTCATATGTCACATATTATTTGTATTTAATAAACATCACATATTTAAGCAGGGTACCTAACATGCAAGGATGTGCTCACAATTTATGGTAAAGCAAAAGCAGGCTTGGGATCAATGTGTTTTACAACCTCCTCTAGTAACACAACTTTTAGCTACCAAAACTCTACTTAAGTGATCCAATTTGAAAGTCATTGCAATTAATTGTTTCAGGAAAAAAGACTGAGTTTACCATCACAATACCTTCTAGTTTACTTATTTAATTTTGAAGTATTAGTACTACAAGTGAATGAACACCTAACACTGCCTTTGTAAACACAAATTATGAAACGGGATACATTTATACTCAGGTCATTTTAAATACAGGCAGACATGCTGTCCGCTTCCTGTACTTCATCCTGCCCCAGTGCTGGTCTCAGCATAGCAGAGGTTAACATGAAGACAAGCATGCAGTTCCTCTACAGAGACATGGATTTGCATTCTATTTAACTCCAAGCTACAGCAAAGTAAATTCCCACTATTAGTTAGCTTCTGTTGTTCATGGTATTATATACTCATGAGGTAAACATAGGAGACTTTCTTTTCCAGCCTAGAAGACCAGTCTTACCCTTCTCAGGGAAACAGTGAATAGCTTGGCACATCAACAGACATTTTCTAACACACTTTAAGGTATAAGAGAGTATCCAGCAGGAGGAAGTACCACCAACAATCCTGTCCCCTTCTTGTAAGCAGGGTTCATCTCAGTTGCTAGACTGCTAGAATGCAGTTTGTATCATGGCCATCTACATTAGCAAAGCTCTTGCTCTCCTCATTTTCTTTAAGCAGTAGCCCCACTCCACAAGCTCAAAGGATAAAGCCTAATGTACCAATGGCTATTTCATACTGCTGTTGGAATTACAGGAAGAAAAACAAGGAAGTATTTTTACTAACCAGGCAGATACCTAGAATGTCTCAAGTAGTGTTGCTTTGCTGCAGAAACTCGCAATGTGGGAGTGTCCTGCCGGGGAAAGGTCGCATGGGAAGGTGCACTGCTGCCAGAGCCTACAGCATCCGAAGGCTTCAGGTCCAAAATGCTTTCAAATCTATAAACCAAAAATTGCCACACTTAGTCCAATTCTTACAGCGTATGTTTATCCACAGTTGGCCTTCTCATCTCCATCCCATCTCCAGGAATCATTTCCTCACGCTGCATTTGCTACAGCATAAACACACAGACAACAGTGAATATTTTCAGCCTGAAGCCATAGTGCCCCTGAAAATCAGATCTGTGCTTCTAGTTCCCTTATATATTGCTTTTAAAGTTTTTATAAATCAGTAAGTTTTTCTCTACTGTGTATGATCCATGGAAACTGTAGCTTAGAGTCACCCAAAACAGTTTATATGTGTGGAATATGTCAAAATGGTTCATTTGTGAAATAGAAAGTACATATTCAATGATTAACTTGGGAAGACTTAAGCTAAGCATCATTTTCAGTGGGGAAAAATGAACACGGAATTGTATGCACTGTGCATCAAAAAACGTGTTGCAATTCGAAGGTCAGCATTCAACAAGCAGCCAAGGCAAAGCAGGAGAGAGACAAGCTGCATGTCCTTTACCCGCCTGGATATATGTTTCTAGATCCACAGAAAGCATAAAGAGCAACATTATGAAAAAAGAGGCAAAGCCTAAGGAAGTAAGACCAAATAGCACGTGGACATAAAAGAAACCAACTTACCTACAAAGAGTTTCATCACCCTGCCTTTTCTTGTTTTTCAAGTCCATCCTCGTGACAGAAGAGCTGAAATCAAGGTCTTCCAAGTCATCCCAGTCTTCAGAACTCTTCACTGTTCTAGCAAGATGTCCCCATCTTCGCCTAGTTTTTTGCTTAAGTTCACCATTTATATGCTCAGTCCCAGTAGATGTTTTCTGTTATAAAGATTGGAAAGAAACAAAACCATGCGCTTACACCATAAACCAGGTGACAGAACAAAGAGGACTTCTTTTCCCTGCCTCAAAGAGTAATAGTGGTAGCAGAGCTGTAATAACAGAATCCTAATCTTTCATTAAACATGCTAACACAATCTGTAGCCTGTAGACATTATTACATATCTTCTGCATTTCATCCTGTAATAAAGTATCTTGCCCTGACAGAAGAATAGATTTCTTAGGTCTCAATTCCAATTCTATTTATATTTCACTATACACCTCCCAAACAATTACCTCACACTCAGTTTTTATTTCTTGACCCATCTTGGGAGTACAAACTGCACGCACATTCAGGTTTCCACAAGCCTGTGCCCAGACATTTATACAATCTATTTTTCTTGCAGGACAGCACAGGTACAAATTTGTGTCTCTTCAGCCATTTAAGCTCATCAGCACATTTCAACCTTGTGCTACTCTGTATATGGTCAATACAGACCCTACTTAAGACTGATCTCTTAGCAGCAGAATTCGCACTGTCTGCTCTCATCATCTATCTTATGAATCCAGTCTCCTTGTACAATCAACAGAAATGGTAGGTTCTTATGCTGAAAGAAGACTCTCTTGTTTTCCATGGCCAGTATAGAAGCCCAAAGGCAGTATTATTCTCAGTCACATAAACTGGATGCCTTAAATGGATGAAGGCAATAGCCCCATCCCCCTCATTTCAATACTATTTAGCTTAATACTTTTCTCTCTGGCATCAATTCCATTAATATTCTGACCACTGTACATCTTTTTTACTCGTATGAATTCACAGTGTCATCCTTTAAGTGGTGCTTTACAACAAAGGGAAGCATAAAATGGCTTTCAAATGAGAAATTGACTGGCTTGTTTTATAGCAATTGGATTTAGATTTCAATAGAGTAACTTCCAGTTTCTAGCAGAAAGTTGTAACTATTCTTTATTCGCAATTCCTGTCCTTTCAGTAAAGTACAAGAACCTTGAAAGAGAACAAGAAAAACAAACACAATTAAGGGAAAATCAGGCAGTGGTATACCACAAAGTGTATCTTATGCTAGATGGACCTTTACCTGCTGAGGAACCTTATTGTGAATTGCAGGCAGAAGAACCTGGTTAGACTTGTCCTCCTGTAAGTAGTTACTATGCTCAGCCCCAGAGTTGTCCGTCTTATACGGGTACACCAAGTGCTGAGAAGACTGGCTTTGTTGAAAAGGCCTTGACGAAATGCGGGTGTGAGGTTTCGGAGGCGGTTGTGCTGGAGGGACTGGCTTAATATGCAGAGACGATTTATTATGCAGTTCCTTTTGTTTCCCCAGCTCCTGAACGCCCAGGGCATGCCCAACCTGGAAGTAGGGATATCGAAGTGCCTAAAACATAATGAAGATGTTAGGATCCAACTTAAGGCACCAAAGTTTTTAACTTACTCCAGCCCTATGTGAGGGTACAAATTTAATTTCCTTTTATCTGGGGTGGGAAACAGCAGAAGACCCATCTCTCAGCACTAGATTCTAGTGAGCACAATCCACTTCAGAATAATGCCACAATAGTAGAAAAGTTTGAACAGATACCGAGTTATCAAATCCTCTGTGGACTTGCACAAAAGGAAAAGGTTCTGCAGAAGTAAAGATACTTAACCAGGTATATGGCATTTAGCACATTTCCTTATGTGCTGTCTCTTCATGTGTGTGTATGCATGTGCATGTGCAAACACATGCACACCTGTCATCACAGATTCGGCCATCAAGACTTGAATGACCCCAGAGACATCCCAGCCATTCCATTCTCCAGTTCCAAGACTGAATCAAGTGAAAGATAACCCTTATGAAAATTAGCCTCTCTTTTTTGGAAGATATGTTGGTAGAAGTATCTTTATTCTGTCTTATAAGTAATTAAGGAGTTGTCAGTAAATGTGATTCATCTCTGCCCATCTTGCTGTTTCAGGTATACTCATCTTCCCCTCCCAAAGACCTCTCACTGCTCAGATTCCTCACCATATTTGTACCTTACTGTAAAACGTTTTTTAATGGCTCTTAACACCAAGTTATAGTTAGTATTTTCTGCTTTTCATTACCTTTGAGAGTTCTTCACCTATTTTACTTTTTAACTGCTTTAAAGCTTTTTATTACAATTTGTACTGAAGGTCTGATATAATCACAAAGGTTCAGCTATGGTCCTATTGATATGAAGTCAGATTTGAACCACGACAGTACTGATCTCTGCAATCAGTGGCTACCATCAACATCAGCTGGACCACCTGGGCTATGCTTACGTACAGGATGTTGGGACATATCTACAGTGCAACTGAGCTGAAACTGGCTTGCAAATTGCCTTGCATAAGCTAGCTTTATCCAGGCAACACTGGGCTGGATGAGCAGACAGTGAGGTGGACTGAAAGCTGGCTCAATGGCCAGGCCCAGAGGGTGGCGATCAGTGGAACAAAGTCTGGCTGGCGGCCAGTAGGTATCGGTGTACCCCAGAGGTCAATATTGGGACAAATACTGTTCAACACCTCCACACAAAACTGGAAGGAGTGGCTGATACGCCAGAGGGTCATGCTGCCATTCAGAGGGACCTGGACAGGCTGGAGAAACGGGCTGACAGGAACCTCAAGTTTAGCAAAGGGAAATATCAAGTCCTGTACACGGGAAGGAACAACCCCATGCACCAGTACATGCTGGGGTCAACCACCTGGAAAGCAGTTTTGCAGATAAGGACTTGGTAGACGCCAAGCTAAACATGAGCTACCAATATGCCCTTGCTGTAAATAAGGCTAATGGTATCCTGGGCTGCATGAGCAGGAGTGCTGCCAGCAGGTCAAGGGCAGTGACCCTTCCCCTCTGCTTTGCACTGGTGAGGCCACACCTGGAGTGCTATGTCCAGTTTGGGGCTCCCCAGCAGAAGAGAGAGATGGACATAATGGAGAGAGTCCAGTGAAGGGCCGCGAAGATGATTAAGGGACCGGAGCATTTCTCCTATGAGGAAACACTAAGAGAGCTGGGACTGTTCAGCCCGGAGAAGCTAAGGTTTTTATCAAAGTACGCAAACACCCAAAGGGAAGGTGCAAAGAGGACGGAGCCAGGCTCTTTTCAGTGGTGCCCACTGACAGGAAAACAGGCAATGGGCACAAACCAAAACACAGCAGGTTCACTCTGAACATCAGGAAACGCCTTTTTACTGTGAGGGTGACAGAACACTGGCACATGTTGCCTAGGGCAGGGGGCTTGCACCAGATGACCTCCAGAGGCCACTCTCAACCTCAATGATTCTGTGATTCTGTGGCACGTATCAATAGCAATGAAAGAGCAGCATTACAGCCTTCAGCCATACATCCTACCTTCACTCTGCTGCTATTTACAGTGACTGCACTACACGTAATTCAGGTGTACATATACACAATGCAGTCACACATTTGATCATTGAGCACACACCCCATGCAGTTCATGTTGCATGCACAAGATTGATTACTCTCTTTTAATTACTCCCCTTTGTCCAGCAAATTGTTCTTGGCTTCTGCTCTTCTTCCTTGTTAGAACTGTACCCCTGAGCAACCGTTAAATGACTGGCTATAAAAGGTGTCTTGCAGTGAAAGGAAGCATTGTATGCAGATGTGAGAAAAGAAGACAAACCCAAACCTGACTAGCTGTTGGCCGCTTTTTGGGGTCCCACTGCAGCATGTCTCTCATGAGCTGCACCGCTTCACTGCTAGCATTAGGTACGAGGGTTTTTAGGTTGTTAGGTACACACTGAGGCCAGCGAAAGTTCATGGAGGCTGAAAGTTGGTAGCCTTCAGGCCAGTCATTCTGGAAGAATGAGATTTCCAATCACAAAGAAAGTTCAGCTGTAAAACATCATAGTGCCTAAGTACACTAGCATATATTCCTCTATCAGTAACAGACTGTCTCCAGCTTACTCTAGGCTATATTAAAAATTTCACTAGAAATTTTCACCTCAAGCCTCTGGTGAGAGCTAAGTCTTGCTTTACATCCAAGTCAAAGGCACAAATTGAATCAGGAGATAGGAGTCTTGCCATGATTCTAAATTCTAGTCCCTTAAACCATAGATTTATACACAATATGCAAGAGAAAATGAAATATCTGCCTAATGAAATCACAGTCTAATGACTTTCTTTGCCGTTCAGGGGTCTATTTCTCCTGCTCTAAATGTCAGGTTTTATAGCATAATTATATAATGCTTATTTCACAGAAAATAAGTTTTAATTTAGTTTACTATATCAGCGATCAATACCATACAACAGCAGTAAGAGTGAAAATTGATTATTTTTATGCTTACTGCTATTGTACCATTCTGTATTGTAGAACACCTCTAGTATTACTGCAGTGTGGAACGTCACTTTAGCTACCTTCTTTGGTGTCCCCAAGACTTGGCAAATTTTGAATATAGTATCAATTTCACTGGCGCCTGGGAAGAGAGGCCTCAGTGTGTAAACTTCTGCCATTATACAACCAACAGCCCAAATATCTATTGGAGAACTATAGCTGGTGGATCTCAGAAGGACTTCAGGAGCCCTGTACCTGTAAAAAGAGAGGAAAACAAGAAAAAACAAATCCCAGCAATCAACATGATTCAAACAGGCATACATGAAACCATTCAGCTATTCATTCTTTGCTGTTAAGAGCGAACATCCCTTAAAAAGCTCCTATCCTCTCCCATCCTATACATAAGACTTCATTTTTTTTCTAGAATGAAGAATTAAAACCTACATAAGCTCTTGTAAGCTCTCTTATGCCTTTCTGACATGCAGCAACCCCAGCATGTCCCACCTGCCTTATCAGGCTCCCTCTTTGTTCCTGTGCGGCTGCCATCTGTAAACTGTCTTACACTAACTGTAGCTTTTTGAATTATGCCAAGCTTAAATAAAAGTTTCATAAATAGGAGGCATCAAAAGTGGTATTACATGCAGCACAAATTTAATACTTCTTCAAAGGCTTGACTGTAAGTTTCACACAATGTATGCGAATACTAGCACTTACCATCTTGTGGATACATAATCAGTGTAAGGAGGTCTAGATCGGATTTCTCGGGCTAAGCCAAAGTCTGCTATTTTCACGAGTTCTGGTCCCATGCAAAGGAGGTTTTCAGGTTTCAAGTCTCTGTGAAAGAACCCTAAAATTCAAATGAAATATTGATGTGCATTGCAATGCCACCCCCAGCTATAGCCTTTATTTTCCACCTGGATTGTTTTGCTTTAGTTCTTATTGCTGAAGCTTGAATAGCACAACACAGAGTTCAAAGTCTTAAGTGATCAACAGAGCTAGTCAGTATAATGATTGTTCAGTCAGACTGTGAAGAACAGTATGCACAAGTTGACTACCTTATAACAATTCAGAGCATTCAGTCAGACAGCTCCCTTTCAAGTGACACTTGAAAAAAATTTACATAAAAAAATTTACACCATTTTAATGTTAGTTTCATTCTAACGGTGTTGGAAACTGTGCAATGAAGACATCGAAAAAATTACTTCAAAAGTTCTTTTAAGCAGAATACAAACTAAAATATGAGGTAATTTTTTTGCACTTTGAAACTTTTAAAATCTGAGAACACAATAATCTGCAAGCACTCAGTTACTCATTGCCCTATCAGACAGAGGATCTCAGTGTATTTTTTTAGTGCTCTCTGCATTCAGCAAAACTTGATCACAAATGAGCATTGGGCAAAAGCTCTTTCAATACAAATGAGAGAAGAGGGCTAGAATATTACTGACTACTGTCTCTGAAATTTGCTTCCAACCTTAGTCTGGAAAACTTGTCGTTATGCTTCTTTCTTGCAGGCATCTGAGACCACTGTTTCCTATATACAGCTCCCTTTGTAGTACCTTACTAGAGCTCTATGACCTCCTTTTCAGAGACCTTCCAACATGCTTCGTTTTTTGCATGGCCTTGAATATGCTCCCACAGAGAACAGAATAAACATTCAGATAGCATGTGTCTACATTGCCCAGTATATCCTGTTAACTTTAGTTTGTTAGACTAATGCATGACTGCATTGAAGACACAGTGCTGTAGATTTCTACCAACCAGCAGATTATGCCCTTCTTAAAGGTATTAAGTACATGTTCTGGTGCCAGCTTGAACTATTGCCTCTTTATGGAAGGTACCAGACAGAGTAATCAAGGTTGTTTTTAGCATTTAGTAGAATCATTTCTGTATTTTGCTGCACAGACATGCAATGTACCAACAGAATGCTTTTGAGGCAATTTATTTCTTGGCAAACTTGTAAAAAGAGCAACCGGTTGTGTATTCAAATATGAAAAGATACTCAGAGTTTGGATGGACAAAGAACATAAGAAGTTTACTTGACAAGCATTTCTACGCCATACAGGTGCAGAACAGAGAAATAAAGAGATGGAAAAAAAGTTCACGTGATTTTTCCAAAACTGTTGCAGAGAGAATCTTGGGACACCCAGCCTTACACTGTGGGCCACAAGACCATCAAGACCATCTTGTCAGGCTTGCCGTGAACTTCCAGATCTTTTTAACTACAGATTTGCAACATCTTGAGAGAAATATCAGTCTAACGTGTAGCAGGTCAGTGAACAAGACAGTTAGTTTTGACACAAAATTGTTCATTCTTTATACCTATATTAAGTTCAACAGCAGGAAAAGGTATTTCGAAAGGCTGTGATCCATTTGACAATTTATTAAGAAAAGGCAGCTTAGATTTTTGCAAATAAACCATATTATTCTTCTGTTCTTCAGTATTTTGTATCTCACTGGAACAGACTGGGATTTCTAGTTTGGTTTCCAAGAGAGTATCCAAGCCCCATTAGGATAGAGAGTAAAGTCATTAGCTTGAAAATGTTTTGCAAAACAAAGTTAAATGTGTTCTTCAAGTGAACTGAAATGCTGGTCCTACAAGCCTTTCACTTCCAGGACTTTGGCCACTGATGTTAGTTCTCCTCTGATAACCCCAAGAGCTGACCAGCAACGTACACTACAGTGTATATAGCAGGCAGAATTGCAGGGAGCAGCAAAACATGGTGAGGAAGTTAACATTAAAATAAATAATTTTTTAAATTAGTTAAGTGGGTCTTGTTACTACTGGCTGGTACACCAGCTTTAGCTTTTATCATTTTATCATGTAAAAATCAGTTGGAAGGCCATGCAATGAAAGCTGTTTGTCACTCACACTTTATGACTTTAAGTGTATCTTACAGACAGTGTGTGTTTTATTCAGGTATCTGTGTGTACCTTGAAAAAAGGAGTAATTTTTCCTTTATTCTCAGTCTCAGGGGACCTCTAAATCTATCAAGAAATGTGCCCATTAACATCAGATGAGTTTTAGAAAGTGGCCAGCTGCCAGTCTGAGACAGTAGAAATCTACAGAAAAGGAACTGAGCAAACCTCCAGACTAAAATATCAGGCAACTATAAAATATGGATATTTTCAGTAATCTGAATCTCTCATATAGTGCCATACTTTTGATCACTCCTTTTATCAAAGTTAGTAATGTAATTGTTAGTGTACTCATTAAAAAAATTACACAGACACTATCTTACTCTAATTCAAAATGTTTACAGCTAAAACATAACCTACCATGCTTATGGATAAATGCAAGCCCTTGCAGAATCTGATACATAATATTCCTAACTGTAGACTCAGGAAATAGTTTGTTTCTGTGGATAAAAGAAAGGGGAAGAAATAAATATTCATGATTAAGTTCACGCATTAGCTTATGCTACCATCTAATGAACAAAAGATAAAAGGTAACAATGACAATAAAACTGCTAGATATATTTTAAGCAGTCTTGTGTAGTTTATTTCTCCAATAAAATTTACACAGTATTTGCAGAACTGCCGTATTACATTACATTAAGAGTATTATGACATCAAGTTAAGACTACGTGGGGGGGGGGGAAGAAAAGGGGGGGGAAGAAGAGGGGGGGGAAGAAAAGGGGGGGGAAGAAAAGGGGGGGGAAGAAAAGGGGGGGGAAGAAAAGGGGGGGGAAGAAAAGGGGGGGGAAGAAAAGGGGGGGGAAGAAAAGGGGGGGGAAGAAAAGGGGGGGGAAGAAAAGGGGGGGGAAGAAAAGGGGGGGAAGAAAAGGGGGGGAAGAAAAGGGGGGGAAGAAAAGGGGGGGGAAGAAAAGGGGGGGAAGAAAAGGGGGGGAAGAAAAGGGGGGGAAGAAAAGGGGGGGAAGAAAGGGGGGGGAAGAAAGGGGGGGAAGAAAAGGGGGGGGAAGAAAAGGGGGGGGAAGAAAAGGGGGGGGAAGAAAAGGGGGGGAAGAAAAGGGGGGGAAGAAAAGGGGGGGAAGAAAAGGGGGGGAAGAAAGGGGGGGAAGAAAGGGGGGGAAGAAAAGGGGGGGAAGAAAGGGGGGGAAGAAAGGGGGGGAAGAAAGGGGGGGGAAGAAAGGGGGGGGAAGAAAAGGGGGGGGAAGAAAGGGGGGGGAAGAAAGGGGGGGGAAGAAAGGGGGGGGAAGAAAGGGGGGGGAAGAAAGGGGGGGGAAGAAAGGGGGGGAATGGGAGAGTAAAAAATAAAATTGGCCAAACTGAACAAATCTTAACATGTTCAGGTCATGAGGCACACTACTCAAGATAGCAAGGGTTCATGTTAATTTAGTGCTTTTCATGCACAGTTTCTTTTGGCCTCTTTTCTCCAGCATATACAAGCCATACTTTTGACTTTCCCTTGTTATTACCTAACAGCTGATGTGCTACTTCTTTCTCTTCTGTTATCTGAAAGAACAGTCTCATCTGCTACCACTGAAAACAAGAGGCTTTTCTCATAATATTCAGGCAAGAAGATCAGCCATGGCAGCCGGTTTAATGATAGCCCCTCTTACCATGAGAGGATTCTGATCATACAGCTCTGTACCAGCTGCCTCTGCACATGTCAAACCACAGTAGAGATGGGCTGGGGTGGCAATCAGTGACAATTTTATTCAGAAAAAGTCTAACAGTGAATGAAGAAGATGGCCTGGGCCTTACTCAATTTCCTGAGCTCGATTCCTCTCAAAAAAACTGACCATCACATATTTCAGAAGTGAGCTCAGCTACTAGAGTCAGCTTTACATATTTGCTTGCTTATTTTTTTAATTACAGCAGAAAGAGGATCATATTTCCTCTACAGTCCCTTCCAGCAAGACTGGCAATTTTAACCAAGACTTAAGCAAATAAATCACATCCTTAAAGGTTCGATTTATACAATGTCTAACCAATCCAAGGCCTGGCTAAACCGTAGAGAACATGATGTGGAGCACACTTTTACAGACATCTGCCCTTTTTGTTTTCATAAGGAGGTGTAATATATCAAGCATTCCTAAGAAATTCCTAAAGATAATTGGTGTGTATGTTATGTACTTGAACAATTTTCTCAAGGTTTATCACTCCATATAATTAAATATCAGCATCCACATATATGTGCCCAATTTAGTTACTGTTCTATACCTGTGCATGCATAATAAGTATTTTTATGCTTAAAAAGGTATTTTATGTAGTATTCACAGAGATATAACAGTAACTTTACTTTGTTAAATCAAGTAAAATTACTGACATCTCCCAAGCTGATTCTATGGTCCATAGAGAGAAAATGGCCTCCTCAGAGAACAATTCAAAGCAGGGAGCTATTTTGCCCCAAATTATCCTCTGGAGGATGCTATCATAGCCCAAAGGCTAAAATTAAGACTTTATTAATGCTACAGCAAATATAAAATGCTAGATTTTATTGAGAATGCTGACAAATAAAATAAGCAGTCTTTGGACACATGAGTTCAAATTGCAAGGAAAAAAAATTCCTAGAACCAATACAGAATTTGACCCCTCATGATTATCGTTTCAACCACTTTTTATTTAATCGTTTATTTGAGGAAGCCATAACAGAAGAGGTGGTGACACCACCTTCTAATAGAAAAAGCATTGCTAGGAGTACTTTCCTAGAAATCAATGCCTCTTCAGGGTGAGGGCTGTTAAAAGCCCACAGTTCCTAACTCTCAAAATAGTACCCTACTTATCTGCCAGGCTAATCTGGGAAGAGGCACTGGAAAGTCTCACTAAACTGTCTGGGATATGCTCAAAGGTGACAACCACAGCTCCTACTGCAGCACACAGCTTTAAGCCATAGTGATCTAAGCCTAAACAAACGATCCACAGTTCTTTGAAAAGTAACACGGGTGTTAAAAACACATTACGCAAGTAATTATTTTATCTCGGGAATGGGTGATGCTGTTACATACCTTTCTTTCATTAACTGATAAAGATTTTCCTTCATGTATTCAAACACAAAATACAGATGATCATTTTCCCTGATAACTTCTTTCAGCTTTACTACATTGGCATGGTTTAATTTCTTCAGAGACTAGAAACAGAAAATACAAACAGGATTTCACAAGGGTCTTATTCTAATGAAAAAGAAAAAAAACCTATTTCACTGATGCAGAAGACTTGGCTTCCAAAACTCTTCAGTATTTTAAATAATCAGGCAGCTCTGAGAACAAAGACCAGATCTCCAAGTATTACCAGTGACATGTACAGTACTGGTGATTCAAAAGCCAGCTATCTGGCATCACAGTAGGCACCAAAACAATTGCATTTTCTCTATAAGTAACTTCCAACTAGCAGAATTCACACTCTCCTTGTACTTGCACTGGCAATAGTCAGGTTAGACTTATGATTAAATATAACCCTGCAAATTCTTCCTTAGTGTTGTGGATTAACCCTGGTGGGCAGCTGAGCTCACTCATCCCTGCCCCCCGCTCTCCCCCCCCCGCCCCCCCCCCCAGTGCAATGGGGGAGAGAATTGCAAGGGCAGAAAGTGAGAAAACTTGTGGGTTGAGATAAAGACAGTTTAATAGGCAAAGCAAAGGCTGTGCTTGCAAGCAAAGCAAAATAAGGAATTCGTTCACTACCTCCCATTGGCAGGCAGGTGTTCAGCCATCTCGAGGAAAGCAGGGCTTTGTCATGTGTAATGGTGACTTGGGAAGACAAACGCCATCACTCCAAATGTCCCCCCCTTCCTCTAGCTTTAATCCCCGAGCATGATGTTGTATGGGATTTCCTTTTGGTCAGCTGGGGTCAGCTGTCCTGGCTGTGTCCCCTCCCAGCCTCTTGCCCAGCCTCAGCCTACTCGCTGGCAGGGAAGTGTGAAAAACAGAGAAGGCTTGAGGTTGTGCAAGAACTGCTCAGCAATAATTAAAACATCCCTGTGTTACCTATACTGTTTTGGTCACAAATCCAAAACATAGACCCGTACAAGCTGCTATGAAGAAAATTAACTCTATCGCAGCCAAAATCAGCATACTTGGGTCTTCGTTCTCCCTTCTTTTAGATTTTCAGTGTATTCTACGTTCATTCTTGCTGTAGCAACATAGTACCAATATGTGGCACTGTAAGAAAAGTGACCTAGGTTTTCTGCATGTTTGCAACAGTGATAGCAAGGACTAGAAATTAAGGGAGTCCTTAGAACACAGCCCTAAAGCTTTGCTGGTGTCAGAATTTCATGCTAAATGTCTCCCCCCAAACCAACTATCCAGAAAGAACTGCATGCACAAAGGTTACTGCTGTGCAAAGGACATGTGTTCTCAAGCTCTGAAAACCAAACACCAATCAACTCCAGGTTTTGTGATAAGAAAGCTCTCTCACTTACACACCACTCACAGCAAGCAGGAAGCAGCTCTCTACAACCAAATGATTTTTTGTAAGACTACAGAATTTTATAAGACTACAGACACCCTGTTCAAATGCAGAGCCAGGAAACAGAACTGTAATGCCATATGGCACAGCTCATATTAGGGGGAGTTTTTGATAAAAGGGGTGGAAAGAATTTGATGCTACCTCAAAATGCAACAGGGATCGTCTAATTTAAAGTCAACCACTGAATTAAACAAGTACCTTAACTTCTCGAAGGTTCATGCATTCCTCCCAGGAATAAAACTTTCTCTTCATTCTGCAATAGTAGAGGGGAAAAAAATGATTAATACATGGTTAACATCAGCTGGTCTTAAACCCATAAGTCTCATTACATCTTAACAATTCAGTTCTTCCATCAAAATATAAGGTGTAATCTCCTTTGTCAAAAAACTTTACATCTCTAGATAAGGTACACTCTAATAGAACTTAAAAGCATTACTATTACACAGGATTGCCTTTTTTCGTGTATAAATCTTGTTGCAAAAATTTCAGAGCCTTCACCAAGTCAGAGCATGCTATTTTTCCTTCCAGTATACGATGTGGTGGAGTTAAGTCTAATTGTAAAAAGAACAAGGGTTACGACAGTTATGAACAACTCAGACTAGGTTTTGAAACGAATCTAATGAAGACCAAACTAAATCACTTCACTGGGTCTCCAGTTTTATCATATTCTTGCTCCTCTTCTCTATATTTTGGTCTCTCTGTAATTTCAATACCTTTCCCTCTAAGTTGTGTTTCTTCCTTTTTCACTGCTCCTCATGTTTCTCCTTGCAAGTGGCATCTATCATGCCAACTGCTTTTCAAATTCTGCTTTTCCTTTCAACCTTATAAGCAGCTCTGCTCTAACAGAAGCAAACTGCGTGGCAGATCTGTTTTCTCCTAAGGCAGAATACAGTTCTGAACATAGTATTTGTGTGTAACGTATGGTCCTATTTGTTCATATGCATTTTGATTATGACTTAGTTCTTTCACACATAACTCTCTGCTTCAGGACAAACAGGACAAAGGCTCATACGTACACGCACACACACACGAAGAGCACATATTAAACTTACAAAAATACCCAACTGCTTGGAGTCTGGATTTCACAGGGAGTTAGGGACCCTTTGAAGATCTGAATCTGTCAGACTTTTAGTAATAATTCAGTATTATTTACTACTGTAGGAACTTTCCAGTTTGAAATCAGCTCTTATAATGAGAATAGTTTAAGAACTACAAGCCCTTCATTTCGTGAAGGGGTCTGGATTATTTTTTTTGTTTAAGCAGTGTTTTTGCAGTTACTGTCTTGTGCCTTCAGCCACCAGGCCATTTCTGTTCTTAATAATGGACTGGCATTAACGTGTAAGCTAAGAGAGTACCATCTTCCGGTTTGTTCTGAAATTTTTGAGTTTCTACCACGTCGCAAAATTCAAATCAAAGGTGCCTCTGGCAAGGTTTGATAAAGGAAAAATACTCTCAGCACAGAGGATTTAAAAAGTTCCTAAAGCCAGCTATTGATGGTTCATACAAAACAGCATTGTACTGAAAGCTCTTTTGACACGTTTGTCCCTGGGTCATGGTCGGCATTTCAGAAAGGTGCCTGCAATGCTTTACAGCTGTCTCTTACCATGACTAGGACAAACAAGCCATTTACAAACTGAGGTCACTGCTGAAGCAGCAGAGAAAATCAAGTGGATTTCTCAAGGAATTTTAAGAAAATCTTAAGCTGAAAAGACCAAGATGTAATAGCATATAAAGATACAGACAATGGACAATGAGATCCATTGTGTTAATTACCACTGCAGTATTAACATTACACTGGAAATTAGACCATGAAATGTTATGTTCCATGTAAGCAGCAGGGAAGGGATTGCAGATTCCAATCGCAGAATACTCTAAATAATATACATAATACGTGTTTGACTGCACATAGTAGCAGAGCACTGGCACTATAAGCCTATAGATCTCACCCTCTTTATCTTCTGCTGGGGCTTTGGAGGATACAGGGAACTTGAGCTTTGCAAGCTGCCCCAACACAACTTCAAATATAAATGTTGCATGGAATGTTAAGTACTCAAACCAGCAGGACCAAGTGATGCGGACCATAGAATGGAAAAACCTGGACCATCCACTATTAAGTAACAGAAGAAAATACTTACTTTTTAATGGCTATTAGTTCTCCAGATTCAATGCTTCTCCCTAGGAGGACAGAGCCGTAGGTCCCATCACCAAGCTGTCTGATAGTTGTGTACCTATTCATGATGAGGATACTTTAGCTGCAAGCGCATTTCATCCTTAGTGTTTCTCCTCCGAGTGTAACCAGTTCTTTCTGTGGCAGCATAAATATAGAGCACTCAGGACAGTGTGAACAGTTGCAGGAATCATGTTTTCAAGACTTAGCCTTTGGTCTGAAAGCACAGAACATAATCCGTTTGATTTCTGCACCCTTCCAAGATTGTTTGTTTGCAGACTCCATTCTCCTCCAAGAGATATTCCTTGTAAGCCATACGCAAACACTTGTCTTGGTCTCTCACCAGAAAGGGCCACCCTGTATCTGGATGTAACTGGGTATGTTCCCCAAATCCACTCTTAAAGATAGAGGTACTTTACAGCAACCTTGCAGGCAGCCCTAATGGGAGAAACTATTACTCAAAGCAGAGGATAAAGTCTCATAGCTTGGAGAAAAGAGTTTGCCATCAGAAAAATCAAGCATTACAGTAAGATAGGAGGGAATCTGTTCTAGCCAAATTATCAGACATGTAATTCACCATCTCACAAGTCGTACTGCTGTCAGTTAAACTAATTTCCTGACCTTCCATAAGGTCCTATGCTAGAGATATAGCCGTATGTATTCCCTTAAACAAAGTCTTCAGAGGAAGAACATTATACTTGTGTCAGGTAAGACCAAAAGCACTTCACTACAGTAGCCCTAAGTGTGAATCAGCCTCTAGAATTAGTAGCCTCTAGATTATCTATCCAACCTTTTGTCCTCACACTGCATGAACAAACAGAATGCCAGCTGATAAAGCAAAAAAGTTCTTATGCCCTCATTTAATCTAATTGTTGCTAGTATTTCCTACACTTTAGTTTAAAACAAATGTGATCTATTCTATGTAATTTGGAATTACATTTGGAAATACATTTGGAATAAAACAGAATTACCCTGCAATGAGGGTTCGGTCCCTGCATTCTCTTGTCGTCCGAGGACAGCAATATTCATGGCTGGTGACTTTTGCCTTCTGTAGCCTGCATTTAAACTACACTTCCACAATTTTCTTTTGTAGCAGCCTTAAATCTCTCCTCCATCTTGCCTTATTTCAGAAAGCCAAATTATGATTTTAAAAGTAATGGGATTATGTTGCTTGAACTCTGAACTGAAATCAATGCAGAGCCACAATCCTGTAGATTCAAGATGTTATAAAGATCCTTTGTTTTCAGTCTTCTAAGCCTATTAGCCCCACTAATACTGATACAGGAACAAACAAAAATTAGGAAATATGATGTTAATACACCTTTTGACAATTTTACACATCGTGTATGAAGAAGAAACAGCACATCTCTAACACTATCTTAGACACCAGATAGTGTCTCAGGCAGGAGGAATAGCCCTCTGGCAGTATTCGTTTCTCTCTGCACACTATTACAGAGAACCATGACTGAGCACCTTAAATTAGAGACCTAATCCCACATTTTGTACTACTTTCCAAGAAACACAGAGCCTGTCCGTAAGAACGGCACTTTGGAGTACCAGTTTCTTTTTGGCTGGTTTTCAGGCTGTGCACCTGCATATCATAAAGCTATGTTTAGGCAATGTTCTGCATCCAGGTTAAAAAGCTTTGGTTACTCCAGCTGGTCAATGACTGGATGGCAACTCAGACGCCTTGGCTCCCAGGCCTTTATTCAGATCCTTGGTGAAAATATCAAACAACGACAAAGCCTTGCATGGTCTCCTAGTCTGAAAATGTAATATTTATTAGCATCCAAACAAATAATTTTATACACTAACTTCAAATGGAAACAGATGGGACTTGTGGACTCCCCTAAGGACAGAGTTCTGAAATTGTAATTGCAACAGATGCGATGGCTTACAATTCACGGACCATTATGCCACCCCTGGCTTACCATTCACATATCCCTTTCCAGAAGACTGTGACTGCAGAATGGAGGAGCGTCTTTGCCTCCTGTTCGATAACCACAGCAAACCAAAAGATGCATAACGCTGCCAGCACATGGCATTGCTAGTAATAATCACCAATGGCTATCATGGATAGATCATTTGTCTGATGTCTCTTAAATAGATGATGTGGCAAACATATCTGCCTGTTCCTTACTGGGGATACTAATTTCAGGCCTTCTCCTTTCCTCAGCCACTGATCTTCACAAAACTTATAAGAAATTATCTTTGCGATTCCAGCTCGGCTGTCAAACGTGACCAAAACAGACAAATTAATTGAAAAATTTTTTGAGGCATAAAGGGAAGGCAAAGAACCTAGAGAGGAAAAAGCAGTCAGAAAATACAGATTTCAGTGAGGAAGGCATGTTAAAAAAACATGCCATAATGCACAGAAGTTAACACAGCTCCTATGGAAGCACAAATCCACCCGTATGCAAATCCACTGAACAAAACCTAAATAAAGTCTTCTTTGGTTAATTAAATCTGTACCATTTCTTGTTGAGCTTAACAGTGAAGTTGTTTTTAAACATCTGTTTTACTTTGCAAGATTTATGTTCTGTCTTTACCACCTTCTGCCCTCTCTCACCTTCAACTACGGGAATAAACTAAACCTTCGTCTGCAGACTGTTTCACCTCGGTAGAGTCCCACTGAAATCACTGAAGAGAGCCTCTGACAAGCAGTTTGCAGAGCCACAACATGTATAATCTAGTTTAGATTCTAGTCTACAACTACAGTCTAGGCAAACTGACATCGTCAGAGGATGTAAATACAAACTGCAAAACTGCCTTGGAGTAAAAGAGCGTGTTGATGCTAAATAGAAAAAAGTAAAAGCCTTCTTTTCACCATATTGTAACACCGTGTTCAGGCTCTACCTCACCCACAAACGGCTTTTTCCCCACAGAAATTAACCAGCAAAGCCCCTTCAAGAGCAAACCCAATTTAATGCATCGAGACTACTTCCTGACTCTTCAGCGTAACTCAAACATACTATTTCGCTTATGTACGCGCCAAACGAGTACCCGCTCCCGTCTGCAGGGCTGCGGCGCCGAGAACTGAAAGCGAAACTGCCAACACTGAGAAACGCCAACAGTAAACAACCAGCGAGCGCCTTTTCCCGTTCGGTCTCTGCTGCGGCCGTAACCTGAAGGTGTAACTAGCGGGATGCACAGGGCAAGGCGTGGCTTAAAGCCGCGGGGTTCAGCCGACGCTGCCGCTCACGTCCGTTCCTGAAGGCCGCGGGGGTGCCCCGGGAGCTGCAAGCCAAGGCGGGAGCGGGGGGAGGCGTCGCCCCTCGGCAGCAGGACGACCCACCCGCGGCGCCTGGCCGACGGCGGGGCGGGGAGGCGACCCGCGGGCCCCCGCGACAGCCCCGTTCGCGGCTGCCGCCCGGCCCTGCGCGCTGAGGCGGCGCCCGCTTCCCGGGCTCGGCGAGTAACCCCGCTCCAGCCCTCTGTCGTACCGAAACACTTGCCCTCCCCCCCGCTCCCCGGCGCGGGTCCCCCCCCCCCGCGGCCGCCAGCGTGCCCAGCGGTACTCACGGCGGACGCGTTTTCCCTCCTCCAGCCGAGCCCCGGCCTGCGGGCAGCCGCGCCAGAGGCCGCTAATGGCGGCGCTGCGGCTCCGCCGCCCCCGGCGGCTGCCACCGCGGCCCCTTCCCGCAGCCTGCGCCGCCCCGGACGAGCTGCGGCCCACGGCGGCCGCCGGCCTCCCTCAGGGCGCCGCCGGCCGCCGAGCCCATGGCGCGGCCCGCCGCGCCCCCCCCCCCCCCCGCTTCGCCCCGGCCCCGGCCCCCGGCGCTCCCCGCCCGCCGGCGGTAGCGGGGCACCCCGCGGGGGGATAACGCCCCACGACAGAGGGGGCTCCCCTCACGGCGCCGCCCGGCCGGTGCCCCTGGCAGGAGGGAGAGCAGCGGCGGGCAGCGAGGGCCCGCGGGGGAGCCTCAGCGGCGGGGAGGGGTTTGGGGTCCCCCCAAAAGCGGGCGGCTGTCGGGGGAGAGGCGAGAGACGGTGGAGCAGCTCGGCCTGGTCGCCGCTGCCAGAAGGGATTACGGCTGAGCTGGGTTTTAACGTCATAAAAAATAAATAATAAAAATCCCCCCGACGACTGGCCTCTCTCACATCCCCTAGAGGAGTTTAAATAACAGAACTGAACGCAGAAATGCCAAATTGTGAACACGCGGCAAGAATACCGACATTTTAAGCGCTGCCCGGGGGGCCGGAGCCTTCCTCACCTGGGCACCAGCAGCTCTCCCCGGCTCTAGCAGGGTCCAGCTACGAAATGGAGGGGGGAGAGGCAGAAAAAGGGAAACGAGGAACAAAAAAACTGGCCTCGAGCAATTAATTGATCATCAGATCCGACTGTAAGAACGATTCAGTAAGTCTTAGCTTCTTTTCACACTACTTCATTTAGGTTTTAAAAGTAAAGCACAGTTACTCCCCAGCGTTTTGTAAGACACGGTGAGCTGGCGGTGTAATTCAGGAGCATGGCGCACCCAGCTCCTCCCCTCGGGGAGCATTTTACATCAGTCAATCCTACAGTGAAATACACTTATTGAACAAGACATGCATTTGTTAAAAAAGGTATGAGGGAACTCCAGAAAGCTCTGGATGCCCCGGGCCCCCACATCTAAATAGAGGCCAGTCTTTGGAACACTTACATTTCTTAAATTAAAAAAAAAAAAAAAAGAGTTAAATTCCCTCCTATTCCCTCCTAGGGACATGCACGCCTCTCAGTGAAGCCAGCAGGAGCAGTGCACACTTACTCAGAAGAGACTGCTGCTTTAAATCATTCCTGTTACATCTCACATGCATAAACACACAGCCCAGTGACAGCTGTAGTACCCTGGTTTTCTGTTGTTAGAGGCAGGGCTGGTTCGTTCCCAAAAGGAGAGACACACACCCAGGCAGGAGAAAAGCCTGACAGCTTTGACTCCAACCCCAAACGAGAAGCAGCATTAAAGATAACCAGTTGTATTCACCATCACCCATCTCAACACCTCACCTGCGCTGCTGTCATCTCAACTGTTCACACAGGGTCTGCCAGCCCCCCCACCACCTCCAACCGCCCAGCCAGGGATCGGCACCCGGTCTGTCAGACAGCACCCTCACCGCCCGCCCGCGCTCTCCTCCCTGCAGAGGGGCTCTGCGCCCACCTGGATGTGAAACCCGCTGCTGGTGCCGGCTCCCACACCCCTGGCATCCCCCCTGGCCGCAGCCACCTTCCCCGCTGCCTGCTCCTGCTGCCCACCCCTGAGCTCTCACCTGCCCATCTCCAGAAGGGACCCACGCCTCCTTTTGCTCCTAAAAACGTTCGGGGCTGTAGCTATGGGGAAGGGTTCACAGGTCACACGTGAAGGCCCACACACGTGGTTCTCCTCCAGAAAAAAAGAAAGAGATGGTAATACAGATTAGAAGAATGGGTTTAGTTTTGTAAAACCCGGTGAGGTGTACAGAGAGCACGGAACAACTGTTGAGGGAACTGGATGGGCAAAGGGCAGGGGGCCATGACGTTCAGATGACCTCGGCAACATTATTATCTCTACAGCCGCAGTACTAACCACTCCTTTGCCACCCGGGTTTTAATCTCTCCGGAACAAGGCCCCGGCCTGACCGCAGTCACCGCGGAAATGGCGGCTCCCGCACTGAGCCCCGCGCCTTGCCGACACCGGGCTGAGGGGCCGCACCGAGGGGGCAGGAGGTCGCCCCGGCGGCCCGGACATCGCCGCTTTCCCCCGGCTCCCGCACCGCGGGAGGGCTGGGCCGGGCCTCAAGCGCAGCGGCGGAGGCCGGGCGGAGCAGCCACCCCCGGAGCGCCGGGGCCGCCCGCCGGGATCGCCGCCCGGGGTGGGGGGGAACGACTACATTTCCCGGCATCCTCTGCTCCGCCGCCGGGCGGGACCGGCCTGGGAAAGCGCCGCTTGCCAGCCGGCGCGGCCGCGGCCCGCGGGGGCGTCGGCCGGGGACTACATCTCCCAGCAGGCAGCGCGCCGCGTCGCTCCAGGCGGGAGAGCCGCGGCGGGGCTGCGGTGCGCGCTGGGACGGGTAGTCCGCGCGGCCGGCGCCCGCGCCTCAGAGCGGCCCGCGCGTCAGGCGGCGCTCTGACCTTGCGGGTTTGTCTGGTCGCGTGTCTCCGCTGCTCCCGGTCCGCCTGCCCCTCACTCGCCGGGAAGATGGCTGCCGTACGCAGGGCCCGCAGTTACTCCCGCTGCGTGGTGCGCTTCTCCGACCGAGAACTCTGCTAATTTCCCCCCGCGGGGAGGACACACGGACCGAGCGGGGGGGGGCAGAGACCCCCGGGACGGGACAGCGCCGCCCGAGCGTTGGCAGCATGGTGAGCGGCCCCGGGCCGGCCGTGCCCTGCTCCCCGTTTGCAGCGCGGCCTGGGGCGGGGAGGGGGGGGGTGGCGAGGCACCGGTCGCCCCGCGGGGAGGCGGTGGCGGTTCGGCCTCCGCGGCAGGTGCGGGCGGAGCGGGGGGACGGGACGGGACCGGGCGGTGGCAGCGGCAAGGGGTGCGTGTGCCCGGGGGCGGGAGGAGCGGCCCCCCCGAGCCGTGCCGCTGCCCGGCAGCCCTGCCCTGTGTGCCTGTGGCCGGGCAGCGAGGGAGGTGTGCCGTGATCCTGGCCGCGATCCCACCCGGGTAGCTGCGCCGCAAGGAGGCACGGCCCCGCCTTCCGCAGAGGGTTTTGGGCTGAGGAGGGGGCTGCTTGATTCAGGACCGATCTAGCTCTCCGTAGAGCCACCTGGACAAATCACTGTGTCCTTACAGATGCGTGTGCCCTACCTTTCTCCTTCTTCGCTCAAAAAACAGATGGCATAAAGTCAGTTGGTAATTTAAACGGCTCCGTGGGCCGGGCACGCTACTTATTTCAGTTTGTGATTTAAGGTATCAGAACTACTGTTTGGTTCACTATTGCTTTTCTGACTGCATCTCAACATGGATTCAAGTATCCATGATGAGATCCTGATCGTTCAAAGTTAAACCATTTGTTATCATTCAGGAGCTCTTAAGATGCCTTACCACCGTGATTAAAACTCTCATTTTTGAACACAGTGTTGCTTCTACCACATTGACAGAAAAATGGACCGACTTCCTCATTTACTTAGAAAACCAAGAAGAACATTAGCTGTCGGTCACTGGGTCGCTATGTCGTGCTTGCTTCTCCTTTAGTTCTGTACAGTTCACACATAGCCCTGTTCCACTGGTGACAGTCAACTTTGAGCTGTTTCTGATCTTGGTTTTATTTTGCTGAAACAAAGATCTGAACTATTAAAGGACTTGACATTACAGTTAGTTTAGTAAGTGATTGTTGTGCCTGAGGAAATCCACGTGCAATTATGGATTGCAAAACAATTTAAGCTGTGCAAATAAACTAGTTTTGCATTTGGCAAATAATTTCTAAAGCTTTGCAAACAAATCAGAAATCTACTCAGCTGACTGTTTTTTTACAGGTTGCAGTCTAATTCAGATGTCTACTGTTGACATGCTGACCTTTTAGTGGCTTGACTGGCTAGCACTTTTCTCATGCAAAATTATTTGAGCTGATCGGTACACACTAAGGATGTCTCATGTTCAAGCAGGATAAAGTCACTGTTCCGTGTGACAGCTGGCTTGTAGCAGGAGGAAGACCAGCAGCGTGATGGTGAACAGGCTAGATTTATCCACTAAGTAGCGATTAAAGTACAATGTTCTGTGAGCTTCAGAAACTATAACTACAATTTAAGTATTGTCAGAGTGGGGGCAAGGACCCAATTTTTACAAGTTACAACCTGCTTTAGGTGTGCTCTCATGAGCTGTCTGCTGGTGAACATTCTCATTTGTTCTAGCAAAACCGTAGGGTTTCAGCAGATCAAAAAATAGCGGAAAGGCTGTTAATAGAGATTGGTTTTCCAGTCCAGTCCACTATGCAGTAGCAATGTGAATGAATTGCTTTACGGGTAAATTCAGAGGGATAGTCACTTATGATGCCACTGCTGCCAGAAGATAAACCTTTGATATGAGAGACTCGACACATGCACTCAGGATAGAGGAGTTAATGATGGAAGTCAAAACTTTGGTTTTGTTGTGGTTTAACCCCAGCCAGCAACTAAGCACCACACAGCCGCTCACTCACTTCCTCCCCACCCAGGGGAATGGGGGAGAGAATCAGGAAGAAAAGTATTAATGGAACAGAAAGGAAGGAAATAATAATGATAATAATAACAGTAATAAAATGACAATAATAATAATGAAAGAATTGGAATACACAAAACAAGTGATGCACAGTGCAATTGCTCACCACTTGCTGACTGATGGCAAGTTTGTTCCCAAGCAGCGATCCCCCCAGGCCAATTCCCCCCAGTTTATATACTGGGCATGACATCACATGGTATGGAATATCCCTTTGGTTAGTTGGGGTCAGCTGCCCTGGCTGTGTCCCCTCCCAACTCCTTGTGCCCCTCCAGCCTTCTTGCTGGCTGGGCATGAGAAGCTGAAAAATCCTTGATTCAGTCTAAACACTACTTAGGAACAACTGAAAACATCAGTGTGTTATCAACAGTCTTCTCATACTGAATCCAAGACATAACACTGTACTAGAAAGAAAATTAACTCTATCCCAGCTGAAACCAGGACAGTTGTAGTCAACTTCATGATGTTTTTTGACAGCTTTTAGGCTGTGGACTAGGTCTTCATAGTATGGTTTATTTTTTGTTTGGACTGAGAGCACATTTAAGTTATAAAGAACATTGAATGACATTTTGGAAGCAGTTGGTCCAGGACCGTGACTGACTGTGATTAAGAAATGAAGGAGAAGTAGGGCAGTTGAACAGAGACGAGGGGAGGAAAATCAAGACTCTTGAACAGATTACTGAAACAAAAAGTTTTTGCACATGAGGTAAACTTCAGCCAGCTTCATGACCTTCTAAATAATTTTAACTCTTACTCTTAAATTAGTTTATCTACAGACTTCATGAGTTAAAGGTTTTAATGGGCGTGCCTTTATGCACAAGAAGATAGTGTGTTGATTTAGTTTAGAAATTACTGGTTTCTGCATTTTGCAGATAAAAACAGGCTTATTCTGCCCAGACCGAGAGCTGACTAGACATAATTCAGCTGCAAACCAGAAGCCCTGTGCTCTGCACAGGCAGAGGTGGGCCTTATTTGTGTCAGCCCAGTGCCATAATAATGCACTTACAGACATCCATTTCAGTGCTAGCTCATTCCGAGGCTATCTCCATTTGGCCAGCATAGACGTAATCCCCAGATGCTAAAATAATGTGATATGACTGCTATAACTCATAGGATATTAACTGTCTGCAGTCAAATTCTGGAATCAAAACCCATGACATTTCTAAGTTATTTACTCCTTGCTCAGATTTAATGCTGTTAGCGCTTTGGAGCGTTCTGGCTTACCTGTTTTCTGCACCGAGAAATTAAAAATTCAGCCTTAAAATCAGAGTGTAGAACCAGATGCAGTATCTGCTTACTTTAACCAACTAACACTGTCTACACCATCAATTGTAAAAGGTAAATTGACTGAGACATCAGTGAAAACACATTTACAGATGACAAGCCAGCAAGTTTGTGGTCCTTTAGGGGACCTGTGGGGAACTGGAGATGAGTGCTAGAAGGTGCTTGTCGCCAAGACAAAGAGATTAAACATTGCCTTCCCATGAGGTTTGGCAGTATTCTGTAGTTTGATCTTGAACTTCCAGATGCTATAAAAATTTTACAAATTTTCTGAATACAAGAATGCTTTGATTTCTGCACTTCAATTGTGCAGGAGATAGAGATTTCTTTATGAGAACTTGGAAGAATCTCACTGACAGAATGTCACTTGAAGTCTTTGAGCAATATCTACAATAGGAAGGAGTGGGAAACAAAACTTCTATAAGTAGTTGTGGTAATCTTAATGCCAAGTTTACCTTCTTAGACTCTCTGTTTGCATTATGTACTTGCAGAACTACAGATGTGAATTTCAGCACAGAATGGTAGAAAAACTGGGATGCTTCAGCTGCAGGAAGAACTTCAAACAAATGTTTTAGTCTTTGGGTTTTTTTTTTCCTTACTGGCATCTTGCTGCTGTTGTCATTGTAGTGGCTTGTCACCGATGCTCAGAATTAGTTTTCCTTTGTTTTAGTATAGATTCTGTAAATCTCAGTATATTTCACAATGAGAATTTTTTTGTGTCTTTAAATTTTGTTCTTAAACTATCTGTCTAACTCCTATGTAGAGCCCTGTTAAGTTTAGTTAAAGGTCTTATTTAAGGTCTTACCTTGTTCAAGTTGTCTCCCAGCAGTGCTGTAAATTAAACCAACCGTCAAGCTCTCATGCTAGCTTTTTATTTTCTTTTACAATACTTTTCTTGTTTAGTTTCACATGTAGTTTTTGAGATTGCCCATATTGTCCCATAATTTTCATAAAGTATCTGTTGTTACTCAAAGCACTAGTCTTTTTGTGCTTTTGTATCTATTAAAAACCCCCAAACTATGGTTATCTTTACAGTGAGAAGATAGTGATTAAATTTTAACTTCTTATATGAAGCACACTACTGTTTAATACTGAAGCTTTGGTTCTATGCTTTGACTGAGACACTGAGTGTATTTATTCAGGTATTATAGCAGTGTACTGATGCATGTAAGCCTTCAAGTGATACATAACTAATCTATGTTGGATTGAAAACCCAACTTCATTGGGTTAATAGGGAAGTTCAAACAATACCAGTAATTTTAAGATTAATTTTTATCATCAGTTAAGATTGATCTGTGGGGTAGGTGGGTAGGATGGGGAAAAAAGGAGTATGCTTAAAATTTTTTTAATACATATCCAAGACAATTGTGCTTTGTGAATGTGCTGTAGGGACTTATGCAGATTCTAATCATGTCTGACTGCTCTCTACTAGGCAGAAGCTGAAGAAGATTGTCACTCTGATTTGGTAAGAACCGATGACAATGAAAGAGCCGGTGACGCAAATCTTCAGGTATGTCTCTCATGCTAGTGTTTTTTTTACAAACATAGTACTGCTGCACTTATTACTTATGCTCATTTAATTACCACACATTTGTTGATCTGACAAATGCTTAATCTGTCTGCCCCTCCAAATGTGAAATAGATAGATTTGGCATTGTGTTCAGGTGTCAAATTCAGTCTTCAGTTATCTGTGTAGATGAAAAGAAAGTTTGTGCAGATTTGGAATTTCTTTAAAGAACTGTAGGAATCGGACAGCAGTTTCTGTATGGATCAAATTCCAGTTTAAGTTGTCACTCTCTTACAGAAAAGTTAATAAAAGCAGTCTTAATAGAAAAGTGTGTTTGTTCTCTTACAACACTAGATTTCTATGAGGTTGCTCCCCAGAAGTCATGGTGATTGCAAGAGGCATGTAAAGTGTAACTTCAAAGATACTGAAAAAAAATGCGTGGCAAGAATTATGACTTGCCTTGTTTCACAGAAAGGAGTGTAAGGTCTTATTTGTATACTATATAAATGACAGCTGTGATTGTCATAAAGCTTAGTATGCTTGTTTACAAAAAAATAGGTTTTCTAAATTTTGATTTCAAGAGCTAATTGACTTCTTGCTTAAGGTAACTCTGCATAAACAAGAACAAACATCGTGTCTAGAAATAATACTTTTCTACAGAGTCTTAGATCATAACCATAGTACTAACAACCACTTCTTGAAACATCAGTTTTTCTTCTGAGGTGAACAGTCCAGGTAAAAGCACTTATGTTATTCAATGAGATTGAAAAAGTACTTCCGCACTTTTTAAAAAAAAATTACTGTAAAACAATAGCTAATTCTCTGTGTCTAAACTCACTGAAACCATTTAAGACTTGGAAGTGTAAAGCATAATTTTGAAATTCTGTTTTGTGTTTGTACTTTATAATTTCTCCTCAGAAGATATACTGTCTGAATATGTGATACTAAATCAGAATTAATCGGATTTTTTAGGCAGAGCTCCAGATGTTCAGAGCTCAGTGGATGTTTGAGCTTGCCCCGGGTATGAGTTCTAGTGGGTTGGAACCTCTGCCATGCAGAGCATCTTCAAGAGGACCTGGAGTAAAGTCTGTAGATGCCAGAGGAAAACAGGAGATAGCAAAAGAGGAAAAGGTACAAAAAATAGATGTATATTTTGGGGATTTTTTTGTGTATGTTAGTATTGCAGTATAACTATCCTAAAAGCTAATGCTGAATTAAATCTAGAGAAACAACAGAGGTGATTAACCCGTTGTCTCCATGCTGATGTCTTTCTATAATCCTACACTGATTTTTCTAGTTTTAATGCTTGGCTTTGTGTTACCTTCCTAGTCTGCTTTCTGAAAGACTGTAGGTAAGGGGCGAGCAGCAGGAACCTGCATAGTTTGTTGATTGGGAATTTCAGTTATGGTTTGTAGCACACGAATATGTCTTCTCACTCTATTTATGGAATTATTTTATTCATCTCCTTCATAGGGTACAGTAGGTAAGATGAAAAATAATTCTAAGTCAAGTAACAATGTGCTTGTATTTGTCAAAAATTTAAGAAGTGTCTGTGTAATTTATCATGCAGGCAAAAGAACTTTTCCTGAAGGCAGTGGAAGAAGAACAAAATGGGGCCCTTTACGAAGGTAATATGGGAGTCTAGAATGAACACCTTTATTGCAGACGACTCTAACACTCTGATTTATGTGCAAAGTTGCATGATGCCAGTGAACTTAAACTGCAGGCTAATAGTAATTTGAGAGCTCAGTTATTCGGATAAGCAGACAAACTTGCTATAAAAGGAACCATCATATCACAGTTGTAAGGTTGAGGTGAAGCTAAGGTGAGATCGAGGAAGGAATTTCTACCTCTCAGACAAAACGACAGTATTTTGGAATCTAGCAATTTAATGAAGCACTGGATTGCATCTTCATAGAGCATGCTTCTTTATAGGGCTTTTGTAACATGAAGTAAGCATAGTAATTAATCAAGGCAATATACTGTATTTCCTGTGCTCACAGTTTTCTTCATTCCACTTTGAACAAAACTACTTAACCCATGGAATGTTTTGGGTTTGAGTTTTTTTTGTTTGTTTGTTTTTGTTTTTTAATTTACACAGCATACTAAGATAGCTTCTTTAAGAATTCCTGAAAGGAATGTTTAAATCTGGTAGTCTTATTTTATGAGGTTTGCCATAAATATTTAAGATGCTTAGCTTGCTTGGCCTCTTGCTATCAGCACTAGTAAAAATGGAAATTCAAAGTTTTCTTCCTCATATTTAGTTATCAGAATATATAGAGTAAGAAGCCTGTCCTGACTTCAAGTCCTGTATATCAGTAGTGGAGATACCAGTGTTCTATTTCTTTTATGAAAAAAAAAAAAAGAACACAGAACGTATGTGCCATCCTGCTCATCCACTAGAGGTTTTGGCCACCTTGGTTAAAGTGCAGGTGCAAAATAATGTCAAGATAGGCAAAACTGAGAGTACTCTGGAAGCCACCTGTTGAATACAAAATTTCCTCTCCACCATGGGAGATTTCCTTCCCTTGCAAGGGATTTCTGGTTGTTGTTCCAGATCTCAAATGAACTGAGAGAAATATGGGTCCCCAGTAGGTAATAAAATTAGTTGGTTCGATTTCTTATTTATTACATGTTTTTATGGGGCAAAATTAACTTTAGGCTAATGTATTTTGTGTATTTGATGTAGAATTAAATACACAGTAAAAAAAGATGTCAGAACTAAATCTGATATGTAATCTACTGTCACGACCCAGGCTGGACAGACCAGGGAGTCCTGTTGAGTTCAGAATTCCCATGGGCTAAATTAAGGTGAAATGACACCAAACGATCAGTTAAACATTTTATTTATGGCAGAAGCAGCCTGAACTTGGAAGGTGTAACAGTAGGCGGCGGGGTTTCTCTCAACAGGAATTGGCATGAGACTACTTCCGTAAACCATAACCACATATATATCAATTCAGGGAAGAAAATAAGGAGAGCCCTCCTGTTGGGTCAGGAGGTTGAGAGCAGACCCCCTTGCTTTCTAGGCTCCTTCTCAGAGAGGAGCCTGGGGGCGGCTGGATCCACTGCTAGTCCCAAACGTGTCAGCGGTTTGTGTCTTAAAGGGGTGAGGTGTAGGGATTATAGAAAAGGAGGGAGAAAGAAAGTGAGACAGAGAGAGAAAGAGGAAAAGAGAAAGATTTCAGTGGCCTTGGGTTCAGTGTTGGTCCCGCCAGCCTAAGGGTTCAGTCCCAGAGGGCACGCACACGTGGGCCTTCAGGTTGTGTCCTTTTATCATCTCCTTGCCCCTCCTTCGGGCTGGCACTCGAACTTATTGGGCTAATTAGGTGTCATGCACAGTTTGTGTTTTCAGAAACTTCGGGAAATGGATCGGTGGGCTTGGGGCCGTTTGGGGTGTAACTGCCCCTTCCCTGCAGATGTGACCATTGTTTGATCTTTGGCCATGCATGGTGAGCTGCCCTGCTCAGCGTTATCAGAACTGGGAACTGCCCGTCCTCCCTGTCCTGTTGCTGATGTCCTGTGCTGATCTGTGCTGATCTGTGCTGATCGGCTTCTTTTCACCTGTGGTTCCTTGCTATGCAGGGTTCGTTGTTATGTAGAGTTCATCGTTATGCAGAACTTGCCTCAGCACAATGTTTGAGACATAAACTCTTTCAGTCTCTCACATCTACCATTTAGGAAATCATGCAGTAGATTGCAAAGGTTCTTTCATACCAACAGTTTCCAAGTAAATAAAAAAAAAACATGCGAGGAAAGCAGTCTACTTAAACATTGTGTATATAAAATGAAAGCTATAGCTTCATCTGCTTGAGTGTACGCCTTGTATGTTAAACACAGCAGCAGAGTAGTTAGATGTAACAGAGGTGCATTCACAAAGGTGTTTTAGGCATCTGGATTGCATGAATATGCATCCATTATTTCTCGGTTGAATTTGATTTGAGACGTAAAGAAGCTAAGCTGTTTCTACACATAGATCTGTATGAGACCTTAGAGACAAGGTCCTACACCAGACACAGATATATTACTGACCACATGTTGGGACATCTGTTTTCAGGCCACACTTTTATCTGCTGACGTGGTCTAGGTCACCAGAATCCAAGTGGCATTTCAGCCTGCTGCTGAAATTTGCTGATACCTGACATTGTGAGACAGTTATGTGCAGCAGCTTGTTCATGTTTAAGTACAGTACAGACCTTGCTGCAAGATCAAATGCTAAAGTTGAGACCGATCTCTGTTTAGCTGGCTGCTGGTCTTCCTCATCCTCACCAGCTAAAGGATACTACTTGTCAGTCACCAGCCCTGACATGAACTCAAGGAAGTAGGAACGCTTACTTGCCCCAAACTTAGGCTTCTCAGACTCATTAGTGTGTCAAATTCTGAGCTCCACGCTCACTGATGTTTCTTTTATTTTGGGTTTTGTTTTTAAGGGTCCAAACTGAGGGAGAGTTGCCCTCTGATCTTGGTATCACCATGTGGGAATACAGAGAGACATATAAATACATATATGATCTTAATATCAGTATTAAAACAGACTGAATGTACATACAATGAATCTACTTAAATTAAGAAGGATCTGCAGAGTTAACTCAGAAGGACATTCTGCGGCTTAAATAACAGTTTGTTCGCACAGGGTGATTTTCCTGGACCTATTTCTCTGCTTAGTGCTTGTTTAACACTTTGGACTGTTAAAGGCAGATGTACTTTGTGTGCTAGAAGAAACCTGATCTGTCAGTTTTTCCTTCATGCCCCGTAGTCTTGTGCTTGCTACATAGCTTTTTGAAAAGGCTGCTTTCCTCTAGACAGGTTCCTCACCCTCAGTGTTTTGAGTGGCTTATTTCTGTGCCTTCTGTAGTTTCCAGGGTTTTGCCACCATAAAATTTACTTGTTATGTGTCTGTTGTTGAAGTTTTAAAACTACAACAATACATTTTGTTGATCTTTCTCACCTTTATAATGTTGTTTATGTCTGAATGACAATACTATATGGAGGATTTAAGGTACCTGCATCATCTTTCAAATTCTTTTTCATGTTCCTCAGGGTTACTTATGAGTATAATGCCTAAAATCTTTACAGCTTGTTGAGAAAGCTTTGTAAGAGCAAACAAATGTAAGGGCAACAAATGAAATCAGGACTTTGAAATGTTTGAATGTAAAATTTTGTACTCCATAATTGAATTTGTAGCAGTTAAGGTAAATCTGTAAAAGCTGAAACACATCTGAGAGAACTCTTTATTCTGAAAGAGTACATGGAGTTTTTAGTTTTGACAACAGTGCTTAATGTGCCTCTCTTCTTTAAGTATTGAACTTAAACCTAATCAGTTGTATTGGGTTTCCATGGCAAGGTTTTGGTAGCAGGGGACCTACAGGGCTGGCTTCTGTGAGAAGCTACTAGAAGCTTCCCCCATGTCCAATAGAGCCAATACCAGCCAGCTCCAAGACGGACCCACCACTGGCCAAGCCCATCAGTGATGGTGGTAGTGCCTCTGGGAGAACATATTTAAGAAGGGAAAAAAAAGTTGCTGGGGCACAGAAACTGTAGCTGGAGAGACAAGTGGGAACATGTAAGAGGAACAACCCTGCAGACACCAAGGTCGGTGAAGAAGGAGGGGGAGGAGATGCTCCAGGCGCCGGAGCAGAGATTCCCCTGCAGCCCGTGGGGAAGACCATGGTGAGGCAGGCTGTCCCCCTGCAGCCCAGGGAGGTCCACGGGGGAGCAGATATCCACCTGCAGCCCATGGAGGACCCCACGCCGGAGCAGGTGGATGCCCGAAGGAGGCTGTGACCCCGTGGGAAGCCCGTGCTGGAGCAGGCTCCTGGCAGGACCTGTGGCCCCGTGGAGAGAGGAGCCCACGCTGGAGCAGTCTGTGCCTGAAGGACTGCAGCCTGTGGAGGGGACCCACGCTGGAGCAGTTTCTGAAGAACTGCAGCCCGTGGGAAGGACCCACATTGGAGAAGTTCGTGGAGGACTGTCTCCTGTGGGAGGGACCCCACAGTGGAGCAGGGGACGAGTGAGGAGTCCTCCCCCTGAGGAGCAAGGAGCGGCAGAGACAACATGTGATGAACTGACCCCAACCCCCATTCCCCGTCCCCCTGCGCCACTGGAGGGAGGAGGTGGAGAAAATCGGGAGTGGAGCTGAGCCCAGGAAGGAGGGAGGGGTGGGGGGAGGGTGTTTTTAAGATTTGGTTTTATTTCTCATTACCCTACTCTGGTTTGATTGGCAATAAATTAAGTTAGTTTTTGCCTAGTCAAGTCTTTTTGCCCGTGTTTTGCCGGTGACAGTAATTGGTTGAGCGATCTCTCCCTGTCCTTATCTCGACCCACAAGCCTTTTGTTATATTTTCTCTCCCCTGTCCAGTTGAGGAGGGGGATTGATAGAGGGGCTGCATGGTGCTTAGTTGCTGGCTGGGCTTAAACCACAACATCAGTTTAGACTAAATAAGATTTATTAGATGAAGGCATTTTACACCTTTTTAGTTCTTTAGCTGAAGCCATCTCTCTGAAAAAAATCTTTGCTTTGATAAGCTAGTATAAGCATCAGACATATTTAAACATTAAACCTTTATTTTCAGCCATCAAGTTTTATCGCCTAGCCATGCAGCTTGTACCTGACATAGAGTTTAAGATCACCTATACACGGTCCCCAGATGGTGATGGAGTTGGAAAGAGGTGGTAAGTGTGAAAATTTACTAATTAAGTGCATAGGAGTACTGAAACCTGAAATTTTGTTTCTAAAGCATATGAATGCTCTACTGTGATATGCAGTTGTAAGTCTCTTAACATTTGGAAAACTTGTCTACTTTCATCTGAATAGACTGCTTCATAGAAAGTTTACAGATGCATTAGTCCAAGGAGGACTTTTCTATACCGTAGTTCAAAGAAGGTAGCAGGCTTGCTTGGAGCTTGTTAAATTCAAGTGGAAGGATGTTACTTGAAAAAAAGAAAAAAGCATCAGTCACTTTATTACTTTTGATTTCTGATTTTCAGATTTATAAGTTATACATTTAGGATCATCTACAAAATTGTAGATGGCAAAAAGATCGATTATTAAAAGCTTTGTACCATGGAATATGCTTCTTAATTAAGCAAGGGAATATACTACTGTTCTTATGCTGACTAACACAGCCAAATGGGAGCATTTCCAGTAAGTAGAGCAGTACATTTAGAAGCTCATAGATTGTAGACTGAGTAGTCTAGTCTTCCATCATTAAAAGCATCAGAATACCCCTAGCCTCAACACACTAGATATGTAGTGGGTTAAGATGGCCTAATTTGAGGCCAAGATTTATGTTTGAGGACAGGATTCAGGCTAGGGCCAAAACCTCTGTCATAGCTCAGATAGCATAGTGAAGACAAGCTTATGAAACAGCTTCCCAATTCACTGCTTACTAGTAGCAGCCATAGATGCTGCTGATAGTTACAAGAAATCAAGAGTTCTAAAACTGAGAATAAAAGAGTAAAGTACAGCCATGTCCCCGTAGTATTACTAGCTGAGTCTTTTTGCCCCAGGGCAATATAGCTTCAGTGCAGTAGTTGACTCAATATAAAAGAGAGTAAAATGAGATAAGTGCTTTATTTACATCCATTACTTCAGTTTCTGAACGCATTGCTAGCATGAAATCTTTGCTGTGTATTTGTGCCCTAGGAAAAATACTGGGTGATCAAATACAGTCACGTAAAAATCTTGGTTTTCTTAGGATTATTTTCTCATTTTAGCATCATTTTGTCTACTCCCTTCTTAAGTCTCACTGACACCAATTTGGATGGGAGCGTTGATCTGCTTGAGGGTAGGAAGGCTCTATAGAGGGATCTGGACAGGCTGGATCAATGCGCCAAGGCCAATTGTGCGGGGTTCAACAAGGCCAAGTGCCGGGTCCTGCACTTGGGTCACAACAACCCCATGGAGCGCTACAGGCTTGGGAAGAGTGGCTGGAAAGCTGTCTGGCAGAAGAAGACCTGGGGGTGCCTCAGGTTGTGCCAGGGGAATTTCAGATTGGATATTAGGAAAAATTGCTTAATCGAAAGGGTTGTCAAGCATTGGAACAGGCTACCCAGGGAAGTGGTCGAGTCACCATCCCTGGGGGTATTTAAAAGACGTGTAGATGTGGCATTTAAGAACACGGTTTAGTGGTGGACTTGGCAGTGTTAGGTTTACGGTTGGACTCAATGATCTTAAAGGTCTTTTCCAACCTAAATGATTCTTTCATTCTATGAATTTTCATTCAGTTTTGTAAATGTTGCTGTACTGTCCCCAGCATTACATGACAGTGAGGGGAAACCAGCCAGTACTCTTAATTGTTGTTTAAAAGCAGTATTTGCAGAGGTATGTTCTTTCAAGAGATTCTAGTTGTGGTATTTTTGCTTTCTGAATTACTGTTGTAGGTGTTTCATACAGTCTTGGTGAAAAAAACACAAATTACACAATTACATTTGAAAAAACAATTTACAGCGTGGCCCGTAGGTACTGGGACTGGCCACGATATTAATCAAAATAAAGGAAGGTATGTTCAGTGCAACATCTTACTATAGTCTTAGTTATGACTGGCCCAAACATAATTGTCTTCTCTATAATACTTTAAAACCCATTGGTAGGTCTGCTAGCTGCTCGTTTATATTCTCAGCTCATTCTGTTAAGCATGTTTAGAGTAAAATTGAATAATATTAAAAGAAGATCTCTTAGCTAGCTTGTATACTAAGTCAGGGGAAAGAAAGTGTTTTGTGATGAAATCAGGAAGAGTTCTGTAGATTGTGGTTACTTGGTGCAAGGAAATATGCACCTATTAAAGGATCATATTATGACATACAACTTAAATTTAGATTTTTTTTGAATGTGGTAATGTTTTTTTATCACTTGGTAATCCTTCAAGTTTACTGACAAGTAGCAAGCATATTGTTTCTGTTCTGCTATCTTGTTCTTGCTCCTGAAATTTTTTATGTCTGTTTATTTACGGAATTGGTGAAAAGTAGTTTTCCTAAAGGAAAGTTTTCCTTCACTGAATAACACAAGAGTAAAAAAAAAAAATATCCTTAGTTGTTTTCAGAAGCTTACATTGTGACAAGGATTAGAAAAAACTTTCTGTCAGTGATAATTTATTTCCTGCATATGGCTTATCTTAGACAAAGTAAAAGATGAGATTTGTCTTTTCATGGGGTCAGGCAATTCTTCAGTGACTTCACTGAAAACAGTGAACAGTGAACTCTCAAATCCAAAAAGAAACTGGAATTGGAATTAAATGAAAAAAAAAGAAAAAGTTGCTACTGTCAGATGGATTCCAGCAAAATCTAAATGAACTTGATAAGATTGCAGTAGTTGTTTTATCGTATGATGAAATGAGATTGCTTTAAAAACGTATAGGAGACAACTATATTGAATGAGGGTAAGACAGTGGATTGATGCCAAGATAAGGACATCTGTTGGTAAGTTTTGTCCAATATCACAGTGTTGGCATTCCCCCTTTTGTAGTGTTGAGGACAACAAAGAGGATGACAAAATGGCTGATCTCCTGTCCGATTTCCAGCAGCAGTTAACTCTTCAGGAATCTTCAGTCAAACTTTGTCAGCCTGAGGTTGATGTCAGCCAGACCCATATCTCAGGTATGAGTTAAGATACACTGTAAGAGTTCAGAGGTAGAATTTATAGAGATGTTTCACTCTATTAAAACATTTGTCACCTTCATTCTAAAGCCACCTTTAAAGAAATGCACACAGTATCTCTTTATTTAGTTAGATGTGAAGGAAAAAAGATCATCAACTAGCTAAACAGATCTTTTTCTCATACATGAGTTTGCCTTTATCTCACAAGCTTTTCCATGTAGTAGTACTACTAAGTAGAATTTTTCAGGATCAAAGTCATACTTAAAAGTAGGAACTTCCAGGAGCGGACTTGCTGAAGTAAGTGTATTCCAGTTTTCCTTCCAGTTAATGTTTGAAAAAGTGAAACGTGTATTTTTTTTGTTTTGGTTTGCAAATATTTGTTACAATTCTTAAGTGTGAATAAGAGACAATTGTTCTGTGAAGAATATGCATCTTTGCATGTCCTGTTTTTATCTGATTCTGCATCAGATTTTTACAACAAATATGTCTTCAGGTTCAGCAAGACTATATAACATGGGTAGAAAGGCTTTTGAAGGTTAATGATTTTCAGTGATTCAGTTCTAGGACAGTTATCCTGAGACTTCCTTATGAGATCTGAATTGTAGAGAGTGTATATAAGCTATGAACTCCCTTAAAATCAGATGCCTCTAAAACATGCGTGTTTTGCATCCCAAATTATCAGTTGCTCTTGGAAATCTTGGCCTGATCGCCTCTGTTCTACTCAAGGAAGGAAAATAAAGTAAATGTAGCAAGCTGTTCAAGTCAAAACATAAAGAAAACAGGATTTTTTTGTTTGTTGTTTTTTTTTTTTTTAAACAACTGTGGCATTGTACACTTCGGAAAGCATCTTTTTTTGCCAGTAAAGTCAAGGTGTTGTAGACGTTACTATAAAGTGATCTCAGCAGATGTGTCTTTTGAGCAGCAATCTTAGTCTCTTTATGGTTTTATTTTCTGCCTTCTGGCTAGTCCTGTGTTACAGTATCTTGTTTACCAACTGTTTTATAGCAGAATGAAAACTGTTAAAATCATGTCTGCTTCAGAAGTTAGTTGGCTGGAAAGGATCCCTCTCGGTCATCACAGTAGAACAGTAGTCGCAGACCTCAGCAGCTGAAGGAGAACTCAAACAATGTGAAGCAATGGATTTGGCTGAACTGATTTCCTGTGTTCCATTTTACATTTTATTGACATTCATAATCTTAGAATACTGGTTAACCCTTAGTACAGGATAGGATCAGACCTATGCTGTGTAACTGAGGTACTGAATATATTTACTTCCCCTCCCTAGTATATGAGCAATTTCATAGTAGTTTTTTTTTCTTCTTTTACACAAGTAAAGCTTAAGACCACGATAGCAATCTCCACCAGAAATACTATATTTTTCCTACCGGGTGTGCCCAGTATCTGAAGCAAAGTGTTTTAACAATCCCTAGTTTACTAGAAACTTAGAAACATGGTTGATAAGATAGATAACCAAAGGCTTTGGCTGACTGGTGACTATCAGAATGGAAGATATATACCTGTTAGCACTAGTAAGAGATTTTTAAGCCTTTATATCTCCCATTCTCCAAGGCACTAAGAGTTCACATACTGAAGAGCTCACAATTTGCCAGAGACTGTTTTGTACCTTGTAGCAATAATATGCACAACTTTTGTTTATACTGGAACATTAATGGTTGCAAATACAGGCAATATAGCAAATTTATGACTTCTCAACAATAAAACATAGAATTAAGTCAGATTCATGAAACAGGATGTGTGTTTAATGAATACAGAAACTGGTGCCCAATGAGGTGTATGTACTTTTTATCGTGCTAGTATTCTGAAAGGTGAAACTTAAGTTTCATCATATTTTATAGCAAAAACAGTTTCGTTGGATTTGTGGAGTGCAGCAATGCAGTTTTTTTGAGAAGCATGTTTTTTCACTAAAAATCAGAGTTCTGTTAAAATGCGGTCTCTACCACAGTATTTAGAGCTAGTTACTGTTTAATGTACCTTTGCACTGCTCAGCTCTTTCCTCCATTTGATCTCAAAGCAGTTACACTGATTAAAACCATCAAGTCTTCATTGCCTGCCGTGATACGGTTTGAGCCATAGGCTCTGGAAAGCAGCAGTAGTTGAAAATAAATGAAGTGTAATTCCTGATGGTATAAGATTAGTATACAAGATTATACCCAACTGAAACAACAGAGAAAACTTAGGGAGGCAGAAAGTTACTAGAAAGAATTCTGGCTTAATTTTGCAGGGCTTTATCACTGACTTTTAATGCTAGGAAAATTATCATACAATCTTGTGGTGCTTTGATGAGGATTCTGTCATAATCTTGTATTACATTAGAAAAAGTCTTCCAACACAACAATGCTGTGTGATACCATTTTCAATCATTGGACCTGTACCACAAAATATAGAGTGATATCATATCAATTTCATAGTGGATAGGTTGTTCTTAGCACCTCCTATGCAATACTGACCCTGACCTGAGCTTATTTAGCTTGTCATGCAAAAGCAGTATGCTTTGAGGTAATGTTACACACTAGGTCAGTTTCAAGAAAATACTGCTTCATAGGCACTGTGGATATGCGATGTGCATGTGGAATTTTTGGTGTAACACCTTACAGTTGTGGATATTTGTAGTCTAAAACTACGCTTTGTCCTATCATCATAATGCACTTTCAGCTCTTGATTTTTATTCTTTTGTTATGTGACTTTTTTAATTAAAGATAATTTTTTTGTTACCTGATGTTTGGCTACAATGTGAAAAAGTAGGATTTTTTTATGGAAAGTCAGAACTTTACTAATGGTCAAACCTGGAATTACAGGTAACCTATTGATTTACAGGTTACCATCTAACAAAGATTTCTTTTCTCTTTGCAGTGTTGCCTATGGAAGTACTAATGTACATTTTCCGATGGGTGGTTTCAAGTGACTTGGACCTAAGATCATTAGAGCAATTATCTCTTGTTTGTCGAGGATTTTACATCTGCGCCAGGTATTGTAGATGTTATTTAGAGTGAAGCTTCTCTCTGCTCTAAAGAATCAAAAAGAGCTTTTTTACGCTCCAGCATATGTAAACAGTATGTAGAGGTGGATAATAAATCCATAGAGCAAAATTGCCTGTGTTGGAAAGGTGGGTTTGGTGGGGGTTTTTTTGCTTTTAGGCTGCTAAATCGTACATGTAGGACTATGTCCTGCTTTTTCTTCCCACAGCAATTTTCATGTTATGCTCCTCGCAGTGCTAATCAGCTTTTGAATACACCACTAAATGGTATGTTAGGTAGATGACTTCTCTGTAATAAAAAATGTTGCTGAAAGTCTTACTTGCCCTACCTTCTTTGAAAGTCACAAGTTTCAAGGTCTCCAAAACAATGTCTGTTGTGTTGTCATCCTCGTATGGCCACACAGAGAAGTACCAGGCTGCTGCAATGTTGTTGGTCTGTACTTGGCTGAAAATGGCATTGTGTTCTTGAATTTCACTGGGAGGAAGAAGTGGCTTTCAAATGCTCCAGGCTTAAGTAAATTAGTCAATGATTTTAAATTATGAGCTGTTGTTGAGCTGTTGTTGTTCAAGAAAGTTTCTTTCAGTTGCATCCAAACTCAATAACGGAGTTTGTTACTTTGATACATAAAAGCTAAACAAGGTTTGCAGGAAAGTTATGGGATTTGTTTTTTTCTCATTTTCACTAGAGATCCTGAAATCTGGCATCAAGTCTGTTTGAAAATATGGGGCAGGAGCTGCAATAAACTTGTTCCATATGCTTCTTGGAGGGAAATGTTTTTGGAAAGGCCTCGCGTTCGATTTGATGGTAAAGTGTATTTTGGAAATAGTTTTGGGTTTTTTTACTGCATGTAACCATGACAGAAGCCAGCAGGTGGGTTTGATGTTTATAACGTTGTTTATAACAATCTGAATTTGTTTGGACTTTTAATCTGTAGAGTATCTGTAAAGAGAAGGGAAGGGTGCAAGGGGTGAAAATAAAAACTTTAATGTATTTAAGTAACAAAAGTAAACTCAAAAGTTTTAGATTACTGGTTTTTTAATCTTAAATATTTTATGTATTTAATTTTTTGTTCATATATTCCTTTCCTGTAGGTGTATATATCAGCAAGACAAAATACATACGTCAAGGAGAACAATCTCTTGATGGTTTCTATAGAGCGTGGCACCAAGTGGAATATTACAGGTAGAACTGTAGTACAATGAGTGAGTGAAATGTTTCTCTCTCCTAAATTCTTTAAATCCAGCCTTTGATATCACAAACATTAATCATTCTGTAAAACTCAGTGAAACTACTACAGTGTGTAAAGCTATGTATATTTTTTGAGAATAGGTGTTAAGAAATAGGATTTATTATAATTACAGGTGGGCTTAGATACACATTTCATCCTCAGTTACACCATTTCATGTGGATGAAACTTAAACAGTAACAACAGTAATACTTGTCCACAGATTTCTTTTCCCAAATCACTTTTGCTTTACATTTCTGATAGAATAATTGCTTTCAGCAAAGGGCAAACAAGTGATTATACAAGAATTGTCTTTTAACTTATTTGTAACCAATTGTAAATAATAAAGAGGCTGGGCTTTCTCAACTTGCTGTAAATACCTTGCCATTTGTTTCCTCAGCCTGTTTTTCTGCTGTTCCTCATCTTGCTGTTCGCAGCATTTATTGTTCTATTCTGTTGTCCCTTCTGAGGCTGGAAACTGTTACTAGAAATCATTGAATCTCATAGCTCTTTCTATAGTCTCACAAACATCAGCACAGTATCTGAGTACTATAAAAATTGATCAGATCCCAGAACCTGAACACATCCATATGACATTGTCCATTCTGTACTGATACTGTAATTAAGATTTTTGTTGCATTTGTCTCAATCGATGCTGGGAATGGAGAAACTTACTTGAGGTCAGTTTTGATTCCACGGTAACCTTCTTGCTTTGATTAGAGGTGGCAAAACTCCTGCTCTCTTTCATAACTCTTCATAACTTGATCTTTTAATCTTCAAAACTTTTGATTTCTAATCTTTTTTTTCTGTTATATCATGTGTGAAGAAATGTGTTTTCAAATCCTATTACCTATCAAGTTCTATATCCTTCTGGGAAACATCCTGTGATTTAAAAAAAAACACCAACAAAAACCACACAACAGAAAAAGGTTATGTTTTCTAGGTTTGTATTGTGTAATTATATTTTTGCAGGTATTTGAGATTCTTTCCAGATGGTCAAGTTATGATGCTAACAACTCCTGAAGATCCTCAATCTATAGTTCCTCGCTTACGGACTAAAAATACAAGGTTGTTGAAATGAAATATTTGGCTTTACAGTTTTCATCTTGGTTTTACCTGCCAATTTCTATTTACTTTTGTCTCGTATTCTATATCCTGGCTTAGCAAAATGAGTAAAATTACAATGTTATTTATATTGTGTTATAGATGTTTATAGTTCTCTTCTGAGAACTTCAAAAAATTTTGGTCTTTATGCAAAGATATCTTTCATTTTAAGGTCCTGATATTGTAATTAGATCTCCTTTGCGGGTTATGTGATTTTAAACTTATAAAGGAAGTTGATGGAAGAATACATGCTATTAGCTTGGTGGGTTTAGAATCCTTTTAAAGATACTATTTTGTTACTGACTGCCTTCTCACACTTCCTTGACTGTTTGAAGGAAAGTGAAGATTTTGGTGGGATGTGACTGAATTATTGCTTGATTTCTTCTTGGTGTTTGTACAGACTTGTTAAAAAAATAGAAAATGATTTGTGACTTCAGAACAGGTGTAAGCTGTTCACCAGAAGTCTGAAAGTATTTAGCAGTAGGCTAGGTAGGACTGAGTAACTTATGTTTACTGCCCTGTCTGGGAAACTTAAAAGCAGCCTTCCAAAATGTTTTCATCATTCTGTATCATCAGTTAGCCTGGTACTTTACTAAATGGAAATAAATAAATGGTTTCCTTGGTTATGATAAGCAGTCAGTCTTCTTTTCATTGCTGATAAGTACATCAGTCTTTTGAGACAGAGAATATTTTTATGTCCTTGACACTGTCCTCCTGTTAACCTTCCAGAACGGATGCAATCTTGCTTGGCCATTATCGCCTTTCCCAGGAAACAGACAATCAAACCAAAGTATTTGCTGTAATAATGAAGAAAAAGGAAGAGGTAGGTAGCAAAATAGAATAGAGGAAAAACAGTGTAAAGAGTGGGCTTTTTAATGTTTTTCCTCAGACTGAGTATTTTAAGGCACCTGAAGATTTGCATTACACCAGAGGATTAAAAAACTAATTTCATTTTTTAACTGGTTTAAAAATACAATATAAATAGGCATGATGATTTATCTTACCTTTTTTTCCCCAAATCTGTAATAATCTTTTTAAGACAGATAAATATCTGGTTCACATTTGAGCAACAGTTCTGCCCCTTAAGCTTAATTGCCATGTGTGGTGCTATTAGGTAGTTTGTTAACCTTGTTAACAAACAGAAGGGAAGGAAGAAGAGGTAATTTTCTGAGATTAGTTTTGACTGTGTGCAGTTATGTTCCACAGCATTAAATAGAACAAAATAAGCAGTATTCATTAATTGAACTCTGAAAGATTTGGTCAACTTACTTACATCACAAAATTTTCTGATTAACAAAGTGTCTGTCAAGTGAAACTTGTGAAGAGTTGGAAGTGTTACATTATTTTACAGTGAGTTTGCATAGTTTGGGTGGTGTCCTCCATGCTTATCTTACTTTCTGTGAAAACTTCTTCCATAATTAACATCTAAATTGATGTATTTTCAAGGAATACCAGTAGTTGCTTTTAAGTATGAGAGTTTAACAGTCTGTCATCACAGTTACCTAGGCCTCAGGATAAATAGTTACACAATGTGTTCTTTGTAGGTCATGAAACTTCTTTTCTCTTTGTACAGAAACCAATGGACTACCACAAGTACAGGTATTTCCTCCGTGTTCCTGCACAAGAAACAGATCACAGTTTTCATGTAGGACTACAGTTGTGCTCCAGTGGGCGCCAGAGGTTCAACAAACTTGTCTGGATACATCATTCTTGTCACATAACTTACAAGTAAGTAAATGGAGAATAAGATCAAAGAAGGATAGTTAACTATAGAAACACGAGTGACGTTAATTTGTCCAGTACTAAGTACAGAAGATGTAAAGACTGTGAGACTTATGAGGCCTTAACAAAATGTCCTGAAAACAGTAACTGGTCCTGATTTGATAGATTTTAATGAACTTTTACTTAAAGAAATCCCAAGATTTTAGTAACTATTTATAATGGTATGGGAGGTTTCCTAAGTAGTAGAACTGCAGTATTTTAGCCATTTAAAGGATTTATGCACGGTGTTTGAATGATTTCAGAACTGAATCGGAGTTGAATGACTTTGTGTGGTGCTAGTAAAGAGGTGTGGAAAACATATATTCATTAAGGTATATTTCTTTTCCGCTACGGATGTGCAAGCTAGAAATGTCTGCACCCATCATGTGAGAAATGTAATGCTTACAAACTATATAAGCCAGCAGTGCAAAATACAGGCATGCGACCAGCTGTTCTGACTACTAACCAAGCAAGAGCCATGGCCACTGTTCTTGCACCTGACACTCTAAATTACTGGCAAGTTGGCTGTTCAGATGTTTGGTGTTGGCATATAAGCTGGATTTAGGCCTTGTCTTCCAGTCATCTTAATCTCTATATTCAGTGTTTTTATAGGGACATAGCTCAGCTATTGAGCTGTAAGTATATAAAATAGGAAGTAAACTACTGGTGGTTGGGAGTATAGGTAACTTCCATAAACAGAAAAATCACTTTTATAAAAACTATTTTCATACCCAATTTATGAAGAAGTGGCAGTATCACAGACATTCTTTTCAGCATGAAGTTTCGGTACTGCTCAGGTTCTGCTCTACCTCTCAGTATGGTGGTATCCTTTTGAAACTAGAATAAAAATAAGTATAAAACACAGCTAGGAGAACATATGCATTTTGTTACTGATGTTCAGAAATACTTGGGTTTCTTCTTTTTAACATTTTGTAAACAAGTTTTTGCTGTCACTCTGTGTTCTGAATTCAGGGTTCTAAGTGAAACAAATGAAAGGGGATTTCTTACTTCAATATTGATACGGTGACTTGAGTGACATCCTGTGCTGTTACAAGTCTTGGAGCTAAGAAGAAGAATGAAAGGGGAAAGTGTTTCTTTGATATTAAAACAGAATTGTATTCTATGTAGTGTGACTCAGCCAACATTCAGATGCCTTCAGAACGAGGCAGTATGAAAGATGCTTATATTCCGGCTGTAGTTTGGTGCGCACACTGTACTGTGGGATGTGACTGCATTATTGAGGGACTTAAACAGCAACTTGTGTCTAATTTTACTTTTACGATACTCTCTGCAGATCAACTGGTGAGACAGCTGTTACTACTTTCGACATTGACAAAATGTACACCCCTTTGTTCTTTGCACGAGTGAAGAGTTTCACTGCATTTTCAGAAAAGCCGCTCTAAGAAACACCTTTTCCTCCCACAACTCTTGCATGAATAAAAGGTTGTAGCTAATGAGCACTTAAGTTATAAATGTGTACATATTTGGAACATCTTAAAATTCTGGGGAATTTTTTGAAGGCAGTATGTTTATTTGATTATGAATGGCTGGGGTTTTGTTTTGAGATCAAGCTTATGAGTATTAAACACCTTTGTGACGAGAATTTGATAACAAAGTTTTGTTGTTTGTTTTGTTTGGTTGGTTTTTTTAAACAGATTTTATAAATCAGTCTGCTTAAAATGTGAGTCTTCATCTGCCTGGACACTGGTTTGTCCAAAAGGAATTGTTATAGGAAAGTCTCACTGTCCGTGGGACAGTGTGTGGTCTCTGGTGAAGGCTTGAAATGTGAAGGGGAGAAAGTTGTCTTTTATCTGTTAAACTGTGTGACTTAAAAGAACTTCAAATAAATGTTTTCTTTAAATTAAACTTACTTTGTTTGCCTTTAAGATCTGGCATTTTGTCAATATCAACCTTAAGAGAAAACAATCGAGGGCAAGCAAGCATGAATATAAAATTTAACCGCAGAGGTACATCCCCACCAATACAGTGATGTCAGTTGATCATAAATGTAATTTGACTTTGATAGACGTTCAGTAGAGCCTTCCTTCTCGACAGGATGGGCATGAAGGGGAGAGGGGTATGGGCAGCGAGTTGTTCTCCTGTACCGTAGGATGAGTTTGCGGGGTACGTGGCTCTGCTTGGGAAGTGTCACAGTGCAGTGGTGAAATGCTGGTGCGTACTGCTTGTGCATTGGCCAGGTCTGAATGCACAGGTAAGCAGGGCTCACTTGGACATGATTGTAATGTGTTATAACCCTTCATCTAACCTTGCTACAGATGCTGTAAACTCTTTGAGCATTTGTTGTAATAAGATAAATTTTGAGGCTGCTGTAGATGTTCAGGTGCTGTGTACTGCTAATCATCAAGTGTACCTTGAGGTTTGGTGCAGGTACTGTACACTGCTTCTCCTGCATATATCGCTTGGGGGTGTAGTGCAGACACTGTATTGCCGCTTATTATATATGTATCTTGGATTCTGAAAGAACTGAAGCTTTTTAGTGTAGTTTTTTAAAGCCATTTTGCGTATTTTACCTTTTAACATCTTGTTTCAAAATACTGACCTGGACTTGAGGAGTAAAATGTGAAAGCTGTGGAAAGTACTATACTTGTTCCATAATTTATAAAGTGTATCTTTGCAAGGAGCTACATGATTAAAAATACATCAATAAATCATGATTTTGAACATGCAATCCCTTGCAATTTCTTATTTTGCCAAGAAATCATTATTTTCATACAGCTAAAGATTATTAGTTAGGAGTTACCATGCATAAACTACATGCTAGGCAAGATTGACAGGTAGAATTAACATCTTAATGACTTTTTATTTTACTACTTACAGGTTGTCTGAGAAAAGTAGAGAAGTTTTCAGGTACATGAGTTCTGAATAAGGATGGGTATATTGGAAACTTTGTGCTTTTTCTAGCTTGTCTAATGAGACTCTGCCTGCAGCCTTTCATTGGCCTATGTCCTTAGGCTGGAGTTGCACTATAACTTCATACAACAGAACGTTTAATAAGGAGTGTATTGTGTTCTCATTGCTGAAGGGAAAAATGATTGCTTAGAATATCAGCTTCATGTTTTGCAATATTGCCAAGTTTGTAAACAGGGAAGGATGTCAGTTACCTACACTTTTGTTGAGGGTGAAAGATAAAGATCTGATTCTGCCTGCTGAGAAATGTCAAAAGCTTTTGTCACAAGAATCGGAAGATGATTTGTTTAGGTATAGTTTTGTCCAGTAACCAAGTTGGATGTAATAGAAGAGCCTTTCAATTCAAAGCTCTTTTCATACCAAGACTCACCTGCTTCTGAGCTTTTGTTTTTTCTTGTCTTGGCCATGTGTTTGAAATACACTCTGGATGTAAAGGAAAAGCTAGTTAAAGTCCTGTTATAAATTGAGATGTTGATTCAACAGAAGTCTCAGGCAATGATTATTTTAAGATTGTAAGAAATATTCCTTCACCAAGAAAATCATGTGAGCCTTCTCTCTCAGACTGAGCTGTGATTAATATGCTTGTTCCTCTGCATTTAGCGATATAAGAAAGTTGAGCTAGTTTTGTCTATTGAAATGGTTTATCAGCAGATACTGTCTTAATGTGCATCTATTAAAATAGTACTTGTTTCAGCAAAGAAATGGGTGACTAGTTGCTCTTCCTTCATTCTGTCTGGTGATTTTCAATAGTCCAAGGCTTTAATTGCTAGAGGCTCTGTGTTCTTATAATTTAGTTTTATAGCCCTTTTATTTACCATATAAAGACATTAGTTGGTATAACTAGTTTACTGCTGGGAAATTATCCTTTACTAATTATGTAAGTAACTTGAATTAAAAAATAAGGTATATACCTATGCAGTCCTTTTTCCCAAGATTTTATTGTATGAGTTGAGACAAGTTCTTTTAGAAAAATGGGAAGAGGGCTACAAGAGGTGACAGAAACATGGTTCTCAGAGCTGTAGATCTCTTATGCATTGGATTAAAGACAGGAGAGTGGACAGTTTTGTGGAGAGAAGATGCTCAGATCATCAAATGTTATGCCGATTTGACTCAGTCTGATTGGAGATAAGCACCAGTTAAACCTTTGTGTGTAATGCTGGGCTGTAGATGAGGGGAGGAAGTAGAGATGGTGTGATTCAGCGCTCTGAGCAAAGGACCAGCAGTAGACACTTTCCAACTGCTAAGTTCAGCTGCTGATTCAGTCAGTAATCGTGAGCCAAGCTGGTCAGAATTTCAAAAACACGTGGTGTTTACACAAGGTTTTTTGTTTAAAGAAAGAAAACAATAGAGTCCGTTTTGATTTTTTTAATCCAAGAAAATTCCCCTGGAATGCGTCTCAGTGTATTTGGAAACTTCTGTTGACGTTAAAATGGCTGAACTGTTGAGGTGCTTCTCCATTTTGTCTTTTCTACTGTCCAAGATGAGAAAAATATAAAAGCTGATATACATTTGCGAAACAGTTTGGATTTCAGAAATTAATGTTACATATGTTATTTAGTATCAATAGCACCTGTAAAGAAATCAAAGCCTTCCATTTGATAGTCAGTCTGGATTCAAGCTTTGTCCTTTATGCTAAGACTAGCAGCTTTCTTAGTAAAATGACTTGTATAATTTTTTGCTTAAAAGGAACAGTTAATGCTTTGCCTTACCTCTGTCTTGTCCAGAGTATAGTTCCTGAGTCCTTAAAATAATTCTTAAAACCACAAGTCCTAGATAATGTTGGCTGAATCAAAGGATTTGGAGGAGAAACTAGAGTCTGTTACTGAATGGAACTTCTTGGGATGTATAAAAGTGGCATTCTCTTTTAGCTAAAACCGCTTTCAGCTCTGGTAGCATAGCCCATCTGAAAGAGTCCAGATGCACCACGCTGACGTGTACCTATCATTCAAGGCAGTAAGAGGCAGGTGTTAAAATTACAGTATAGTGTGATTTTATGGAACACATATTCAGAGTATGAATAGAAAAAAACCCCATGAAACATGACTGCCTGTGAAGACAATATTCCTGCATCTTTTAGGATTGTCATCCTTCGTACCTTGGCAACTGCAGGTATTCTGACATCTTCTGAAGTTGTCTGTAGCACATTTATTAGTTTAACCTCAGAATGCTCTATGAGAAATAGCTGGATATAATGCAAAGCTAAGAAAAGTAAGACTAGTAAATCCTGCCAAATTAAATTACTCTTTAATGTGGAAAGCCAAGATGAGTAGACAGTTATTCCACACATTTTATTTCCGAATGAATGCATTTTCCCCTGAGAAGATATGTATAAGCACTGTGACCCCTACATGTTTCCATGCTAAATTTACAACTGAAGTAAATTTCTTTTCATTAATTCTACTTCATAATGGTAAGAAATTGCTAAAGTTGCTAAAACGGAAGTTCTGCCTGGTTGAGTTTGCAAACTTTTTTTTGCAAAGGAATTTGCTTGCTCGATCCGCCCCCCCCAAAGTAGCACTACCCCTGCAGGTTGTTGCAGCTTAGTAATAAACAAGAGCTTTGGGATGGGGCTTCCTGATGTGTTTACTGGTACCAGTGCACAGTGTTGCTGTTCTGCCGTTAGGTGGCATGCCACAGTTTGAAGTTTTCTTTTGTACTTAATAAACCGAGTGTATTTATTTTTCCCTACAGCTTATTTAAAGTTTGAGAACATTACAGGAAAAATAGAGAAAATGCAACAAGCAATAGTTTATCATTACACTTAGCCTGCCAAGCATTCAGCTCCTTAGGTTTCTGCACTAGTAAGATGTCCATGATAACACAACTGAATGGCAATAGACCAAAAGGCCAGTTCTTCAAAGGGATTTTAAGTATCTGAATCTCAGAGTGGAGCCTTCAGTCCTGAGTTTGCTTCCCAGACTCCAGGAGGCCGGCCTCCAAATGGGATCTGAAGCAGCCAATATGCGAAGCAGGAGCATCCTTATATGACGAAGGATGGTGTGCTGAAAGGAAGTGTGTCTTAACCACTGCCACTTGGAGAGCATATGTTCCCAAAGCAGTGGTCATCGTTTCAGTCCCTGCCCTGCTCTGAATGTTTCTGTTCAGAGTCCAGGTTTGCTAGGGCAAGGTTGTTGGCCCTAGCCAGGGCCAGGCAGACATCTTTTGGGGGGTTTTGGTCATCCTGTCCTGCAGTATGTACAGTGAATCTATTTGTTGTAGAACAGCTTTAATAAGGAAGACAATGTCTCCCCAGAAACCCTATAGAACTGGTAAACATGGATGTGAATGGAGTACCTCAGCTAGAGGAGAGAGGTGAACCCGTGACCTGAAAGTGTGTTTACCTTCTATGAGGATCTCCCCCAAACTTTGATATTGCATCGCGTGCTATCTTTGGGAAGCAAAAAGAAGCAATCCTTTCTCATGTTTTTAAGAAGATACTGCATGAAGGTGTCTCACTGCAAGGGGAGTTCAGGAAGCTCCTTGCTACACTGCTAAGAAATTGGGTTCAGGTCTAGTACTTCACACTTCAGTGTTTATTAACCTGGGTTGGCCAACTCAGATATGTTTATAGGGACATTAATTTTTATCAGCTCACAGTTGCACATTTGAAGAAGATATAAAAGTACAAAATACTGGTCCTTTTTCTCCTCTTTCCCCCTGAAGCCCACTGTCCTTGTCTCCTGACTTGAACTGTGGTCACACAAACAGCTGACTTTGTTTTTAAGACAACTGGGGGAGCAGACACCTTGGGGCTGGTGGAGAATGGGATTCAGTAGAGGAAAAGGCACAAATCTCTTCATATTATAAAGGAAATTTGATAAACATGTATGAAAGTTATAATCAATTATAATCAGTTTTCATTAAGGGTATATGTATCAGGGGTTTTAGGGTTTGTTTTTCTAGCTGATCTATCCCAGTGGCTCTGGCATCTTCTCCAAGGGCAGCAGTGCTGGAGATCAAAACATCGACAGAGCTTAATCTTTTGGCCCCCGTGCCTGTCACAATGTGCAGAATGAAAATGCTCAGTCCTGGGCTACCTGACGTCTGCACCGACGCACGCAGAGCTGGCTCTGCACCTGCTGGCAATTGCTGACCTGTGCTCTGTAACTGGCATCTACAGAAAGGGGCAGCTGCACTGAAAGCTCCTTAGGGGAAACTGTATTTAAGCTAAATGTAATTGTTCTTTTGCAGGCACAGCCAAATCATTCTCTGTACAGATTAATACGGGCATGGGTGTCATCAATCTGATTGCTCCTCAAAAGCTTTTCCATTTTCTCTTTCTAGTAAGCAGTGTGTTGTGGTTTAACCACAGCTGGCAATTAAGCCCCACGCAGCCGCTCGCTCGCTCCCCTCTGGTGGGATGGAGGAGAGAATTGGAAGAGTAAAAATGAGAAAGCTCGTGGGCTGAGATAAAGACAGTTTAATAGGTAAAGCAGAAGCTGCGCACGCAAGCAAAGCAAAACAAGGAATTCATCCACCACTTCCCATGGGCAGGCAGGTGTTCAGCCATCTCTGGGAAAGCAGGGCTCCATCACGCCTAACGGGGACTTGGGAGGACAAACGCTGTCACTCTGAACGTCCCCCCCCTTCCTCCTTCTCGCAGCTTTATATGCGAGGCATGACGTACCATGGTCTGGGATATCCCTTTGGTCAGTCGGGTTCAGCTGTCCCAGCTGTGTCCCCTCCCAACTCCTTGTGCCCCCCCAGCCTCCTCGCTGGTGGGGTGGGGTAAGGAGCAGAAAATTGGCCTTGGCTCTGGATAAGCACTGCTCAGGGGTAACTAAAACATCCCTGTGTTATCAACACTGTTTTCAGCACAAATCCAAAACAGAGCCCCATACTAGCTACTATGAAGAAAATTAACTCTATCCCAGCTAAAAGCAGCACAGCAATGTTAACTCACAACTCATTTCAGCTGAATCCTTCCCACACCTTGCTGGGTTTTTTGGGGGGTGTGGGGGATACACAAGGAAAAGATTGTTTCTATTACATAACTTGCAAGAAGAGCTCTGAAATTCAGGGTATGTTCCACAACTTCTGTACTTTGGTTTCAGTAGAAATCAGTGAAAAGGTCTTTAATTTGTTTTGGATAATGTGGCATCTGCCTTAAATGACAAACGTGAATATAGTGGGTTGGTTCAGTGCTGCCTGGGAGTTTAATCATATGGAGAAGAAAATATTGAGTACCCTTAAACTCACCTTGAGTACACATATTGGTAATTGACAGTGTCTAGACAGATGGTGATCTGGAAAGTAAAGTCTGGGAAAAATACACTTACAGATATTAAAGTCAGCTGCATTTCCCAGTGGTAATAAAGTGGGAAGATTGGGGGCAGTTAACTTTCATAGCAGCCGACAAAACAGTTGCCAGCAGTTTTGTTTGGAAACTGTTCCCTCTTTAAGAAGTGTGCCTTTTTAAACATTTCACATAAAAACCCACCAAAGTCTGTAGAACCTGAAAAACTACCACAAAAAGTAATGTGATGATAAGATAAATAATTGTCCGGGTATGTGCAACGCAGTGAATCAAGTTTTTCTTCTTTCCTCTTGAAGGACACTAATTTAGAGTCTTTTATGAGACCAAAATCATACGGTGTATCGTCAGCATGTTGTTACTGTTCACAGGAATAAAAAAAATAACGATGGGGCGCACTGTTGGTCAGCTGGTGATCACTGAGCTTCAGCACAGCAGCATACCTGATCATCTTATGCTAAAGTTGCATTTCTGCTTCTCATCAGTCCTGGTAGATGGTTTGCTGTAGAATAATTGTAACCTAAACAAAGTTTAAACTTGTGGCATATGAACAGAGAAAAGATCAGTTACCCCAGTTTTACAGTCAAGCCTGAGTTAAAGTTTTCCAAAAGATCTAAGAGAATTAGTCGCTGTGCTGTCCTTCAGTTTTGTGCTTTTTGCCCTGCTGTAGTACTTCAGGACTACTAAAATACAGATGTATTAGAGAAAATGTGGATAAAAGTGAGAGTCTGCAAGTTTTTCAGGACGCTTGTGTTTCAGAAAAGTGCAGAGCATGCCAACTGGTTTGACAGCATCTGTATGGCTAAATGCAGGGTGGGCTGAAGCGTGGTGACGCAAACTCCATCTTTCTCCGTCACTTGCCCTGGGGACGGAGAGGCCGTGCAGTTGTGAGGACAGCCCAAATGGTGGGGCTCACTCTCGCTGGGCAAGAGTCCGGGCCGTTCTTGGGAGGACACTGGCTGACCTGTCTCCCTGGCACTGGCAGTATGCCTTCATCATGAGGCATTTGGGGTTAATGATGGAGAACCTGGCCAGGCAATCCTAACTGTAGCTATGCCCAAACCACCTACATTTCACATAGGAGTGATCTTGGCCTGCATGAAGCTGCGTATGAGCTTAAGCTTTCCCTCATTTTGCTCTGAAGCTTTCCTGAAGCCCAGGCCTGGCGGCTTGATTCCTTGAACGGGCAAGAGCCAGACAGCGGGAAAGACTTTTGTTCCCGAATTGGAGGAAGAGTTGTGTTGTGGTTACACAGGTAGAGCCGATCACGTGTAGGAACTGAGCTCCGTGGAGGTAGTTCCAAGTTCCCACAAGTCTGCATCTACTAAATACGCACAGCCAGCCTGCATGGTTAGGATAAGGTAAAACAGGACTTTTACTCCCTTGCTATAAATCTGCATTTATCACCAGGACTAGGATGGGTAACAGCTGGTAAAGTTACAGTCATCATGAAGACAAAGAGACTATTTTGATGAAAAAAAGTCCACTTTATATGGCTTACCTGGATAATAACAGTTAACTGCAGCAGCAAATACACCTGTGCTGCCCTCACCCTCCAGTGAACTGTCATCAAAGCCTGCCTGGATTCCAAGCCTTATGACTGCTGCAGGTTGATTTTCAGCCAGTTCCCTAACGAAATGAAGTATTAAGCAGTCACCTTGTCAGCCTAACAGTTTCCACCAATAACTTTTGAACTCACTGACCAGTTTCCAAATAAATTTGATAGAGGGACCAAAGATTCAATTACACCAAGTTCCGACAGGTTTGGTGAAAGTAGGCGATGGGTGGAAAGAGACACTGCTAGTATCTCCATGGAGAGAAAGCCTGCCATATGATGTCTATTTTCTGTTTTTATATCATCACACATGACCTTTATAGTACTTTAATAGTTTTTTATACCGTTCCTTTATTAGACCTCAAAGAATTCATGAGGGAGAGTGGCAGAGACAGCCAAGCCCCAGCTTCACAATTTCTGCCTTGTAAGACCATGGTTTTAATCAAGTAGGTAGAAGTTCTGAATGAGTTTTTTAAGTGAAATTAACCTCTGAGAGTAAGTGTGGAAAAATGTAAATCCACTCTGCAATGACAGGAGGGAGGGAGGAGGCTGTCTGGAGTTTGGGACACCATATTCCCAGGATGAAGGGGTGATCAGGCTTGGAGGAGAGTAGCCATATGCTGCCTGGGCGGGGGGGGGGTGGTCAAGAAAAACCCATTGACAGTGTTAAAAGGATCTACTCAGAAAAACTTTAAGCTTCTTGCTGCATAATGAGGTTTTCTTCTTTTACCGGAATAGGGCTTCCGAGAGACCAACCATTTAAAAATACTGAAGCACTCCCTTGGTGCCTGTGAGGGACCTTTTGAGAAAGCATTGGTTTTACAGCAAAGAGCAAATCCCACGCTTTATCACGGGGTTGGGTGAGATCAGGGAACACAGGAGGACAACCCAGAGGGGAGGCTGAGTGCTGTCTGTTGACAGCAAGATGCCTCATCTCCGCTGTACGGAGAGTCCGCAGCTTCACCCAGCAGCTGAAGCCACCGCAGCCCAGCCGCTGCGTGCCATGGAGCAGCCCAGCTCTCCCTCCTGCAGCCGGGCTGGGACCGGGCGCCCTGAGTGCTGGAGCTCACAGCCACACTGCAGGAGGGCCACAGACACGTTTTTGAGCAGGCTCCTCATGCAAATCACGGTTATGGACAATAGTTTGATCTGGCTGAAGATAAGCCTTTCTTCCTCACATTCGGCAGTACTGCTGTGTATAAAGGAGTTAACAGTGAACGTGGTAATTTAACAAAGTCAGGCAAACCTCCTCTGCTCCCAAAAGAAGGGCTCCACAAGGCACTGGGAGGGAGCAGTGTTAAGCTGTACATGGGATAGTATCTTTGAAGGAGCATTTTCTGGAAGTTTGTGATAGGAGGCTGGTGCGTGGCAGGAGTTTTAGTATCGTTGCTGTGAAGTACTTGGTGAGTGCCTTGTCCGAGTGCTTCAGTTAAGTTAGAGCTTGTCAAGTCACGCCAGAACCCCCTGTTAAATTAGCTGTACAACTATTCTTAACTAATGAGCTGTAAAATAGAAATAAAACCAGAACATACCTCACTTGAACTGGAGGGAAAAGCCCTCCCTCTGCCCATTCCCAGTGGTGGATTGTCCTGTTGGCCAAGAGGAGGAGAGGAGAGCAGGTTACCGGCAGCTCGATAGCCTGCTGGGTGATGCTCTTCAGGTGAGCTTTGTGTGTTTCACAAAGGAAAGTGAGGAGCAGCCCCCGATGCAGACAGCATCCCCCTGCCTGGATGGGGCTGGTGCGTTCCCTAACCCATCTGTACGAAGAGGAACAGCTTTGGGTTTTCATTTCTCTGGGGGTGGCTCTTGGCAGGTAAGTGGGGCCTCTGGGAAGTTCAGTCCTTCTTGGTGGGGTGATTTAGTGCATGAAAGTGCGGTAAGGTCGGGGCAGCATTACAGTCTGGCCTGAAGTTTTCTCCTAAGCACATACAAAGACCAGTAAGGATCACTGACTCCAGTGGAGCAAACCCACAAGACAACAGCAATTTGCTTTTTATTTTAACTCACTTCGGCCAAGGTCTGTTTGTTCATCCTGTATTTCACCCACCCCAAGGCTGGACACTTGTTCTTTTTTCTCCTGCCCTCCTCCTGCCCCCAGGCTGTCCTCTGAGTGCAGGGGTGAGTGGGTCTCCAGTCATGCCATTTACACATGTTCCACCTTGTCCTACCATCCCTGGCCTCTCAGACAGGGAATCCCATTGCTCTTTGTGGGGAATCAGGGAAGTCCAGAGGCAATGAACGCAAACTACCCCTTCTCCTCCCGAAACGTATTGCTGCTTTTGCTGTCAGCTTGGAGGGCCCTGCTTCCAGGGATCCTGCTCTGCCCAGGACCATTGCTGGCTGGGCTGAAGATGATGGTTTCCTCCCGTCTTTGCTGTGACTTGAGCAGAGGAAATCCAGATGTTCGGCAAACAGCTTTTCACAACACCCAAAGTTTACACTATCCACAGACATTAGGTTGGCCACAGCTGTTCACGTGGCAGCCGTTACTCGCTGCTTTAGGTGCCCGAGTCCAGTATAAGGTTGGGATGCCACCAGCTCTTTTTGCCACCCTCAGGTGCCAGGGGAGAGGCTGCAGACATGGGGAGAGCAGCATGTCGCTGCCCCCCCCACTCCTCACCTGGTGTTTGGGGCAGGAGAAGGCCTCACCAGCCGGTCCCCACTGTGCCCTGGTGGGGACATTCTGCTGGGGGCAAAGGGGCGAGGGACCTGATCCTGCCACAGGCATTTGCTGTCTCCTCTGGAAGCAAAAAGGAGATGGATGCCCAGTTGCCGTATGGCTTTGGCCTTTGCTCAACAGCTTCCACTAGGCACAGAAAGCAATGAGCAAAAAGGACACTCTCATGCTGTGGTTTGTATTATTCATGACTATCTGTCTTTAGAAGAGCAAATAGATTGGGCAACCCTTGGTAACAGAAGACTTAAACCACATCACTGATGATACAATTACCAAATGATGTGAAGTTTGAATCTTGGCATAACTGGTTTTGAGAAGTGAAAAACACTCATCTGAGACAAGCCCTCCAAGGCGGTTTTACTTCCTCAGTTACTAACTGGAAACAGAAGGAATGAGCTCAGAGTGAAAAGCTGGCCAAAGACCTTCCTGGCTTGCCCTGTCCTCTGACGAAGCTATCTGTGCCTCAGGAACTACTTGCTGTACAGGAGATCATCTCGCGTTGCTCACAAATCAAATAATCCAACAAGGAGAGCAAAGGATGCTTATGCTGCTGCCTGCAGGGCCACAAAAGCCATGTCCTGCTGCCCCAGGGTGTTCCCAGTATTTCAGGCCTCTGGATGACTTTCTGGATGTGCCACGCAGTACACAGCTAATTCAAGCAGAAGCATCTGGAGCCTGCAACTGTCTGGTATGAGGACAGCTATGGCTGATCCAAAATGTTCCCAGAATCACAGAATAGCTGAGATTTCAGCCTTGTCCACTTAGCAAGCCCACACTTTGTCAGCCTGTCTGTGAGGATGTTATAGAAGACAGTTCTGAAAGCCTGGCTAAAGTCAAGATAAAAAAATCCACCCACTGCTCTCACCTCATCCACCACGCCATTCATCTCATTGTAGAAGGCTATCGAGTTGGCTAAGCACAATTTCCCCTTCATAAATCCATGCTGACTGCTCCCGATCACTTTTTAGTCTTGCATGTGTTTGCAAACAGTTTCCAGGAGGATTTTCTCCATCACCTTCGCAGATTTTTGAGGTGGGGCTGGCCGGGCTGTAGTTCCCCAGATCTTCCTTGTTCTCCTTGAAGACAGGAGTGACATTGCTTTCTTCCAGTCTTCAGGAAATTCTCCGTATCACCGTGACCTTTCAAAGATTATGGGGAGCGGCTTCACAATGACACCTGCCAACTTCTTCAGCAGTCGTGGGTGCCTCCCATCACAGCCCATGGACTTACCTGTGTCAGGTTTGTTTAAGTGCTCCCTAACCTGGTTCTCCTGCATGGATGTTGAATCCTCGTTGCTCCAGGAGGTGAGCAATGTTGGTGAAGTTTACCTTGTGAAAGTCAAAAACCCCATAGTGCCTGGGAACTGCAGCAGCTCAGGGAGAAAGGCACACTGTATTGAATCAGGGCCAGTCTGCAGAGCTTGCACAAGAGCCAGGTCCAAACTGCTTAGGGTGTTCAGATGTGCAATGTTAATACCCTATTCACGCTCTGCCGTGATTAGTGATTGCATCTATTTTTACTCTGACACCAGCAGACTTCCTTCATTTTTTCTTCTTAAATAAACTACGCCACCTTCCCATCCTCCTCTGCCCCCCTTGGGTCCCCACGCCAGTCGCTGCCCTGCCACGTAAAGCCTGTTCCTGGCACACACAGGCCATATCCCCGCTGAGATCCACCACAGGGGTCACTTCTACATTTTTCTTGCAATAAAGCAAAACACATGAGATGGTCACATTCTAACTCTTTGACCATAATTACTTAAAAAGCCCCAAATGACTACATTGAGGGGAAGCGGAGCAACATTTCCAGGAGTACCAGACACATGGATTAGTAAACCTCCTAAAGGCCATGAGGAAAGAAAAGCTTTATACAATTACCTGGACTGTATCCACTAAAGCTTCCTCAGCTGCAGTCCTTTCTACCACCAGCAGTTTGACACACTTGTTTCATTTAAAAAGATAGAGAATGCATTTAGAACCATATTTTAGAAAATAGTCCATAACCTTGCAGTTTATATAAAATGGTTTGTAGCCTCAATCTGCCAAAGGGCAGGGAAATGAAAACACCTGGCTGTGCTCAGTCTGACCTGCAATTCTTTTCACATGCAAAGGTAGAGGCCCCGGGGAGAGGGAGGCCAGAAGAAAAGCAGGGTACATGCCCAGGCTGGAGAGATGTGAGTCAAATCCCTGTTCTGCCTTCTCATCTCCCCATTGGTATGACTGATACAGAGGCATTTCCCTTTCTCACAAAGATATTCTGAGGATAAATACACTAAAAAATCGAGGTGTCCAGCTGCTGCCTTGTATTATTAAGATAACTCCTTCTGATTATATGTTTAGATTTCATCTTTAAATGTTGTATGAGTCAACACGCACCCACCCCCACCCACCCCCCAAAAAAGCATTGTTTCTGTAAGATACAGTCTGGCTGATACATCATTCTGAGCAACATTGCTGTGGTTCTCTGATGGCCTCAGAAGAGCCCTTATACAAAAAAATATTTGCTTCGGTGCAAGTGCAGGGATTACTCCCAAAGAATTACCCCTTAAATATTGAGGCCAGTGCTTTCAGAGCTAAGACCCAGGGAAAGCAGCAAGTGTAGACCATCCATGCCATGCAGGGATATTTGCATAAGCTTTGGCAGTAGCTACAGCCATCTGAAACACCGATAAGCCAGAACAAAACATTTTGCCTGTGTAATCATCCACATCCTGACCTCCTTGCATTCTGCCACCTTCCTAACATTTTACCACAGCTGTGCCTTATAGAAAACCATTTTCTGCAGCGGAAAGTAAGGTTACAGAGTTACCTATGGGTGGATTCTCACGTATCAATTAGTGTTTCTTCATGAAGCTACCCTGAATAACCTCAGTGTTCAGTATATTTTCTTAAAATTGCAGAGGATGATGCATCTAGTGCCATCTTTCACCTCTGAATCTTATCACCGCCCAATTGGGCACAATACCTTAGAGCTCGTTAAAAGAGGCTTAAAGCAGCGACATATATATGTTTCTTTTCACATATCCCAAATAGGTTGCAAAAAGTCATTTTTGTGAAGGTCAGAGCTGGGATTGGTATCTTCATCTTTTGAGCCAAACGGATATAAATTTGGCACTATATTGACCCACTGCGCTGATTGTACCAAAAGTGGAGGGAGTTGCTGCCAGCACAGAAGTCACTGCAAGAACATGGAAAGGTCAAACTGACCCTGGCAGCTTGTAAATCTAGAAAGCCTTTCTGCATTTAACCTTAGAAAAATCATGAAGTCTCAGTTTCCTCCTTTTAAAAAAGGAATAACCTGTTCTCCTTGAGCACGAAATGTGTTCCACTCGGAAACGTACTGGGTGTGATGAACACTGCATGAATGGGGACTGGGGGTCCCCCCAAACTGTGGGACAGTCCTGGGTGCACAGAATTACGAGCATGGGAGCTGCAAGAAGGCACGGCCCTGCTATGGCAGGTAGCTGCTGAGTGGAGCTGTGCTCGCAGGAATAGGTTTCGTTTTGGAAGCCTTTTGGTTCAGACTTAAAGGCAAACCAACAAAAAGCTTCCTGCATCTCAGGCAGGAATACAGGTTTGGTACTAAATGTCTTTTAGAGAGGTTTGGTAGTAATAGTCCTGTAGGAAACCTGAGAAACTCAGTAACTGGACACTGCCCATCTTCAAAGACTTGAAGAAATGGTTGCTCTGCAGGAAAGAATATCAGACATGAGGGAAAAAATACTAACAGTGGGGACTGGGACAGTGAAGCCATGGAACAGGTTACGGGATGGGTTGTCAAATCCCCCTTGCTGGAAGTTTTTAAAAACAGAGGAAGGGGGTGGTGTGTGTAAAGGGAACTGAGGGTACCGCAGTGCAGGAACTACGTCTGAGGAGCCCTCCAGCCACACGTCTGTATGAAAGGTGATGCTGGCAGCGGTGCAGCAGAGAGGTAAGGAATTCAGGGAAGAGGCGAGACGAGGCAGAGCAGCATGGCAGCAGGCAGGGTCCATGCCCTGCGCTGTCCTCGCTGGTGTGACTGGATTGGCAGTCGCAAAGGAATCTTGGCTATGGGACACGCAGTCTTGGGGGACCTGTCTGTCCCTCGTCCTGCAGCTCACCTCCTGAAGCACAGGTGTTTACGGCTCCTATTGATTTCCCTTTTTCTGTCTTAGAGGTGGAGGTTGTTATTATCCGTGATCAAAGTTTCCTTCTCCAAGTTACTGATCCAAAGAATCGTCATAAAACACACAAAGTTTGGTATTAACGTGGGAGTAACTCACAGACTAAAATAAAAGTTTGATGAACTGACCTTTACATACAACAGCAGACTGTCATTTTGTGATCTACATTTAGATTTTTTCCACATAAAACAAATCACTACGCGTCCCCTCTTTTACAAATTGCAATAAACATTTTGAAGCACTCTATAAATATAATTTGTTCTTGTCTTGTAAATGTCTCTGAACTCCACCCTTCGCAATTAAAGTGGTTTCCTCAGCAACTAATACATTCCAAAGTCTTTTTAAAAAAAGAGGGAATCTAAAAAGACGAAAACAAGCAAAAAAAAAAAAAAAAAAGACAAATGATAAGACCGAACCTGTTTGATGGACACAAGATACACCACAGTCTGAGGTAGTGTGAAGTTTTTATTGCTACTTGTTTCGTAATACTGTTCTCTCAGACTCATCCCAATAAAAAGTTTATTTTGCCTCAGACCGCCGGGGCACGGCTTGCTCCGCAGGCAGGGCAGGCTTAGGATTAGGACCGCCAGCTGGGCAGCCCATGGAGCCGAGGCTTTCTACCTTTTTGGTGGTTAGAGGAACCAGCCATGAAATGTGGCTCCAGACATGACACCCCTCAGCTCTTCCTTGCAGAGGTGGCAGCGGGGACGTGTGTCAGTGCCTCCCTCTGCAGGGTGAGGGCCAGCGGCCCCTGAAACCCTGTCCAGAGAGCAGCAGAGGCTAGTCATGCAGGAAAATCATGCGGATGTGAATTGTGGGAAAAGAGAAAGGAATCTTTGCCAAAGGTCTCTGAGCTGGCCACTAAGTTCAGGCAAGAAAATTCGTATTTGGCGCCCTACTTTTTTAACAAATGTCAGGAACTGGTAGCTCCTGCTGAAACAGAGCTTACAGTAGTGGTCAGAAAGGGGGGTGATGTATGGAAAGGGTGCTGAAGGATTCGTTACAGTCTGCAATGAAAGAAATGAAACGTGGCTGGAAAAAGCAGCAAGGCGCCTTGAATATATACATGTATGAAGCTGGGTTAAGCCCTGCAGAGAAGGACTTAGGGATACTGGTGGATGAAAAATTGGACATGAGCCAACAGTGTGCACTTGCAGCCCAGAAAGTCCATTGAATCCTGGGCTGCATCAAAAGAAGCATGGCCAGCAGGTCGAAGGAAGTGATTCTGCTCCGCTTTGGTGAGACCCCACCTGGAGTACCGCATCCAACTCTGGGGCCCCAGCACAAGAAAGGCATGGACCTGCTAGAGCGGGTCCACTGGAGGGACATGAAGATGACCAGGGGGCTGGAGCACCTCTCTGGTGAAGAAAGGCTGAGAGAGTTGGGCTTTTTCAGCCTGGAGAAGAGAAGGCTCTGGGGAGACCATATTGCAGCCTTTCAATATACGAAAGGGGATTATAAGAAAGCCAGAGAAAGACTTTTAACCAAGGCCTGTAGTGACAATGGTGCAATGGTTTTAAACTGAAAGAGGGTAGGTTTAGATCGGACTTACAGAGGAAATTTTTTTACAAGGGTGGTGAGGTACTGGAATAGGTTCCCAGAGAAGTGGTGGATGCTCCATCCCTGGAAATGTTCAGGGTCAGGTTGGATGGGTCTTTGAGCAACCCGATCTAGTGAAGGATGTCCCTGCCCATGGCAGGGGGGGTTGGAGTAGATGATTTTTGACAGTCCTCTCCAGCCCAAACTGTTCTGTGATGATTCTATACAATGTGTTCATAGGGCTGGTGCAGTGGAGGGACTTAGATCCCAGATTCTTGCCAGAAGAAGATGGAAGAGTGCAGAGGGTCGCACAGGAGAGTTGTGGTCCTTGAGGTCATCCATCTGCACCTTCCACAAGTCCCACAGGCTTGAACAAACTGTGTTTCAAGAGGGATTGAAATGCTACCAAACCAGAATGGCAGCGAGGTAGTCTGTAAAGGAGAGCTGATACCTTTTATTACATCAATGAAATAGTGGGGGAAAATGTAACAGTTTAAAAAAAAAAAAAGAACAGAGACAAGCCTTTAGGTATGAAAGCCCCTCCCGAGGCCTGCAAGAGGAGCTAAAGAGGAATTGGCGTGGTAGCACTTCCACATCTGCATTGCAACAGAGACGGAGCATTAAGCCCATTGCCAGAGGAGGGGGGAGAGAGGACATTTAAACCCGGTCACCGTAAGGGGTGCAGGTTAAAACCCATGTCGTCACTGCAGCAGCTGAGACCCATATGGCGCCCTCCGTCTCCTTCGCTTCCCCTCGGAGGAGCCAAAAGCTGGCGGAGGTGGTGTGCCCCGCTCGCCGTGGGGCAGGGCCCGCCCTGAGGGGCAGGGTAGGGCGGCGGAGGGAGGCAGCGGCCGCTGTAGGCCGGCGGGGGCTTCTCCTCACAGGAGTCATCCCCCAAAGGGCCAGCGTTAGGCCTGAAGCAGTCATGGCCGCCCTCTGTCACGGGCAGGACGTGCTGGGAAGGGGCTGCGCAAGGCGGGTGGGCCGCGGGGACGGCAGGGCCGCCGCCAGGCCTCCTGGGGCCGGGGGTCCTCCCGAGGGCCGCGATCCTGCTCCAGGTGGGCGCCTCTCCGCAGCCCCCGTCCTCCCCACATGCTCTTGGGTACGGCGGCTGCCCGGAGCGGCTGCCCGGTGTCAGCTCCTGGGAGCTTTTGCTTAAATGTCTCCCGAAATGAGCAGGCGGCATGGAAGCATCCGGCTCGGAAAGAAGCGAAGGCAAAGCCTCCCGCGTCGGCATTGCACCTGTCAGAGACTTGGGAAAGCAAGGGGTGGTTTAGTAAAACAAGGTGTAGTCCAGCAGCACGAGATGAAAGCTGTCCCGTATGCGACCCTCACCGATGCATTCAACAAACACAGGTAAAGAAGCAGATGCTGTAGCAGAGCCTCCTTGCAGGGTAGTGCCAGTGGGCTTTAGGGGCAAACCAAACAGGGCTCCCAGATCACGGGTCTGGGTTTGTTTCACCAGATTTTGCCCAAAGCCAGTCTTGCACCAAAAGAATTGTTAGACCTCACATTCACAGCCCTTGAGGTCCACTGCCAGCATATACTGAAGAAGCACCTGAAAATGAAATTATGCTAATACATTTAACACACCAGGTGGGTTTTTTTTCTATGGCATTTGGAAAAGCTAAGTGTGATTTTTTTAAAACTGATTGTTTTGAAGTGATCTGTTCACTACAATAATATTGTGCTTCAGCTTTTCAAGACTCTACTTCTATTTCTGACTCATAGAGTTTCCCATCTTTGCATTTTTTTACCCCACAAACAGAAATTTAATTCAGGGAGGGAGTTGCACACAAGAATTATTCTTCTGGGTCTTTTGTTCTGGATATTTCACAACTTCTTCAATTGCCCTAATTATTGGATTATAATTTTGCAAACTTTCAGAATTCCTTTCAGGATACTAATTTTGTGCTATCATTTCTGATGAGTACTTACAGGTCTGTCTTCTTTGAAATTCTGCTTTTGCATCCATTTAATTACAGTGATTTTGCTGACTGCCAGAGTAGCAAAGCTCCTTTCAGCTGTTTTCCACTCACTGTGAGAAGAAATTCCAACAACCTGATGCAGAACCCAGCCCACCTTCAGCTAAAGACCCACTGACACCGTAGAGAAAACATCCTATCTATCCCTTGTTCTATTTTGGGCTCATACATTTTTCTAAAGTTCTCCTCCCTGGTCTCTTGTAAGCATATTAAATTGAATCTTTTCAGAAGACTTTTTGCAGATTCAGTGACACAGGTTCTGCGTGTCAGATCAGACTCCTGAGTTAGTTGTATCGCAGCCAGTCTTGGCGGAACACAAATATGATGGGCTATTCCCAAGAAAAACCTGCTGGAGAGCCATGAACTGGAAAGCCTGCTGAGGGTAAATGGTATCACTGCGACGGCACAGAGTCAGACCAGCTGAAGAGCTGGATCTACAATTAGATATTTATGACATTTTTGGTCTGTTCCTATTCCCACACAATTCAAAGTGAAAACACCAGGAAGATGTAGGAAGGCAAAGACGAAGACATGTCTAGAGGGAACTTGACCTCAGTAAGACCAGTAGGCTCGGGTATAAAAGAAAAAAAGCCACGTGGCTCAGTAACATTTCCTAGGTGAGGACTATTTTAGCGCTCATGGGGACAGAATTAAACCAGTGATATGAAAATCGTTGTTTCTGTATTTGTTAGAGATTTACACAGTGGCTCAGCTGCTTTTTCTTATGCTCATGTTCCCAGGTGCTTGTGTCAAGAGGCCACCACCAGTTCGTCCTGTACTCTCTGACTGTCCCATCCCAAGTCAGTGTGTCTCCATGAGAGACACTCCTGATCTCTGGTTTTTAGTATCCTCCTGAGTATTTCCAGTACAAATAGCTGCAGCTCCTAAATTCATATTCCACTGAAATGGGTTTAACTTCCTCTGTTCACTCTTTTAATCTACTTCTTGGCCTCCTGGATCCCTCTGCTTCCCCACGTCATCCATTTAAGAAGTCTGTCCCCAGCCAGCCCAATTATCCCTCTTGTCTGTAGCTGAAGGGGCACTGATTACTATCCCCAACACCACGCTGGGGAGGATGCACCACCTCTAGCACTTCAAAAGACAAACTGCATGAGAAGACCGGTGGTGTACAGTCGTGTATAACACAGCCTTTGCAAGGAAGGCCACTGGAGACAGCCTCACTGCTCTGCCTGGTTCCCTCCATCAGGCACGCGGCAGTCCATGGGATCTCTCTAAATGTTTTCACAAGTGTTTGCACACCCAGCACAGCTGATGCGTTAATGCCAGTGCTTCTGTAAGTCCTTCAAAGCACTCTTCTACCTTCAAAGCCCTCCTGGAGATCCACAGAGCAAGCAGGGCACGCCAGGCAGAGGTGAGGCACCTTCCCCTTATCAACCCTGGCAAAACCCAGGAGGGACAAGCAGAGGTGGAGGGTGCCTTTGCTTTTCTGTGGCACCTCCTCCATGTCAGGGGAGGACCTCCAGACACACATCAATGTGGAGAAAACATGACCTGCCCCTGTCTTTCCAAAGGCAAGGCAGTGCCTCCTGCATGTGAAGGTGCCCGCACAGCCCTTGAGGGTCTGCAGGTGGCCAAATCCTGCTCAGGGGCAGCTGCCCTGCAGGAGAGCATCTGTCTCCCTGGTGGGCATTAAGTCTGTGAATAAAGCAATCCAGGCCTGCTACTGAAGTAACTGGGTTTTCTTAAGTAAAGGTTGGGGGACTGGAGGAAAAAGGAGTAAGGATTTCTGGATTTGCCTTGTTAATGACAAGTTTGTTTTGTCAAGATACCATACACAGTATATGATAGACATATCATAGAGGTAATGTTATATATTGTATTCTATAGCAAAATAGTATACAGTGTATGTGTGTGTATGTGTACACACATACACGAATCTTCCTCCTGAGTTCAGTTATTGCCAAAAGTATTTCCCAGTTTTCAAGCGTTCATTTGTCACAATTTTCTCATGGGGTGGTGCAATCAATACTATAAGTTAAATCCAATTTAAACCTTCTAATATTCTCTTTCAATGTCAATACTGATTAGACTAAATATCTAATTACTTTATTCCCAGATTTCTTTGTAAATAATCTAATTTCTGGAGAAGCACTAACAAAGAACTTGCAGGAATTTTTTCCAAAGACACTTCCTGCATTTAAAAAAGGCGAGTACTGGGGCTATAAAGCTCTGTCCATGCTGCTAAATAAAATGAGGCCAAAGACCGTTGTCGGTAACAGGGACCAAAAGGCATGGCCTGGTGGTGTCCGCACTGCATCCTGGCCCTGGACGACCTCTGGACCTGAAGTGAAATGATGCAAGGGCTGCGTTGCAGCCCACCAAGGGCTAATTTGGGCAGCATCAGCTTAAGATTCTTATTGCCTGTGGCTTGTAGCATGGTGGCACATAGGGGCACAGGTAGGTTCAAAGGCAGCTGTGTACAGTGAAGGGACCCAAATGTGATGCAACCTTGCCCAAAATCCTGCTAGGGAATGGTCCCTGGCACATGCTGTCCCCCTGACCCGTGCCAGGGTATTTTGTCTGTGAGCATGAGCTAGCACTGGCCAAATCCATGGCAGGGACCATATGAATAGTGACATAACTGAGCCTGCCCTCCAGCCCTGCTTTATTTACCCATATAGATGTAATCCCCTGCTGCCACCAAGCCCTGAGAGGCTCCAGATGGGGGGTGCTGGCAGTGGATGACAGTGCTGAGCAGAGCAGGATGCTCAGGACAGCCCTGCTCCTTCTTGGTCTGATTACGGGGAGGCAGAATGTGGACATGTAAAGCCTGCTCCTACCCAGACCCAAAGCCCAGATAGCTTCCACTGTGCCTTGAACCATGGATCACTGAGCCCACCATTTCATTGATTGATGATAAGAGTTACCTCAATCTCCCGGATTCTTTTTAATCTTGGAGAAGATGGAGAAAAAGCCATCTGTGCTTTTTGGATTGATCTTCTTGCTTCTGCTTCTAGTTTTGTTTCTGGACGTGGATGGTCATGAGCTCCTTTGGACTTTAGAAAGGAATTATGATATGTTAAAGTTAGAAAAAAACCTTGTTATTAACCTTAAGGGACCAGAATTTGCAGCACAGGCCAAAACCACACATATGGCCTGATTTAATGCTTTGTATTTAATAAGGCTTATTTAATGTGAGCTCAAGTAACAAACATATCTCAGATGAAGTGTGACGGGGTAGAAATTCTCTGAAATCATGAAACCAGTGCACCACATTTATGTGCAGAAGAGCCTCCCTACACTAGAGTCCCAGTTGAAGCAACAAGGTCTTCTGCAGCCTGGCTACAGTGTCCCTGCAGTCATTTCCATTCTTCTCACACTTTAGACATGTGTATCAGAACATTAATTTCCATTAGCTTCCACAGAGAATTAATTTTAACCTGCATATAAGTGAAAGACTGGAAAATAGGAGACAGGCCAGTGGTTATGGTACTAAACTAGGTCTACAGCTTCCAGAACTACTGCCCATTATTTAAACACTTGCACACACTATTTTCCAGATATAAGTTACATATAATGCACAGCTGGCATTTTCCATAGAAAGTCCCTTGGGTACAACCATTTTCTGCTCTCAGATAGCCTCATGCTTACGCATGGTGCCTTGGCGAAGAGGCTGAGATAACATTTCTGACTTTTTGAAGATTCATTGGTTCCTATGTATCTGAGGCAAACAGCTTCAAAATCAACAGGTTTTCATGGGATCCTAAATGAAAAATATAATATGCTGTAAAATCATAGTAACGTAGGCTAATTTAGGTTGGAAGGGACCTCTGGATGTCTAGCTCAACCTCCTGCTCAGGCAAGACTAACTTCAGAGTTAGATCAGGTTGCATAGGACCTTGCCCACTCATTGTGAAAATTTTTCTCCTTACAGTCATTTGACCTTTTCATATTCAATGACCCTTATTTATTGGAGCAAAAAGTGTCCTTAAACAATCTTAAAAAAACAGTCTTTAAAATTACCTTGCATAATGTAAGGTAATTTTAAACCAACCTGAAAAAATATGAACTGGCCTTCGTGCCTCCAGAAGTTGGTAACTGGGTAACCACCATGGCCTCGGCAGGAAAGGAGCCGCAGGGGTCCACTGCAGTTTGGACAGCATTTCCCTGGAGCAAAGACGGTGAGAAATATTTTCTGCACAACACTAATCAGATGAATCCCGTGTGATACAACGGTTCACTGGTGGTGGATTGCCACTTCTTGTTTGGGGCCCAGAAACTACACTGAGAAAAACTATGCAAAAAACTTTCAAATGTAAGCATAAAACAAATTATAATTGCCTTTATTCTGTCCCATTATTAAATTATTAAATATAACTGGCAAAAATTATTTCTATTATAGCTTTATTATTTTATCATTTATTATCATCATCAGTTTTAGTTGTTTTTAACTTGGCAGTGTCTGGAATATCATACATGTTCTTGTCCAATTTTTCTGGAGGACATCATTCTGTCCTCACTGAGTGCTTGAGTAATACCTTTCTTTAGCCAAAATGTTCATCAGATCCAGAAATCAGCATGTGCTAGCTCTCCTGAGCAATGAACAGTTGTTTGGAATGGTCTCGTTAAAAATGTGCATGTATTCTTTATTTGCATTGTCTTGCTCCGGTGACATGACTATGAGGCCTATTTTCCAGTCATCATAGTTTATGAGCAGCTTCTTTCCTGCAAGGCTTGCCTCCCAAGTTACTCTTGGGCCCAGGTAATAATGAAGCCAACACTCAGGTCAGCAGGCACAGCACAGCAGGAAGCTGTCTGCAGTGCACAGTTTTCTCAGTAGCCTCACTCATGGGCCTGAGAAGGCTGGGAATCAATCTCTAACCATCAGAAATAGGGATTAAAAAAGAAAAAAAAAAAAAAGAAAGCAAACAACTCCTCCCCAAACAGTAAGAAATGTAAAACGCATTGTTGCAAAATCGACTTGCATTTGAATACAACGAATGGCAGCAGGAAGGTTGGATAATCCAAAGGGTATCCTCTACTTTGATTTCTTTTATGTTGTGTTCACTTCTGAAGTGCCATTTAATAAACAGCCATGTTCATACTCACGCTGTTGTTTCTGCCTAGCTTTATCACATATGGCTGGTCTTAGGTAGATCTTCTTCCCATCCAAAGTCGAGCAGTCGTTGCCACAGACCACCACCCCGAGGCAGGACTTTTTTAAGATGCGAGAGTTGTGGTTGTTGGTGTTTCTCATGGCCCAGCTGCTGTGGTGCCTCTGAGCATTTTTATCCTCTGAGCTATAGATATGTTTTACATAGGAATCTGGCCATTCTTGAAACCAGTCTATCTGTCTTACGTCCTGTGGAGAGACCAAAGCAAGCCATGTTTTAGGCTGGGGAAGAGAAAAGCTTGTGCAAGAACCCAGAAGACCTGGTCCTCTGCTGGGTGTTCTCTAGCCCGGGTGACTCCAGCACCCTGGCCGGTGATGCTGGTTGGCAGGAGGGACCAGTGGAGATAAGGCAGAAAACCCACAGCTCCCTGTGGCTCCCCACAAGCCCCAAAGCATCAGGAAAGCCTGGCCAGGAGGTTCTTCTCACTCACTCATGGGTCCAGCTCTAGTGCAGGACCTCCCAGGAGAGGAAGATAGGGCGCCTGACATAAAATAGCAGATATTTTCCTTGCAGGCAGCAGTCACTGCCTGACTAACTTCTGTTAGCTTTCATGGCAGAGATCCTGCTTTGCCTTTCAGGCTATTCACAGCAGCGTTACACTGAATCATTTAGCTTGATTTGGCTCAACTTACTGGAAAAAGGGCGAATACTGAATCACACTGAGACTATGCCCATGTTTGTAGATCTTTAGTTCTGGGCTTTAGTTCGTTTTGGTCTAAACACCGTGAAAGACTTCCACAGTGATTTTTCTGAAGTCCAAAACAAAGAGACCTGACATCCTCATCAGGGGTTTTTTCACTGCTACGGACTAAGCAAAAAAAACCAACCAGGCCAACACTGTAAGGAACAATAAAAATAAAACTCAATGAAAAAAAAAACCAAACAAAAGACCAAACACCCGTCACCTCAGCGGGTAAATTGCGGTAAGTGCAAAGCATCTAACATACCCGCTGATGGTTTTGAGGGAAAATGTCTTGTAGGGGTACAAAAACTTAGTAGGAATTGCCTTGAAGTTGCTGATCCCAGACACTGAGAGCCATTACAGCAGCAAGAACATCAGCTGAGAGGAGGAAGAGTCCTGCGCTCCCCCAGAGCCGTCGGATAGTGTAGGGAAGGGTGTGGAGGAAGCCTCCGGGCTGAAATGCAGGTGAAGGTGACCTTGGGGCGGAGGGCAGGGAAGGAGGCAGCCTGGGACATGGAGGCTTTGGGCGAAGAGCGGTGGGATAGTAGGGAAGAGCCTGGGATCTGGTAAGAAGACAGGGTTGGGAGGTGAAAGGCAGAGCTGGATGCTGAAGGACTGCAGCAGGAGGAATCTGGCACAAATATGCTGAGGTGAGGGACAGGGAGATGACATTGGCGTGCGGGGTGCTGTGGGCTTTCAGTGGAGAGCACGGTTGAAATTTTTAGATAAGAGGACTAGAAAAGGACCGAGGAAGGGAAAGATCATTATTCTGCTTCTCAGCAAATCTCCGCAAAGCTTTTCCTAGCTGCTCCTGAAAGGAGTGTTGCCTCTGTGTGGAAAGCCAGCCCACCTGCCTGGAGCCCGATCTGCAGCTAGGCTGAGCAGCCAGAGTTGCAAGGCAGTCATGGGTGCTGTGCCCACTCCTCATAAAACACTACCCAGGGCAAAAAGCAGGTCCTGGACATCTCTAATTGAGCACCCACAGCAGGAGATAATAATTTTTCTCTCTTTCTTTGCACCTCATCCACCAGTAGACTACAAAGGCAACGCATCTGCAGGATTGCTATTTTTCATGTATCAGCAGGTCTTTCAATAATACGATTAAGGAAAAATACATGGAAACTTCAGAATTTGCTTAATATTTTCTAGCTTTTCAGTAAAACACTGTCCCATACCTCGAGGTGCAAAGAGAATAAAGGCAATGAGGCATAGATGACTGAGAAAGTGTGAGATCAGCGGTGAAATGGTGACGACTGGTCAGAACTGGATAAATTTCTAAGACATAGACACATACCTGGGGAAGTTTGATGTCATTGATATCCCAACTTGTCATTTCTCCATGTCGGGAAGCAGAGTTGTCCTGCTCCATCACAACATCATCTGCACCTTTCAGCATTTTTTAATGCCCTCCCAAAGTTAGCGAGAAAGAAGTTTCTCCTGGCTGCTTTTGAAGTTGACTGTCAGTACTCTCAAGCAGTTTACAACCAGGAAGCTGTTTCCTGAAGCTAAATGATAGAGAGGCTGCTCATTAAAGATAAAAATCAGTGTTCTTCTGCCAGAAAAACTTGTTCCATTAAAAGTTTTGCAAGCCAGCAATGCAGTGGAAAATATAGCTTAAAGATAGCCTGTGATGTTAGAGAGGCATCGTTAACAGCAAGCAAATCGTGCCTTTGTCATCTGTTTTGTTTTGCTCGGTCTCCTCTCATACCAAGTTTATAGTCACGTAACTCTGCTCACAGGCTCTTTGTACATCTGATCTGACTCTGGCTCAATATTTCCAGAGCCAAACTGAATGAGCAACTCAGCAGCTGCTAAGGGGCCTTTGAATCGCTGCTTACCCAGTAGATATTTCACATGCTGCACATGACGAAGGCGAGCAACAAGAGGGGACTGCTACATCATTTCAGATGAAATGGTGCTCAACCATTTCAAATATCGTTGGCATCTCTGAGAGCTTACCAGTTGCATGAGAGAAGTGTAGAAAAAGATGTTGGGCTACTTGCATTTTCCTATCTCAACAGCAGACTGAAATAAAAAAACCCACCAAGGTATGTTTGCTAAAACCAACAGGTTTTGCCTGAAATCTTGTAAAGCAGGTGGTTGCCCTACTCCAAATTTCAGTACCAGCCAAGCTTAATACCATATCCTCAGGGATCCCAGGCATGAAAAAGTTTTGGGGTTTGTTTCCTCCAGCAAGGAGAGAAAAGGCAATTCAGAAAATGGACAGGCCAGTTTTCTCTTTCTGGGAAGTGGAAGAGCTTCAATGGTTTTAGGAAAGTCACTGTAATTTATGCCAGTTAAGGATTTGTTAAAGACTACTGAGTAGTGGGAGAAGTAAAATGTACTCGATGAGATTCTATTTCATAGACTTCATTAAGCATAATTGATTTTATTGTTATTTTTGGCCCTGCATATGCACAGCCCTTGGAAAGTGACTTAGCCTTCATGTCCTTAGTTTACCCATTTATAAAATACCTGTGATCTTAATTTCTCATGTTATATTATCATCTCTAAAGCAAGAGTTTGTGGATATTTGCAGAGCACTTGAGACGTTTGGCTGTATGGTGCTCTGGCAGTGTAGTCAGAGCCCCACTGCCCCACTCTGTGGCTCAGGCCTGGGGGGGGGGGGAAGGAGAAAGAAGGCTACGGCAGAGCATCCCCCGTGGAAAAAGACCCCACAGAAGGATGCCTGGTAGTCAGCACCAGTGGGCTCAGGAATTTGAACAGATGCTGGTTCTTAGAGGGCAACTAACCCATCACAGGTTCAAATACCATACTAGACCAGAGAAGAAGGGAACGTCACTGCTCAGAAATACAAGCAGCTGTAAGAAACATCAGGTCTTCATATATATTCATATTGCACTACCCTGAAGGTGAAGGTAGTAAAGGCAGGACAAACAAAATATGAGCTGCGTTGGAAAACTAAGTAGAATTTACTAAACACATGACCTTTGTGTGCTCTAAAACATGAAGTGTTTTGTTATATAATTCAAAATTATAGTCTCATTGCTTTTAAAATTACTTTTCAAAATGACATGGCTTAGAAATTGATTTTTAATTTCCTTCTTCTTACAGAAAATGGAATATTTCTTCTTTTATGTTACACCGATAGAGATAAACCAATAATTAAATATTACCTTAAAGTTTAATGAAAGACACAGACCATTTCATGATAATACACACAAAAAAATGAAGTTACAGAGAATCATACATATTTAGCTACTTGCAGGCACAGGCTGCAATAGTAGCAAAAACTTTGAGTGATAATTACAAGATGATGTGGCATATTAAATTTCTGATTGTTGTTTGTATAGCTTTAATTATTACTAAAGAGTAGCAGCTTTATGAATTGTAAGTTCTGAAATATTTTTTCTTTTTTTCTCTCCTCTCCTCCCCTCCCCTCCCCTCCCCTCCCCTCCCCTCCCCTCCCCTCTCCCTTCCCTTCCCTTCCTTTCCCTTCCCTTCCCTTCCCTTCCCTTCCCCAGAACAAACTGTTCTGCTCCCCTTAGAAAAAAAAGTGAAAATTTAGATGTCAACACTGAATTATTTTGATTTGGAAAAATACATGTAAGAAAAAATGGGTATTCTTTTATTAAGAAGGGACGATGTAAGTAGCACCTCTGTTTGGCACTGGAATGTGGTGTGATTCATTGTGCTCGAAAAACACTGGAAGTAATGTAGTTCTTCTCCTGCCTTTTGGTTTATTTTTGTTTTCTTATTCCTTGTAAATGCTCATCGATACAGAAGGTAAACAGCAGGGTGTATCAAGGTTCTGGTTTTGGTCCAATGTTTAATGTATCTGTTGATGATCTGGAAGTGAAGAAAACAGAAAGGGAGAAAAAAATGCACAGGTTATGAAAATGTATCTGAATTAATCCTTTAGAAGAATTTACTTATATTTCACCCTGACAAAATAATTCGTGTTTAGAAGGGTAATATTTGAAGTATTTCTTTATCTTACAGAACTGCTCTCAATCAACTCATGGAAGTGACTGAGGGATCCATATGGGCAGTTCTACAAACACAAGGTGTCAGACAAAAACCGACCAGGCTGTTGGAATAGAAAAACACTGTAGTGAAGAGCCATACAATAAACTGTGGTATTGCCAATTCACAGACCATCATTGATTTTTCACTTACGATACTGTGCAAAAAGACCAGTCCTTCCCAGAAAGAGAAAAGGCTCAGGGCATAGGAAATCCATAAAAGCTGGGATTGTTCACTCTAGAAAAAAGACATATAAGCAAAGGCACTATAAAAATGACCTAAAATAGAGAAGCGTGTAGAGGAAGCAGGGGATGCTTCTCATTTAACTGCCTGAGAGCCCAGGGGCACAGAGTGAAAACAACTGGCAAATTCAAAAGTGAGGCAAAGAAATGCATTTTTCTTTCACTATATAATTAGTATCAGTTTGTCTAATGAAAGCTATTTCCTCTCCCTACAAGCCTTGCCCCACTTGTTTCTTTAGACTCTTGTGCTACAGCATTATTACTAGTATTGCTGTAGTATGTCATGAAGATTGATCACTAGGCAAGACTGAGAAAGAGATCAAAAACATAGGAAAGAAATAATATTTGAAGATCTGCTATTTAATACTTACAGCTGTGTAACATCTGAAATATAGTACATTTAGAAAGAGATACTAAGCCTCATATTTTATGACTTATGGAAATTTTTAACTAGCAAGGATTGGAAAGGTTTATTCTGTTTTCCTTAGAAGTACTTGGTGCTGACCACTTAGGAAAAGTATTATGAATATTTTAAGAGGATTATGGATATTACCAATTTACATGAGCCTACAGGTTAAATTAATTCAATATAATCTGCAAGCTCTGATTTGGAAGGACAGCCTCGCAGACCATAACCGCAGACAGATGTCAGTTCTTCAGCAGTCATCTACTACAAGAGATCAAGGACTGGAAAAGGCCCTGGAGCCCTAAAAAGCTTCTTGCTTTCAGGCTCAGAGGGCTGTGCAACCCTGCAGAGCGGCACCTGGGGAAAGCAGCCGTCGCTGCAGAGGTTGCCCACCACTGTCTTTGCCTGCCAGGCTCTGCTGAAGGACGGTAGCTGGCGGCAGGAACGCGTGGGTGTAGGTAGTCACCCCACCAGGTTGGGGTGATCACACAGCGGTCACCCCATCAGGCTCCTTTCTTGTCTTGTTTTACCCCCACGCGAAGAAGGTGCTTTTGTCAGTGCTCCCGTCAGTCTTACTTTTTCTCTCTTTGGTGTCACCTCTCAGCAGCGACAACCTTGAACTGATCTCAGGTGCGGTCGGTGGCCCTTTGCATCGGCTGAGTTACCCGTCCTGCCGGCAGCATGTGTTTCACCGTCTTCCGTGGCTGCCCTTGTGCGTTGCCTTCAAGCGCCTGATTGCCCCAGACACCGAAAGGTTCTCCCTGCTGATGGGAGCTCTCCTGCCTCTCCTCCACTGCCGGCATTGGCCTTTGCATGCCTCTTGTCCTTCTTCGGTCCCCTTTTATTACTGCAGAGTTTCATGGCGCTGCACCACAGGAACCAAGGAACACGCATGTTTGGATGACAGCTCTGTTACACCAAGGTGCTACTGGTACTCCTTGTGGAATATTTCTCTGGATTGGCCCGACAAGTTTTTTTATCAGATACATTCTATAGACTTAAAAAATAACAATTTTATCTTCCAGTTCAGCCTTGCTATTTGATCAACTGGGGCAGCAGGATGAAGTAATATGATTGGACAAGGCGCTTCAGGACATGGTTTAGTGGGCATGCTTGGTGGTTGGACTTGATGATCTTGAAGGTCTTTTCCAACCTAAATGATCCTATGATTCTATTCTATGATTAAACTCCCAGATGCAGAGCATAAACTCACTACAAATAGACATGTCATTTGTAATGAGAAGACTGTTTCAGCTGGTGCAAAAGCGCACTGGGGATGCTGCTCATTTTCTGGCGACAAGCATTTGTTCCCAGATGGCCCTGACATATCCTCAAGTTGGCTGCCTTTATATTCAACGTCACTTGAAAAGCTTATGCTATCTTCACTGCCCAGTATCCAAAAGTGAAAGCTTCTCCCCTGTGGTCCAGCTCTTTGAAAAAAAGATGGATGCATTTTGAGATGGAAATATTTTTAGATCCTTGGTTGGTTTTTTTGTCCTTTGTTTCTCTTTAATACTTCTCTTGAAACTGGTCTTGTTAATGCCCTCGATATTAGAACCAGCTGATGATCTTATATTTTTGTTCAGTTACCATATTTCTGAATTCTGGACCGCTCTGGATAAGAAGTCAGTTGTTGGTAGTGTAGTTCTAGGTTTGCTGCTTCACTCACATTCATTGAACACTTAATTTTTTTTTTAATTTAAAAGTTTGATTTCCTACCCTTGTCCAGACATCCTCTTTCTAGAAGTGCTGCCTGAAATGAGATATTCTGCAAGGTTCTCTGATGGTCACATCATATAAGACAGACACGTCTACATCATAGATTATAAACCAGGCAGATTAGCCTGGAATTCACCTCAGAGCTCAAACATTGATGAATGTCTTGGACTCTTTTTTTGTCGGACTACAAATATGTAGTTTGCATTCCTTTTGCCCTCATGGGGTTAGGTCACTGCTCAGTACAGACTCTCAGGGTGGCTGTGTCAGTCCGCTCGGGAGGTCCCATGTACTGTCTGACTGTATCGCACAGAACAGAGGTGCACACGCAGACAGACCATCGTAGCACCTTACTTGGGGGCTATTAAAATCCTGCTGATGGGATGGTAATTTCTTCAACTGCTCTAACTCAACAGCTTGCAATCATCCCAGTTTTTCCTCTGTGCCAATTGAATGATACTTCAGTCAGCTGCAATATTTTCATTTTTCATTTCCTATTTACTTTCCTGGCTGTTTCCAGCAGACAGATGCAGTTGTGGGCATGTTTTGCCAGAGGCTCTGCCACATGAGCTTCATGTCCACATGCTCGTATCACATATAGTAAATATCTCTGCCAGGCTACTCAGTCCTTCTTCTTGAGGAGACTGATACTCATCCACTTGTGGATTAGCTCCCAAGCAGTGTTCTCAGTTGACAGCCTGGTTGTTGTATGACTTACTATTGAACAGAATAGTATGAATAATCTATTAAGACTTTTTTTTTTTTTCCCCCAGGGCAGTGTTTTAGCATCAAATGCTAAGAATATATCTTCTTCTGCCATGTGAAGAACATAGCTCCCACTGAAAGGTTTGGGGCCTGGGCTCTTTTTAATCATCTTTTCGGGTTGCTTGCGTGTATGCAAATAGATGTTTCACTTTATTTCTTGCTAGCTCTTTATTAAAGCTGTGAGCTCTAATGCTTTGGCAGTGAAGTTGAGCTTTCTATTCAGTTTATTGATCTCTTTAATTTTTTCTCTTAACATATCAGACACTCTGCAAAGTATGTGATGTTCTAGATATCCTATTTACTTCCTGGGGTAAAATTCATGGTAGCTATTCCACAGACACAAAACCATCATGGTAATATCATAACAGCATTAATATTGGAATGCTGTGGTGGGCTCAGGTCTGGATAAAATTTTGGTTTAACTTGTGCATCTTGCTGACTGTATAAACTATCTTTCCTGTTTTTTTTTCACTAAGATCATAAATTCACATGCTTTAGCTGAAATCACCAGCTCTATGGACTACCTAAAATTTTAGTTGGAATGCTTTTTGTGGGTCTTATGCTTAAAAAGTACAATATCTTAGTGTCAGTATTATAATGTAATATAAAAATAACTTTAGTTTATGGCCATTCCACTTCCTTATTTTGCAAGTTTTCAAAGCCTAGTGCATTCACTCATGTCATCTCTTGATCTGACATTCAATTTCTCATCTTGCCTTTGCATCTGGTGCAAATACATTTCATTTTGTTGTTCTGCCTGTCATGAACATCACATGCATGCAAAAATCTCATCTCATGGATTGACACTTGCTTATTGAACGTGGTGCTTTTCTCTTCCTTGCAATTCTGTAATTTTCCCTTTTGTGATTTAAAGAATGTCTAATTGCTAAATGAGTTGTCTTTCATGTCCGTCTGCTTCAGAACAGGAATTTGGTATGTTGCTATGATTATTGTTTTCCTTGTTCCCTCTCCATTGTCGCAATATGCATTCTCATTTTTGTGTTGTAGGAACTGATTCATTTCTGGTATCTCTGACAGCACTCTCTGCTTTTCTCCAGGGTCAGGTGGAGTATCATATCTACTGAATCCATCCTCATCTGGAGGTAATCCCAAAATAAATTCCTATCAGTTAATCATGCCCTAACTTCAGCAGAGCCACTGTTTCTGGTATAAACAGCTGCTGAGGTGACCCTATATGCACACTGTGTTCCCACTTCTACAGACTACGTCCCCTCACAGATTCAAGTGTTCAGGTAGAATTATAAAGCTTTAACTAATTCGGTCTGCTATACATTCATGAATGAGAGAAGCTTTTCCATAGCCTGGGCAACTGAAAGGAGCACCTTGTGGGAGAAACTGAGTTTCATTGCTGTCGCTTGCTTTGCAACAGGGCATAGCTTGCTTTAGTCATGAGAAAGCATAGCTACTCTTCCAGTTCGGCTGGGCTCAGTATCCAAGGGATTGGTGGAAATTATAACAGTGACACAGGTGCAGGTCTTTTTCAGTTTTGGGAATGCCAGATTACACTTGATTATCTATTTGATTCCAGGTCCTATCTCTGTTGCTCTTAGGAGAGAGGAATCCCAGCTATAAGCATAGGCTTGGCGGTCTGGTATAGCCTCCAGAGATAGTTTCTGTCACTCCTTGGAGCCTCTGTGGTCTTGCATTCCGCCCGCCCCCCGCTCTGGGTCACTCCGTGAACTCAGGGAGTCTTGCTAGGCCTTAGCATAAGTGTAATGAGTTGGGCAGTTAAGCGTCCCTTGACCATCCCAGGAACTCTTGCATGGCTAAGGCAGGGAGCTGCATTGACTGTACCAAGGACTCCTGTTGCCTGGCAGAAGCTGGGGATGGGAGTAGGAATAGTCATTTCCTGACAACCTTGGGACATCTCTCAGTCCTCTCCTGACAGCCTTGGAGCATCCCGTATCTGACTCTTAAGTCATTCTCTGACAGCCTTGGAGTCTTCCTTATCTGAATTGTAACTCATGTGAAATGGTAGCAGTGCTACTGGAATCCTAGTAATTTGCTGACGACTGAACCCAATCATCTCACGAATCTATAAACAGCAGTATTAAGTGAGACCCTTTGAGCTCTCCTGGACCGCAGCAGACTGCAACCAGTATATCCCTCTGAGTGGGACGCCTCTCAGAGTCTGCGAACTCCAGAGTTCGCAAAAATCAGAGTTCCATCACTGAAAGCCAGTGACAGGACCTGGGCTGACACTTTTCGCTCCTTGAGGCTCAACCCTTCACCCATTGAGAAAAATGCTGAAGCATTTGACTTGAATATTTTCACTGAACTCGAGGGGAATTTTTAACAGGTATACCTCTTTGCTTATATGTATATCACTTAGTGTCTGTGTGCATGCATATGTGAACGAACCTGAATACCCTATAGCAAGTATATTACAAATATTGCTTTTAAAATCTTTGCCTAAGTCACTCTTGTGATTATAGTAAATTCTATTCAACTGTGTATAAATCTCAGGCTGCTATTATCCTCGTAATCCTTTTAGACATAAACCGTTGACCAATCCAGCCGCACCTAAGCTCTGACAGGAGTTTAGAAAGCAAGGGGGGCTTCTCTGAACCTTGTAACTCAACGGGAGGGTCTTCCTTACCCTTTTGTATCCCTTCCATTAGAGATAAACAGTTGACCAAGTCTGGGACTAGGAGTGGATCCAGCCACACCTAAGCTCCATCAGGAGTTTGGAAAGCAAGGGGGTCTTCTCTGAACGTCTTGACTCAACAGGAGGGTCTCCCTTACCTTTTTATATTCCCGATCTCTGTGCAAATCATGAGAAATCAATTCTAACTCGATTTTCCTTTGTATGTTTCTCTCTTACCTTTTTGCGTTTTCGGCCTCTGTATAAATAATTTTAGTTTGATTCTAACTTAATTTTCCTTTGTATGTTTCATCCATGTATTAAGTAACAGAGTGAACCTTGCCATCGGATTCTGTGAAGTTGCGCTTTTATAAATTCCTATTAAATAACTTTTGCCAATACCTTTGATGGTGATTCTTTAAGTGGTGCAAACCACTCCATTTTGTGATAATCCCTCAGCTCCTTCCATGCCGTTGGCCTCATCTAAGCCAGCCCACAAAAAGCTGCTCCATTATCCTCTACTGAAACATTTTCTCCTCAGCTTTCACAGCAGTCCCCAGCATGTCTTTCTGTAGGTCCCCAGCAAAACTCGGTGAAGGCCAGCTGCACTTCTGCCTTATGGGAACTGGAAACAAGCCAAACCCCGACAGATATGTCCAGCTGCATGGGCAGTCACTGCTTGTAACGATGAGGTGGTAATTATTGCCTCTTTTTTTGTCAAAATTATGACCGACGTGCTCTTCTCTCATTGGCTGTCCATCTATCAATCACATTAGTGAATTTCTAAGCTTCTCTCTTTCTCAAGACTGACTTGAAAAAATCTACCTTCTTATGAGTTTTCCCTGTCCTTGCTGTCGTATCTCACATAGGAGCAGGGTGCACAACTGAGTTTCTCAGGCTTCTGAGCCGGTGTCTGATGGCTGCAGTATCCCCATGGGCAGGAGGACACCCATAGGTTCACTTTCCTCTACAAAAGGCCTGTGCACCCTCCCTCTATTTTCTCCTGGCCCTTCCTGGTCCTAGCTGTGGTAACCACTTTGCAGACCTTGTTTCACTGCCAACATGGATTCGTATTGGGACACCTGTAACTCGGATAAAATAATCCAGTGGCACAAGACAACACCTTGTTCTCTAAAAATCCAATGGACTCTACTGCAGCTAAAGTCCTCACATGCTAACAGATGAATTTCCCAAAAGTGGTGACAGCAGCATTGCTCCCCATGTCACGTCCCTTGCCCTGCTTTCTTTCTCCACTCACACTCACCTATCCCCCAGCTAACTGGAGAGTGCACAATACAGTGTCTACAATACCTACAGCTTTTCCAGATTGTTTTTCCTTATAGAATAATAGGCAGCAAAACTAGTAGCCCAGCATGCCTGGTTTGTTCTTTAGCTCTCAGGCTGACCCCTCTATTTTGCCTTGATTGAGTCATGTTTGCAGAATGATTGAATACCTTGTCAAGCACTCATGCAACCTGAACCCCAAGTTCACTGAAAGCTGGGTATGTCTCTATAAAGCAATGCAGTTGGTTAGGTACTGGAAGCTGTACACCTGGATTACCAGGTTGCTCTGCCAAGCTTACTTAGCTCTGCTGGCTGTACTTTTTCTGTCTTGCACTACATCATGACATGGAGAATTTCTTTCTGCCTTTCTGCTCAGTTCAATGGATGTCAGACCAGCCTTGCTATAGAAGTCCGTCCACGAGTGGCATGGTATTGCAGGTTGTTCTGAGTCTGCTCCGAACAAACCACTGCCCTTTCAGAAGATGGACCCTGCGTTTGAAACCAAATACAGTACACTCTTCAGCATATCTAATAACATGGTGCAGCAATTTTCTGGTAATCTGATGACACTCCAGTGATTGCCTACCTCTCTGCTGTCACGCTGCAGCACGAACTGCAGTGGGAGCTCAGTAAGTATCACTGGGTTGCCTTACACCTTGTGCTCCTATCAGCCCAGAAGGACAAGCCTGTCTTTTTGTTCTCTCTGCATTTCACTTGTCCATTTGTCCTTCACAAAGACGAATCCCAACAGCTTTTTCTGCACAGGCTGTTACTGAACGAAAGCCTCCAGACCTGTAGCTGTGACAGCAGCGAGGGAGGGCACCGTGCAGCACAGTCCTGGCCCCACACATCCAGGGACCTTGCTGTTGGCATTGACACGGAAAAGCAGAGCATTGACTGTCCTGAAACCTCAGACCATGACACCAGTTCCCCTCTGTGGGGCCACCAGGAGCAGGGACAATGAATGAGGAGCGGCAGCAGACAGGGAACCTGTGTGTTCGTTTGGGCAGGAGCCTGCAGGGACACCCACAGCCTGCGGACGGCAGGAACTCCAGCTGACTGCGTGGTGTTATTTAGACATCTTAACCTTACGGAAACTGTACCTGTAGTCCTGTACAGCTCGCTCCAAAGCACTGAGACCAAAATAATTTTACTGCCGGTTTCTCAATTACCTTTCTTCTAGCTGCATTTTATCTAGTTGCTTCTTTGGAGATAGTCTAATTTTGTGGCAAAAATGCCTTTTTTATTGTTGCTGATACACCAGTGAAAATTGCTTTTAGCACCACCACCCCTTCCTGAATAACTTCAAGGCTGCTAAGCAGAAGTTCCTGCAAAATGAGAAAGACAGAGAAAGTCAGGATGTTCTTGTCTATTCCTTCCACAGTATGTGCATGACTCCAGTTCACCTTGGCAAAGGCAGCAAATTCATCTGGAAAGCTCCATATGAGGAATTACATCTTCAGGAGGGCTGCTAAAATAGTGGTGTCCTAGCGCTTCTAGCTCGCAGCAATTTTCATACCTTCTTTGAAAGCATGCTGCCTGCACCCTGGTCAGACACAAATTCCCACTACCCGCTTCTCACCACAGGAGCCCTCTCTCCTTTCCACATGGACTGGCCATCACTAAGTCCTATGGCTTTGCAAGTGATGAATCCGTTCTTAGCTGCTGTTCACCCACTTCATTCTGCTGATCCTCCTTCTCCTCATTTAAAATGTAAAATCCTTTAAATATCTAAGTTTTAAATAGGTATAAGCAAGAAATGCTCTTATAAATTACCTTGCATATAAAGATGACATCTAATCTTGCTGTTACTGTGCATATTTGGAGCACCCAAGATTTCTAATATGTATTGTCCCTTAAGGCAGTCAAATCACTGAAATGAATCCCTAGAAGTTTTTGTACAGAAAAAGAGAAAAGCAACATCAAGAAAAGGGGCAATACTGTCTACTGGCATGAAGACCTACTCCTGCAGCTTTTCAGAGGGGCACGTGGAAAGTGATGATTGGGATTGGGTTATCAGGCCTTTAATGAGTAACGACCCCAAAGGTGGAGACTGCTGCTGTCAGGCAACAGCTGAGCTCACCAGGGCTTTTTTTTTAAGCCATAAAACTCACGTACTTGTATATAAAGGACTTGTGCAAAGGGACTTTTCAGCCGTGACTATAGCAACCACTACAAAATCTATTAGTCACATAACAGTGAAAAAAAAAAAAGCAGAAACATTAAACTACTTGGAATGCAAAGTTTAAGTGGTTACTCATTCAGGGAAAGCTGTCTCTCACATTCAGCAAATTCTTCAAAAGGAAAAAAATATTGAATCAGTCATTCAGAACAAACATCTTCTCAGGAAAAATAATCAAAACAATGGCTGGATTTGGGATAAACATCTACAGTTAAGATCGTACCCACCATGTTATGCAGCATGGAGGGAAAACAGAGGACATGATGGGAAAGGGCTTTGTGCAGGTGCAGGATGCACAATATGCCACTACACATTGCTCTGGTCCATGTTCTGTCACTGTCTTTGACAACCTATGGAGAAAGTTTACAAGGTAAAATGACTTCCAACCACCTTCAAACCCTTCCTTGGCTAAACAGGCCCGGTAAATACCTCCGGTTAAAATGCTGTGGCGCAGTCAGCTGCCAGCTTCAGTTCTCCTGCTTCCCTTTCTTCCTTGATACCAGCTCTTTGTTAGTATGCAATAGTCTACAGGCAAGAGAAGACCTGGCCTGACTTTCAGGATCTTGAGAAATCAGCAGTATCCACAGAGATGGCACGGAGGGCCCCGCAGTGCTGCAGGTGCTCCAGCATGACTTCAGGAATCGCCATGTCACCTGAGCTGTGCAACGTGCAAATTCCCATTTCACTCGGGTGGGAACTGGAATTCCAATTTCCAAGTACAAGTTTGAAAGGGACATTTATAAGGTGCTCAAGCTGTTCTGGGGGCAGACATTATCTGCTTGTTCTGGGTAGTACTAGCTCCCGTTTCCGTGCCTTCAAATTTAGCGCAGCTACATGAAATTTAAGAAATGTTCCAGAATTGTAAAAGCTGGGAGTAACAAAATTTGACAGTCACCTAAACCCACTGCTTGGCTGAATTGCTTCTTTCTGCCCCAAGCTGTATGCAGTTTGTGCCCAAATGCCCAAAGTTTTCCCAGTTTTGTCTTAGGGTTGATTTTTTTAGGGGGAAGTGCTCTGTCATGATCTTAATAAATAAGAAATGGACACCTATGTTATGAAAGATCTCAAAAATTACATTGGAAAGTAAACACTACGCAGCTAAAATATGCTTTATACTTTTCAGTGGTAACTGAGTTCCAACCCTAAAATGATTTGAAAATCTCAAGAACAACTTGCCAACTATTTTCAGAGAGCTGAAATGAGCTGTGCGTGCTGAGATCATTAACAAGACCAAGAAAAGATGTACTCAGTGCAGTTTCCCATCTATTAGATTACTCTGCCTCTCTAGCAGTCTCCAGAGAGCGCCTCTGGCTGCTTCTTAAGGTCACTGAATCATTTCACTACAATAAATGAACTCGCTAGCTGGAAATGTTGGAGAGACTCCCCGTGCCTTGGTGTTGAGTCACTTTAATCCCTGCGCTCATGGGTGAGAATGCACCGCACCCAGCCTGCCCACTGCCCCGTCTGTGTTGTTTTCTTTGTCGTCCTTCATGTTCTTTTACTTTCCTAACAGCATTAAACCAATAGAGATTTGTGGTGTTTACAGTCTGTGGACAGAATGAGAATAGAGATTGAAAAAAAAAAAAAAGGCAAAACCCCACCAAGCATGATTCAGCCTCCCTGCTCGTGGGAGTCTTTGGCTTTGCCACTTGTAGGCAATTAGAGGAAGGAGTCAGCGATGTTCCCGCAGGGCCCTGACAGAGCAGGAGGACAAAGTGTCCTGGGGCAGGAACAAAGCTGCCTTCCGCACCGCTTGAAGCTTGGAGACAGCAAGCATTGACAGTCAGGACCTTGAAAGGCGTGCCTGTTTAACAGTAGGTGACACGCATGGTTTGGCACACCATGAAATCAGTAACAGAAGGAATAGTAGGTCCCATCAGCCACGACTCTGGCACCGAGGGCGGCGGCATCTCCAAGCTGTGATCCAGCAGAGCGTGGATGAAGCAAACCAATGTATCCTTGACAAATGCCCTTATTTCCCTTGAGAGGAGATAACAGGCTGTTCCCTTGGTGAAACAAATTCCAAAAACATCACCTGCAAGAGCTCAGTAGTAGTTTGTCTCCTTATCCCCAAGTGTGCAAGACATTTCTCTTCCAGCTTTGTTTTCTATTTCATCTTTCCTTTAAAGCTCAGTTCCCTATGTGACCGAATCCTTGCAGAAGACAGGTACAAGGAAGCAGCCCACTGTTACTAATAGGGTAGTTCAGTAGCACTGGTTACAAACCAGGCCATTGTCACTTTTTTTCTTCTCTGCATTGTAGCATAGATGAGCTTGATGTGGTCCTTGGGAGGCAAAGTGGCTTTGAACCGGGAAGTGTTTCCTTGCTTGTAGGAAGCAGAGTGCAGAAAAAAGGATCAAAGGAGCAAACGGACTAAGAACCTGAAACTTTGGTAAAATGTTAAGGTAGCTGAACAGAGACAGGACGAAGAGTAAAGGACTTAGGAAGTGGGGGTGAATTTTTCTAACAATAGATATTAAAAAATATGGAACATATAACGTCTCAAAATGAATATGGTCTGCTTGTCCAGGATGTTGAGTTTTAATTATTTGTTTACTTGTTGTTTAATAAGACAGATTAAAACCAAGTTAATTTAGCAATGCCTGTGCAAGAAATGTGGAAGTCTGAGTGGCGGAGCCTGACATAAACAAACCACTCAAAACAGATGGGTGCAAAGCATGAGCTATGACCATCATATTTTCCTGATAGCATCTTTCCTGAGTTCCAGAGAAAAGGTGAAAGTTATGCTGTGTCCAGTGGGGAAGACCCAGGGTAGAAACCCCCAAAACTACAGAACACCCGCTTAGGCTAGTAAAAATCAAGCTAAGTTTCAGCTATTTTGAAAACTGTGATTTAGCCCTCCTGGACTGTACTCCGCTGAAACATTCAGGAAGAGAAGGACTAGCTCTGGAGAAGAGTTGGTGGTCCTGGAGCAGGACAGCCCACGGAGCATTAACTCCAGTGAAAAGAAAAGCAGGAACCTTTTGGTGCCAGCCTTTGTGTTTCAGTGCTGCTCAGTTGGGGGGGGACAGGACACGAGGACAAGGTTGTGCAATTTGTCCTATTATTGCAAAGCTCTTTTTTAAAAGTTCAGGTTTCAAACTGTTTGCTTTAGGCTGACATTTACATCCATCTCTTAATCACTCTCAGAGTTCATCTACGCAAAGAAGTTCATATGCTACAAACTTGTCACCGGCTTTCCACTGCAGCAGCTCCTGTGCAGGCATCCTTGGCTTGGGCTGAGCCCAAGGTACTTCGCTCCACTTTTTCGGAGGAGTGAAGCTGTCGCAGTTGCTTCCCCCTGTAAACAAGATCTCAAATGTCTGTCTCCTCTTGCTGTCTGCACTGCCACGATCACAGAATAATTTGGGTTAGAGGGGCCCTCTGGAGATCACCCACCTCAAAGCATGGCTAACTTCAAAGGTGCTGCAGGCTGCTCAGGGCCCAGTTGAAATCTGAACATCTCCAAGGATGGAGATCCCACAGCCTCTCTGGGAAGCCCGTGCCAGTCTTTGACCTCTCTCACCACGAAGGACTTTTCCTTATACTTAATACGACTCTCCCTTGCTGCAACTTATGCCTTTGTCCTTTCATTGTACCTCTTGATCTTCTGCTGTGCCCCTCAAAGAAGAGCCCACTCTTCCTCCTCTGTATCACCCTCCAGGCAGCTGAGGACAGCGATGAGGTGTCCCCCCCTTTACTCTGCAGCTCCCTGAATGTCAGCGCTCTCTGGTAGACAGAGGACCTGGAAACACAGATGCTTTGCCAATAGGCATCCTTGAAAAGTGAGGACAATCAGCCGTCTTAAGTACAGACAGACCACTTCAAAATATCTCAAGTTGCCTAAAAGCCCAGTGTAGTCAGGGGAAAAGTGAACGTTAGTGGGCTGGGTATCCAACCTCACTCAATTAGAAGTGAAACATGGGATGCTGCCTTTACTTGTTCAGTTCTTATGCTGCTAAAGGCCCAGGTAGGATTTGATCTGGGATCTTCAGTTTCAAAGGACAAAAGAGTCAAGCCAGAGTGTCCTCTAAGTTTGCATCTCGCAGACCTCTTCATTTCCCCACCAGATGATTACATTATTTTTACAATGTGTTCAATCTCCTTATAACCTGGTTTCTTCACATTATACGATGAGTGATTAACGTATAACCTTTCCCTCAGGAGGAACTCGCATCTCAACAGCCAGCAAAATTATTACAGTTCTGCAACTCAAGCACACTTCTGGTCCAATCATCAAATATATTTGTTATTATTATTTTGAGAGAAAGTTGCTGCACTGGACAGTATTTTTGTGTTGTGTTTCTCCATAGATCACTTCAACAGAAATGGAGACATGCATTTTTTTCCATAGGGAAAACCCCCATGATATTTTCAACAAAATAACTGAAAAATATCAGCTAAAATAAATAGCAAGGAAATGTTGTCAAAGGACCTCACTGGCACCTAGTGTTCAGGTAGTGGACACAGTATTCCCCAGGGGAGGGTTCCCAGGCACTTGCCAGACCACGGCAGGGAGTGCATCTGAAGGGACAGTATTTTGATGCAGGAGCATCACGGGGGGGGAGAAGGAAAACTCGCTCCCAGCCGCCGGCCATCCTCGCTGCCCCGGGGCTGCTCCAGCAAAGCATGGTGCTGAGGATGGGCCCGGGGAGGTCAGTGGGACCAAGGAGAGGAGAAAGACCAGCAACCATTTTCCTTCCTCTCCCATTGCCCCATACTCCACTGTATTTAAATTTTCCCCCAGGATGGGTCTCAGCTCGTGCCGAGCTCCCACTGCCCAGGAGAGAGGTGTTCTCCCCCCCAGCCCACAGTTCGCCAAACTGCTCTGTCTGAAAGGTGTCAAGAAACCTTTGACCACCAAGAGTTGTGGCACTTGTTTCAACATCAGTATTGGGATGCTATTCATGCTACTCTGAATGTCAACCTATAGATATTTTAAATTATTCTACTCAGCAAGAGCCATCAAGACTGGAGACAAGAGTTACAAGATGCAGAAGAGCTTTCAGTAAGCAAACCATTACCAGATAGCCTACTCCAGAAGGTGCTACCAGCAAAGAGCAACATCAGTATACGCAGTTGAAGCCCAACACCAGGTTTCTGTACAGAAGAAGAAGAGAGGCAGCATGATTGCCAGCTGACCTGGTAATCATTTGACCCTGCCTAACACCCCGAGAAGCAAAACCGTGCCTAGAGGGTTGACATAAGGTCAAAGGAAGAAAGGAGTAAAGACAGAGAGCACGTGTCTTAGTGCTGCCTGAAGGAAACCTACCCCTGCACCAAGCCTAAGTGGCAGCTGCTCGGCAGGGATGGTTTTGGGTGTTCATTAAGCATCTACTGCTGAGAGAGACAGTAAATGCAGCTGATCAGAATACTGATCTGGTGTCGTGTTCACATCTATGCAGAATCTCTTTCACCTTGCTGAAAATGAGAGCAATTCAGTTCATACTCTCCAGTTTCTCTTCCTGTCCCTCTTCTCAAAACTGCCACCTGAGCATCCTTCTTTCTTGTCTGCTGGTGCCTCTCTCCTCATTAGCTTTTTCTTCTGGCAGTTTATGTGTCTTCTGCTTCCTCCGAACGTTTTGCACGCAGCCGTGTTCCCCCTATTCTTTCCTAAATAGCCTCCTGCTTTGCTCAACAGAAGGAGCCAGCAGTGTCTTTCCCCAGTGCTCCAGCTGTGATCTCTGGACAACTGCAGGACCTTAATTATCATTAATTCGAATTAACATAACCAAATCCCTCCATCCATCGCTCACCATGCTGTTTTAGAAGCGCACTCTTGCCATACTCCCATAATTCTGTACATTTTCACGTTTGCTCACAGGTGAGTCAGTCTGATCCACACAACTCTGAGGTGTCAGAGCAGGGAGGATGCTTCGTTCTAGAATAGAGAGGAGCTGCTGCCCTAGCACCATCCTTCCTGGTCCTCTTCCAAGGCCAGGCATTTTCGGTTTTGCTCACCCAACTTCATCTAGTATAAAGCATGATAAATACTGAATGCTATTAAATAATTACCAGCTGTTTGTCTCTGCTGGACAGCTGGTGATGTATTATGTTAATAACCATTACAGGTTAAGCTTTAATGTAAAAATACATTTGATTTGAGATTTGGGCTGAGTTTAATGAGTGCGTTCTTTTTTTCTTCCATGCTTAAACGCATTTATACACCTCTACCTATAAAATGCTCTGAAATAGTCCTGGGTATCAGGATACATAGATCTGCATTCTGATCATTTTAATCAAAACAGCTCCTGTTTTTCCCCGAAAGCCAGTGCTCCCAAGGTTATTTGTGTAATCAAGGTCAGATGCATTGTGAAAGCCATTACATAGGATACGCTTGCTTTTAATCTCCTCTTCCTTTACGACCCCTGTTTCCACACTAGGAAATGCTCTTGATTACAAAGTCTTTGCAGCGGTGAAATAAAGGGCAACATGCTATTTTATTTTTGTCTCCGTTATGCAAAATTAATTATACTCTGATCATCCATGCTCCTAGGAACTACTGTGCAGATGTTTCCAATATAGGACAGGAGCTCTGTTTACCTCATACTTACCTTTTTGTCCAGCCCTCCTCTTTTTAAAAGGGGCTAAACATGGTCTTTGAAGAACATACTACCGTGCAACTGCGAGGAAAAAGTCTCTGGCTGTGAAACTTGTATCACAATGTAAATATTCATACGCCATCCTTGCTGGTACTAAATGCTGGCATATTTGTCACTGGTGTCAGGTCCAGCTTTTCATGAAATCCTTCTGGTCCCACTGTGCAGGCAGGCACCAGCCTGTCCCCAGGTGTCACCTCAGAGGTGCTGCCAGGAGAAGGCATCGGTTCATAGCACATCCCCTCGGGTGCACACCCCTCAGCTACCCCCCCGTTAACCTCCTTAAAATCGTCTGCATAACAGACAAAACACCTCTACAGATGCTGCTTAGAGCTGCTCGCTCCACATTTGAGGCCAGAAGGCAAAATTTAACATAGTTGTGTTCGGGGGATTTTTGTTCGTTTGTTTTGGGAGGGTGGGATGGATGGGGTTTGGTTGTGAGAGGGTGGGGGGGTGTAATTGTTTGGTTGGGTTTGGGCCTAGTTTTTACTTCTACTTCATAAAGTAAAATCTCACACTGACTTTCATTTTTTCAAAGTGCTCCGGCCAGCTGGAGCCAGGTAGTTGGCCCCATGCTACTGGAGATTTCTGAAAACCTTGCATCTTGCCCCTTTCTGACCAAATGAGAGTTGGTTGTTAATTATTCTGATTTTCCTGTGTTGCAAAGGAACTTTAGGTAAATATTGCATATTGGAAAAATGACAAACCACGCAGAGCATCCATCACCAAATTGTCTGGTCTGGTTTCAAGAGTTCCCACTCATTTCAAAATCTTCCTGTACAGCTCTGTAACACCAGCAATGGGCAGCAATTCTTCCCATTTACTTCGCATTGAAAGAAGAGTCAGATGTAACGACGACTTCTTAGCTCTTTATTTAAACCTCTGAGGACAGAGGGGTCTTCTTCATGATGATTTGCAAAAATCTGTGCAAAAAAATTTAAAAAGAAAACAAAGCTGATAATAGTTAGCCGATAATAGTTATGCCATCTGTATGCATGGGAGGTATTTCCTGGTCTTTTCTGCAAACTCATCGCTATTCTACTGAGCAAAAGTGCATTTGCATCCAAGATGTCTCAAGTCCCTAATAGCTCAGCACACTGAGAGCTGCTCTCGCTCTCTCTCCCAACCCCAAGCACTGTGGAAAGCAAAGCAAACTGATAAATCAACAGAAGATTTTTCAGAAAGGCAATCTTTCCTAAAGGTACAGAAACACGTTAGGAACTTAGACCTAGAAAGACCCTGAAGCACCGAGATCCTACTGATTTTAAAGGAAGCAAGGTACTTAGGTAACTGCATAGGCTACAGATTTTTTTCTTTTCAAAAACCTCCTATTTCTGCTATGTGAGCTGAGATTCTGATTTCCTGTAACAGTTGGTAAAATTGATTAGTAGCATTTAGTAAACATTTGGCATCTAGTGGCTGACATGGCTGACAGAACAGTTCATGAAGGCATGTTTCCCACTTCGTAGATGGGATGAGACACGATATGTCTAATCAACTACACAAATACCACAATACTTTGCTTCAGTATGCATGGAAGAAATTCCACTTGGTTTCACTTTAAATACTTTTGCCAGGTAATTTATCACCACGTAGCATTATCTTTGGTGCTGGCTAGTCCTAGAGGGAACGCTGTGAAAATCCACTTAGACAAGTCTAAGGCAGTAATAGTGCAGTTGTGCCATAGGGGTTGTGCATTCTCCATTACACCAGCTCAGGAGCAGCAGATGCACAGGTGGAGACAACTCATATAGGATGACATTTTTATGTCAACAGATTCAGTTCCCTTGAAGTTTTACCCGTTCCCAAGTGAAATGCAGCCAGAACGATTTTGCATTTCTTGCTGTCACACAGCCGGACCATCCCTGTTTGAAAAGCCGGAGCTCCAGCTGCCTCTGAAGGATGTGAGGCAATTCCTCTCGTGAGGAAATTTAGGACCTTTCTGCTGACCACAGGCTTCCTCCACACACGGTGCCACTGCGGCACCTTCCCTCAGCAAACAGGATGTTCCTCCACTGCCTTTAAAAACTTTCCAAGAATTATGGGCCAGATTCCTGCAAAAGGTCTTGCTTTAACATGAGTTAGACTTGGAAGAAACAAGGTAAAAGAAAAAAAGCAATTGCTTCACTCCAGGGACCACGTTTTCCCAGACTCCAAGAGCTCCAGCTGTACCACAATGGCCGATTGATTCCCTTTAGGCTGTGCTTTCTGGTACCTCACGGCCTTTGACAGATCTTCCTTACAATGGAGGAAGCTGCCTTCTGCCCAAACGGTTGGATTTGTAAGAAGAAAAAGTGCCCCGGTGGGGTGGGGTGACCTTGGCCAGCTGCCAGCTGCCCACCCAGCTACTCTCCCCCTCCTCAACAGGATTGGGATGGTGGGGGGGCGGGGGGGAAATAAGATGAAAAGCTTGCGGGTTGAGATAAAGACGAGGAGGTCACTCGCCAATAATTGTCACAGGAAAACAGATCTGGGGAAAAAAGAATTTAATTTATTACCACCTAAAATAAAGCTGAATGGTGAGAAACAAAGACAAAAAGTAAACCACCTTCCCCCTACCCCCTTCTTCCAAGGCTCAGCTTCCCTCCTTCATTCCTGACCCCTCTACCTCCTCCCTGCTCCAAGCGGTGGGGGGGGTTGTGGTCAGTCCATAGCAGCTCCTCTCTGCCGCTCCTTCCTCCTCACGCTCCGGTGTGGGTCCTTCCCGTGGGCTGTGGTCCCTCAGGATAAACCTGCTCCAGCACGGGCTCTCCACAAGCTGCAGTTCCTTCAGGGCCACTTGCTCCACCATGTGGTCCTCCACGGGCTGCAGGGTGGATTTCTGCTCCGCTGTGGTCCTCTCCACACGCTCTGGCACCTGGAGCAACTCCTCCTCCTCCTCCTCCTCCTCCTCCCGCCTTGGTGTCTGCAGGGTCATTTCTCACACTTCATCCTTGCTCCTCTCTCTGCTGGGCAGTGTTTTGCCCTATCTTAAATATACTTTCACAGAGGCACCAACAGCTGCTTTTTTTTGCCAGAACACGGAGCGGGACACCAGGGAGTCCCATCCCCTGGTCCTACAAACTGTAAAAGTAGCCAGTGCCCTGTCTTCAAGCAATCCCTCTGACCTTCACGCTGCTCTTACAGGAAAACTGCTCCAGACCCATATTCCACTAACAAAGGCCCGCTTCCAATTTCTAGCCTAAGTTTACTCTTGGCTAGCTTATACTCATTTGTTTTGTGTCAACACAATTAAAATAGCTCGTTTTCCTTCACGCTGTCTACTGGTCATGATATCTGTGTAGGCTGCGATTACATTGCTTCTCAACCTTGGTCTTGCTACACTCCCATTTTGCAAGATTTCTCCATTTCTCTGACCATCCCAGTAACTTCTGTATGGCTGATCTTTTCAAATCAGTTCTCTTAAGAGCTGGTGACCACAGTGGGGGAAAAACATGTATTCATCAAAAGGAAGTCCCACCAGCACCTCAGCCTCACCCTCCTGCACATTCCTCTTGCTACTAAAACCAGATTAATTAGCAAATTAGTCAAAAATAGAAAGATTTTTTCTCCTCTTTTCTCATAGTAGCAGCTCCAAGCTGTTGAACAAATGATTCTCAAATATCTTTTCTTCTCTCCTCTTCAGTCATTTCAACTAAAATACCCACGGAAAGAGCTGAAATTCTGTTACTGGCCCCTAAGGGGGATTTACACTAATCCCATCTCTCTTACTCCAGCCATCAAGGTCATCTGGTTGTTGCTGTAGGATATATAATCTTTCTTGGCACTGACAGTGCTTCCTAATGCTGTCATCTGCAAACATCACTGCAAATATTCCTACTTTTTATACCAAGGTCATTACTAAAAACATTATTAATGGGCTCCGTTCAGGCTGAAAGCATTGAGACAAACCATCTTCTCATCAGTTTGACCCTTGCTTGTCCATAGAACCTGTTGCTGGTCACCACACCCTCTAGTTTAGATAATAATTTCCAAGATGAAAAATAGTACCTATTCCAGATGGATGGAAGATGTATTTCCTTTGTCTACACAGTATTTTTTATTAAACAACAATATGGGTAAGTCAGGTATGATCACTTCCAGAAAAGCTGTTACATTTTCTCCCATTTTCTGTTTGCTACTTTGTACTCGGCCATTCTTCTGAAACCTTTCATCACAATGAAATCAGACTATCAAGCCTACCAGTGACTACTTTTTACATTTTTCCTATAGAAAATATAGTATCTACATTATATATCCTTGAAACACAAGATGCGTAATTCTTTTTCCTCCTTCTCCACATCCCAGCTTTACTGGCTTAAACAAAACACACTTTTTTTTTTTTTACCTGGACGTTTGTTACTCATTTTCTGCCTTTCTGTTTGAGATGATTTTAGCACCTTTGACTTAAAATATAACACCTCTGCTTCAGTCATGGCACTGGAGCCCCTGGGGACTCTAGCTTCCCCTGCTCATCCAAATTTGCTCTACCAAAGTTGAGAAACATACAGATCTTGTTTTGTATATCCATCTATTTAAATTAAATGGATTGAAAGTTGAAAATTGAATTCAGGTTTGCTTTTTAAACCAGTTCTTGCAACATCCTGATGATTACAACAATCACCTTTGTTGGTTCAGTAATTCTTGGCAAGAGGATGACAGTGACAATGTAAGGTTAATCTTCTGTACCAACGTAACTCAGCAACATTTCTCTAACACGAGATCTCTATCCATATTTTAATCACCCCCTGCATTACTTCAAGGGGATTCCCAGCAGTACCCACACTGTTAAAGTGATTTGGCCTCTGATTTTATTTATACTTTTCTTCTGCATCTAGCTTACTTTTACATCTCTTTTTTGAATAATGTGTACCTTTTAACAACATATATTCCAGTCTCATACATTTCTATCAAATTACACCTCAAGACAGCTACCAAATATCAAAGGTAGAATCAACCCCCAGAACAGCTCTCCATCAGGTTTGGGGCTTTGGGGGTTTCTTTGCCCCAGTTTTGGTGGCAGAAGTCCTATCAGAAGCTCCAGCACTTACTTAATACCTGCCTTGCATTAAGTAAAACACACAATCAACCACAAAGATTTCCTGGATGTCCAGAACTGTTCTCTGCTTTTCCACTACCCTCTGCCAACTCAGGAATCCCAGCGCCTGAGTGACCCCAGCCCCAGGGGTGGCTTTGCACATCCATGACACAGCACTCAGGGTCTTCACACCAGGACCGCTATAAGAAAAGCTACATTCTGGGCACTTGAGCTTACCTATCGCATCCACAGCTTAACAAAAGTATTCACCTCCCTCTCCATCACTCAGGCTGTAGGGCCCGAGTACAGGAAGAGACTTGGTCAGCTCATGAGCTCTGCAAGATCTTAACAGTTTGAAGCTTTGAAGGTCATTCACTCTGCAAGTAGGTACTGAAGCGTTTCATTTTCCTCAGCCGACTTTACATGAAACCTCTCCATCCCCTTGGCAGCAATTGGTCTTTTTTCCATCTCTCCGGCCTTTACAACTCGAAAAGTCCTTTCGGAGGACTCTTTTATAATCCCAAGCACCAACCACAGTTCTGTCTATTAGGAAAACCGCAGGTGCTTGGGGAATTGAGACAATCCAAAGGCTGTTCCTTGCCCCAGGCCAGGTAACGCGTTGGAAGCCGACCCAGGTAGGCAGACCCAAGGCTCCTGCCTCGGTCCATCAGTCTGGTTGTCAGTTATGGTAAAGTGATGTCTGATCTAACCCCTACAGCTCTCAGACATTTTTGAGTTGCTGCTGAGACTGTATGAGTACCCAGGAGCCACAATCTTCTACCTGCAGGTGTGAAAGCTACTGATGCTATACCTCTTCCCAAGACCACATCTCCTGCCAGTTTTGGACAAAGTCACTGGATCTACATGGTGCCAAACAACGATAAAGCCACCACATTTTGTCACCGTATGCTACTGACCTTGAAGGCTGGGTTTGGAGCGCAGCAGCCCGGTCTCTGCAGGCTCACTGGGGAAGGCCAGGTTGCTGCTGTGGCTTCTGCCTTCTAGGTACTGCCTGTAGATTTGGCTTATCATCCAAACAACTGCACCTTACTAAGCCCGGCTTAGAAAAACACTCAATTTCAAAGCTGATTTTGAACGTGCAGGAGACAAAACTGTCTCAGCAACCATCTCGGGTATTTGGAGCTCCCTCCCAGAGGAGACCAGCATAGCATGAAGCCACTGAGCCTTTCACACAAAGTGCAAAACCCATTTCCCTCGTCTACATTCCTTATCTTAAGACCCTGCAAGTGAGAAGACGGCTATGTAAGTAGTTCTGTTCTTACTAAGGCCATCACCAGGCTATCTGGGCTTGTTGCAATGCATTGATTAAACACTCAAATTGGAGAGGGCTCAGAAACAATCACTTAACAGCAAGGGGAGCTATAAGGAAATTGCAAAAATGCTCCCGTTCTGGAGAGAGGTATTGGTCCCATTTTATAGACAGGATATCTGAGGCGGAAAGTCCCTCTCGGCCACGTTAAGCTTTGCTGCTGACACTCATCGTCTTGGAGCCATTCGGGCTGCTCTGCATCCAGTGAGTCAGAAATCCCAGCGGGAGGTTTAATCCATCACACGGACAAGTATTTCTACAGCCAGGCAAGGGAACAGCATTTAGTAACAGCTAAAGGTTTATGTAAGGAATTTGTTACCAAATCTCTGGTACGCTAACTTCTCCAAATATCTGCAGCTGTCCTTCCATCACAACGGCTCCTCCTTGGCCTGACACAGGATGGGGCAATGCATTGTACCTGTACAAACCCACCAGAATTCAGGCAGAGATCATCAAAAGTGTTTTAATGATTAAACCATGTCAAACATTAACAATGTAGGTATATTCAGATGAGCCAAGGGTTTATTTCTAGCACATTTAGACAGCCTATTTTGAACATTATAGCTGCTGTACTGAGCTATGTAAAGACTCTGCAAACCAGTACCTAGAAATGAAGACACACGCACAAGCTTTGATAATGTAAACATAACAGACACTGTCTCCTTCAAAACAAGGAATGAAAACCCAAAAGGCTAGTAAGAGAACGTATTAATTCCCTAAGAGATGTGCAAAAATTTTTAAAAAGATTTAATTTAAAAAAAAAAATTAAACATGTTAAAACCGGCATTTATATAAATATCAAAAAACAAATAGTTAAACGTGAGCAACAACCAGCAGAATGTCTTGCACAATTCAATTTTTCAGATCTTAATGAATAAAATATTCATAAGCCAAACTCCACCACAGCAGATACCAGAATATCAGCAATAGATATTGGCTTTGTAACTGACTCCTCATATGTGCAAGGCAAGATTTTACAAGAAGGAGTAACTTTAACACGCACTCAAACCAAATCCTCAGATAACAAGCCAAGACATTACCGGTGATATACACAACTCACATTACAGAAACACACATTTCCAGCACATTTCAGTAACGTTTAAAAAACATCAGGTATGACTTAGACTGTTTAATTTTGCTTGTTTGGGGAAAAAACACGTTTGTGTTAGGCACATTTCAAAAATGAACATATGCTACATGAAGAGAAGTACAAATACCAACTCAAATGCAGACAATTCCATCAGAAAAGCATCTTTCCGTCTTCATTTTTAAATACGCTTTCAGATATGTCACAGACTTAAAACAGTAGCTCCTAATATGTGGATATGGCTATGGTAATAACACTTGAAATTCTGCCAGTTTCCATATTAAAAACCACTCTTCATTTAGCATTTAAGAATTCTCAGAAATAAGAAAAGAAAAAAACAGAGAGAAAAAAAAAGATGGGTCCACCCTGTATATACTCTAAACCTTAGAGACAATATTTAAGTCTTACTGGACTGTGTAAGCGCCAATTAATTTTACATTAGTGACATACTTCAAATAAAAAAATAAGATCTATTAAAAAGGTAAAATAACTTTTCCATCTGGTTTGTGACTGTTTAGTCAGTTAAAGCCAAATACACAAAAGTAAATGCGCCATTTCCAATTTCACTGTATCACGTAAGAGATACATAACATCATGTATCACATACAGAACAGTAAAATGATCAATGGATTCTTCTAAATGACCTTTTAATAAAAAGTCAGTCAACTGAAAAGTTGAAACATACCCTAATTTTTAAACCAGTAATAAGCTTTGGGCCCTGCTTTTTAATTTAAGGCATGTGTGTTTATCTACTGAAACCAGCATCGTACAAATTACCTCTACAATCACATGCATGATCTACAGTAAAAAAAATGGAGGTTTAGATTACAGTGTTCTCAAATTGTGAATCATAATTCAGCACCTATCATATTGACTAGTAAGGCAACAGCAGTGTCGGATACTATGATAATACTCCCTTCCACAGTCTATAGCGGGGTCAGTGACAGCCCAGAATTATTTTTAAACTTTAACCTACTTTTATGTTCTGTATACAGTTTCTAGGGTGTTTGCACTGGTTAAGTCCTACATAAATCACACTATTCTAGGCAGGAATAGTTACAGTAGCCGTTAGTATTAGTGCACAACTCATTGTGCTTACAATCAGATGATTTTGTTGTTGGGGTTATCAAAATGGTTTTTCAGTTTGGTCTTCAATCCTTCCTTTGTTTCCTTTGTTTCACATTGTTCTCAAGGGAAGAAAAGCTGTTTGTGTACCCGTTCACAGTGGCCGTAGAGCCATTCTGATACTCTTTCCTCCTCGAGGATGCCTTCTTGTTGTAAGTCTAGAATATATGGAAAGACACATGGTTTTGATAGATATAAATAACCACTTACTCAAAATAACTCAAGAAATCCAAAAGTAAACTTGCATCCATCACTTTTAAAGACCTCGTGCCAGTGGCAAAGTCTAACAAGCTCTAGCATTTTTTGTATATGAGGCTGTACTATGCCCTTCATTCATCACAGCAAGAGAATTAGTTCACCAGAAAAGAATAAGGCTTGGTAGTATGATGGTAGCATTGGTAGTGTTAAGTTAACAGTAAATTAGAAACCAGGGAAGCAATTTTATGAACAGACCATGGCAGAAGAATATACTCAAAATGACAAGTGAGGAAGGAGGTTTGATTCACTGCAGGTGACTATCTCAAACAAAGCCAGAACAAGAAGTGGGTAAATGAGAACAGTGAGTGAAGTTCAGAGACAGAAATGTCAAAGGAATTTGCACTGGCCAGCATGGGAAGCAAAAACTAACAGGATCAGGGAGGCGCAGGACACCAAAAAAAAAAATTACAGACAGTGAAAAAATATACATGGATTAGTCTTTGACAAAGGGGCTCAGTTGCCTGACAAGAGCGTGTTTCCCAAAATGTGTGTGTGAAAGAAAGTTAAAAGGTTAAAAGTTAAAATATGAGTAAAATCGATGAAGAAAGTCAAGTAATATTTGGATTATACTATCATGTTTAATCAGCACGTTCATATGCAGCAAGTGATATGAACCACAGAACTGATTTTAAGTAGTACTGGAAGATCAGATAGGGAAGCCTGCTATGTTTCCCCCCATGAATCACTCTTACCAGACCTGCAATGCTCAAATCTTTCAAGAGACATTTAAAATAACATAACAGAGTTTGCTTGTTTGGGGGCAGTAGGCTGTGTTGGTTTGATTTCCTGAAGCCGGGTACATCTTTGCACTGAGCCTGATTATGAACTCCTCAGAACATATACCAAGTCTGGATCTGTTCAGACATGAAATGAATTCTGTAGAAACACAACTCAAAATGCTAATTTTCCATACGGAAATACAAACAAATGCCTGTAAAGGTGAGCCAAAACCAGTTTTCTGTATCTTGGGAGTTTGGGAAGTTTCCCTGGATATAAAAGCAGCATTTCCCCTTGTAAGAGCAGTAATGAACAATTCCTTCAGGTGCTTCACAGGTTCACAGGCTGCTGGTTTTTTTCCAGACTGGAAAGCTGTTTCTTACATAAAGCTTTTCCTCTCCCTTACCTGCATTAGTAAAATGCCTTTTTGTGCCACTCCACTTGCTGAAATTACTAATCGTTCTGATTACAGAATGGATACAAAACATAAGAAGATTCGAAACTGGAGAGCAGACCAACAAGTATAGCACTTTAAGAACGTATGCACGTTACTGGAAAATAGCAAAAGGGTATTTCAAGCATATATTTCTGTAAACAGCTTTCCAATGATACAGCTAGCAGAATGCTACAGAGTCAATGAATATTACTTTTACCTGAATATAGAAATTTGTGAAGAGGATAATCAAAGAAATCATATAAGAAATCTGGAAATACAGCCACCCCTGAGGAAATGCACATGGCCAAACAACACCACAGCTGGTCTGGAAGATTGTCAGGACAAACTGAGTCTGGGGAGAGAGAAAAAAGAAAAATGAAGCACATTAATGCAAGAAGAAAAAAAGCCATTAGTGACCAAAATCTCATTAGTTATTTCCAAAACAATTATCAAACACAAAGTATTACATATTTTGTAAGTTTGTCTTCTCTGTCTTACTAACAGTGTAAACCTAAGTTAGCAGACATTCAGGTTGTGGTAGTCTGTTGTTTAAGTGTTTTTATTTGATTAATATTGTTCCATTTTAGAGCATCTTATGTAGAATTGATTTATAAATATACTAAGGAACAAAGACCACCTTCTCCCTAGTGAGAGCTCATTGGGGTTTGACTCTACCATCCTAACAGAGTAGATCTACATCTCACTGCTTCAGTTGCAAAAGATTTGAGGTCACTGGGTCTACACACAGATCCTACGATCCCCTCCCACAGACAGGGACTGCCTGACATATGGCTCCAGGGGAAGAATTTTTGGGGTAAAGGCTGCAGGGAAGCTGGGGAGGCAGGGAGGAGGACCAGGCTTTAATTACTTTCAATTAACTCTTTTGGAAAAACAGAGTTTGGGCTTAAGTGCTGCAGAGGGCCTTAGGCAAAATTCATCCTTACATGAAGGCTACCAGATTAGGGAATGTTTATTTTAAAAGGGAAAGACTGTTGTGTTCTGCTTTGCTATTTTGCTGGCCTAACAGCTATGCATGCAGAGCAGGCTGGGAAGTGAAAGCAGCTATGACAATAGCCAGGGGAGCAACCGAAGCACCAAGACACTTGCACATTGTAGCACTCAACCAGGATGAAGAACAGAGCCTAAATCTGGAAGGAAAAAAAACAACAAAAACCCCAAACCCACAAAGCAACCTCCCCCTATCCCAAACAATGATGCCCACTGCTATAATACTTTGCCATCCTTCAGGAAGGAAGGGTGCTAAAAAAAAAAAAAAAAAAAAAAAAAAAGATTTTGAGAATCAACACACTGAATTGCTGGCAGCAAATGTTATTAATCATCACCAGCAAATGTTAATAAACCTACTGACAGCTCTGAGAGGGTGCTAAGGGGGGCAGGTGGGGGAAAGATGATAAAAAAGTCTATCTCTAGGCTTCAGTTTCCCTACCTACAAAATGGGGAAGAGAGAACACCCATGCACATTTCCTTGTGGTATTCTGACTTGTTATACACATTGAAACTTGGTTCTTGTGCAGTATCACTACAGCATCTGCCATAATGCTTAATTTCATTGCTCTTTTCACCTCCAGCACACAGCATTCGGGCTTTATCACTGTACACACAGGAAACAATACAAATGGATACAAGGAGTCCAACACAGAATTACAAGAGAAAAAAATCTGCCCATTTAAAGTGCAGGAGACCAGAAATATTGAACAGTTTTTAATAAACCATTTACAACTGCATGCAAAAGTGAGACAGAAAAGCCATTGTCCTGCAGGACTAGAATGAAGAGCCTTGTTAGCAGTGGATTGTGTTGCAGTGGTTTCTGGTCTGTCATCTCAACATCAGCCTGAGCAATCAAGCACAGAGAAGAGTGTGCTAGCTCAAGCAGGCTTGGAAGAAAAGCTTCTCCCTCCTCCCTGGCTAGTGAGTCCCAGGAAACCCAGCACTGCGACACCCAAATGCATCTAGCCATACAACATGGGGGGGGGTGGAGAAAGATCCCACTGATCTCAGCACTGATTTGTGTTCACCATCAATGCCCAGCTCCCCATTGTCCTGAAAACAGAGCAAATGGAGGTGCAGAAGCTGGATTTCTAAGGTGGTTTAGGTGCTTGAAGATGTAGAAGGTACTAGCCTTCATTCTCCCTTCTTCTACCCCCTGCCAAAATTTTCTAACTCGGTAAACACAAGAGGACCTCATCACAAATACAAGAGCCTGCTGAAGCACTGAAGAGCTAATCACTCACCAGCTGCCCCTGAGTGATGTACTTCTTCCACCACAGATAAGGACGCATTGCTGGAACAGCAGACAATCCATAGTAGGAGTACATGAGGACATGGATAAAGCTGTTCAGTGTGGCACCAAAGTAAGCTAAAAAAAGGGCAAAGGAAAAAAAAAATACACTGCATTACCAGGAACACGCTGTTACATGGAACCTACAAAAATAACAAGTTCAAAATGTTACTATTTAAAATATGTTACTATTTAAAATATGATTTCTCTTAGAAGAAAGGCAAGAGATTGCACACACCTCCCCCCGCCCCGATTTCATTTCTGCTCACCCAACAGAGTGGCTGAGCTGCTTTGCAGCTGTGCACTTTATACCAACCTTTTGGGTTTGTTTCCTCAATTTCTTCTTTTTCACATCTACATTACAGCTTCTCAGGGAAACTGAGGAAGCTGATAAAAAGGAGGCACATAAACATGCCCAGCAATCGATAGCTTTACCCATCTCATTTTAGGCTTATTTCACTTCCTTCCAGGCAAGAGCCTATTTTGTCATTTATAACCAAAAGCAACAGGTATCTTCAGAAACTGCCAGTTAGCCATTTTATTTGTCCTTGTTTACAGCACCTTTAGTCATTAAAGAAACTTTTAGCTTAAAACCAAACTGCACAGAACTGTGATGACCAAGTTGAACATAAAGCTTGGAACGGAAGAAGAAAAACACATCACTAGAAATAGCACAAAAGTATTTTCAAGACCACACAAACACAAGATAGACTCTAAGTATCTGCGCTTTTGACTGTTGTATAAACAGGGATTGACTTCCCTGGAGAAGAATGTGGTTCCAGATGCACACTTTTTATAAGTTCAGTGTTACTCACTGTTGTGCCAACAACATGAAACAAATACGAGTTTCTATGTTGTTTGGCTCAGAAAACAGACTCCTGAGCAACTCAGCCTTCCTGAGCAACGCAGCCTCTTGGTCTGCGCTGCCTGTAGTTCACATCCACTGGATTTGAAATGTTTTCTCTTGGATGAGTGTTCAACAAAGCCAGTTATCTATAAGCTGCACATCTGAAGCACAACTGAGCCATGCTAATGCAGTTAGGAAACTAGATGCCAGCTAAAAGCAATGAAATTAAAGAATCAAAGCAAGATTGCCAGACATTAGCAGGATTTAGACAAGAGAGACATGGAAATCTTCCACTTAAGATGCATTTAGTCAAGTTCATTAGTGCTCAGGGCACAAGACTTTAATTGAAATCATTTGTTATGGCTAGTGGTATAATGAGATTAAATTAAGAAAGTAACATCTCAAGTAAACTTGACAGATACAAGGACAAGAGTCACTATTAGCCATCTTGCAGCTGAAACAAGCTTCTAGTCCTGACCTGGAAAAGAGTATTGTTTCATTAGAGGGTCTGCAACCACTGCAAAAAAGAGAAAGCAAGGTTGACAGGTATCAGACCTGGACTACTGCAGCTGATAAATGTCACGCTGCCACAAAAATTCTTCAAACTACGTAGGCATGCCTTTTCTAGAGGCTCTGCAGGCAGCTTAGTTCCTGCAACTATCTGCAATAGTTGCAATTCTGCAATAGTTGCAATTCAGCAAAGCAGCTTAATATGGGACAGAACAAAACCAGCAGCTGAAGGTACTGGAGATATTTGGTTTGACCAAAAGAAAACTAAAACAAGGCCCCTGTTGCAAGTGTTCCCCACTGTAACCCCATACTTACAGTGACCACAAGGCACCCAGTTCATAACAAACCACCAAATGTTCAGCATCGTTGCATGGTGGTAGACATGCAGAACGGTGATCTGATGATTATTTTTCCGCAAAATGAAAAAGAAGGTATCCATGAACTCAATGAGTTTGGAGAAATAGTACCACCAGAGGACACGTATGATCTAGAAAGGAGGAAACAAGTTTTAGAAGCATTGTACATTGGGGGGCTTTCAAGCCTTTTGCTATCTAAGTAATTAAAATCCAGATTCTGTCCTGCACTACTTGGATTGAAGACACTGTTGAGATCTTCTGTAATGCTTCTGCCTCAGGTCTCTCCATAGGACATCTAGGTACAAACCCATAGCTACAGCTGAAAACAGGATAACAAAGACTGTTTTACGAAGCTATTGCTGTGCACTGGAGGTGTCCTGGGAGAAACAAGAAAATATTTAACCAGAGTTGGTCCTGCAGTGCTCTCTGTAAAGGAGAGGTCCAAACAGTGACCAGAAGAAATCATCACCACATCCCAGAAGAAGGGGAGTCACAACACAGTGGTTGGATACAGTCTGAAGACCAAGCCCTTGTTTTTTGACCTGGGAACACTTGAAAATTTACAGATAATTACTCACCAAAATACCAACTATGAATATATTGTAGATAAACTATTATGTTTGACAATACATTGCCCATTGTATTGTAAAAGGAGGGAAAAAAGCATATAGTTTGAACAAAATCCCCATAATCAAGTGTTCTGCTCTCCACTTAGACACAAGCAGACAATCTGAAATGTTATTAGCTACAAGTCTCATTGTACATTACCTTCATATCAGCTTCTCCTCCACTGTGTGTATCCTGACAGAAGAAATTGTATCCTCCTTCCCATACTCCTGTCACCAGCTGAGAAGATCAAAGAATAAAGTGTTATTTGGGGAGAAGGCTGCACATGCAAACCTCCACAGCAGGTCTGCCAAGACATCTGGTGTCAAGGGACACATGGGCACCCAAGTGTGGCATTAGGTTGAGTTCAAGCTCCAAGCAGTGATCGAATCATAGTGGAGGGTGAATTAACAAATTCTTCCAATTGGGGTATACCAGAATAAAAATAGGAGGTAGCATCTTATCCCACATAGGGTATGTGTGTTTTGCACAGTTATATTCCAGACAGATGATCAAGAAATACCTTTCCTTCTTGGCTGATGATCTCATTGTTGGAGAAAGTGAACAACCAAAGTAAAGTAAATATATTTTTCTTCTGATTATTTTTGGAAAGAAAAAGTTACATTTTAAAGAATTTTAAAAAATTTTATACACAGAGATCTGACTACAATTTTTTCAACTGTGTAACCAAGCAAATCTTCAGCTTTGCTATCCTTACCAGCTAACAACTGATGGTTTACTCTATTGAAATTCTTCAAGATCTTTTTAAATAATTCACTCATCCTGAGTACATTACATTCTTCCCAGTACAAGTGACTTCCTCAGCAGGATATGCCGTTGCCTGCCTGACTTCCTGGCATAAAAGACAACACCCCAAACATGACGGAATTACTTTTAAGAGTAACGACCTGCTATTAGTCACGAGAGGATGACGGGGAGCCCATTGCCGAGGGGCTGGCTGAAACCTCCGAAGCAGCAAGAGGCCAGCGGGATGTCCATGTCCCACCTCTTCCTCCAGAGCAGAGGGAGAGGCTGAAACGGGCTCTGGAGGAGGCTGAGGGACAGGGGAGATGGAGGGGCAGGACGAGGGTGGGATGGGAGAAGGGAGCGGGAGCAAGGACAGGAGCGAGCTCCCCTTTAATATCGCAACAGAAGGGATCACTGGATGTTGTTTATAAAGGTGTTTTTCCTCTTGGGAATAGCATGAGGAGAGGAGTAACAAATTTAGACAATTCCCAAGTGAAAAAAAGAATTGTCAGCTATCCCCCAAAAAACATTTTAAAGGGAGAGACAGAGTCCTGCACAAGCAAGTTGTCCCTTTTTGGCCTTAACTATGCTCATGCAGAATAAAAAAGAGCTTTGCAAAGCCACGGTGGAGCACTCTTTGTACCATAAGTCATTTAAAATCATCACTTGATTAAAGGACTACAGTAACTAGTACGATTAAATGCTGCTCAGAACTGTGAATGGAAAGCTAATTCTGAAAGGTACAATAAAGATTATCGCTTAAATGATCTACCTCTTCCTAATATTATTTCTTTCATGCCTCATTTTCCCCCTAAATTAGCTTTTAAAATACCCAGTCAGCCTAGGTCATTATTTTTGACCACCTGAGACAGAATTATTGCCACTATTTAGGAGAAAAAAAATAAAGACATCTAGTTACATCATAACATATAGACCTGGAATTATCTCATGTATTAGAGATAAATCAATACCACCCTGCCAGAGTGAGAGCAGGGCAGCCGTGCACATCAATTGCAGACCCAAGCAATTTCTCTATCCAAGCAGCAAAGGGAACACAGCCATGGGACGACTCCTCTCCCGGCCATAAGGCAGGCACGGCTGTGCAAAGCACACCAGTTTAAAAGTGGTACCCCACTAAAGGACTGGAGCAAGCCTTGCACCAAACCGCTCTTAGGGCACCGAGGAAAAGCCTGTGCGGCTTCGCGAGTGCCCGCCAGTCCCTCAGACAGAAGACCACATTGTGCTGTGATCATGTTGTTAAGAGCTTACAGATGTTTTCATACAGTTCTCATAGTTCAAGGAAGTGTTAGGAATAGAGGGATAATCACAATGTTCATATTGTAATTAATCCAAATAGCATCCATCACTGACACTGCAGCCCATAAACTTCTTCCAAGGAAAGGCTAGCATAGTGAAACCCAAAGAGCTTTCCCTGCAAACAATACAGGTTCGCTACCTAACGCGTAACGCAACCAAAGGTGTCTGGATGGATCTCAGCTCTCTGAAGGGCAAAGGCATCAGTGTGGCTATAGCTAGCTTCAGCCAAACTCGAGTGCTCCCTTGTTTCCAGAAGAGCATATAATAATATGCTAGGACCTGCAATACTCTCACAGCCACAGGGGTTTAAATGATAGAAACAAAGCAATGTTTGTAGGAAAGGGTAACATCTTTTATAATATAAATAGTTACTATAGTTATTATTATAAATAATAATTAATAAATTAATTATGATTAAATAATTTAATCCCTCCCTTTACAGAAGGAACTAAATGGTGAAAAGCTGCTACCACTGCACACAAACTGCCACTGCTGCCCATAAACCTTGCTCGGTGCAAGGTACAACTCATAGATAATCCTTTTCCTGAGTTAGCCGGCTGCTTCTTTGCCTGGCACCACTATTTCTTGCACCCACAATACTTTCAGCACACGCTGGAAGGCTTCAGAAAACAAAACCAATGGGCCACTCTGAGCCCTGACCACGAGTGGTTCCCAGATGGCTCTTTGATACACGGGGCTGGCTGTACGGCACCGGGGAAGCTGCTTACGTGCCACCGAGAAGGCAATAAACAGAGGTGTCATAAAAGGCTTCCAGGATGGCCAGAGTTTCTAACCTCTCCCTACAGCTACTGTACAGCAGACCTCAACTTGCCCAGCAACAGGCTGGTGGCTCCTCAGCCACCCCAGGCTTGAGACAACCTTTCCCTGCCCGCTGTCCCGAGGAAGTCCTTCATCTTCAGGTTGGCAGGAGCCCAGGCTTGCTAATGGCACTGCTGATGCACAACCACGGGCACATCTTCTCTTGAGAAATTAACCTGTCCAGAAAAGTCTGACTACAATAATTTTCAGAGTACATGATTTTTTTAAACGACACAAAAAGAGACAGCTCCTTCATAGGCCGATTAAAACGGTACTCAAAGTCAATGTTAAGTCCCTCAGCTCAGGGAAAAACCCTGCAGCTCAAAGCTGCTCTTGTGCTCAAGCAACTCATACTTCCTTCCCCTGCGTTGAAATCTTCTTTTTTATATTGCTTCCATTTTGTAATTCCATTGCTGAATTCTTTAAAATGCTGTGGCATGTGCTTTTTTAATCAACTCTGCTACCAAAATAAAGCAGCACACTAACACCAGTCCGACTGGGCTGTAGGAGAAGTGTTATGGGGAAGATTTTGTCTTCTCGTGATAAAACCAAAGTCTGAGACTCACTGGAGAGGGGCAGATAAGGGACCCAGCACTGCATCACGCTGTCAAGGTGTGATGGGTTTAAGAGCTTCAAAATACAGCTAGATTAGAGTGAAAAGAAACAGAAGTTCACGTGTCCAAGCAAAGAAAGCAAATGCCTGCAGAGATAGGAAATTTTGTCTTTACATGAACACAGTCACCTCCGGACAGAGATAACGGCTTCGGGACCTGTAGACAAAGAAAGGGGAGAGGAAAGAGCAGCCTGGCAGCGAGCTACCACCCGCGGCTCAGGTGCCACGGCTCCCCTTCACCAAGTCCCCTCCGTCCTAAAACAGGGTGCGGCTCTTAGGATGCCCTTCCTTCAGCATATGCAACACCCCTCATCAGGAAAATCTGAGGCTTTTCTCGGGCAGGTTCAGTAGGGAATTCATTTTTTAGATGAAGAAAAAAGACAGTAAAGAGGTGACTTAAAGTCTGACTTAAAGTCTGCAGCTGACCAGTTTTCTCGAATTTAAGTCCGGGTGGTCCGGATCACTTGGATAGTTTTGCTAACAAGCACTCCCGAAATAAAATAGGTCTGCGTGCCATATAACTGGGTACCTGGCACTCTCCCTACTTCGCCAAATTACCCAGCCGAGACTCGAGCAGAGAGTCACGGGACCTCCTCGCAGCGTTGCGAGACAGCTCGACTTGTGATGCCAGCGTAGACCGTGAGACGGGTGGAAGCAGTGCTGCCTCGGCGGCTCGTTCAGATACAGCCGTGCCAGCCAGCGGGCCATTAACCCCTGTCCTATAACCCTCTGCCAGCTGTCCCGCTACGCGCCTTCTCCACCACGCAGGAGGCCACCCCTTCCTGCCCTTGCCCAAGGCAGGAGTGTGATTTCCCCTCAAAGTCCAAGCCCTGCAGATTTATACAGAATAAAACAGTACTTGCCCCTAATGAGCAGCCCCTGTTCTTGAAGTAGGGGAGTGACAGGTCAGCCTGGAGAAACCTCTCCTGCTCCCCTAGGTCTGCCTTGCCTTTTATATCGTCTGGGACAAGCACAGGCCACTACTCTGTTCTGCTAGTACCAGAACCCAGCCCGGTCACTAAATGTCTAAATAAATAATTTATAGCAAGTACACACAGAAACTACCATCTTAGGAATTCCAAATAAGAAGATTTCTAGTGATTTTAAGATAAGGTTATATTATATTACATTAGTAGACCAAATGGTACAAATACATAATAACTAGAATTATAGAAACCCTACAATGCAAAATTTTTTTCCCCCACATTATTGCATACAAACATGCAGATGTAAAGGCCAGAAAACCAAGTAGGTCATCTTTCTCATCCTAGTTGGGAGGATGCCTCACCTTAACATCCTGGTTTGGTCGCATAATATTTAAATTGAGCTGTGATGCTATGAATCATGACCTGAACCACCACAGCCGTAACTCAGGAAAAACTCCAAAGCAGTGTTTCAGGTATATCATATGCAAGCTATTAAAGCAGCTTATTTTCAGACAGGCTACTAAACAAGTTCATAAGTGGTGATGTTTTATGACTTTCCTCAAACTAGGACTGAAAGAAGTTTAATCCAGCTGAAACTTAAAGTGACAACAAGGAAGAGCACAGGAAGTTACATTTATTTTTTGAATGCTGCTCTTCACCATTTTATTTTAAAAGTGAGTACGTGTACTATAAAGTGCTACTGATGTATGGCTAATCCTTCAAAGCCAAATTTCCACGACTGACGTGATCCGAGTGAGAGTCTCGCCTGCTTTGCACTGACACAGGTAATTGCGGAGGCACTACAGCTAGAGAACGTACCTGGAGGTGCGGGAAGCTGATTTTTTTTTCCCTATCACCTGGCCCTTCAGCTCTCTCCCTGCAAACATCAAGCAGCACGGCGTTATGTCAGCACAGTTCTCTACTTGGCAGCACTTCTATGGGATCAGTCCTTTGTTGCAGAACATCGCTTGCCCTCATGTCTAGCTTGTAAGTGCTGTCAAACGCCTTCTATTGCAACTATCATGAGTTTAATAGTCTTCATAGCACTGTAGTATTGTGTATTCCCATTTATAAAGAGAAGCTATATTTACAACAATACCAATGAACACTTCCATATAGATAATGTTACGTTAAGAGCAATATTCACTTTGATGTCAAATGTTTCACTATATAGGAAGGAAGAGCCTTAATATTCACTGTATTTTAGTTGTCTCATTCCTTCACAATATAAAAGCTGTTCAGCTGGTTACAAGTATGAGGACTTCTTCAGCATACAATAAATAGTCCTTTTTTGGTAACCAGTTCATTGTTAGCAAGAAAAAGGCATTTATAAGATCAACAGTTCAGATCTTTTCTATTGTTTAAATTTATCAGCAGGTTCTGCAACATGCAGAATGTTACAGTAATTTTCATTTGGAAACTATGAGTATTATTCCAAGTATTCAAGGAAAAAAGACTGGCTATCCTGAGAGTTTTATCCACACTTAGTACAAGTGAAGAAAAGTCTGCACTTGTAAACCCTCAATAACGTAACTGGAGGTTAAAACAATAGATTATTATATAATTATAAATAATATCTGCATAAAATAATGCAGACGTTGTACATGAAGTCCACAGCAACACTACTTTTAGACAAATTAAACAGATCAACACACAATTTTTTCTGGATTATAACATCCTGACAGGGAGGTTAGAAATGTAAACCCATCAAGATTACAAGTTGTTCCAAGTACCTACTGAATCCAAAACTGCTCCCCCTAAAGAATTAAGTATCAAAGTTCTTAATAAACCAACTCAGTAACCTTTGACTAGATAATTCACTATGCAAGAGAAATAACTTCAAATTTTAAATCACTTCCTATCTAAACACTCACCTTGTAAAACACTATAGAATTAACTACAAACTTAAAGGATTACAGCTTGCATATACTTCTAAGCAAATGCCAAAAAGAAAAAAAGAAAGGAAAAAAAAACCCAAAAGAAAAGAAATTAGTAGTTTTAGCTCTAGCTTGTAATCGCATGTTGAAAATGAAATCTCTCCTTACAGAAAGGAGAAACACTTTTGGTTAAAAGCAAGCCAGAATATTCTGTACATGAAAGCCACACACTCAATCATTTTCTGACCACATTCTTATTTACACTGCCATAGTTCTTCATTTTCACTTTAATAAAAGCCATACAATTATGAGTAAAAGCAACTAAAGTGCTCTCTGGGAAGTGGAAAACTTGATACTGCCTAAATCTTTGTTTTGCTAGGAAAGAAAATAAGTCCCCAGAAAGTCCAATTCAGTTTGAAATATATTTGTATGTTCAGATTTTAACTTCCAAGAAACAGATGAATCACAACAGCATCAGTGCAATTGTTTCAGCAGAACTAAGAGGACACAAAAGAAGCTATTGCAAGCTTACAGAAATAGATGTGAAGAGTGCATGCATGATTAAAGACATTTAAATAAAACACGTTTTGCACTCCAAATCAAGCCATAGTTTTGCTACAAAGTACTTTGTACAATACACCAGCACAATCACGTTGGCGTGACTTCTACGCAAGGAGGAGTTACTGAAGGAGTAGCCAGGTTCATGCTGAAAGATCAGGCCTTCACTTGCACTGAGCAAAAGAAGGGCATTTGAAACATTGCTAACCAAGGTCAGCATAGATGTTTAAGGCAAGATTTGTTTCATACCATCCCTAGTGGTAACATTACAGCTATGGTTTTCTCCCCTGACAAGTGACATTGAAGAATGGGTGCAACACTTCTGCAGATGTTTCCCCAGGTTTAGGAGGACTGTCCTTGGAGATCATTTTCAACATAAGCCAATATAATTAAAACAGATACTGCAAAATAACCCCGACCCAACCCCTTTTCTCCTACCTCATAAAACATATACAGAGAAAGCAGTGTAAGTCCAAGGTTGTAGACCACTAGAATACCCCTGCATGAGAACGGTTGCTTATTCCGCATGTACTTTGGTCCTAGCCATACGATTAGTAAGTACAAGACTGAGAAGATAAAGGTAGGTGTATAGTTCTCCAGAAGAAGCCATCCTTTTACTCTGGGGTCTGAAACAAACAAAAACATACAAACACTTAGATTTTGTAAGGGGAAGAGTTCAATGCATCCAGAAAAAGCTGTACCCAAAATGCTTCTAGCACCAGAATACTGGAGAAAGATGAAGGAAGAGCAGCAAGCCCTTTTATTAAGGGCCACACTGCTAATTACAAACAACCTTTCCAAACACCAAGATTTTAGTTACACAGTTGTTAAAGAAAGCAGAAATTATTACCTTCCTGAGGCAAAAATATTCTTAAATTGTTACTGCTATTATTTTTAAATACTCATTACCATTCAGAATCGTCGTCCATCTTGAATACCACAGATGAGCTTAAGTTCTAAAGAAAAGCTTCAACAACTATCTCCCCCTTATTCTCTGAAACTAACCTTTCCCAACAGTACGCACCTTATTTCCTCACAAAGCCAGCAAAGCTAAGAGTGAAGCAGATACCTTTGTGGTTATTGGTGGATGATCCTGATGATTATTTTCTAATCAATGCTAACCCAATTAGACTTACGTATGTGCTACTCAAAAGGATTAAATTTTGGAGTGCTTGTATGAGCAATGAAACACAGAGCAGTCAGTCCAGTCTAACCAACCAGTCCGGTTGGCAACATGTCGTAAAGCACATAAACCACCCCGAATAAGAGGATCTCAGGGGAACACTTGGGACAAGCGCGTGATCCTTTTGAACCACAACTGTGTTATCCATACCCAGCAACAGCACGGTATTTCACTCCTCTCACTTAAGTTGACCCAAAAGATTGAAACCAAGTTTACCAAACCATAAATGAACAATTCAAGTATTGCTGGCATTCACAGCCCTGACTTAATTTTAAAGTAGTCATATGCGGATGCTGAATGTGAGAATTGAGGCCTTAAAAGATAAGTTGGGAAGTAGTTAAGAAAGCCGGGCAATCATTTGGATTTGCTACCTTTATGGCTCATTATTTTGAAGACATGGGAAATATAGACTATATACCAGCACATGCAATAAGTTATCTCAGAACATCTAGACTAATTTAAATGGGCTTAGTATGAAGAGCAGGGCAACAAGGGCACCAACCTACTAAAAGCAAACAGAAAACACACTTTGAGGGATCAGAGGCTTGTTTCACCTCCTGTGGACTTTGTCCTGCAAGGAAGCAGCACCACCACCGGCGTTTCACTGGGACAAAGAAAGAGGTAGAAAAGACGCTACTGAAGCAATTGGAGGAAAAAAGCACATGCCACTGAGCAGCTCTGCTATGCACACTACGTACTGGATGATGACATTTAATCGCTCCTGGTCAGGACCAGGTGGAACAGGGCCATCCCTACCCTAGCTGGAAACCCTCACCATGAGGCCACTACCTGTCCCGGTCCCACTGCCTCTCCCTTCCTCACGCTGACCAGAATTGCTGTTCTACACTTGTAGACTTTTTCCCAGTGAAAAATCTACCAAAACCATTGTTTCTTTAAAAAGAATGGTTTCAAAGAAGCAATTGTTTCCAAAAACTACAGATTTTTTCAGTGAAAAATTTCTTAGAAGCTCTAGGTATGAAGGCAAGAGTATTTTTATTTCATCAAATGGAAATTAAAAAAAGATTTTTTTAAATAAAAGCTATTATTAAATTCTAAAAAAAAAAAAAAAGACTTATCTGAGTGAGATAAGTCATTCACTAAGACTAACAACACGAGCTTAACTGATAGTAAGAATAGCACCTATGATTGTCATAGGTGAAAAATAAACAGCTCTTCAAGTCAAAAGATCAGAAGCATTGAGTAGACTTTTTTATTTATTACAGAATCACACATTTTGATGCTTTGCAGACACTAAAGAAAGTAGTCACCTGTCAAAGTCAGGATGTTAGAGGGAAGCTGTTTCTTATGCTCTAGTATCTGCACTTAAATATCAGTTTTATTTATGTATTTAATTTTTGACAAGTCTTACCTCTGGGTCCAAGCCAAACATCAAGGTAGCTATTGATTGTTTTATCCAGAAGTTCCATTCTACAACCTACTGAAATGGAAAGAAGAGGAGAAAGTTAGTTCTTCAGCTGACAGAAATAGTTTAATCATCTGAATACCATCTGTTAGGGTTAACAATGAAAATACTAATATGCAAAAATTGCAGCAGATACACTAGACATTACCAGCATATATAAAGTTCATAAAGTTTATTTTAGTCTCAGAGAGCCACTGGTGTAAGAGCACTGTTTCCCACTTCAGTATTTAATCATGAATCTAGATACAGAGAAGCTTAAAATAATGAGTTCAGATTAACCCGAAGTTCTTTTTAATTCTGTATTTTTAAGTGCAAATACAGGATGACATCTTGCAAGATCCCTCTGCAAGGAGTAAGAGGAGGAGGAAGAGAATTGGACCTTGAGAAAGCCAGCAACATTGAAATTCTCAAATAAATACTATGAAGCTCTTTTAACAAAGAGCCTTGAATAGCTGGCAACGCTAGCTGGGGAGGAGGAGGGAAGGATAAAAAAAGGGAAAACTGGCTCTGCTATCACTTTTGCGGCCAGGTGACTGATTACACCTCTGATTAACAGCCCATAAAACCAAGAGATCAACAGTCACGAAATGACAGAGAGAGCTGCAGAGGAAGGGAGAAAACATTGCAGTTCGTGACATGAACATCTCCAGTTCCAGAAACTGCTTACTGGCAAGACATTACCAGATAAAACTCATCCAACATCAGTACAGTAGAATGATTCAAATGTTACCTGTCAGCTCCTCACATGGCCAGTATTTATTAGTAGCACCTGGTATATACTCTGAGGTACATAAGCCGCTGTACCTCCCTAAGGCTAAAGCAGGAAAGAAGGAGTGACACTTTCCACAAGCAGGGACAATTGCACATGAAGACATTCTCAAGAGAAGCGGGTCATTTTCTTCTTGATTAAAAAACCACCACCAACAAAAAAACCCAACCAGAAAACCAAAACCCAACACCTCCCAATTTCTTCTTTTCTATCCAGAACTGTACTGAACCTTCACTACAATTATTTTATCCTTTTTTAATAGGATAGTTTTCACTTCTTCATGTTTCTCCCCCCCGAAGTGCTAAGATTAATGGCAATTTTTAGTTACAGGGAAGTAATGTAAGCAACACATAAGCTGTCAACATATCCACAGCACAAACTGAAATGACTACGCAAGTTTACACATAGTTGCTAACAACAAAAAAGTTCATCTTTATTTTTTTGGTTGTAGTTAAAGAAACATGTCCCTTCCACCTGTGAAAACCCTGCCTTAGGGGATTTCTGATTTATGCAAGTAAAACGAATAGTAGGTCTTCTGGTTTTAGTCAGCTGGGACCAACACCTCCATTTCTTTCGAGTCCAGCAAGAAATGCCAGGCAGGATGCAAATGACACCCCCTCCCCAGTCCTGCCGCCTGGCCCCCGCAGGGGCTGCGACTTCCCACGGGACCAAGAAAACACAACGGGTTTGGATCCACGCATTCCCATCGCGTGGTCTTCTGTGCAAGCCCACATCCCTTCCACCGCAGGGCTCCAGGCAGGAGGCTGACGCGCTCACCGAGGATTTCTGGCTGCAGCCCAACCCATTGTTTCCCACAGGGCTCTCGGGGACACGCGCAGAAGAGGACTTTCCCCTCCGCATGCATGAAGTCTTTGTACCGCGCTGGACTACGCAAGGGCACAGAAATGTCCCTGGAATCTGGTCAGCAGGCACAAACAGAGGAGCTTGATTAAAATAACCGGGAGTGTTAAAAGTCTTTTGCAGTCCCGATTCACACCAGTTTTATTTTCTGACTGAAGAAGCCTGGCCCAAATAAGCACACACTTCACAAGAAGGTGCATTTTGGGGATTACGTCATCTCACCAGCTATGACACACAAACTGCAAGCACTTGCATGAACGGCCACAGCATTGGCATGCTGGTGTCCTGGGAATAAGGAAATTTAACTGAGAAGGCTATGCTATGCTACTAGAAGTATGAACATCAGGAAGACTGTGAGAAATGAGTACATAATTTCCAAGGACTAGAAAGTTATTCAGAGCAAGCTCTTCTCCCCCCCCCCTTCTTTTTTTTTTTTTTTTTAAATCTGTCAGCTATTAAGTATCACCAGGAAAAGCACTCCCCGGCGGATAATTCATTTTGTTGCTTGAAATCCCCATTTACTCAATTTGTCTGTTGCTCCTTTGATCCAGTACCAATTGATTTAGTTATGCAGCACTGCATCATCCAATAACCCAGCATCTGCACCTGACTTCAACTCCCTTTTTTGCAGAGGAAGACTTCAGATCGGAGAGGTTTTTTTCAAAAACAAAGGTTCGTTGTACGAAAATATACAAAAAAGCTCAATTCAGAACTGACTTACTCTATACCGTTGTTTGCTGGTCACTGAAAATGCAGATATGTAAATGAAACAACTAAGAAAGCAGAAACAAACTCCACCTAGCTATAGCAAAGACAGCAAGAAATGATACTCAATGTTCAACCGTTCCATAAAATTAGAGGAAAAACTCATTCCCCAAGAGGAGAAGGCTTTCTGCAGAGGTCTGCGCTCTTTTGGGTTGCTACTCGCAAGCAGCTTTTTGTGCCAGCATTATCAGACAGCAGATTGTAAAAGGCATAGCGAAGGAAGAACTACTCCTGGTGTCGATTTCCAGAATTTGCAGAAAAAGAAATTGTTTCAAAAGGAACTCATTTGTGTAACAGAAAAACAGAGGGAAACAATCTGCTTTTGTTCCAGAGGGGGTCATGTGAAAATGCATCAAGTCGCCTGCCAACAGCCACACAACATTAAACACTGCTTCAACAGCAGCAACTACAAGGGTTCTTTTTTAATTAGAATAGTTTCCCAATTCAGAGGAACATCGACTCCCAGAAAAATTAAACCAGTGGCCATTCGAAACACTGTAATCGGCATGTTTCCTAATGCTGAAAGTAAGCAAATTCTGTGGCTGACCACATACATGAGCAGATCGCTAGCAATGCTCCCTTACCTGGAAGTCATCCCACAGCAAGGCACGCTATTCATAGATTCATGGAATAGTTTGGGTTGGCAGGGACCGTTAAAGGCCATCTAGTCCAACCCCTCCGCCATGAGCGGGGACACCTTCAACTAGATGGATTTGCTCAGAGCCCCGTCCAGCCTGACCTTGAATGTTTCCAGGGATGGGGCATCTACCGCCTCTCTGGGCAACCTGTGCCAGGGTTTCACCACCCTCATTGTAAAAGATTTCTTCCTTATGTCTAGTCTAAATCTACCCTCTTTTGGTTTAAAACCATTACCCCTCGTCCTATCACAACAGGCCCTACTAAAATGTTTGTCCCCATCTTTCCTGTAGGTCCCCTTTAGGTACTGGCAGGCTGCTATAAGGTCTCCCCAGAGCCTTCTCTTCTCCAGGCTGAACAACCCCAACTCTCCTGGCCTGTCTTAACAGGAGAGGTGTTCCAGCCCTCTGATCATTTTTGTGGCCTTCTCTGGACCCGCTCCAGTAGGTCCATGTCTTTCCTGGGCTGAGGGCTCCAGAGCTGGACGCAGGACCCCAGGTGGGCTCTTACCAGAGCGGGTTGTGGGGCAGAATCCCCTCCCTCGACCTGCTGACCACGCTGCTTTGGATGCAGCCCAGGACACGGTTGGCTTTCTGGGCTGCAAGTGCACGTTGCTGGCTTTTGTCCAGCTCTTCACCCACCAGTGCCCCCAAGTCCTTCTCCTCAGGGCTGCTCTCAATCCCTTCACCCCCAGCCTGTATTGATACTGGGGGTTGCTCCAACCCACGTGCAGGACCTTGCACTTGGCCTTGTTGTATGTTATGAGGTTCACATGGGCCCACTTCTTGAGCCTGTCCAGGTCCCTCTGGATGCCATCCCTTCCCTCAGGCATGTCAACCGCACCACTCAGCTTGGAGTCATCTGCAAATTTGCTGAGGTTGCACTCAATCCCACTGTCTATGTAACTGATGAAGATATTAAACAGTACTGGTCCCAGTACAGACCCCCGAGGGACTCATCACTGATCTCCATCTGGACATTGAGCTGTTGACCACTACACTCTGGATATGATCACCCAACTAGTTCCTCATCCACTGAACACTCCACCCACCTAATCCATCTCTATCCAATTTAGAGAGAAGGATGTTGTGGGGGATCATGTCAAAGGCCTTACAGAAGTCCAGATAGATGACATCTGTAGCCTTATTCAGTACCTACGGTCAGGAAAAAAAAAAAAAAAAAAAGACACAATTATGCCACACACTGCACCCCTATATACACTAGTTATTTTTTCCTAACCTGCCTTTCTACAATGGACAGTAAAGAAATCATCCTCTCTGCCACCAAATTTTACCAGTGCAGTAAGGTCCCTGAACACCAGGGCAAGCTGGATCAGAGTCTGGAAGCACTCAGGCTTACAACCTGAAAGACACTTTACTCCTTCAAGTCCAAATATTTAATCCAGGGAAACGCATATCTGATGTTTTAAACAAAACAAAATTACTGGACTTCCAATTCTGCAACACAAACATAACGAAGGCTAGAAGCGCACCTTGCTCCAACAAGATTGAGCCCCACCATTAAACTATTACTTTTTCAAATATCCTCTGGATTTAGACAGACAGGGTTTTTTTGGACATCCACAGAACATTTTGCATCCTTGGTCCACTTCTGGTGCTATAAGCTGGGACATGCACTATGCTCCAGTGGCCACCCATGTGTTTGGGCAGAAGAGGTGAGCTCTGCTTGGCCACTCAGTCCGGGCATGGATGGCCGTGGTGCTCCTCACTGTGGCAACTGAAAATACAGGCCAAAGGCTACAGAGAAATGTGCTTTTCTTGCAGTATGTATTTTTTTTAAATTAATTTATATTAGTTTTTCATACAGGCTACCAGCAGCGATAACCTGCTCTTCTAATGCACATCACTACTCTCTGAGGAAAGGGCTACTAAATACTGAAGTATTTCACCAGCTCCTGTCCTTCAAAGGAAATTCTCTCCTACGCTTTCCACAGAAAACATGTTCTGGGGGGTTTATGCCAAAAAGTGATTAAAATGTGACCAAGAATTCTTAAATGTTGTTTCTTGAGTTTCTTCTTGGAGTAACTTCAGTTTCCAAGTGCAAAGATAAGGCACGAAAATATAAAGGTTTGGCCCCTGTCCCACGCCACCCTCTTTAAGCAAACTGAACAGCAGCAACAAAAAGTTTTGGGCTGAAAGCTCAAAGCATTGGGACCCTGCTCCCTTTCTGCAGGATCCTCCAGCTCTCACCCTGCTGCTCAAGAACTCCCTGAAACAACAGATCCCAGTTTCCACATTTAAGTGCCTGAACTTGAGTTCCAAAAAAATCCCCAAAATAGGCATCTAAATAATCATGGTGGCTTCTCTGAGAGCAACGCGCTGTCAGGCCTGGCTGCTCAGCCTTCTTGGAAAAGAGCCACTTCCTCTGTTCTCAAATTAGGACTTCGAAGCCTAATTTTAGGCACTTGATTTTGGAAATCTCTAATTGTCTTTTCTCGTTAAAATGATGTTTCCCAGTCCCTGCCACTGCAGAGGTGACTCCTCTTTTCCCTCCTCCAAAAGTACAAACTATCCCTCCTCCAAAAAAACACAATGATCAAGCTGCTGTTTGCTTTTGTAAATGTACTGGAATTGAAAATGCTCAGCTGCTTGAGAACTGGAAGACAGCACCGATAATCAAAGCTGTCAACCATTTTCTGTCCACTTTCCAAAGCTGCCCAGTTTCTCCTTTCTGTTCCCAAGGTCTTAACTGCCCCTTGCATGTATTCCCTTTGCCTTTCAACTTGCTGCCAACCCCAGATTCCCTTTTTTTGCCCTTTTTGAATACCTTCTTAGGTCCCAAGCATGCTTAACGATAGCATTAAAAAGTTTAGAATAAATCATAGACCATACTGATCTGAAGTGCAAGTACATCTATTTTATGGGAAAACAGGTGAAGCATGAGTGCTGCAGATTCTGCACTTTAGTTTTGTTAAAATGCAAGACACTATTTTTAAACTTTATTTTGCAACTGTATCTCTAGCAAAGTGATGGAGATCTTTGGCCCACCTTGCATCGGTGGCAAATCCTCCAGCCTGCTGCTGACTCATCGGGACCCACAGTGCTGAGCTTTCACACTCACCGGCAGCACCAGCGTAAGGAAGTTTAGAAATAAATGATTTGTATAAAACTCAGGGAAGCATAAAAAATGCAGGACAAAGGAGAAGCTAGTCTCAAACAGTTTAACCTCAATGGTACTTCAAAATGTTCGAAAATGCAGGGGGTAAAGGAAGACTTTGGCCAGTTAACTAGGGGGGTGATTTCATGCCATTACTTTTCCTGTCATTCCACCCTCTCCAAATCCTTCAGAATTATTACCCTCATACCTAAATACAGTTGTGGTAATTAAAGTATTTTACAGAACAGAAACAAATACAAGAAAGGATACTGCAAAATGGAGTAACTAATTATGCTCAATACCCAATACCTCATTAAACCAGAATCTAATAATCTTCAGATAGGTGAGTTAAGACAAATTATAGGTCCTTGCAGTTTCATGCACATTTTGAGCAGATCTAATCTAGCTCAAATTAGGATCTGAGCATCCTAGGATTAGGACATTCACATGCATTTCATCCCCTTGCAGTCAACAGCTCTTGCTGCACCACAGGATAACTTTATCCAGAGGGAAAACACAGAGGGCGAAGGCCAAGCAGGAAGAGCTAGTTGGAAGCAACCACACAAATGCACCCATGGAAGTACTAAGAATCGGAGGAAAATGCTACACCACCGCCTCTCCATCCCAGAAGGATGCATTGAGCTACAAATAAGGATCTCTTGAGCTGCAAAGCCCCGCTTTGCAGCAGCAGATCTGGCATCCCTCAGCGCTACGGTAAAATGCTTTTTGCAACAGCATGCATTTTCCTGGAATAAAACATTTGAGGGGGTACCCTGTGCCCAGCCGCCACGCTGATACCCCAGCACCGCAATACTGGAAACTTCCTCGCCGCTGCCAGCTTACAGCACGGTGCTGTTACAGTAATAAAGTGCAGATTGCAAAAGTATTTACAGAAATAGAACAGGGAGGAAGAAAAAGCAAAGCACGCAGGTTTATTCAACTGCAGTGTTTGGAATAGCAGGCAATTATAAAATGTGCAAGGACACTGCACAGACAACTCCTGGCTGGAGCTTAAAGAACTGGTTTGGGTTTTTGGTTTGGTTTTTTTTTCTTAACGGGAAACAGAAGAGAGGATCTGTAGCAAACTAGGTTAGATGGAAACAGGGAGAATATGTACATGGCACAAGAGCTACAAGTTGACTTTTTTGGAAGGATAGCCAAAGCACAGCATTTGCTATATAGCTTTGCTCCAAAGCCCTCCTCCCCAAGCAATGTGTGAGGTTTTTTTAGCAGGTACTGTTTTAATCTGAAGCTCTGTCTTTTTTCAAAGGCTGTGCTGATCATGCAATTGGGAAAACACTGCCAGCTGTAGCTCACAATGGCAAATTACCCAGAGGAAGCCTGAGACGCTAAAGAGAGAGACCTGAGAAGATAAAGGAGTCAAAAGCTAAGGCCAGAATGCCATAAGAACTGCAGCTTTCATTTTGGGTCTCCTTTCTCTTATTCAAGTGCCACCTGCAAGAAGGTCTGAAAAACTCCTCCTCTCCCCTTTAATAAAGAGACTCCTCTAATCTCTGCTTGTGCACTTCACTCAAACCAACTTTTTATTTCCACAAGAGAAGAATAAAGGTACAGTCCCAAAAGCCTATTTTAATGAGCCTTCTTGGTCAAAAGGCTGCGTTCTCCAGCAACAGAGCTGATGAGACCACAGCCAACAGGTCTGAAGGACAGAGAAGCCCCGTCTTGCATGATCGTTCCTAACAGTAGAGTTCAAGAATACTGTATAGCTTCAAGACAGTAAGCTTCAATTTATTATTTTTTTAAATGCCCACATCTCATAATTTCATATTAAAATTTAAGAAGCAAGAAGTAGGTAAAAGAAGAGTTACAAGTGGGGCCATCCTCCCACATGAACCCTCATTTCCTCCAACACCCCGCAGCAGTGGCACCGAGTGAGCATCCGCCGCCAGCCTGCCCCTTCCCCCTGCCAAAACGTTGCTGTGCCAAGGTCTGAGCCCAGGGGACATCTCAAGAATAAAACTGAAAGTATAGGCCACATCTATGATTCTTGGTTATCTTCTTTGCATTTATTAGCTTGACATACAAAAGCTTGCTATCCGACCCATAAAAGCATCTGCAAATCTCCTGCACATGTGAAACGCCATACAAAGCAAGAAATGGATGTGTGCAGTTATCCAGTAAACAAGGTTTAGCCATAAAAGGGTTATCTGGGGTTCACGTGCTGACTAGATACAGCAACCCAATAAAAAGCTGAGAAATTAGAGGAAGATCATGAAAGCTGAGGGTGACAGTCATGAAGGTTATGCTACACCGTGCAAATCTGACTAGTACAGGGATAACAGCACATACAAAACCTGGATTGAGATGCCCTGCTGCAATGTGTAGCTACAACCTCTGTTTTCAGATGGGTAAACGATACCTTTTGGAGGATCACTTGAGTTTGGGAAACAGATCACACTGAAAAAGCACACACACAAGCTACCCTTAGGCAAGTTACAGTATGTTAAGTATTTATTTGCATGTTTACTTTAATTTCCAGTGAGCATGGGGTAGTACCTGGAATGCTATGGGAAAAGTGAAATTCCCTGGTGGGCCATAACACACAAAAAAACCCAACAAGTAATACACTGAATTAGTTACATTCCTCAATAAAAGTGCATTTCTACCTAAAGGAAGAAAAGACGCATACTGACACTGTAAATGCACACCACAGCTTGCCTATCTGCTGTTTCTTCATATGGCCAGCCACCCTACGAGAAGTCAGTCTTAAAACTTTTCTATTTTCCTGCTGTACCCCCATGAGACGTGAGTGAATCATGTACAGCTGCAGCTGCATCAATACTTGGTGCCTTCATTTTAAGATGCTAAACATCATGCCAGACAGTACTGTTCACTGTGTACAGTTGTACTACCAAAAAAAAAAAAAAAGTCAGGCAAGTACAAATGACAGCTAGCTTTAAATAGAAGAAAGTACCAAAAATGTTACTTTTCCCACCATTCAGAGAACTGAGAGAAATGAAGAAAAATGACTCCAGGTACAACTGTTATGCCATGGCATTGTGCTGCTCAGGACAAAACCCTGCTGCTAGGTGCTCTGTAAAACCCTCTGCCTTCAAAACAGTACAAAAATAATACGTTCATCATTCAGAAACACAACTGCCTTTGAAGATCTAATCTCCTTTCCAAAGGATAAAGGAGTTAACACTATGTAAGGCAAGATTTTGATCCTTTTTTTCTTCCTGCCCAGAACTGACAAGCAGTACTGAGAATGAAGCCTACATGTCCTCATAAAAGGGCAGAAGAAGAGGAGACAGAAGACTTCTTACAGATGCATCAGTCAGATCATTTCTCCCCTTTCCCTTCTTGTACGACACAGGCCCCTAGCACATCTGTAAACAAAGTGTTGCAAAAAACACACAGCCAGCTGATGGCATTTATGTTACAGAAGCTCAGGGCTGAAAAGCCTGGTGGGTCCTGGGCAGCTGAATGTCCTTACCTGTGCCAGACCCATGCCAAACCAACAGCTGCTGAGGATCAGCAAGTTTTGGGGTACCAAATCATCGCTGCAACAAGGGTCCCCGAAAACAACGACTGACTCCTAGAGTGGTTAGAAAAGAAAGCATTTCTACCTGTACATTTCCTTGGTTTGATGTTGGCAGCATTTTCCTAAATGTTACTTCATCAGAAGACCCTGCTCCAGGATGTAACTACTGCAGTTTCTTGTATTTTATTCTTTGTTTTAAGGGGAGAAAGACCAACCAAACAATTAAAAGGAAATACTGTAGTGGTGAAGTTCGGTGTGATCTTATCACTGACTCTTTCTAAGAGCTTTAAAAAGACTACTGGAGGAAAAAACCCCACACTGTCCACACATCTGGCAACTGCCAAGCTGTTTCATAACACAAAAAATACAGGCACCTGCAGAAGTCAGGCAGGGAATTCCAGCCAAATAAGTCTGTTTCCTCCAAAATTCAGCCACTCTTTTCTTTCATTAAGAGGCAACAAATTCCTGATGCAGTGGAAACATCACTGCCATTAACATCTGCTCCAGTGAAGGACCCAGCTGGACTGAATCCCAGCTTTGGTGCCAGGGTGCAGAACGTTTTACTACATTTGCTTCATACTTTCAAAAGCACCTGAGCAAAGGCAGGGTCAGTACTGTAATTTGCTATAATATATCTGCTCTAAACACAGGACAAACCAATACCCCCACAAGCAGCAGACAAGAAGGATGGTACCAGACAGGCAAGGGGTTACCAGATATGCCGCCTCTGCCTCGCCACTTGCACAAAGTCTCTCCAACAATGTCTTCGGCAACTTACTTGTTCCTAAAGATGAGAAGCTCCCCTCCATGCAGGCATTTTTTCCTGCTCACGCCTGTTACAGCTCATGCCCACGGGTAACCCTCAGGCTGACAGCTATCGCATCACCTCAGCCTTGCTCTAACTTCTCCATTCCGCCAGGTCCATAGCTATAAAACCATACCCAGGGCGTGTGGCATAACCAGAAGCAACCAAGAACAGATTTGATGCTGCTGCAAGGGGTGCTTTCATTCCTTCCCCATCCTCCACCCTGCCTGGGTGGAGGGAGGCAGGGAAAAATTGAAGTAGCCCCAAAAAACCAGCCAAGCAAGAAGAACAGCTTTCAGCCGGGTCCAATCCTGAAATGTTCAGAATACAGAGGAGACAGATTTTAAGATGCATTACTATGCTTCTGTCTTGAAAACCTGCAGGACTAAGGATGGTCTCAAGGCAGGTCAGATGTGAGAGGGCAAGACTCAAGGGGAAGGGGGAGAACGGTAACCATTGAGAGACCCAACAGATGGAGACCAAAACCAGATTTCTCCCCAAAAAAGGCAACTTGAATCCTTTATTCAATCTAAACACAGCAAAAGTATTCCAATAGAAACACAGCTTATAAAAAGAAATACACAGAAAAAGACTGAAATAAAAACCTAAGCAGATAGCGAATATGACTGAAAACTCTTACTACACACTGCTCAGCCTGAAGCTGAGGACCCTGAAGACAGAGGGGAAGTACCTCCTTTAATTCTCAGCCTTAAAGAATGTTATACAATAAGAAACGATGATCAACAACCTTACCAGTGATATGAGATGCAAGTCGAGTGCAGTAGCCTAAGACTAAATTTCAATGAGAATTTTGATTTTCTGATAATACCAAACATTTTTTACGCCCAGAGCTTAAAACCAATTATATGAGAAAAACAAACTGCTAGATAATTAGAAAATGATTTACACGCGGAAAATAAAAGCTTTCTGCTTTACTACACTGCTTGCAGCAAAGTGAAAACCTAACTTACTGTGTATTTTATAAGCGCTTATATTTTGCTGGGAGTGAAAGGTAGGAAAGAATTAATTTGTGTTTCATTTGCCACACTTGCAAAGCAACTCTTTAAACTCTGGGCAAAAGACAAGCTTTTTAGCCTCTACAGTAAAACTCTGTGCGCGTCTACGACACGAATGGCAATATATTAAAAGTTGCTTAGCAGGCAAAACCAAACCTTTACATTGTGAGTGCATCTATTTCATATATGGTTTGTACAGACCGTGTAGGATACAGAACGATGCTTCAGGCAATGAAATCGTTTATTCATGTTGGCAGCTCTCTGAAGTTTCCCCCTCTGGCGTCTCACCACCACGGCTCTATTTTTACTGCATGCTAAAAGCAAAAAAATGCTTTTGTGCAAAAAACCTCATGAACCAATTTTTCAAATATCAAAAGACAGTTCCAGTGGTTGGAGGTTATTTTTCCACAAAGTTTTTATCTCTCTGGAATACAAGTCCTCCACACAGATGTGTCATCTCTAAAATAAACAGCAACAGAGGGACTCTTCATTTAAATAGACCTGTTAGTCTGAACCAGGGAAGCTAAATGCTCAAGTTCATGGCCTCACGCAGGAACTGGTACACGGTGGAGGAACAGAGAAAGGAAAAAAAACCCAAAAACCAACCAACCAGATTTGGTTAACATTCTGTTCTCACAGTAATGACTGACAGCTTAGGTGGGAATTTGGTAGGGGTCTCGGCAGAGCGATGCTGCTGTAAGGAGGGACATGTCAGAGCTGCCGATGGCTGATGTTCCTTCATTGGTTCAGCCCAAAACCCAGCCCTGCTCCTCTGTTCCACAAAACAAGCTCTCAGGGCATTGGGTGAACAACCTTTTAAAAGGCAAAGCCTGAAAAACAGATACAGAGAGAAACATGAAAGTGAGAAGAGGAGCAGCAAGGAAAAACGAAGGGGGAAGAGGGCTGGAAAAGCCCTTAACTTCATTGCTAAGCTCCTTCACAGCGTGCAATTGGCAACTCACTTACAGTCCCCGCCACTGTAGGTGCAAAGACGGTCATCTCCTCCCAAGGCCATACATCTCTCCTTCAGAGGCAACACAGCACTAAAGGATGTAAAGCACTCACTCCAAGACGATCGTTTTTCACACACTGTAAATGGTTAAAATCTGGCGACATCCCTGTGTTCTCACCAAGTGTGTCCTACAGGACTCAAATCTGTATTTTAGCAGCTTCCTAAATGTGTATTTTAAGACACAAAGTCAATCCCCACAAATGCTTAGAAAACGAAACTGTGCTATATGCAACTGATACCCGTGTTGGTGGAAATTCAGGATAGCTTGGCAATTGCTCAACTGGAGTTTAGAGTTGAGTATCTTATCTAAACAAGCTTTGCACTGAATGTAGAAGGAATGAGCCAATTAGAGGAACTTCAAAAAATGAGAGAAAAACCTTTGAAAACAACATTAGTGGTCCCTTCCTGTACCTTAATGCAACCACTTAGCAGTGGTGATAGAACAAAAAATCAATATAAAGAAGTACCAATGGATGTTATTTTTGTTCTGCAAGGCACAGCCAGACTTGCAGCCTGTTTTTTCTTGCTTCAAAGGGAGATGACTATGGTTTTGAAAGGGCAGAAGAAAGGGTAGGGAAGTTAGAGGTTCCAGGAACCTGTCAAGTAAAAGTGAAGGACCAAGTACGGCCTCTGGAGAACTACTCGGGAACCTGATGAAGGCTGCAAAACCAGAGGACAAGACTACAACCATTTAAACTCTCATGACAAGTGGTCCGACACCATCATTGGCTCTAAAAATGGCTTATGCCCATGCACAATTTTTATCTATAAGCAAGTAGAGGCAGCAGCAGCAGCTCATGCATTAGCAGGGCAATGATCTACACTGAAACACGGTGGCCCTTCTGTGACTACCTGCATTATATTTTTTCTCCTCATTTTTAACTGAACAGGCAAGGCTTGCCAAATGCAGTACTCCTTACTGACTTGCTTAGTGCTATCTCTCTCCATCTCTATGTAATGGGTCTGCCACCCTATATATTGCTGGTGTCCCTCGCACTTGTGTTTTCCTCTAGCCCTCACACCGCGTTTTAACCTCTTGCAGAAGGTGATGGGGACACCCACCCAAAATTTCCCAGCCCATGGTCGAGTCCAGCGGCTGGGGCCATGCAAGCCCAGCCACCTCTGCTCTAGCTGGAGCAAACGAGAGGCTGCAGAGGCGACTGTGGTGTAAGCTGCACCTTCTGGGTGGCACACAAGTCAGAATTCAATAAAATATGAAAAAACCTGCTCAAATCTTTTGCAAGAGGCTTTTCTGCTTAGGCCTGTTAAGGAAGCAGAGAAAAATCTGTAAGTAACCAGGCCTGCTGGACTAGCAGCTTATTTTCTGTCACTATCTCACATATGTTAATAAAACCCAGAAGATTCTGAACCACATTACAAGTGCAGGTATTTTCCCCATTAATGAGGCTTCACGTGTGCGATAAGTCAAGCTCACAAGACTAACGTAAAGCTTAACAACATGCCAAAAGGCCACTGTACATGAGTGAACTGAGGGAGAAATACATGATGCAAGGGATAAATGCATGAGCCTAATTTAGGACAAACAGCTGAGAGGTTGCACCAGTTCACAGGGTCTGTGATCAGCTAAGAGCAACTTCTCCATGCCAGTACTGCAAAAGAGAAATGAACCACCAAACCGGAATCAGACATTCACCATAAGCATCTGCTACCCTGCAATCCACATAACTGTATACATAAAAATGCAAGCACAACTAGCTATCATTGTGTCCTTCAAAGACAAATCCAGATTCCTGTGCCTCTACCAACATTGTCCCGCAGCCACCACGTGAGGTCTTGCTCAAAAGCATGCGAGCAGCCACATGAATGAACTGAACATGTAGACGCTTTCTGGTAAGCACACGTGCCATGCACCCAAACTAGCATGCCCTTTGAACTTCAGCATGCAAAAAGGTTTCTCCAGTTTCTTTTTCTAAAGGGCAGGGCAATGTTAAACATCAGAGAATGTCATCCTCCTAACCAGTTAAAGTTTTAATTATTGTTATTTAAGTCAAAGGTTCTCCCTACTGTTTGGCTAGGAGATGATTCTCAAAATGATGATTCAAAACATCAGCATTTTTAAAAGGCACCCAGGAGCAGGAGATAATCCTTCAGGAAAAGGTTAACAGAAGCTTTCTGATTAAATCACATGCACAGAAACAGCATGTCTAAGGGGAAGCCTATAAAGATTAAGGCATAAAGGTCTATAGTTCCCCAAGACTTCATCAACTCAAGTGAAACCAAACCTGAGGACACAGGACCAGCTCAAGAACTAGACCCCTATGTTCAGATCCCTGTGCTGACAATTGATAAAGTAGTGGCAAACGTACCAGCAGATTTCTTTTGCTCATTTCTAAGAGCTTCAAGACCTGATTTGATCTTCAAGACCTCTATCTGAATACAGATACCATGGTTTTAACTCAGTAGACGCAGAGAAGCTTCTCCACGAAGCTGCAGTCTACTCCAAAAACACAACCATATGGCATCTAAGGGAAGAAGACATTTTCCCGTAACTAGCACTTGCTAGGGGCTCCTTAGCCAACAAGGGCACAGCAGAAACATTGCCTTAATCCAAAATGCTTCCCAGCAAGTTTGTAACAGTGTAAAGGCGGGGGGGGGGGGGGGGGGGGGGGGGGGGGGGGGGTCGAGAAAAAAGAGCAAAATAGGCACCAATGCAAACTTGCATGCTTATGAATTAATTAGCTAAACACATGGCCTAAACCTTAAGACACTGAGGTATATTATGTTTAATAAGCTAAAACACATTATTCTGCAACTTACTACCTGTTAGTTTTCATCTAACACTGGTAACATCCTTAAGAACCGTGACACCAATAGAAATATCCATCAGCATGCATATACCTTAAAAGCTGGAGTGTTATTTGACGTCAAGTCTATGTCCTTTGTTTTAGAGCAGAGAGCCTGAACTTGTGCATTGGAAGAAAGCAATTGCCCTCCAGTCACAGCAAAGACAGCTAGCAAGAAGACAAACAGTTTTCTCAAGGTCACAAGCAGGAGGGAGAGGAGTGCTTCCTAAGTGATAACAGAAGAGGAATAGTCACTTTGTTCAAATCACTGACCTGATGTCTCAAAGGGTAGGGCTACCTAGGGATCAAAGAGCAGGGCAGAATTTGAAAATGCAGGGAAAAAAACAAGTTTCCTCCACATCTGTTGTAGCTTGGCAAAAGCAAGTTTTGTCTCCTGTAAATGTTAGAGCAACTCAGTGCATTTAGTCATCACCCAAAGCATCTCACTTGGCAGGCAAATGCTTGGTATGAAGCTTTGACACGGAGGTCAATTAAATCCAGACAACTTTAGCATAAACACAAGTTCATGGCAGGTTTTTATCTTTCTATCTGCTCAATATGCTGTTGGTCATCAACAAAGCTATCATTAACAAAGCATAACCTCTACAGCTAATAATGCTTTAATAAGGGCATGCAAAATACCCAGATGCAAAGGGATGCTAAGACCAACTCTTAATTCACAGCACTGAGTTCAGCAGAAGTAGCATGATTCATTTGTTCTTGGAGAAGTGACAATTACACTTAGCAGCATGCATCTAAAATCTCTACACCTGGTGAAGGGATTTATTACACTGCCATTGTGCTTTCTAAATGCTTGACGCTTTGTTTTTTTCCATACGAATCAACCATTTCATCGAGGAAATTAAATAATCCTCCAACGCATCAAACACACCAGGAAGGTATTTACCGACCATATACTTTGGACAAGTTTGCTCTTGTGCTCTTGTTTACCCTGTAAGATGTAATGTGTCCTAAATGCAAAAACACAAATAGAGAAACCAAGGCAATAAATTTAGGAGATTAATTTCATTAAACAGATCTAGGGAGAGCCACTGAGTACACAGTCCACAGCAACTCTACAAGTTATCTCCACAGTAAAACTGGAGGCAGCACTTATTTGACCTGTCAATCAAAAAAAAAAAAAAAAAAAAAAATCTATCCAGGTCACTGTTTGCAATACCTTTATCAAACAGAGATATAACTGCTGCTGGACACAGGGAACAAGCTTCAGCACCCTCGGGAACCCAGATACGAATGACTTTACCAATCAGCACTTAGGAACTCCAGAGATGTCAGCCAAAACAATGCCCTCTTAACCGTATTGCTGCAATACTGAATTTAAACAACCTTAGGAAAGGCCATAGTAAGGCAATTTGAACACCGAGTTTTTAAACAGACTAACTTCTGTGTAATTAATTGATTATCCTTTTCATTTGTCCTTGTGTGTGATCTTCCATCTAAGGGAAAAGTGTTTCTGATGCTAGCATGCATAAGCCGCTTGGATTGTGGGAATCTTCTGCATTTTTAACACATTTAAGAATCACAAAACAAATTAGCAACTATATTGCGTATGACAAAACAGCTACAGATTACAAGGACTATTGTCAGTTTTGTGAAGCATTTAGATGCACACAGGGAAGCGTGCTCTGACTGGCATGCAGTAAGTATCAATTTCTTAAGTCTATTATGTAGTTAAACAGCCTTCAAAAGCATGTGTTGCAACCTGGAAGAACATCATTTTGTACACTGTAAAAAGAGGAAAACAAGAGCATTCCTCTAAAGAGCTTAGGCCAACATCCCTAAAAGTATTCCTGTGTTTAAACAGCTTTATAGATCTCACCCCATAAGACTAATTTCAGACACAGCAATGAAAAAAGGTAGCAAAAGTGGACTGAGATTAAGAGGACAAAATGAGCACGTTGTTCAGTTACGCAGGGGAGGTTATAGCAAACAGCACCATCACCTATACATGCCTCCACGACCTATATATAGAGCTGCCAAATCTATGTGGAGCTTTAGTAGCTTTGAACAGGCCACAGAATTTACTTGTGACCCACCTCAAGACAGCGTATCCCCCATGAGAGGAAAAAAACAAAACCCCAAGAAATAATAAGTGGAAGCATTTGTGGCTCTGCTCCTCAACAATGAAAGAGCATCCCTGCCTCCATTTGTGAGCAGTCAGAGAACAAACCCTCAATGTCTGGAATAAAAAAACCCCATACCACCAAGAGCCCATTTGCTCCGCAAGGCTTTCCCAGTCCAAAGGAGCCTCTCCGGCACGACCCGTCCCAGGAGTCAACCCTGTGCCCGGCGTGGGAGCTCTGGCTTCTTGCCACCGCAGCAGAAACCCCCGGCCAGGCAGCAAGCAGAGCAGTGCCTAAGCCATCTCCTGTGCTGGCAGCAAGGTGACACACAAAACGCCGCCGAGCCCACCCTCCTGCCTGATGGCTGCCCCCCATACCGCTCCTGCCCAGCCCAGTGGGCAGCGGCAGGCAGGAGCAAGGATGAACACTCACTAGTGACACCCTTCTAGTGCTAGCTCCAAGAGGGACAGAGGGGACAACAGGACACAGAGGCACAAGGCTGTTTTAACATGGGACTGTATGCAATTGCTGTTTCTCTCCCAAAGATTTGTCTCGGGTGGGATGCAGACAGTGTTAACTGGGAGACTCGCTTCATCCGCCACAGAGCGAGGACTGCGGAGACCACTAGAAGACAGGCAGAAGATGAGCATTTTAACCTTGAAAGCGGCACTGCCTTGATCTGTACAGGTGGGGTTTTTTCTGAGCTCAGCAGAAACAGAAGCACTTCATGTTGCAATGTTTGCTGCCCCAGAAATGAGGAAGGTAAAGGAACGAGGTCAGCCCAGTACTTGAGAGCGTTTAACCAATTACCAACTGAATGTCACTTACAAGGAATACGCTCCCCAAAGGACAGCTCTGGATTGCTCTCAGTGCCAGGCTTTCCACCTGCGGCTGCCGGACTTGAGCACCGGGTCAACCTGAAATCCTAGAATATGGTCAGTTCCACCATCGTTCCAAAAATCTGAATCTTCAAACATATTTCCAAAAATCTGCTCCTAGCAAGTCACAAAAGAACGAGCAATCAAAGGTGCTGCCCAGAGGCCTGATGGATTTACAGTATTATTTCCAATTTACTTTTTTTTTTCCATTAATCGTATCTTCTCTAAGTTAATTCCTCTTGTAAACAACACAAAATGAAGGTGAGCAGGGAAAGAAGAGATTAGACCTGAGAATTCAAAATATTTTATTTCAACTCTGGCTGTACTAAAGGCAAGGAATGCAACAAGAGGAATTCTTGCTGAGAAATGTAAAGACAACATCAACTTACTAAAAATACTGCAATAAATATACCCAGAGACTGGTCAGACAGCACATAAACTAAGTATCCTCAATGATGCTATATTTATGTACCAAATATGCACCAGTTTTAGTCAAAGACGCTTCATGTGATGAGCTGCTGGTATGTAAAAGATTCTAAACTACACAAAGTGCAATTGCTTTTTAAAAAGCACAGTGAGGCAAACAGACCAGCAGCCAGACTCTTCCCCAGCTTGCAAGATAAAGCTCCATGGCATATTAATTTCACTGCTGCTCTCTCCGGTTGCACTGCTTTCTCCTGCATTAAAATACAGGAGACTTAAGTTAGATCACTTACGATAAATTCACTTAGCCACTTATGGATAAAAACACAAAGAAGTTCCTAAGGGCTTCCAGCATGCATTACAGGTGTGACGTATCTCGTAAGAAATTCAGTAAAATCCAGCAAAATTCTGGCACATCTTTTAGCGTCCTTGACCCATGTCAGCTGGCAACAGCATCTTTGAGGGCAAACCCACTCTTAACTTCAGCAAACACAGCACAGTGGTCCCTTTCATCTGCTCCTCAGTTCATGTGAGGCTGGAAAGGGATCTCCACCCAGCCGACCCCAGCCACCTCCAGGCACCACAAGTTTTCAAGGAAAATCCTCACTCTATGCGTGCAAGGACAGGTTACCCCCAGGCAGAGTACGTGCCTTGGCTACTCGTTGCTCTCAAAACAGATTACATCTAGTGCACCCCAAATACATGAATACTTCTATAAGAAACTCCAGCTTTCATTGCTAAACAGCATCAGATGACTATGCATGCCACAGGCTTACTCTCCGTGACGCAGCTTCAACTTCTGTTAGCAGCGGTGAGGATACACCAGTATTTATCTCTAGCCATAGAGTTTTCTAACAGCAGAGGAAAACCTCAGGCTGCGACTGCACTGAAGGAACGAGGAAGGCTTAGAGTGAAATATCAGAGTTATATTGCAAAACTCTTCAGCATTATTCACAAGTTCATATTAAAAATAAATAAACCCCCTCCCTCTATGCTAGCAGCTAAAAACTGATGCAGCAACACCGTTAGCCCGCATCTACAAAAAGTTCACAGCTGCAAAACCCTCCATCCAGCCGGGGCCACCAGCGACAATTTACGCCGGCCCGCAGCTGCCGGGTCCTGGGGGAGAGCTGCTCCTGCAGAGATAACCTCAGCCTTGAAGCAACCTGGCCCAAAACTCGGGCAAAAAGCTGTGCTGCGCTGCCGGAGACGCCTGCCCGCTTGCCCTCCTCTGGTTTCAGCTGCAGGGTGTGTTTCCATTTACACAGAGCGGTTTTGGAGACTTCCTGATCGGAAGCATCCTAACTGCAGCTGTGCCCCTGCCTTGTTTTCCCTCGTCATCGCTAGCAGCCGGCCGAGCTCTTTGCTTGCGTTTTTCGCTGCAGCCCCGAGTACTCTGCTGCGGTACCGAATCCCCAGCACCAGCGATCATCCAAAGCATTGAGAATACAAATTAGGCATACAGGGCACTGCCGTTCAACCGTGGCTGGGACGCTGAGTAGGCAGTACACCCAGCTGCGGAGAGAGAAACACCTCTTGTCATTGCTGAGAAAGCCAAGATGTTACTATTCCTGCCCGGGTCTGCAAAACTGGCCTTTTGTCTGCAGATTCAGAGGACGGATCTGTGCCGGAAAGCTCTCCGGATCGGATCCTCAGCTGCTGCGTCCCTGGGAGGTGGGAGGAGGAGGAAGGCAGAAAAGCAGCCAGCGCAGGCAGGGAAGGAGAAACACTTAAATTGCCCAAGACGATACTCCGCATAACCTGAGCATTGCCAACTTCCAATGCTGCTGATGCCCGAGGGTTTCCAGGTGAAGGAAGAGATAAAAGCAAAGTCATAAAGTTTTTAAGAAAGTCCCTGCATACGCAGCTGACATACTGACACATTTCCATCGCATGCACTTTTCTACTTACTTCCTAATGCTTGTAACTCTTTAATCATTTAGATTTTAAAACCAGTAGGCACCTTTTAGAAGCACTGCGCATCTCCATGGCGCTAGTTTAATGTGGCATTTGCCCTGTCCCACAGACAAACCCGGGAATGACTGTACAGCGGCTCCATTTCTAAACCAGTAACGCGGTCGGGGGTGGTAAGCAAGACGGTGGGCTCAGGTGAGAAGAAGAGGATGAAGAAGAGGATGAAGAAGAGGATGAAGAAGAGGATGAAGAAGAGGATGAAGAAGAGGATGAAGAAGAGGATGAAGAAGAGGATGAAGAAGAGGATGAAGAAGAGGATGAAGAAGAGGATGAAGAAGAGGATGAAGAAGAGGATGCACACGCACACCCCAGGGGAAGAGACGGGTCAGGATTTTTGTTTGGAGCCGTAGCAGCGCTCAGCTCCCCCCCCAGCTCCCCGGGGAGGCAGCGTACGGCCGAGGGCCGTTTCCTCGCCGTTCAAGGCAGCCGGGGGGGGGGGTGCGCGTTTCCCCCCCTCCTGCCCGTATTATTTCTCCCGACCCTGTGCCCCGCCACGGCGGAAGGCCCCGCCGCCGCCGCCCGGGGATGCAGTAGCCATGGCAATGCGAGATTGCATCATGCTCTTGACTAACTGCACCGGGGAAAGACGCTCCCGGCGAAAACCCCGGCCCTTCCGCCGCCCCGTCCCCTCCCTCCCTCCCTCTCTCCCTGCCCCGGCCCGCCTGCCCGCCGCTGCCGGCCCCGGCCCGGGCCCGGGCCCCGGCCGCGGCCCCCGGCGCTCATCCCGCCTTCCGCCCCACCGCCGCACTTGTTGCGCTCCCCGCGGAGCGGCGGCCCCCATCCCGTACCCGCACCCCTCCTCCTCGTCCTCCTCCGGGCCCGGGAGGCCGCGCCGCATCCCGCCGCCGGGAGAGGAGCCCCGGCGCTGCCCGCCCGCCCTCCCTCCCTCACACCCGCCCGGGGGACGCGGCCCTACCTCGCGGCGGCGGCGGCGGCGGCGCTGGGGGCGGCGGGCGGGCGGGCACGCACCGGCCGGTTCTGTCACGCTGCGGCGCCGCGGGGGCGGGGCCGGGGGCGGGCGCGGGGTGAGGAGGGCCCCGCCCCCTCCCCCCAGCCGGCCGTGGGCTGACCGTGACGTAAGAGTGGTGCGGGGGGCTAACGGGCGGGGCGGGCGCTATGACGTCACGGCCGGCGAGGGCCAATCCGGCGGCCGCGGAAGGTTCGGGAGCGGGGCGGGGGAATTGGGCTGGGCCCGCGCGGGGCTGGCGCTCGGCCCGGCGCCCACGGGTGAGGCTGAAAGGGCGTGTTGAGCGGGTCTCGGCGAAGGCAGGGTTTTCCCGGGGCCGGGCGGTGGAAGCGGGAGGCCCCAGTGAAAACCAGTACGGGGTCACGTAATTAAAGGCTGTCACGAGGAGATGAGCCGCACGCCCAAATTAAAGGTCGGAGCAAACGTCGGTGGTCTGTTCCCTGTGTTTTGAGCAGCGGGCTTTGCGGCATTATAGCGCTTTTAAATACAAGCTCTGGGTGCAATTAATAGGTAGGATTTTAACCCGGCCGTACGATACACCCCCTGGTTTAGTTGGGTGGTTTGGATCCACGTACCAAGCCCGTCCCCACGGTGTCGGATGTCGGCGGAAGGAATCTTGAAGCATCCTCTTTGGCTCTTCTCCAACGGCCGGGACGCTTAACGGAGGATGGAAAGTCCCCGCTACCCGCTCCAGACGCTTCGTTACCTCCACAAGGTCCTAACGGGGCCGTAGCGAGGGAGCCTTGGCTTTAGTATGGCCAACGGGAAGAAAGCGGTTTGTTTCTTTCCGTCTCTCACGTACTCCCTCGTGCTGGAAGATGAGCTTTGAATTTCTTCCCTCCCCCCCTAAGAGTTTGTTCCGTCTCTTTGCTAATTAAATGAAAACGTTACATAAATAAAGAGCAGCTTTGCTTTGCAAAGGAGAGGAGTCGAGCAGCAATTTGCATGGGTTTTATTCAAGATCAAGTATCTGCCCTTCCATGAAGCAGTCAGCAATTTTAGAAAGCTGGAGGAAAAAGGGTTTCCTGGAGCTTCCTCTGCGGCTATAGAAGGCGGCCGTACAGGTGAAGCCATCAAGGTTCATGCCAACCCAACGTCCAGTGGCTTCTCCTGGGCAGTAACGCACCGGTCCCATGTCCATGGTCATTTAGCTGAAGGTAAACGTGTGTTGCAACCTCATGTAACCTGGCTGAAGCTCAGCCTGCAAAGAGTTCCCAGAGGTGACGCCGGGCTGCAAACGGGCAACGCGGTAATGCAGCGTGTTTGCCCAGTGGGATCAGAAATGATCTTCCCTAAGCTCTTACTGGGACAAGAAAAAAAAATCTCTCTCCAAAGTAGACATCGAGGCTGTGCCATAGGTTTTTGTTTAATCTTACTTATTGCTTACTAGACTAAGGTGTTAACAGGAACGCTTTTTGGTTTGGGTTGAGGGTTTTTTTTCTTTTTGTTTTAAAGCCCAAGTCTCCATTTCCCTTTCTCTTTGAAGGACCAAAACCCTGTATGATTTTTGTGTGTGATTTGAGGCTTTGTAGCAGTTTTCAGTAAGGTGTGAGCACTCACAACTGTCCTCGCCTACGTGTTTTAACACTTCGGAAAAACAAACGAAAGCCAGCACAACTCTCAAGCAAGTACGCCTTTCTGAAGGCCCTTTGCCCAAGTTTGTGTTTTGGATGTTTCCAAGGCATCCTTTCTTGTTTGAGGGGAGTCAAGCAATTTTTAGCAAAATTAATGGAAGAAGGCACAAGTCCCATTTTTTCTCACTTGAGCTAAAATGTCCTGAGCTCATTGAAACGTGACCAGCATTAGGTCTTGTCACATCTGTAAATCTGAACTTGACTTTTCAATGTGCTTTAAATAAAGTTGCTTCCCCACGGGCGTACACATTTGTTTCCATGGTTTATTGATGAGAGATGATTGCACCAACTGTTCCTTTCACAGCCAAAACAGCTTTCTAAATCTGGAAGGTGCTTAAATAATTAAGATTCATTCTGGTGGTTTAAAAATAAGAACCATTTTGCAACTTTAGATGCAAAAAGGGATGGAGCAGGGCATAGGGGTTGTAGGCAGAGAGGTGGGTGGTGGCTGGGAAGCGAGCGGCACCCCGGCCAGGGGAGGGACGTGCCGCTGCCCGGTCCCCGCGCCGTGTTTCGCCCGATTCTGCCGAAGGCTGGCACGCACCCGCTTCGGCTCCCTCTGCCACGGAGCTCGCTCTTCTCACTTGATGGTGGGGTTTTAATGGGGCTCTGTATGCCTCGGGGTGTCGAGAAGCTGGCACTGGAGATGGGGGACGCAGCTGCTGATGGGGGAAAGGATGAAGCTGGGGGGGGAGACAACTTTGGCTTTGCCAGCCTGGCTCCAGCGTGAGAGTCCCTGCTCACCCACGGAGCTGCCGGTTCTTCCCTCTCCTGGTCTCTCCAAAGCGCTCGTGCCATTATCAGTCAGAGAACAAGAGCAAGGTCACGGCATGGGAAATGTGATTTCAGAATTACCCATTTGAGAGAACGAAGCAAACAATGCCAAATGTTTTGGCACTAAAAGTTTGGCATTTAACGAGGGGTAGGGGCTGGCCAGTGTCGTTCTGGGCTGCAGATGTACTGAGTCTCGGTGTTGTACCTGTCCTCTTGGAGCGGCTGCAAGTTTGTCAGGAGTGAAGACATCGCCGTTGGCCTCTCCACCAAGCGCTGATGAAATTATTGCTCATCTGTTTGCTCAGGATGGGCTTCAAAGACCTCATTATCAGAGTGGGATCAATGAGGCTGGAGTTAAGAGAAGGGCCAATTAAACATTATTAGGGATTTAGACAGAAAGATTGTTAGGGCAGATTTAAAATAAGTTATACCTTGCATTTAATTTTTACCTGTGTGTCACGACTCTTGTAATCCTGCTTTTTAAGAGAGAAGAGGCAGAATCTAAGCACTGCGGAAAGCCAAGTCCTAAGTGACGCAGCCTAGGTTGCAGCAGCGGAGGTGACAAGAGGCCTCCGCAGATCTGCTTATCCTCACTAAATCAATGGTGAGCAAAGGGAAGAGGTTAAATAGATGCTAGCATTTGAGAGTACGGGTAGGAGGAGAACAGCTGGAACAACGGAAAGCAGAGCGAAGAGTCAGCAAGGGCTGCAGCACTGGGGAGATGAAAGAGTTTGGAGTAGAAGGTCCATCAACGTGGTGTTTGAAATTACCCTGGATAAAGTGTGTGTTGCAGGGAAAGGAGCCTGAATGGTCTTCTTTTTGGCGGGGTGAGCTACCAAATCTGTCGTCGTCTTAAAAAAATCTATTACAAGTCCTGGCTATGCCTATTTAGTAGTGGTTCATCATACACACTGTAATGAATAGGTCCTTGTTTTGATTAGAAACAAATAAATACATTTTTTCCAGAAATAAATTAACAAACTGATTAGAATAAATAACCATTGTTTGCCACTCAGTCATCTTAATGGGAATTTTCAGTTCTTCTGGGTTTACCTTGGCTTCCCTCCAGGCTGACTGTGGCAGCTCCATGTTCTTTATCAGTGAGGTAAGTCGGATGCGATTACTGTTGTCTTTAAATCAGGCACTGGACTAAAGTATCAGGCTTGAAATTTCAGCATCTCTCTCTCCTGAATACAGCGTTTTCTTCTGTTGTGCAAACCACAAATGCTTCATGCTGTTTGTACAACTTTGTCTAACTTTTAAGTACTTGATCTTCATAGAAAAAGCTTCCAGTCGAGGTTTTCTTCACAATTTTGTACTTGGCAGGTCTCGTAAGCAAGTGGCTGGATGAAGCTGCTATTTTGAGATTCCAACACAAAACTGGTGTGAACACACTAACACTCTGTTCCGAGGTATGATTGTGTTACAAACTGGCATTAACTTTCGAGGGTGCTTTTTGCGCTCTGCCATCGAGGGCAAAATTCTCACAAGCTAGAGTGGAGGCAGGTTTTTGGCCCTAACTGTGTTCCTAATCCAATTTCACGCATTTTACATTAACAGCAGTTACTTTTCTGCATTTTCTCTTCCTCTTCTTATATCTCCCTGCAGTATGCAGTGCTGTAGGCAAATGATTAAATAGGACTGAAGACCTGCACCGACTCACCAAACTTGCAGTGTGTTTTAAGAGCCAGGTTTACCCCAAATAGTGTCCCACAAGAGCAAAATATTTTGTTTCTTGCCAAATAGGTCAAATAATTAGGAAGTCTTCTCTGCCATTGGTGTTAGTATGTTTTTCTTTCTCACCATGCTGCTCATCATTTCAGAGAGAAAATTTGATTAAAGTCCACCCTTGTCAATGCTGCTTACCTTAGTTGGGATATGTGCATTTTTATTTGGTGTCGTCAATTGGCTGCTAAAGATTTAATTGCCCCGAGCTGAGAAAATAACAAGCCCCGGGAATCTTGCCACTATATACTAGCTGGTTTGCGCCTATGGCACTGCTAGACAGCTGTCACTTGGCAGCTGCTGGGGCTGCTAATAGGAGACACGTGGAGAATTAAAAGTAGTAGTGAAGGAGCAGGTAGTTTAAAAATGGGCATGAAGAAAGTGGTCACTTAACCCAGAGGCACAGGTACTCAGCTAACCCACGTGGGTAATGCCCATGGGTCCTCCCCGGTCTGTCTCTTCTTTGTCAGCGTCTACAGTAGAAGTGGCAATCAGGAGCATCTCGTTTACAGCCCTGTACTCAAACCGTGCCTCTCCCTCTGGGGCAAACCCAGTCTCTGGTACGGCACGACCCACCTTAGCCCATACGGGGCTTTTGCTGATGGTTGCAGTGTGCGAGGGAGGGAGCGGGATGAAAGGCTCGCCCTGGTACTCCTCTGTCCCCCTGGCTCTGCTGTGACCCCAGCCAGCCCCGGGACCCTGGCCCTGCACTCTCTTTCCCTGACTGCTTTTCGGTATTCCCCTCACGATTTGGGCACATCTGCAGTTAAGAGTAGAAGCTCTTCAAGGGGGAAAGTGAGTTGTCACTTCATCTAGCAAGCAGCCTCTGCTGCTGTAGAGTGATTTTATAAGAGCTAATGGTAATCACGATAAGGTGAATAAAGGATAAACTGCATTATTTTGCATTAGTAATTGGATGCCTGCTCCTTGCCTGTTCCTGTTATGGTGCCTTTTTGTTGACTTAGTGTATGAATTACAACATCTAATCCTTCAAAACAATGTTCGTTCTTCCAAAACAACATCATAAACCCATCATTGTCCACTGCAGCCTGTCACCAATTTTTCTGCTTTATCTCAAAACTAGTGGGACCGGGATTCGGACCTGTCATGTTACTCAGTATAATGGAGCTGGGAGGAGTACAACACTGTATTTCCATTAAGAGTATTAGATGTTCTGGTCTGGAGGAGCAGTTAAGGGCAGCATTTGCGTTCCCTTTTCACGTGCCATGCTCCCTATCCCTTTCTCTTTAATCACAGCCAGTGTAAACTGAGATAATCCTGTTGTTGAGAGAAAACATTGTCTCACTGCTTAGAGCAAACAGTAAATCGCGCTGTCTTAATGCAAAAGAAGAGATGAGGGAAAGTATTTTTGTAAATGCTCTGATCTATCTGAAAACACGTCCACTAATCTGAATGGTTGTCATTCTGCATTGGAATTTTTCAATTATTAAGTCCATTCAGAATGCCTTGTTGCCAAACTTTGCGGCACCAGCTCTGACCTGGTAGTCAGGATAGTTATTAAGTCACTACTGCAGTCGTGTTTTTGAGGAGGCTGTTTCCCTACAGAGCACTCAGACCCTGCTGTAGCTCCTTTCCTCTTTCAGTCTTAAGTGTTCACAGAAGATCTTTTCTGCATTTCGAGAAAACCATTATAGCCGGGCATTTGTCCTGAGTTAAAACTATTGCATATGATTTTAATAGTCTGTTTTATTGTATGCAGACCAGCCCAAAGCCTCCTTTCCTGGCTGCAGGATCCTAAAGCCTCAGTACACAACACTGAGCCGTCTCCTGCCTATCTTCCCAGGAGATCAGTTCACTGCAGATCCAGTGGGCTCTCTCTGTTGCTTGCTCAGCCGATGTCCCAAGGCAAGAGTAATCTTTCTGCCTGATAGAAAGTGTTCAGATATCCTTTCTCACTTCTAAGGATTGTTCCAGCTCTCAGCTGGGAGGGCAGAACCTGCCTTTGCCCTGCAGTCTCTGCTGCCTTCTTGGGATCTCTGCATGCACGGCCTGGGAAGAAAGAAGGCTGGGAATGTATTTTACGGGCAATTGGGAAAAAAAAGCCAAGTTAAACATTCAAAATAACCAGTGTTTGAGGGTTTTTTACCTTCTCACTGACCATCTTCAGAGGGCCTTCTGAAGATGTGCAGCTGAAAATTGAGGTGCCCAAACCTATGGCTGCTGTTGATGTTTCCAGCCCTGCTGCTGACCTCAGGAGAATTGTGGGGGGACCCTGGGTGGGTTCCCCAGCTGCAAGCTACCAGCAGCACCCTGCCAGCTATTGGGAATAATCTCTGGCGAGTCATATAGCCACCAATCTGGGTCAGTTTTTGTGTAGGGGATATTTTAGCATAAGCTTGCTTCTTCTTAGATGAGAAGTAGTTTGGTTTTCCCTGGGAAGGAGGGGTGATTTGGCTTTTATTCTCCTAGAAATGCATTTTTTTCCCAGCTGTGAACAATACTGGATATAGGTAGACACTGAGATAAATAAAGGTGGATTTTCATCTCTTCCTCCCTCACTCTTTGCTTGTTTTGACTACTTACACTGTAAACTCAGGGCAGGGACTCTTTCACACTATGTGCGTGCAGAGTAGACCTCAAATATTTAGGAGATGGGAGAAGGGTATAGAAATGCTGCACCCCCTGGAGTAATTTTGATAATGACCCAGGGAGCTCTAAGGGAAGATGGTACAGTCTTGGTAGCCTTCCAGAGAGGCCTCACAGGCTCATCATGAGGTTGTAAGTAAGCAAAGGTCTTAAAGGTGATCGAATCCATTCCCTCACCTTTAGGCACAGTGAGGTTTTCCTGAACATAGCCAAAGATACTAAACTATTCCTGCTGAGCAAGGTTAAGCAGCCAAACCGAACGTCCCCAGCCACACAGATCACCATGTCCCAAGTGTATCGGTTGAGATTGCAACTGCCAACCAAGGCGTTGTGTTCAAGTCCACAGGAGGTCATGTGGGGTCCTGGGAAAGAAGAAGAGTTCTCACTTGAAGCGGAGGCTGCCGTCTCTGGGAGCACAGTACTGCTGTTGTTCAAAGAAAACAAGCCTCATGTACACTTTTGAAAATAAATTGTATTAAAAATAATGCCCTGGTCAGCCTCATTAATTTCTTCTTGAACCCACTGCCTTCCTCAGAAGTCTTTTACCCAAAGAAATACCAATAATAACAACAATTAAAAATAACTAGTGACTACGTATGACTTCGGCATGAAAGCAGTACTTTAATATACTTGGGTTTGCTTCCAAAAGTATTTTTCTTCGTGCTGCTGAGGTGACATTTCTCCAAAGACTTCTTTTATGAACAAATGCATTTGAGATTTCAGTCCTTTTTAGTTTTACGGTTTTTCATTAAGCCTTACACTTATTTTGATGACACCTACCATTTCTCCTGTGCCTCTGGTACAGAATTTGATTTATAATCTTAATTCCAACTTCCTGCTTTCTTAATTTTTTTGCATTTATAACATTTCCAAGCTGTAGTCTGCTAAAACCTGTTCATTTGTCTGCCACAATCTTTGGTTCCAGTCTTTTGACACAAACTTTCACTTTAGTACTTGAACAGTCCCACTAACAATTATTAGGGTTTCTGGCATTTATTGGTTTATTTGAAAAGCTATAGGAGGATGGCATGATTACACTATAATCAGAAACTATGTGCTAGCCTCTCACACCAATATCCATCCTACTTAGCTGCAGCGTGCTGATGACGTGATGTGGGTTGTCTTGACTGCTTGCCTGAGTAGGCGGCTAGTACATCTACACCTGTGAGCAGCCGCTTTTATGAAAATATTGGAATTATGAGACCCAGTCCTTGGTTTTTTGTCTGTCCTTATTTCTCCCACATAACTCCATTTTAAATGAGGCATGTTTCCTCTTTCTGAGTCCTGTTACAGTTTTGTCTCTTGCATTTAAGGTTTATCTCTTCAGTGATTTCTGTGGTAAAAGATTCTGTTTCTGAACTTGATCTCATTTTCTGGTTTGGCTGTATCCATGTCTAATAGATGTACCATTATTATCTGATAACCTTAAATACCAAGTTTTTATGTAATCAAATTTAAAGGAATTCTGTATTCTTGTAATTGTCTTTTTCTCATTTAAAAGGAAGAGATTTAGTATGGTTGGACTAGTAGCTGTTTTTACTTTACTGTTGGATTGATTTTATGCACTGAATTTTTCTAAAATTGAAAGCAGTAGCAACATCTATCCAACCTGAGGTTTTTCTTGTGTTTTCAAACAGAAACCAGAAGTGGGTTTTTTTGTGCTCCGAAAAATTGACTAAAGAACCCCAAATATATCAAAATTGGCAATTTATTTGAATTTTGCAGTAGTGCAGGGCAAATAGCTTGTATTTAGTGTCATTATCTCCTGCAATGTGACAAAGGTGAAGACTCACAGGAGTTTCTCTCCCGTTTCAGGTTGTCTATTAAAATAAGAAGGATATTAAGTATCTTAAGGTCTGCTTCACTTCAGCTGGATGATCCCAGACTTTCTGAACCTTCAGCTCATGTCAGCCTTGTAAAGCTCCTTCCTTAAGGCCCCCTCGTCATCACGTATTTCATTAAAACACGGTAAGGACCAAAAACTTCTGAGCAGTCGCTGGGGCTCATTCACTGCTGCCTCCAGCCTCCGTGTGGGAACGGCTGCTGTGGGATGTCCCCGGACCCTTTCATCTCTGGGATGGCTTCTCTGTGACAGGACAAAACAGCTGGAACTCAGAAATGCCAAGTTACTGCTGTTTAATGAGTTACCACATCACTTCAACCGCAGAAATAAGTTGTTTGTGCTCTTACTTCCTGTTGGAAATGAGAAATGAAGCACATCAGCCTAAATCGTTGCAGACCAAAGCTAGCATGCTTTGCTTTTGCTGGGGACTGAGCGCTTTTAGCTACTGCTCCTGCACAGGGACTTGTTCAGCTGCAGGGACCGCTTAGGTGCCTGAGCCCCATATGTTTATAACAAGAACTAAATTAGCTCAGTGTATACCGGGGACACTTAGGTTGCTAACAGCTCTCCTTGGCACCAGAAGCTCTTCTAGGCATATATATGAGAGTGCGTGTGTTCTCATAATTATAGTATCGCTACCAACTTGCTATAATTAGACAAGTTAAAAATTGTCTGAGCTCCTACTTATTGCTGAAATGTGCTAAATTCTGGATGCAGCTGTTGCTGAGAAGAAGTGCTTTGAAGCTTTTAGCTTCAGCATAGGCGGTATCCTCACACCTTCCTCACCTTCTTTTGCTTGAATGGAGCTGTTTGTGTGGACGGAACATGCATGGATGGTCTTTGTAAACAGCTCTTCTTGTCTTTTTATTATATACCAGGAGAAGCAGTAGAGGCTCAATAAAAATAATACCTTTATGCCACCTGCCAGCCTTAAGTGTCAAGGTTTTGTTATTTTATTACAGCAGTTTTTCACTGAATATGTTTATTTTCTCTGTCGGGGGCTGCATAGAGCACCCTCTGAAACTCAGGAAGAATGATCAGTTCACTCCTTTATTCTGTGTGAGGTGTCTGTGCTCCTCATCCCTTACCTCTTGCAGATAGCAGGTGCGAGCGAGCTTTGCCCAGCATGGACATGAGGTTCTGGCTTGGAACTGCTGCCAAATTCAATAAACTGTCATCTTCAATGTATCTTGGTTTCTTCAACCTACTTTTATGAGGAAATAAAAAAGCATCACCGAGGCCTATTTGTTTTTTGCTATAACTGCTCCTCCTCATATCATTTTGACAAGGTAGTTGCCTTGTTACATCCCTTGTATGGATCATTGACCGTGTCGCTTTTTATCACCATCACATTTTCGCTCCAACCCTGCAGTGACAGCGCTGATGGCAGAGGAAAGGCAGCTCAGAGCTGAGACTTCTGGCCCCATTCTCATGAGCATAGTAGCAGGGGATTCATCGTCGGAGGCTCTCATCAGAAACTTCCATTCTTCACATAGTTTCTTATTTGTCTCCTAGCTCTTGGCAGGCTTTCTGCTTCCACCCACATGGTAAAGGCTTGTCTAGTAACGGCAACAGCGTGAAGCCCATTAAGATCAGAATTGCAGACTAACTGAGCCTAACTCCCCCTTTTGATCATGGAGAGTTGTCTTCTTTAAAGGAAAGAGGGAAACTGGGTTTCAGTTAATAATAGCTGGCTGGTTTCTGACACTGAAGCAGGAATGTGCGTTGGCCCTGCGAGTGCCTGAACGCTAAGGCGGGCTGACACGGCGCGTCTCTTCCTCAGCCGCGTTTGCGCCCTGCCTGCTGCAGCGAGGTCCTGCCCCATCGGCGAGGAGCTCCCATGGGCCGTGACCCGGGGCAGGATTATTAACTGCCCCTCCTGCTTCCAGCAGATAGCTTTGTTACGCTTGGATCCTGCATTTTATTTCAAGATACGGTGCTTGCCTTTCCCCTGCCCTTTCCTCAACCCTAGCCTCTGCCAGACCGACTCAAAAGCCGCAGTCGTCTAATTTCAGCTGGAGCATCGCTCTGACGATGAGGCTTAGCGTTCCCAGAGCCCGGGCTTTAAACGATGTCTGTCCCCAGGGGTGGCAGGACGGGCCACACAGGCACTGACAGTCTTTGAACTCCACTCCATTCTGTATATTAGCACCACGGACTAGTTCCTGCGTTTAATAGGTACATTAATCAGTGTTTCTTACTGCACCATTATACTCTACAAGACGTAGCGTGTATTTTGTCATGAATCAGCAGGGGAAGCTTACGCTCCCCAAATGGATTATGTGCATAACATTAGCTTTATAAAATATGCATCCCTAGTTCATGATCGCAGTACAGCATCCTGCAGCTAACAGCACACATGCAGAACTGTGCCAGCAACCTGCCTGGGTAGGGCGCAGTAAAGATGTTCACCTGTTGTCCAGAGCCTGTTTTAGCTTAAACAGGGGGTAAAGATTTCTAGAAAAATGAAGCTTGGCTATTTAAACTGTTTTCACCTGATGGGCTGTATGTGCATGATTTTCATTCCTGATAAACCCCAGAATGCATCAAGCAGACCACAGGTCAGTAAGATGGGTCCCTTCCCTTGAAAACTAACAACTTACATGGATGTCCTGCTAACTGAAAGTCTAAGGAGGGGCTGGAATAAGCAACTGTATGCTTATAGCTGTGGAGTAGATCCCTGCAATATCTTGGCCTATCTGATCTCTCTCTGTTTCTCTTTTGCTTTCCACTGAGCCCTTTCTCCCCAAGAAGATGGGGTCTTCTTTGGAGAGCCTTGCACTTACTCACCTCGGCAGTGCCTGTGACCTCTTTTTCCAGGCTGTAGTTCCACAGTCAGCTTAGCCTGGCTGCCGTCAAAGGCCTGGTCCGCTACTTCACCCATCACTTTCTGCAGCCGTTCCAGATGTCCCTCATTGCTATTCACCTGATCTTGGGGCTGAACCTTGGCTGGAATCTAACCCAGCACAAGCAAGGAAGATTTGCAGAAAGCTACATCAACACGAGGGGATCAGGCTTGCCCCAGGCTGTTCTCTGGCACTGAGGATGCCTGTGCCCATGCTGTCAGGCTCACTGGAGAGTGACCACCCACAGCGGGGTGTCCACGCACAGCCTCTTGGTGGAGAGCGATGCCTCCTTGTGCTAACCTCTGGGTCATGCCCGGGAGCTCAGGAACTCGGCTGGGAGATGGCCAGAAAGCATTGCTCTTCTTATTAAGCATGGATGCCTGAGCTCCAGTATCTGGCCACATTTCCTGGCATGCTTAATTAAATGAATAGGCATGGTCCATATGGCTGTGTGACCAATCAACCCCTGCTGTGGAAAAAGGCTCAGAAGAGGTAGACAAGGATGGTGTGGTCATGAAGCTCAGGAAAGAATGTAGGAAGTGACCACAGCTGCCGTGAAGGAAGCTGAACTTATCTCAGTGGGGACCAGAGAGTGACCTTTGTTGTAGATAGACCACTGTATCAGTCGAGTGTGTCAACTGGTTGTGTAGCTGGCCTGCCGTAAAATAATCAGTAGAAATTATCTTCCTGAGCCAGCCAGACCAGCATGAGGGAAGAGTGTGTATGCCTCAGCCCAGCACAGAATGTAAAAATCGAAGAACCAACAAAATTAACTGTGAAGATGACAATGGCCTGGAGCTGGCTTTCTTCCCAGCGACTGGAGATGCCCAGCATCGTAACAGTGAGCGTATAGCGAATGGTAATGGCATTTGTGTTTGTATTGTGATTCAGCTGTATGTTGCAATTGCTTTATTATGCTCATGTTGTGATTTCAGTATATTGCTGTATCGGTCTGCTAAATCAAAGTCCTCTGAAACGTCAAATATCTTCAAATAAGTAATTTAGTGTTAAAACATTAAACCCTGCTCATATGGGATATCAGAAAGAACCTGTTCAGAGTATTAGGCTCTGCAAGACTGCATGAGCATTGGTGCGGGTGCAAGGGAGAGGATGGGAATGAGAGCTGGGAGCAGGGGGGAGACAGGAGCGCCCCTTCCCGCTTGAGTGAGCACTTGCGCGGGATTAAGGGATCATGGAACTACAGTGTCAGTTCTCACTGCAGACACAAGTGTGGGTGCTATGTGCTTACTGCAATTTGCTCCTGCCGGTGGTCTCCTTTTCTAGAAAGTACCTAGGATTAGACCTCTCATTTCCACCTCTTGTTTCAAGCAGACGTTTGAGAATACTGACTTTCTTTCTGCTTTAATTGCTTGCAATCTCTCAAAAACAGACACTCAATAAATTTTCGGATTTTACTCTTTTGTATTCTTCCCCCCCTGCCCCAAAGTTTATTTCCCTGCATTAGCTCCTCTTTCTTTGGATGAATTTGCAAGGAGGAAGAAAAACACGCTGTCAGATCTCGTACAACTAGAACTAAAAGAAAGCAGCTCTACAATAAATAGCATGTATTGACTAAACCTCTCTCAGTTCAGTCGCTTTTTCTATCTGTCAGTGAAGCCTTAGAGCAAATTAGTGCCGTGACTGGTCCCTGCAAATTGTCCATAGGTGGCTGGAGCGATGGCTCCGCTTCCCAGGGTCTCAGGAATGTCCCCGAGGCTTGTTAGGATGCACAGGGTTAGAGCCTCCAAAGTCACACAGCTACAAAAACCCATGACCTCCAGAAAAGCTGTCCAGTCCTTTGGGAAATTCACATACAGTTGCTGAAATGCCACAGCTCCAGCTCTATTAGTAATATGATATAAAGGAAACATTTCAGTCACATGAGTGAAATATTTTTGAAACCTCTTTAGAAACACGTATTTAGAAGAGAGGGAACCTTAACATGGTGTGGGTTTGCTGGGCTTCTGTTTTAAAAAAGAGCAGGGCCAAGAGGGAAAGGTCTGGTTTACATTTTCACAGAACCAGGGCCCAGCTTCTTCTTAAAAGTAAATTGCCATTGATTTTAACAGCAGAAGCAATGAGCCTCGCATTGATTTAGGCAACAACTAAAAATTGGATTTCATGTGGCAAACCGTTCTGGGATCATGACTAATTATATCACTTTGGGTAAAAGCTATTAAAACCCCTGTATTTATCATGTTCCCCCTTTAAATGCCACTTTATCTGAAAAAACATCTCCTGTGAAGGGGAAAAAACCAAATTCTGCATTCAGTTCAGTTTTTTTCTACCGGACAACACTTCTGCATTCTGTAAAAACCGTAAGCAGAGGAGTGAAATTACGGTTACAAGAAATGCTGGCGACGCGGGGTCTGCTCGGAGGGCGGCCGCGGGGCCTCAGGTGCAGGCCTTCGGCCTAGCCCTTGCCGGGAAGTTCTGTGTTTTGTTTTTCCGTGGCCTTAGTCAGCGCTGCCTCTTGGCCTCTTGCCTCAGGATGTGCCGTTGCGGGCCACTCCCTGAGGTACTTCAAGGCATGTTTTTTTTTGCCGGCGAGGCCAAGAGGTTTTGGTTAAATCCGGGGCCAAGCTGGGCTTGGCTTGGTTCAAGCTCCCTCCTCTCCTGGGAGCGCCTGGGGAGGTGCCCAGGAGGCAGCTTGAGCTGCTGATAACGTCAGGGTGGAGGTTACAGCAGATCTGTAGGGACTAATGATTTGTGTCGTGTCCTCTTTACATTGCTTTAGCCTTAGCTGAGGTGCAAACACGCCCTGCCCTGCCTCAGGGCGAGCGGCACCAGGCCACGGCAAGCGTCTCCCTGGGGTGCGTGGCTGAGGCGGGAAGGGTGAAGTCCTGAACGTGGTTTTGCAAAGGAAAATAAGGACTGGAAAGCAGGTATCTTATGGGGCTGCGAACCATGGACCTTAAGGAAGGGAATCAGTCGGTGTTATTCAGAGCCTCCCCTTTGCTGAGCACGGTATTCATACAGTAGGTATCATTAGCAGAAACTTTGGTTGGTTAGAGAGCTACAAGTCTCTTCTGGGGTTTAAACAGTCCAGATTTTTATTAAAAATTAAATTTAATTATTTTAATTCTAGCAGCCAGTGGTAGACATGGCTGTCCTGATGCCACACCGGGTGCAACATCGCAGCCTGCATCGTTACAGAGACTTGCTCTTACCTGTCAGGAAAGGTAGTGGGCTGGGGCTAAATGGATATGAGATAAACAGAATTTTGGGACCCACATTGCCTCCACCCTTGTCTAGCATCTGATCTGTTGGTCTCACCCATTTGCAGGGCGGTTTTGTGTTAGTAACATGAACCTCCACTTGGGATTTTCTACACCCACTGGCTGTCCCACCGACTAATGTCTCTTCCAGGTTGTCAGACTGTACTTTTTAACCACGGCTGTTGAGTGCAACCTCACAGCCCAGCATGGGGGTGTTTGGGCCTCATTCACCAGGGGAACACAGAAATCTCTTTCTTCACACTAAATTTGTGTGGTCATGTTGTCATCTTAAATTAAGAACAGACTGATCCTTGTGGTCAGGACTGAAGTTCCTCCATCAGGCCAGGATTCATCCCTCAGATAAATCCAGATCATAAAAGCATTCACCCACTTCATACACAATTTTTCAACACCATTACCAGCATTGCTGGCCTCTCTCTGCAGGTACTTTCAGAACATCCTCTTTTTCTTCTAAAAATATGTACTTCCTTTCTGTGCCTCCCTCTTTTTTACATTATATAGAATCACTAAAATCACAAATATTTATGGTGTTGGCTGTTCATTTTCATTAGCTGAGTAAAAGAATCAAAAAAGAAGCTCAGTAAGACTGAAAGCTGGTGGAATGATGCAGAACACTGGAAAGAAAACAAAGGAAAGTTATCTTAAGGACAAAGCTGAGAAGCAGAAAGAAATCAGACAAGGTTTGAAGAGATACTAACAAGGAAATGCTGCCTGGAAAAGAAGATGACATTTTGAACAAGCTAACTAAACTGTAAAACCGTAAAGAATACAGTCATTCATATCAAATCTATTTTAACATTCTCTTTTTGAAATACCAGCAGCAAAATGCAGAAGCATAAATTTCTTATTTTAAAACAGTAATAGAAGCTGTAAGCTTGGCTTTCTTGGAAACACTTGCTAGCACCAGCAGTCCAGCCAGCTGAAGGCAAATGGTCTCCCTGGCTTCACCAAGCACCCGAACCCTCCTTTTCCCAAAGAAAGGCAAAAGACCAGAAGGAAAAGATGCTGAGGACTGTCACCACTTCTGCTCAGCTCTCCAGCTGGTCATGGTGCAAAGAGCAAATTGGTGGGAGAGCCGCTGAGCACGGCGGAAAATGCAGCACCCTGCACTCAGAGCCCAGCGGCAGCTAATCAAACAGCCCTCATCGTTACTGATCCCTGGCGACTTTTTGTAGGGTGCTAATCAGCAGCTTGGCTGTTTTCCAGCCCATGTGATTGCATACTGCCTGCTGAAATTACTTTCCGCAGTTTGAACCGAATTTAGTATCTTGCTGCACATCCTCGGTGCTAGGAGCGCTCGGGAGACGTGTTTGTGCCATGTCGTGACTGCAGCTTCCGACTGACGGGGCGTAGGTGATGCCCTGCTCCCTCTGCCTCCGTCATTTCTTTCATGTCTTAGAGCAAGGCGGTTAATAGTTTTGCAATGGTTTCGGGTCATGCACCTGAAAATTGCTCTCAAGGTCCAAAATATGGCCCCAGCCTTATTAGGGGCTGTGTGCTTCCAGTCAGAAGAGACCTCTGCTTATAAGTGCCACCTACTATTTAAGGAAGCGTAGGTGCAGGCAATTGGACATGAGTGCCTTGACAACTTCCCAGGTGATGGTTGGCCTCCATTACCTAACTGTTTGCTGTCAGCCCACCGGATGATCATTTAAAACCTGTTAGCTGCGGGGACTTAAATAACAAGTCTTCTTTCACAACTGCCACAGGCTGAGAAGACAAGGCAGGACTTGCCGATGCTAGAAGCAGGGTGGGCGGCTGCCCGTGGGAGCCGTGGGCTGCCTGCCTCGGCTGCACTCACTCCCAAAATCCTGGTACCTGTCCGCCCTGGTCCCACTTTGCTCTTCCACCTCTTCCCAGGACCATAAGCAGAGTGGCTACACACCTGAATTTTGTTTACACCGCTGAGAGACTTGGAGCTGTCTGTCACGCGCCCAGTGACCACGCTTCTGTTGACAAACAGTAGCTCATTAATCCCGTTAATTTATCCTCACCATACCACTGCAAGAAAATGCATCAAATTCTTCTCTGAGCTCTGTTTGGGCAGTTGCACAACTTCCAGAAGCTTAAGTGAGGGGAGGATCTGGCTCCTAATCTCCCAGGAGAGTCACAGTTGCTGCTTGGAGCTCCTCCTCCCAAATCCCCTGGCTCTTGGGCAGTTTTCCTGTCGTAAATTGCTCTGAAAGTATGAAAAAAAAAAAAAATCTGTTGAGGCAAGCTTGGCTGAATGTTTCATTGTTCCTTTGTTTCTAAACACGTGGAAGCTGATTTACTTCTGCTGCCGTCCGGTTAGAAAGGAACAACTGCTTTAAAAAAAACCCACCACCTCTGGCAACAGAAGAGAAAACAATTGGGTTTTGAACATGAATGGCCATAAGTCCAAAGAGAACCATGTCTGACAAAGAAGAAAAAATAAATAGATTTATTCCTGCTACGTATAAAGCAAACTGTATGTTTTTAAACCCGTAAGAACAAATACCCTTTGTTTTCAATGCATGTTCAAAAATGGTGGCTTCGGGAGCAGGGAGAAACAGTTTCCATGCCTTGCTGGGGGAAAATGGCATCAGCACTTCCCGTCTTTGTCAGCAAACTGTTCTCTGACGTTGGCAAACAGCCAGGCCCCTCCGCTGCGCGGCCGGGGTGCGCTTGCACTTCTCCTGAAAGCCGTGTTTCCCCCTTTGCCCCACAGCTGTCGAGTTCGGTGTTTGCTCCGAGGTCGCTGAATAAGCCTGTTAGACAAGCACAAGGTATTATTAACATTGAAATATTCCTAAGCTGATCTTGTGGATTTTTTTTTACAATACTACCAATGATAAGCTAGCGCAATATCTCTTGCCAGGCAGCAAAGGCAGGAGCCAAACATATGATGATAGCTACAAATGTATTTTCGTGGTCCACAGAGGGCTTTACTGCAAGTACAAGAATGAGCTCTGATGTCTGCACACTCCTTTGCTTGATTTCTTACTCTTTCTTCCAGGATCCACAAGAAATTTAGCTTGCAGCAAGAGGTGATTTTGGTTTTGCTATGAAAACAGCACAAATGAATAGTTTTCATGTTAAAATCTTAAATTGTTTGCTAATCTTAACTACCAAAAGATGAGAATAATTTAAGAGAAACCACTTAAAGCACTTTGCAACCTAATTATGCTTTTGTGTCCTCTGGCAGTGGGAAAAGGCTTTAAAATGTGGTGACACTGAAGGCTATTTTACCTTGCCAGAAAGATGTATGTAAGTACATGTGTCAGTAGTGCAATAACCACTGTCTTCTGTTGCAGTAATTTGAAATTACATGCCATTTACTTACACCTCCTGCAAAAGGGACAATTAAGAACAAGGTCTAAATGCAGCAAAGTCACCTACCCTACCTTCTGGATTTTGTAAAGCATGAAGCTTTTATCAAAATTAAGCTCTTTGTGACTTTGGTATTACTTTCCCTGTTCCAGTAAAATGCACAATTCAAATGCAACATTCAAAAGGGATAATGCTCCTCAGAAACAGCTTTCTCTCTCTGCCCATTTGATGCTAATATCTGCTGTAGTGGAAAGGACTGGGCAGCAGGCAAGCATGCTGCACTCCTGGTCTGCCTTCCTGTTATAAAAATGTTAAAATTTTCCCCCAAATATATTCAGTGTATTTGCAAAGGACTTTAAGGATGTTGCTTTTATATGTTTAAACAAACCCTGAGTGCAGGTGTAGGTTATATAACATTACCAGTGAATGGATAAGCAGACAAGAACAACAAAAGATAACCTGTTTACCCATTCCAGTTGCAAAACCCTCCTGCTGGATGACTTTCTGCTGTCACTTACTGTCGGTGTAATGCTGAGGTAACCTCAGTGCTGTAACTCCACATCTATAGCAACACAGGCAAGAGAACCAACATTTGGCTGCCTACCTCATTTGGACATAAAATGCTCTGGACATCCGTTACCATCAGGCAACGGTTTGCATGGCTCTGCAGAGTCTTCACAGGCAACATATCTCTGCTTTGAGGTGTGATATTTTTTTAGACAAATGCCATATGACCGGTAGAAGTTGAGGAGTGAACCATGAAGTCAATAGCATTGGAAACATGCCTTGCACTGGAAATCCATGTGAAGGAAGAGGGGACGTGCGTTTGTGCTTACAAGGTCGGGAGGGTTTCTCCAAGTACTGCAAATGGTCTAGGAAAAGGGCACCAAGCTGGAAGTTGAAAGCAAGCGTCAGTCAGTAGGAGGGAGGCTATGAGGGCATCACTCATCCCCAAAGTGGGCATATAAGGAAATAGGTATGCTCTGTTCTGAATCAGGTAAAACCAGATTGTTGATGTGAATACCTGTCTGTCATCTGACACAGGTAAAGGCCCCACAAAACATTCATGGATACAATCAGGTTTGTTGGTACAAATTTGAGGAAGTATGAGAACTCCTAAACTCCTTTGTCTTCTGTCCTTTCTCCTCCCTTCTGTGCTCCTCCCTCTCTCTCTGGTCCTCCTTTCCACCGCTGTTTCCATCTCAAGCCTTCAGAGGAAGGAAGATCTGCTTTTCTGCTGCCAGCTGCAGCCTTACCCCTGGCTGCAGGTTGGTACCAGAGGTAAAAGGTGTGAACTGCTTGCAGCCCTGCAGCTTTCCAAAGGTGCTGGGTTTCTGCATGGGTCCTGGCTATGCCCAGAAACTGAGGAACAGGGAGACAGGGAGGAAAGACACTCATGTTATCCGCCTTCTGAACATCAGGACATGCTCCTTACATCCTATCCAAACTTCCCAATGCAGTATTTAGGCCCCAACAAAACTTTCACTTGGAGATCCCTTGCTGCTTTGCCTTAAAACTTTTTAGTCTGAGATACTCAGAGCAGACCTATGATGCTCCGTCACACACAGCAGTGTTCTGGCTGCCTAATCTCAAAAAGCAACATCACCCTCTGCACCAACATCGTTTCCTGCTCTTTTCCTCTCTCTGTTCATGTGTGTCTCTGCCACAACTCAGCCCTTGACCATTGGACTAAATTGAAAACGGACACGAAGCTGAATGATCATTCATTTTGTACTAGTGGACAGACCAACTTGCATTATGATGTTGTGGGTGTCTTGTACAGATCATTGGATCGGGAAGTAGTAGATGAGGTCTTCTTCAGATAATTGGAAGAAGCCTGAAATGAACAAAGTGATTTGGAGTAGTCAACATGGATTCATGAAGGGGGAATTGTGCTTAACCAACCTTATAGCCTTCTATGACAAGATGAGTGGCTTGGTGAATGAGTGGATGGTTTTTATCTTGACATTAGCTAGGCTTTCAGCACTGTCTCCCGTAACATCCTCATAGACGAGCAGAGAAGTATGGGCTTGCTAAGTGGACAGTGAGGTGGACTGAAAGCTGGCCGAATTGCCAGACTCAAAGGGTTGTGATCAGTGGCACGAAGTCCATCCGGAGGCCAGTCACTAGGGTTGTACCCAGAGGTTGATACTAAAGGCCAATATTACTCAGCATCTTCATTAAGAACTTGGATGATGGGACGGAGTGCTCCCTCAGCAAGTTTGCTGATGATACAAATCTCATGAATCTCATGAAGCTCAGTAAAGAAAAATACAAAAAGTCCTGCACCTGAGGAGGAACAACCCCATGCTCCAGTGCAGACTGGGAGCCAACCAGCTGGAAAGCAGCTTTGCAGAAGGCCCTTGGTGCCCTGGTGAACAAGTTGACCATGAGCCAGCAATGCTCCCTCATGGCAAAGAAGGCCAACGGTATCCTGGGCTGCATTAGGCAAAGCTTTGCCAGCAGGTTGAGGGAAGTGGCCCTTCCCCTTTGCTCAGCACTGGTGAGGCCATGCCTGGAGTGCTGCGGCCAGTGCTGGGATGCCCTGTACAAGAAAGGTATGAACTTACTGGAGGGGGTCCCATGAAGTGTCTTGAGAGATGATTAAGGGACAGAAGCAATGGTTGTATGAGGAGACGCAGAGAGGGCTGGGACTGTTCAGACTGGAGAAGACAAAGCTCGGGGAATCTTGTTGGTGGGTGTAAATACCTGATGGGAGGGTATGAAGAAGGCAGAGCCTCTTGTCAGTGGTGCCTACTGACAGGACAAGAGGCAATGGGCACAAACTGGATCAGGAAATTCCATCTGAAATAAGAAAACTTTCTTACTGTGAGGGTGGTCAAACACTGGCACAGGTTGCCTGGAGAGATTGTGGAGTCTCCATCTTTGGAGGTAATTCAAAAGCCATTGGGACATGGTCCCAGGTGGCCTGTTCTAGCTGACCCTTGAGAAGGACTAAGTGATCTCCAGAGGTCCCTTCTGACCTCAACTGTCACGTGCTTCTGTTCTGTAATTTCTAAATTGCTATGCGTTTGAACTGCACTTTCTTTTATCAGGAAAGCAAATCAGTTCCTGCTCACACTACAGTGAACAGGCAGTGATATTAGACTCTCTTCATGCATGAGAACATCTGCTTGCTATTTCAGACACAAAGTCTGAATGCAGCTTTTCAGATGTTGTACAAAAAGTTGGACTTGAAGACAGTGTATAAAAAGAGCATTTGTTATATGAGACTCAAATGCTGCTTGATTTTCACAAGGTTGAATCGTAAATTTCTGAGGCTTTGCCATTGCCGGGAGCTGCAGTACTTGACCAGCCTCCTCATCTGTGAAGGGCTCCTTGGGTCCTGTATAGTACGTGATGTGCCATCAGGTACTGCTGGATGTAACCACAAAGGCATAACATTCCTCTAGTTCTGTAGAGAGTCTGGTGGCAAAACCAAGAAAAGATTTGCGTACATTAAAATGAGATGTCATTATGCCTCCTTTATAGATATAGCCTGTTCTCGCTAGTGAAAGTTGGTGGGAGGTACATATATTACATCTGTACTACTAAATGAAACAGTCCAAGGGGGCTGACTCACCTTGAGGCCAGCGCAACTCACGTCCCTACAGCTAAACTCTCTCCTCCTCTGAGCAGTGTGGCCGCATCCTGCCTGCCTGCGTAAGTCTTGGGCCATGCCTGCAGACTGCAGGTCAGCTTGGGCTAGGACCATGCAGGGAGTAAGATAACCGTATGTTTTCTGGGCATATATGGCCAGCCGGGACTGTTTGCTTTCCTAGGACTGTATATGAGCCCCAAATTCTTTTTCCACCTCATGGGCAGGGTTAGGTATCTCCATGGTTCAAAGCAACCAGTACTCCCATCAAAGGGGCTAGTTAATGTTAACAGGCTGTTAGAGCAGTGTTGCCCAAGATGTGGGCTGTAATTAATTAATCAGGTTAAAAGACATGATTGAGAAGGTAGTTGGGGCATTAGAAAGAGCAACTAGGGGTAGATTAATATATTACTTGAGTAGTTAGGGAGAAGGGTATGAATGACAGAGTTCACATAGAGCAGGAGCGTGGAGCAAAACACTTGAAAATGCTGCTGTATAGCAAAGTCAAGAGGAAACATTGAAGTTTTTCTTACAGCCTTCTTAGTCAAGGTTGTTAGAGAGGGAGCCCCATGAGAGCCCTGAGTCATCTCAGGAGACGAAGCACCTGCCTGTTCTGAGTGACTGCTGAGAGGGCTGGTGTCCTGGTTTTAGCCGCGATAGAGTTAATTGTCTTCCTAGTAGCTGGTACGGTGCTATGTTTTGAGTTCAGTAAGCTGGGCAGGCTTCACCCTTCTGTCAAGGAACGTGGCAGCATGGCTGCAGCTGGTCTAGTTGTCTTCTGTGCAATGCTGTTGGGTTCGGATGGCTCACCCAGCAAGCTGAAGACTTTAGTTCAGTTGCATGCTCAGCCACTAACAACCACCTCCCAGGAGGACCCCCCAGGCATGGTCAAAGCTCCCACCAGAGGAGGGCAAGTGTAGGCCTGGTGATTGGGAGTCTACCTGCTAGGGGAGACCTCTGAGTCTCCATACTCTCTTTCTCTGTACACTACTAGTGACTGCTTGAACACTGATCCAGCTCCCAAAACCCAGGACTCCTAACCCAATGCCTGCCTGCTAGGCTGCAGTCCTTTCTTTCTCCTATGCCCTCTTCTCAATTAACATTGAATTGTGTAAAAACATAACTCAGTCAGACCAGAGAGCCAATGTTTTTTCCCTGGCAGATGTAGATGCTTAGGGAAAGAACAGGAGAAACAGCCGGTACAAAATGATCCTTCCCTGCCATATTTCCCACGTTCCAGCAGCCTGTGGTTTGGGGATTTCCTCGGGCAGAGATGGCACCCAGACCACAGCAACCAGAATGCTGAATATTAAACCGGATAGTATCAATAATAGTAATGACAATGATGATGATGCCACTATCTAACTACCGTAGCTACGTCTTTTCCATGAATTTGGCTAATCACCTGCCAAACCCTTCCATACTTTGGCCTCCATAACACCTTGCAGTGATCGGTTCCACAATTTACTTAGATGATTTAATTTTATGTACCCTTATCATGTTACACCCCCAGCTGCCTATTTTCCAGGAGAACAAGTTCTAACTTAACTTTGTCTCCCTTGTTATGAAAGACCTTCTATTTTTCTGAAAATCCCCTTTGGCCTTGGCCATTTGTCGCTCTGTTTTATGCTTTTTGAGATGAGGCAGGAAGAACACTGCAGAGTAATGAAGATGTCAACTCACTGCAGATTTATACAGAGGTTTAAAAGTATCTTCTGTTTTGTTCTCTGTGGTAGCAAAGCCCAATAAAGAGGATGGAGAATTTCCATCCTTTCCAGAGGCCCTTTAAAAAATATGCTAAAGAATTTGTTTAGGTACTCTGCGTGGAGATTATGTGTATTTGAACCCTCTGAGGCAGCAGAGTATTTGACCTTCCACTTTCTGAGAAGTCCCCTAACCGCAAGGGTCTCATATGAACTTTGAGACATCTTTTTCTGCTAAGCCCTTCTTGAAAAAAAGAAAGCGGCCACTATTGCAATTTGTGGATTGCCATTGCCTGTTGCTTACCTTCCAAACTGAGTCCCTCTGGGACTTGGGCATTGCTGGTTTGGGCAGTGACTAGACCTACAGAGGTCTCTTGGTGCTCCCCTCTGTGTGGAGAGGTGTCTGCTGAGACGCCTGGGAAACTTGGAGGTCAAATGTGAGAGGAGTCTGGAGCTCAGACCCTCGTAGAAGACAGAAAATGAGCAAGGGTCTGATGCCTCAACCCGTCTTGGAAAAAAATGTCGATATAAATGGACTTTTATCACTCCCGATCTAGATAAAAAATTGCTGTAAGCCTGCAAAAGCCTAAGTTCATGTTAGGTTCACTGCCATAAGTGATGTAAAGCTTCAGCTGCCATCCCACGGCTGCAGGACGCAGCCACTGTCCCAGTGCTGCACTGGTTGTGTTGGACCCGGCTGCTTTCCAGACTGAGCCGGGAGAAGCTCCCTCTCCTCACCGCCAAGTCCTGACGTTTCGACTGAGGCCAGCAGCCTGGTCTCCCTGTAAATGTACTGTTTTGCCCCAGAAGCGCTTCATTCCTTTTCAGTTTGTATCTGCCACGCAGAAAGACGCAGAGGGAGAATGGAAACCCCAGCTTTTCTCGGGAAGAAGGAATTGCTAGGATTTCTGGAAAACAGTTGCCAGTTGCATGTCTAAAACTGGTTCCATGGTAGCTAGATGCAGAGGAGTTCCTGCCTACCTCACCGCGTGCCAAAGCTAACAAGGTAAGAATATGAAAGCATTCCTTGGCAATCATTTGAGGATGTCTAAGTTGGAAAGAGTGACTCAAAGTTAGAGGAGCTTTTCTTTTTTTTTTTATTATTTTCTTTTAAAGATAAAATTTTGCAAACAGGAAGGCCTTCCATCCCAAATAATATGCCAGCCTTATCTGCCTTGGACCATCAGGCTTCACAGACACTGCTGAACTCTCCCCACTATCTAATCTTCCTTGGCTTCCTCCTGTTCTGCCCACTCTTGCGTTCCCTCCTGTCTCCTCGCTTTATCAGATTGCCTTTGGTGGGATCTCCTCATCTTCTCACCTCTCCTACATGGCCTGCGGGTCTCCATTTCTGCTGTCTGTTCTCCTGTCTCTGGATAAAAGCAGAATTTCATTTGCTTGTCTCCTTGCAGACAATTTACAGCTGACTTTATACCAGACCTGCCTCCTGCCCACACTGAAATCTCAGCTTGTTTCTTTGAGATTAGCTGCCAGATAAGCTGAGCTTGGCCAAGCTAGAGCTCTTCAGCATCTCCCTCCTTTCCTTCTGCCTTTTTTGGTTAACCATGGACAAAAAAGCCACATACAAGCTTGTAGCTTGGGCACTTGGTTCCCACATCTGGGCTGCCTAAGCCTTGCAGAGTCTTCCTTCATAATGACAAGTAATGAGGCATTTTAAGAGGACTATTGGGTGGCTCCTGCCCGTGTCTGGCTCCACAGGTTTTTCTGTCTCTTCCACCACTTGGGCAGTGGGAAGCAGGCACAGCCTCCCACTTTGTATCCTTAGGGTGCGGCGCTGCTGGCGTGCAGCTGGAGAGGGGCAGGCAGCTGCCTTCCTCCAAGGCAGGCAGGCAGGGGAAAATCAGGAGGGAGAGCTTACGCAGGAACAAAAGAAGCAGTTGGAGAGGAGACTCAGCCATAGAGATGTCCTACCTGGGGAGAGAGAGGGAGATGGGAGGGGGGAGGTTCTTGAAGAGCAAGGTAAGGCTGGCAAAGAGGGAAGTGATGATGAAACGAGCCTTTTTCCCTGAAAACCATTGTTGCAGTTCCTCTTGACTAGGTTTAGCTGTGCTTCTTGGAGCAGGCAGAGCTCATGGGAGCACTATGACAGAGCAGTCGGGATTTGCTGCGTACGTGTGAATTCAGATTTTTTTTTTTCCCATTCCCATCATCACAGAAATCATCAGGCAGGTCACAAAACTGGGAACTTGGTGTTATGTCAGTGTTTCCTACCCCATTGAAAGAACTTTTGAAAGTAGCTGCTAAATCACCAGCTCCTGTTGTAGGACCTGTCATAGAAGCTGATCTCCAACTGGAGGTATGCCATGAAGACACGGCACTAGTATTTAGTGATTTCAGCACTGTCTGTAATGTCCCCTGGGAGGCACATGCCACCTGTGGTGTCCCAGGACACAGCCCACAGACGTCTTTTCATGGCAGGTATCAGACAAACACAAATCTGGCTGATTTCGAGTCCTTACTGCCAGTGAGGTCCACCAGTATAAGTTGTTTACAGGGAAGTAGCTAGTACAGGCCAAGTTTATATATGCTCTGTATTTGTTCATGATAAAAGGTAGGAAATGGGTGTGCAAGGCTGTCACTATGTCATCTCTCTCAAACTCTGGGCACAGCCGAGGAAATGTTGTAAATACAGAGCAGTTTGATGATAAAATCGATCATAATGCTTTTCACTTTAACTGCAATTAGAGCAGCAGACTCACCATACCACATCATCCCACACGCTCTTCTAGACCAGCATCATGCCTCTGGTTGCCATACGGCAACAGGAGGAGCTAACTGTGCGGTGTTGTAGCATATCATTGCAACAGCAAACATGTTTGGCACCAAAGTTTTCACACTACAAAACTCTGTTGGCTGCATTAGGACAAAAGGGAGATAAAACCTCCCTTTCAGAATGGAAGCAGAGCTGGAAAAAGAAATCAGCTCCGCTGATGTCCTGACCAGTAATGCACCTGGCAGATCATCCCCTCTGGACAGCACAGTCCTGGAGGAAGCGTTCCTCTCCCCCAGAGAACAGCATGCCCTGGTATATCTTGAAAACCATTACAGAGTTTTGTACAAACATATGAGCGCAGAAGGCAGCCAGCGAGAAACACAGCAGCCTGCAGAGCTTTTCCCTGGATACTCTAGTTGCACAGTTTGAATCTTCCAAGTTTCCTTTCTGTTGCGTGGATTTTGCTTTTCCAAGGTGGGATGAGAAATAATGTCTTGTCCTAGCGCTCACTGGGTTTGGATTCAGGGCAAGTGTCACATTTTATGAGCTCATGGCAAGACCAAACACGCTGTGTTGCTGGAAGCCGCGGTCACAGCTGGAGGGACCACAGTGGGCTGCAGGGCTGCCTTCTCCCCTCCTAGCCATGTCACGCCTTCAAACTCTTATGGCCTGAGTGGGAATGGGCAGATACCACCACCACCATGTGCTGGGATGACTGGGAAGCGGAAAGTTGGAATGAGTTTCCAGGAACACGTGGACGCTCCCTTCTGGAGGTCTGGTTTTCGCCGGCATCTCTGGAAACCGCCCCATCCCTCACCCAGCAGAAGCAGTGGGATGTGTGCCCGTCAGGCTGCGCCATAAGTAAAAGGGAAAAGACAAAAATCTGAAATATGTCTTTCTGTGCCATTCGCTGAGGAGGCCCGGACAGTTTTACTTAAAACAGTGAGTGAAGTTTGTTGTCTAGAAGTGATTATTTTAAGAACAAGGCCTAACTGCATTTGAAAGGGGAATTCTGCTCTTTACCTCACATGGCTGTTCAGCACGTGTCACGTCCAGAAGCACTTGGATGTCACACGTTTTAATTCAGACAGTGGCAATTTTGCTCTCGGCAGTGCAAATGTGCAGCTGAACCGAATGTCTGAAAGGGACGAGCTGGCCTATTTCCCAGCCTGTGCTACGGCAATACCCTTCACAAACACACACCAGGTCTGTCCTGCTTGTGGGACATTTACAGAGCACACCAGCCCGGAGGGCTCCCGGCCGGGGTGTCCCCGGGACAGCCCCACCACCGGCCTCAGCTCCCCTCCGCACAGCCGGCCAGGGCTGAGAAGTCACCGGAGCCGCTCTGCTGAGCCACCCCAGCGGGACACCAGGACATGAGGAGGTTTGCACCGGTTGCACGGGTTGGGGCTAAGCAACTTGGGCCAAAATCCACAGAGGATTTGGACCTGAAATACCGCTGTGGCTCTGGCTCCTTTTTTTCTTCATTCCCCAGAGAACAGCTATTTTCTCTCTCCAGCTCACTGCATTGCCTCTTAACTTAGAAGGCCACCTAGGGCTGGTCCTGGGCTTAGCAATGAGCTTTTCCTGACCTCATCCCTGCCTGTGCCATCAGCACACCCCAGCGAGGACCCTGGCTGGTTTTCCACTCTCCCCGCCGGGGTTATTTTGCTTTGCTGGGGATGTTACCACTGTCATAGCTCAGGGGGTCACATCGGAGTTTATATTGCATTGCTCTAGGTCAGCCTGCCGCGGTGAGAAGTTACAGGCAGAAGTGGTTTGTGCTCAGTAGTCCAGTTCGTGTCTGAGACAAGCTACTGCTCGGCCGCATCTGCTCCCCAAAATCAGGGGGACTCTGGAGAGCCAGCTGCCGGCTTTGCATCCCTCCGGTAACATCCCTGGCAATCCTCTGTCCTGTTGCTGTTTAAAATCAGACACGCTGTAGCTGGTGCCAGAGGGATGAGTAACGCACAGGAACGCTGCAGGGTGGGGTGAAGGGTATGAAATGTGGGTGATGCCGAGCCTTGCTTCCCCTTGGTGGAAAGGGTTTTTTTTCCGGAAGGCTTTCCTGTTTTTCATTAGGCAGCTCTGTGACAGTCTCTGGGCAAGGAGTCCCAGTCCCTTACACCGCCAAGAAAAATACTGCAAGTTCTTGGCCTCTGAATGCCCATGTTGTGAGTAAGCTGGCAAGGATTAGGTGTCCAGCACTGCCTGCGCGTGCACGGATGGGAGCGGACAGGAAGGCATATAGTCCAGCCTAGTAAATGGTTGAAGGGAAAGAATAAACCTAACTGAAAAATGTTGGAGAGCTTGAGGTCATCTTGGCACAGCTGCTTCCCCAGCACAAATCAAAATGTGGGGAGAAAGCGGGATGTTTCAGAGACTCGACGGTAATAGGCTTCACTCCTTTATGCTTTCTTCCCCGTTGCCCCCAGCCTCTTCTTCTGAACGTGGCCTGCCAGAGCAACACACACAAAGCGACTCCTCGCTTCCACACAGACTGGCTGTAGTCAGATAGCAAGGCACTCTTTAAGATGCCGTCGTCAAAATCTGTACCATTATCCTCATAAAAAACTGCTTTCTTTCTATCTAATTGCATTTAATAGGAGCTTGGACTTTCTCCAGAGTAAGAACAGTTGTTGTTGCTTAAATATTTTATAAACTAGCATTTTTCCAGCCAGAACACAAACTCTTGGAAGTCAATGACAAGGATCCATCATGCACCAACACTTTCATTTGTGATTTTTGAGCACAACGTGTCTCTGGGTATTACCCTCACTTTGCTTCACTGGGGTCATTTTTACCTTCTCACTGCCAGCATGATTACATGCATGCCTTTAGGTCATGTAACAGAGGTATTTTTTGGAATATCTTTGAGAGACATAACTAAATTCATGGGCTAAATTAACGGTTAGACTGTTACTCTGTTTTCTGAGTTAGACTTAGAAAAGACTTTATAGCCTTTTCTTGCTTAATATAAACCATAGGATTCACCCAGTTGTTCAATTCGTAGCCAGCATTTATGGACAGTTACACTTTTCTTCTGGGAAGACACTGCATTGTTTAAAGGGAGACGAGATGCTGTCGCTGCCATCTCTAAGCCCTTGCAGCGGGGACGGCAGGGCGAGCGGTGCAGGCAGCAGGAATCCCCCCAGCCCTCGGTGGGGCTGCTGCCAATGCTTGTAACCTGCCGGCAGCTCCGGCGAAGCATGGTGAAGGTCAAGACCACGTTATTTCGGTTCGGGATGGTGGTATCTCTGCAAGGAGGACCCAGAAACACCCAGAAGTGGGGTATGGCTCTGCAGCGCTGCCTGCAGCTGTGCAAAGTTCACCTTTAGGGCTACCCACCTTACAGCCTTTACACTCCCTTAGCTGATTTGGGAGGGTGTAAATAAAATAAATCACGGGCATTTTCAGGAAACGATTTCTGTTATAATTTGCTAATACAGTCAGAATAAATATTGCATCTGTCAACTTTGATAAAGTCCTACCAGAAACCAGGTGGGCCTCTGTCTGGAAATGTGCTCACCGATGGGGCACTCTTGCCTGAGCAGCGCCGTGAGCTGCGCTGCAGCTGCCTTTCTAATTTGGGCTGCAGGCAAAGCGGTGGGAGAAGAGCATGTCTTGGATCTACAGATAAGCAAGCTGTAGAAACTTGCATTTACTTCTCCCACTGCTTTACAGAGTGAATCCTCCTGCCCGAGAGGGAATGGACAGATAGCCCTGAAGCCTGCAAAGGCTTCCTGACTTCACCTTTCTAGGAGAATCTTATTCCAGGGAACAGTGTATCGGGTTTGCATGGCAAGGTTTTGGTCGTGCGGGGCTGCAGGGCTGGCTTCTGTGAGAAGCTGCTGGAAGCTTCCCCCATGTCCAACAGAGCCAATACCAGCCGGCTCCAAGATGGACCCACCGCTGGCCAAGGCCAAGCCCATCAGCGAAGGTGGTAGCACCGCTGGGAGAACAGATTGAAGAAGGGGGAAAAAAACTGCTCAAAGGCAGCCAGAGAGAGGAGTGAGAATATGTGAGAGGAACAGCCCTGCAGACCCCCAGGTCAGTGCAGAAGGAGGGGGAGGAGATGCTCCAGGCGCCGGAGCAGAGATTCCCCTGCAGCCCGTGGTGAAGACCCTGGTGAGGCAGGCTGTCCCCCTGCAGCCCAGGGAGGTCCACGGTGGAGCAGATCTCCACCTGCAGCCCAGGGAGGTCCACGGTGGAGCAGATCTCCACCTGCAGCCCGGGGAGGAGCCCACGCTGGAGCAGGTTTGCTGGCAGGACTTGTGACCCCGTGGGGGACCCATGCTGGAGCAGTTCATGAAGAACTGCAGCCCATGGGAAGGACACACACACTGGAAAAGTTCATGGAGGACTGTCTCCTGTGGGAGGGACCCCACAGTGGAGCAGGGGAAGAGTGTGATGAGTCCTGCCCCTGAGGAGGATGAAGCAGCAGAGATAACGTGTGATGAACTGACCCCAACCCCCATTCCCCGTCCCCCTGCACCGATGGCGGGGAGGAGGGAGAGAAAACCGGGAGTGGGGTTGTCCTCGGGAAGAAGTGAGGGGTGGGGGAAGGTGTTCTAAGGTTTGGTTTTACTTCTCATTACCCTACTCTGATTTGATTGGTAATAAATTAAACTAATTTCCCCAAGTAGTGTCTGTTTTGCCTGTGATGGTAATTGGTTGAGTGATCCCTCCCTGTCCTTATCTCGACCCGCGAGCCTTTCATTCTATTTTCTCTCCCCTGTCCAGTTGAGGAGGGGAGTGACAGCGGCTTTGGTGGGCACCTGGCATCCAGCCAGGGTCAACCCATCACAAACAGTTATTATATATGCTGTTCCCACTTTAAATACTAGCTTCAAATGTCTTTTTTACTAGGCTCTGCAGAGTACTGCTAGCTACAAGCCCATGGGGGAGGTGACTGGCTTCCTAGTACCCAGAGAAGTTTATCAGAGCTCTACTGGATACCTGCTGCTGTTCTCCTCAAGCTCAGAAAGACCCCAGGGATAAACTCAAAATATAGTGGCCACCTTAAAGAAACCAAGAAATTGCCCCTGAGAGGAGGGGAGATAAGTTCACTGAGGCACAGCAGTGCATTATATTGCATGCAACTATAAGTAGCAGAAAAGGAGGAAGGTCTGGGACCAGAAGCTTGGGACACTGCAGCTTGCTTTTAAGACAAACATCATAATTCACGTTAAACTTCAAGACTCTGGGGAGGAGCGCAGTAGAGCAGAGCTCCGTGGATTTTAGCACCAGCAGCAGGGAGAGGTACGAGCTCTGCTACTGCCACGTCCAGAGCTTTGCTCAATGGCCGCAGGAACTGCCGCTCAGAGGCACCAAGGGCGAGCACCCACGCACCGAAACCCAGGGAGATCTTGATACCGACCTGCAGCAGTCAGTAGGAGTAACGCTGCGGCAATCACAAGCATTTGAGATTCACCGAGTTGTTTTACACAGCACACACAGGAATTGTTGTGGCCTTCAAAAGAAAACACAGTTAACACTTTAAATTTTTCCTAAATGAAGTGATGGAAAAAAAGCAATGGAAAATCCCACTGCAGTTATACCCATGTACGGGGAGCCCTGCATGAAGGGAGAGAAAAGGCTGGATCAAAACCAGAGAAATCCAGAGGTCAGATGCTCTTATTGGGGATTACTGCCCTAAATTTGCCATCTGCAGCCCCTGGAGCTCTAGCTCTGTCTAGGCTTTAAGCAGCCATGGCTCTCCTCGTGGCCTTCTGAAGCCAGTCCCATCCAGCACCAAATGCTTGCTCCACTTCTGCCAGCATCAGCCCGTGGTTCCAGTACGTTTCTGGAAAGAACAAAATTTTCAGGAGGGTTTGCAGAGGAATTTTCACCACTTTGGTGCTGCGTAACCTTAAACAAGCCATTTTGTTTCCCTTTGCTTCATTGCCCCTTCCTCCTTCCTGATTTTTTCTGTAGAATCTGGAAAGCACTTTGCTATTTCATGATGCTGTGGGGTGTTTTGCCTATTTTGCGTCAGTACAATATTTTGATTATATGGTATTTTACATAAGAAAGGGCTAAGGACCACTTTCTCCTCACCCGAGGAGCGGGGAACGCAGGAGGTGGCCGTCCCCGGGGGAATACACCCAGGGCTGCCAGCACCCGCTCCCACCTCATCTTCTGTATGCCGGACACCACAATTCAGTTCTTAATTTGCAGCTCAGTGAATCCTGGTAGAGAAAATACTAAGCACACGTAGTCAGAGGGGGAAACCCAATATCCCACCTTGCCACTCACAGGGATGCTGTGCAGACTGCAGGAGGACGGACGAGGGAACCGTGAAGAAACCCGGTGGCAGCGGACCGCCGCTCTGCGCTTGGGGCTAAAACAGCGTTGGTAACGCGCCGGGGCTGGGGCTGTTTCCAAATCGTACTCGCACAGCACCAAGGCTGTCCCGGTTTCCCACTCCGTCCCCCAGCGAGGAGGCTGGAGGTGGGCAAGAGGTCGGGAGGGGACACAGCCGGGACTGCTGACCCAAGGCGTGCCCCATACCATATGGCATTATGCTCAGCAATAAAATTGGGGCCCTCGACTCATTTCGGTGTTAGTGGTTCAGAGTTAGAGGTAGGAGACAGTGCAGGTCAGGTCTCTAATTTCAACTAGATCTCGTTCCTGTAAAACACTCTCGATTGCTTGCGCTCTGGTGCCCTTTGGTTAAGGGGCACAACGAAGAGGTTACAGCAAGACTGACAATGCCGTGCAGGTATGTTTGGTTCAGCACAGATGATAGAGTCACAAAACTTCCTACTCTGCCACCTGCCCACCCCAGCGGCCGCCCCGTCCCCCTCCTCCCTCAGGGTACAAGTATGCTCATCACACAGTTCACCATTTACAAATGTTGCTTCTGTTTCTCTCCAAAGCTCCTTCAAAAAACCAGCAATGAACCATCAGGTCTTTGACTTCAAGAGACCCAGGGTTTCTGCTATAATGCTCAAATTGCAGATTCTTGTTTCTATTGTCTTCTAAATCACAGGTTCTCACACTGCTCAGCATTACAGTCAACAGCTGTCTTCTGATACCCACTGCAGCAATAGGAACTATTGCGTTTCTGTCCTCTCATCTGCTCTCCTGGAGTAGAGAACATCTTTACTAGTGTATTTTTGCAAGCATGTGTTGCTCCTTATCCTGAAGAGGCAGCCAGAAGGAAGGGCCTGGCTCTTGGGAAGGGATTGCAGCAATCCTTTCCTGCTGAAACCCAGCTCACACCATCCACATAGGTTATTTCAAACTTCAGCTGCCACCGCTTCTGTGACCAGCTTCCCATGTAGCAGGAGGTCTCTTAAATTTGCTGCAAAACCACATCAGCACACTGAATATAATTGACTAAAAATATTAAACAAAACGACTGCAAACAAAAGATTAGGTCATTTTTCCATTCAGCTTGTACAAGCTGCATGATGTTTATTTCACAGAGGTCAAGTTGCTTTTGCAGGACCAAAGGAGTACGAAGCTCTTGTACAAAGGTCTTGCTGCACCATTCCCAGAAAGGCAAACTGCTTGCACAGCTCTGTGCACACGCAAAAGCAGACACGTTTTGAAAGTTTAGACCGTGGTAAAAAGCATAGCTATAATAATCCAGAAATAAGGACACTTGTACTCAAGTCCTTTCTGACTCTCAAGAGAACACTGGGCATCAGAGTATCATTTATTGCACTGAGACCTCTGGAAATCACAAACGGGATCTTCTAGGTGAAAACTGAGCGGAAGGCATGGAGCAAATTACTGAGGTTGAACTGGGGCCAGAACATGAGCAATCACAGGAAGCGCCATGACTGACGCATTACTGAGGTCTTTGGGCAAGGAATCAACCACATTTCACCTCAAGTGCTTGGTGCTTCTTCCCTCCCTTTGCTCACGTGGCTGTTGGAAAGGTCATTATTTCCATGAAAGCACTTCACGGCTGCAGGACCAAAAAACCTGAATTCATAGCCCAAGGGAGTTTCTCATGCTCTCTGCTAAGTCAGCCGGAGCTTGAGGCTCAGGGATTGCTTCTCCACCTCGGAGTGGGTGCAGATACCGCAAAGCCACCTCTAAACTATATTCAGAACCAGTGGCAAAGCTTGCCTTTCCCTGCAGCAGCTCCACTTTGCCGCCTGCGAGAACCTTCACCGTGCCACGCCGTCAAGAACAGGCTGGAACACATACCTTAACTCTTCATCTGGGGAATGAAACTGCTGAGATACCGCAGCCACGGACACCTCAACAAACAAGCAGCAGCTTCGTGTTTGATCTGTCCCGTCCTTTCTGAGAACACACATACAAGAACTCAGGAGGGAAACTTCCAGGCACAGCTTTTGGGCATCCTGACAAAATTTGCTCTCGCTTACAGGACAGTCGCCACCTACTAGGCCAGAAGGGTGATTTAATGTCCACTGAAAGGGAAAAAGGACACGTGTTGATGCAGTACGAGCAGAAGAGCATTCTAGCTTTTTTTAGGGGTCTTCTAAGCATAGCAGCTGATGCTAAGCCATCAGACAGATGCTACCATGACAATGACAAGGACTTCTCTCCGTTGCAGGACGGGTAGACTGGTTGCCATTAGTCCTGAGAAATTTCACTGTGAACAAAGTGAGTCTGGATAAGATGAGCTATACTTGCCAGGTACGCAACTCTTCCTTTTTTGAATCTGAAAATGTGGGTTCAAGCCATGCAAGTGACCGACACATACTGCAAATTTTATTTTTATTTCCTTCTCACAGAAACTAAATTGGCATATGCCTACATCTTGATTAAAACAAATTCACCACTGCAGAAAAAAAAAGCATTCTTTTTATTCTCTAAAGCACACCTGTGAACACAGAACAAAGTCTAATGTCAGTACATGAAAGCTTTTTCTTAGTGCACCTCTTCATTGCAGCTTCTCCATTAGTTCTTTTTAAAAAAATCATTACATCTTAGGTATTTATATATGCTTGCATGAAGCTTTGCATAATCTACCCATAATGCAATTCACTTCTAGAAGTCAGTTAAGAAGCTAAATCAAAAAGGCCCCTTAAGTTTGCTTTATTTACAGTTGAAATGGCTAGATTTTAAATACTTTACAGTCGCTCCCAGCACTGGCTCCCAATTCAAAGGATTAGTGCATTCCATGATTTCTTTATAATTATTTTCTAGAGGGGATTAGGCTGCCCATACCTACAGCTATGTAGGTACTTCAGCTATCTACCTAAAATACCTTATGGAAATAAACATGCTGCCAAAAATATTTATAATAAAAAATGACAAATGAGAAACTCAGCCTTTAGGAAGAATAGACAGGTCCTCGATTTTGTGCTGCAGTCATTGTCAACTGTGGGAAGAGCAGCAACGTGGGAGAAACAGCAGTTAAGGAGTGCCACGGTCCCAACCAATTCTCTCTGGTCCTTTGTAAAGACAGCTTTATGTTCAGCTCTCAAACCCTCCTCTCTTTCACCACCTCTCCCCCATTACTGCTTTTCTGTTAAATCACTGATCAAGTTTCTGAACCGCAATAGCATACAAATTTATTGCAGAGGCGAAAAAATAATGATGCATCTGGGAGAAGATGCATCTTAATCCTTTTTTTTTTTTTTTTGCAGGAAATGCAGCTTACATATGAATACGGCAGCTCTTTCCTAAGGCTAAAGTTATCAGGAGACAGGCAGGTTATCTGAATAAAGACAGATCTGTTCCTCTAAGTTTTACAGTTTATGAGTGGATGCAGGTCTTGTGGAAACTGAGAAACTGCTGTAAAGATTAACAAATAGGATGCACATGCATTTGTCTGTTCATATATACTTTCAAAACCCAAATGGGAGGAAGAAGTATCTGTGGTTCAGGTAGGTCCAGAAGATTTTTTTTTTTTTCTTATACAATAAGGTAGATTACTTAGCACATTCCAGGTTAAAAAAATTACAGCAACATTCAGTAACTGGAATGCATATAATATACAAGTACCATTACATTTACAAAGCTGTTCAGGACGATTTTTCTTTCTAGAATAAGCATAAAAAAGTTACAAGCTAATTCACAATAACTTTAGATACAATGTTATTAAAATACATTGATGTTAATCATAAAAATATTTTACTATTTACATGTACATTGTATAAACCTTAACAATAAGAATATGCCCATTTGAGGATGCCTTAAATGAATATTTAGGCAGATTGGCCCATTTTATAGTGCAGTATCCCTGTTTTGGTCTTCACACCATGAAACTGTACCAGATTCACAGTATCTTTGCTAGTGCTTTGCTAAAAGGCTTTGACTTTCTACTATTTAAGAAACATTCATTCATTCATTCCAAAGAGCCAGTTTTGTTTCCACTTTGTTTCTTGTTAAATCCTACCCCCAACAGTTCAGGACACTCTGCCTGGCCTTGTGCGATTTGGTTGCATTTCCAAATAAGGCTATAATTCATTTCATCAGTTATCACGCTATCTTGCTTGTAGTCTGGATGCTGTGCGATAAATTCCCTCATCCACCGAGCAACTGTCATTAATTCTCCTGTGGGCAAGAGGAAGCCAAATTGCACAGTTTATACATCTAACTTAGCAGTACAACACCTAAAGTTCTATGTGTTATATTGACAATTAATGAATAGTCCATGCTTTCACGAGAAACACACTCCTATACATATTTTTTTTAAATATGGCTAATCTGCAGGCATAATTAAGCTGACATAGCACTGATAGTTTAAAAACCACTTGTCTGATGCGATCTTCAAACTTTCAGATGTTGTAATGAGACAGTGCAGAGAGAAGTAGCTATTGGAACAGGTGTTACCAACAGATTGTATAGCAAGAGGCCTTAAAAACGTCATTTAACAGACAATCTGGCTGAGACAAACCAACAGACACCTCTACGACTACTACGTATATATAAAATAATTTTGTACTTGATCCATCCAACTTGGCTGCTAGCTTTGCTCTGTCTACCTTGACTTAACCTTCTTTCTCCCTCTGGCAGCTCTCCAGCAAAGAAATAGGGAGGTTCCCAATTATGTCAACTCCTAGTTTGTACATACTGCTTCTGCTTCAGTATGCAGTCCACGGGGCGGTCAGCAGGTGCCTAAGGGTCCCCAATGCTTCTATACAGGGTCATCAAATGGCACACACCACTTGCAGGAGACCTGCATCCCTACAGAGTAGCAGCTAGAGGCCAGGTGGACACCAGCATTTAGGCTACTGAATCTTGCAGCATATGCAAGCAACCCTTAACTCGTACAAATTTAAGGTAACCCTGACAGTAAGACATTAAGGTAGGCTGATGGGATACTCAAAGAGCCTAGCAAAACTTTCATTGCTAGCTACTGGAACCTCAGCTTCCTTGTAAGAGTAGAAAGAGTCAAGGGCTTCCACTAGAGAAATCTTTAGTTTAAGAATATTATAAAAAGCAAGAGGAATCCAGTTAGGGAAAGCAAGAAGGAACACACAAATAAAAAGTAAAAAGCATCTAAGGCTCTTTAAAGATATCCTATCAGTGGTTCTGAACAGAGATACACAAACACAAATCAGAAAAATTGCAAAAAGTACAGGAAAGAAAAGCAGAATAAAAAAGGTTATTGAAAATAAAAATGTCCCTCAAAAACCAGAAGTCATGTTTTAAAGAAATGAGGCCAGAGTTTACACTTCTATATAAAAAGAGGGCAGAAAAAACCCCACCCAAGAAGCATTATTTGTTGAAGGCACTAATAACTCACACAAAAACTTTCTCAAACCAACGACAAACAGAGGGCCTGCAAGAAAATCAGTGGGGCCGGGAGATAAGCAGAGCATAGAGAGACTCCCATTTTTGGATTAAAAGCCGCTGCAGGCTGTCAGTGGAGGAGAAGATGGGAGAGCAGCCCAGCTCACACCAACACAGACATCTAGTGGTCAGGCAGCCCAATCACTCCCCATCCTTCGTACCAGTGAACATCTGCAGCACCTTCATCGTGAACACAGCGCGCAGCTCTCAAAGAACATACCCGAGTATTGGGAAAAGGCACCAGACTGACAAAAGGTGTGAGAATTTCCAAGTGAGGAGAGACAAGACAAAGGGAATCGCAAGTTCAGAAGCAACAATATACTTGCGAAGTTTGCAAAATTATGAATGTTGATGAGAAGTGAGTAGAGAAATGCTATCCTACAATGCAGGAACTAGAAGGCATACAATGAAATAACTGGGAAGAGCACTTAAACGTGCAAAACTACAGGATTTTCACTTTTCAAAGAGCACTTCATAAAATTGTGGCATTTCTTATTGTATGACTTTATGGGGAGCAAAAGTGTAAATGCTTTGAGAAGGGTAAGGCAACGATCACAGAAATCATGTTTGGGAATGGTCATGAAGCCCCACGCTTCCTGCACCACCTTCGGCTGAGAAAATGTCTACACTTGCAGACAGCCAAGAAGCGGGAGAGCACGCCAGGACAACGGTCACTTGATACTGCTTACCTTAACACCACTTTCATTAATATTTGGTGGTGGTCATCAGCTGCTGCCTGCCTAGCAAATCTGTGTCTCACTGAGTGGTCCCAGTCACACACCAGCTAGACAGAGACCAGCGAGGGCAATACCTAAGCTGTGCTGCAAGAGAAGAGGAGACTGAAGCACAGATTAACTATGCTGGGGCAAGGTTAAAGCCACAGCAGCTAAGATGCCTGTGGTTAACTCTGAGTGCTCTGTGTTCACCGTTTGAGGGGAGAAATCTGAAAAATGGCCACTCTTTGTGGACATGTCCATGCCAGACAGGATGCAGTTCAGGAACATTTGATTTAAGATTGAGAGTAAACTGGAATAATCCAAAGCTCACAATTGAGTAACATCATGGCACAGTAATACAAGACCTAATGCTTTTTATTCTGTGAATTCTGGTTCTTATAGAGCATCATTTAAAAATCATTTCAAGTTCATCAGAGTTAAGATATAAACCCTAGACTCTCACACCTTTTAGGTCCATGTAAATACACAAGCTGACTTTTGCAATGCCTGTGACTTTGCACCAGGTAGCAAAGTTGTTCTTTGGAAGGGGAACACCTGCTGCAGGGGGTCGAGCCCTCGTCATTAGCTCTTGGGAAAAACCCTCTATGAGATTTATGCATTCCTTGTTTTTTCAACAGCATTTTTCTGAAGGGAAAAAACCAACAACAATAGAATATTTTGAAAGCATTGCTATTTTTAGGCCTGATGTGCCTCAGTTGTTTTCTTCCTGCCAGTTTCTCTTCTCTCCCTCAGTTAAGCCAAGCATAAAATCCCCTGTCTATGTCACCCGAGGGACAGAAGCCTTCTACAAACAAGCAGTCTTAGAAAAGAACATTTACAGTGAAACTCTAATTAATTAAAACTTGTTACCAGTCTAAAGTACTACTAAAGTATTGAATTACCAGGTGAGAGAAAGTCCTGATTTCCACCTCAGCTTTAAAAAGGTCTTTACCTAGAAGCTTCTACAGCAATTTTCAAGAAATAAAAAGGAATGCAACACTTTAATTTAAAACCAGTGAATATATTTCACTGGGGGGGGGGAAGTCTTGACTTACGAGACTAAAATTAACTGTCTAGCAAAATTTACAGCAAGGCAGGCATACAGGGGATGTGCACATAAAAAGGCTGCAGACTGTGCTACACGCCAAGTTCTGAATTAAAGTTTAGCCTGCATCTTTTACTCATTGTACTGCTGCATTTTAAAAAAGGAGCATAAAGAGTCATTATACTGCCTGTCTTCACAAACACTGCAACATGGGGAAGACAGGGAAAGAGCCTGGATCGCTCTGCTTGAAGGAGTTTTGCTACTTACAGAAGGGCTTTCTTATCAGGGAGCTAAAGACTAGGTCCCACGCTCTAGTATACCAGAATTTAGACTTACGAATGCTTTGGAGCAGACATGGTTTAGTCACACCAATAATACCAGGCTACCAGACCCAGCCTCACATACTGTTACAACACTTAAGTGACAGGCAAAGGGGATTATAGTATATGTGCAAACTACTACAGTGGACAATACACTGGCAAAAGCAGCAGTAAGTGGTGCTGAAAAGAGAAATCTTGGACTGAAGACACACTACCCTCTAAGCTGTAACTGTAACTGTATGAATTACTTCTAATTTAAGTTCTAAAATGGATCACGAAACATTTATAATCAGAATTAGACTGGACCAGATTTAAGCCAGAGAACACACTCAAGTCCTTTGCTCCTATGATTCGACACTTAATCAGGCAGCCACAGCTGCCACCAGCTTTACCCAACTGAAAACTAGAGGACAGCCCAATTACTGTCTAAGGAGAAAAATGCCAGGAAAAAAAAAAAAATCTACGTCCAAAAGTGTCAAACATACCAGATGCTCTCTTTTTTATTAGCTTCAGGTAGTTTAGGATGGTGCACCTTGTGTCCACATCCACTTCCATGTTTTCAAGATAGGAATTCAAAATTGGGATCAAACCAGGAAAGACTCCTTCCTGTGTAAGAGAAGAGAGTCAGCATAAAACATGCTCGATCTGATTTCTGGGAGGGCGGAATGGAGGGGAAGGTTGTGTGTTCCAGGTAGAAGAGGCTACGACCTTCCCATTGATAATTGTATCAATACTCATTAAGGTGTACTCTTCCGCGTCGGTGCCTGTCCCATTCTGTGCAGAGCCACATCCATCCACAACAGTGTTTCCACCTTCATGGGTGAGAAAGGGAAAGGAAGAAACGATTAGAACGCAAGAGATGCGCTAAACATCCCCAACAGCATTAATCAGATTGCTTGTTATGATACCTTTGCAAATATCTTTTCTGAAGTAAAACATTCCCTGCCGGACAGCATCTCTTTTCTGGGCCATCTTCATGTTTTCATCCACCTGGCAAAAGTAGTATTTCAGAGATTTGAGACATTTTAGAAAATTAAGATTTTCCCAAACCCTCACATTTTGGTCTCATTAGTTGAAACTATGTTTCTTACGATTTTCGTCACACAGGGCCAAGCTGTGGAGGTAAGTTTTATTTCATTCTTCAGGGGTCCTGGGCAAAACCACAAAGAGATGACGTTCTGCGAAATTAGGTCTCCGGCAGAAAAGGCAATAGTATTACATTAGAACATGCTACGCTAATCTTTTACATTTGGATGAAAACACAGGAACAGCTGTAATTAACAGGTTGCATCCCATCTGGCAGACTTCTTTGCATATTTAGATGCAATTTACATGAGTATAGAAGAAGAAAATTGCTGTTTCCCTAGCCATAGTTTGCTGCTTTTCTTAACAAAATCACTGAAGTCTTTAGCAGAGCTATCACTGTATTAAACAAACTTTCAGAAACAGAATTCCAGTAACTTTGTATGGGAATTGTATCTATTCCACACCCAATCATCTGTTAGATAGATAAACTTAGACTGCTAGTAAAGAAGTTCTAAATCCCAGACTTCTCAAGAAATCTACAAACTACGAAGCACTGCTCATATGCTCTGCAAATGACAGAAGCGTTGCTCTGTCTTTCTGGACAGAAGATTTTGTCCAAGTTCTTTAGTTGGTATGTTCTCAGGGAATTAACATCGCACAGCTTTCGGACATTAGGTTTACTGTATTGTCTTCAGAAGAAGGGACGATTTGCTGAATTCTTTGTCTGACCTTTAATTAAGGGCAATGCAAAAATCTTTACATCTTACCTTTCAAAGCTTTGTTTTCAAAAGTGTGGTTTTGTTCATTATTTCATATTATGAAACCTATTTACAAAACAGGCTGTTTTGAAAGTTTGAAAGAACTCCAGCCCTAGTTAACAGAGTACAACCGCACTCCATCAGACAGCAAAGATCAGCGTGAGATTAGCCCCATAAACCCGTATTATTTTACTTGAAAGAGGCAGGCTTACCGGTGGCTGTGCAATTCTGTGTTGCATTACTTGCCAAATTGCTTGGCAAGCTCAAGCAATTTTATGCCCCCCCCAGCCACTCAACTCTGTTCAGGTTCTTTCAGCACCTGATCTCTTTTTCAGTTTTAACTGGTATTCATTAGCTAAAAATTTTGTGCTTTTGAGACATTCCAAATAACAATGTAATTATGCACTGTAAGTGCTAAATTGCTGCATTATTTATGAAGTCTGAACTCCCTGACATCAGGAAGAGAATCTCTCCTTTTAAAAATCATCCCAACTGTATGGTATGATTACTGTTAATTTACAACTTCAGTATTCTTCTCCATTTTAATTAAAAACACTAAGAAATGCCTCAGGATACTTCTGCTATACTGTAGCCAGCACTGGCAGTATTTTCTAGGATATAGTCTGTCAAAAGCCTTCCGCACTTCAAGACCTTTTTTAAAGTTACCAGTAACATTGCAGGAATATCTATTTAAAAAGACATTTTCTCGTCAGGTGCCTCAGAAAGATGTGCAAGGACAGTTTCACCCAAAACAGTTCAACAATTGTGAGGACAAGATTAAGGAAAAAGCACATTTTGCATGGCTGGTCTGTCCAAACACAAGTCAGAGTTGTGACCAGAATCAGCAGTATTCATTTTCACTCAAATACTGTGTAACACTAAGCATGCTGAATTCCTCCTTTCCCTCTCCGCCAGATATTCTCTATTTTGTTCATAAGAACAAAAGACATAGGCAACAGCCACATAAAAATAAATATCTAAAGGTTTTATTTTGACCTCCACAGGTTATTTTCCCCACATGTAAAATGGTGGAAACATGTCCTTTCTCACTCTCAAAACAGTCTTGCGACAATGGTATTTCTCAACATTTCTGCAGTAGTCAGACACTGTGAGGCACCACAGAAATTCCCACAGTATTTGTCTATAAGCTTAATTCCATGAGACAGAAGTAAAATATTTGTTTAACACTGTGGAGTTGAAATTGATTCAAAGTACTGGTACAGATGAAAACTGACTGAAAGATAAAAATGCCTGTTCCCTAAGTGCACCTATATTAGTTCCTAGCTTGGAGAGGATAAAAATCAGACTTGATGCAAATACTTTGCATTTAGCTCTAATAGATCTGACCTTTCACACCTACCTTGGACAAAGGAATGAGAAAATCCAGTTTATATGACAGAATCACTCTGGTTAGCAGTACCACGAACACAACATATGCAGAGTTTTCAAAGTCTGTTAACTGGACCTAGACACGAAAAGGTTTACAGATTAAATTACTTCAGTGGGAACTCACTCATGGAAGTAGATAAATATCTAGGAGAGTTGACTCCAACGTTCATGTCGGTACTTGTATTCGCAGACACTCTGCTGGCAGAGATGGCGACGCATGAGCTGGAATCATCAGCAGTGACTTCAAATGCACAATGCATGCACACACTTCAAACTCAACCCTTTAATCCAATGCCAAAACACACTTGTGTTTAAAAAGATTATCCAATAACCTGCACCTTCAGGCTCTCTGTGTAATTACAAATGTGTAAGAGCTTTTAAATTTCTACTTTAAAGGGATTAAATTCAGAGAGCTCAGATGGACAGCTATAAAATAAAAGCACTTGTGAAAAAACAAAACAATGACAGTGGAGTTGTTCAGTACCAGGAAAATTACTGGAGAAATACAGTCCCGAGAAGCTAAATGGGGCTTTGTTTACTGTTGCTTTAATACAAGCCTAATTCCTTTCCCCATCACCCAAATCCATTAGCATGCTTTGCTGTGCTGCAGTGGATTCTCCTGTCAGTTATATTCCCACAGTCCACGTCTGATTAAACACTGCTGTCCACTTCACTTGCGTCTACTGATTCAGAGGGGAGAAAACACAGCATAAGAATTAAGGGTTTGGTACTGGATGGCAGAATGCCTGGTACTCTTCCACCTAAAAGGAAATGTGCTCTTGTGCATATTGACACCTTCCTTACCTCCATAGGTCTGAATTCCACTCTCCATCCAATATCTGAATTTGGAGGTGGTGGCTTAAACCTCATTGTCTGCCAGTTTGTAGACTGAATATTCTGCAAAGCACATGAAAAATCTGTCACAATCAAGATATGCACCATTTTATAATAGAAACAAAGAAAAATAAGCAGATAACTAGAGTCCTAATATTTTCCCTGTAACAGCCCATCAAGTTAAAGAAGTGCTTCCCAACTAAGTGGCACGACTTTCTGAAAACAACAGTATAACCACCCATCCTAGGAGCAAATGTGTTACACTTTCTCATGCTGTTTTGTTTGAAGATTACGTATAAGATAGTAGAGGGCTGAGATTTAGCTGACTTATTTTTTTATGAGGGGTTGGTGCATCCCAAACAAAAAATACCTAATAATACCATAGCTATTATTTCATAAAGCTGTGTAAGAGAGACATTCATACGTAAGTGTCATGCAAAACAGTTTTTAGGAAGCCATAAAAATAGACAGTTCCCCATAACACATATACATAGCCATAGTTTGGGCCTTTCATATCTTATTGGGTTTAAAGTATAAGCCACCACCTTCTCCTAAATATATGATAAAAAGAAATAAATGTACTTATAATTGCAAAGTCATATGCTAAAGAACTAGTTGAAGTGAAAAATTCAGAAAAAAATTCTTAGCTAATATAGTCATCCTCCAATTAAGCAGTACTATAAAGAATAAGCAGTTTAATGTATATATTTATTAAATTCCTCTAAATCAGACAACAACCTCAAAATGGTCGGATTCATTTGCATCATCTAGATGTATTTTCTCCTCAAACAAAGTCAATGGGTCTCGAATGAACAAGTGTGCAATATGCTGTGCCAAAAGGTGGTCAATACCTACAAAATGAAAATTCAAACAATTCACACAGAGCAAAGCAGGCTCTAGGAAACGATTTGTTTTACAAGACTGAAAATATCCAACTCTGCAATGCTACCTCAACCCACCACATCCTGTTAAAGTTTAAATGATGACTTCAGGAAGGAAGGAAATGATTAAAGAGGAAAAAAAAACCCCAAACCAAAACAACCAAGCTCTTGTTTGGAAATGGCAGCTGAATATTGGTGTGGCTGCTATTCTTCCTGTTTTGTGATGCACCTCTGTGCCACGTGTCCTAAAGCAGTTCTGCTCTCTCCACAAAGATAAAACATTAATGCATTAAACACCGAGCTTCTCAAGCTAGAATTAGGGACAGTTTCTTGAGTACTTTTTAAAAAACTCTCAGGACCATGCTACACAGATATTTCCTGAGGAGTCACCACTCTCAGGGATGCACGATGATTGAAACAAACAAGAATGAAAACGTAAAATATCCCCACACACTGCAAGCATAATTCTTAACCTGCTCGTAATGAAGCAAACACTTACCTTCCTTTATTAGGTGCTCGTAGATATCTTTGTCTATTGTCAAATCAATGTCATTGTATTTCTCACCACATTCAGATAGATAACTGTCTATGGAATCATATCTGGATTTACTGATTCTATAATGGTTGTTCTTCAGTGGCTATATAATTTAAGAATACAATATTTTAACAGCTTGTTAACAATGTTACCTAAGTTTTGCTCACTAATGACACTTATGTGAGAATTATTATCCTGTTTAAAAAACCCTATAACCTCAATTAAAATTATTCAAAGCACGAGTCTTAAATAGGCTTAACGGAAAGCGATCCTGGAATTATGACTATTTTGTTTGCAGATGTATGTATCTGAGCGAAAAAACAGACATCGCACATTGACTAGAATTCTCTAAAAGTGGAAACATTTTCCTGATGTAATATACCATTACCCCAAGTACCTGGAAAGCATTATTATACCTACTGCAACACATACCAATACAGTTTCACTACGCACACATTGTTAAGAGATGCTCTTAAAATGGGTAGTTCAAGAAATATTTCAAGTAGATTTTTTTAAATTATTTTTTTTATTTCTACAATTTTGTAAGTGCCTTGAATGCCAATCGCTGCTTAGAGAAACTCCTTAAATTCAAGTTCTGACAATTGGCTCTTCTCACATAGTTCTAGTTTATACTACTGGATTCCTCAGCAGCACCTGCTATTCAATCCAAAGCAATTTTTGCTTTTCGGGCTCAAGCACAGACTGGAAAGTTTCATCACAGGGGGACCTTTTCAGCAAGCTGTGAAGGAGTGAGCAGAGTTCTGCTGGGATTCTATACCTAACTGAAAATATGTATTTGCTAACGTAAACTGTACCAACCAAGGCGCATGTTTACACCACCTCTCCCGTATTTACCACAAAGACTGCCATGTTCCCTCGTTAGGGATTCTGATGAGCACAAGCAGAATTTGATGCTAAAGGAGATTTAACTTTTTTGCCTGAAAAAGCCCAGACATCTACTACCCAACATTACTTACCTCTAGCCCCCTCTCTTCTCGCGTTCGATCATCTACAGATGCAGAGATCACTCCCCAACGACAGTCAATATCAGACACGTAGCCTCTGTAGAACGGAGATGCAGCGCTCAATGCCATCTAAAATAAAACAGCCTGATATGAAAACAAAGGACAAGCCAAGGAACCAAAAGCAAAACCACAGCCTCACCGGAAAGGGAAACTTGCTGGTCCTCAAGTAACTGAAGTATATACTTCAGTTTAACATACAGCCAAAGCCCATACAACCACAAATCTCTCAACTGCTATCTCCAGAAAACACCTCGATGAAGGGTTAGTATTACTGAAGGGGCATCCGACACTCTCCAAATTCATTACCTCTACAGATCAGCATTTAAGGAACACCAAGATGATACAGGCAGAGGCAATTCTGTGACAAACCAGCAAGTATTCTGCACACACACTTCCAAACTCCAGACGTTCACCTGGCAATCATTTCATTTTGTTTATTTTTGTTTGGCCAAGCACCTTGGCAACACAGCCGGAACATACCTCGCTCAGAGCAGGATCTGCTCGCCACCTAGACCAGACCAATACTTTCTAACACCTGTTATAAACACCTGTTTGTGACCACATGCTTACAAAAGGGACAGCTTTAAACAACTTAAGCTGAAACCCTCTGTAACACCAGACCAGAGTTGAAAAATTAAAAGTTGTTTTAAGGAGTGAACTTGTCTTGTTTTCATGAAAAACTGCCCCAAATGTATTTCTAGAACTATTCAACAAGAGCCTCATGCATGCGGGAAGGAGGGCAGAGGAGAAGAAACAGACAACATCTGTTTTGTGTTGTCATTTGGATATTAAATAAATCACACTGCTCATGTGACAACCTAGCAAGAGACTAACGCTGCTCCCAGAGTACCAAATTTGTGAGTAGCGTTTGAGTTTTTTTAAATTTAGATTTTATTTTTTTACATGTAGTGGCTTTTGCACAACGAAGAGCTGATGTGATAGAAGTTCATTACTTACCACAATGGGACAGATCGTGGCTAGCTGATCATAGAGATACCTCGCTTCGGAAATGCTGCAAGCCTGGAATGTTACCTGTTGGAAGTACAACTGCTATCACAATTTCTATAATCATAGCGCAAGCACAGTCTTCCTAGATTTAGAATCAATGATATAATAAAGTGATTTAGATACCAAGAATTTTATGGGGTTTTTTTGTTTGTTTGGGTGGGGTTTTTCTGTGGGTTCTCCCCTCCCCCCAATTCTTGGACAAACTTTTGCCCCACCTATCAGCTGCATTTATATCACAAGCTTTTTTCCACGCCATGTCCATGTTCATTAAAAGATTTCAGACCACAACACTTTGGCTGTGAGGCTAAATACACAAACACTTGCCAGAACCAAAGAAAACAGAGTTAACATCTACAATACATATGGGTCAGTAATGCACCTTCAGGAAATAAGCCAGGAACCTACCTACTTAGAATGACAGTCAGAAACTATTGTAGATGTAAAATATGTTTTGTGTGACAGCTAATCCCATTTTAAAGAACATTTCAAGATGCCTTTGATCCTGTGAAACTGTGAAAAATAAGTATTTTCATGTCTACTGTAACTTTTATTTAAAAAATGTCCAATTTTGCCTGTATTAGAGGCCAGGACACAGCAAAAGATGGAAAAGAAATATTATTTGCAGAAGCCATTAATGATGTAGAAGCCCTACCACACATAGGCCACTAGAAAATAAAACTTCTTTGAAACTTCTGGTGAAATTTGCTCAGCACAGCATCAAACATGAGACACTTTTCTAGTTGCAGACCTTACCCTCCCAAACCGACACTTTATGCATTTTAAAAATGCGGAGGGGGATCAATCACCTCAAAACTGTTAAAAGATGCAAATAGATTAAAAGCCTCTCTCTCTTTTTCAGTTTACATATTCATAGATGAGAGGATAACTTAGATGGGAGCATACCCCTGTACCACTATCATAACATCGTACAACAGGCTTCAGCATTATATCACCCTCACTGCTTGATGTCCTGAAGAATGCCAGCCAAACACAGATTTTCCTCTTCCACAGATTACAATTAGAGAGTCCCACAAAAACATACAGGTTCTCCTCCGCTGGCGACTGAAGCCCAATCCAACCCCAAGTAAGCCTCAAAAAAAACCAACCAACCAAAAAAGACCCCCAAAACTCCAGAGGTCACTGGTGGGCTCAGTGGGGGATTTTTTGGGGGGAAATGGGGGAGGTGGGATTGAAGGGGAGGTGTAGGAGGAATATGGGATGTGTTTGTTTTGCTTGTCTTTTTAAATCTGCAGCCAACATTCACTAAAACATCCCAAGTTAGAAAAAAGCATGTGTGGTAGGGAAAATACTTCTTCTGTGTCTATCCTTCAAGTGGCTATCAAAAAAAAAAAACCAAACCCAAACCAAAACACACTTTGAAAAGACAAGATTATTTAATTCTCTTGCAGAGAAGCAGCTAAGTATGATTTCTCATCACTAATTTTGGACTTCCAGCACTAGGGAGCCTGCCTTGGCCAGGCGGACAGGACACCTACACTCTTTCCCCAACACAGCGATATCTGCCTCCTCTTCCCTTTTATGCTTATCCCAAATCAACATTAAATCCAGGATACAACCCGGTTTCTAGCCAAACGCCCCACTACAGAGGAGAAGGGCATGGCAGTCTTCTCCAGAGGAGGGCTGCAAGCACTGCAAGGACTGCGGAAAGCAGCAGCTACGAGCACAAAGCTCAGCAGGCACAGGGACGTGAAGCCTCAAAATGGTTTTGGATGCGATGGTTTGCCTTTCTGTTCGCAGGGGAAGCACCTCCCACCCCACCATTGCTGCGGGCTGTCCCACTGAGCTCATCAGGACATTATTTTTTACTTTGGAAATACATGAAACTAAGTTGTAGCTTGGTGCAGTGAGGAAAAAAAAAAAAACCCAACAAAGGGAAGTATGCATACTGCAAACTACCTTACAGAAAATAGGTGGGAAATACATGTTTTCTTCTAGTCAGTTATCAAGAATTATTAGCTGATACACAAGAAGCTGCTTATAGCACCTACCAGCACCTTGTTTTCATTCTCCCTTTGACGATAACAAGACTACCGAGTTTGAATTTGACCACTGATTACAAGAACGAGGAATAGTAAAATGGTACTCCATAAAAAGGAATTTAATGTACTTTTAAACAAGTTCATACAATGACTGAATGGTAAGGCTGTATTTCTTTTATTAGCCTTAAATAAGAAAGAGATGGTACAAAACAGACCACATCAAACTTAACACCTTGTAAAAAACACACAGTTATTATATACATTTCACTACTTCCATCAGATCCTCCCTAGTTTACCCTTAGTGACAAGGGCTTTTGCAGTTTCTGGAAGGGAAATGCTTTGAATGGGGTCATTTCTGCCAGTGCTATGAAACAACAGCAGCTTGGAGAATTTGCTTTAATCCCCTAGAGCCTTAACACTAACCTCTTCCTAGCTCTGCTTCCAAGACGGCGGTGGCAACAGGCAGGTTTTATCAACAGTCAAATACATCACTACTACTTAAGGCATCAGCCCCTAGCATCAGGTTACTACGATAGAGAAACTTTTAAAACAAACAGATATTTAAAGGATTAAAGCACTGCCGAGATACAGCACCTGAATTTAAACAGAGGATACTGTAAGATAATAGTAACTCAGGCAAGTCAATGAAAACAATAAAAAGTGGGCATGTGTTAATGGGAGAAAACAGAACCAAAAATATCTCCCAGTACGCAGTATCAGAAGACAGCTACCCATGTGGATTTGGTAGGTTCATGGTACAAGCAGTGAGAAGACTTCTTAGCAGATAGCTAAAAACATTTAAGAATGAGAAATTTTATACAGAAGTTCATGCTGTTTGTAAATAAAGTTATACAGAAGGAGAAAGCTACTTATTTTTAAAGTTATTCCAATGACTCTTGTCACTCCTTGCTTTTGCTGTTCTAAGAATGGGGAAGAGGGAAAAAAACCCAAATGAATTACCAAAAAACCCCACGCATTCCTACAAGACAGCTCAGTTTCCATTCCCAGTGTCCTTTGGTCATGCCTGAAAGACGACCACAGTGGAAGATGATCTTTCACACTTGGAAAGTGCTGCAGTTCCAGCAGCAGGCGCTTCATCAAAATGGGTTTGACCAGTTCAAGAAACCCTTTCAGCAAGGCATCCAATCACATCTGAATACTAGCAGAAAATAAACATAATGCAAACAAACCTGGATTTTAAGGCTAGATTACCAGGTATACGATTAAATTTGTTGGTTTATTCCCCCTTTTGCCACTCTGAAAATGCATCAGTTGAATTAAGCTAGAGAAATTAGACATAAGGCAGGTCTTAAAAAGGGAAGCGTTTTGGGAAGACAACGTTCAGTAACATCTCGAAAACAGATGCATTTTACCTGAAGACAGCAGTTTCCCATTCCAAACCCCATAGCATCCATGTATATATAGTCTGGCTTAGCCGCCTTTGCTGCTTCTCCATCATCATTGGGAAACGTTTCGATAAACGGTGATGGCGTGTTCTTATCTTTAAATACTGTGTGAAAAACACAGGTACTCAGTAACCCAGAGCATTAGATTGAATAATTATTTTGAAAAGCAAAAAGACAGATTGAATTTACTCACTTGGTACATTTATCACAACCTTCTCTCCTCTTCGGTGCCGAATGTTTCTGGTCAGTGTACTATAACAAAAAAAGTTTGCTGAAATATCTGAAAGTTTCTCTTTATGCAAATGTTTTTGCAGTTAGTTTCTCAGCAATTCTCAGGCTTTCAGAGTGTCAACTTTCTATTTATTTTAAGCATTTTCCTTCAAGACACTTCTTGTCCTAGTTTAAGATAGACTGTAACAGATACAACACTGAATTTTAATTCACTAAAGTCAGTTTTAATTTGATGGACTTCACAGTACTGTGCTAATAGAATAGGCAGAAGTAAAAGGCTACTGACCTGAAGAACAGAAGGGCAAGCAAAGAGGCATGCCTAGTTTTTAAATAGAATGATTTTCATTCTCCTAAATCTCTCCTTACAACGAAAACCCCTCTCAGACTATACAAGTAGTTTGACACCATGCTCCATTTCAGAGCAACTAGGGCAAGTTACCAAGTACACTGAGATGTTGCTGTGACATACCTGAGTGAGAGCTGAATTAACTCTAATGAAGTGGTTAGCCATGGGTTTTCAAACTGGAAACAATTTTGCAGTAGCATATGCAACACCTTTTGCCCCATAATGGTGTGAACTACTATATAAAGTTACCTGAACTTAACAGTTTACTTTAAGTCACTTTGACAGAAAATACACATCATCACAACCATATCTGTCCCAGTCCTTGTGATATCTGCACCAACTAGCCACATAGCTCTCTATTCCAACAATGTAAAGAAGTTGCAGGTATACCTATAATATTTAGGCATAGAAAAATATTCAGCTTCTCACTCACGCTCCCCAAATACCCTTACCTAAATCTAGGATGTTTATTGATGGCTTCATCTGGAAAAAAAAGTGATTTTGAAGCTCCTCCTTCTACTGGCGTTGGCTTATATTCCGGCAGCGTAAACCCAGGACACCCTAACCTATGTAACACAACAACGAGATCCAAGCTGTAATGAAAACAGACTGTGATTTTTAAAATGGTGAGATGATCAGAGACTAGGATTCCAATAGACAAAGGAGTAAAAAGAGATTTTTTAAAAACTTGCATCTACCGTGAGTATTTCTGAAGCACTTTTCAAGACTGCTACCTACGCATATGGAATTGCCAGAAGAGGTCTTAAAACAGTTGCTGTTAAAAGGTCAGCACGTGCCAACAACTAGCTTCTGGGGTGGTTAAAACATACTTTTTTTTTTTTTTTAAAACCACTACTCTATCATTGGACAGAGAAACATAATAAGCAAAGAAAAGTTACAGCTATTAGGTGTAAAATGCTGAGATATGCAAGGAAATCAGAATACAACCCTCCCCTTTGGAACCTCCATTGTAAGTTTAAGAGTCATCTGAAACAAGAATAAGTAGGTTTCCAGTACAACTGAGACAAAGGAGCATTTGAGAAGTTGGAGGTGAAGTTGCAGAAGATTAATTTCTCCATGCTGCACAGTATAAAGGACTAAGATTGTGCTATCTTGAGAGGCTCTAGCATTTGGATGTATAAAAAAGGGTTAGCTGATACAACTACAAGCAAACTACTCAAAATACCAGGAAACACTCACATTTCTGGAAATACTGTTTATGCTCAACATGTATTTCACTATTGGTTTCTTCTTCCTGATTTAAGTATACAAGGTGTCCTACAGCATGTAAACCCAACTTCATCACTTACGCAAGTGCAACATTATAAACTGCATCACTCCAGCCCTCAAGAAGGAAAACAACCTCCTGGTCCAGTACTGAGGCCTCAAATTTAAGAACTAGGGATACACATTTAGCTTCCAAGGTAGTATTTTTTAATATTTAAGCATTTTCAGGTTTGCTCATTTTTAACTGAGTTATTTTAATTTGAATAAGCCTACCACTTTGCCCTTCTTTTGTCAGCACTAACAATTTTTTTTGTCTTTTCAGATGCAGACTTTATTTTTTTTTATCATACACACATGTATATGCACAGACACACACAGGCATATGTACATGTTATTGTAGAGAGAACATAGCAAAAAACCCCAAACCCACAAAACCTCAGAAATACACATTAGCAAGATTCCAGTCAAACCAACAAGGACTTGAATGGCAAGACAGCAAAAGGCAGAAATAAGAAACTAAATAGCCCAGGGAGAGCAATCTCTGAAGGATGAAACTATGTTTGTGATGATAAGTAATAAACAAACTACATTTTATTATTTACTGGCTTTCACTGAAGTCCAACGTATTGCTCCTACAGTGATATAAAAAGTGTTTCTCTGTGTCTACAAAGTGATGAACTCCTCTCCCATTATTCCTTGCACAACTGGTTCTGAAATGTTTGTATACAAGATTTATTAAATGACATAATCTATTTGTAAGGTTGCAGGGCAACCTCCCACCCCCTGTTCTGTAACACACTGAGAGCTCTTACTAAAGATATCTAGTATAGCTCCCATAAAGAGGAAGCATTATTTTGTCAACAGAGTGTTTGTAAAATAGCATTCATGGGGCACAACACAGGTGTTTTGGTACCTGAACTTCACTGCTAAGTCACATTTTGTGCCGTTCATGCTCTCAGCAAAAATTTAGGGCCATTGCATTCTGTGCTATAAAAGAAACCAGCCAGTAAGACCAGCTGTTTCTCTTACACTGCAGAGCAATTTTTTTACTATTTTAAGCGTAACTGTCTTCATTCATTTGACTGACCAGGCTAGTTAGAATGAATGCAATGAATCCCTGCCTAGAATTATGTTTGAAAGAAACATACAAAAGTAGTTTCTCCAAGGTAATGGTAATATCCTGGATTTCATTTCTTCAAGAGTTTCTTTACAACAATGAAAAGGAGGAAATCTACACTTTGTAAGGGTGTTGTGAACCCAGGAGAGGTGCACTTCTTGCTAGAATCATAAGTACAGTATTATAGAAGTTTTGTAAGGATAATCACATTCCTGTTCTACTGTGTGTTCCAAGCAACCAAAAGAAGTTTGCATGTGCTTTAGTGAAAAAGTAGAGTTAAAAAAATAGATCAGGTTATCCATATTTTATAAAATGGCTATTTATAAAGATCAAAGGTTGCAAAAAAGGTAAAGAGAAACGTTTTATATATGATTTGCCATATCAATTCAAGACGGCAAACTACTCTACATACAGTACTTTGTTACAAATATTCAGGTACTCTACAAATCATCACAAATTAGAAGCAACCTAAAAATATAAAATATGCTTATTTGTTTGTGTCACTGCAATAAAAATTTTAGGAAACATGACTGAAACATTAAGCCAAAGTACTTTAACTGAATCGTACTTTGCTCTGTTTCATTGTACAGTTTAGCTATACATAATAAAAAGTTTATAAGGACAACAGCAAACACAGCATTACACTTCAGCAACCACCTCACCTTGGAAATGACGTCACAGTACAAACAGCCTCATTTTCTTTGAGGACAGAAGCTGCCTCTTGCCGTCTTTTTCTCATGTTGTCTTGCACGGTGTTGAATTCAGACATGGTTCCCCCATACGGCTGCCCAGGCGTCCCTTCTATCATGTAGCTTCCATATTCTGGTCGCCAGAGTGTTGGGTGGCTATAAAAAACCAATAGCCTCATTTAAATATTCCTACAACTTCGAAAAAGATGGATTATTTACAAGAATTTCAGAAATGAATGCAACTTTCAAGAAAAATCTCCTAAAGTTGATTGTTTGGTAGAGTAACACAACGTACCTTCCAATGTGCCTCATTGCCAGGAAGCAGTGAAAAGAAAGTTTGGCAGTAGGAAGTGTCGCTGTATCGTGCAATAAGCAGGATTTGCCTATGTCAAATTGCAATCACCTTTAGTATCTGCCTCAACCTTTGTTTCTTGGGGTTTTGACTGAAACTGGAAAATACAGAGCATTCAACTGCTTCCACAGTAAGGAAGGCGAGGCAAATGTTACGCTCAATTTCTTCTTTCTACTGTCTGTGAATACCTGGTCCTGTTTCACAAATTTATTAGGTTAAGAAACCAAATGAAGTTTGAGCGCACCTAGTCACCCTCTGGCTAGTTGAAGTAGGGATATGATCCAGTTATTCCTGAAAACTCCATGGGAGAGGATGGGGAAGAACTGCCCCGCTGTCCTTACACCTACCTGCCTAATTCTGCCAAAACCAGGAGACTGCTCCTACAGACAACAGGCTTCCCCATACAGCCCTCGCTTGCTCTTGTAGTCAGGGATACACAAATGCTTTATGGGGCAGGGGAGGTGTAGTACCCCATTAGTGTGTACACACAGACACAAAACCAGAGCAAGACAAAACAAATACCCAAACCGCAACTTCTGTGGGCTCACCCTTACATCCTCCTTTCTTTCAAGTCCTAACACCAAAGGTGCATGGACTGACTGCAAGTGTGCTCAAAATCTTTCACTGCCTGCACCCCAACTTTATCTGAAAATATTGGTATCTGTGGCTCAGTTTTACCGAAAGCAGACTTGAAAGTTAAGCCAGGTCTACAAGATTCTGTACAGTATCTAACAGGAGAAAAAAGAAAAAGAAAAAGAAGGAACAAGAAACAGCTACTCACTTGGGGTTTACCTTCTCCCCCTTGTCTTGCAGTGTTTGAAGAACTTCTTCACCGCAGAGCACCAAGCGCACTTTCTTATTCTCATGGTCAAATTTTACTAACATATATTCCACCTTGTAAACAATAAAAACAAAATAAACAATTAAATAGTAAGAATTTGTTCACACACAAATCTTAAGCATCAAGTGAAAAAAAAAGTCAGACTGAACTTTATCTCTACAGAAGCTTAAAAACGATCACTAACTATGAATGCAGTAACAATACCACAGAAGATGGCTGCATGCTTATTTCACCTTGAATAAAGAATTGAAATTCCTTGAAAGCGGCCTTGAAAATTTTTTCCCCTCCATTTCTAATTGTGGATATTTCGCCAAAAGCTTCCTGAATTTGTATTTGCCTCCACATTATTTTTCAGACAAAAAAAAGCCTTAAACCCCTATGCAAGCTATTAACCACAAACATCTCTGTCATGCCATGAGTTACAGTCTCTACTGCTGACAAAAAACCAACCAACCAAGACATCCATTTACTCCCATCGCTCGTTGGAGCTATTTAAGACTAGCACTGCAGAGCCTCATTTACACCACGGAAAGCCCGCGGTTGTCGCAGACAGCGTGCTATTAACGCACTCCAGCTCTTGGCACAGGGCGGGGGGTTTCTACCCCTTCCCAATTCAGCTTTGCTGCCAACCTTTTTTTCCCCTCCTGCCCAGCGCCGTACCTTGCCCCCAGGACCTCCACCTCCTGGCCCCAATGTCCCTGCCCAAGCCAGGACCCACGCCGGTGGAGAACTCCATCCAACAAGCTGCTAACAGCAGCGCTGCCAACGCTGCATCCGAGCACTGGAGGATACCGGTTCCCTAACGGATTATCTGAAAGCAGCCAAACCTGGAACACCCTCACGTCAAACTTTCTATTCCACGCACGCTTGCTATGAAAGCTCCCGCAAGGATTTTTAGAGCGCCACTGAGTATAGCGACTTAACAGCTGCCTGGACCTCATAGGCCTTCGGTACTTACTGATAAAATCTATATCCTGACACCTATTTGGCAGAGGATGCTTTGCACTGTTTAGGAAGCGTGAAAGACAAAACAGCCTCCAAGCGTGACGTGCCACCCGCCACATAAAAGCAGAAGTCGTGCATGGAAATGCATCACAAGGGTGCTGGCTTTGAAAACCCCCAGCTGGACCAGCGGTGATGCGCAGTGCCTATTTTTGGAGGCTCTCAAACCACTGCCTCCAAGACTTTGACAGCTCCATCAACCTGTAGTTAAAAATCCAGGCTGCGGTTCCACAGCTAGAGCTTGTCAGAGGTTTTGCGCCGTGCTCCTCGGTTTTCTTTTCCGACACTGTCTAGAACTGCATCCACCGGTACCTGCCAAACACACTGCTCCCGCTCCAGAAGCTTAGATTCACACAAGATGCCGATGTTAAAGTTGCAGCGTATTAACACGTGGGAACTTCTATTTAGTACAGAAGTCTGATGTTTATAGGAAAACAGCTTGCCAAAACAGGGAACTTTACAGTGTGCTGGAAAACACTGTACAGTAGATTTGTGGGCTTCATGTTCTTTGGTTGCTTCCATGCTCATGGAAGAGTTATTGCTAGCTACTATGGCAATGAATATAATCCTCTGTTGGGATTTGTGATTAAATCACAAGCAGCATTATCCAAGAGTGTTTGTAATTCTACAGAATCTGATTAGACACAAACTCTAGAGGGACTCATTCAGCAATTATACATGTTCTCTATATTTTTTTAAGATCAGATTTTAATCCCTGAAGAAAAATAATGATTTCTCATTTCTGTGCAAGACAGCATTTCTTTGCGTGTATATTTTCTGGTTTGTGTGTATTATGCCACAGTAATCTACTTGAGATAGCTGCAGATGGTAGTCAACCAGAACACACTCCAGTGCTGATTTACCTGTTGCCTAGTACCAGTCTCTCCAGTGATACCCGACCCATGATCACTGTCAATAAAAAGTGAGTTCTCTCCCACCTTCCAGTTTCCTACCACGATCAACATCATCTCCTCCTGCTTTGGAAAAGCATCATCCTCACTGGGACCCAGCCTAAACTAGAGGAGGTAAGCAACCACACAGTTCTCCGAGTCATACGGACGGACGGACGTGGGAACGGGCACGAAGCCCACCGCACACCCGGCCTCCCACCACACCGCCGGCACGGGCTGGTGGCAGAAGGCAGGGCAAAGGAGCCACAGCTGCCCTCGAGAGACCACAAAGCTGAACATTTGTCCACCCTTACGTGAGTATGTTACTGTGGTTTAGCCTCCTGTCTTAAAGACCCCTCTCCAAACATAACTGCAATGAGCTGGTAGTGTGAACGCTGCACTTCCCTATAAACCATATTACAAGTTTCACGACATAAAGTAAGCCAAAAGCATAAAGAAACATTAAGCCAAGAAGGCAAAACCAAAGAAAACAAAGTGTTTCATAATCTGTGCGCAGTACTGAATACATTGCATTTATGCATCTAGCTTTAGAAACAACTACTACACTTGCCTCCAGAAACAGTGACTAAATCTTCAAAGCTGTCTTAACACACAGAAGATCTGCCATTAATTTTAATGAGAAAAGAAAAAAAAAAACCTTCAGACGGCTGCCAACAATTCCCAGTAACCCACAGAGTATCTGCCAACAGAGGGACTGACTGAATAGGCATCCTTAAAGAATTTAATTTAAGCTCATCAAAAGATTTAGCCTACAGCTAGAAGGAGAGAAACAAATTCAGAGTTCATGCATTTTTACATTTAACTTCAGCTCATCATTCACAGACTTCTCACATGTTTTCTATCCACAAAGTTCAGAGAATTGCAGCCAAGCTGAAAGCATCGGGATGCCCGGCAGAGCTTCAAGAGTCCCAAAACCAAACATGCGGGGTTTCACCCGACATTCGTAATTCATCATCGTGCAAGCCATTCAGAGATCACTTGCCTTCCTAATTTTAACTAGTCTCTCTAGCAAGCAGCAAAATACACGTCAGGTCAAACTACTGATGCAGAAGGCTGACAAGCTGCCTTGCTAAGAGCCAGCTAGGAAAGCCCACCCTGCCACGGTAAGGAAGGCGGCCGCTTTGGACCCACGTGCCCAGCCGGTGGTCTCACCCCGCACCAAACCCCACGCATCTCCATCCTCCGGCCGGCACACGCTGCCAGGCTGCCGAGGACAAGGGACGACCTCCCAGCTTCTCCCCGCAGACGGATGCGCTCAGCGCTGCTTTGGCGGACGAACCTCTGACCAAGCCCAGGTCTGTCTGGCTCGCAGAAGCGCTGTGGCACCTTACCAGGAGGAGGAACAGTTTGGCAAAGCAAAAGCTGTAAATCCACACACACGCAGGGAGCAAGCCTGAAAAAATTGTTCGAAGTTAAATGCATTAAAAAAGTAAATAGATTCTCAGTTAAAGCAAATAAGCTGTGTACGAGAGATCTAGCCATGAGCCAACACAAGGAAAAACCATCCTTTACAGGCTTCCTTCCTCTCGGCTACCAACCTGCAACATACTGCATCTACAGACTCCTTCCAGGCCAGCTCCACTCCACTGCTGTGTCTTCCAGAGACAGAGCATGAACCATGAGCTTGCTGGGAGGACAGCCCCGAGAACGGCTTTACTTCACTTGTCACGATTATTTCTCAGTTGGCTCCCAAGGAAACGTCAAGCTTTTGAAAATTATTTGACATCGCCTCTGTAAATACAACCACAAGAGAGACCTTGAAGCCCCTCAACGGAGGAGGAGCCAAACCGTTCTCCGTGCAAGAAGCCAAACAGTGGTGCTGGACTTGCTCAGTGGCAAAGTGAAAGACAACTGTTGGCTGGAAATGGGTAAGCATGTCTGAAATTGTGTTTGAATGCTGAGTTATTTGACCATAATTACACATATTATTTCTCCATAAAGGACACTACTTAAAACCAAAGAAATATCAGTCAAGTGACTCTTCAGTAGCAATTCTAAGGAACAAGAAAAACCAAAGTCAACACACGCCCCACACAATATCGCCGTCCAAATACTTGCCTTGGCACTGGTCTGCTTTCCAACGTCAAACCCCCTCCTCGCACACTCAATTTAACATCATCATGCTAAGCACACTGGGAACAAAACCTATCTAATAGTTGAGAATAAAGCCATTCAAAGTATTTGCCACAAGGTATTTCTGCATATGAAAACACAGGTAAGCATATAGTCTGGACTTTGGTAAGCTCAGAAGGAAGGTGCCAAGAAGATTATACAATAGAGGAAAATAGTTTAAGAAGAATGATCTGAAAAGCTTTTTTGAGAGGAAAGCAATGCAAGTCTGTACATGCTCTACCTGGGAAAAACACCTCCCGGTGTTCACCTTTTACCACAGTCCTGATCATCCATCTCAGCTGCGGATCTCCCATCACTGGAAGTGTTCAAGGTCAGGTTGGATTAGGCAACCTTATCTACTGGAAGATGTCCTTGCCCACAGCAGGGGGGGTTCAACTAGATGAACTTTGAAGGTCCCTTCCAACCCAAACCATTCTGTGATTCTAAAAAAAAAACCCTGATCACAGGTGACTCATGGACCACTGCTGTTCTTCGAGGACTATCTTACTGACAGTTTCTTTCTCCTTCCACTGGGCAACTACTGCCGTATGTACTTGGAGCAACTGTTAGCAGTTTCCTCGTACGTACCTTCCGCTGAGCCTGGAGCTTTACTAGTAATTGGAAATTTTTCCTAAACACCCAATGAGGTCTCATGGCTTTTGTTTACTATTACCAAAAGCCACTGCAACACTTAATATAAGTATTTTCATGCAGTATGCCTCATATATTTATGTATACAGTAGAAAATAAAATCTAGGTAAACTTTCTTCTGAAGAGCATCAAAGAAACAAAACCCTTTTCACTAGTTATTAAGCTCCATTATGGGGGAAAAAAGGTAGTTCCCCCATACATTTATTGGTCAGTTAATGTATCATTAAAATACCATGTATCATTAAAATGACAGTCTATGGAAGAACAAAGTTTTAATAATCCGACTATTCATTGAAGAACGTCTGCCACAAGTTTTCAGTGTTAAGATAGAAAAAGCAGATTTATTCTGTAGGTGCACATAGTTCTGATGAATGTAGAGCATAATACTCAAGAATTTTTTTAAATGCAGTTATTTTCTCACTACTGCTGTGATAAAACATGGAGCCGCAGTAATAACCAGCTGGTAATGCACCTTTAATGGGAGGTTTACTGGCCCAGAGAAGCAAGTCTAAGCCTGAGGGAGCAAATTTCAGAGGAAAACAAGTCTGGAAGAGCCACAAACGCTGGTTAACCTGTTTCTAGCCAGCAAGCCCCCAGACCGTGCAGTGGCACGAGGCAGAGCACTTCCACACTCATGAGATTACCATGGGTGTTCTCTGCCACAGCAATAACTTCAAAAATCTGCCACGAATAGCAGACCAAAGATTCAAATGTATTGCCCCAAATGCTTAATTTTGATTCAAGCAGATTGGAAGCGGCCAATTCAACGAACAAAGCACTGTGTCCGGCTCTATATGAAACCGACTCACAGAAGCCATGCCCTAAAACACAACTGATTTTTTATATTACACTGACAATAAGCAGAAAATGAAGAACTTCTACGCCACATTAAAGATGACAACAGATAAAGAAAACGAAGAGGATGCCGTCAACACAGCCAGCCCCAGCTAAGCGCTCCTGCCTGTTCCCCCTCCCACTTGCCGACATCAGGGCTGCAGATTTTCTTTTCTTCTGCACGTGGTAAGATGTGACTAGAGGATGGCCTTTGCTGCACATATCACAAACCAGGAAGCTGGGTTACTGAAAACTAAAATCTAGAGGTTATAACCATTTGCATGCTTCTAAAGAACAAGATGTGGCGCATTAGAGAACAAAGTGTCTCTTCTTTGACTGCTGTACTATGTAACACCTCAGGTTAGTACTATAAAAAAACCCACTAGGATAATGTTAATTTTAGATTTCTGCAGCAAAGACAGCTTTAAGACACTCACTTATGAATTTTTAGATTTAGAACAGAAAAGAACAAGTTTTTTTTGCAAAGCTGTATTTTCTATTCCACACAGATGATTTTAGGGACTAGTAAAAGACCATTTATTCAACTGTGAAACAAGATGCTACAAGCTTGTAAGTTGCCTCTTGCATCAGAAAGCAAGAAGAAGAAAAAAAAAAACCACACAAGCAACACCAACAAAATCTTTCCTGTACTCATTCTTCTGACACTGTTAATTAACTTGCTGTGCACAGTAAGAAGAAGTCATCCTGTGGCAAAAGAGGCATTACGATAGACAACAATCCCATGACAAGACCGTAACAATTCACTTGACATCCACAGAAGGAGGTTCACTGTGAACTGAATGTTTCTTTACCAGAAACATACAAACGGCAGATAATTTAAGCTTCTCTTACTAAGACCTGAGATCAGGAAGGAGAAAATCAACGCTTGCTGTGGGGGCTGGTCACAATGACAAACTGCAGCCTGTTTAGGAAAAAAACCCCCAAAACCCACAACAAAAAACCCTCTCCAAACTGTTTGCCATGAATTAGCTTTTGAAAAAGCATCTCACTAAACTACAGCAAGTCCTGCGCTGTCACACACACGACGCATCCAGCGGCAAAGCTCCCAGCTGGGTCAGCGGTGCTGCACCACAACCCACGTGTACCTTAACACCCAGCCACAGAAGAACCGAGCAAGAGGGAGCTGAAGCGAAGTATAAGTCATCGGGGAGGTTAACGCATCGTGCACATTTTGAGAGCTAGAGAATTTAGATGTAATGCAGTTTAGGCTTTCCCTGACACGAGGATTAAAGCCAGGCAGAAAAAGTAGTGTCAGGACTGTCAGCCAAAGCACCCAAGGAAGGAATAAACACAGAGACTCTTCAAGGGCACATATCTTGTTCAAGTCAAGATTTAAGGAGTTCTATTTGCATGCATTAGCGTACTCATTTTAGAGGTTGCATATACACATTCAAGGCTGTCAAGCAGCATGAACTGATGCGTTAACATTGTACCTTCAGACCCTGCCCAGAAACACCACCATGATAAATAGCAGGTGCAACTACAAAACGTATTATGGAAGCACTAAATCTATTTGTAAACAAATAATGCCACTGTCCCTTTATTTAGCCAAATAAAGCTCAGAGATAAAGGATGAACAAGCAGACACGTGACAGATAACCAAATCATTCATGAGGGCTGCTTCCCCCCACGCGGCAAGCAGGCGAGTACATTGATTAAGACAGCTCCCATTCAGATGCATCCACACATGTGGTGTTTGGCAGGGGGCCATCGTGAGGAATTTCTGCATGAAAGAAATTCAAAAACACATTCTGTTCAGGGAATTTTGCTGGGGGAGGAGGAGACTAAAAGTGATCGTCTTCAAATGACAAGAGTTCAAATGTAAAAAACAATTTTGTAAGACTTCAGGCTACGTTAGCTTTATTCTAAGCATAAGATTCCCAGGAAAAGCTTTAAAACAAAGCAATTTTTGCACACTGGTATATTGCAGCAGTTTGTACAAAGTGGGAATGTCAGACCATCATAATATTGATGATGAGTCTGTATAATGACTTGGCTGCTTTTTTTTTGAAGAAGATCTATTATTGACAGCCAGGAAAACACAACAACTATTTTTTGTGACTCTGTTTTATTTATAACATATAGAGTAAAAAGCTAGTTACAAAGTTTCAGATTAAAGAAACCCCACCAGTCATTCAACAATTACCTAAGTGGTTTGGATAGAGTGACATACATCTTGCAGCACGTGGAGTTTAAAGAAATAATAATAGTGTCTATTCTTGTCATCCATGTAAGCGTCTATCTCAGCTTCAAAGATATCATGTGGCATCTTGTTCCACAGGACATCTAGGCTTTGTGAAGTAATTATCTTAAAAGGACATCTGCTGCTTTTCTGTTCCATTAGGTTAGCCAAATTTCTTGTAAAATGAGAAAAGAACACCACCTTTCCTGTACACCGTGATGCACTCTGAACCTACTGCTTCTTTTACCAGTCACAGTCCTTCCTTAACTCTATTTGAAGATTTCCATGTGCGTGTGTGTGTGTGTGTGTCTCACCAAGCCTCACTGTTGTCTTTTAGTGAAGAGATGACCAAAACTTCATCTGTGTATTTTACGGATAGTAGTTGTACTTACTTTATGCAGCTGGTGGGCTAGATCCACCGCTGTTAAAAAATGCACTAGACTTTGTTCCTGGTTTTAAATGGGTGACAGACAAACAGGAGCCTCAACCTGTGTGCATCTGAACCCAAATCCATTTCCTTAAGATGCAGCAATTATTTTACCATTCTGAAGTCCTGCAGACTGTGATGCAACGTCACTGATCATCATTTACACATTGCTACTGCCCTGAAGAAAACAAAAACATACCGGCTGTACACTGCAGCAGACATTAATGCAATAGCTAGGTCCCTGGGAAGAATCACTCAAAAGGAAAAGCAGCTCTTTTCACAGCTCAGCCTTTCATTAGGAAAACGGAGAAAGCTTTAAAGAGGATCATGCATCGTGTAATCAGAAGCAACACCTTTCAGACATTCTGGTAAGAATCCTCTGGCCTCTCTTCTTGCAGCATCTGAGAAGGGCTGCTTTGCTTCTTGCATGAGGAAGTGCTGAGCAGCAAATGTTCATTTTAGTTCTCATTTAACTTATTTACAAAGTATAATTAAAAAACTAATGGATAAGGAGGGGAATGAATCAAAAGTACAGAAGACAGACCAAAAGGTTAAAAAAGACTGAGAAAGAGATAACAGGCAATAAAAGAAAACCCACAGAATTACGTCAGGAAGACTTCAACTTGCAAGCAGTGTGGTGGCACATTTTTCACACTGCCTCATACAATTAATTATCATGCCTATTTCAAAGGCTCCAAATTTGACTTCAAGTTTCCATGAAGAAAACAACTTTCTAAAAGCTGAAGCAGCTTATTGTGTGCTACGTCCCAACACTGACAGGAACAAGACTCGTACACAACAAAAGGGTCATTATGTCCAATTTCACTAAACAAGGCTGGGCAAGTCAGATTGCCATTTCATTCACATATACTTTCAAATAAAACTGTCATGTTTTGCCCATGCTTGCTTTCTAGACCCCTCCTTCTGAGTGGATCTTTCTCCAGCACTCCTTTCTTGACATCTTGATATGCTGAAGCAGCTCCTCCTTACTCTTTATCATTTCTTTTTCCCCCATCAATTTTCCTTTTCCAACTCTTCTTGCTTGTATAATTTCTTCTCATAGGTGTTCAGCCTGGAGAACAACCAACCTGTCCCATTTAGCAGCAAAACAGACCAAAGAAAATAAGTATTACATGCACGTATGAATTCATAAGTATATGTAGTTACGCACAAACTGCTGTGATTCGTACACTCGTGTGCATGCTCAGCACAAAGCAATGGCAGTGAGCCTAGCCACGGGCCAGCCATTCCACTTGTCTGATCCAAGTGCCCACATTAAGCTGCAAGGTGAAATTTAAGCAACACCCGCCAGCTAGAGAAATGCAATCAGCAGACAAGAGGCACTGAACAGCACAGGAGACTGGTAATGCCCTGGCACAGAAGAGAACTTTTGGGGACAAAAGCTGGGAGGCAGCAGAATAGGCTTTGCCTTACTCTCAAAACCCCTTTAAACTCTTTTGGTACCACTAATATCTGCCAAGCTGCACAAACCAATCATTTCACACAGTATCTACTAACTCTACTGGAGTTTTAAAACACAGTACTGAGAAGTTGCAGGTTTTTGTGTCTGCTGCATTAAAAAAAAAAAAAACACAAAACCCCTTAATGACCACTACTCTGCAAACCCAAAGATAAGCATACATTGTTTGGTGGGAGAGGAACATGAAAACAACAAGGAGACCGTGAGACCGTACTGGTTAGTGTGACAGGGTCTCATCAGCAGATCTAATTGTTGCCCAACTTCTGTGGGCATTAAGGCAAGGATAATAAGGAGGGGTTTGATGAGGGACAATGAGATAGTTCAGTGTTTTGTATTTTCCACAGTCAGGAGAAGCCAAGCATAAACAGAGGGGCCAACTGTCAGTTTTAAATGAGGCAGAAGGATGATAGAGGCAAAGGATCTGTCCCTGCAAATGCAGGTTCAAAGAGACCTTTAGAAAGATTTTTTTTTTAAGCAAGTCTTATTCTCTGTTACACTCACACTTTTAGTCTTTTTTTTTTTTTTTTTTTTTTTTTTTTACCATCACAAAGACTTCATGGTTGTGGAAAAGCAGAGTAAAAAAGAACTGTCCCCAAAAGAGACAACAGCTGTTTGGTAAACCCCTTGGTTCTGCTAACCCTGCAAACAAGAAGATTGCAGATTGACTTTTCAAGAGGTAGCAGAACCAGTGTTTTGACCTTTCCAGCTCTTTACTTAGGTGAGGATGGGAGCACTAGGGAACGCTACCCTGCAATGCAAGCTGTGATGCTGCCTCACTTCCTTCAAAGCAAATGCCACCATCCTTTTCCATTAGCACTTAGCCTCAACACTTCTGTCTGGCACCCAAGAGGCAGAAAGCATATAAAGATTCCCCACAGTTTCATTCCCTAGCACAACAGGGAGTGGAGTCCCTAGGAGGTTACAAGCACCTCAAAGGACCACCACAGCTCTATAACGAGTCTTACAACACACAGTGCGAAGCGGAGTCCTGTTGAAAACAGATCCAAAGCAAAGGCTGGTTCTACACTCACGAGCAAACACCAGATTTCTTTTTCACAATAGCATCAGCTAGATGGGGACAATCTTTAAAGTATTCACGTCTGCCCTGAAAGACAAACTCCGTATGTGCTATGAAAGTTGGTTTTTTCCTCATACGCATTCCTTAAAAATGAAGCAAACAAAAAAATACATCTTTCGCCAAACACGGTCTCAGAAACATCTCTCAAACATAGAAGTAATTTTGTTTATTCTGATTTCATCTCTACCATTACATGAGGGCTATCATCTTCATTCTTGATTTCTATCTTCAAGAGGTTTTTAAAACAATGAAATAGCCTCGGGCTATGACTTTATACATGAAGGTCAAAGTACACAAAAGGCTTTTTATGAAAATTATCCAATTAGTCAGTTGATTCATCTAAGCTGCATGTAAATGTGGCGCCACTTTCTAATAACTAGATATCTGAGAGGAAAAACAAACTTAGTGCTTTCCCCACCAGTCTATCTACAGCACAGCTGGAATAAGTTATGGAGACAGGTATGTTTTTGCATTTGCACAACAAGAGCAGATGGGCAGCAGGTATCTGGTACATTAACACACTCCCAAATGCTGTGTTATAATTGCATAATACAGTAGAATAAAGATAAGTTGCCACACCTGAGTTTATTACCATTTGGTAGAATCAGAGGCAGATGATGAACCAGGTTACCTGACCTTCTCTAATGTTCACAGGCATTTCAAATACAGCTCTTACCTCCTTATCAGAATCGTGGCTGTAATGATACCAGTCTTAAAATTCTGACTCTTGCCACACTAGGCATGACAAAATTGTGAATCTCCTTAAACATAACACACCACCGTTTACCAAGCATAAATACTTTCTTCAGTATTGTCCCTACACCAAAGGAAGAATGAGGCTCCTGGGGTGCAAGTTTCACCGTAGAGCTAAGCTTACCAAGTGACTAGCTGCAGGTGCTGCAGGGGCTGGTTCTGCTTGCCCCTTTCTTGCACACGCTCCTGCTACTTTCCTCACATCAAGCAGAACTTGTGAAACAGTGGAAGCTCTGCTGAGAAAAAGAACCACCCTAGAAAACTGAATGGGAGAAGAGTTTTCTGCTGGGTGAACTTCTTGAAGTTACGTAGCCAGTAACAATGCAAGGAAGGCAGAAGAAACACGAGCCTGGAGCAAGGAGAGGGAAGCCGAGCCAGCTCACCAGCAGATCCACCTTAGCTATCTTGTGAAACCTCACCCCGAGAAAGCAAGGACAACTAAAATGTAACACCCACTGAAAAATGAGAACCCCGTCTTAAAGATTAATGAGAAAACCCTCAAGCTAAGTCTCAGAGCAATAGGGAGACTCTGTTCCGTCTATATTCCTGAACTTAAGACTGTTGGTGAGGCTCTTCTGTCACAGTAACTGCAGTCATACAAGAGATGTAGGAACACAGAGATGTCAGACAGGGATAGATACATTTAAATTTCCTGAGTCCACATTACTCTGGCTGCAAAACCCTGCAGTGTAGACTAGACATGCTGGCAGCATCATTCCCTTCACTGGACAGATTTTAGTAGCCAGGCCCCCACTCACTCCTCTTGAAAGCAGCTCCTGTGCTCCGTTGCTTGTCTTGCTCAGCGTACTGGTTTTGGCTGGGACAGAGTTAATTTTCTTCACAGTAGCTGGTATGCGGCTATGTTTTGGATTTATGACCAAAACAGTGTTGATAACACAGGGATGTTTTAGTTACCCCTGAGCAGTGCTTACCCAGAGCCAAGGCCTTTTCTGCTTCTCACCCCACCCCACCAGCGAGGAGGCTGGGGGGGTACAAGGAGTTGGGAGGGGACACAGCTGGGACAGCTGACCCCGACTGACCAAAGGGATATCCCAGACCATAGGACGTCATGCTCAGCATATAAAGCTGGGGGAAGAAGGAGGAAGGGGGGGGACGTTCAGAGTGACGGCATTTTGTCTTCCAAGCAACTGTGATGCGTGCTGGAGCCCTGCTCTCCTGGAGATGGTGAACACCTGCCTGCCCATGGGAAGCAGTGAATTCCTCCTTTTGCTTTGCTTGCGTGCATGGCTTTTGCTTTACCTATTAAACTGTCTTCATCTCAGCCCACGAGTTTTCTCACTTTTACCCTTCTGATTCTCTCCCCTACCCCGCTGTGGGGGGGAGTGAGTGAGCGGCTGTGTGGTGCTTAGCTGCCTGCTGGGGTTAAACCATGACACTTAGTTATGTGAAGCATGACAGCAATTCCTTAAAAGAACAGGCTTTAAGAGACAAGGTCTCTCAAGGTACACAAGGGGAACTGCATTTTCCTCTGGCAAAGAGCATCTGTGAACAGCTACTGTTACCACCTGGACAATGTTTTCTCACAAAAGCCCCCACATTGCTCACCTTCTACTCTGCTCTTCCAACTTCCCTGCAGTCACATCACAGACACCTCCAAGTGACAAACAGCATGACAAAGCATGGCTTCTAGTGCAGCACATGCGAAGCTGCTCCCTGTCTCCAGGGAAAGCGGAGACCCTCGGGAAATCCCACCGATCAATACAGGAGGGAGACTCTGCTCCTCGCAGGGCGCCGTCAAGCTGGGACACAATCCGGCGCAGGTTTGCACAGCAACACCCACAAGACCTACGGATAAAGCTACGGTCCTTGGGCACAAAGCACCTGTAACAAAGTTCAAGTCACGACCGGAGCGATCCTCCTCATCCTTGTTCAAAAGGCAGGCTGACTTGCGCCAAACGCCTGGAAGACTTCGGGGTAAAGCCAGGCCTGGCGGGTCCCTTTCCACTGGGACGAGCCGGGAGGGACCACGGCGGGAGCTGGTGCGTGGCGAGGGGGCTGCCGCTGCCGAGCCCACCTGCCCACCGCCAGGTCCCCGCTTTGCTCCCAAAACCAGATTCCGAGGCCGAATTGGCAGTACCTTGGAATTTAGACGTGCACGTGCTCTAATGGGACCTCGCTCCGGAGAAAACAAAGTGACGGGAACGAGCAAGCGCTGCCAGGCATCACCGCTCGCCGGAGCGCACCTCCCGAGGGGGGCCGCTCCGTGGATTTAGGGACGCCTGAGGGAACCGCTGAAAGTTGTCGTAGCCTTCAAAAAAAAATAATAAATCACAAGGTAACACCGGGGCGACCGTGCCGCGCAACCGGAGGCGGCGAGCGAGCCAGAGGCCGTGCGGGGATGGGGGGAGAAACAAAGCCCCGCCGGGCAGCCTGAACTTCTCCCCCCCCCCCGCTCTCGCCGAGCCACCGCGGCCGAGCTGAGCGGACCCGCTCCCGGGCACCGCGGCGGGCAAGGCCCGGGCCGCACCGCAGCACCCTGCGCCCGGGTCGCGGAGAGGCCGTGCCGGTCGGGTCCGGGGTGTGTGTGTGTGGGGGGGGTCTCACCTCGTCGCCCCACTTGAGGACGTCCTTGTGGCGATCGCGGAGGGCGCGGTAGATGTGGAGGAACTGGAGGATGCCGTGCTTCCGCACGTGCTCCGCGTGCCGCCGCGTCTCCTCCCAGCTCAGCGGCGAGCCCTGCGACAGCAGCCCCATGCCGGCCCGCGGCGGAGCCGTGAAGAAGGGAAGGAGAAGAGAGAAGAGCGGAGCGGAGCCTGCGCGGCGGCGTGCGCTCTGCGCCGCGGCGGCGGCGGCGGCGGGAGCCGAGCCCGGCGCCGCACGTGACGGCGGCGGCGCGTCAGGCCGTGACTCAGCACTTTCCGCCACAGGCCCCGCCCCCCCGAGGCCGGCGCCCCGCCCCGCCGCGCAGCGCCTCAGCCCGGGGGGGGGGCGGGGCCTGTGCGCGGCGGTTTCTCCTCAGCGCCCCGCGGGCGGGGAGGGAAAAGCGAATATCGGGGAAAAAGCGGGGATCTGCCGGGGGAAAGCGGGGCTCTGCCGGCGTGTGTGAGGGCAGCTGCCCCGTTACCTTCCGGGAGCACGCCCCGAACGCGGCGAGGCGGGGGGGAAGGCGTCCCTTTCCTGCGGAAGGCCTGCTGAAATGGCGGCGGGAAAGCGTCCTCCTCGGTCCCGAGTCCGGCCCTCACCGCGCCCCGGGTCGGCCGGGGTGGGAGGGGGTGGCTGGTGGTCTGGCCTGGCTGCTGTTCCCGGTGGAAAGGGACCCCTGGGTGACTCAAAGTGCCCAGATAAAGGTCCTAAAGGGCGGACGGTGGCCTGAAAGCGGTTGTGTGTTTATTATAGATCGGAGCACGCGCCTCAGAAACATGGGGTGCCTGTAGATGCTTCGAGTGGGTAGAGCGAGGCTCCGGAGAGATACACCTCGTCTCCCCGAGACGTGTCTGCTCGGGCTGTAGAGCCCACATCCCGAGGAAAGGCCCGGCTCACGAAGATGTTAACAACGAGTTAGTTACCTGGGAATTGTCCTGGAGGAGATCGGAACGGCATTCACTTCAGGAAGCAGGGCCATGTCATGGTGTGTATTTTACATTTGATAGAAAATAGAAGGAAGGTCTGTCGGTGCTACTTGAAGTGTTTTCTAAACGAAGAGACAGAAATAAGGAACTCTCCATTAACATAAAGAGAAAGGCTCTCACTTCTGAGAAGCTGAAATGCGTTATTCCTGGACCCTTGTTTTCGATACGTTCACAGAGCTTTTCTTTTGTAGTCCGCGGGGACAAGCGTGGCTGGTATGCAGCAGGATTCCATAGCTAAGGGTTTGAGAATTAGTAGAATATTTGAATTGTGGTATAGCCCACTAATGGATGAACTATATTATTAGATATTTCATTAACTGAATGACTCTACTGACAAGAACTGCCTAATTGTCTTTCTTCCAGGATATGGGGTGCCACAAGGATAGGACAAGCTCCCAACACATTAGAATAATAAATCTAAAATGCATTAGTGGAAAATATCAAATAGTAAAGTAAAACCACTTGAAAGTAAAATGTTTTATATCTTGGTTATTTTTTTAAATGACCTAAGTTTGTACACAAAGGGCAGCATTGAGAGAACAAGCAGTGACCATTAAAATTACAAACATTTAATTTATAATGTGCTGGTTTTAGGGGCTCATGGCTTTTTTAAAACTCATGATTTTGTCTGAAATTGTAATGGCTGATCTAATTGAAAACAATGCTGTTGTTGGTACTGTTGTGGATCTGGTGAAGGCCTAGCGGGTTAGTTTGAGGGAGAAGAAAACAGTCTTTTCTTTTAGTTAAAAAAATCCCACAGCCTTTTTCATTTTTGAAAAATCAGGAGGTCAAAAAATCTCATGCTTGGCAACAGAAGTCTTATGAGGCATATGCCTCATGTGAAAGCCAAGTTGTACTTTATTTCAGATCTGAGAGGACAAAGAGACTTTGTGCATTGCCCTGCATATTTGAGGACAGTTGCAGCAAAAGATCAAGATTCAACATTGGCGCCACGGCGGTGCCGCCCAGCCTCAGATTTTCCATAGCTTTCAGTTTGAGCTGGAGCACCTGAGGAGCCCCAGCAGTGACAAATGTGGCCAAGTAGCACCTAATGGCTTTTCTGCCAGCTGTGTTAGCCCCTTTTCTTGTCTTGGGGTAGTCAAGCCTGGTTTTAGAGCAAATGTTATTATATCAGAGCAAACCTAGCATTGTTGTCTTATGAATCTGGGCAAACCTGTCCGGGTTATTTTGGATCCATGCTCCCAGTTCACTTGGCTAATAGTGAGAGTGCCGTGTCGCTGAGAGACATCTTTGAAAGAATTGGGTATTTGGTATGATCCCAGCTGCTTTGAGTGTGCTGCTGTGCATGATTGACTGTAAACATTTCTGGCAACATACACAAAATTTCCAAACGAAGATCAGCTTTATTATAATGCAGGCTGCTGTTATGCAGTCCATACCCTTCAGCTGACCACTAATGCTACTCTTTGACCTGAAATTCAAGAGCACATTTTCAGTGTCTTTCTCGATGTTTAAACTCAGCTCATTTTTGTGTTATTTCGGTGCCATTATCTGCTCTATTTCCAGTCCTGTGTGCTTAGTCTTATCAACTATAGAGCTAGTATATTGTTTATAATAGAAATCCAAGGTATCTTCCTTCTGCACCAGTAAAACTGATAAAAATGTAAACTCTGTTTTCTCACGTTGTGATCTTAAGCATAACAGTGTGACAGGTCAGCTCTGTTTATGAGGTGTTCACCATCTTCAGCTGAAGCCTTTTTCCCTTCAGTTCTAATGTATGTGTTCTGGCAGTGCAGGGCTAGCTGTAGTCTTTTTCCTTTGCAGGGGACTGTTGCACGGAGGAGGAGTATAAGCCGTTCTGAGGCTGACAGCATCACATGCAGAAGCGTTCATTTGCGCATCACATGAAGTATGATTTCAAGACAAACCACCACTGTATAATATCTACCTACCTGCATAATACTGTATAATTATTTCCAGTACACTTAGTATCATGTATAATTACTTCCAGTACACGTAAGATGAAAAAAAGCTTTGTTAAACACACAGGCAGTACTTTGGATGATGTTATTAGTTTAGCTCTGTACCAATATCCCCAGCCCCAAGACTTGAGTAGTTTCTCTGGACGGTCCAAAGGAAAATCTTCTGGATTCAACTTGGAAAAAAAAAAAGCTTGCTAGAAAAGCATTTTGTGGAGAAATATCTCCTCCCGAAAAACATCTTTTACCTAAACTTAGCAACATGGAACTTTACTAAGAGTAGACTCCATCCAAATTCCGCTTGAACCCTCCCTTTGCTGCAACAAGGTCTGTTTTATAACTAGGCCACTTTATTATTTCTTTATCTCTTGAATAGCTGCTTTTCAGTCCCGTTAGGGACTGTTCCGCGTTCCTGAAGCAGTATCCACCAATCACAAAGCAAATTAGCATTTATTTGGGAAATGTGACCAGGGAGTGTGACTTTAGGAGATTTTCAATCTGTTGTGGCTTTTTTGTTGTTTTTGTTTGTTTTTTAACTTTGTGTTCAGTTGAAGCAATTAGAATAATTGCTCTAATTAAATTGTATGTCCAGTTAACCAAATACTAGCTTTTTGGTTTTTGTTCTCCTCCCTGCTCCATTTTAAAACAGAAACTTAATGGAGAAGCCTTGCCTTCTATGAAAAGGAATACAAATTGTCTGCATCAAGTTGTAAAAAGGAAACATTTTTTACAGAGATGGAACAATTGTTTCCAGGTGAGATTCAGCTATTTGTTTACGATAGTGTTGATGCAGCATGACAACACCCAGAAATGTCTGTCCTAGGAAACAAAAATATTTTAAGAAATAAAGATGTACTGAAGTTACAAAATCATAGGGGATCTTACTGATCCTTGCCTTGAAAACCATTAGAAAGCCATCAGCTGTTAGAATTTAGATGAAGATCAGTAAGGATCTGGAAGTGCTTTACAATTGGAATAGTCGAGGGAAAAGGCCCGTGTACTTTTAAGTTAGAGACAGTAAGTTGCTGGGAGGAGAATATATGGCATGGCACCTGCAACAGTGAGGAGCTGCCCTTAAGGTTCACATGTTCCTGCCTTCTTCCACAGAGGATAAGTTGCTTCGTCTTTTGTGTATCTGCAAAGCTACTCAAATCAGCTGCCACTAAATCTAAATAGAGTAGCTTGACACTTTGAGAATATGCCCACTGGGAGAGATGAAAGATGTGTAGACTCATGGGTGAGACCGCACCCACGGAATCCTTTCTTTTACTGGCTGTCATTAGAAGTAAAAAGTAGATGTCTTGTGATGAGCCTGTTATTACAAGGAAGAAAGAAAGGTTTGTTTTTCTTCATGAATCACCTGCGAAAATTTTTGAAGCGGCATTGTTTGAGGTGATTGTCAAGGTGACGTTGCTGAATATTGTGTTATTCTCTGAATAAAATGAAAAGCCTTCAGATAGAAGAATCCACTTTCAAAGTTTTGGAATGGTATGTTTGGTAGAAAAAAAAAAATCATTGTCTTTTTTTTGATCAAATTTTTATGCTTCAGGGTCTATAATTTATGATGTGCACCTGTGTCCAGTATAATTGACTCTGGAGCAGCAGATGTGATAACTGCTTGCTTTTGAGCGAGGAGGCCTCCAGGCATTTCCTGAGGCACTGGAGAGATTTGTGCTCAGACAATTATTTCTTGATGCAGAAACTCTTGCTGACTAGCAACTTGGATTAAATAATCTGTTTGGGGGGAGAGTGGAGTACTGACACTGAAAAGATTCAAGTGAAGGCTCTTCTGAAGGATCTTCAAGTGAAGCTCTTCGTGCTCTGCAGTTATAATGCTGATTCCTCTCCAAGCTAAATTCTCAATTAGTGTATGAAAGACACTGTTGTGACTTCTCAGTATTGCTTTAAAACTTCTTTTTCTTACAGTCACCTGATATGTGAAAATGACTGTAGTAGGATTAAGTTCTGTCATGAGTCTGAGTGGTGCATTTCTAGGTTTTGGGGGGGGGATTTCTCATTCATACAAATGGTTTTGAGGGCTGGAGTTTTTTATGTTAAAAGTGAAAATCATCATATTTTTTCATCACTTTGGTCTGTACCAGCATGTTCCTTTTGCAAAGAACTTGAATTTCTAGTTTCTTAGTAGCCCACATATTCTTTTGCAGTGACTGTGCACAATACATGATTATGGTGCCTTGACTGAGTCCAGCATATCTAATCATGTCATGAATGCTGCTGGTGGTAATAGCAGAGGTTGTAGTGTGTGAGTTACTCTGTATGCAAACTGCTGAGCTGCGATCTCTCAGAGCAGTAGTGGTGACTGATGCCCGTTGCATCCTGTTCACCTTTTCTCCTGCCACTACCTGTTCCCTTGGGGATGCCCTTTCCTACTAATTTACCTGTCACTGTGTCCTAATCTCTGCTAAAGAGGCTCTTCTTTGGTGATGCCCACAAGATACAAAGTACTTCCAAAGAAATTAAGAACTTCCAACTTATTTCCCAGTTTATCTTCTTTCCAGCATCTTCTAAACTGGAGAGTCTATATTATAGGATTATCTTTATATTCTTTTCTACAGGCTGACCTAAATGTTTTTTTCTTGGATAACAACTGTATAATATAAAATAAAAGGATGCCAGGTGCTCAGTAACAAAGCAGAAGACCGACACCTTCTCATCCTCTCTGCATGCCAAGTTGTCTTCTTTAACACATCATTTCATTCATCATGAGTATCAGAAGCAGAAAATTCCTTTTTAGGCGTAAGGAGAAACAATAGAGGCATGACCTGACATAGGGGATGTGTGCTAAGTCCTTCCAAAGACTTTGTTGACAGCTAAGCTTTACAAAGGACTCAATTTGGACATGTGTGTGGCTTAATAAAGCGACTGAATTCCTTGATTACTTGGATTCCCACCACAGGCAGGAATGTAGGTCTGTGCACATTTCTTGCACTGAAAGAGGATACACCAAGAAGTCCTAACTCCACGATCAACTCCTGAAAACAACTCACAAACCCCCAAATACTAGTTGAATATTAGTTGGAGCATTCAAAAGTTAGTTGAAAAGCAGAATAAATAATTCATATTTTTCCTTTGGTAACTTCCTCATCTTTCTTGCCATACACAAACTGTAGCATATTTTTTTTTTATATAGAGAAGTTTAGCAGCTAAGAATAAAGTACTGATCCATAGTGAAAAAAAAAGCAGAATTCTGAAGTAAGATGCATTAGTAGCAGCTCTAACCTTGGTTTTAACACCAATTTTCAGCCTCAAGTGTTTTCCAGACTAGGAAGTAAAGGCAGAGCCAGTGACCTGCTGTGCCAGGCCACCGAGGGGCAGAGGGGCCGTAGCACCAGGCTGTGCTCCTGCCTTGGGGTGGGCCATGGCAGGTGGCCTGGGCTCAGTGATCCCACTTGGAGGCATGTTCCTCTGCCAGGCAGCAACCTAGAGCCACAAGCTTTTCCCATCCTGGGAGCAGTTTGATCTGTCCTTATGTTGTGAAGTCTCCCTGCCAGAGAAGGCACACACCTGAGAGGTGTACCCACATATATTCAGGTGAGGTCCAACTTTAGATACTAAAAAAACACCACAGTATTAAATCTGCAAAGCTGGAAATATCACAAATTTCCCATGACAGGATCTGTTCCACCCCACCTTTGTGTATTTGTTCATTGCCTGGCAGCCTTTTGTGTGTTGCAGTTCTGTCTCCTTTCATCATTCAATATTGTTACTGCAGTGTAAGTTATGGTGGATTGCTTCCTGGTGGGAGTACTCAAAATTTACAAGATTGCTCATTCTGTAGGCTTTTGGTCGTGTAACAATGAAGCAAATGGGAATAATCCTCTTGCATTTTAAATGGCCATACATACAGGTGTTTGTACCTTAGATAAAACAGCAGCAGGAAACAACCTTCAGGAAGAAAATGAGATAGCAGAGTAGGATTTGATAAGGTAAGAGTTTTTCAAAAACTATAGTGAGAGCTTTCTAAGCCCCTAAGTAAGTCCAGAGTCTCAAAACCCGATCTGATTTGACTACTTAATCTTTTTGTCAATTTGAAGCAGGGATGGTCACAAAAAGATTACATATAAGTTTTCTTCTATTGATTTTTGTCCAAAGTACTAAGTCCCAGATGGTAACTTAGCTCAAGAACTGCATCTAATTAGAAAGACTGAGGCAGTCAGCAAATACCCTTTGGTATTTTTCTAATAACCAGGACATCATTTTCCTTAAAGACTAACCCACTCTTCATGTGGCAAGAAAAATAATAACTTGCAGGCTTTTATATAAGAGTAATTTTTTTATACTTAGAGTATAAGAGTATAAAAGAGTAATTTTTATATACTTAGCAACGGCCATTATGAAACTATTGAAAAGCAATCTCAAACTTCTCTTGAGCACCATACCTTAGTTCCTCTGGCTCTTGATAGCTAGTGGAGACTAATCTATTTGCAGACATAATATTACACCAAAGTATTTTTTTCAGTAATATAGTGAAAAAACAGGATATGTTAAGTAGCAGGAGTGGAGAAATTAGTCCACTAGTAATCACACACTGAATAGTCTCCAGAGATCAATTATGCCTTCCTCAGTTGCAAGTTTACCTCCAAATCTTTAATTACAAAGTATTTTCATCTCATCTACTTCATATTGTATATTGTGTGTAATCTACTTTATATGAAAATATAAAGGTCTACTGAAAACTTGAAAATTATTGGAAATGCATTCTCCTTGTCTCTGTGATGAAACTGGTTGTTTGGTGATTTTCTAAAGGGTTTAGATAGAGATGAGTGCCAAATCAAAATAGTAAGAAGAAACCTTGAGAAAGGAGAACATTGAGAGAAACTCAGTATTTGCTATAACATACTCTTTGTAGGTAACTGTTATCACCATTCATACCTCCCAGGTGTTTCCACCAGACAAGTACCTCTCAGGGTCTCTCTTCCAGAGGGAAGTTAGAAATGTTTTGGAGACTCCATTTCAAAGAGAAGTCAAACAGAACATACTGAAAATGCCTCTTCTGAAACTTCTCTAAGTGGATTAATTGATACAGTTTTAAGAGTTGGCCTAGTACTTAGAGTTATAGCACTTTTTATTATCTTGTTATTTACAGCATCTCTGAGGAACTGGCAAGTGGTCTAGTGTACAGGTAGACAAGCTGAGGAGCAGAGATGTCAAGCTGCTTTGGGTGGGATCCAGGATGCTTAATTTAAGTACCTAGAATTAATTACTGCTTACCTTAACTGTAGGGCTGCAACTCCAGGGGTTGATCCAGTTATCTTACAGTAAAAGCCTCAGTCTCCCGTAAAGTCTGCCACAAAATTACTGCATAAGAAAGAGTAGTGACAGCCTGCCGTGGACACCGGCAGTGGAGGGTGACGAGCCTGCCTGCAAGGAGAGGCAGCCTGCGGACCGCAGAGCACTCGGAGGCAGGGCACACAGCTTCCCTCGCCGCTGTGCCCCGTCGCCGTGCCCCTTCCAGCAGGGACCCCCAGGCAGTGAATTGGGAAGTGGTTCTGCAGACAGGGTTTCTCATCCTGCTCTCTCCCGTCCCCTCTGCTTGCATCTGCGTAGCTAACAGGAGCCAGGAACTGGTTAGTGACATCCCTGGCCTATGCCAGCCTTTGAGCACTCATGAAACTGCATCCTTGGTGGGCTGTAACTCAGAAAGGAGTTTAAGACAGAAGCACCAGTGACTGGGAAGTGCAGGGGAGAGCACCGGGTCAAAAAGAGGACTGTTGAAAAGGTCAGGACTACTGAGGGCCCTGTTGCTCCAAGCTGTACATTCCCTGGCAAACCCCTGACATGGGACTCGGGAGCACTGGTGACCTACTGATCTCCCTGTGCAGAAGGGCGGAGGAGCGGGTAGATGAAGTGTGTACTGTGCCCTCACCCCTTCTCAGACTGGTCCCTTTGGGAGTGTTGACAAGCAATATTCTCCTGGCCATTCAACAGCTGATACTAAGGCCATGATCATAAAATAATAAAGATCTGCAAAAAGCTTTTAAAATAGTGCTACACCTCTATGTAATTGAGTCTGTGTTTATAAGCTTGCTTTGTGGAAGGTACAAGTTTCCGTTGTTTATATACCCTGTTTCAGCTCAGGCTCTGTAATATATAAATGCCTTTTGTGTGGCATTCAGGAAAATTTTTACCTGAAGTATGAAGAAATAGTTAAAGCTGAGCAGGTGAGGTAAGAGTTGGAACCCAAACTATGGTTCGCATTACTAAATCCCCGAAGGCTCCATTGTTCTAGTATTTGAGGTTTATAGAAAATAACTGCCTGGTTTCTCTCCTGTGCCTGTAAATGATTATATGCCTCACATTTCTAACCCTTGCTAATACTGCCAGTAACAGTAATACAGCATCCATGTGGTAACCCAGTTTTTCACATCCATATCTTCTTTAATCTTTGTCCAAATCCCCATTTCTGCCAAAGAATGCATCAGGCACCAAGATAAGACTTGGGGAAATGTAACCCTTGTCCCAAATAACCTGTAATGTACTGTAATGTTTTATCACGAGAACTGTACTTTGCACAGTTGTGTAAAGAAGCAACCATCCGCCTGCCAAACCCGTAGTGCACCCACGCTCCGTGGTGCTGACACCAGGATTCTCGGGTTTTGCCCATGGGATTAGCCACTGCCAGCTGGTTCTTTCCAAAACTAGGGTCGTAGAGTAGCAACACCAAGGCAGCATTGCTGGCAGGGTTTGTGCCCTGCATGGATCCATGCACGGTGCATAGGGGCAGAGAAGGCTGCAAGGTTCACTCAGCAAAGGCTGTTCTAGCTGTATAGCAGCAGAGCTAGAAGGAAGAACAGCACATACAGCCAAAAGACTCCATGTTCAAAATAATTCGGTCTAATGCTATTTATTTTCTTCTTGGCTTTGATACGGAAATTATGGTACCTTATAACCTCCCTTTTAGTGTATGCATGTATGGATCATCCCATGAGAAACCTTTGTTCTTCTCAAATTTCTCATGACTCCAGTTCCACCAGTCTGGTCTAATCTTCCTTTACATAAGAGCTGTATAATTCTGTGGCACTCCACCAAGGGAAAGGCTTTAACTAAATCATGAAATAGTTCTTCAAAATCCCAAGTAGAAACCTGTTTATTACTATATGTAACAGAAGATTAAACTTATTAATAAGTCTAAGCATGTTCCAGGCATCTCAAGAGCAAACCACGCTGTTAGCTAGCTCAGTAAATACTAGCAAAGCTGAAATGCCAGTTTGCAAATAGACCAACTATGTCAAAAAAAGAAACGTTGGCCTTCCATTGGGTAGTTCAGGTATTCAAATAATTTTACATCCCACTTGTATCTTTCTTTGGCAGCTTGTATTCCTGGATAGAGCTTCAGGTCCTGAAGAATGGGTGGAATATGAGCTCAATAGCTCTGCTTTCTCCCTGTGAGAAAGCGTGTTGTGTGAGGAACAGCTCTGCCGGCTGCTGTCTCACTGCTTCTCCCACACACTGCGTAAACACTGCTCTTGGAAGTACCCATGGACCGTGGGCTGCAAGGGGCTTTGGTGGTGTTACCACATTTGTTTCTGTCATGGTTTAAGCCCAGCCAGTAACAAAGCACCACGAAGCCGCTCGCTCACTCCTTCCCCCCTGGCGCCAGTGGGATGAGGAGAAAACATAAAGAAACACTCGTGGGTCAAGATAAGGACAGGGAGGGATCACTCACCACTTATGGTCACAAGCAAAAGACATGCTCAACTTGGGGGAAAAAAAAACAAAAATCAATTTAATTTGTTACCAATCGAATCAGAGGAGGAAAATGAGAAATAAACCCAAATCTTAAAACACCTTCCCCCCACCCCTCTCTCCTTCCCAGCTCAACCCCACTCCCAGTTTTCTCTCCCTCCTCCCCCCGGCGGTGCAGGGGGACGGGGAATGGGGGTTGGGGTCAGTTCCTCACCCCTTGTCTCTGCCGCTCCTTCCTCCTCAGGGGGAGGACTCCTCACTCGGCCCCTGCTCCAGTGTGGGGTCCCTCCCACAGGAGACAGTCGTTCACGAACTTCTCCAATGTACGTCCTTTCCATGGGCTGCAGTCCTTCAGGCACAGCCTGCTCCAGCGCGGGCTTCCCCGTGGAGCGGCGGCCATCTTGGGGGGCATCCGTCCCCCTGCTCCGGCGTGGGCTCCTCTCTCCCCGGGCTGCAGGTGGGCATCTGCTCCCCCGCTCCCCTCCGTGGGCTGGGGGGGGACAGCCTGCCGTCTGGTCTCCCCACGGGCTGCAGGGGCATCCCCTCCTCCCCCGCTCCTCCTCCCCTCCTTCCTCACTCCCCTCGGGATCTGCACAGGGGTTCCTCTCCCATTCCGATCCCCTCACTCACTGCAGGTTTTTTCCCCTTCTGAACTCTCTTCTCCCAGAGGCGCTACCGCCGTCACTGACGGGCTCGGCCTGGGCCAGCGGCGGGTCCGACTCGGAGCCGGGGAAGCTTCTGGCAGCTTCTCACAGGAGCCGGCCCTGCAGCCCCTGCCCCGCTACCAAAACCCCAACACACAGACCCAAAACAGCTTCTGGGACTGTGTTGTAGAAAGCAAGACACGGTCCTGAATGACCAAGGAGGTTGTGTGGAAGCGAGGGCCAGGTTCTCAAAGGCAAAGATGCTACAACTAGAAAGACATGCATAGCTCTCAAGGGACAGCTGAGTGCTTTGGAAACACCTCAGTAGATGCCACTGTACATTTTAGGCCTCTAAACACATTTAATATCTGGTCTCCAAGGTTGTTTTCTCTTGGAGTTCTTTATGCTCACCATATATCACATTATTTTTCAATCCTCTGAGCCAGGCTATATAAGTACTGACACGCTGCAGATGGCTGTTAAGACAAGTTTACGGGGCATGTAACAAAGAATTAAAGTGTCTGCAGTGAAGCTGCCACAGGTGAAGTTACACGTTTGGGCTTGAGATGGTCTAACAGCTCATTTCCATGTAAAGAAAGAAGTTCTGTGCCCTTCTCCCTGTTCTCCTCCTGCCTTGGCCCTCCTCCTGTCATGTACACTGGCTTGTGTTTTCTGACCCTGCACCAAGCCAATTCAGTTTACTGCAATCAAGAAGAATATTAAACTGGAAAAAAGGTGAACTGTTTGTGATGGCATATGGAGTTGACTCAAAGCGTGAACATACTGAAGAGCACCAAAGCTAATGCAAAGGATGGGATAGGATTGTGTGCCTGTGTCTGGGTCTAGGGAAAGGAAGAGGAAGAAAAAGAAACAAGATCTTTATAGCAGTGGCAAGCTGGTTAATCTGCTTTGTGGTGAAGTGCCACTACCCTGAATAACAAACGAACAAGTTCCATTCATGCGCAGTCCACCTTCAGCATCATCCTGCATATACATGTTATTTGTATTTGTCATTATGGATTTGTCTTTCACAGAGTGAGTATAAGTGGGTAAAGCTGGGACTGCAATATGACAGATTATCCATTGAGACAGCAGCAACAAGGCTTTGCTCTGAGGGAAGATGATCAATAAAGTCTGCATATTTTGTAAGCTCATCTCTCAGCTCCCTCCAAGAGATAACAGCAATCTTTCTTGCCATCTCCATAGGACGTAGGGACGCTTTCTTTCTCCATTTTTTAGTTTGTTTGTTTGTTTGTTTAGCTGGAGTTTTTCCTATCATAGATTCTGGAAACAGATCAGCTTTTCATCTTCCCGTCAAAAATCTGTAGAGAAACTATGAAGCTAGACAGCAAATAAATAAATGGTAATGAAATGTACTTGCCCATGAAAGATGTAACTCATTCAGTTGGAGGAAAAGGAGGAAAGCTAATGTTTGGCAGCAACTGGTAATCACTCCAGCATTTCAAAGTTTTTGCAGATTAACTCATTTTCTCATTTTCTTTTTCTATTGAAGTCAAAAGGCAATATTTCCACTGGCTGCAGTTGGAGCAGTTTTAATCTCTTAAGTTTTGAACAGTCCTGTTTTTCCATCTAAAATAATGATGTATGATATTATTTCAAAACCAAGTCAGTTATCTGATGTGTGGATTCATCATTCATTTTAACATTTATCCGACCATTTCCTCATTCTTCTGCTGAGGTTAGTTTAAAAGAAAAGGCACCTCCCAAGCTACCCTCCCTTGAAAGGTCATCTAAGGCTTTCTTTTCCACTTTTTAAGCTCTGTGGGAAGTACAGCTTCAGCCCCATTAAAAACAAAACACAGCAAGAACAACCCATGTTCCTCATGCTACGGCGTCTTTGAGTGAACACCGCAATGACTCATTGTTGCCTTCGGCACCCTGCTTTGGCCAGGCACGTGCAGCTGGCGGGTATGTGGGAGCATTGGGTGGATGGCAGCAAATGGACGACGCCTGCCAAAACACTGACAGCCTCAGTCGTTGGGGAGCAAGGCAGATGCCTGGACATAAGCTACTGAGGGTAGCCAAGACATCCTCACAGTGCTGCAGATACAACATAGGACCTGTTGGACTCCCACGCCCTCTGCGTTGGTGCCTGGAGGCTGGGTGGGATATCCTAGAGTACTCAAGAGGGCATCTACGTCAGAAAACCTGCATCTATATTGAAGATCCCCTAGAGCTGGTATGTTGAGAAGTCATGGGTGAAAGAGCGAATCCGCAGAGAGAGCATACTTGCTGGTTTTCCTGGGCGGATTCTGCTCTGAAACCTTTAAATGGATTATGGGTTTCCACTTCAGCTTCTTTTTAAGAAACAGGCTATTTGTGTTGCTTTTTTCTTTGGCGTAGCATATTGGACCTCTTGGCAGTCTGAAGGTGGAGGGTCCCGTGCTGCAGTTGCCACTGCCTTAATGGGCAGTGCTCAGCTCCGTGCTCCCGATGCAACAAATGCATCACTCGTGTTGCCTCCTGGGAAACAGGAGGAATGGATGCTTTGCCTTATTCTGTGAGTTTTGGTCAATCGGCCCACCTTCAGGATCCTTTGAAGAGAGGAGTCCATTTTTCTGTGTGCATGCATGCAGGCATTGGATATAGCAGTCGATTTTGGGATAGATCAGAGGGAATTTCTGGTTTTCAACTTCACATTTCCCTATGATACCTTCAGGTATTTTGTAGGATTCTGTCCTATGCAAACATATCCTACAGGCAGTCAGTCAGTCAGAGGACATTGGTGTAATAGTGCCCAGCAAGAGTAAAAGATGTATATTTTCTGGGGTTGGGCCGAAAGTTGCTGCTGTCTGAAAGGTCTCTGCTGTGTTTGCTGCAGAATGTGGTCGACTTTTAGGGTTGAGTGGGGAACTTTCAAGGAGAGTATGAGTAGTGCCACAGTGAATGCAGCTGGACATGGCTGTGTCATACAACCTGGGGGACATAGGACCTGAAAACTAGGTTTTTACAGCTTGCTTAGTCTGCAGTTTTTAGTTTCCTACCTTGGACTACTGAGTCTTAGCACTCAGCTGCAGCTGAATTGAACTTTCAGAATAATGACATAAAATATAACTTTTTAAATTTTCTATTCAGAGCTGTACTGGGAACAAGTTCAGTAAACAAAAGAGGGTGCAGAAGGACAGTGCTAATAAAAATCCTGCATATATTCTCATTAAGAAGTCTTAGCTGTTCCTGTGTACTGAATGAAGCAGGGATCTTCTGAAAGGAGCATGATGCAGTTGTATCATTAAAAAAGTGTATCATAATATATACACAACAGGATGCCACATTAAAGGCAAGCTTAATTCTGGCATTTCATTACATTAGAGGGACTGACTTTGTAATAATAATTTTCTTTCAGTGCAGGCTCATTTTTGCTGGGGGGGTATGTGAATAACCTCCTAGGTTTACAAAACAGAAGGTGAAATTGCAGACCTCGTACGTATACACAATGCATGTTGACACTTATGCATCCATCAGCAAGTGAAGACATTTTTGATTCACAGCTCTGACCTCTGCCCTTTGAACTTGTGCGCTAAGAGATAGGCTGGCCTCCCCAGGGAGTCAGTCCCAAAAGGATGCTAAGACACATGTGTCCCCACTGCCTTTCGCAGATTATATGCTGATAAAAGAAAGCTGTTTATTCCCAGCTCCAGAAGAAGTTGAGACAAAATGAATACAGAACTGTCTGGCTATTTGCATTTCATCATTTCTTTGTGATAAGTGTGTATCTTGTGCTGGTCCGTTGGCTCCTTGTGCTGATCCTTGCAACCCCCACCTCTCCAAATGGGAAATTCCCCATCAAATTCATAGCTACTGAAGAGCCTCCCAAAGGATCAACTGTAGTTTTGTTAACCTAGGAAACATGGCATGTTTCCCACCTGGTCACATTGTCAACAGTGACTGCACCCCCCCAAAAAGAAAGAGTATTTAATGTCTTGTCTTATTCTCAGCAATGACAACCCTTTTTCCAACATTTTCTAATGACGGGCACTCTTAGTGATAGCAAGGGTGAAAACTTTCAGCTGTATGAAAGTTTTACCAAGTCAAATGAGGATCTGCAGATGTGAACTGCTGGACGCTCTTTCCTTTAAATGCTGTTGCCAGTTCTGTGTGTGGTACTAGTCAGAAAACACTAAACAGAACTCAGTCAGAAATTGTTGGTTTCTGTCCTGATTTTATCACTGAAATGTTCTTTTTCCTTAAGGCATATCACTTCATTTTCCCCACTGTAAAATAAAGATAATAGCTGCTATTGGATAGCACATTGTATTTATGAAGGAAGCAAGTTTCTGCATCTCAGATTTCTGCATTTGGTAACTAGTCCCACCTGCACTGACTTCTCCAAGACCCACAGAGCCTATCAGTAGCAGAATCCAAAGCAGAATTAAACCTGAGAGAGGAATCAGAAGACAGAAACTGTCCTAGTCTATGGGGAAATGTTTGCTTGACTGCACTAAGGATGTAGTCAGTTTTAAATATTCTCATTCTTTTGAAATACTAAGAGATCTGAAAGTAGAAACTGCAACTTTGAAATGGAACATTGTTATTTGTCGGGATGGTACCAAAAGTAATTGCCCAAAATCCACAGAAATATTTAGTTGTTTTCCAGCAAGCACTGACCAAATAGAGGAGCTCTTCTGGATCAAGCTGTGCTTTAATTACTGACCCATCAGTAGGATCTTTGCTTCTGAAAATTTAACACCACTATCTCACAGCAATCCCATAAGCTGCTGTCTTTTAGCGAATAGTGACCATGTTCCCTGTTACTTCTGGCAACCTGACTAATTCCATCTGAACCAAATAGCTGTTGTTGTGCTCCCCTAAAATCTCAGCTTTCTGCTTCCATCTTGGACCGCTTGGAGTTGAAAACAATTAGAATTTGTGGGTGCATTTCTTTGTAGTTGTTGTTTGGTCATACTATGGCTATATATAATCAATATGGCACGTTTATCATGGTAAGCTACATCACTACACAGCAGCAGTGCTATGAAAATCAGGTGTCCCAATTCCTTGGTAGTCGGAGACCCAATACGATGCTATTTGGAATCATCTAAAAGGATCAAATCTTCTTTAAGAAAACAAATGAGCAGATCCTTTTTATCAGTTCATTTTGTTTTTCTGCTGACATATCACCAAATGAAGCTAGAAAGATATGGACTTCTTTTGGGAGGAAATTCATTCATTTCTTATCTTTGTAAAACTTAGGTTGGTCTCCATCATCAAGCAATGTCATGTTATTTCTCTGAGCTAATAAAAAAGATCAGCAACTCAGCATCTGTAGCTTGTAATTCAATATCAAGTGAAAAGTTTGGACAGCATGCCAACGTTTCATCCTAATGTTAATGTATTATCTTCAGGAGAGTCCAAAGGGCAGCCTTCTGGAATACGAATAAATGAATACCTTTAGCCTTAATTATTTTTAAGCTCTCTTCTTGTTTTCCAGATGGCACCTGTTCTTCCTAAATGACTTTAATTCCTCATTTAGATAGATAGATCAAATTTGCCACCAAGTTTGCCACTTACCTGCCAAGAGTGGTAGGAAACAACCTAAAACAGAAAAAGGGATAATTGTGACAACTGATATTTTCTCTTCTGGCTAGTGAGTTGGTTTATTTTAATCCTCTGCACTGTAAATTATTTCCAAAAGCTTCAAGTGGAAAATGCAGATGTAAACAGAATTTTGGTACTTCTAGGAAGCACAACTTGCACAATATTTTCAGGAGAAAAAATAGTTTCAGGAATTAAACTCAGGTGACTTTCTTTTTGAAGTGCATTTCTGTTTGTGTGGAGAAGGGGGTGTACAGCCAGAGGAGGCAGCAGCCTTCAAAGTATTCATGGGGAGGTCACAGTGTAGCAGCATCATTTACCATGAGGTCACCAGCACAGGGCCAGGCTGGCCCAGGAGCCCTCTCTGGGGGACAGTGGCTTGTCCGGGTCTCTCCTGGCCATATCAAGGAGCAGCACACACGGAGGTGCCTTTTACACATGCCCAAATCTACTAATTCATTTTGCAGAGGGGGGAATGAGAATTTGTCAGCTTGCTTAGTCACTACCAACTCGAAGCATAATTCAAGTAATGGAGCAAAAATCTCTATATGCTGTTATCTGTGTAATAACAGTCCTCTCAAAAAAAAAAAAATTCAGGATAATTTAATTTAAATTTGAAAACATAATATGTTTGTAACCTGATTCCAGATTTGCTGAATGTCCCTGGTCTCAGACTATGGTGTGTCTCATGAGCCATGTGCCTTTCTATAATGTGAAAGGTCCCTATAATTTCTGTCCAGTCATCCTCTGTTGGACCCATTTCACATGAGCAAACTTGCTAGCAAACCAATAACTTTGTATTTGCACGATATACTGAGCATGAAACACCTAGAGCCACGTGGCACTTGGACAGACTGTCATTGCACAACTCTGCTACGCTACCAGCAGAAGAAAGCTGATGCTCCTTCACCAGGCTAATAAGAAACAGTACCGAAGACACTGGAGAAAGTCTTCATTTTATTAAGCTGCATGTCTTTCTAACGCAGTATCAGGAATGCACTCATTTTTTTATATTTTTTTTTCTGTTTAAACTTCTTGAAATCCTTAATCTTAACTGCCACAAAATGGCAGTTTACTGCAACTCTCAATGGACTGAGCAACTTGAACTGGATTTCTGTGGGCCAGTTCCCCGGGATTTAGAAGATGCTCCTTTGGCAGTGTGGTCCTCTGATGCTGGAGAGTCGCTGAAGCTTTCCCTCTCCCATTCACCCCTCCATGAACAGAAACCCTGGCCACTGGGCTGGGGCTCTGGGGGATGCAGCTGGGGGAATTTGCTGAAAGACTGATCTTTCATGGGGAACTGCAGATGCATTGGAAATGTTTAATAGGCACACACCAGTTTTGACCAATGCTTCAAACCAGAGGGGTCCCCTGGGAATGTGGCAGGTCTCTTGGCTGCTGGGCTGGTGTGGTGGGCAGGACACAGCCTTGCCACGCTGGCTGCCCGTGAGCTGGCAACTTGGGCTTTCTGCAGCAGAGCTGGAAGAGAGGAAAGCGTGAGATCCCCGGCTTTGTGAGAAGCTTCAGCAGGTCTGCACTTGGATCCAGAGGGGATCACCCTCTGCCTGCCAGTCCCACCAATGGACAGCCCATGGGCCCTGGGGGCTGCCAGGAGGAGTCCCATGCAATGCGGGCAGCTGACTGCTTCGTTTAGCTTTTCAAAAACCTGGTGACTTTTCTGAAGGGAATACTTTCAGAGTCTCCTCTCCTGGCATTTCCAGTTTGCGTTCCAGTTCAAAACAACCGTTGCTATTTGCAAACCGTATGACTTGTGTGGCCCAGTTAGAGCTGCAGTCATGTGCCCTCCGCATTCATGGAGAAAAAGCTGAAAAGGACTGCTCTGCTAAGGCTGAGAAGTTGGTACAGGGGTAGGAATTAAATTTTTAAGCTGACATTAGCCAGAATTGGTGCTAAATGGCATAGCGCTGCCTCCCTCACCTGCCCATTCCTACCCTCTCCCTTGAGTTTGTACAAGCCTAGTCTGAACAACAGAGGAATTGATCCAGCTGAAATCTCAGCCGAGGGGAACAAAACCACAAGCTGTGTTCTGGCTCGGGGTCATGATGTGGTTTGCCATCCAGCGGCACAGACACGTGTGCCCACGGGAGGCAGAGCTGGAGGGGATGGAGAGAGCTGCCTCTGCGGGGGACTGGGGAAGAAGATGCAAGGTGGTCTCTTCTGCTGGCTCCGGGGGCTTGTGCTTCCTCACGGGGTGAGGTTATGTGAGATGGCCAAGACTGGGGGGGGCTGTTACCTCCCAACTCCAGCAGGAATTCGTGTCTTGGTGAAATCTTTCTGATCTTCACTTCCCCCTTGCAGGAACGGTGCACGCACGAGTGCCAAGCAGTCGCCAAAATTGCAGAGATGGGCACGTGGCAACCTGGGCTGAGTATGAGAAGTGGTGTGTAGGTGACGCCGGGAGGTGCCCCCACCCCAGCTGTCCAGGGAGTTCACTCGTGAGGTAAGTGGTGAGCATTTACTCTACAACTGTGTGTTTCAGGGTGCCTTTTCATGATGAAGTTGCACAAAATAGACTTTTTCTGTGTGTTGAGAAACCAATTCAGAGTTGTGGAGCACTTCTGCATCTGCACAGTAACGCTTAGTGGGCATTTTGCAGGCTAGCTCCAGGCTTGGAGGAAGAGAGGCATGTGGAAACTCGGGCTGTCCTCAAAAGGGGGCATGCAAGAGAAAGTTTCAAGGTCCTTTACAAGTTAATGGCTGTTTTTTCTGCTTTCCAACGCAGAACAACTGAATATTCTCATCTTGTTGGAACCTATATGTCTTGTGTGACTTCTCTTTCATCTTTCTTTCATCACCTTTCTTTATCTATGACTGGAAAAATGTAAGTTAATTCCTGGAGAAGCTTGCAAAAGACAAAAAGGTAAGTGAACTAACTTCACCTTTGTAGAATAGGTCAACTTGTTGGTACTTGCTGTTACACAATGCGTGGTGGTTTTAACTACTGAGAAGATGGCAGTGACACCAGCACTGGGGTGCATTGCTATACAGAAGCTCAATTTTTTTTTAGCTATTAAAGGGATAAATGTAATTTTCTGAATTTACTTTTTCAAAGAAAAAACTTGTCTTGATTTGACATTTGCTATCTTGTTCCATATATTCTCTAATGAGCAGCTGTGAATTTTATGCAGGAACTATTGGATGCAGCTTTATGCAGTTCATTGGGTGGGAGATCAGACCTTAAATATTTAAACCTGATGTACAGGCATGGAATTTAGAACAGATTGAGTGACACAGCAAATAATTTATTCATTGAATATAGCATCTTCCTCTGTGGAAATATGCACACAAATATATTTTTATTTTTTCTCTTTTTACAAATACTTTTTGATTTTTCAGCCTAGCATCCAGATGAAGGAAGGCTTCAGTGATCACAATGTCTATCCATCCATCCCATTCTAATAACTTTTAAACCAACTGCTATACTTCAACATCGTGCAGTAGTGTGACACACAGCCTAAAGGCATTAGGGTAGGATACATTTCACCTAAGTTTAGACTTCTATAGTATCAATGTCTTCATCTGAGATAGTCACCGTAGGTTGTCCTTACAGTTAGTAGAGACCAGTTGGCACTTTTAACCATGATTCAAGTGACCTGATTTAGATGTCTATTTTGGGATGGGATGAATCATGGACTAAGGGTGCCTTTCTCTCTTTACTGCTTACTTAGGATGATCAGCTGAGATGAAGAACAGTGGAATAGTGGAACTTTCTACATGACTTTTGAAGACCAGCTCTAGATAAGAAAGGAAATTTAATGAGACAAAGCTGAAGTGTTGTCCTGGTTTCGGCTGGGATAGATTTAATTTTCCTTCTAGTGGCTGGTATAGTGTTATGGTTTGGATTTAGTATGAGAAGAATATTGATAACACACTGATGTTTTCAGTTGTTGCTAAATAATGTTTAGGTTAAGTCCAGGATTTTTCAGCTTCTAATGCCCAGCCAGGAAGAAGGTTGGAGGGGCACAAGGAGTTGGGAGGGGACACAGCCAGGAGATCTGACCCAAACTGGCCAAAGGGGTATTCCATACCATGTGACATCATGTCCAGTATATAAATGGGGGGAGTTGGCCGAGGAGGGTGGATCACTGCTCAGGAACTGACTGGGCATTGATCAGCGAGTGGTGAGCAGTTGCATTGTGCATCACTTGTTTTGTATATTCCAATTCTTTTCTTACTACTATTGTAATTTTATTATTGTTATTATTATCACGATTAGTTTCTTCTTTTCTGTTCTATTAAGCTGTTATTATCCCAATCCATGAGTTTTACTTTTCTTTCCCAATTCTCTCCCCCATCCCACTGTGGGGGGGAAGTGAGTGAGTGGCTGTGTGGTGCTTAGTTGTTGGCTGGGGTTAAACCACAACTAGTGTGTGCTCACCAGCAGTGGTGGGGCCAGATTTTGGGGTATCAGGCCGCTGGCAGCACATGCCCCTTGTCAGGAAGCTGAGGGAGCTCAGCTGCCCTTCACCTAGCTGGTATTTAGAGGACATGAGAAGAAGATGAGTGTACTGCTGAGGTGAGGGGAACATCACACAGAGCATTAGGGTCAGGAGAGCTGTCAGGGCTATTGTGTAAGAAAATAAGACACTAGTTCAAAAGAAACAAGGCTTCACCGGATTTACTGCTGACAGAATTAATTGCTTATTCCCATGAACTTACCACAAGTCTGTGTGTTGTGACTGCTCAGATAAAACAACTTCTACAGTAAGTCTTTCAGCATTTAGAGGTCAAGCCCTACCTCTGATCAGCTTATGATACAAATTTCCTTTTCCAACTTGATAATTTTCAAACAAGCACTGTTGATGTTTTTCCCCGCAGCCACTCTCGCTTCTCTTGAAAAAGTCATTATAAACACCTCTGACCTTTGGCTTTATTGCCTATAACTGGAGGTTTAACATCTAGTGCATATATCAATGCCTAAATTTATGCTTCCTGACCTTGCGTTGTCCTCGGTGTTTCAAAGGAGCAGTGGCAGACACGAAAACACTTAGGTTACCCAGCAGCTAATGCCTGCAACTACTCAGTTTCATGACTTGCATGACTGATCTGGCCTTTTTTAAGTGGTCTGCCCTTCCAAAGAGATATGATCATACGGGAATTCTTTGAACACTTATTTCTCATATGAACAGATCCAACTTTTGGTAGTGTGACCCAAACTGACCTATCTTCCTGCTCTGCTTCTGCTGGGTGAACCAGTCAGTCTCTCTTCTGTAACTCCCTGCAACAATTTCAGTCCAGGAGATAGGCATATCTTTTGTTTCAAAGTGGTTTGATAAAGAAGTATTCAAGCTGCTGCTAACAGCTTAGGGTGTTATTTATTACTCACATAACACCACAAGAGAGCTCTGCATTGAGTTTTAAAACATGATTTATGATCTCCACTTTCTTTTTTTTTTTCAGCTTTTGCTAAGATTCCTCTGGAGTCTAAGGGCTTTGCTATTCACCTTGCCTGACACATCTGTTTTTCCTTCAGAAGAGCTGATCTGTTACTTCTGACAATGTGACCAAGGTGTCCTTTTGCCAGAACTTGTTTGACACCAGCAATGGAGCAAAGAGACCCTGAAATGTCACTGACGGCTGTTGGCTGCTTCAGTGCATTTGCTATTGTTCCAGTGAGTGTGATCTAATGGAAAGCAGAACATTCTTATTATAGCAAGCTATAATTCACTGGCTGAACTCTCAAGTGTATGCAGCGACCAGTGTAACTGCTTCAGAGCAGCAGCTGGGCCAGGAATCTGTTGGCTGCACCGTTCTCCCAGCAACATGGGAAATAACTGGTTTTCCCATCTGCTAAACTTCAGTACTTTCCAAAATGTGTTCATGCTGCACTGGGATGAAAGCAAAAAATGTTCTTGCAAGAACTTGTCCTGAGCCGAGATATCAGCATTTAGGGCACTTAGTCTGGGAGGCTGAAAAGACATCTATTCCCCCTCCCTCTGCAAGGGTGGTAAATATTAAATTATTTATTCAAACTGGAACAGCTCAGACAGAGGAGACTGAGGAAGAGAAACTTCCAAATAGGTTGGCGGTGAGATCACACATCTGGAACATGCAAACAAAGTTCCTGATGCAAACCAAAAAGACAAAAAGACATACGTCCTCCCCAGCCAAGGCTGAGTGTCCTTTTCACTGCGACTGCAGGGACGATGCTCTCTCGTGGTGACCAGAAATTCATCCTGGAGCTGAGAAGCCTCTTCCCGATGAACATGTTGTCCAACCTCATGCGCTGTTGTGCTCCGTCCTTGTGGTGCCCTCCAGCGTCCCCTTCCCGAAAGGACTCAGCAGAGCAAAGCCCTTAAGAAAAGAGCCTGCAGCCCAGTGATGCTCCATCGGGAATAGCGGGAGGATCAGCCGCCGAATTTAAGTTTGAATTTCATTTCCTGGGTAGGCAGTGACTAAAGGCAAGAAATTCAAGCGCCCAGCTGACCGTAAGCCAGGCTGAGAAAGGCAAGCTTTGCTACATTCAGGAAAGCAACACGGTGTTCGTGGCTATCTGAGCAGCTCTTCGGAGCGCTGCCTTGTCAAAGACGTTCCCTGTATAACCGTTTGCACTGTAGTTAAAAGCTGGCATTACTGAACACAGAATGAGAAGTCGTGATTTGTTCTGTGGCTGGTTGAAGTGATAAGAACGCAAGTTACAGGCTGCAAGACTGAATTTTTCTCTTTGTTTAGATAAGTAACTTCAACAAATTCACTGTTTTGAATCATAAAAATTATGTCTATAGTCAGAATAATCCCACACATAAATAACACAAAATAAAAGCAGCTGTTCGATTTGGCTGTTTCTAATTTCTTCAGCAAAATTCTGACCCTACTGATCTTAACAGCTATTCTCATGTCGCTACGTGGGGATTCTACTTACGGAATACATGGTGTCCTTCGAATGAAAAAAGAATACATTGCTTGGGTAACATTTACCTTATCAGCATTTCACAAAAAGAAGAAACATACCAATTTACAGGCCTCTACATACTGGGCTTCAGTTGGTATAATGGACACCATAAATCTATGCAAGACCTACAGCTAAATTACGGATACTTTAGGGAAAACCAGCTTTCGCTAAGCAAATATTCTACTCATATTATTTAACTGTTTTTGAAGGAAAATGATGACATAGTAAGCTCTGAAATGTATCTGCAGTACAGAAAAATCAGTTTTATCAGACCCTTAAGTAACAAGGCAAATATTATAGGAAATTAAGGATCCAGCTAGTTTTTACTTTAATCTGTGGTTTTTACTTCAGTGATGCTGACAAATAATGCATTTGTCAAGACTTGCTTAAAATCTTTTTTCTTTTCTATCATAGTCCAATTGTAAGTTCCGTCTTTTTAGCAGTTTTTACCACACATTCATGGCTTGACTCCTCAAAATCAACCCTGAATTTTGAAGCAAAATCATCCCTTTTGCTTCCTCAAAATCAGTCCTGAATTTTGATCTGCTCTACTTCAGCTCCCGGCAACGATATGCATTATTCTTTACTTTAATGTTACTTAACATTATTCTTTCCACCCCAGCTACTTGGACTATTTTGAAGATAATAACCAGAAGATGAAGGTCCTAAATTGTTGTGTACTCTGTTAGTTTCTATCTTTTTCTTCATAGATAAGCCCTGGATGACCATTTTACTACCTGCTCTCAATAAAAGATCATGGATACTTGTGCTGCTGCAGAAGATTTGGCTGGAGATGTAACATTTCCTCCCTGTTCCCCTCTCCGGCTTCAGGAAGAAGTCATCTACCAATGACTTATGCCAGCAGCAGGTTGTTCAGCCTTTTTGTGGTGAGGACATAGCAATGCCACATCGACTTTACTCTTTCCATGAAGTTAGGACTTTTGTGCTACCAGCCTTGGCAGGAGACCAAGGAAGAGCCTTGCTGTTCCCTTTCTGCACGACAAGAGCAGGTGGCGATCCCTCTCGTACTGCTGTGATCTTGGCTATGTTTCTGTACAAATGGTAAAACTTTGGTTAGGGTAAGTGAATAACATATACTAAGTCTCCTTCTACAGCTTATGCCTCCATACAAAGAAATCTCTTTATGCCAAGCAAAGCAACACTGGCCTTTTCTCTGGCAACAACATTATTCATGTGAAAGGACACATCTGAGACAATCAAAGATTCAAGGCCAGAGTCTGAGGATCGTTGGGAAATGATCTACTAGATACACCTCAACACTTCATGCTTGCTGGGCAGAAGTTCTGCACCTATGTTCCCAAAATCTTTTGCCTTCTGAGTCACACCTCTATCCAGGTGAAATATAAGCTGCAGGCTCTAGAGATACATTTGTTCCCCAAGAACTGTTTTCACCACTTTCTTTACACTGGTAAATTACCAACCAGGCTATCGCAGAATCACAGAATGGTTGGAAGGCACCTCTGGAGATCAACTGGTCCAACCCCCCTGCTCAAGCAGGGCCACCTAGAGCTGGTTGTCCAGGACCATGTCCAGATTGCTTTTGAATATCTCCAAGGATGGGAGACGCCACCACCTCTCTGGGCAACCTGTGCCAGTGCTCGGCCACCCTCACAGTGAAAAGGTGTTTCCTGATGTTCAGAGGGAACCTCTGGTGTTTCAGCTTCTGACCGTTGCCACTGGTCATGTCACTGGGCACCACTGAAAAGAGCCTGGCTCTGTCCTCTTTGCACCCTCCCTTCAGGTATTTATATACATTGATAAGATCTCCCTGAGCCTTCTCTTTTCCAGGCTGAACAGTCCCAGCTCTCTCAGCCTTTCCTCACAGGAGAGACACTCCAGTCCCTTCATCATCTTCGTGGCCCTTTGCTGGACTCTGTCCAGTAGCTCCATACGTCTCACACTGGGGAGCCCAGGAATGGACACAATAGTCATCAGGTAGTAACAATATGTGATCCTACTGTCCTGGACCAGATTCAGACATCATCACTTTTAATAGGTTTCTCCCCTGATGGAAATGATGCTTATACTTAGCATTCAAGTAGCTTTCTACCAGCATTTGAGACAAGGAAGATGAGGACAGCAATGTAAATTCTGATAATAATTTGTTTACACAGGGTATTTGCAGTAAGTTATAATCGCACAGTGATTTTTACATTAGCAGACCTTTTTGGACAATGGCTTCAGCTCATTTTAGACACCGTAGGTACCCAAGGCAGCCAGGACTAGTGGATGTATTGGCATACTGAGCCATGCGCTTCTGGACTGCCAGGTAGAGACTAGAGGGGCAAATAAATCCCCTCCTCCAGGCTTGACTTAGTGGCCCACAAATTGACACCTAGTGCCATTTGAGATGCCCTGCAGCCCCTGGGGCACCCGCGCAAGGTACATTCAGATGACTGAGCCCTGACCTCCACACCTGATGCGTAGGTGAGCACACCCACAGGGAGGTAGCGGCTTTTCGGGCACCCTAAGGAGCCCGACGGCTGCTCTAGATGTGCGTGGGTCCTGGTCCATGGCCAGCAGGCTCGCCTGGCTGCCTTGGCTCGCCTGGCTGGGAGCAGCCATACAGGTGGCCTGGTTAGAAGGGGAAAATTGCTGAACAGAAGAAATTGTCTGCTGAAAAATACTGACAGAGAAAGGCCTGCCAGCCCGGGACTGTGAGCCTGGGGACTGGGCCTGGGAACTACAACTGTCCTTGAAAAGTACAGCCGGGGATCCAGAAACTGGAGACATGCCAAAGTACCACCAATAAGCACAAAAACAAGGGACTGTAATGGCAACTTATCATCTGAGAAGGTGGAAAACAGCATAGAAAAATAAAACTGCTCTGAAAGAACAGAAAACAGCATCATCTCTTGGCGGTTAGAGGTGAAAAATAGAAATTAAGAGCAGCTATTGGCTGCTCAAAGTTGGATCTCCTACACTCTCTTATGTCTCTGTTATAAGGACTTAATTTTTATCCAAAATGGAGTGTCTCTTGCTGAGAACGTCCTGGTTGAACTTCCCATGAGCTCTTGGACTCCCATTGGGAACTCTGGCTGACTTGCCTCTGCGTCGGGGATCTGCTTTGAAGGGAGGCTCTGTTATCTTACTGCTTGGGTCTGTCCTCCCCTCTTTTGGGGATGGTTGGGTGTCCCCCCTGCCCTGGACTGGTTTGTTTCTCCTGTTTGAGATGGTTTGGCTCCTTCTGAAATCTGTCTAATTCGCTTCATGGTCTGCTGTTATATTATTGTTGATAAGTTTGCTTCACTAATGAGAAGTTGTAGTTATCCGTAATAGTATATACCTACTTGGTTGTTGCTGTCATTGGTTGTACTACCATCCTGCTTGATGCTGTTATTGATTGATACCATACTAGTGATTGATACTGTATTGCTGATTGCTGATAATAATTTGTAATAACTTGATATATATTCACTCATTTCACTTCATTAATCTTCATATTAGCTTTATTAACCATAGGTATATTTGCTAGTGGTCATTTTTGTGGTTGTATACTTGCTAGTGGTGATTTTTGTGGTACTTGTGGTAATCTGTAATAAAGTAGAGAAGTTTAGAGAATAAAGCCTCTGTCCCCTTATGTATTGTGGAATCCTAGGAACCCGTGATCACCATCTCTGCACAGCCGCAGGCTGGGTAACTGTTTTGGGTTTGTGTGTTGGGGTTTTGGTAGCGGGGCAGGGGCTGCAGGGCCGGCTCCTGTGAGAAGCTGCCAGAAGCTTCCCCGGCTCCGAGTCGGACCCGCCGCTGGCCCAGGCCGAGCCCGTCAGTGACGGCGGTAGCGCCTCTGGGAGAACAGAGTTCAGAAGGGGAAAAAACCTGCAGTGAGTGAGGGGATCGGAATGGGAGAGGAACCCCTGTGCAGATCCCGAGGGGAGTGAGGAAGGAGGGGAGGAGGAGCGGGGGAGGAGGGGATGCCCCTGCAGCCCGTGGGGAGACCAGACGGCAGGCTGTCCCCCCCCAGCCCACGGAGGGGAGCGGGGGAGCAGATGCCCACCTGCAGCCCGGGGAGAGAGGAGCCCACGCCGGAGCAGGGGGACGGATGCCCCCCAAGATGGCCGGGACTCCAGGGGGAAAGCCCGCGCTGGAGCAGGCTGTGCCTGGAGGACTGCAGCCCATGGGAGGGACCCATGCTGGAGGAGTTCATGAAGGACTGTCTCCCATGGGAGGGACCCCACGGTGGAGCAGGGGACGAGTGAGGAGTCCTCCCCCTGAGGAGGAAGGAGCGGCAGAGACAAGGGGTGAGGAACTGACCCCAACCCCCATTCCCTGTCCCCCTGCGCCGCTGGGGGGAGGAGGGAGAGAAAACTGGGAGTGGGGTTGAGCTGGGAAGGAGGGAAGGGTGAGAGAAGGTGTTTTAAGGTTTGGGTTTACTTCTCATTATCCTTGTTTTGATTTGATTGGTAGTAAATTAAATTGATTTTGTTTCTTCCCCATGTTGAGCCTGTCTTTTGCCTGTGACCACAAGTGGTGAGTGATCCCTCCCTGTCCTTGTCTCGACCCACGAGCCTTTCTTTATGTTTTCTCCCCATCCCACCATGGCTGGGGGGAGGAGTGAGTGAGAGCGAGCGGCTTCATGGTGCTTTGTTGCCAGCTGGGCTTAAACCACAACAGTAACCCTTTGGATTGTGACATTTCCCAAATGCCAAATCACGCTGTGAACCAAGCCCTTGGTGTCAAAACACAGGCAATGCTTTTTGGCGCCCAAAGTCTCTCACCTGTGGCAAAATGTAATTGCTCTTCAGAATTTGGACTATTTTTTTTCCTTAAAATTTAGATGTTTTTATTTCCAATACTGTTACTCATACAATCCAAATGAAAACATGTTCAATTGCTAATCAGACATCTGATTTATCATCATTTCTTGTTAGGCATTTTGATTACAACAAATGACTGTGAAATTCATTGTTAAAAAGCGAGTTGTTGTCTTTGTAATAAAATGAAAAAGATAAAAGTGGCTCCAATGTCACACTGTGTAGCTTATTGTGAAGGTGGTTTGACAGCCTGGGTGTAACAAACATTCCAGTTGGCTGATATGAAAGCAAGGATCAGCACGGGGCTCAGAAAACAAAGCATATTTTAACTGCAGCCACGCGTTTGTCAGCGAGTCTCACAGTTTCCAACTAATTTTACAATAAGAATAATTTGTTTGTGTCGTGTGTTGACAGTTTTATTTAAAGCATACAATGAAAAATACCAACATGCTGTTATTCCTCTTAACAACTGCTGCACTACAAATTTTAATTTTTAAGTAGTAACATTCTCACATTACACTTACAGATTTTTTTTTTCTGTTGAAATATGTTCCCTTGTGTTATCACAGTCCATCCTTAAAGTGTATAATTAGAAAACCTATCTGTATAAGCAATATGTCTAACACTTATAAGCCAGGGAAATGCTTTACACAAATAAGTTATATTTTTAACTTTTCTTGTTGACAAAAAAACTGCCAAGGCAGCAACTAGTGTAACATCCAGTATATCTAAATGTGTGTGTTCCCATTCTTACCAACAGATATCGACTATGTATTCCTCATAACTTTACTAATTGCCTATATTTTTATTGAAAATTTAATTTTCATTGAGATAACAATGAACACATACTAGTCTTTTGCATGGCAAAACTCATCTGGTATTAACTGAATCGCTCACACAAGCTGTATAGAATTGTATGCATTTTCCTTTATTCTTTAGGGAACTTCTGGGAACAGAGCTCCGAGCAGTGTCACACTTGTAAATGAGCACCAGCAACTCATTTTTCACCCCTTTTTTCCAGCAGGCATTCCAGAATGTGTCCTTTTCTTTATTGTGGCCACCAACGATGAGATTTTTTGAATTAGATTCACAGATGAGCTTTTATGTACTATTCACATCTGTGCATCTTCTTTGGTGCCCTGTGAGTCACTCAGTTATGGATAAGAAAAAAGAAAATAAAAGGGCAAGAAATCCTCCTTTTGCATGGAGGAGTCAAAGTACAAATCTGTGCATTACAATGTTTTTGATTACTTATACAAAGTAGGTCTTAACAAAAGGATGAGAAGATTCATTGCAAAAAGGTCAAGAGGCTATAGTAGGACTACTGGCTTCAACTGCATTCTCCAGGCAGGTGGATTCAGCCTTTGAAAAAGATCTCCCAGTTTGGGTAAACCCAGCTTAAAATGGATTGAGAATTCAATTCAACAGAGAATTCATGTCACAGGCAATTGAAAATTGAGCCTTGCTTTTCATACGAAAGGCTGGCCTATCTCAGTTACAGAACATAAGCAAAGCTGCTTATGGAAAGGTATATGTTGAGGTAGGTGCTTCTTTCTAGCACATATTTCTCAAACATCCTTGAGAACTGGGAACAAAAATCTTAGTTTACTGACTGTTCTAAGGGGCTCCATCTTCCCCTGTCTACTATCTGGAGCCTCTTGCATCTCCCATCCTGCATGTTGCACAAAACCTCTTGGAGCATACATAGGATTTCACTGAGCAGCCATCCCCAAGGAAATAATCCTTAAGGGAAATCTAGTCTCAAAAAAATTTCATGTGCCTGCATGGTAAGTGGGTTATTGAATGGAGATATTGAGGATCAGTTTAATACCTTCATGTTGGCTTTCATTAGACATTGATGTTTGTTTACCCATGGATTTAGTTCTTGTATTTTAATTTTCCAAATATAAACCCATACGAATAACTGTATATAGGAGAAGTCCCACAGAATTCAAGAAGGTATGCATGCGCATACAACTATTTTTGTGACTGCTGGGTTTGCAACTAGAATTACCAAACCCAGCTGCTACTAGGGAAAAACTGCCCCTAAACCCAGCATGGGTTTGGAAAGAGTTAAAACTGTAAGATCAACTAATCTAGGTTTCAGAATAATATAAAGCACGGTCTTATTCAGTCACTTCATTCATCATGTATTTTTTCCTGCAAGAACTGCCGCTTAAAAATCTCAGCACAAAGCACTTTTCAACACCTCATAGCTTTGGTTGATGCTAATTTTGTCTGCTTCCCTCTTTGACCAGCTAGAAGTTGGCACTTGAGCTTACTGGACTCTTGACCAATCCACAGATGATCTTGCGGCTTAATTTCAGGAAGAGATTAAATGATCATGATCTCATCTTGATTAAGAACTAAGCACAACATCTTCCTTTCAGCATAACTTTCCAACAGTCAGTTCCTCCCTCACAACCTTGTAACACACTCTCCCATGCACCTACACAAGCATGAATAAACAAGAAAACAAAACATTATCAAACTGTTTCACTCACAGACTGAAGAAAGCTTATTTTCAGATTTGAATTCCTTGGAAGCACAGATGTTGTCAACTATAAAATGCATGGGCATAAGGAATTTTGAAGATAACAGCATATATAAATTTTTTTTTTTTTTTTTTTTTACTATTAGTATAGCATTAAAGAAGATCCCTGTAGTGTTCTAACAATCTGCATCACGTACAGTTGGAAGCCCTCTGCTCTACTTAATATTACCACATACAGTACTACCTAAACGGCATTATGAAATTTCTTTTGGGGATATACAATATTTCAAGTTCAACTGAGATCTTGTTATTAAACATTTGGAGATTGAAAATACGGTACTGGACAATGAAAGAACACCGTCCCATAAAGCATAACATACACGCCATTTTTCACAGTTCTAACAAAACAAGATTGTACATAAAAATGTCACAAGTAGCTCAGTACATTGGTATGATCAATATTAAGTCTAGCTGATATTGTCACATATTAAGGGCCAAATCCTGGCTCAATGCGCAGCTGAAGCCTAAACAGATGTTTAGAGAAAATAATATAAAGCCACCCTGAAGTGCTATACTGCTAACAATACCATTTGTTAACCCACCTAAGATTTTTGGCCTGTAGTAGGTACCTAACTTGCGCTACGGAAGGAACACATGGCCAGTGGTACTTGGCTCCCATCCTAGGACATATCTTCATGGATTTGTCGTGGCCAAGGGCAGCGGAGGCTGAGGGGCAGTCTTCCTTCTGGGTATGACAGTTTTGGCAGGCATCTCTATCTACTGTTCTGCCAGAATTTGGCCAAGAGTTCGAAATCCTGTACATCTTATTCAGTAGTCCCACTGAAGTCAATGGAACTTTTTTGTGAGTAAGATGAAAAGGATTTGGCCCCCAAAGTTTTTAACCCTTTAAGTAGCAAGAGACTAGTTTCATTGCACTTAGCCCATCATTCACAAGTAACTTTCTACTCGAAAACAGAAGAGGGTTGTTGATGTATAGGAAGCGTTGGCTCAGAAAGAGGAAAGCGTGCAGCAACGTCTGACTACTCGTAGCATTTTGGAACTGAACTCATAAAGGGGAAAAGAGACACTTGCATATGACAATTTCATCCAATGTCTGCCTGAGGCCAAAATAATTAAATAATTGTTTCTTCAATTCCTAAATACCATCTTATGGGTACCTTAGAAACACTAAATAACTAGATTATGTATACAGTTATAATTGGACATGTGTATTTGTGTCTCCATTGGACTTGATGGATAAGCAACTTCATCTAATACTATTAAAATTTTACAAAAAATATTGGAGCAGATGGATTTTTCAAAGAGCTTCCTAAATACTTTCATATGGAACACATGGTCATGATTTTGGGAAAAGAGAAATTTTGCTCTCATCCATGAGAAGCTTTTGGTGACCGGAATGGGCAAGAACAGCATTTTCATATTTAAAACAAAGTAATCTTACTCTGTTACACAATTCCATGTTTTGTTCTGTGATTGTGGATTTGAATTATTATTCATCTGAATTAAATGGGATAAAGGATAACTGTAGGCTAATTAAATTAATCAAAATCGTATGACAGTGCTACTCTGACCAAAAGTCATTGCAATGCAGTACGTTCTCATAACATGCAGCACTCAAAAATAGAATTTGAGATTTAAAATTGTGTAGTCAGGATGTAGACCCGAACTCTAAGTTAGAACTGGAAAACAGGACCGAGTACCATGGAGTTTAATCCCAACCGACAGAGTGAATTACTTCATCTCTAATACTGTGTCATGCTCATGCTGATGCTCAATATGTAGCTGCAAGAAAGCTACAAAGAGCAGAGCATGAGTCCTGAAAATGCTTGCTTCAACAACATCTGCACTTACAGACAATTTTAGTGTTCCCCTTTTGCAACTGAGGTAAGAATTTGGCTACCTTATAAACACTGCTAAGAGCATGCCTTCTCATTGGCACCGGGGCCTGGAGGTGTCAATGATAATCTGAGGAAACTGCACGTGAAGCTTCTATGAACTGGTTAAGGTGAGTGAACTTCTGCCCTTTTGGTTATATTAAATCATTTTATTTCCTTGTACTGCTTCTTTCCTTCCCAAACAGAAGGATATAGACATTTTGTGCTGACAGCAGTCTTTGGTATCAAATTCTCAGGGGACATTAAGGGCTGCATATCCCTTTGGCTAAGGGAACAGGATTAGGTTTCATGCTTAATTCCCCCACTGCATGCTGAAATTAGAAAGAAAAGTTCTTGGAAGGTAATCTAAGTTGAGCAAAGACTTCACTCTACTCACTGGGAAAACTTTGCAGACTTCAACAGGCACAGCATTAGTCTAGCCTTTGGAAAAATGTGAATAAAAGCTCCATAAATAGGGCTGTAATGAAGGCTTCAAAAGGAGATACATAATAGTATGCCCAGGAGAAGGTTACTTTGGGTGATGTTGTGCCTACACCTGGTAAGAAAGGTCTTGAGGTATCTCTTTGTTCCTATTAAGGAAAGTCTCTTTGATTTCATCCAGTTTTCCCATGATTCACTGTTTTCCACACACATATCCTATTCTTAAAGGCAGATCCCGCAGTCTTTATTCCATCTTTGTTCCTCACTCTGCTAGTTATTTGCCAGAATAATACTGAGGAAGAGAGACGCTCTGTGCATCTTCTCCATGCTCAGACACCGTTAGCCCTTGGTGCCTCCTGGCATGAACTCAGCTTCCAGGTTTTGCCCCCGCTGTGGCAGCTCCTAGCTCGTTGCGTTGGCGAGGACCTTCTCGGATGAGCAGATAACCCAGCGGTACATTCCTACACAGATGGGAAGAGTAGGAACAGGAGCAGACATACCGACTGGCCGTCATGCCTTCCACCTGGAATGCCAGGAGAGTCTCCCTGGCATGAGGAGGAGGAGGAGGGGGCAGCTCCTTGGTGTACCCATGGAGGTCAGGAGAGCAATCTGGCACCCAAGGTAGTCCCTGGGGCTGGCTCGTAGCGCTTACAGGAGCTAAGGTATTTTGTGGATTCGGGTCTTGAAAGCCATGTCACAGCATTAGATATGAGAATTAAAGGGTTCCGTGGCAGAAGATAGGGATCTCTTTCATACTTCTGAAGGAGAAAATGTTTTGAGAAATTTTCTGTGAATACCACCGCCCCAAAAAGAAAGTTTGCACATGCTATATGCTATATTTTGGGGGTTTTGGTTTTGGTTTTTTTCCCTTCTGTTTATCATAATAGAAAATGCTTAGAAAAGAACAAAACTGATCATTTTTATGATGACATGGCACATTTCTGATGTATGTTGAGATTTATTACTAGCAGTATTTGAGTTTCATTTTGGGCTCTGAAAGCATGTAAAACTCAGTATTAAAAAAGCCTCACAACAATCTTCTGAAGCAAGTTTCTCTCTATTTTACAGCTAAGGAAACCAAGGCACAAAGAAATTAAATTATGTGCCTCAGGTAGTGCAGTAAGTCAGTGGTAAAGTCAGGAAGAGAATGAAATTCTGCAGTTATGGGTTAACTCTCTCTTCCTGCTAGGAAGATTAATCTCATCCCTAATACACTGTTTCACACCACCAGTATTAAAGATCATGGAAACTGGCCAATTTGCACTGATAAAACTGTTGCAAAGCCAACGATTTTTTTTTCCATCTAGGCATGAAAATGCTACTTAAAGGGTTAATTATACTGCTGCGCTGGTAAACATTTTTACTTGTTGCTGGTTAGACCCGTATTTAAATACTGACTGGGACAGAAGAGACTGAGCTGGCCCTGGACTCCCTTGTCTTGGTGTTGGGCATGGATATCGTACAACAGGACACCCCCACCGTGGCCTCAGGCAGCTCATCTTCCTCTGTCCATTCGTTGAGATCCGGGTTATAGCACTGAATGCACTTCTTGTATTTTTTCTCTATTTCATTCCAGCCACCCACTAAGTAAATTTTCCCGTTAAGGGTGGAGGCGCCAGCCGTACTCACTCCAGTTTGAAGTGGGGCCACGTAACTCCACTGCCCCGTGTAAGGACTGTAACACTCCACAGGGAGAACGTCGACCCTTTCGGCTCGCCCCCCAAGCTGAGACCCTCCCATGACGTAGACCCTCTCCAGAAGGGACACCGCGCAGTGCCACCCCCTTGGGGTGCTGAGGCTGGACCTATCCTGCCAGCTATCTTTGCTGGGGTCGTACGCGCACACCGAGCGAGAGTAAGCGTTATTAATGTAACCTCCTGTGACCAGGATCCGACCATCCACCACCGCGCTGGCGTGGCAGCACCTGGGCACCTCTAGGGGTGCCTTCATCTGCCACTGATTAGTTGCAGGCACGTAGCATTCCACCGAGGAGAGGCAGCCCTCCGAGTTGCGACCGCCCACTGCAAAAAGGAGGCCGTTGAACACATTCAGGCTGAAGTGAGTGCGCCGCTGATTCATATTTGCCAGGTGAATCCAGGTGTTGAAACGAGGATCGTACCTGAAAGCATTAAAAGAAGAGGGTAACTGTCTCACATACGGCTCTGCTAGATTCTGCAGTCCTGCCTCTGTCCTACTACTGCTGCAGGTGCAAAGTTGCTAAAATTTTAGTTAGTTATTTAGCCCATTAGAAGTCGGTGGAATGAAACTGGTATTCCTGGTTATATTTCCAAATAAACTTAATTTTTGATTGGAGGAAAATCTGTTTGTATCATTCAAACCTGGTATTATTTCGATGAAGTAAATCTGACTCTTCCCTAATTTGCTTTTGTACGCTAACCTCATTAGAATATTGGGAAGAGATACTTGCAACATACAATAGAAATTTTAGAAGTTTTTTTGCAATTTACGCCTCCAGCAAAGATGTCAAAATTTACTCAAAGTGTTTTAAAAAATGTTAGGTTGTGATTTATACTTGCATCTTTTTAGTACTTTCTAAATGGTAAGTATTCTTTCCCTGCCACTCATATGGGGTAAGATTTATGTGGAAAGAACATCTTTGCTTTCTGACACCATTCCTGTTTGAAATAACATTCTCTGTCCTTGACATTTAAATGAGCAATTTTGAAATAGGAAATAGCAAATCATGACTCCTGAAGGAGTTGAGTGAGTAGGCGCATACATTTCTCCTGTTGCATGCTGAGGGGACCAGAGAATCACATGAGAAAAAGACTATGGGAAAGTAAATACTAATTGTTAGCTGTCATTCAGCATTGTCATCTGCAGCTCTGAAGCCAAGTCCACAGACACACTGAGGTGACTTGACATGCTCGAGGTTAATGGCAGAACAGGGAGCAGAACCCATTCAGCCGTGGACCATGAGGATTTCCCCACCTCCTCCCCACAACCACGGTGTGCACCGAGCACACAGCTCCTTGTGAGAATGTGGGACATAGCTTAAAGGCAGAAGGTCAGGAGAGTGACAGCATAATTTCCTTTACGTGACATATTTTTCTGACAAAAAGTAGATTATGCAATAAAATTGATCTAGAGAAGGTTCCTCATTCATTAACTTTGTATGTTGGTTGATGTCCTCAGGAGAAGGTACCTGAAAGTTCCTCCTGGGAGCAGAAAAAGAAGCATTGGTAGGACTGTGGTTGTATATTGCCATTGCATGTCCATAGTCTGTTAGTAGCAAAAAGCTGAGTTGTCTCACCTCCAGCCTTTGCTTCAAGCTATTGTGTGCTGTCAGCTTTTAGGCTGAACTGTTTAAAAACTAGCACCACCCATTTGACTACTGCATGTTTGGCTATGCACTCTTCTGACCAGTGCAGTCCTTGGATGACTACAGATAGGAGATGTAATATTTCAGAAGTGAGGTATTATTTGGGGTACACCATAGAAGGGAAATATAGCCTTCATGAGATGGTGACATTGTTTCTAAACTCCTGATAAATAAAAAAGCTGAAGGATATGAAATGCAGTATAAAAGCTGTTGAAAATATGGCAGATGGTGCATAGAAAGTCAAGATTCTAACATCTAAAAGGTGTTTTTCAGAACTTTCTGGGAGGCATCAGAAGCTCTTGAAATTTAAAAAGTCTCATCTTGTCTGACTTGGTACATTTTAATGGTACCTTAGAACATCCCAGAGCTTCCTAGTTATGTTCCTATTTATTTCCTCCACTCAGAGTAAGTTGTCTTGGTTTTCCTCACTTCTCATTGTGCATGTGTAACCATGGTGAAGGTTTTGCATAACTTCAGCTGCATATTTCTGTTCATTCAAACTTTAATATAGAATGGCATCCATACCTCCCCCACCCTGTCCCCCTTCTGTTTATCCGAGTGGTTCACGCTGCGTGTCACAAACCAGCTTGGTCTATCTGCCTGCATTGTGTGGAATACATCTCTCTATCCCTTTTAAATAAATCATCAGTTACCTGCAGAAATTGCTGACTGCATGCTTGGCTTGGTTCCTGGCATCATTCTGGTCTTCCCCACCGGCCACATAGAGAAATCCATCCATCACCGTGACACACTGATTAAAACTTTTAGCAGGCATTTCACTCAGCTTCTTCCATCCGTTTTCAGGATCTCTGTATAAGATGTCTCTGCTAAGAGACTTTTCTGTTAGAGCTGGGCGTCCACCAACAGTAACTAAGACTCTGAAACCTCCACGGATCCTTGTTCTTCTGGACTGAAGGGTATTCTGGTGATAGGGAAGCAAATGATAGTTCATGGCATCCACTAGGAGCTTATGGCAGTCTGCATCTTGCATCATTCTTGGCACAGTTTGAACATAATTGACAAGGTCTTGGGCTGAGATGGTACCGAAACGGATGTTACCTAAGAGATCGGCAGCAAACTTTACTCTTTTTTGGTCAAATTCCAGCCATTTTATTGCAATCTGGAATGCAACAATTTCAGAAGGCAACTGCAAGTTGTCATCTGCAAGAAGTTCATTAATCTGATCAAAAGTAAGTTTTAAGAACTGATCTGTTTCTGAAAATTCAATGAAGTTGTCTCTAATAAATTTGTGCGCTGCTTCCTTTGTTGTCTTTAGTCCGTATGTTTCTGCAATATTGGCAACATACATACAATTCTCAACACTGATTTCTTGGATTAGAAAATCACAGCACATCTTTACAAGGGTGTGAATCTGCAGATAAATTGCTGTGGAAATAATACTACCTATTGTATAAAGTGAGAGAGTAAGTTTTCCAGTGTAAGCATAGGTGATAACAGTAGCTAGACCCAATGGGGATACATCATTGAGGTCTACTCTTTGAGTGGATGGATCTTTCTTTAAGATGTTGTGAAAGTAGTCACTGCTTGAAGCCATCACCACCTTATGAACACTGAAGGATTTGGTTTTGGTACTGATAGTCAAGTCACAAAGAAAATTCTCTTGTCTCATTCTGCTTAGACCTTCCAAGAGATTTGGGCTATATGATGGGTCAGAAACTTCAGATGAGATGCAGCTGAAACCATTTCCTCCATCTAAGAGTCCATTCAAGCCATTTAGTTTACTGAGGGGGCCATCTTCCACAATGATAGTCATTTCATTGATATCTGCTTTGTTCTTTTTCACATTCTTCTTCTTAGGGGCCATGACTGCAATGAAATATTACAGCCAAGAGCTTGCTAAAAAGAAAATTAAAATGTTTAGAGCTACACCACAGCTGTGATATTTAACAGCTATGAGATTATGCAACAAATCTAACCTTTGTCAATACAAATAAATGCCACAAAAGTAAAACATACAGGATAACCTATCTTCCTAGGAACTATTATACTGTCCTAGATCATAGTGTGGCTGCTTATTAATAACAATCAATACGTAAATTGTGAAGAATACGCCCACAAGTAATTCCTTTTTTTTTAAATAAGGTCATAAATTAACATTCACCTATTATCACCACGTTCAAAGACCTAAATTCTCTGAATGAGTTTTCCAGAGTGTAAAATTTGGTAAATATATATTTAAATCAGCCAGGTTCTAGAGCTAAATTCATTAGTCTGAAGCAAAGGAAATATGCAGATCCCCAACTTTGTTCATCCTTACTCCAGGGCAAGTACAGACTTACAGGTGACTTCAGAATTTGACCAGGAAATATTAAGAGTGGGAGAAATTCTTGAAAAAAAAAAGCAAGATAAGACATAAAGAGAAAGTGAATTTTAGTATGATGTCATATGGATTTTAGATTTAGGATCTGCTCCAAACTGCTTCCACACTTTTGATTTTCTAGACTGATGATATTCTATTTCCCATGTCAGATTCGCAAATACTTTCTACTCATAGCACACTTTGCTTGCTTTTCAATAACAGTAATTTGAAATTTATAATCCTACTTTTAGGACTTTCCAGAGATTTAGGGAGAAGAAGTCTAACTTTTAGTTGAAAGAAATGTCATGCAGACTCTAGCAGGACATGTCATTTTAAACGAGGTCTTTGTGTGTGAAGGTAGGAATTACTCCCATACAGTTATGTTAGAACAGATATTTGAATTACATGTATCAACTCTAGGCACATTCCAGCTCTTGCTGAAATGAAGAGCCACATTTTTGTCAAATGCAATGTGAGACGGCCCCTAAGTAGTCTTCAAAGGGGCTATTTCAAACAAATATATTTGTATATGCAAATATACCTTGAAGAAAAGCACTGATCTTCAATAACACAGTTAAAACAGATATTGCTGAGATCAGCATTCAAATAGATTCAAATATAGCATTTATCTCCAGTATATCCATTTATTTTAAAACAATTTCTACACGCTAATTTTCTTCATGATCCTTGCATTCATGAAAACCAGAACATGAAGAAATGCTACTTCATGATAAAAAAAACAACTGGATTATTTTAGATAACTTAATAAAAAGACTTCAGTAATATTTCAACCTAGAATCTCAGCACATCAATTTTTCCTTAAGCACACAGCACATAACAAAATGGTAATTTAATTATAGAAAGGAATGGTTGCTGCCTGCGAGCACCAAGATTTTTTTTTTTGCTGCTGCTGCTGCTGGGTGACAACCATGTGCAGAGCAGGCGAGGGAGAAGGCCATGTGTGCTGAAAGCGTCAGTGTCAGCCCGCACTGACGTGAGCTGCCATCCCCAAAATGTCGGTGTGCCAGCGCAGGGGTCAGCTGCTGCCCGGCTCCCCCCCGCTCCGGCTGCATTCCAGGAGCTGCATCTGTTGAGAACTATCAGAGTCACCTCCCAGAATAGCAACCTCCCAGCAGCTTGCCATTTTAAGACAGGTTCAGTCCAAGGTATAGCTGGTGCTTTAGTACGCTTGGTTGTTTAACACAAGTTTTTTTGCAAAAAGCTATGATGTTGCAAGCGTCGTGCGTATTTGTTGGCACATAGACTAAAGGCAAAACAAGACTTTTGGATGTCTTTGTGTGTTATCCACATGGTTATAGCTTTGCATATTAGTAGCCACAACTTTATAGCTAGCAAGGGCGTATTCTTTTGGCAGTCATATTTGAGGTTCTAAATAGTTTCAGAGACCCATAACTTACTTAAAAATTTTAATACATGCGGCACTTAATGTTTATTGCCTCACTGCATCATTGCAGAGCTCATTTAAATACGTGACATTTTAAGCTCTCTGTTCACAAATGTCCACTCTACAAAGTTTTTTTCCTGAAAAACACTTTTCCATCAGCAGAAATGTCACCAACCAGTTTAGTGTATAAGCACATAAGTGACAGGACATGCAAACCCAGTGAAACAAATCAAACGATCCTATAATAAATCCAAGTTACTGAACTTTTAAAGCCCTGGATGATTTGGTTTTCTATAGCCATTTGCTTTCACCTAATTTATTTTATCTTAAGACCAACTCATGCCAAAGGATACTTGGGGTCCCAAAACAATGCATTCAAACAACCAATCCCCCTCCCCTTAAAATGTTATCTTCTAAACACTACCAAAGTGAAGAGTTAAAACCCCCTTACCCTCCTCAGAAAAATGTTGTCCCAGAGCTGTCCAAGAAGCTGTCAGCGAAAATGCCTCTTCCTTGGAAAATGAGAAGACAAAAAGAGAGCAAACGTGGTACAAAAGAGAGAGAAAGATCAGAGGCCACTTGGTAAGTCCCAGCTTGTGGTTTCCAGTGTGACGCTTTGCTGTCACAGGGAGCAAAAGAGACCAGAGCCTCTGCTCGGGTGCTCTTTAAAATGACCCCTCCTCTCCGTGCCTCGCTCCCTGCCTCTGCCCAGCCACAGGAGCTCAGCTTCCCCGGGCTGCCTGGCCTCCAGAAACCGCAGGGACAAGCCCAGACCCTCCAAACGCACATGTACAAGGGAGGAAAGGGAGGCGAAAGTGAAGACGGTAGATCCACAGCAGGTAATAATTGTCCCAGGTAATAGTAGGGTGGACCACTGGGTTCCCCACTTCAAAGTTGGGTGCCTGGGCAAAAGCCAGGATGCTTGGGGAGGGGGACGGGTTTAGATTGGACATAAGGAAGATATTTTTTATGATGAAGGTGGTGAGGCACTAGAACAGGTTGCCCAGAGAAGCTGTGGATGCCCCACCCCTGGCAGTGTTGAAGGCCAGGGTGGTTGGGGCTTGGAGCAACCTGGTCTAGTGAAAGATGTCCCATGGCAGGGGAATTGGACTGGATGATCTTTGAAGGTCCCTTCCAACTCAAACCATTCTGTGATTATATTATTCTATGATTGTGGTGGGCTGACCCTGCCTGGACGTCAGGTGCCCACCAAAGCCGTTCTATCACTCCCCCTCCTCAGCTGGACAGGGAAGAGAACATATAACAAAGAGCTTGTGGGTTGAGATAAGGACAGGAGAGATCACTCACCAATTACCGTCATGGTCAAAACAGACTCAGCTTGGGGAAAATTAACTCAATTTATTACCAATCAACCAGAGTAGGGTAATGAGAAATAACACCAAATCTCAGAACACCTTCCCTCCACCCCTCCCTTCTTCCTGGGCACAACTTCACTCCCAGATTCTCTACCAACCCCCCCCAGCGGTGCAGGGGGACGGGGAATGGGGTTTACGGTCAGTTCATCACATGATATTTTCTGCCACTTCATCCTCATCAGGGGAAGGACTCATCACACTCTTCCCCTGCTCCAGTGTGGGGTCCCTCCCACGGGAGACAGTCCTTCATGAACTTCTCCAATGTGGGTCCTTCCCATGGGCTGCAGTTCTTCACGAACTGCTCCACCGTGGGTCCTTTCCACGGGCTGCAGTCCTTCAGGCGCACACTGCTCCAGCCTGGGTCCCCCGCGGGGTCACAGGTCCTGCCAGAAAACCTGCTCCAGCGTGGGCTCCTCTCTCCACGGGGCCACAGGTCCTGCCAGGAGCCTGCTCCAGTGTGGGCTTCCCACGGGGTCACAGCCTCCTTCGGGCATCCACCTGCTCCGGCGTGGGGTCCTCCATGGGCTGCAGGTGGAGATCTGCTCCACCGTGGACCTCCCTGGGCTGCAGAGAGACAGCCTGCCTGTCCTGGTTTCAGCTGGGATAGAGTTAACTGTCTTCCTAGTAGCTGGTACAGCGCTATGTTTTGAGTTCAGTATGGGAAGAATGTTGATAACACTGATGTTTTCAGTTGTTGCTCAGTAGTGTTTAGACTAGAGTCAAGGATTTTTCAGCTTCTCATGCCCAGCCAGGGCACCTGACCCAAACTGGCCAACAGTGTATTCCATACCATGGGACGTGCCATCTAGTTTAGGAACTGGGAAGTGGGGGGCAGGGATTCGCCGCTCGGGGACTGGCTGGGTGTCGGTCGGCGGGTGGTGAGCAATTGCCCTGCGCATCATTTGTACATTTCAATCCTTTTATTACTACTGTTGTCATTTCATTAGTGTTATCATTATCATTATTAGTTTCTTCTTTTCTGTTCTATTAAACCGTTCTTATCTCAACCCATGAGTTTTACTTCTTTTCCCGATTTTCTCCCCCATCCCACTGGATGGGGGGGAGTGAGTGAGCGGCTGCGTGGTGCTTAGTTGCTGGCTGGGGTTAAACCATGACACTGCCTCACCGTGGTCTTCCCCACGGGCTGCAGGGGAATCTCTGCTCCTGCACCTGGAGCATCTCCTCCCCCTCCTTCTGCACTGACCTGGGGGTCTGCAGGGCTGTTTCTCTTACATGTTCTCACGCCTCTCTCCAGCTGCCATTCTTGTCTGTCCTGCAACTTTTTTTTCCTTCTTAAAAACGTTATCACAGAGGCGTTACCACTATCGCTGATGGGCTCAGCCTTGGCCAGTGGCAGGTCCATCTTAGAGCTGGCTCGTATGGGCTCTGTCGGACACAGGGGAAGCTTCCAGCAGCTTCTTACAGAAGCCACCCCTGTAACCCCCCCCCGCCCCCGCTACCAAAACCTTGCCAGACAAAGCCAATACAATGATCTAAAATAACCAGCAGGAAACACCAAGGAAAAGCTGGCAATTTAGTTCCACTTTCTTAGGATTTCGGTGCTTAACTCTGAGCAGGGGGAAGGAGACGTCCTGATGGGGATTCACAACCACGTCCTATTTCTTGGAGTTAGCCCCCTGCTTCTGTGAAGACTTGCCTTGGCTTTCAAGGATACCAGCTCACATCCCCTGATATATTTGCAGAGAGATGTGAACTTTGATCTTCTGTCTCACAGGAAGCTATCCTAACTTGTGGGTTATACCATACACCGGAATAGTTGACCTCCACCTCTTGCCAGTCAACCTCAGGAATAATATAAAGCCAAACCTTCGCATCCCAGGAGAATTTCATCCCACGGGAGAGATAAAAGAGGTGTGAGCGACTGCATGGGATGGGAAGGATATTGGGGGAAGTGGAAGTTAGAGAAAGGGAAGATTTCCTCTTGGCTGTACTTTGTGTAATGTTTCCTCTGGTAGATTTGTTTGATTGCTTCCAGGCTTGGATGGGCTATTACAACTAGTGCTGCAAAATAACACTTATCATTTTGAACACAAGAGCATCACTGTACTAGTGGAGTTAGTTACAAAAAGTTACAAGATAAAAATGAAAAAACAGAATAGGCAATCAAACATGTGAAATGAGAGTGAAGGAGAGGGACGTAAAGACAAGCCCTCCCAACGGCAACAAAGTAACCAGCTTTCCTTATGAAAAACAGGGCCACCACTGTGAAAAATTAGGGACAAAGCCTTATTTTAAGACATGTTTTAGGAACCTCTCCTTACTATACTACGTATTTTTTTTTCTCATGTGTAGATTCCTACTGCCTCAGATATACAACTCAGTATAACACCAATTTAACATGTAGGATGACATCTATCATCATCTTAACACATCTCAATATATTCTAATTTACTAGTTCAAGCCAATTATAAAATTCCTTACATGGACAATTAACCTCAGCTTTTTTTGAAGCTCTGCTTTAACAGGATCAGCTGTAATGATTTTTACACAAAAAATATGCTCCCCACTGTGATTCATGAGTTTTAAGAATTTGTAAAAATTAGCTTTTGTAGATAGAACAGGCATATTTCTAAAACAAGATTCCCGAGCATATACATATCAGTGAACTTGAGTTACTCGGTGTTCCCTTTTCTAACAGCTCACGCACACACTTTTATCAATTTTTATAATTTTAAGATGTCCTAAAAAGCCAACTTTTTTCAGAGAAAGAGTATCTTTTTTTCTTTTGTCATTTTTCAGTTGCTTTTTTTTTTTTTTGGTAAAGGGAACACTTCTCCAGAATGAATACACTATCACAATCTGTAGAAAATAAAAGATTATTCTCATTTTCATACCTTTAAAATCTACTAGTACATTTTAAAATAAATTTAAGTCTTATTCAGTCTCTACAAATGTGTTTCCAACATCCTTATATGATTCAGTGTTGAAAAAACCACACAAACAACAATGGGGAAATATCCCCACTGAAAATACAAACCCAATTTCTAATTTCTGGAAAACACTGAACATGCTTTGAGCTGTGCAGTATAGAGATAACCATCTTGTGGGGCATGCCTCAACATCTCAATGTATTAATGCTGACACAATCAAACATCTCCCATAGTTCTGAAACTTTGGGTGTACATTACGGCAGAAACCTTTAGTTACTTGGTCTTCAAGATCAGAGGACAACTGATAGCATACTTGGCTATTATGTGGCATGCAAGCTGGTCTTGGAACTAGTCATTCTCATTTTCCATTAATTTGCACACAACAAAGTCTTTTAAAAAATAAACAGTACCAGGATTAGCTGCAAATCATGATACACTTTTTAAAATAAAACTTTGATTTAATATGTTTTTGAACTTTGAGATATTCTTAACATTGTTTCTTTTCTATCTTGAAAATAACCTGTCATCTTTCTGATTATTTTCTTCCCAATGGCATAGAAATTAATTACTATAAAGTATTTTGATATTGATTGAACTCCTTGCAATCAAGGTACGAATTATCTTCTCAGTTAAAAGAGGGGGTAGTACATTTTTTGGCAATATCTTAAGCCTGTGAAGATGTATCCTTTTAGGTATGGGTTAATCCTGGGGAAAAAACACCTCATTTGCTCCATAATCAGCTGGTCTATGTGAGTGACTAAGGGCAATACTATCAATCCATGTAGCAGTAGCAGGTCATGTAGTAATATTTTTACATTTTTTTTTGGCGGGGGGGGGGGGAAGTGCAAACATTTCAAGAGATTTGTTCTTAGCCAAATATACAAGAATAATTATTATTTGCTCCATGTGCATAAGCCAGAATCAGCAATAGGGAAAGTTCTTCTATCAGCAAAGATAGGCCTTAAGGCAATTACAACCACCTTTTCTAATCCATGCACAACCACTACTGCACTCTTTCTGGAAAATGTAAAGCCTTTTCTTTGAAGTCAGCATGCTTTGACTTGTTGGCAGAATGCAAGTGTCACAGCCATGGCCAGATGGAGATCTACCTTGGTCAACTAAAGACGTTAACAAAACTCAGGCTCATCTTTAGATCATGACTGCTTTGTTTGCTCTGAGCCCTTCGTGTACACTCAGCCAAATACTATGCACCCCCAAAGCCCATATTTAGTTCACTATGATAAATAGTTATGAAAAATATCTTTAAATGTATTAATCTGAATGTATTAAGTAATCATACAAATAATGCCTTTAGGAAGGCTGAAGGTCCTCATGCAGATTGGAGACACTGTGAAAGCATATTGAGTTTCAGTGGGAACTGCAGTCTTTTCAATAAAAAGATGGAAAAGAAACATGTTTTCTTTTTAAGCTGCTGAATAAACAAACAAACTACTGCTGTTTAGGATCAAATACACAGGCCTTGATTTCACAGAGGGTAGCTTTGAGGAACTCTGTTCAGCAGGACACTCAACCCTAGGTGGGTCACTCAGACCCCCTCCACGAAGCAGACCTCCCCCAGTACTCAAGTCACTCGCCCCCAGTTCATTGCCTAATTTTGCCCAGCCAAGCCTCTCACATCGATCCACCCCCTGAAACTCTCACCTAGCTCTTCTCCTTAGCTCATACAAACCCTATTTCTCTTTCTGGTTTCACTCTTTCCTCAGAAACTCACCAAGGACTGGCAGTAGGGCATGAGAAGACCTTAGGGATGAGAGAGAGTTTGTAAGCCTTGGAGCGGAGCTGATGGCATAACACAGCTCTCAAGTGTGTAGTGACAGAGCAAGTATTGGAGTTATATTTTGCGTGTGGCAACCCCACTTCTTCCTAACAGGAGTCCCGCATCATTTGCCAAACAAACAAATCCTCATAGCAGTTGGCATCAGCCAGCAGTCTTGAAGGACCAAGTAAACTTGGAATTCTTTCCTCTGCAAAAGTTATGACAGGCAATATGAGAAATGCTGCAATTAGACCTGGGCTAGAAACATTTTTCTTGTTCCAGGAAAGTTTTTGAGATTTGAAATGTTTTATTCTTCTTCACTGGCATGAAATCATGATCTTTCAGAATAACTGGGCAGAAGTGCAGCAAGGAGATTTTCCTCATCCCACTTTGATAATTAAGGCTTTCAAACACCATATGGGAAACCCAGCTCCAATCGCATAATCCATATGACAATCTGAGCCTCAACTTCCCTAATCAAAGATGACTTTAACCATAATGCTGGTGTGGGCTGAATCTCTCCCAAGATTTCTTCTGCATAAATGCTATTTTGTATAAGTAATTTCGTATTATTAGGGCCAGAAAAATAAAGGAAGAGTAAGCAGTTGCAGCTGACCAATTTTAAGGTAGGGTTGATGAAATCTGTACACACTGTGATGATGAGTTAAATATTTCTGTAACCCCAGCCAGCAACTAAGCACCACACAGATAAAGACAGTTTAATAGAACAGAAAGGAAGAAAACAATAATAATAATAAAAGGATTGGAATATACAAAACAAGTGATGCACAATGCAGTTGCTCACCACTCACTGACCGATGGCCCGCTAGACCCCGAGCAGTGATCCTCCCTCCCCAGGCCAACCCCCCCACTTCATATCCTGGGCATGTCGTCCCATGGTATGGAATACCCCTTTGGCCAGTTGGGGTCAGCTGCCCTGGCTGTGTCCCCTCCCAACTTCTTGTGCCCCTCCAGCCTTCTTGCTGGCTGGGCATGAGAAGCTGAAAAATCCTTGAGTTAGTGTAAACACTACTGGGCAACAACTGACAACATCAGTGTGTTATCAACATTATTCTCATACTGAACCCAAAACATAGCACTATACTAGGCACCAGAAGGAAAATTAAATCTATCCCAGCCAAAACCAGGACAAAGATGAGCACGGTAACTGGAGAGCCAGTCTGCAACAGGGACCTGGATTTGTTTTTTCCATATCCAACCTGAGTGCTGTACTTACTGTATTGCACTACTGGCTATTTTTGTTTCTCTACTGATAAATTTGCTATATACAGTGCCAAGCTGCAATAAGATCTATTTTGCAAGAGTAGTAACCCTAACGTGCAAATACCGGACTTTTGCCTTCTTAAAATTCCCCTGTAATTCAGACTAGATACACTCCTCTTAACACTTCCCCCAAACACTGCTTTAAAGAGTGAAATGTGTACTATGTATCTATTTTAATTATATCTACATTAACTTCCAAGGAAATACTCCACAGGTTTTTTAGGAAGGACTCATACAGCTCGGAGTCTTCCAAGTGCGTGCTCGGCCCCAGCAAGCTCCATGGCAGAGATCCTGTTTAAGCTACGCATTTCATGCAGCGCGGAAGACCGACTCCCTGCCCTACGTTTTTTATGACCTTAGGTAAACCACAGAGGAACCACGCTGAAAGTTGCAGGGCCCAAAAGCGCTGTCTCTGCCTCAAAAAAAAAAAAAAAAAAAAGAGAGAGAAAGCATTAGCCATCAGGCTGTAAATAAGGTAGGACAGAAAGAAAACCTCTCATGGCTTCTCCTGAGGCTGGCGCGGCTGTACTTGACGTGCGGAAAACAGACTCCATAATCAGTGAGATTGTAAAGTAGGTATGTTCATTCAGCGCTGGGCAGCACGGGGGGTAGTCCCACCAAAGTCGTGCGCACCGTCGGGTCTAATTGTGCAGGTTAAGTACATGTTCTACATACATATTCACTAGATTTCTGAGAAATGCTATACATATTCATTAGTTTTCTGGGAAACTATTAGCATATGCAAATGTTCTTTACGCAGGAGCATTGAAGGTCTCTGGTGGTCTTCCGGAGTCTTCCTCACTTGTCCGCTATTTGACCCTCCTCGGGTGATTCTGCGCAGTATGGTCTTTTACATGTTTTGATACATCAGTGCTCGTTAGTGCTCTTATTATCTAAGTTCTCATCAGTGGTGTAAAACCATATGGTTAGTTTAAGCTAAATAATCTACAAGGACGAGAACAAAGGCAGGGGTTCTTATCTTTTTTGGCCCTATCTATTCAAGCAAGGCCTCTACTTGTGCCTTCTTGACAAGATCGTAAATTCATCAAACATTTAATTAAGTTTTGTGATTGTTCATGGTTCCTTCTTGCTCATCACTCCCAAGTACCAGTCTCTGACAGGCTTAATCCTTGAGGAACACCAGTCTTTGGTATGTAAAGTTACAGAGAGACAATCATTAAGCAATTAGCAGTTCGTTCTCTATATCATACTGATGGACTTAGCCTGCTGCTCTTGCAGGGTCAGCGTACACGCCACGGCGTTTCTTGGGGCAGGCTGCTGTGCGCCCTCCGAATCACCTCCATGGGCTTACTTCAGTCGTAGCTGCGCTTGTTCAGTGCCACACTGCGTATTTTAACGTCAAGAGAGGCAGAAGAAAGAAAAGCACGTAGTCTTTTACTATTGCTGGTAGTTCGGTAGCAAACAACCAGGTCGGCTGCAGCTACGGGCAAACAGCCCGGCAGGGAAGAGCCACTTCGGGCCGGGCCGCGCCTGCCTTCGTGAGGGAGCAGGACAGCAGACCAGGCCCCGGCCTGGGCCGCGGCTGCCCGCACCCCCTGCCAGCGGGGCCCCGGCACGGCTCGGGCCCTGCCCGCCGACCCCCGGCCATGATGTAGGCGTGGGGGCGAGGGGCAGACAGCTCGGGCGGGGGGGGGGGGGGGAAGCTGAGGAAATAGCGGGCACCGCTGTCCGGAGCGGGGAGCGGGGCGGGCCGCCTCCCCCGGCCCGCGCCCCTCGGGCAGGGCCGCGGCGCCGCCGCCTATGGCGCAGCGAGCGCCGCTACAAGAGGGGCGGGCGGCGGGCGGGATGGGGCGAGGGGTCCGGCGCCATGGCGGAGGGGCGGAGCGTTGTGAGGAGGGTGCTGGAGCTGCAGGCGCGGCTGGGCAGCGCGCAGCAGCCGGCCGAGGTACCCGCCCCGCGGCCGCGCTGGCTCTGTCGGGGGGGGAAGGAAGGCGGGGGGCTCGGCCGCCGCGGTCTCTTGCTGCGCTCTGCGTGTGTTGGCGTGTATCTCCGTCAGGCGGCGGCGGCGTGAGGGGCGGCGGGGGCGGCGGCGCTGGCCCTCGCCGCGCTGAGGGGATCCGCGCTGAGGGGATCCGCGCTGAGGGGATCCGCGCCCGCGCTGCCCCGCTCCCCCCCTCGGCGTTGGCTGCCGGCTCTGCCGAGCAGCGGGAGGGCTGTGGGAGATGAGGGCAGCCAGCCCCGGGGACACACACACCCCTGTGTGTGAGACTGCGGGCCCGGGTGTCCCGTTTTGTTTCCCTCCCTCGTCGTGACCAGGCTGGGGGCGTGAAGGAGGGCTGGGTAGCGGTCAGGTCAGGCGTGGTTATTTCCCGGGTGGGGAAGGGCTAAAGGTTTTGTGGGTGGCCAAGAGGTCCCGTGTGCAGTCGGGTGAGGGGGAGAGGGGCAGCCAGAGCTGGGTGACACGTCGTTATATCTAGCGGGTAGCGCTGGTTGTGCGAAATCTTGTCAGCCTGGCCAGAAGGTCAAAACACAGCAGCTGGGGTGCTAATTTCTACGTCCGTAAGAGCTTTTTCTCAGTAAAATGGGTTGTTTTGCTTTGTTTTAACGGTGCGCAGCAAGAGGAGCGGGAGCTGTCACACCCTGGGTGGTTGTTATTCCTGGTGCAAGAAGAACAAAGCTGCTCCTATCTCTGAAAGAAATTAAACCGCCTCTGTAGGATAGCGGGGCTGCTCAGTAGCTGCGAGGACTAGATAAGGAATACTTGAAGCAAGAGAACATCAGTGGGGAGATGGATCTGAGCAGCCGATGGAAACTGCGCTTGACGCTCTCGAGGTACTGAGAGGCGGAGGGGGAGATAAGCACTGGCTGCAGGGCCCAGGGGCGAAGAAGACACCCTCCGTTCTCTGAGCGGTGGCCTGGACTGTGAAGGAAATGGAAGCAAAGCAGTATGTGCCAAACTGGCCTCTATTTTATGAAGTAATAAATCATATCTGGCCGAAGAAGGTGTATTCAAAAGGGTGAGGGGTTTTTTGAGGGTTGAATTCAGTTTGAAAGTACAGAACACACTTGCAATGATCAGTTTCTAAGACAGGAAAACTTTGGATCAAGTTGGTGGAAGTATTTGGAGGCAGAGGATGGCAGTAAAATTTAATGTGTTATATTTGGTAGTTAATGAACTTGAAAAGCTTAGTTATTAATCATGTATCTACTGTGTGAGTATACATATATAGGAAATACTGATTTTTTATTTTTTATTTAGCAAATAATGGTTTATCTTCCTGAATGCCAGTGCTGTAGGCTATGTGTCCAAAGTGCAAGTATCCGTGCAGATGTTTCTTCAGATGTTTTAATTTGCAGTTGAATGAACCTAGAATTTCTTCTTGTGCTACAGAAGTGATTAGATATTATCGTCTTTGAATTTTTTAATTCTTAAGGTTGGTGTTGATACGCTGTTCTGAACAGGACATCGAAAGGGAAAAGGAAGAAACAGTTCCAGAGATAATTAATTTTTAATTGATCCCCAAACAATAAGTTTCAAAACACATTCAACTCAAGTGAAAAATGTGAATAGCCCTGGCAGGTTTGTTTCCATTAAGGGAGGAGATGCACAGTTTTTATGTGGCATGACTCCAAGCAAGTGCTGTATAAAATGAGACTAATGGTGGTGCTGCAGCACTTCTGCTGTCCCTGGTAAAACTCTGTCTAGTGAAATAGAAATATTTATGAATAACAGGGGCTAAGGAGTGGTAGGGGAGCTGAGAAACTGATAGCCATAAATTGGCAGTCATGAAATGCACTGCTAATAAAAGGTAAATCTAGTAATCAAAAATATGTGGTTATCATGTTTAAAGGCAAAGGGGAAAGCTTTAGGTGTGTGTGTAAAGAATAATAAATCAATATTACAGATGTGTATGTGGGTAAGTAAGTGTTGGAGTTGTCAAATATTTCTGTTCCATACTTGAGAGTAATATTTATCTTGGCACTTTTTAAAAATTCCTAAATACTTTCTGATCTGATAGTAACCAGGGAAGATGCAGAACATTGATTGTTCATGTCAAAAGCTTCTTAATGTGCATGGTTTGATCGCTACCCCAGTGAATTTTCAGCAAATTGACCAAAGGATGAACAGAACTAATTATTTAGGCATTCAGTGATGTTCAAGGTACTAGGGAAGTTCAGCAGGACAGGAAAAAAGTACTGTGCTATTGTTTATAACAGGTAAATGAAATGGTCTTCATTGACATTTATCATGAAGTAATGTGTTGAGCAGCTGCATGACATTGCGTATAAGATGTAACTGATGTAGAATTAAAGGATGGTGCCATGATCCATGCCACTTGATGAGACTTCATGTAGATATGTACTGCCAAATTTATCTCAGCTTAGATTCAGCTGACACTAAGTGTCATAAATATATGTAAGTCTCTTAAGGCATTTGACTTCCTCCTGTATGAGGCTGACTACAGTCACAATGTTATGGACTTGATGCAATACCTAAAATGGATTTCAGTTGCACTCACCAAAAATAAGTGCCAGACCTCATCAGAAAACAATGTTGATTTGTGATTTTGGTTGTGGGTTTGTGGTGGTTTTAGGGGGGGATGGGGTTTGATTATGCATCTGTTCTTGATATGATGCTACTCAAATCTTTTTTAATTTAGAAGACAGCAAGCATTGTAGGGAAATGCTACAAATACTGAAGTGATTTGCGTTGCATGAAGAGAGAGTCTTCTAGAAACCAACTTTGATCATGTGCTAGGCTATATTCATTTGAGCAATGTGCATTTTAACATGGCTCAGTGGAAAGTCACAGCTAGGAGCTATGAATATAGGTCACTCATGATAGGAGACTATATTTTGGAAAGCATTGGCTCAGAAAATGATTTGGAGTTCTGATGTATTACCGGTTGAGCATGAAATTGCAGTACAATGCAGCAGCTTATGGAATAAATGCTATCTTTGGGTAGCTTAGCAGGGTTATGTTATTACTGCTATATAGTATTAGAGGGACAATTACGGGAATATTATATCCTGTTCTGGGGACTGTTTTTCAAAACACTGCCAAGCTGGAAAGCTAGTAAGACAGCCAGAGAATGTCTATAGCTCTGACTAGCATAACTTACTGAAACTAAAGAACCAGGGTATAGTGTTTGCATTTCTGTGATGTATAAGAAGTTTGAAAGAAGACTCCTTTAATTAGCAGAAAGAGATCATTAGATTCAGTAGCTGAAAACAAAACTGGACAATTTTTTTTAGGCAAACAGTTTGGTGGTGGGTTTTTTTGTTTTGTTTTTACTGAGGGCATAGGACTTGCTTGGGAATGCATTGGGTTTTTCTAACATGTTGTCTTCAGAGTCTTTGTGCTCTTTCACATGAGGTGTCTAGCTCAGCCAGAAGTTATGGACTTGGTGAAATTTCATGGGCTGCATTACAGAAGAGAATGAGATAAATAATCATAGGGATCCCTTTGAGAGAGGTGCAGCTAGTGAGCAAGGAAGGAAGGAGAGAAATCAGGAAGGAGTTACTGTGGTGAAATGTTGAAGCAGTCCCTTGACCACAGGTGGCCTGGGGACCTGTCCCATCCTTCCCAAGGGTCCAGGCTCAGCTAGATGAAAATGAGGAGACTGTATAACACTTGTATAAGGGATGATGGAGCAGCACTGGTGCAGTGGGAAGAGATGAAACTCGATGCACCTGGGATCTGTTGTTATCATCACTTTGCTTTCAGTTTTGATTCTGGAAAATTTTGTTTGCTCATATGCTTCTTACCCATTGCTCATTACTGTTGCCCTCTGCTTTCCAAATGCCTGTGTGCTTTCCCTCCTTCCCTTCATCTTAGCTTGCTCTTGCTCCTGTTGTCACCTTTGCTTTTGTCTCACACCTGCATGTGTGTGCCAGCTCTCAGTTTGTCCATAAGGCTCTGCTTCTGTTGTCTGTTTATGTTACATGAAGACCTGTGTCTTGGGCTTGCTTGGAATGTCATTTATTGGAAGAACAACAATCCTAAAGGCTTTGGATCATTCTTTAGAAATCAATATTTAGGAATTATGTAGAATAGTTCAGGAAATGTATACAGAAGTAACTTTTATGTTCTTTGTAATTTTTCTATAGTTTGCCATGTCTTTTAAAGTCAATAAGAGTTTTTCCATGAGGGTATAGCTGATAGTGGTATGCAAGGTAAAATAGTCTGAAAACCAGTGAAGGGTTACATATGTATTGTGTGTATATGGAAGAACTTGGGGGAAGAAATTACTGGGTACAGTCCAGTGCAATAAGAAGAGCCAGATGGGCTACAAATGCTATGGTAAGTGATACGGTTAGAGCAAGGCACCTCAACAGTCAATCTTCATTCTGTTTTTCAAGGCCTGCTCAGAACAGACTTCAGATAAATGACTTCCTCTTTTTCCCTTATTTTATGCAGTAATTGTAATGGTGCACCATGTAAATATCACGATGCCAAAGTTCGTGCTTCTAACAAGCTTTAGTTTCAGTGACAGGCTTCACTGTGTCTTATGCTTCACAGTATACCTTTCTGTGGCGTTTGCCAAAGTCTGATAGATACTGGAGCTTGGTATTTGTGCTTTATAAAGAAAACAGCCCCTCCTAGTCTTTGATAGAGAAATCAGAATTCTCTATCAAAATTGGATGAATACGAAGTTTCTCTGCTGTTACTGATGTTTGCCACAAATTAAATTTGCTTGTTTCCTGATTGTGTCTAAGTAAATTTTGTTCTAAATGCCAAGGGCTTGGGGATGTATGATTCCTACTGGCAGGCTGGATGCTGCCATTTACATTGCCCGGTTACAGTACAAAGCAAATGGAGCTATCTCTCCTTTGGTAGTCCCATGCATACATAGCTGCTGAACTTGCTGCAGCCTGAGCTGTTCCCTGCTTCTGAGAGATCAGGATTGCTTCTCCTAAAAGGCTTGTCAGAGTTTGATCAATGCTCTCAGTTTTCTTTTTAATGAAACTCTCTTGTTTGTCTTAATTTGCCAAGTGTGATATACATTTCAAGAAAGCAAAATGAACAGGGTGGCCTTTGGTTTAGAAAACTTTCAAAGTTTTGTGTTTCATTATAAATGTGTTGACTGCTTTTGGACACGCTTGTCATCTAGGTGCTTTTGTAATTTGGCCTCTTGGTTTGAAGTTGTATGAACAGTAATTGCCGGCTTCCTGAATCTGTTCTTCTGAAGTGAACTTGGCTTTATGAATTAACTTAGTCTAAAACCCATCAAGAGGAAACACTCAGCCCCCCCCCGATCTCTTTGTAGCTTGATGAAAACATTTTTTAGTGTTCTTCCACATATAGGGTTGTCTCTGGCCTATGGGATTTATTCCCAGTGGTTTGCACTGCTTGGGTATCTGGTCATCCTATATAGCACGATAGAACCTGTCAGCAATGGGTTGCTTCTTTTTTCATTGCAAAATAATCAAATGAATGGGGATATATGTTTTAAAATAAAAAAATGAACTAACCTGACACTGATAACATAGTTTCTAATGCTTGGGATTAACATTGCGAGCAATTATTATTTTTTTCTGCTTAAGCACCTTTGCAATGTGGTTTTTCCCTGATGAGATTATTTAGAAAAAGTCTCAAAATATGTAGCCTATACCTGGGAAGCGTCTGGAAAAAGTTAAATGTTAAGCTTGTATTGTACTCAGAAGGTAGAGTAGTTCTCCTGAGATGCAAAATTGTATTTAACTTCATTAAATGTATATATTCTTAACACAACTTGCTGGCTCAGGGAGTGTCTTACTCTTTAATAGGAGATAAGCAGAACTTCATGTGGCTTTTGTACTGGTTCTGAAATTTTGGTCAGGATGCTTTTTTGTAGGTACCCTGCCATTTTGTAGTTAGCCGAACTTTTTGGGAGAGAGTTGATTTGTTACCTCTGGTCCTAGGTGTATGTCTTACTGTTGCAGCTTTTCTCATGTTTTCTCAGGCTGTGGAGCATTCCTGCTGTACTTCTTGAGGTCCCAGAAACACTATTGCAGGGTGGATAACTTAGAGGAAGAACTGCATGCCATGCATGTAGCTAGAGCCCACTGTACACAATGAAATTCAGTGTCAAGTGTGGGATTCCACTGCTAATGTATTATAGGAACAATGAAACTTAGAACAACAGCAGAGAAAAATATACCCCCATTCAAGTTTGCGCCTCACTTACTTTAGTACCTGTTCCACCTCCTGCAACAACATTTCAGAAGCAATCTCTAATGACAGTTCATCAATTATTTAAGTTAGCATAGCTGTTACAGTTAAAAAGTTTCTGGATAGTCCGTTGGCATTCCTGCAGGTTCAGGTTCCTGCCTTTGCATGTAGAAGTGGTAATGATCTGAAAACTTGACTAGCACTTCAGGCTTTGTGAAAGCCCTTTGAAATGCTGTTATTTCAGTTGCACACTAATTCTGTCATCTATGTAACATAGCTTCATGGAAGTTTGTGAAAGATAAGGCAAATTGCTTTTGTGTGGTCAACTGCAAGGCTCTGGGGTGCTGTATACCCATTGCCAAAGAAATTGTATTATATTGCCAAAACAGTTTATACTCTGCTTATAAATGAGACTTTTGTGTTATTAAAACACTTCTTATAGGAAGGTGAGCATTTTGTATTTGCAAAATTCTTTCCTGCTTTGAAAATGTTGGGTTTTTAACAGGTATACACTTTGTCAGTGCAAACCAGAACAGCTGTTCTAGCTCAAGCTTGTTTTGTTAGTGTACAAATTGCAGCTAAGTTTTGAAAACCTTATTTTTTGCAAACAGGGCTCCCACCAGCTCTTGGCCTGGGCTGATGGAGTGGTGCTGCTGACTGGGAGACTTGCTGATTTTTACATGGTGGTTCTGCATAATGCAGCTTTTCTGTTGGTTCTGTGACAAATGAGGTTCACTGCTACATGAGGAGTGTGGGCATATATGTGTAGCCTGTACTACTGTATTGTTCATCTTTAATGTAATCCCTGTAGTGGTAAATTCATACCTACTGGATTTTCTGGTACTACTGAAATTGGGGGGTTGGCAGAACTGTACTGGTTCACAGCATAGACTTCAAGCACAGCCCTGATGTGGAGTAAAGGAGTGCTTACATTTTCCTGGAGTTACTGTATATTCTTCTTTATCACTGTTGAGTATTTTTTGATTAAACATGTGAGTGAGGATGAAAAAAACAGAATAGAACTTATGAATATTTGTTTAAAAAAATAATCTTTACTTCCAGATTATAAAAACACTTACGGTACTACAGGATTTGGATATATCACTGGAAATTCTAGTGGTAAGTGACCAAAATACATTAAACTCTTCCACAGTGAATTACTGTGTAAATGTCAGGGGTCTGCAATCATAGAAGCAGTGAACACGTTGCGTTTTGTAATTTTGGCTCTTAATCATGATTCGTTTAGAGCTCTGTACAAGGAACCATGGAGCCTTTTCCAAAAGGCAGCTGGAAGCTGGGCATGCAACTTGACAAATGCGGTATTATGCCAACAGTGATAGTACTGAGTAGGAATCTGAGCATATAGAGATATAGAGAACACTGCTACTCAGGGTTGGTTTCTTCTCACTGTAAAACTGCTTTCAAGTCGATGCTGAAGACAAAACAAATATGGGTGAACCATTCTTTAGGTCAGTTGTCTAAATCTTCTGTCTTTTAACAGCTCAATGTTAGTTTCTTTCATTTGAAGAGCAGGCATCCCAAGTAAGGGGATCCTTATCCAAGCTGCATCCTATCAAATTTTATATTAGAAATTCTCACACTGCTCTATGAAGCTTCTAGTTATTATGAGCAATATGTCTGTATTTTGGGAAGAAGAAAAATGTGGGTTTTGTGAGAGCTCTTTGAAGAGTAAGAGAAAAATATGGTAATTAAGATACTTGGCTGGCCTATTCAGGCAAAAGCATTTGCCTCCCTCAACACAGGCAGACTTCTACTGGAATACAGCAATATTTATGTGTTTTTATTGGAAAACAAAATAAATCTCATATTGCAGTTAGTTTTTTTTTAAATGACAAAGATCTTCTGCAGACAATTCATGTTCCCAGCAAACTTACATGTTTTGTAGTGTGACGGACTTTGATGGAAGCCCTCAAGTCCAATAGACGATAGAGATGTGTTACAACTGAGGACTCCACATTTTTAACGCATTTATGTTCTTCAAATAGCTTCAGGAAGTAATCCCACCAAATTTCTTGCATCTGTTTGCAATACACTGACCTACCAAACCAATATTGCTCAAATTACATGGAAGCTAAATATCCTTATAGTGGATTTAAGGAAGCCCTTTCTAAGGTGTGAGCTGATTATGTGGGAGTAGCATGCATATAGCTCTTGCTCAGACTTCGCAGGAGTATCATTTCACTAGTTAACAAGAGCATTAACAGGTTGCTGCTAACCTAGTGAATTTCAGGTTTTGTATGCATCTTAAAAGTGGAGAGTTTGTGAATCGGGGATACTTACTGATAATCAGGATTTTAAAAAATCGCCTGTGATTCTATATACACTCAAAGTCTGCAAGACAGTTGTGCTTAAACAACATAAAACTCACTAGAGCAAGACTTGAAGGCACAGTGGTACTGGGGGAGAAACAGAAATGACAGGTTTTAAATGTCAATTTTTTTTTTCCTGTGGCTGAAACTGAGACTGAGTTTAGTCATATGAACTCTGTTCCTCTGACCCTTCTATCCCATACTACTTGTTGAGATGTATTTTAGATTAAAACACATCCATCATATGTGCTCTCTAACATGCTAAAATGTACCTGCATAAGCCTAAAGGGAGTTTGAATTGATTAATCTGATTCACTGGAGCAGTATGCATTTTGTGGGGATAAGCATTTGAGTCAGGTGAAATTCCTGAAACATATACATTTAATGGAGGAAAATGACTTCTCTTAGTTTTATGAATTAAGACTGCATTTTGTTCCTCATATTTGGTTATAAATATCTACCTTTCCTTCAGTTCTGTTTGTAGTATAAAGAGTGCATTTATTTCTTTAGCTGCCATAAGGCTGCTCTGACTACTAGGCTAATACTGTTTGTAGCAGTTTTAGAGAAGGTTTTATTTGGTATGTTAGTCATGGTTTATTCTGCCATCTTTCTTGCACTATCTTCAACAGGAAACTGGCATAGGCAAAACAGTTAACAGTTTTAGGAAACATGCCACTGCTGGAAATGTAGCTAAAAACCTGGTGAAACAATGGAAAAAACTTAATCTTCTGGAAAATAAAAGGTAGGTGGGAACTAACTTTTTTCCAAAAGTTAATTATACTGTAGTGTAACTTTATAAAACGCAGCTTGGAAAGCTTAGGAAAGTGTTTGGAATGGCAAATATGCATTAGGACAAATGCATAAATTGAGTGGAAGAAATGAGTCAGTCTTCTATAAAATATTAGAAAACAAATCAGAGTGACCAGTGTTGGTCAATTAGCAAGCCAGCACTTAAACTTTAACTGCTTTTTTTTGACTAGCACAAGTTCTTAGGTCCCAGCTGATGCAAGCAGGACTAAGTCAATGATGGACACTGCTCTGCACTTCAGGGAAGTGGGAAGCTTGCTCTTTCTTCCTAGAGGTGGTGGTTAAATGAGGCAGCTCTCTAGTGATTTGGCTGTTTGGAGGGCTTTCCTGTAATGTTCTTGTGGACTGAGAGGGGCTTCCAATATTGGAGGAGTCACACTGAAGAGATGTGATTTCTTCTCAAAGTGAAGCAGCCAGCACTGCCATGGCCAGGCTGACTGTGCTTTAGATGTTTTGCAGACCTCTGACAATTTGAGGCAGTTGAGCTGAGAAAGCCAAAGGTTAAGATTGACCAAATAGTGCACTTTAAATCTGAAGTTGTTCAAACAATGGGAAAGTGAAATACCAGAACCTGTGATAAGCAAAGCATAAAGGCTGACCTGTTGTAATCTCTGTCACCTACAGATCATGTTGTAAATTCTCTGTCTCCTAGTTATTTCAAGTACCATGTCTGTGTTATAAAGCATGCAGAGAAACTTCTGTAAAAAGTGGTATCCAGCACATTATAAGCAAATAGTACTGTGTCAGGCATGTTTTGCTACTGATGGTTATGTCCCTACTCCCCACTTGCCTTGCTGTCAATTCTTGTTGCAGTATTTAGTGGTGCTGGACCCAAGAGCTGCTTCTTTGGGATTCTGTACTGATAATGGAAGAATAAGTGCACAGCAGAGCACAGTTCTGGGTCTTGTAAAATTATGACATGGGGTATGATTTAATGCTTTAATTTTACTAATATAGGTAAAAAGATTGATTGTTCAAGAATTTAGCATCAGATGTAGCATGGGATGCAATTATTTGTTTATTTTTTTATGTTGCAGTGGTCACAGAGGAAGAAAACAAAATACTGAAAAAGAAAAAGATGAGACAAACCCTTCCATTTCCAAGGAGATTAAGCCTTCAGAGAAGTCCAAAGCATCTGTACTGGCCTCCAGAAGTTCCAGTAGTGCTCCCACTTCTAAAAAGTTGAATAAGCAGCATACTTGTAGTGAAAAGACCCACCAAAGTAGAGATTCTGAGTCTCAGAAAGAATGTGATAGTAAAGAACATAGCAGCAGTTGCTCTAAGCATGCTTCCCAGGGTACCAATCCTCAAGCTAAAGAAAGTGACTTCAAGGAGGGAACCTCCACAGACAGCAAGAAAGTTTCAGAAAAGCAGTGTTCCTCTCTAGCCAGTAAAGACTTACCACCCCTGAAGGAAGAGCCTAGTAAGGATGCTTCCAAACAGAGAGATCCTAAGTGTGTGAAGAAACCAAAACAAAAACTTGTCATAAAAAGCAAAGGCGAATTATCTAGTGATGAGGAATTTGAGCCCCCTACTATGTCTTTTGAATCTTATCTTAGTTATGATCAGGTTACCAGAAAAAGAAAGAGGAAAGGTTGTTCTACAGGTAAACGGCCAAAGAAGTGCGGTGAACAGGAGGGCAGCTCATTACCACAGAAGACTTCAAAATTTTCTCATGCAAAAGAGGGAGAGGAAAATTTAGAAAAATGTGAGGGTGATCAATCAGAAACTCCCAATAAAAAGGTAAACCACTGCATGGTTGAGATAATAGCAAATAAACTGCAGACAAATAAGTGCTTTGGACTCTTATTATTTTTGGTGAAATTCAGCTGTATTTATTTTAAGCAACAGATAGCATGGCTCTGACATGTCAGCTGCATTGCAATTGCCAATAATTGCAATAATTGGGACCAAAAAAAGATTGTTTATTGCATACTGGCAGTTTACAGTTGACTTGTCTTGTATTTTTAGGATGGTTTCCAGTATGGCAGTAGTCTTCGATACATAGCTAATCTGCTTTTTACCTGCAAAGTAAAGGTACTTACCTTTGGAAAGATGTCCTCTTCTTCCATTCTTGACCAGCCTGGTTTGTGACTGTAGCAGCTGTTTGTGTACAGCAGAGTTGCTTTGTCAGATGCTGTGGTTCTTTAGTAGTGAACGTTACGGTCTGCAGAGGAACTCAACTTTCTTCTTTTAATGCATTGAAGTAAACCACAGTATTGCATATAAAAATAGCTTATACGTGTTTGGAATGTTAACTGTCATAGTCCCTTGAAGTGGAAGAAGCTTAAGTAGCTTGATTGACCCAAGGTAGATCTAAACATGTATTAATTAGACCTTTTAAATGAAGCCCCTTTGTGCACTGGGAATTAGAGGTCTCTTCAGTCTTTTATCTTTACTGTGATGTGAAAGCTCCAGGCATTATTTATGATGGAAGATCTGCATGTGCAATCTTCTGTCCCAATTGGAGAAATACTAATGTAGAGGCTTGTGTATGGTACTCTAGCATAAACTGTTTGAGGAAGAGTCTTGGATGTTCAAGCAGTCGTGAAAACTTACTAGATACTGAAATGACGTGCAGGTAGATGCAAGTTTTGTGCTGTAAGTGCCTGGCTTACAAATGGAGGATACATAAGACCCAACTTAGATGTTGCACATAATGCTGAGCATTGTAGGAACCTGTACTTACCAGACTGCTGTATCTTTAAATCCCTTTTTAAGGGGTTATCTGTGAAAACTGTAGGCTAAATGGCTTATCCAGCACAATATAGGAGACTTGCTACGACCAAGTATAAAGCTGTTTCTTGTCTTTCAGGATGGCATTTAGTTTGCCTTTAAACGTTCAATTGTGGTTTTGTCATCTTGCAGTTTTGTCTCATTCTCTGCATGCCTCTAACCTCAGTTGTGATTTATCTGAAAGCCTGTTAGCTGAGCACATCTACTTTTTTCTTTAATCTCTTTTTTGCACTGATTGCAGATATCCCACTAAGTTTCTTTTGTGATGTAGTCTTGCTAAGTAGAGTATGAAAGGATATGCTGAAAAGTAATCCAGTGAGTAAATTTTAGGGCAGAGAAGTAATAATTCTAGTTATCCTAGTTAACTTTGGGGTTTGCTTAAGGGTTTTTGGCGGGTTTTTTTGTAGCTTATTTTAAGTGTTGGTAACCCCAAATTTGTAATGTTGAAGCAATGTTTCTTTGACTGTGCACAGGCCAAGGTGGCATCCCTCCAAGATCTTCTTAATACTCCACTGCCTAAATTTCTGACAGGCATCTCATCTCCCCCATATGCTGCAGACTTTAAAAGTAAGTAGTATGCAAGGATGATAAATGGGAAATAGTGCAGATTTTTACAGCTCTATGTAGAGATATCTTTATCCCCTTTCCTAACAAACTATTAGCTCGTGTTCATGGCAAAGAAATGCCTCACCTTCGCTATCTCTTCTGTAGAAACTATGCTGAGGCTGAAGGGAGTTGTAAGGGCTTCCATCTTAGTGCTTGCTGAATAAAGAAATAATGAGAAATGTTACCACAGATGCAGAGAAGGCATAGATCAGGTGGTAGTTCTACAGGCTACATTTGTCTTTACTCTTGTCTATACCTTATAGGAGGCAAAGCCTTAGTAGACATTATCGTAGGTAAAACAAATATAGGAAGCACTAGGTCTAGCTTTGGTGTAGGAGCTTGTTAACATCTTTATAGGTGGGTGACACAAAATGCCAGTGGTTCCCCTAGCAGCTCTTGTGAGGTTTCAGCATTTTCATATCACTTTGGTCTTGAAACATCAGTGCTATTGCAGCTTCTGCCTTCTCTAGGATAACTCGGGAAGATCAGTAATGTTCTGTGGACTGGTAACAGAGTAATCTAGATGTGAGTACAGCTCATGTAGACCTGAGCTAAATAATGTAAGGCTGGTTTGAGTTGGTGCAACTCACTTGCAATTTACATGCTATCTTGGTGTTAGATGATGATGAATGTACTTCTGTAACATGTAATTTGTGTGAGGGCCCCAAACTGTAATGCAGTAACTTTGTATATCAAGAAAAATGAATATACATGTGCCCTACCAGCTGTGTTTCTCTCAAAGCTGAATGTTTAAAGCATTGTATAATATCAGGAGGTAAAGGAAGCCCTGCCTAATGTCTTGTTTGCAGCTTCCCCAGCACCTGTTGTAGAAGTACCCCAGCAAGTCAGTGAGACAGTTCAGTTCACAGGACGGAGACTGAACTCTAAAATGCAAGTTTACTCTGGCTCCAAAGCAGTCTGTCTTTCAAAGATGCTTACGCTGTATGAACAGTGCATCCGTGTGCTTCAAAATAATATTGATTGTGAGTACTTTAAGGGATTCGTAGCAGGCTGTGCCTGAAAGCGTATCAGATTTTTTTGCTCCATGCCAACAGCTAGCCTACTAAAAGATACTGCCCCTCCCTACAAATGGTGACTCAGAGCGGGTTGAAAGGCACTTAAAAAAAAAAAAAGATTTATGGCTGTGCTAAAATGTAGTTTTGTTTTGAAAGCTTACCTTTTTAAAGTTCCAGTTTTAGAAAATATAATGTCCTATAGATTAAAAGCCGAAAAGCCTTGTGATTTTTTTTTTTTTCTTCCAAGATGTTTGTTTACCTAAATTAGAATGAGTGATCAAGAAATTGTTTATTCCCTTGTGTAGGTTGAGAGAGGAGTGATGCACATCGATAAAGATGGGGCAAAAGCTGTTCAGAGATGCTTTCTTTATCCTCAAATATAACTGCCAGTCAGTATGGAACTGCTGATTTATAAATATTTTCATAGCCTGACTTCAAAATGTGTTCTGTTAGTGCTTGCTAAAATTAACTTGTATTTTTATTTTTAAAATGTTTGGTGAGTAGTGTTATCCACTGACTAAAATAAATAATGAAAGTACTGTCCTCTTTTGTAGTGCTACGTGAAGTAGGAGGTGTGCCCTTTGAAATTCTTGAGCCTGTGCTAACACGTTGCACACCAGAGCAGTTGTTTCAAATAGAGGAATGTAATCCGGTAAATTCTACCTTGTTAAATTCAGGGAACCACGGAGGACGTGAGGCATCTGTTTCTGCCCTCTTTGCACTCTTTGATAAAGATTCTCCATGGGTTACACTGGTTTTCTATCTTGCATACTTATTTCTTTGAATTCAGCTGTCATTATCAAACCTCCCTTTGTCAAGTGTCAGGATTTAAAGCATTTGGGAGAATTATTACTGATGACTAAGTGAAAGCCAGGGTGGGTAGAGAAGTATTTCTGTTCCCAAAAATAAGGGGGGGGGGGGGAAGACCACAGTATTTACCACTGAAATAGCTGGGAAATTTGTAATAGAACCAACTGTTCTCAAGTTACAAACTGTTAAGGCTGTAAATCATACTGATTGGGAAGTATCTGAGGTGAGATTTCATGTGCGTGGTAGATTTTTTATCTTCACTGTTAGGACTTCAGCTCATGATGCACTTGGACATTGAGGTTCCGAGTACATAGCAGTTTGTAGTGCAAGCTAGCCATTTCCCTGCATGCCTAAAGTTGAGAGCTGGTGTGGCCTGAGCCTGTACTGGAAACTCAAGCCTAGCCTGTAAGTGTGGCTTATTAACTCAAATGTAGAGCTCTCCTATTTGATGCTATGTGATTTCCAGTCTGAAGTCAGTATCTCTGGATGGTATTGCCATGCTCCATGTTGGGGGGTACCTGTGACAAGCACACGTGGTGGGATTTGTTCTGCATCTTTCTCCACCAGGGCATTGGGCTTTGTCTCCAGGCTCAGCTAACAGGTACTCTTGAAAACGTTGTTTTTAAATCTTTAAGATACCTTGTGTTCAAACTAGACTTTTACAGAAGAGTCTGACCACTTGTGGAAGAAACATTGCCAGAGAGATTTTAAAAATGAGAGTCTCCTGGAATATGAGTCTTGGCGTGAAATGTACTTGAGGCTGTTTAATCAGAGAGAAGAAAAACTGAAGACACTTACAAAAAATATCCTTTCAGCTCAGTCTGAGAAACCAAAAGGTAAAATCTGTGGTTAGCTTTTCCACTTAAACACAGTCTCTTCTGCTATTCTTGACACTTCATATGTAGGGTTTAGTGATCTGTTTGGACTAAGCACTAATGCTGTACCTCTAGGAGAAGTCATCAAGAAAGAACACTGTTCCTTTTAATTTACAAGTTGCTCAAAAAAGAAATACATGCATTAACACAATACACTAATACATTATACTTGCAGCATACAGTAGACAAATCTTACCTTACTGGTTAGACTGAGGATTCTAATCAGCAATGCACAGAGTACAAATCTAATTATAAATACCAAAGTTAATATGAAGAAATACTGTATGCAGTCTGTATATGATTTGCCATGGTTCACTTACTACTTTGGTATCAGATTCTGCTTTTCTGAATTTTTTTTTCCTAATTTAAACCTAGAAATTGCCACCCAACCATATTATCAATTGAGCTTTGAACATAAAGGGCAAAAGAAGTCACATATCCTCTGCTCCTTGCTTCTGTATTAGGCAGGCAAGTAAAAATGGCTTATCTGACTAGTGCAGCAAAACCACCAAGGAACATTCGCCGACAGCAAGAAATCCATGGGACAGCAGGACCTGTCACCCAACTTCATCCCATAGAGAGGCACAAGTAAGTGTTCTGTACTATGCTTTTAATTTGAGTTTAGATGTCTTTGTCAGTAGAAAAGCTTGCTGGAAAAGTATTTTTGAAGTTATAAATAGCTCTCTATTTACTTTCTTTTTTAAACAGCTAGTGGCTAGAGACTAACTTGCCTTTTAAGTCTTGTGTGCTCTCTACTGTGTATGCATTGTCATCACACATTTCTCCAAAGTGCCAGTGAAGAATTCACCCTACCAGTTGGGAGAGTGAGTGGATGCTGTTGTTTTTCTCCAGATTACACTAATGCTGCTTGATGTCCTGGGGAGATTCCAGTGTTGATGTTTTGTGTTTATAAACCTTCCTGGTAGCTTCACATGTTCTCCTGCTTTCATAAAATCCCAGTCAGCTGTCTGGAGTGATATAGCTGACCAGAGTGAATGTCAGCAACTTTTAATACTCTTGATGGTGGGTTTCTGCTTTGGCAGCTTAAAGGAGTGTCTGGAACAGTCAGGCTGTAGCAGTAGCCAACACTAATCACTGGAGGAACAGAAAACTGGGATTCCACAAATGTTTCCTTTGTGCAGCACAAAGCCAAATTTTCTTTGTGACATTTTAGTTCAGAGTAGTTCAACAGGCATGAGAGCCAAAGCTGTGATGTTTGTCCTACTGTTCCTGCCAGCCTAATGAACTCTCTTGTATCCAAGAGGATGGTAGTAACAGGGAGATAAACCAGCTGTAGCACCAGCTTTTACCTCTTCCCTTCTCAACTACGTGGAGACAGACTGCTGTTTTTTACTGTTTGAATATCTGTTCTTGGCTGAAAGAAAAATCAGCAGTTTGATTTAGAAGCACTCCATGGGTTAATGGGTCCATGTGCCAGCAGTTGAACCATAAAAGCTATGGAAAGTATTCATACTGCCTGAGCGTGGGTATCTTAAGCTGTGGTCACTCGCTCTGCTGTGGCTGCTGGTGAGCATGGTGCCCTCCCTTTTCCCCATTGCCTGTGGTTGTTCCCATGTTGGCATAACTGCTCTTCAACTAGTTCTTGCAAAATTATCCCTTTGGGGAAGCAGCAGGTGGAACATTTTTCAGTAATCTGGATTAGGTAACAGTTATGCAGGTTGACAAATATGTGACTGGATAGTGACGGATAGCTGGGAACAGGAAGGATAAAAGATAAGCTGTTGCAAATGTGATTCAAGACTGACTTAGTATAGCTGAAAGTCTCAAGAGAGTCATTTTAGGTTGTTTGTTATGATGCTGCAGTGCCTGCAGTTGTGCTGAGTAATTGTTCAGGCTTAGGCACATGAACTAGATAACTGAACTGACCTGGGTTTATTTGGGGGTGGGTAAAACCTACAAACCCATGGGAAGGTGTGTTTTCTGTGAATTTCAGGAGCTTGACTTAGTTGAGCAGCCTTGACTTACCACTCAAGATGATGTTGGTATAGGGCAGGAATGACAGCCTGGATGTAGGAACTTCTTAAAATCAGCTTTTACACCAGATACAATGTTTTTATAGCTGTACCTTTAGCTGATGAAATTAGGAAGCTTCTTTCCATACCATTGCTGTTTTCAGTGAAAAGATAGTCCCCCACCAAGACAGTAGCTTAAGGTACTTTGAGTTAGGCTTTTGCTTTCCCCTGTAGGAGGCTGTATCTGTGTTATGACAGACCAGCCTTCCAATATAGTTGCTTCAAGTACAGTAGTGTAAATGTCCCTTCTGCTTCAGTAATCTGGACCAGTAGCTGAATGATGTACTCAAAGCCCTTCATGGTTTTTTTCCTCAGGCATGATAAATTAGGAAGAACCGCTGTTGTGTGAAGGAAGGCGTAAGAGGGTCGTTGGTTTGCCTTCTTGAGAAACAAGAGTTTGTTTAGGCATGATGAGTTTAACTTCATTGCTTTGACCATTTCCTCCAAAAACCTATCGGGTTTGCAAGTTGTAGAATTTGTACAGCTGAAAACTTCACTTAAGAAGCTGGTCTTGCGGGAGCAAAAAAGGTCCTGTGGCAGATGTGCAGATCCTTAGCAGGCTGCTGTTTGCAGTTCAGAGTGCAGTGGTATAGGACAACTGGCGGCAGACATCAGTGACTGGCTCTGAGGCATACAAGGCTGCCCAGATTGGTGACATCATGCTGACAGTTTAATGCTGCATTGGTTTAACTGTCTTTAGCAGTAGGCATTAGCTCTGTATCTGTCTTGGTCCTTATCATGTTGATTGAGGGTTCCAACCTCATATTTAGGGTTAGTTATTGTACCTTTTGCTAGCCATTCCTACTTTAAAAAAAGTAAATGAAAGCTTGTGTAAATTTGCCCTCATTTTCTGTCAGAGAACTAGTTAGCAGTTCAGCTGTATTCAAAGAAGAAAATAAACACAAAGAGCAAACGAGAGCACTGGGCATTATGAATTGCAATGGTATTGCTAAACATTTTGATCTGTCACAAATTCTGATCATATAATTTTAAAGACAAATAAGATGCATCGAATCTAATAAAGGGATGATTTGTGCAAGAATGGGAATGGCCTAGATGACCATCTGAGATCCCTCTAACATGAATTATCCTATGATTTGTAAATATAGAAAGTCTTGAATGTTTGTGATCAGTGGCGTGGGTTGTTTTTTTTTTTTTCCAAAATGAGCCAGAGCAAATGGTAGTTTGATATCAAACGCTAATTTTTTTCCTTATTTCCTTGGTTTAAAAGAACAAGGATTCCAGAAAGCAGAGACCGAAATAACAAATCATCGAATCTGATCCCTGCTAGCAACAGAGGAAGCTCAAGCTCAAGTGGAATGACTCAAGGTGGAAGGAAGCCTATCAAAAGTAAATGGAATTTCCTAAGATTATAATGATAATTGTTTTAAGTTGCTGTCTATTAATATATGCTTAATATTATGCTAATACCATTTTAAGTCACTCAGAGCTCTAATCCTAACTGGTCTCTCTTTTTTTTTTTTTTTTTGTTGTTGTTATTGAAGAAATTGCACCAATCATGAGGAAGACTTTGAAAGCATTCAGGAGTAGAGGTGGACGACGATAAATGAGGCTGCATATTTGAAGCTTATGTGACTATTTGTATATCATGCTACAGCTAATGCAAGTAATGTTACTGTAAACATTCTTCAATTTGGCTTAGTTAAAATAGTTACAAAACATTGCATGGGTGAATGATTTGCAATAAAAATTGAAACACCTGAGTCCTTTCATACTGCTGCTTTCTTATTCATGAATGAGGAAAACTGAATTGAAATCAGGTCAGTACACACTAATGGCATCAGTTTATATGGACTTCTATAGATGCTGTCTTTATCAGTTTATGTACACACTTGCATAAGCTTTTCATGGAAGCACTTAAGCTGTGGGTATATTTTGCCAAGGTTAAAGTTATTTCGTAGAAATGGCCACAAGGTGTACTTAGATACAATTGCAAAGAGGTCTTGGCATCTCTTGCACAAAACTGTTTTGGAAACTTAGCATATTTGTTTCATTAAAGGTTTTCCAAGGGAGACTTTTATATTTGTCTTTTAGTGAAAACATGATTTGGTTGGATTTTAGTTTTTCTTCTTCTAGAAACAGAAGACTGTTTATAAGACAGTCCAGGAGCTCAACTTCTGACCTGCTGGAGGTGGGCTGCAAAACATCCTAACTCAGGACACTACATGCTTTTCAGCCCTTTTACTTGACTTACGCAATGAGCCTTTAAAGGAGAGGTAGGAGAAGACAATGTCTTAAATTTAAATTGCTTTTTTAAAGCAGGATTTATATACTGCCAGAGTAAATAGGGCAGGCCATGACAGTGAGTTAATGAAAAATCATGTGTTATTCAGGAGCTCCGTCTAGCTGGGACACTTTTGTACAATAATTAAAACCGGACCTGTCGTTGTGTGATACCATCTAAAGGCATTAAGTCCTTGTGTGGGAGATAGTACTTTGGGAAGAAGCAGAAGGGAGGGAAACCAAGAATGTCATCAGTTTGATGGTGTGGTCATCCTGCAGAATAATCCATTCAAGTCTGAAGATGAGAGAAAACTTGTGCTATACTCTGATCTGCTGCTCTCTGCCTGTTGTGAAGAGGCCTAGCTCACAACCTTGAATATGAGCCTTTTGCCTTCAAAGGGAAAAAGCTATTTGGTCTTCAGTAGCTGTTCTTTCAAGAGTTGGACTGCTGCAGTTTGTGGTATGAATGGGTTTGCTTTTAGAAATGAGATAATTCTTTGCAGTTGCTTCATCTAAACCAGTTCACTTGCATGAATTGTAAGTCTGACTTTGCCTTGAAGGCATGGCTTAAAAATGGAGGGACTGTTTCTATAGACTGCACTCAGTAGCTGCAAGTAGGTCTTGTTTCTTCCTTTGTATTCCTATAGCATTTGGCATCTTAGAACTCCTCCTGAAGAACAGGGTAAGGGTAAGACCATCATGAAACAAGTTGCTGTCTCTTACTCAAGACACCTTATATGTGAATTTCCTCACAATCCTATAAATTTTCAGGTAGATTACCTGACTGTAAAAGCCATTTTTAGTAGCAGTATTTTTGTAATGTAACCACCCATACATAACAGCTTGTGCAAATGCTGTATTTATAGAGGGATTTTTAAGTCAGCAGGTGTGCTACTGTGTTGTGTTTTTTCTCCATGCATTATAGTTGCGCTAAAAAGAATGAAAGATGGAAACCGATGTGTTGACCTGGAAACTGTGGGGAGCTTTCTCTGTCTCTGGGATCAAAAAAAAGCATTGACTGGTAGGAGAGGTAGTGCAATGTCATACACATCTGTGAAGAATGCTTCTGGGAGGAGCTATCCAGGACTTAAATCTGGCTGAATGGCCAGTGTACCACCCTTCATCCATCAAACAGCTCTGGTCATCATATAGTTGCTAATCAGTTGGTGGTGGAAGTTTAATTCAGCTGGAGGCTTGTATCAAATGTTGTGGGAATTGTTCAAGAATTCTGTTTTTTTTTACTAAATCACTTTTATTTGCTGTAGTTGTTGACAGTATCCTTTTATGTAAGAAAAGACAAAGCCATAACTAAGCCTTCTGTTGGACTCTGGCATTAGAGAACACAGCTGTAACCATTTGGAGCTGCTACAGATGACAGGAGTGTCCCCTTGGGAGACTGCAGGATAAATAGTTGTTTTAACTAGTAGACTTGCATTGTTAATTGGAGATACCTCTTTTCCTATCCATGACACTGATGGGAGAGCTGTGTGGAGGGCAAATTTGACTTCAAGGTTAAGTGGCTTTCATTTCCTTTTCTCACTTTCTCTCACTTCAAAGTATATAGATGTGTCTCTGGTAAGAGATATGCAGAGGGTACCCATGGGATCAGATTGTTTTCCTCACAATTTCTACATTAGGAAATACTGCAGACAAAGAAATCTCTTTACAATAAAGTAGTTGGTGCTACACACACTTTAGGCTAGTGTTTTTCTTTCACTTCAAATGTGATGTGGTTTGTTCCTATGGACTGAGTGCCTGCCTGAGGCTGCAGTGTGTCAGTGGTGCTCTGGGAATGCATATCCTGGTTTGTTTGTGAGGAATCCTGTTTTTGTGGTTTGATACTGCTTCATGACACAATTCAAAGCATATGTGGAGGTAAATTCAAAGCTTACTTCAAAAGCATACCCTTTTAATCTGAACTAGAACACTAATGTAGATGCTTGTGCATTCTCCTGCCGTCCATCCCTGTATGCAGTTACTCCAGTAAAGAGGAGTTCTTGCTGGGTATCTGACATACCTAACAATACATGGTATTGGAGTATATTGACCTGTGGCAGGTCACTTTTCTGGTGGATGCACGGAAAGAGTCTTGGTTGGTTTTGGTACCTCCTCCCCAGGCTGGTTGCCACATCCTTCTTCCTAATATATCCTGCATCCTCCTGCTGTGTGTCTGACCTGTTTTGTGTTGCTGCCTACTGGCTCTGAGCTCCCTGGTGGAGAGCTGAGCCTGACTCAGGGCAGCTTGGAGCAGGAGACCTGTGATCCTTCTTAGGTAAAGTGGCTATTTTTCACAGGAAGGCTAAAAGTTGTGAGTGCACACATTGGAGCTCCTGGTTCTCCTGCAGTATCTATGAGCCTTTCATCCCAGCAGCACAACTGCTTTTCCTTCCAGGTGATGAGCAAGTTCCGTGTTCGTTTCTGGGAAATTAAATAAGTAATGGGAGGAAAATACAGTCACAAAAGGAAAACCCTGCTGTTGTGGAAAAGACCACAAATGGACAATATTTATCTTTTTTTTTTTGAACTGTCCATTTCATGCATAGAAACCACTTTCCACTTCCTGCCAATGTTTGTTTCATAGCATTCAGGAACATTTTCCATCCTGTTAGTGGTTGAGCCCAGGAATAAAGGTTGGCCTGACTGCTATTCCACTTGAAAAAGGATGTATGATTTTGCCGTTTTAAAGAGTCCCTGTGGCAGGAGGAGAAAACAGTTTTGAGGTGAAGCGTTTGTTCTTATGAGACCCTGCTCAGAAGGCATGTGAAGTTCCAGGAGCTAAGCTCTTCTTGGGGACCATGTAGGCGTTCAAATGCTAGGTTAAGTCCTGGGCCAAAGCCAGGGAGCGGTTTAGGGTTTGGCGTGATCCTTCTGGAAGAATTTGGAGACCTCAGTGAACTGCCCTATGCATACTGTTGTCTGCTGTTGCTGTTCCAAGGACCAGTATTTTTGCTGCTGCCGAAGCAAGGCACAGCTGGGATCCCTGTTAGCAGGGAGGATGTTACAGGTCTGAGCATGGTGCTGTTGCCTGTCTGGTACCTGGGCATTTCTGAGGCTTTCTGATAGTCATAGGGTAATCTCGGCAGAGGGAAAAGAAATCCCCTCACACAGTGCAAATCTCAGACTTGCCATCTGGAAGCTCAGGAGAATGTCTGTGCCAGGATTTAGTGTGGTGAAAAATGTTGATGGATTGATGAGTAAGAAGACATTCCTAGATATACTGCTTTTGAGGGGAAAAACCCCCAAACAAAACAGCACCCAACAAAACAAATGCCAAAACAACCAGTGAGGGTTGCCTGATTCTTTTCTTTGTATTATTGTCCTTCTCTGCCCTTCCTGTAAAGATGGGAGAGGTCTTTGAGTGGGTGATTGCAGGCATTTGTTAGATAGCCTACTGTCTCCCCTTTCAGCCACCCCTGCCACTAAGCAGAGGTTTCCCTCCTCCCACAGAGCTGCCAAAGGCAGTGTCCACAGCAGAATTTATCAAGATTTTTTTTTTTTCTGCAGCTGTAACTAGTTATTGCCACCAGAGGAACAAGTCTCGTTCTCTCCAGATTCATAATGTCTTCTTGTGGCAAGCTTAATCCTACCGGGCAAGGGAGGAAGGAGGAGTAGCTTGCTCTCCTGGTCCACCATCTGTGGGAGAAATGGTCTTTTTCTTGTTTCTTTACAGGCCAACATGCTGTGGATTTTTTTTTTTTCTTTGTCAGTAACTTCCATATGAGCAATTCTTCCCTGCAGACCCCAAAGCATTTCCCTTCTGATCTGTTGAATCAATCAGGGAAAAAGAATGGTGATGTATCCTCATGATCAATCAGATTTGATTCACTATAGGAGTGGGGTTCGGCATTTCTTGGTGTGATCATTAGCCTTTGGTTTTCAATGGGTCTCTGCTTTGGGTACCATTGTTTAGCACTGAAAGTCTTCAGGAAGTTGGTGGAACAGCTCTCTGCTGTTGTGCTGCTTGGCATGAGAATGGGAATAGATCATTCTTCCTCGTGCTTAATGGAAGTGAGGTGGAGTAAACAGAGGTATATTATTCTCCTCTCTCTTACAGTTGCTAGTAAACATTTTTTTCAATGTGCTTTTTAAATTTTGTTTTGTACATTTGTGAGTTGCATCCTTACACAACTATTGGATCTTCTTCCTCTCAACTTCTTCATAAAGCTGAACTACATTTTATTCTGTGGTACAGTAATTTCCTTTGGTTACATGTCTTGGGTTGTTTTTAAAACTTCAACCTTAATCTTTAGCAAAAAGGGGGCTCTGTGACTACACACATTTTAGAGACAGAATTGCAGGCTTTTCAGAAAACAAATATAATTTGTGGAGAGTTGGGATCCAAAACAACAAAAAAAGCAGATGAAAAACAAGCGTTTCCAAATGTGCAAAGGAATGCACTAATCTCAGAGGACTTGAGAGAACTGTTTCTGCAGATGGACATACAAAGTCCAAGTCTCTCCTGGCCTAGAACCATAAAGATAAGGAGAAGCTGTGGATGGAGCATCCTGGAATCTGAGGTCTAACGGTCCTGTGCATTTAACCCTCTTCAAGTTCCTCACCAATGTGGCCCTAGGCAAAAATGAGCTTGGAATTGCCAGGATTGTAGAATTAAATATATGATGAGGCTGTCGTAGTTTTTCAGAAATGAAGCATCAAATATTCAGGAAATTACCAAATATTTTAAGGCATAGAAAATTAGTTTCAGGATCCAAGTGTCTCAGATTCAGAAGAAGAAATTGTTCAGGTCAAGATAGTGCAGAAGGTTGGGGCAGTTGGATGTCGTGTGTCCTTCCCCCCCTCCCCCCCCCCCCCCCAAATTGCAAGACTTTAAAATCCCTGCTTTAAATGTGAAACTACAAAGTCACAAATGTCATGTTTGTAGTTTAAGCCCTAAATGGCTTGCTTACTGTGGGAAGTGCCGGTGGAAGCCTTCAGTAGTGTATGTTTTGTGAACTCTGTTTACGGAGAAGTTGCTGCTTCTTATCCCTGGTGACAGACCTAAAAATGGCACTTGCTCATGGAGAGGGCTGAATAGCTCTGGAAAATCTTACATAGCTGTCCTCCTACAGAACTGCAAGTGGGTATGCAAGCAGTAGACAAAGCTCTTTACCACTTCTTCAGGCCATATCCCTTAGTGTTTATGAAATTGTTGAGGCTGCAGAAGAAGGGATGCTGCTTGCTGAAGCCTGCAGAAGCAGGAAAATAAGCTGCTCGGGCAGAAACGAAGAGGAGCGAGCTTCTGCTTGCCTCTGGAAGAAGGAAAGAGTCTACCCTGCAGAAGGGGAGAAAGCTGCTGAGACCTGACTGGGAAGCAGTATTCCCTCTTTTCAAGATGCTGACCTCTCTGAGAGGAAAAAGTTGAAGCCCTTGTCCTCCTGCCACCTTGCTCCATATACATCATAAGTTTCTTTCACCAGACAAGGCACTTTCCCTACTTACAGCTCTTCGCAATGCTTGAGGAGTTCTCAGCTATTCTCTCACACAGATGTGCTGTAGCCAGCTCTCTGCAAAACATCTTCCCACAATTACCTGTGTTGATGTGCTTTTCAGTGCTTTCAGACTTTTCAACCTGAAAGTTGGATAATTAGTCTGTCTGAAATTTAGATAAGCACTAAAGTGGTGCATTAAAGTGTGACTTTTCAGAGCATTAGTATCATGCTGCAGCGGTGTTGACAGCGGAGTTCTGGGCTTAGGCATTTAGAAAAGCACGGAGAGAATGAAATGTTGTAGAAGAAGTCCCAAAGGCCTACGCACAAAGCAGCTTCTCCGGGTTTCCAGAAAGCCTGAGACTTGAGTTTGCTTCTGCAGCTGAGGGATGAACACCGCAGACCCTAAGCAGAGGTACTGATCTCTCTCCCCCTTTATAGGGAAGGAGAAAAATACTCCATGTTGCTCTGAAAATGCAAAATCAATGTATCAGGGACCTCATGATAACAAGGAGCTCCCCGCCCTGTGCCACAAGGTTTTGTTGTGATCTGGATGTTGATCACCAGCCCATTAATGAATTGGCATCGTTTCAAATTCCTTTCTTTGGTAAGGGGGCATTGCACTATGAGGAGGCTGACAGCTACAATAGTAGCAAAAATGATTCACTGCTTTAAGAAGGGGAGAAACACGTGAGGAAATAAGCCTTATGTTGCCTCTTGGACTTCTCCATCTAGTCTTCTCTTTGGGCCTAATGAACCAGGGAAATGTATATTTTCTGAAACCTATTTTCCCAGTGACTATTTGGAAAACACGTGCTTTTAGAAGAGGTGGAAACTGGAAATGTCAAGACATTGCTTTATTCCAGAAGTCCAAATAAGTTCTTAATGGTCCTTAGAAAATGTTAAAATTTAACTTTCTTAGAAAGGTACTGGTCCCTAAGAAGGGAAATGTCCCCAGTCTCTACTGAATGCCTTTTCCAGAAGTTTCCTGATCTGGAGAGCTGCAGTAAACTGTACTTGTGTTTCCTCTGCTGTTTGGTACATTTTTCATTACTGAGGGCTCAGATCACTTTGGCCTGCCTAACGAGAGAGCTTAGGGGAGAGTTTCCTCAAGAAAACCTTGGAGTGGATCTACTATGAAGTTATTTAATCATTCAGTGTTATCAAAACTTTCAACACTAAGATGACAGCATATCTTGATTCTCTATAATCTGCATCAAGAGCTTTGTGGAAGAACTCATGCATAATGTATGAAGCATTTGTCTCAGTTGTTTGAGTAAGACTGAGCCATATTTTGCATATAAGTCAGAGTTAAACATTGAAAACACAGTATAATTTTCTCAAAATTATGGCACTTAGAGCACGTAAAGGATTTTTCTGAGGATTTAGGGAAGAACCAAGGATGTGACAGACCATGGTTTTGGTGCTGCTCTGACTAGCGCAGTGGTTTACATTCTTCTTAGTTCTCAGTAGTTAAAACCCACTGAGGTCCTGAGCTTGTAGGGGACCAATATTTTTCTCCTTGCTCTGGAACAGGAAGCTTCATCTCCCATCCATCATTTATAATAATCTGTTGAATTATATTGAAAATAGTACCTCTCTTCAGGGGATGAATTGCTATAATTCTCAAAGAGTGACAGTTTCCGATGGCACTGGTGTTTCCATAGGAGAGAAGATGCTTCTGCTTGGGTGCTGATCTTCCTCCTGGATGCCCATCCATTATTCCCTGCCTCCCACCTCGCTGTAGCTACCAGCGTGCCGCTGCCGGGGGAAGGGGAGGCTCTTGCCTACAGGGAGATAGCAGTGGGCTACCTTTTTCTTCCTGTGCTCTGAGGTAGGTCTTGCTTACCGAAGTTTAAAGGTTATTCGGCTTTTTTTAAGGTGGCTATACTGTGGTTTCCAGGCAATGGAATTTTGCAAGGATTTCAACAGCAGGAGGACAACGGTGTCACCATGAGAGCACGCGGTCCTGAGGGGGTAAGGAGTCAGGTGGGTGCTGTGCATCACACCTCCTGCCCTTCTGGAAGCATGGCTCCCGTCCCTGCTCATCCATCCTTCCCGGCGGCTGCTCTGTGGCCCAGGAGGGGTTGTGACAGAGGGCTCCAAGCACTGCAAGAAGTGGCTGCGAGAACTAGGTCCCCGTTTCCCTGGGTATGGTCCGACTCTGTAACTCCCTCGGGCAATCATGAAAATTACGGTCCAGCTTATTTTCTTCTAACAACCCCTTTCCGAGGATGCTGGCATGCAGCTTAGAGGGTTTTTTTTTCCTCAAGATAGATGCCAAGCCACAAGCGTGGGCAATCTTAAAAATCAGAGAAACACCAGGCTAATCCCCAACTGTGAGATTAAAAATTATACACTGTTTTTTCGGTCTGTCATCCAAACAGCTAATGTAGCTGTTCACCTTGCCAGCTCTCCCCATAACGTTGAATAAGGCCATTTTGGTTCTACCTCTCTTCTGCCCAAAGCCCGCTGGTGTTACCAGCCTCTCCTCAGAAATGAAAGGCTCATTAACCCATGCTGTGTCCTTACCCCTACCCCGGCACCTTTCTGACCACTCAGCTCTTGCAGTCTGTCTGTCTGTCCTTTTTATCATCACCCTTCCTCCTCTAGCTTCTGATGCAATATGGCAACACAGTGCCACGTGAAGGAACATCTCTGTGAGATGCCCTAGTGTATATTCTGCCTTTTTCGTGTGTTGCGCACACACGCTTTTCTTTTTCTCTCTCGTTTTCAGGGGTGTCACCTTAGTTCCCACACAGGAAGCATTCCCTATTCCCCATCGTGGATAATTTTATACATGTATTTCCAGTGGCTTTTTTCTTTTTTTGGAGCACTCCTACAGGAAGTTAAAGCTTCCTAGTTTCAGAGACGCAGCTGTTCCCTGCTAAGGTATCCCAAAATAATCAGGATGCTGTCGACGTGCTCAAAAATGAGGATGTGTTTGCTCTCTTCAAGTGTTTGTTCATACTTTTTGGTCTGCTAAATTTGTTTTCTTCACACTTTGACTTGCTGATTTGTTGCTAAGTGTGAACTAGGTGCTTGTGTTCCTGAAAGCAGATGCTTCAAATTCAGGTTTAGAAAGTCCAAATTTGATGCCTGTGTTTGAAAATGGCACTTTTCAAAAAATGGAGCTTTCTTCCTACCCGAAACCTGACTTGTTCTCGGGTATTGCTCATCCGCAGCTCCGCTTACAGCCTCGCATGACGCGTGGGCTGTGCCTGTTTTGAAGCGAGTAGATAAACACGTTGCCCTCTGCTCACCTAACTCTGGCTCAGATGCCTTTTGGCAGCTTCTTAAAAAAGACTGTTGTTTTGGTTTGGTTTTTTTCTTGTCACAGAGGAAAAACTGTGCTATTTTATCTAGTGGAGACAAGATACTCTGGAGCAGCAGTAGCTATGCTGATTTCCATACAAGACCACACATGGCTCAGTTGTTTGGAGGTCTGGTGGCCTCAGTGTACAGCCTACAAAGACCAAAGATCAACGTCTGAGCTTGCATCTTTAATCAGATGTCACTTCTTCTCCCTGTGAAGTAAGAGGAAGATTTGCTAGAGGGAAGACTTCCTCAAGTGCCTTCCAAGAGCTCCATCGTTTTACAACTGGGCTACGTAAAATACGTCCCCTTGTCACATCGGCTGCTGCGGTACAGCCCGGTGGCTGGCAGCAAACCTCCAAATTTCATTCGGGGTGTGCTGCTAATGGCCTGCCACTTCCCAGTAAGGAAAATGAAGCGTAAAAGGTTGGAGGAGAGTGACATTGCTTTCAAGTTATGCCGCAGCGCATTTGTGGACAGACTAGGAGGCTCGCTGCTTCTCTGCGTGGGGAGCCCCATCAGCTCTTTATAGTCACCCTCTTTTTACCTGCTCTAAATAGCAAATATCATCTAAAAATCTCTTGCTTGCATGAGACAACGCTCATGGAAAAATAGGTGTTTCAGAAAGTTAGAGAAACCTGATGCTACCAGGATACAGAGGTGGTAATGCTTACTTCATGGGAATGTTAATAGGAGTTACCCACTGAAATCCCCCGGCCTTTGACTGAAGAATAAATCTGAGCAGAGATGTTGACTCTTTAACGTTGCAGGGGATGGGTGGGGGAGGGCATGCCGGATTGAACTCGGAAAAACTAATTTTCCATTGGTTGGATAATCCCTTCAAAATCTGTTTTCTGAGCATCAGGCCGAGATCCTATCTTTTTATTAATGCCTGCACAGCGCCTGTGTTTGAGCAGAATGGGTATCAGCGGACGAGTAGCCATGGCAAATGCAAAGGATGTTTCCGTACCTGGTCAGCAGTCAATAGCTGTGAAGCTGAACCATTTAAATCTGTGCTAATATTCAGCGCTTGGGATTTATTCTAGAAAATTTATGCTGCAACTCAAGAAATACCAGCATGGCAATATGCACTGAGGCCGTCAGATGAATTGCTCCGTTTGCAATATTCACAGTCCATTAAGCCCAATAAAAAAATGCACTGTCACCAAACTGGAAAAACAAAGCTCTGTGCTATATATCTGTTATTTTTCAGTATGGTAGGCATAGCTGTATTCAGTAGGATTTCAAAATTGGAAGCGACTTTGGTGAAAGTATAGATGAATCTCTTCAAAACACAGTATACATTGCCTCACTATTTTCAAACCCCAGCAGGGAACAGCCAGCAATTCTCTGCCTTGTATTTTCAGTCTTATTACAGACAGCTGGGTTTGATCCGGATCACTGGCTCAGGCTGACGCAGAGAAAGTGATGATGTTGTAGCATCTAGTTTGTTGAAAAGGGAGAATATGGATTTATCTATCTATTTATTTATTAATCTGCAGAGGATGAGGCATGGGTAGTACATAACTTTTTGAATGTTTTTAAGGGAAAACAACAGTTTTGATGCCATACAGAGCAGAGGGAGGGGATTTAGTCACCTCCACAGACATCTGAGGTTGTTTCTACTGTCAATAACAGCTATGTAAATTTTGTACTATTGGAAAAACCAAAATACCTATTTGATGTTGTTTTTTTTTTTACTTACAGTACTTATGCACACAATTTTTTCCCCTCTTACACTTGAAGTAGAAGGGAGGAGAACGTTTTTGCCTTTATGCCTTACAGCTGAAAACAGGCATTTGAAAGCAAATTAGACACATGAGAGAGAACTAATGTGGTTGTTTTGTCATTTTCAGCCTGTGTACAGTGGGGTTTCTGTCTTTGATGGACTGGTGAAAGGAATGGAAGGGTGAATTGCTTGTCGCCATATAAGCTGTCAATATATAATTTGTCAACATATAATCTGAGGCAGCCTCCGGAGAAATAAGTACATGCTTTGTGGTTGCATTCATAATGAATTCAATGAAATGCTGCAGATACCTTGTATAAAGACAGGACAATCTAGCCGTAAGACTAAGCTAATTGAAAAGATCTTTCTAATTTCAGGATGAAATTCTTGTGAGCTGGTAGGGGCTCTACGTCAAAAACACATCACAGAAAGAAAAGATCCCTGCAGCTCGTGGTATTGATGATAATCAGTTGCTTTGCCAATTCTCTTGCGTTACAGCACAGGTTGCAACACCTCTCAGAGCTCCAAGCCACTTTTCCCCACCTGTCCCTGCCTGCTGTCTGTAATTCAGCTGCTCCTCATGAGCTTCTCTATGAAGTTTATGTAATTAAAATTACCTTTGTGGAGGAAGAAAGAGGAAAGTCAGGTAATTCAGTTTGACTGGGAACCTTGACTAGACTTTGCTTAGTGCACTGGTTTAAGCATCTGTTCTCAAAACAAGGTAACTTTTACCAATAAATAAAATCCGATAAGTAGCTGAGTATGACACTAATGGTCCAGAAAAGATATAAGATATTAGAGAGGCAGAGAACACCAAGAGTGATGAGGGGAAAAAGTTACCTGAATTTCTCATGCTCTTTGCTTCCACACTACAACATGTGAAAGACGACAGGAGTTTATATGCTGTTAGACAGCAGGCATGGCCACCCCAAATACTGCCTATCATACAGGAACTTTTAATATAAGGGTGCAGAAATCCATGATGGGATTCTCATTCTGCTCTTCATAAGCCCCAAGCCAGAGAAGAAAAATGTGTTGTAGTCCTGGAAGAGTCAGTCCTTGAAATCTACAGCTTTCCTTCAAAGAGAGTAAGTTCCTGGGACTGCCCAGCATGCTCTTCGCTCATCAATTGTTTTTGGTTTTTTTTTATATGAGCTCCAAATATAGTTCCCAGATGACAAAGCTGTAAATTCTTTAAGTCTAAGATGCAGCAAAGTGAGCTGATCAAATCTGGCATTGCCACAGTCTCTCTCTCCTTTCTTGCTGTATGTTCCTGGTCCCTTCTTTGCACCCAGCTGGGTGTTTTTCTGAATTAGCTGTGAGCCAAATTGGTAAAAATAGACTCCCAAACTGCTGACCAAACATTTACACCTCCTTTCTTGGATCAGATCAAATGCTCATCTACATGCTATATTGATTCAGCATTCAAAGCCAATGAAATAAAAAACTTGTCTTTTTGTATTTTTCATAGCAGTTTGGTTTCCCACCGGATCAGCAAGCTTGATCTTACCCTGCTGCTGCAACCAATGCACAGGAGAGCTTGGGGAAGGGGAGATGAAGAAGAGCACTTTTTTCAGCAGACGAGCATTTTTTTTTCAGCAGAAGCCTGCAACTGGAGAGGTTTAGGCTGAAGAGTGGCTTAGGATGGCCAAAAGAGACCTGAAGGCCTCTGAGATGTGGTCCAGCCTGTGCTCGGCTGCAAGACTACTGGCAAAGCAAGAGAGAATTGTCTTGCCAGGGAGTTTCAGGGCTACAACCTCTCCTTTGCCGATCACAAGGGCATTGGGTTTGGTTTCTGACATGGTAGTGTAAGCCTAACTTAACTGACTGTCTTGTGGTTTAAGCTTAAACAATGAAAGTGTAGCCTCAGAGTCTAAAAACATGCAACTGATGAAAATGGTGTCGAATTGGTATTTGTCCTGTGGAACTGGGAACTGAAGCGGTTCAGAGAGCAGATATAGGTAATGATGGCTGGGTTAGTTCCCAATGGAACTGGCTTGCCTGAACTGGCTATAATGTGCCTGCACGAGCGTTCGTGCTGGCTGGCACGAGAAGGAGCCATGGGTGGGGGAGGACAAGACTGCAGCAGCCTAGATTTAGGCTTAAACAGCCCAGATTTAGGCTTAAACTGCAATGACATTTCATATCCAGAGTGAGCTGAGGAGCAGGTTACGTCTGCCCAGGTGTGGAGCCTTAATGACAGCAATTAAAGTCAGCCTAGATAGGAAAGAGCAGTGGGAGCAGAAGGTGGAGACCACACAAGTCTCTGCCCTTGGACCCGCACCGTGCACTCCATGCTGAAAAGGAGTGATAGGAGATGGGAGAAGGTCTGGGGTGCTCTTATTCCCGCTGTTTTCAGTACTTGACTTTGCTGGTTCAGAGCTATGAATTGTATGAAATCTTCAAGGGATTACTCTGGGGTGTGTAGATACAATCCTAAGCGACATTAGCTCAAATCAACTTTTGAGGAAGGTAAGGGTTTTTCTACTCACCGGCCTTACCCAGCTCATCTTGGAAACTCAGCACAACTCTCAGCTGCCAAAATCAGCGCCTAATGTTGGGTGAGATGTTACTTATTGCAGGCAATGATATTGTAGGGCTACTCCCCAGGGGAAGTCATGGCCTGTAAATGTGCAAAAGCTCCAGTGGCCCGTTTCCTCTAGATGTGACTCTGATTTTTACATATTTTCATTCTTTTTCTGCTATGGTTTGTACAAGGCACAATATTCTTGTCCTGGAATGTTATACTGCTGAGTTGTTGGTTGCTGCAATTTCACAGTGGGAAAGCATGAATTTGAACTATTAACATTTTAGTTCCTCTCCTACAATATGTATTTGGAAACATGGTTAATTGCTGCAATTGGTCTTTAAATACTGTAGTAATATAGGAGTTAAGTGTAAATATTCAAACCGGTGCATCTAAGGCTGAGTTACTAAAAGCATGGTGTGCAACGCTTGCTGTACTGATTGGTTCCAGAGGGACTGGTTAGGTGCTAAGGGTTTCTAAAACTCACAGCCGTGTTTACTCTCTGTAAACTAAATAAGAGACTTAGAGGCCAAACTAGAAATGTGCTGGGATTTGAAAGTTTTTTGTTTGGTTTTTTTTTTTTTAATATAAATAAATGCATGAGCCTATGATCACAGGGAAGCAGAGAAAGAAAGGTGAAGCAATATTCTAGGTATGACTGGGTGATACTGAGCCTGCCTTAAAGAGTTTGTTACAACCATGAGCCCTTTAATTAAGTGGAATCTACCTCAGCGCAGAGGGTTTCTGTAAAAAGCCTTTACTCCACACACGACGTTCTTTAGGTCTCTGTGAAGGGCAGAAATTTGGCCTAACTGGTGAGGTTCCGCCCCAGATATAAATCCTTGATGAAAATCCCAGTTATAACGTTCAGCCACTGGATGTCCTCATTTTCAAAGGTCTGCAAAGGTTGATGAGCTGGAAAGCCACGTGTTGTTGACAGTTTGCAGAGCACTGCATAAAAATATTCTGTGTGTATTGGGTATTGCCAAACTCCAGGCTTACCACCCATAAAGCAATGGAATCAGTTTCACTTCTCAAGGTAATTAAACTCCTACTGGATGCAGAACATGTATTTAATCTGCTCCTTTCTCCATCTCTCCCTCTTTTTTGCTGACTTAACTGTAATTTACGTAACAGCTTGCTTTGCAGGACTTTTGCATTCCTAAACACCAAGAAGTTCGCTACGTTTCTTTCTTTTTCCAGTGTTACCTTCACTGGAGTTTACTGCAGTTTTTACTGCGGATTCTGACTGCAGCTTGGTTTTTCCAAGTTCCTATGAATTCCCAAGGGCGCATCCCTCTGCTCGCAGGAGTCCTGATCTGATCCCATGAAGACTTTGTCAGTGATCGGTAATCGCATCGTGCGCAGAGCTACACCTGTCCAGAGAGCTTCACTTTGCTTTTTCTCAGAAGGCTTGCTTTCTCCTGCAGCTCGTGAGCCATCACCACCCACCTTTCCTTTGCTGCAGGCTCCCCTGCCTGCACCATCACGGAAGGTGTTTCTCAGCCTGAGCTTCCCCTGCAGCTAAAGCTCTCATCCAGCCTCCTCGTTCCTGCAGCTCTAATGGCATCATCCTCTTTGCCAAACATTCCTGTCTTCTGATTATGATTTGACATTGCTTGTCAGACACTCTCCAACAACTTATAAAAATCTGAGCTGGCAGAAAAATTGGCAAAGGGCTGTCTGTAGCCGCACGTGGATTTCATGTTTGTTCATGAAATGTGGAAAACATGTTCATGAAAATCTGCATTGTTGGGTTTTTTCGATCTGAAGTTTCAAGAAGAAAAATAATCTACTTCTCTTAACTTTCTGCCTTTGAATTTCTCTAATTTAAGCTGCTATGAAACCACGTTGCCTTTCCAACAAGGGGGCAGCTTGTGCTCTGTGAACACTCGTTTGAAATCGTGAAAGCAGGTTTTGCCCGAGGACAAGCTCAGTAGAAAAATTGAGGCTAGACTTCTTTCCCTCATAAAGGAAACTCGCCTTCTGGTGTAAATGGGCATACTTAGACTAGATACGTACACTTCATATACCGGCATGATAGTTTCCTTCCTACCACGCTGGTGCATGAGGCATATCTCCAGAAGGAATCAGCCTCTGTAGCTGCTGAAGCCTCCTAAGGTGACTGGGGCCAGGTATGCATTTATTTATCTACTTGCTGACATCTCTTTTCAGTGGTTCAGCATTGGATGAGGGCTTCAGAAAAAGAGACGAACATGTTATCTTTCCACGCACAACTCTGCAGGACCAGTAGATCCTCGTGGAAACTCGCTCACCCCCTGGCCGTCCTGTCGTGCCCGCTGTGGAAGGGGAGGCATGCCCAGAGCTGCCCAGGTGGGCAGTAACCTGGCGTGCTCCTGATAGGACTCCCGAGTCCTGGGATTTGCTCCCAGCTCAGTAACCCTGCTGGTTTCTGGCCTCTGAAACAAACCTAACATTTGGTGAGCCGGGAGAAAGATTCGGAAGATGAAGGACAAAGAGAAAAGCACCGCGGCAGATCTGGATGACACGATGCTTGTCGCAACGTTGGTATCTTAACCCCAAGTACGTGCTGATGTTTCCGTAACAGGGAAAGTAGCAGAGTGTGGTAGGAGCAGACTGCTTTGTAGACACAGTGAGGAGCTAAGAGCAGCTTCAGAAGAGGACATGTGTTGCAGGAGTCCTCCCATCCCCGAGGAGCTGGCCGTGGTTGACTGGAAATGAGCTCTCTCCACTCCTGGTGCGAGACTAACCAGGCCGGGGGAGAAAATTAAATATCATGTCCCTGCCCTAGAAACTGTGAAATTTGCTCGCCTTAGGCTAATGACGCTGATGGTGCATCTAAATTATCGTCTCAGAAAATTCAGCTTCTAAACTGCTTATGAGCTGGTGACAGCCTGCAGTCTGCTCAGCCTTCGCCCTCTTGCAGGAGAAAACTTATTGATCCTTTTCTGTCATTCCGAAGGGTGTTGTGGGCCATGCTAACAGTGGTGGCATATACGGATGAAGAAGAAATGGCGTTGGAGTCTAACATCTATGTTCTGAGGTCGGACGCTGCCACTTTTCCCTCTGGCACTCATGGTCATCCCTGGAGAGCTGAAGCCCACTGTGATTTTGGGGGGATCTACCTGCTCTTTCTTCTTGTGGCTTTTGAAGAGCTCTTTGGAAAATGTGGGATGCTGCTTGTAGTCATTCCAAAACTGGAGATTTTACTCAGAGTGCTGAAAAGAGATTAAAGGTTTTGCAAGCAGCAAACCTTAGTTTTACAGCAAACACAGAGGATTTTGCTTCCTCAGTACAAAAGCCCAGATGCAGCTCAAATTAAAATCAATAATTGATCTACATCCATTTACAGATGCAACTACATTCGCGTAGGCTGGGAAACCTTATCCCTGTGCGCACATTTTCCTTTTAAGCAGCTTGTACTCGTGCTGCCTGCAAATATATCTGCTCATCAAGCGGGCAACACTTGGTCCCTTCTAGGAATGAGCTGGGGCCATTTTTTTGCTGCTGGATGCCAAGAGGAGGACTGACAAGACAGATGGAAGCTGCTGAACTGTTACACAGCTTGTTAGAGAAGCGCAGAGCCCTTTAAAGCTCAGGGTGCAGCCAGGATTTATCTATTGAGAAATGGCAGCAGTCCCCAAACTACGTAGCTTGCATGGGCAACAAATCTGCCTTGAAATAAGCAGCGCGGATGCAGCCTGTAAGGCTGAACTCAAAATAAATCTTTTTTTTTTTTTTTTTTTTTTTTTTCCTGAGATGCTATAATACGGTACGAGGCTGAGCAAACATACTGTGACTCTCCTCTGTTCGGTGCTCCGTGTCCCAGATCACTGACTGCAGCTACGCCAGGCTACGGGTCACGTGCCTTTATTCCCTATATAGAGAAAAATTCCTGCTATGTTAACGACAGATCTACAGGAATTTCGTTTTTGCTTCAGCTGGTTAATGAACCGACGTCTTGCTCTGATGGGTCCTTGCAGGGAGCACATTGCGAGGGCTTCCCTGCTCCCAGCACCGGGCTGGTGGGATGGCTCCGCAGGGGAGGGTTTCCAGTGACCTGGGGTGCGTCCCAGCTGCGGGACCCTGCAGGGACCCCCCCTGCGGACCAGGGCCCTGGGATGTGCCCCAGGATGTCACCGGCTGCTGGAAGCCCAGTTCTGGGGGGGTGGCAGCCCCCACTGCCACCAGCAGACTCAGGTTGTCCCCTTCCCCGGGAAGGAATTGCTGGCATCTACCTTGGGGTCCAGCTCTCGAGGGCGCTTTTGGGGTCTGTGCCCCTGGGGACTGTCCCCTCCTTCTCTGCCCCCCTCCCTCTCGCTCCTCCCCTGCTGCTGCCCCCCACGGCCCCTGTCCCTTGCGTCCCCCCCGTGTGTGCCCAGCCCTGGGTGGAGGCAGCCCCCTTCTCCCACCGCCCCAGTTCGGACAGGCAGGTCCCCAACACCCCCAGGCCTCCTGCTGCTCTTGGGGGGCACACGGGCAGCCCGGGCAGCGTGATGCTGAGCTGACCGAGTCCACGGAGGATTTGGGGGATTTTTAGTTGCTGAATATGAGGCTTGTTAAGTGCACACGCTGCTGAGCCGATGTGAACTGATTTTTATTCTTTTTTCAGAGGAATCTTGGACAAGTTTCACAGCTGTGGCAGCAAAAGGCACAATGGTGACAGGAGGCTGAGCTCTCCACTCAGCGGTCCCTTCTGGTAGAAGAACTCTTTTTTTTTTTTTTTCCAAAACAAATAATCACAGCAGCAAAATTACTGCGCATCTTTTCAAGGTGCGGCATAGCGTATTTTCTGGTAAGTGTGTTCTTAGAACCAGCTGATCGTTTTAGCTGAAACTTTCTTAAAAATACCTGAGTCTAAGTCAGACATGTAAGGTAGAAAACATTATCCTGACAGTTGGAGTCTGGGGAAGTGGCAAGCAAGTAGAAACTAGATCTTACAAAAGGAAGTACCGGGCCAGCTAAGGATGGAGGTTATCAGCTCTTCCCATCACTCCTGATGACAGAAGGAGAAAATGTGCCCTTCTGCTTCCTAGGGAGGTTTCCAAATGTAAAGAAAGGGGCTTTGTTTTTGGGCGGGGGCGGGGGGGATTTTGGCTGAGGAAGGTTTGCAGGGAAGCAGACAAAGATAGGAAACCTGCAGTAGCTGGGCATTGTGTGCAAGAGGAGAAGCTGCCCATTCAGTGTTTACAGTGTGTCTTCAGGAGCTAGAAAGGGCAAGATGCTTTTATTTTTGGCTTCATTTATAGCTATTGTGTCCTCTCAGCTTCCCTTCTTTTCAGCTTGCAGCCCCAAGATTAATTCAGAATATAGCATCGAGCTTCCCACCTTCCAGAAATTAAATGTCATGATCTCATGTAAGTCTTGTAGGACATGGACAGGGAGGAAGAGGGAGACAAAAGAATCGAGGAAAAAACGCATCATCCAGCCAGATCTGCATTAGGCCCAACATCTGTATCCTGGGATCAGATTTCTGCTGAGATTTCGCTCAAGGGCAGCTTGTCCTTCCTGCTGGGAAGAGACCGTTTGCCACAGCATGAGCATGGCTGTGTTGGGAAAGTTGGGGGAAAAGCAATAAGTAGGAAAGGGGACCCCGGGTGGGCTCCATTTCTTTGGGGGAGCCCATGTCCCAGGAGCATTTCCACCGGGCAACAACCCCAACTGTAGGGCTCCTAAACCTGAAAGCACTGCTGTATCTGAACGGCCTAAACCGAGCGAGCCCATGACAAGGAGTGGGATTTCAGGCAGTCGAGAAGTCGAGCCTGCGCCACGAGCTGAGAGAGCCCCGCGCCGTGCGCAGCAAGGCAGTATGGATGTGTAGGCTGCAAAATTACAAGCTGCTTCTTGCCAAATATGTGGCTGCAACGAGCACACTGAAGTAGACTGGGTTTCCCTTTCGCCCTCGTCTGGCCTCCTGTTAGTCTATGCCTCTGCAAGGTGTCTGGATGAAGCGCTAAAAAGTGGAAATAGAGATACAGAATGAAAAACTTGAATAAAACATCCAGGCTCAAGATCTGTGTTTGCATGCTGGCTGAAGAAACAGTGGGCATTTCATAATGAAAGCTGAGCAGTATCCACGGTGGGGGATGATGTTTCCATGTAAGGATTCCCACCAGTGGGCAAGACCAGATATATATATTGCACCACTGGTGTCAGCTGGAAGAAGCCTATTTTTTGGGTTTGTGTCCAACAGAATCGACCAGATTCTTTTCTAGTCCACACATTTTCAAGTGTTTGCAGTCATCTCAGATCTTCACATAATCAAATTAATTTCAATACTTTCTTAAAATACAAAAGAGTTTTAACTGAGCACATTGGTACCTGGCAAAACCTCTTTTCTCATAAAAAGACCAAATATAGGATAGGATAGGTAGTTTATTTGCAAGGGACCTACAACGATCGTCTAGTCCAACTGCTGGGCTGGTAGAAGTTCCTTGCAGTTGGGAGTTCACTAAAGGCACGCCAGGGTCACGCTCCAGCCCATTTTGCTTTCCATTTACTCCTTCTGTTGGCCTGCAGAGCTTCTGAGGTGCCTGCATGAACTTTCCAGTTCACCATAGTGTCTGTTTGCCAAGTGTTTACTTGACCTAAATTCTTTTGAAAAACCATCATTTGTGACAACTGTAGCGCAGAACTGGGTAGCTGGTTAATAAATGCCGTGACCTGGACACACAAGCTCTGCCATTTTGTTATCAACAGTATAGGCAGTTATTTTTCTGTTTTATTTATTTTTTAATGTTAGCTGTTTTCTTAAACTGTGGGGTTTTTTAACTAGAAGATTGAGCTGTTTCATATATGTCCTAAATTGCTAGTTTAGCTTTCGGTCTCTAGCATAACATCTCTTCAGAAAGGTATTTAATTCTGAAGACAATTGTGCTTCTCACTGAGTGGTTACAACATATCTGGTAACTCACTGGATTCAGATGTCTGCTTTCAACACCAATTGTTACTGTGACACAAAGGCAGAAAAAATATTTTACCTGGTGCAACTGCTTACTACAATTTTTCCATTGGCATTCTGAATAGATTCCAGTTTTATTTCCTTCATCCTGAATCTAATTCCTTAAATAAGCAACTTTCACAGTCTACCAGTTCCTCTTGCTCTAAAGAGAAACGTCAGAAATGTCCTCATTCTTTTTTCCTGAAGATCAGCAACACTTTTCTAACATGGTAGTTCATAATTTGAAGAAAAAAATCTTCTATGGTAAAAGTCTTTGAAGTACAACTGTCTAATTAACATGCATTATATGAGCTAAATAACTATTATAGGAAATTAGGGAAGAGTAGACTCAACATTAAACTTGCATTTATGAATACCAATGTGGAACTGAATGTGTGTGTAATTGTAGATAAGACCCCATTTGACTACTCTAAGGGCATTAAACTTCCCTTCCAGCTAAGATGAGAGGAAGAAGGAAATTCGGAACCACATGCCAAAAAAAAAAAAAAAGTTTTGAAAAAATTACAAGCCAGTCAAAATATTTTTCATTGTTGTCAAATTTACGTTAGCCCTAGTGCTAGCTGCTTCTACCTTGCATTGGTAAAACGTTCTCCAGGGTCCATCAATCAGTACGTGAAATGATGGGCTGTGAGGATGCTCCTGATACGAGTTCTTCACACGCGGAGTGATGCTCCTCATTGCTGCCCTTGCGCTGGCGCAACCCTGCACCAGCCCAGTTTCCCCAGCAGAGCCGGCGTCTCCTCCCACCCCGCGATGTTGAATGCAACCTGGCTCAGAGCCCACTGGAAGCTGGGGGTCTCTCATCATTCAGAGGATAAAGATGATGAAATGGCATGAAATGAAGGCGTGGCTTAATGCCTACCAAAATCCCCAGGCTGGGCTGATAGGCAGGGTGATCTACCTCGTGCTGGTATCTGCCTTTTCATTTCATGCCAAATCCAGCAGCGTCGTTGCCTCTGTTGGCCATGGAAAACAGAGCACCAAACTACAGGCAGTCAAGTGGTATTTAGCTACATCATGATGTCGATGTGACAAAATAAACCCGGACCTGAGTTTGTGTCTCTACTTGTTCTCTTCACGGTGGCTGGAGAAGCAAAATTTGCTGCGAGGGGTTGTATCTGGTTGTATTGGAACAGCTGAAAATAGTGAAAACATGAAAAAAATGGTTGGGGCTCAGAATCTCTCCATCAGCTGTGACAGACAGCCCAGCAATCGGGAGGGGAAAAAAAAAACCCAAGAAAGAAGGGAAAAACCCCATCCCAGACACCAGAATGTCTCTTCTCCTTACCTGCCAGAAACCATTGCTTTGTTCTTCTGGCCAAAGAAGATGAGGGGTGTCAGCCCTTGAAAGTTGGTGTGAAATAAGGAACCATCGGACACAATGCAACCACATATTACTGGCCACTCCTTACAAACCAAACTGAAGTAAATAGGATTAAAACAGAGTAATACCTCATGTGATTACAGCTCATTGTGTTCAAATAAAAGCTGACGTTATCATGAGTGATTTGGTTGGGGGTGGGGGTGGGGAGGAGAATAGATGCTACAGCTTTTGCTCACAGTGATTGCTATTTATAACACTGTAAAACCACAGTGAATGTGTTAAACGCACTGCCATGAGCAAGTGCTGCTTAAGCTTGGTATCAGGGCTATAATAATTCATTGCAATGCTTAGATGTGTCCTTATACTAATAACACATTAATATTATTCTGTATCAGTTCTTTCAGACATATAAAAACTTTGTAGATGTGGCACTTGTGATGATGTAACCATAATTTGTAACTGTGTGTGCAGCTCTCTAATCAATATGGGAACACTTTATAGTCACATTGACCTGCTGCTTTTACAACCCCCTTCTAAACAATTTAAATGGAAACTGAAGAGTAAATGTGACTGGAGTCCTCAGCCAGCAAAACGGAGAAAAGAGAAGTATGTCAGTGCTAATTAACTCCAGCACCCTGCCAGGCCGGGCTCTCAGCAGCTCTGCAGGCTGTAGCACGGGTACTGCGGGTTCAGTAGTATTCCCGTCTAATTTGTTCAGAGGGGTGGGCAACTACTATTCCAGCAGTGATCGAGTGCTGGTTAGATTATTATCCCCCAAACTGGTCCTATTGTCTGTAGTACTCGGATCTTTCTCTCTTCGTACTCTTCTTGTTTTGCCCTGGCTTCTCTGTGCTCTGTAACTGCATCTCTTTCTCCCTAATGAGGCTCAGAAATCTGCCTGGGGGAGGGAAGAAGTCCCGAATGCAGAAGAGGCTACGGGAACTTGGCCCACTTTATTTTTACTATTATTTATTGTATTTTCCTAGTGTTAATTTAAGTGGGGTTTGAACTATGAGCTTTATGAACTACTTAAACTATGCTGATGCAAAATCTATTTCCATCCATTCTCTTTTTGTTCTCTCTACCCCACAATGTACATTACTGTTAAGTTCTGATTATTTTGAATATTACTGCTTGCTTTGTAGCAGCACTAGCCTCCTCTGCACTCACCGAAACCCATGGTTATCCTTGCTTTAGGGCTTTTTATAAGAATCTCAACTGAAAACTTGGTGGTGTTTGCTTGAATTGCCTTTTGACAAGCCGGAAAGCAATTCTGTCTGAGCTGTGCTGAGGAGGGAGAGCTGCAGTGTGACCTTGCTCTCGCTTCTTTCAAACAATAACTTCCAGGAATACTCCTGAGATCAGCCCAGCCTTATCTGTATTTTACATTTCATTGTCTGAATTCCTTAAAAGTCACATAAACCTCATTTTTTGTTTGGGAGCACACAAGATGATGGTATCTAGAAAGAGAAATTGAGATTTTCAGCACTGAAGTTCTTGGCTACGTATCCAGACCAGACTGGCAGTGATTGAAGGATAGCTGTTTGTTTGATAGACTGTAAGACATTAATTTTTCGGTCACAACCTGTCTCCCAAATTTCAACTGTGATGTGACTGTATGTGTAACTGGTACCCCTGCTGTCACTCCCAACAGAGAGCCCTGGAAGCACTGACCTGTTCAGCAGGGCAATCCCTTGCACGCAACACATCCCCGCTGGCAATCTCGTGCAGGAGAGCTTGCTCTTCTCCCGCTGTGTATGTGCTGCGAATAACTGGGGGTGCAACCTTTGTTTGCAGGCACCTTAACGCTGTTTAATGGGGGCAGCAGTGACCGGCGCAAAACCTGATGGGGGTTGCCTGAGCACAGTGCGAATGGCAGAAAGAAATGTGAACTGTGGTATCGTGGTGAGAGCAGACTTCATCTGTTCCGCTCCGAAGCAGAGTTGGTAGAAGTCTGACCTTGTCCACCCGAGGCTGAAGAAAGCGGCCTGCCAGGAAAGAAGCATGAAGCTGCTCCCCACGCTCATTCATTGCTCTTGCAGAAGAGGTAGTGGCATTACCTGTCTTATGGATTTCATACAGCTCAAAGGCTCCTGGCATTACTGGGAGAGTCTTAAAAATAATATTAAGTTGTCCCAAGTAACTAAAATTCAGCCAACCCACATATAAAAGTACTAAAATACTTTTAGAAGTACTAAAAAGGAAAAAAAAAAGTAGAAATGGAAAGATTTAAATAACAAAGCTCAAAAAAAAAAAAAAAAAAAGGTAAACCAGACCAAATAGTTATCAAATGGCAGTTTGGAGCCAGGTAATCCCCTGCAGAACTGGGAGAGCAACAGACCTTATTTCCTTCTCCCCCTGAGCCGCACCTTGCCTTGCCATGGCAATGTGTAACACAGCAGGACTGCTGCTGTCAGGGAGGGCGATACTTCTGCCCCTGGGGGACACAACTGCCCCAGGTAAAAAGGTTGCCAGGTATGTGTTAGTACAAACCCTGGCAATTTGCTGTCCTCCTCTGCTTGCTCTCAGCTTCTCCTGTGTGCCTGGTTACAGCTTCTAGTTACTCTAATGTATCACCATTCTCTTTTCCCACCCCTTTTCAGAGACCTCTCCCAGCAAAATTTGCCCCGACATGAGGTCACTCTTCGGGCCACACAGGTTACAGAATTGGTCTCTTCTTGGTTTAGGGAAGGGTTTTTTATTGCTGCTATTTCTTAGTGCAGCAGAGCAATAGAGACTAGTAACTCATTACACTGACCCAAGCTGAACAGGTTTACTTGCTCAGGATGATGCTTTGTGCTGTGAGAATACTGTTTCCTCAACAAAGGCGCTGGTTTGTCTTTTGGCCTGCTTGATGCCTACTTCCATACCATAGCCTCAGGCTGTATCTTCAGGCGTGCAGTGGACCACTAGCACCGATTCAATGTCCTAAGCTCCCAAGGATTTTATCAGAGACCCTATGACAGCAGCTGTCCATCTCAGAGAAGGGGAAGAGGCTCTTTGCCTTTATATTGTCAGCTGGTGAAGGCAGATCTCATGAATAAGTATTAAGCTTTCTTGCCATCACTCTGTCCCTTGGACTCCCTGACACTCATGAGAAGCATGCAAATAGTTTGCCTCATCCTTCACTAAAGTACACAGACTCACCCGATAGTCATGGTCACCCCCGTTACTGTCTAGACTTGTCACAGTGAGACGCAGTCATGAGACACGTGACAGCATCTGCAGAAGTGACACCTCATGCCAAACTTTGTGTACGTGTCACGCAAGAAAGGCTCAAACTGTTTACAAGCCTCCGAGACAGATCAGTGTGCTGGGATCTTTGCGAAGCCCTCTGTCCGGAGGGTGTACTGGGCATTTCTCCCAAAGACCACAGCAGACGGTGGGATGGCGAGCCCCACAAGCTGGCATGAAATCCCTCCCGCGTAAGCCACCGCTGGAGCTCTTGCCTGGTGTCAGACACAGCTGTGGGATAGTGTGGATGCTTCCAGCCGAGCAGAAGGTGCACAGGGGGTCCTGAAGTGCCACTCACGAGCCTGTTCTTAAGAGCTGGAGCTCAGGAGTCAACCTGTTCATCCCTCTGTTTGGCTATTAAGCAAGCCACGCTGTTCTTCAATTTCAAATGCTTTGATGTCGCCCCATCCCTACGATGTAGTCCCATATAGGACTGCACGCCCCGTGTATACCGGGGGCAGTCAGCTGCAGCCCTCCCTCGTTCACATGCCCTGCTGCACGGCTCCCCTGCAGTCCCGCTTCTCCAGAGGGTTCCCTAGAAATAAAGGCACCGAGGAGCTGTAACGGTCACTGAATTTAGGCAAGGTGATCGTGGCAGCAGATCTTGGTTGGCCTCTGCCGAGAGCACCGTGTTCCCTGCGTCTGCTTCAAGACCTCCTGTGTCAGAGCTTGGGTGGGAGCTGCCAGGAGAAGCAGCTCGATGTGCTGAACCTGGCCCCTCGGCTCGCCCTCAGGGACAACCAGCCCCACCAGTAACTGGAAGTGCATCGGCTGGCCCCTGGCTGGGACCCACGGAGTGTGATGGAGATGGTCCTCCTCACCTCCACCTCTGCGATCCGCTGGCCAGCCTCCTGGATCCCTTGGCCTTAGCCAAGCTCCGTGCCGATGCGCAACACCTTTGTTTGATTTTCTCCTGTCTTGTAGTTATCTGATCTCCTGCCCCAGGGTGGGGAAGGCCCGAGAACACTGGTGCCTGCCTGCCCCGCTTCCAAGCCCACGTGAACATATTTATGAACGCTCCCTCCACGGGCACGGCAGAAGCTGAGGAAGCCTTTGCCTCCAAATATTGTAGATATATTGAAAAAACTAATCTCTAAGCCTTGCTCAGAATACCAGTAGGTAACGATCTTCCTTTCGAGTGCAGGATGAAAGAGATCAATCGCAGCTTTCTTTTTGTGTGTGCTATAAACGATTTGTACGCTTGTAGAGGATGAAAATTACGTTGGAAACCCGGTCATGGCATGGTCAGAAGTCAGATCGTTTCCTGTGGCTTTCTAAAAAACCCACTTCAGTTCAGTTGTTACCAGGTCAGCAATATTTACAGCTCTTTCCCCATGCCTGTGGGGAAAGCGGATTTCTTTACTTACTTCATTTAGACATGTTGGGAGGTTCCATGTAGTTTTTTTGTAATTACTGGATATATCGACTGGAGAAAGAAACTGTTGGTTCTGACCGATTTTTTTTTACGGTACTTACAAGAAAATGGTGACATTTTAGAGTTTCTTGTTTTGTAGGGCAGCAAAGAGTAACAGTACACAAGCTCCTAAAATGTCCTTTTTAAAGCCAAAAAATAGGCAGATCACTGCAATTCCCAGGGAAATTAAACAAGCGTAGCTTGCAAGATTTATCAGCAGATTTAAGAAAAACCCAACGATAAATACGTTGCAACTTTATGAAGTTAAGTACGGTCAGCACCGTGCGGGGATTGAAGGACGGCGGTGACTACAGTAAACTTCCCCCTCTCCCCTATTCCTGCACCCAGTTACAAAAAAAATCAGCAATATTCCAAGCGCAGCTCTGACGTTAAGCGCCCGTTTCCAGAAGTATTGCGTGTCGCCGTGCGGGTGACAAAATTGCCCGTACGCGACCGGAGAGCCTCCGAAGACGGTGCTTGGTGGTTGGGGCGCAGCGCGTCCCCCCGCTCACAGCGGGACGAGGAGCTGGGGGGGCTGCCGGTGTATTCGCTGCCGGTGTATTCGCCTTCGCTAATCCTTCTGACCTTGCAGTCAGCTCTCGTGAAAAGTAGATTTAAAAGCCCTTCTTTCAGAGAGCCCTGAGGACAGCATATGGATTTTTTTTTTTTTGTTTCCTAATGCCACAGCAACGTACTCTGAGAGGAAAAACATCAGCGGCGGCCGTTGTACCTGCACAGCGGTCCTCGCCCGTCGTTCCGTCCCTTCCCAGACCGCCTTGTGCTCCCGCAGCCCGGGGGGGGGAAGGCGCTCGCCTCAGGTGCGGGACGGCGGCTTCTCCCCCCCGCTGCGAGGCCGGAGCGGGCGGCGGCCCCAACCGCCCCGCCGCGGCCCCGGCTCGTTCCGAACCGCCGGCCGAAAGCACAACCCGGGGCACCGCCGCGACGGCGAATCCAGCCGGGGTTGGGGGACACACACACACACACACACACACACACACACACGAAAAGGCTGGCTGCGCGGCCGCCCTCCCCGGTCGGGCCGGCGGGCTGGGACCGGGTCCGGGGCGGGGCGGCAGGGCCCGGCCCCGCTGATGTCAGCCGGGACGGGGGAGGAGAGGAGGGGAGGGGAGCGGGGGGGGGGGGGAGGCCGCCCGTGTTCCGGGTCAGGCGCGGGAATGCGCCAGCAGCAGCAGGAGCAGCAGCAGCGCTGCGCCCGGCGCCCCGCCATGCTCCTGAGGGGAGGGCAGCGGCCCGCCGAGGAGCAGTAGGGGGGGGCGACCCCCGCCCCGCACGCCTCGGCTTCTTCCCGCTTCCCGCGCCGGCTCCCGCCCCATTGTTCTTCCCGGGGGCCGCCGCGCTCGCCCGGGGTCGCTTCCCGCCGCCGCCGCCGGGACCCGCGTTGCCGCGGCGGCGGCGGAGGGGGCAGCGGCTCCTGCGGCCGGTGGGGAGGAGGGGGCGGCGGGGAGCGGCGGCCCCCGCCCGCCCCGCGGCCCGGTTCCTCCCGCCCTGCCTGGCGGGGCGATGTTCCACTGCATCCCCCTGTGGCGGTGCAACCGCCATGTGGAGTCCATCGACAAGCGGCACTGCTCGCTGGCCGCCGTGCCTGAGGAGATCTACCGCTACAGCCGCAGCCTGGAGGAGCTCCTGCTGGACGCCAACCAGCTCCGTGAACTGCCCAAGGTGAGCGGGGGACCGGGGACGGACACCCCCCCGCCGGGGCCGGGGCCGGGGCCGGTCCCAGGCCCGCCCGGCGGCGGGGGCCGCAGGTGAACCGGCCCGGCAGGTGCCCGCCGAGCTCCCCCCCCCCCGGCCCGGCGGGGTGAGGGGGCTCCGGGGCTCGGGGCTGGGCGGCTGGGGCCGTCGGCCCTGTGGGGGGCAAACCCCCGGAGTTGCTGAAAGGAGGAACCGGGGGCTGGGGGTCAGCCCGGAGCGGCCGATGGCGAGGAAAACCTGGAGATGCGCGTCCTGCCGGGGGGAGAGCGGTGTTCGGGGGGCTGAGGGGTCGGGGCCGGAGTCACAGGATGTGAGTATATGTTGTGATTAACGTTCGCGTCATCGGAATGACGAGACCTTGGAGGGCCTTAAACCCTCCCCTTTTTTTCCCCCCTTTCAGCAGATACTCTCTGCTCTGTGCATGGGAAAAAACCCAAAGCCCTCTAGCAGGCAGCGGCGTTCCCATTTCTGCCTTCCACTCCTGGAAACTTCGTCATGCAAAACACAAGAGGCGAATAAGCTCTTTCTTTTTCTCGGTGTGAGTCCCACACAGTTGTCAGCGTTTTGCCTCTTGCGTGAAGCAGGTGGCCAGATTTTTGTGCGTGGTACTTTTTTTGGTAGTATCGCCAAAGGTGAATTCGCTTTCAGTTCAACGTGGTTTTGAGGCGCCGAGGTGGTGGTACCCGCCAGCGTGACTCGCCAGCTGGCACTCGGTGATTTTGCTCGAGGAACTCCATCGGAGCGATTGTGGCGAGGCACTGTTCGGCTCCACGGATATGGAGCGAGTGGGAGGTGTGCTCGACTTCTGACTTGGTGAACCAAGGGCATTTTTCAGCGTTTCCTCTTCAAACTTTGGATGCTTCAGAAGTCTTTGTGAGTTGCGGTTGGTAGAGTCTGACACTGGAGGGGAAGTGTTATCTGGAAGCCGCACCTTAAAAGTGTGCGAACTCTGACTAACTTGGAATCCAAGACACTGAACTCAGTAGCCAGAGCAATTTTCAAAAGCATCTTTGTTTCTACCTGAATCAAAACTGGTCCTTTCATACCAAAACTTAAACAGTCTTTTCATAAATTGTTTTTTCCACACTGGGTAGCAAGAGTAATCATGGCGGAGAAGTTTTCCTAGAGGCAGTGGTGAAGATGTTCAGTTGAGACAACATATTAAATTCGGCTTTTTCTTTTGAAAATCCTAGGCGCAGGTTTGCATCTTGTTGTGACTGAGCCCTTTATCCTTCTGAAGTAGAGCAAAACTGGTTTACATAGTCTCCGTGTGAGTGCTATTTTTACTTCCAGCAGTTTCTGCTGGCTTTGTGCACAGACTAGACCCAGGAGTCCCTTTCTTTTTGTACTAGACTTTTCTTCTTAGGGTTGGCTTTCAGGCTTGTACACTTACTATTGCAGAGGTATTGAATGTGCTTGTGACTGAAATCGCATTGAGACCTGGGTCTCTCTGTTTTTTTAAAAAAATAATAAATCCCCCCCCAACTGGTTGCTGTGTGCAAATGTAAGTGATGATGTCTGTTGTATTATATGGTATTTATGTCTGTAAATAGAGTGCAGCTATTCATTGTTTCTCCTCTTCCTTGAATTGTAATGTATGAAATAGCCTTTTTTGTCCTGTGATGGCTAAAAAGACTGTTTCTTCCCATTACTTACATCGAAGTACAGATTAAGTCCCATACATGTAAAAAATAGCTGAGGGGGTAAAAAAAAAAACCAACCAAACAACCCAGGCTCCTTGGCATTGCAATGGAATCAAGCAAAAGTTGAAGTTAGAAAGAAGATTTTTTTTATGTGCACGGATCAGATTACAGGAGTGCCTAAATATACTGTAGGAATATGTTTGTGGATTTTTAGCTGGACTGGGAGGAATCCAATGAAATACGGCTGCGGAGACATACTTGTAGTATCTGTCCCGAGTACTTTGTGCCTTGTCAGCAATGCAGGAAGGCATTTTTATTAGGGCTTCCTGGATGGGCCTATGAACTTTCCTTGTCAGTTCCTTATTAATGTTTTCTGATAAATGGGATATAGTCCCATCCGCTTAGATACGTGTTGACTCTGTAGGAATTTTGGGTACAAAAATGCAGCTGCAATCCTGTACGTGAAACTAATCTATTGAGGCTGGAAACAGATGGGAAGAGCCTCATTTAGCATTTCTACCAGCAAATAGTTTTAAAAGTTCTACTATAGGAATCTGGTTCAAGAGAATAGTGGAAGATCTGTCTATGGAACAGGGTACACTAGCTACAGGGTACACTGCTAATTCCCCTTTCTACTAAAAGGGTAGTGTTGATGCAAAGTACAGATACAGAATTGGAAATAAGTGCAAAAAGCAGGAGTACACCATACCTCTTGCAGAGAAAACACGAGGGAAATCATTAGGGCGTATAATTAACAAACTGTTAGGTCAGCATAGATCTTAGTGGTCGTTATGCCCTTAATCTGGTGTAATGCATTATATTAGTCTTACCTTACCTCAGTTAGGTTTCCTCTCGATATGCATGAAGGCCGTAACACAAAATCAAGTTGATTTTGGGCTCGGTTCAGGCCGAAGCAAGTCAGCACACTTGTTTAACTCTCAGTGGCTGGTTAGTTAGGTGTTTTCCCCATACTTGATGAAGTCCTGAAGTTCACAGTGATCTGTGCTCATTCCCGGTGAATCATCTGTGGGCTGTGCTGATGCCACGATATATCCCGTAACACCAATAAGGTATTCGTGTCACTGAGATGGTTGTGATTCTCCTTAGGAAATTGCTGCTGTAAAGGCTCACCTTGAAATTGTGAAGAAGAATAGCTCTGTAGACTCTTGACTTGCAGCAGAAGTTGCCGTAGTTGGATGGATGAGAAAAACCCCAACTCTGCTGCCCTGCTCTTCATTCTAGACACCGGTAATTCAGACCTCGTCTTCCCAGTGTGGGCCGGCGCGGTCTGAAATGGCTATTACAGCAGGCAGGAGGTCTTGTAATGCTTCTCTGAAACCAAGTAGATACCGGTGAGTTCTTTTCCCAGCTTTGCCGTGCAGCAAGTATGAGGCAGTGATGATGGCTTTATTGCTAGACGTTTGCTTTCCTTCCACTTGCACAATTTTTTTTTGTCCCTTCAAATGTGAAGCTTTCTGAGGCAGAAAAATATCAGCAAGTGGCACGTTGGAATACATGGACTTGTTGCGTTTCTCTCTAGTTGATGGGGCAACCTGAGTTGGATGCACATGCTTCCCCCCTTCTCCCCTGTTTCTCCCTGCCCCTGTTTCTATTAAGTAGCAATGAAGGGTGTTCTTTGGTTGGTTTGCTCCAATAGACTTGTAAAAGAATACGCTCTAATACACCCTAAAAGCTCCTAAGACTACAAAAGTAGTCTTAGGCTTTGTTTAATCTGCAGTCTTTGCTAGCATACTTAAAACCTCTATTTATTCTAGAGGACAGTAGAGCAAGGCGTATGTTAGGGTGTTTCCGAAAAAAACCCAACAGAACAAACACACACAAAAAACCCCTCAAAAGACAGAAAACCTAAAAAATTGCTATAGCATCTCGATGGGAAAGGACTAGCAGAAAGGCAGTAATATTTCTGCTTTGTACATTACAAGAGTCATCGGAGGTATGCTGAGGAGAGGAGAAACAAGAAATACACTTGAATTGTTTTGAAAGAGTTACTTTGTTGGTTTTATTTTTGTTGTGTTGGCTGACCAGAATGTGTGGTAGAATTCTTCACCCCTTTTTAAGGAGAGAGGGGTAGGAAGGGTTCATCTGGAAAACATCTGAAAAGAAATGTCCAAGAAGCAGAGGGAGATGTCTTTGCCCCCATTATTTCCACTCCTCCCCTCGTTTGCTCCCTTGCGCGTTCATGCATATGTAGACCAGAAAAAGAACTCAGTTTCTCTGACTCCCTTTTCTCTACAAATACCTTTTTTTCCTAAGCTATACCTGTCAGCCTCTCAGGAGTGCAAGTTAATAATTTATATTGGTACAGTAACTCACAAGTTTTTGATACCATTTTGCTACTGCACAGGGATCCTTTTGGTTTCCCATGTCACTACACTGATTCTTTCCCTGGGTCTCCTTAACTGCTCTACTGGATCCCTCGATTCCTTCTTCCCTCCCTTCCCCAGCTACGTGATGGAGAACTTGTGCTGATGTCGGCAGCGACCTTTCTGTGTTGTTTCCACTGGTGTCTTGGACTCCTTGCCCTGCGTGTTCATACTTTCCCGTCCTCCCCCGTCCTTGATGTCCCAGGATCTTGCTTACTTCCTCCGACCTAAACAGCTCTGCCTGCCTTGTGTTTCTGATTCTTTGCTTCCTCTCTTGTCCCTTCTGTGCCGGATTCTCGGCTGCCCTTGCAAACATTTTTTTTTTCTTTTCTTTGCACTGTGCTCTTTCCCCTTCCTTTCTGCTGCCTCCCAGATTCCCTGTTCTGCTCTTGCCCTTCCTGCAGGATGAGCCAGCCTGGTGGGATGTGCTGGAGGAGCAGGCTGTGTACTATTAAGCTGCTGGTGGTTTTCCACAATGTTGAAGTCTCTCTAGCCTTTCTTGGCAGATGTGGCTGTTTTCCCACAGAACAGCAATTTCTAGCTGTCAGCATGCTTCTCACCACTTCTGCTTTACAAGACAAATTAAAGAGCTGCACCCTTTGGTCTCAAAAGGAAGGGCTTTGTATAGGGCCAGTGGTAGAGTGTGGCTCTTAACTTGCTTAAATAATTCCTTCTCCTCTGTTGGATCCTACGTGCCTTCTGTGGAATATTTAGTGTATCTGATTTGGTTGGAAAAAAACATGGTATATGGTCACCGGTGTGCATAGAGTGACTTAAAAATGTAGTTTGTGGTTTTTTTTTCTGAAGCTGGACCATTTTTATTTTCCTTAGGAGTGGAAACTTGAAGGCTTTTTCAACTCGAGCTGTAATGTGTATTGTATCATTTGCTACACATCAAAACCTGTACTTCACCAAAGAGTAGGCTTTCTGGCAAATTGCTTTCATAGAAGAAAATAACACATTCTGCATGATGCATTTCAATAGCTTCTGTAACGAAAAGCATCAGATAAAAATAAAATGCTTTCAATTCTATAGATCAGTCTGTAGTTGATGAAATGTTGTCTCCTACTCCTGTACATTAGAATTTAAGGGCCAATACATCCTGTCAACTTAATTTCTCTGTGCATGGAATTTGCAGTACAAAACTGGATCTCTGCATATTTTTTTTCCACGGGTAGAAAAAATAGAAATATCTTATGAACCTTAGAATGCAGTATTGTATTTTGGCTTTTATATTAAATCACTAGCATTCTTTGCATTGGTGGGTGGTGGAAATAGCTTATAACTCTTGTTGTGCTGCTGTTTTGTCTTGCTGCTGCTTAGTTGTTTTACTCAAAGGATGAAGACCACTTTCCCGTGAGACTTTTGCAGATGTTGTTTATGGGAAAACTCCAATTGCAAAAAAATTAATTCAGAATTTTATGTGTGCACTTAGTTTAGCTTAAGAGCCTGCTGAACTCTTTCTTCTTTTGATGATTTTTGTGCAGTGTTTGTAAACCTAATCGGATGCAACTCTGAATCATTTCACTTCTCTGTTTGAGCTTACAGATTGTATCTGTCATTTGTAATTTCTCTTCTTGGTTTTACATGCTAAAGCTTCTCTGTAGAGTTACTTGATTGATGCGAGACCCCTTCCCTGAGAGACCCGGTTAAACTCTGCCCTCCTCACGTGCCGTGTTAGAGAAGCCGATAGTGTGCTGCTGCTTGGCATTTGGCTTAGACAGTGCCTGTATCTCTATTATGTGTGGTGTTGAAATCGAGGGTGCTGTTATCATAGCAAAATCTTGTGAAATCTCCCTAGAGAAAAAGTCCCTCTGTTCTTCCCATACCACACCTCTTTCTCAGGAAAAAAACCTTTTAAGACTAAATTTCACTGTTCTACCATAGTTTCTCCCATTATGCAACCATAAGCCTGAAAGACGCTTGCTTGGTCAGTGGCCAGTAATCTGCTGTGGAAGGAGATGATATCATACTATACCCCTCTTCAAATTAGTGCTTATGGGTTGTAACCATCCCTTCTTAAGATGTAAACATCTAGAAGCTTTATTTCCTTTTTTCAAAAAGGAAAGGAGTTGCCCTTCATGTGGGAGAGCAGCAGGGATATGTGAAGCTTTGCCTTGGGATGGATGATGGGCCAGCTGAGAGCAGGCAGGGGTTAGTGGGTGACACTGTTTTGGGTGTCTGCTGTAGACTGCCTGATGAGGAAGAAGTAGTAGATGATACCTTCTCCAGATAACTGGAAGAAGCCTCCCGTTCGCAGGCCCAGGTCCTCATGGGGGTCGTGAACCACCCTGCCGTCCGCTGGAAGGACAACGCAGCGGGACATAATCAGTCCAGGAGTTTTCTGGAGTGCATTGATGACTGCCTAACACAGGTGATGAAGGAGTCAGTGGATGGAGGTGCTCTGTTGGACCTCATAAACATGAAAGGAGAGGTTGAGATAGGAAGGTCAGGGTTGCAGTGGCTGTAGTGACCGTGAGATGGTGGAGTTCAGGATCCTGAGAGGAGGGAACAGGGCAAAAAGCAGCACCACAACCCCGGACTTCAGGGAACAGACTTTGGCAGTTAGGGATCTTCTTGGAGGTGGTTGATAAGAAAGATGTTTAAGCTGCCAATCAGAGGGACGTTGACAGGCTGGAGAAATGGGCAGAGAGGAATCTCATGAAGCTCAGTAAAGAGAAATACAAAGCCCTGCGTGCACCTGGGGAGGAATAACCCCATTCTCCAGTACAGGCTGGGGGCCAACCATCTGGAAAGCAGCTTTTCAGAAGGCGGCCCTGGGTGACCTGGTGTACAAGTTGACTGTGAGCCAGCAATGCTCCCCCATGGCAAAGGCGGCTAACTGTATCCTGGGCTGTGTTAGGACAAGCATCGCCAGGAGGTAATCCTTCTCCTCTGGCCAGCATTGGGGGAAACAGACCTGGAGTGCTGTGTTCAGTGCTGGGCTTCCCAGAGGGAGAGAGTCACGTCATGAGAAGAGGCTGAAAGAGCTGGGATAGTTTAGCCTTGAGAAGAAAAAGGCTCACAGGATCTTACTGGTATATATAAATACCTGATGAGAGGGTGTAAAGACGACAGAGCAAAACTCTTCTTGGGGTGCCCCACAACATTATAAGAGGCAACGGGCACAGATTTAAACACAGGAAATTTTGTCTGAAATAAGAAAACTTTTTTTTATTGTGAGGGTGGTCAAACGCTGGCACAGGTTGCCCAGAGAGGTTGTGGAGTCTCCATCTTTGGAGATGCTCAAAACCTGACTGGACACGGTCCTGGGTGACCTGCTCTAGGTGACCCCTGCTTCGAGCAGGGGGTTTGGATGGACTAGATGATCTCCAGAGGTCCCTTCTAACCTCAAGTGTTCTACGATTCTGTAGAGGGCATATCAAGGATTTTACCTGTCTTTAGCTTTGATGTTTTTAATAATGCAAATAGAAGTGTCATGTTTTACTTTTAATGTTGATGGTGTCGTGGTGGTTTTGCACATCTTTCTGTAAATCCTTGAAGAAATACCACTGTGCGATTTGAACAAGCATGTACTTCCAGTTAGTATCAGAGAGAGAACTATGCCACCGTGTGAAACTGAGGTAGACTGTATGCACACAGTAAAGGTAGTTTTACTGAAAGTTTAAGAATTTTATTTTCAGTATGATGAATGCTATGTAAAATATTTTCTAAGAACACCTGCAACTTTACAACTTCACTGTCTTGAGAATACTTACCTTTTGTAAAAACCTCTTGTGAGCACAGTCAGTTAGTACTAGTGTGCAATGCATGCTTGAATTATTAAAATAAATATGGTTTGTAGAGAAGCAACATTGGATCCTTATATTAACATCCCTTTAAACACAGAACACTGTATTGAAGACTCCAAATAAGTTTATTACCGGATAAATATCTCTGTTTTTTCTGCTAGCTTCCAGATTCTTCTGTTGTATTGCTTAAGACTTGAAGAAAATACTATGCCTTTTGACATCAAATTTGAAAGACTACAGTTTGACCGGAGCAGAGGGAGAACTTAGTCTGGTGTCCCCCTACAAAGTCTGACTTCCCTCTTAATGTCCCTGAGACTGTTCAGAAGATTTTGAAGTCTGCTTGATTTAAAATATTTTCTAATGGCAGTTCTTTTGTAGTAACAGATGAGTTCTGCTGATTTTTGACCTCAGTTGGAAGAAAGTAATTAGGTGGTTAGGTTTCAGTGCTTTTAACTTTTTTTTTCTGTAAGGGTTGTATTGTTGTAGTAAATGGGTAGCATCTCCTTCTTTGTGTGATGTACACAGATAAGGTTTGTGGGCAGAGATTATAGATCTTTAGCTCTAAAATAAATTTTATGATTATACGTAGAATTATTTTTCTAATTATATCAGTTGGTCTAAAAAAGATGTTACCTTCTGCCAACAATCTTGTATACTGGAAAAATGCATGCTACAAATTCATTAGTGAGATTAAATGTGTGGTGCCCCCCCAAACGGCAAATGCATTTGATTGCAATGAATCCATATTTCGTTGTAGCAGATGTTTTCTGGCCTCTCTTAAAGGCAGAGATAGTCCCTCCCACCGCTGTACTCTTAACGGGTATGGCATCAAGTGCTCTTTAACCTTTGTTGCCTCAGCTTAATCGACAGAGAAAGTAAATCCTTGCCTTCCAGTAAATGGTATGAGGCAACTTGTTCAATGCATCCCTCGGTAGAGCAGCGTTTTGATTCAGTGCTGCAGTGTATCAGTTTTTGAGAGTGGATAGTCCTTCGTTCATTTTCTAAACTGAATCATAACAGCCGAGACTGGGACCTGCAGTTGGCCCATCGCTGACTGTAGTTCAGAAAGCGGCGGGCGCTTTGAACAGGGGCCAGAAACGTAGCGGGTAGGTGTTGAATGCCAGCTTCGGTGAGGTATCGGTTATCATTTTTGCTCTGTCTCCTGTAGACCCTTCCCCCACAACCCTTCTGCCTGGCTGATCCTTCGTATCGGGCTTTAAAGCATCCATTGGAGGGGGAGATAGCAGCGGCAACATCTGGTTCCGTTTAGGGTACGTGCCCATGAACTGTGATCTTTCGTTAATACTTTCCCTTGTCGTGACATCTAGTAATTTTACTAATGTTTTGTATGGATTTCTGCTTGAATGTGCCCTTGTGCCGTTGATCATTAATATTCTCGATGACCAAGTTGGTGCTAGGATGCTGCAAGACCAAAGTACAGCTTCAACATATTCTACAAACATGGTTTGGGCACGTGAAACAATCTTTCACCGTGCCAAAAATCTGTACCGGTTCTGGTTTTGCCACGAAACGTGCGAAGACAGAACTGGAGACCTCAGCTGTGCGGAGCAGTTGTCCGTTTGCCGGCTTGCCACCTAGCAAGCGGGCAGAGGTCTGCATACCGTGGTCCATCACCAGCTGCTGCTGCATCTCCTCATGGCTTGAGAGGAAATCCATGAGCTGCTCGCAGTGACGCTTTGATCCAGAGCCATCAGCTGCATGATGACACTGCTGTGCTGCACTGTGAATTAGTCCCTGCCCTCAGAAATCATTTCGGTGTCTCATTTAGTACTTTATTTGAAAGTGTTTGGCCCAAAGGATCACGTGGGGTCCGTATTTGTGAAACCCTGTTGCCCTCACCAGCTGTCCCTGCTCCCAGGTGAAAGCAGGTGGAGTGACTTGAGGGATCTTGATGGTGATAGCAGGTTTTGTGGGAGATGCCAAGCTGATAACGCCCGTGCTAGACTTCACTGGAGTCTGCCGAGAGCTCGTTACATACTTCATGAATCTGGGGTAGGAGCCAGGTTCCTTAGCATTTCATCGTGCATCTGGTTAGGATGCCCTTCTAGGGGAAGGGGTCTGTTTGCTGTGCTCTTGCTGGTTGTCCTCAGTGCTCCCGCTCGTGCTGCTGGTGGGAGTCTCTGGGATGGATTTTAAGACGGCGATGTACAGGATCGCATCTGAGTAAGGGTTTTTTTGCTTGCAAGTTAGTTGTGGCTTTTGGCTGGGGGTGCCTTGAGGCTGGAGTGGCGGGCAGGGTGCGTGAGAGCTCGCTGTGAGTGTCAGCTCCGGGCTGGTGTGTCCGCTGGCTGACTTTGGAGGAGAAGCAATATCCGAAATCCCACCGGTTGGTTAGCGTAGGGTGTCCGTCGAGCGTCCCGTCCTCTTGGAACCCTTAGCACTGAGCGTCCCCTGGGGATGGTCTTTCAAAGACTTGACTACTGATGACTTCTACAAAAGCGGGGCAGGGGAGGAACGAGGAAAAGCTCGCCCTTCCCTCTTCGCCTTTGCCCTTCTGACGGACAGGGAATGTGTTTGTATGTATGCCTGCACCGGAGCCTGGTTATGAAGCGCGTCCCCGGGAGGCCGAACACTTGAATTCAGTGCTGCTTCTGCCTTACGTGATTTAATCCTTGTTCTCCTCGCAGTGTCCCGACCGCCACGCAGCGTGTTCACCTAAAGAAAGGCTGGTCCTCCCCTGCTCCCCTGCTGAAGCTGTGCAACGGTGCGGGCAAACAAATAACTTCAGGGGCCGAAAGCCAAGTGATGGGGGACCTTGTCGGGGAGCTGGAGGGTGTTGCATCAGCCATGCTGCGAGGTTATTTCGCGGGTTTGATGCCTCATCTCGTTCACCGCTTTGCTTACCAAAATCAAACTGCAGCTTCTGCTTGTGTTTGCCTGGAGAAAGACCTTTTCCTGAGGTCTTTCTGAGGCAGCATAAAAAGGGTAGGGGAAGGACTGATTGCAGTTTCCCTTATCTGGTGACTGAAGGACACATACCTGGTGAATGGAAATGAGCAAATAAAGTGAGGGCTTCTCCCACTGATTTTTGTTTACAACGTAGGAGAAGAAAATAGAGCCTGAAGTAAGATTTGAAGCAGGAATGCAATTAGGAGCTAAACTGTATTTAAGTTACTGTGTGTTGCTTTTTAATTCTAAAGTGCAGATATCCTTTATCTGGTCAGCTCTAGGTTTGGAAAATGGGTGAAATAAATATAGATGCTGTTCAAGAAACAGGACCTGGTAATGTACTGTATCTTGGTAGCTTCCTTAATTCCTATTTGAATATAATACTGTAATTTCCTGAAGAAGCCTTAAAAACTGAGGCAGCATGCGTATGTTGAAAATCTGTATTGATGTCTAAGGGAAACTTGACATAAGAGCAAGTACTCACAAATTTTTAAGCTTGTCAGCAACAGCTCAAGTGCTTGCACCAAAAAAAAAAGAAAAAAAATTCTTTCTGTCCTGTGTGAATATAGCCCTGAAACTGGAGTTAATTTGCAGTTTTTTTCCTCCCTCTCCCTTTTGTTCTAATTTCAGCTGCTCATGCTGGCCCATCTCAAAAATTAGGCAGTGGATTTCATTAAAGTCTCTAATTTAATTCTCTTTGCTGCTAGTAGTGGCCTTTTTATGGAAACATTTTGCTTAACACAGTAAGCGTTTAGTTATACTACCTATGCCAAATGGGTTTGGAGTGTGACATGTCTCTAGCACTGGAAAGGCTCTGGCAGTGAGATGTTGCTCCTCCCCTTGAACACCGTTAGCTGCAAGTAGGTCTTCGTGCCATTTGTGCCGTGGTTTTTATTTCAGTTGCCTCTTGTTTCCATTTTTTTTTCCATCAGGAAAGGTGCTGAAGCATTCATGCAGGACCGAACAATTGAAGGAAAGCCAGCGATGTGTTGTTTTGGCCACTTTGGCAGGAGAAAATTTTGAGTTTTATCAATCCTACTAGTTTGGCTTAATTCTGTTAACATGCATTTCTAGAATCAAGAGTGCTAGTTGTAGTGGTATTCTTTAAAAAAAGTATTAAAAATGAGGACTGTGGCATCACACTATACTTTCCAGTGAGTCATGCATGCGCTTATCTCTTTTTTTCTTCCGTTGGCTGACATCGACCCAATTTTGTCAGAAGAGAGAGACTTGGTTAGTTTTCCAGTGCAAGAAGGGCTCTATTCAAGATGTGTGTTCTTAGAAAATCCATATAAGAGAAACCACTATAAATTCTTTGATAGCAGGAAAAGCTTCAGTTGAAGGTTGGGCATTGCCACTACTTAGAAAGCTGTAGGCTTCTTTAGTGCTGATGCGCATGGAATTATTTGTCTCATTGAAGCGCTATTAATTAGGCTGGCTAAACTAAGCAGCATTAAAAGTGTTGCCAAGATACTCGTAGAGACGTCGGGTCTGCAATCAAAACCTGCTGTTACAGTGTGCTGGGTGGATGTGCTGCTCTGGCCAACAACCCCACTGCACTTTGGTTTGTGTTAGAGCTTTTCAAATAGAGGCTGAACTGTGTCTGATCTATTGAATTAGGAACATGTTTCTGGTTGGCATATATTTAAGAAATTACATATATTTATATACATGTGTATAGATATATATTTACATTTGTTGAACTCTATTCAGTAAGCTCTTAATTCTCTTTCTTCCCTGTGGTCTTTTTGACAAGTAAAACAAATATGGCAAAAGGAGGTGCTTGCCTCTCCAGTAGTGCTTTAGAGCACTAATGATGTGCCTTGGATAAAGGAAGGATAGTTACTGAAATGGGAGTAGGATGTACTAAACATGCAAGAGTGATTGAGTTCTGTAGTTTAAATGAAAAAAAAACAAACAAGACGTTCAAAGAAATGCCATTCATATAACTGCAGTTTCTGATTTTATCTAGGAAATGGTGTCATTCATTAAAAATTGTTATGCAAACTAGAAATAAAGCTCCCAGTTCATTTTTTCTTTTAAGTAGTCAGTTAAAGAAACAAGAATGCCTTTAGATATTGTGTAATTTTGTTTGTTGCACATATGTGCTCTGCATGTTTATATACAACACTGACACCTGGTGTGGTGAGGGCCCTCAAACCTTCTTAAGGATGCCCAGCCCTTAATAGCTTTTTGATGACCATTCTTGTCTTTTAACCATGTTCCTCCTGTCTTTTAACCACGTTCCTCCTGTCTTTTCTCACTTGCCATGGTAGAGCATCTCAGGCAAGGACAACTGTTGCTTATGGGCAGATTTGTAGTAGAACATCAATATTTATGACTGTCATATAGTTTAGCAGCTACACACTGGCTGAGGAACACTTTTTGGCAAGTATTTATTTTGGACAGTGTTAGGACAGATTGGGATTTCTTCTGTGGAGTGTACTCCTGCTGTGTTTTCACAAAAGTATCTTTAAGTGCTTTTCTAGGCTTCTGATAGATTCTTGATTTAGTCATATTAATTAATACTTAGCAAAGGGGATGCATTTGTTTTAGCAGATAAAAATGTGTTAATGACATGAAAATACAGTTATGGATCTTAGGAGGACAAAGAAGGATTAAAAAAACATTGGTGGCTATTTTAATTGTAATATATGTTTTTTAGGGAGCTAGAAATGTGGAACTGTAAAGGGTTTTATTTTCCTCTTACAATTTCAACTCTGTTACCAAAAGCCTTTAAGACTTGGGGTGGAAGGAGTGCCATTCTGACTCAAAAAATGCCTTCGAATTTTCACATTCAGATCTAACGCATCTTTTGCCTGCTGAGTGTTTATAAACTTTTTAAAGCTCTATCCTTTTTATTCCCTAAAAAGAACCCATGTTTTTGAGGGAAGACATGTTCGTTTCAGTTGTGTTCTGTTTTTCTGTGAAAAGGAACAGCAATGTATGTTGAAAGATTGGTGCTGAGGCTGCAAAACTTTGCACTTAAAACCTGATTTACGGTCATGGGTGTAAGACACTCAAACTAAGACTGGAAACCTGTATCATAATACAGACTCCTAAGACTGTGCTTTTACCTTGTGTCCTAGTAAGATGCCTATCTTACTGCCCCTCTTCGTGTCAATCTAAGATAGAATTGAGTGACATTCCGAGCACGCGCTCCAGCATCTACATAAAATAAAATAATTCCAAAAAAAGGTGCTGATTTCCAAGGAGGGATTGCAGGTGATTAAATGTAGGCAGGTATCCCAAACTTATGAGCATCTTCCAGTTACCCTCAGGAGCAAAACCCACGAGGGCACAGGCACGCACACGTGCCACGAGCGGGTGAGATGCACAGGTTCTGACTGCTGGGCAAAAACGCCTGTGCGGTCTGGGGGCACAAAACTCTCTTGAAATTTGAGGAGTCTGGTCAGTTATGGTCAAGACAACTTTATATGAAGTCATTTAATTCTGCACAGATCCTCACCACTTGCAGTCACTGGGGACCAGGGAAAGTTAGCATCCTGCCTGCATTGTGTGCCTATGTCCTCGCCGTAGAGGCAGGGCTGGGTTGGGTTCCTCCTCAAGCTGGGAAGACTGGTATTGTGCATATCCTGCCCAACTTTCATTAGTCCTTCTGAAACTGGGCCGTGGAGCAGCAGGTGTATGAGGCTAGAAAGAAAATCTTCCCAGGGGAGGCTGGCTCTGTAACCTGGGTGGTTACAGCACTCGCCGGTGAAGATGACCTTGGCAGCCCCTCTCTGTGGGTTTTCTGGATCGTCCTTTAGAAGTGACCCTCTGCCTTCACTTCCTAATGAACCCTGGTGTGTAGTTAGGATGCTTTTAATTACCCTGCTGGGTAACCTTACCCCATGAATGATTTTGAAGCAGGCACTCTGGATTTTGCTAGCATCTTGTCTGCTGTGATCTTCAATAGTGAGCTTTACAGATGTGTGTGGTTGTGGTTTTTTTAAATAAATTTTCATTTTAGGTAAAACACAGATTATAGTCTGTTTGCATGTAAAAATTAAAACAAAATGTTTGTTCTGATGCAGGTCTGAAAGAGGTCTGCATAACTGATTTTAAGCAATAACTTTAATTAGCTCAAATTTTGAAAGCGGCTTCCAGTTATTGCTTATCATTTGTCATGCTTATATGTGAGTTATGTGAATATTTTCTGACATAGAATTTTTTCTTTCTTTCAGCCTTTCTTTCAACTTGTGAAGTTACGGAAACTTGGACTTAGTGATAATGAAATCCAGCGGCTGCCTCCAGAAATAGCGAATTTCATGCAGCTGGTAGAACTTGATTTGTCTCGTAATGGTAAGCTCCAATGTTAATTTGTTTGATTCTGTACTGTCCTATGACATGGTCTGTAAAACTGGGTAAGTAGGGTTTTTCTGTCTCTGAAATTGCTACGTCCCACAGAATGCTTTTCCGTGTAATTCATGGATTTGCCTGTAGTTCTAGATGGGGAGGACGGAAAGAGTAGAGGAGAGCTGGTGGTGGAAGTACAGTAATAAAATAATGCCTGACTGTAGTTCTGCCTTTCTGAGAGCCTGCTTTATTTTCCAATTTAAAGAATGCTTTACATCCTATTTTTATAAGTCTGTTTGCCATAATGTTGATCTCTTCCCCCAAGCTCTCTGAAATGCCTAGCATTTAAGGAGACAAAAAAAAAGGTTGAAATCAAAAAGCTCCTTTCAGTCCAAAAAAAGGCTGCCTATGGGTTAGAAGTCCAGTTCTTTATCTCTGCTCTCCTCTTTACCTGTGATTAGCAAGAGGCAGAGTGCTGGTATTTCTAGTTGTGCTTCTGGAAGAAGAATCAGTGTGTCAGCTGCAGAGATAAATTCAGAAAAGGATGTTGGAAGAAACCGTCTTTTAAAATGTGTTGTTGGAAGCCACATCGGTTTATCATTTGGTTGTAATGTTTGCTGCTTATATTGTCCCGAGCTGTGATGGAGTGAAATTTTTTTTTTTTTTCTTTTTTTTGTGGCCTTGTGAACTTACCAGTTCTGCAAGAAGTTCAGGGGCTGGTGGGTCACCTTTAAGCAGCCTTATGACCCAATGATCTAGAAACAGCGAATCCGTGTCACCAAATTAGAGCAACTGTCAGCTATTTTTGCCTCCTTATATGCAGTGGATATGCACAAAATGCTCTCTGAGGTGTGATGGATGGGGTGGGAGAGAGCAAGGTTGCATAACCTTGTAAATAAGTGAGGGATGTAATTGAATATTCAAGGGAAGACATAGTGTAACCAGGAGCCTTTTTTTCTTTATGGTTTAACTTCACATTGACCCTTTGGCACTGAAGAATATTCAATGGCCACTTCACCTTCCTGTAACTATCTGAAATTTACATCTTTCCTTTATTTGTTTGGTGCTTCTAACGCCAGCTTTATCTGCTAATATAACTGATGAAGCGTAATGAGTCTCCAGGCAGTTTCTGAGGAATTTCTGTGAACCATATAATTTTATGCACATTTGCAAAACCCTGTAACAGAAGAAAACTGGAAAAAAACCCCCAAACATCTGAGAGACAGAAGAAACACATTAGTTAAAACATTTTAGAAATACACGAGCATTAATTGACTCAGTATTTTGGCTACTGAGTTTGGCTGAGTTGGGGGCTGTCTGTGACAGACCTTATACAAAAGGAAACACTCAGTTGGCTTAGTAATTCTCTTTGCAAATGAATAACTAGCTGCAAAAGAGCTGGTGGATCAGAGCCATGTGAACTCTTGTCAGCCTGACTTGGAAGTTGGCTTGAGAGCTCAACTGTAACGAGAACAGATGGTGTGAACATTTATGGTTGGGTAGATGTGTGTGTGTCATTAGAAGTTACTGCACAGGGAAGTGTTTTCTCAAGTAATGGGTTGGACTGATGCAGGTGGCAGGGAGCAATTGCTTTCCTATATCCAAGGTTCAGTGTTAATCGCCCATTTTACTGCATTACTTTCTCTTCTCTGTGGCTCATTGCAGCAGGTTACTGATACTGCTTCCCTCTGCTTAATCATGTCACAGTTATTGAATGACTTGACTCTTCAAATGAAAAACACACCATGCGAGGCGATGCAGGGGGACCATGGCAGAAGATGACTGATGTTACTTTCTGCTGTTTGGTCATGTTATGGTTGTCTCACAGCTCTTCAAATGAAAAAGCAAAACACACACCATCTGGGATGCTGCAGGGGGAATTCTCACATAAGATTTTGGAGATTTACGGTATTTTCATTTCTTAGCTTTGTATTTTGAACCCACCTTCCAATATGTCAGATTCTCAACCTGCCAAGTGTTTCTCCTGTTTGGTTGTTTGCACTCCAGTTTTTTTTTTTCTAACTACCAAAGTACTTAGAAAAAAAAATAGGAACTCTTTGTATTCCTTTCAGGCAGAGAAAAACAGCCCAGCTTTTCAAAACGCAGTATGCTGCATGAATAGGAAAGTGTGCTGGTGACATCTGAACTTGGGAAATAAGAGATCATTGTTCTGTGTTTTCTGTTGTTTTAGCTGTCTGGTTCGGTGCACTAATTGCTTTCAGTTCTGGCCATTCTGTTTCCTCAAGAGCTTAAAAATGCAAATATAAATTCATTTAATGTTCTCTGTACAGGAGTAGCCCTTTATATTTTAACGTCTCATCACAGGAGGAGGAAGAAAGGGTTTTGGATAAACAAAGTGCTTCCATTTCCTTCATAATAAAATGGTAGCATGTCTTCCTTTTTCATATTTTCTAATCCTTTGGTCAGCCTACGCTCTTTGAAGCTCCATGAGATGGTGGGTATATGGTATGGCTGGACGTGGGTGCGCTTCCAGGCTGCAGCGGCCAGCTGCGTTCTGTGCAGTGGTGAGGTGTTGCATCTGGAGGTGAGGTCGATCCCTCCAGGCAGGATCCGTCCCAACTCTTCATGCCTGTGCAATGCGACGTTACGTGCTGCGTAAGTACCCCTAGTTCATAGGCATTCAGGAAAGGTGAACAGGGAAACTCTTTAAGTGTGGCTTTCTTCAATTCCCAAGTGTTTTAAAATGCCCAAGACATGCTAGTATATGTTAACAATGTGCTACATAATTAATCCTTTAAGCAGTTTTTGGTTAATAAGTGAATCTAGAACTAGAAAAATCCTTCTAAGTAAAACTCAAAAATCTTCAGCATATGTAAACTTGACGCTCCCGTGATCTTGGGTGTACGTGGGAGAAGTTTGGGGATAGTAAGGTGAGAGCCTCGGTGGTGCAGAAGAAGAAGGATTTGGGGAACGCTAGAAGCCACATAATCTTAAATTTTTCCTGGATTATTTGCATGTTGATGCTATTTCTTACTCCTCTGCAAGGTCATGTGTTCATGCAGATTTCCTAGGAAGCACCCCCACCGTGCTTTTCTAGCCCGGCTGAGGCTGTTATTTGAGCAAAGGTTGAATGGCTGAATCAAGGACGGGAATATCAGAAGGCAGGGAAGCTGTGCTAAGAGAACAGCATAGTGATGGTGAACACTTTGAAGGTTATTTGGCAATGCAGTTTATCTCTGCCCCTTGGTCTTAGGTTGTTCAAAAAGCTGATGTACTAGTTCTGAGGCTAAAGAAAACAGACTTGTAGGATTTCAGCAGTGGATGCCTGAGCTTTTGAGTTGCTGGCAAAGTGTGTCTGAGACTCGGAGTATTCCCTGCAGCATGTTCTGAGATCGATGCTCAGCTGCTGTGTATCTGAAACTACCGCTGGTTCCCTCAGAGCCCCCAGGCTTGGCTAAATCTTTTCCTGGACTCTCACATCACTGGTGAATTCTGCGAGGATACTGGGTCATGGAAGTGTCCTTGCTTTACATCCTTGAAGCTTGGGTAGGGCTCATGTGCTTTGCATTGAGTTTCAGCCCAAGTCTTTGCTCTACATGGTAGAGGAGAGATTCTGCTCTAGGCACAGTCAGAAGCGCCTGTGTGCTATTTGTTTTCCCACAGCGCTTGGGCACTCTCCTGGACAAGTCTCGAAAGACCCTGTGATTCAGAAAAGAAGTGCAGTCTCCAAAGGAAGAAAGATGTGCTCAAATTTCTGCAGTTTTTTCCTTGTGCCTCTGCTGGCACTTCATTAAGCTTCTGTCTCTCCCCAGGTGTGTGCAGCTTGTTTGAGATCCCTGGGAATTGCAGCAGGCTGTTACCCATGCTGCGCATCCCGCAGAGGTTTCTTCCAGTGACTCCCTCCCCCCTTTTCTTCTGTGCAATGCCTGGAGGCTGAATTCTTAGAGTTTAGGGCCCTGCCATCCCAGATTCATTAAAATGTTAATGGCTTTTCTTGTTCTGTCGCTTCTTCCAGACAGGAGGGGTAATGCATGAAGTTTCTGTAGTTAATTTAATTCGTGCTGGTGTTTGGGATTATGTATGCTACGTATGGATGCTGTGTTCTTGCAGACGTGTATTCCTTTTTAGTATCCCTCTTCTCCAAGAAGAGGGTTTTTTGTTTGCCTTTGACAAGTATTAAATCCTCCAGATTCCACTGATACGTTTTTGTCACGATATTGCATGCTCCTTAAAATGCCCCAAAAGTGTTAATTTAATTGTAGTATTTTTATTTGAAAGAAATTGCTACCCACCACTCCTCCCCCTGCCCTTAACAGGTGTGGTGTGGAAGTCTGGATTTTTTTCTTTAATGTCCTATACCTTTTCCAGCCTTTGACAGATTGTCAGTTCATTCAGCTCTTTTAGGATAAGAAGAAAATCACTGTGAGCTTGCACACTGGACAGTGGCTGCTGGGTATTAGGCACCGGGGTGGCTTTCCTAGCCTTCCCAGCTGCAGAAGTGCCATTTGAACCGTCGTGCTGTCCAGCCCCTTCTGGGGTGAAGACTAACCCCCTTGCTTATGTAGGAGATGAGCCTCTTGCTCTTCTGTGTCCGCCTGCACGTTGCTGTCTCTCTGTAATAAAAGCCTGGCAGGCTTCTCTTCTGCTATTCTTCTTGCTTGCATTGAACATATCGACCAAGGACTTGGTCACGCAAGCCCATAGCATCAGTGTAGTTGCTGTGTACCAGCAGATTTGCACTAACTGTAGTGGCTCTCTAGCTGGCAGCAGGTAAGGGGATTCAGGTTAGCTGTTCCTCCATGGAAGTGCTCTGTAACCTTGTGGTTTGGTGTTGCGTCCAAGCCCCGAGTCTCAAAACCGTGGAAAAGATGTGCGTGCAATGGGAGAATTAAATGTGTTTCGATAATCTTCATAGATGGATTATGGTGGTTCTGTTGCTGACTCCGCTGTCAGCGGAGCTGAGATGCGTTACTTTGTGAACGGAGGAGCAATGGGTTTGCCGTGGCATCTACTGAGGAAATCTGTGTGTGGGTGGATCTTGTTAAGCTGTATTCGACTCTGCATGATGCTTGATACCAAAATCTCAACGTGGTTCTTAACTTTGATATCCGATAAGAATAATACTGTTTGTTTAATGTGTACAGATGGATTCTGGCTACATGATATATTAGTTGCTACCCATTTCTGTAGTTTCTGGTTAAACTGAGCTTATGACTGTATTGATGGTGCAGTTGTTGTGGACGCAAGTCTCGTGACATCAGGATATTCTCATTCCAAAATCCTCTCAGCACGGTTGCCATGTTATGGCAAATACACTGTCATTGATGTGAAAATAATTGCAGATTTCACGAAAGATAAATATGCTACCTCAGGATTACCCCGACAGTAGAGACGGTTCCTCAGAAGCATCTGAACAGTCACAACACTGTAGTGTAAGGAGAGAGCTGCTGCAACGAAAGGCTGCCGGTCTGAGGAGTGTCCAAGATTTTGGAGGTCAGTCTTTGGTAGCTGTATGCCAGTGTTCCAAATGCTCCATGAGCCTTATTTTTACTTTGTCCTTGCTTCCAAAATGGATTATAGTTGCAGATTTAGAAACTTTTATTAGAAACTTCTATTTTGTTTTGTCTTCGTTTATCAAGGTACTTTCAGAAATCAACAGCAATGGTATTTAACTGTTCTACTTTCAGTCGCAGGTGGTTTGAGATTACTGCTTTGTATTTGAAGTGTTTATTCTTTTTAGCTGCTTTACAACTTTTAATTAAAAGTCTCTTAGAGATCTTAGTCATCCTCTGGACACCACATTTATTCCGTATTGCGTGATAGGTACATTATATTCAACAAAACCTTTAAAGCTTCCTTAGAAGGCCGGGTGAGCATGCAGCAGCTGACCTGCAGAGCAGCAGTCCGTGCCACTGAAGAGCAGTGTGTCGTCTTTGCTTCGCTCTCTGGGGCTTCAGCTCACTTGTTTGTATCAGTGCATGCACACCAGTGCTTTCCCTTTAGCTGTCTGCTCTCAAAGACATACCTGTCGTCTGTACTGTGGGATCACCTCCCTTCTGCCCACAAAGTGGGTAAGTGTCCCCCTTTTCCTCTCCCCCACCAAAAAGCAGGATAACCAGTGTTTTCAAACTAGAAATACTGAGAGAGGAAAGGCTTGAACACTTTTTTCAGTTCAGCCTGGGCTGGTGACCCAGCTATTTCACAGTGAGGACATAAGCTAATTAGGCAGAAGCACTCTTAAGAAGTCTTCAGATCCTATGCTGCAGCCCTACATGGTCTCCGCTTTCTCATCTAACAGCTGCTGCCTTTTGCCCTGTGCTCTCACCTCGGATCTGACCGTCCACCTCTGCTGCACTTCCACAGTGTCCAAGCAGAGACCTCCTCTGTGAAATCGTTGTCTTCTCTGCCAGCCACCAGCTGCCCTGACATGAATGTGCTGGTACAAATCTGGTAGTAAATAGCAAAACCCAGAATGCTGAGAAATAAACGTGAATTGTCGCTTGCTTGCTCGGTGGACAAGAGAAAAAGAAGAAGCCAGCAAGCCGTGCTGTGAGGCAGTATAGTTGGCAAATGCATCTCTTTTGTTAACATATGCAACTGCTGCATGCTGCTTGTTTGCCTTCTCAACTGGTTTGTGTCCAGGTGAGCACTTACGGACAAACAAGAATTGCTCTCCTACTTCTCAATGGACATTTCTTACCTGGTACAAGAAAGCATCCTGTGAATGCACTCAGTGCAGCCCTGGTTGTGAACACCTGAAAGCCATGGGACATCCCACCAGGGACTAGTGTGGTTTGTATGGTAGTAGACCACTACTGCAAATGGTCTTAAGCTTTAGCCTGGGTCAGGCCAATGACTGTTTTTTGGCTTTGTGGTGGTTTTTTTTGTTTGTTTTTGGTTTTTTTTTTTTTTTTGTGCTAATGAAAGCAAAGCTCCCTTGTTGCAGACTTGGAGATAACAGAATTTTTCACTCTTTTAGATGGTTGCTTGCCAGCAGTTGTGTTGGGTCATTGGGGTTTTGTTTGTTTGTTTTTTGACACATCTAATCTCTAGAAACATGCATTTTCTTTGTATTTATACACTTTCTCCCCTCCCTCGCTTGAGGTTAGTTTAAAACCTGTGCTTAAAAAACTTTATCATCTTTGTCTTACACATGAAGTTTAGGGATGTGCAAAGCAGAAAAGTGGGGAAGAAAGAAACATGTACTGCAAATTGCTTTTAGATTCTAGAGCACTGCAGAATCCCACAGCCGTGTAGAAATTCTTGCTTGCTTTGAAGAAGTGGTGTGAAAGTTGGAATTTGTGCATGTGTTTCACTAAAATGAATTTGATGATGTTAAGCTGGAGGAGGAGGTGAACTTTACATACAGCAGGAGAAGTAAGGTGAGAGAGAAAAGACTGGACCTTGTTACTGAGCAAGGCTCATCAGGGCAGGGAAGGAAGAAGCAGCAAGTGCTGACTCTGACTGAGAAAGAGAAGATAAGTGAAATCTCATGATGGAATAATCTAATTAGAGAAGTTTAGAAGGTGTTATTTTTAAATGGATTACAGAAAAGTGGATTTTTCCATCATGGTATATTCTGCCAGATTTAACTGTTTTTTCTAAGGAAACTTTGCTAATGTACTTGGGTGCACGTCTAGCAACAGTGTCTGGTTTCATCCAAATTCAAGAGAAGGCTATGGATTTTGAAGGGGGTTTTTTTTTGGTTTTTGGGGTTGTGGGTGTGTTTTTTTTCTTTTTGTTTTTTTTTTTAGTGACGTTTGTTGTTTTTTGAAGCAGCAGGACAAGTTGGAGACAGAAACCTTTGGCCTGCTGAAGTATCAGCTAAAGCATTAAACACCAGGCAATCCATATGGGAGTGACATAAAATAAATACTTCATCTTCTGGATAATCTAGATTAGAGATCATAAAATGGCCGTCTGCAAACAGGCGTTGTTAGTTCTTGTATCCACAGAGTTGCTTGGGTTTTGTTTTCTTTTTTGTTGATAAGGTTAGATGCCATGACTGTGAAGTTACTGAGGGATTAATCCAACAGATCTGTAACTTTGCTGTTAAAACACTTAATACCCTTTCTGTCATCCACAGCTCCATAGGTAGAATACTAGTTTTTACTTCTTTTTTTTTTTTTCCTTGCTTCTCAGACTAAAAGTATTTAATTCCTGCTAGCCTCAAGGTCCAAGGTGGAAATCCTTATGAAAATGTCTCCTGGCCTTGTTTAACTCTTCATAGGCATGTATGAGTAAAAAGGTAGAAGACCTGAATTCCTTGCTGAACTCGGGCTCTTCCACTTAGTTCACCTGGAACTATTGTTTCCTTGTGATCTGATCTTTGAGCTTCACCCCTCCCCTCCCCGCTTCTTTTTCCTCCCGTTTCCAATTTACAGCTCCTGCTCCTCTGTTGCTGCTTATTCCTGGAGCTGAGAAGGACAGTCTATTGATTTACCACATGCTGTTTGTTCAAAAAACAGCTTGTTTTTATGTCCCCGCACAGGTTTCTTTCAAGTAAATTGCCTAATATCTATGTATCCGTGAAATGCAGCTTTGTGGGGATTTTGTTTTTCCCTGATCCTCTCCTCCTTTGGAAAAGGGACATATCCAGAAGCAATGAGAAGGAGCAATGAAATGCGCACCTCACTTCAGTTTCTTGTTGATTATACAGTAAGGGATTAGTTGGGAAAACCCGACCTGAAACTGTTTGAGAATTTTCCTTAAAGCTGTAAAGATGGGTCTTAAAAGAGCCATATCTCTTGTATTTTGTGTATCCTCAGCCTCAGAGCGTGAAGAGGAAAATGTTACAACCTGTACAAGAGCCACTTAATCTCAACAGATTTTACAAGAACCGCATGACTCCTGTCACATTGTGCCCCAGAAACTGTAGCACTTTACCTAAAGAGATTGATTACTTCAGCCTTCAGGGCTAGTAGCAAAACCTGGGTTTATAGAAAAAAAGAAGCCTGTCAGATCATCCTGTATGTCATGATCTTAATGTGGAAATGGAGGGAGAGGATGAGGAACCTTCCTCCATTCCTTCCCCCTGCAGAGGCAGAACCTCTGGGAGCTGCACTTGGTTGCTTCGGGGAGGGTCGAGAGATGTGGTGGTGGCACGTGCGAGACAACAGCCTACTCAGCTGGGCTTTCCAGCTGAAGAGCCCTTTGCAGAGACAGACAAGTATTTGCAGGACAAATTCCTTCTTGCAAGGTATTTGACTGAGTGGGCAGTTTCCTTCCTCCCATGTTGGGAAGGTGGAGGAGGTGGAGAGCAGGGCTGGAGAGCATTCCCAAGGGCAGGTTTCTCAGAGACCCCTCTGAGAAGCTGGGTGGCACGGAGGAACCTCTGTGGAAGCAAGAAGAGAACCTTTAGGTCCTAAACCAAGGAACCTCTGTGGAAGCAAGAAGAGAACCTTTAGGCTCCTAAACCAAGGAACCTCTGTGGAAGCAAGAAGAGAACCTTTAGGCTCCTAAACCACTCAAGCACTGCAGTGCTTAACGCTTCAATGGGCCTTCTGTCTGTGTGTGATATACTATCGTAGATACCGTATAATTATATATGTGAGAAGAGGCAGGGGGAGAAATCTTCTGTGTATTGAATTGGATGGATGAGATCTGGTTTGCAGCTGAGGGATAATGCCGTATGGATTCACAGTCTTTGAGTCTGGAATGGGCTTCCTGGGTATACATTTGGTGTAAACTAATCAACTGCTTAATACATTTATGAATTACTAATCGCTGAGCAGTTAAGGTGCTTTGCCTGTGTTGTATATACCTGGTGGTGGGCTTTCCACTATGACCATCTAGATCAGGACTATTAGTTGACTTTTGCTGGAGTGTACGCAGTGTGCCAGCTCCAGCCCTCCTAAAGCACAGTGCTCCGTGTTGCCTTCATAGCTGGAAAATATAACAGCATCCAGTAGTTACTCCTGAAAGACTCTTGAACATTGCAAACTCTCCCTCAGGAATGTGTTGCATCTCTCATGTCTGAGACTTCAGCAGAGTTCTTGCAAAAATACTTTTTACTTTGAGCTAGAGTCCACTGTTTGAGTAGCTCTGGTCTGGTAGCCCTGTCGCAGTCTCGGACCTTGCTGTCTTGATATTGATTGGGTATTGGAAATTACGTTCTCTGTTGCAGAATGTGTAAAGCATGCTGGCTCTGTAGCCTTTGGGTAGACAAAAAAAGTACTGTCAGTGCTTGAAATTCAATATAAAATGCTGTAAAAACATGCCATACAAAAAGTTTTATCAGCTTAAAAATAAGATTGTCTTCTCCCCCTGACGGAAACTGGTGGAATGGGGATTGGGAGATGCAGCTGTTGTAAAAATCTTCCAAAAAAAAAAAAAAAAAAATTAGCAACAAACAAAAGGATTTTTAGAAGTAATTTTCTCATTTGGGCAGTACAGAATTCCCTAGTGTTAAACTTGCCTCTTAAGTCAATTTTACAGGGCTTGCTAGGTCCTTAGCAAATTCTTGTGCAAACTAGGACAATAAATATCTGAAGAGGTATTTTGAAGGGGGGGGGGGGAGAATATGCCCTCTTATATGCTTGACTGCCAAGCTTGATTTTCATCCACTTCTGCTGGCATGACTTCTTTTTGCTGCCAGTGTATTTGTATTGTCACGTCACAGGGCTTATGCTTGGTTTATGGCTTTATTATTAGCAATGCTGCACAATCTGTATGCCAGAACATCTGGGGCATCATGTAAATGTAGAGCATTCGTCAGTGTGTAGCATTAGAAGAATCCTGGATATTTAAGTAGGATTTGAGCTGGTTATCCAACAGTGGCAAGAAAAGCATTCAACGTTACTGCTGCTAATACTGGCAGAGCTGTACGTGTTAATGTCTGTAACGAAATTGAGTAGTCAACAGTAATGGTGAAAGCTGCTTAATCCATCAAGAGACAGAAGGACTTCTTTATATATTTTGATATCCCCTGTTGCATTTCAGTTGATTATGTCAATGCTTCTATTATGGAAGCATCATCTTCTCTGCTATAATTATCACTCCATGTTTTTTTGTCATATACTAAAATGCTCCTTGCCTTTTCTGTTTGAGTTCATTTATTCGACGCAATGTTATAGTAGTCTTCACATGTAGTGATAAAATATCTGCTCATGACTTGGTTGTGTTTTGCCTGAGAAATGTTTTTAAGATGCCTTGCAATTAAAGTGAGTTATATTACAACCTGTTGAACTTACTAAATATGTAATGATCCTTAGTTCAGAGAGTTGCACTGAGTTTTTTGTCTGTCCTTTGTCCAGTTAGGTGGAGGAGAAAAATAGTAAAAGTATCAATGGGGGGAGGAAAATGCACTTTACGTGCAAAAAACCCCATATAAATGGAATTTCCTTTCTTTTCCCTGTGTCTGTTACCATTTCTTATTGAAGATTTTGCTCATGTAGTGACTTTGTAGTCTGGGATATCTAAGCTGGGAAAGCACATTTCATGTTCAAAACAGATTCAGTAATTTGCAAATGGATCCAAACTATAAGCAGTGCCTATACTGTCTTATTTCAAGTAGTGTCTTATATTGGAGTAACTTTTACTTAGCTCAGATACTTGTTGGCTTTTAGAAATAATACCCAAGACTTGTAACAGAAAAAGCTTACCAAAACAGTTTTGCTGAGAAGGCATATTTTCTGATTTTCATAGTCCATCATACAGAAGTAGGAGAGAAATTATCTGCAGTTTGGCAGTGAAACTACATGTTGGTGGAGGAAATCGGTAGCATGATTAGTTTCACAAACTTTACTACTGAGGATTTAAGTTTATCTTCTGCTTTATATGTTGCATTTTTATGTGTATATATATATATATATATTTATTCCCAAACAAATTAGTATACTTAGTTCTACTTGAGCTTTGATTTTTGTGGGGGGGGTTTGTTTGTTTTTTTTTGTTTGGGAGAATGATTCATACAGAAAAGTGTGTATCTGTATATGAAAGGGTTGTGTGTGTACACATAGGCAATATAAAAGTTCCAGACACTGGCTTGGCTGCAAAGAAATGAGTTATTTTGAGTCCTCAGAAGCTTTGAAATAGTGATGTCCCTTTCAGGACTTTTCCAGCTAGTTGCTGATGGTTAGCTGAGCTCCGTATTGGTGTTTTGTCGTTGCTGTAATGCAACGTAGAAGTAACAACATCTATTTGAGTGCACGTAGGATCTCTGTGGTCAATAATCCTGTAGTACAAATTCAGTCTTCTACAGGCGACGCTCAATCATGGAATGGGTAAAACCATCAGCTTTGCTGTCTGTAAATGCAATTTTGATATTGTTTTGAGTTGACGTGTATTTCTTTGTAGGAAAAGGGAAAGTTTCCATTTCTGTGTACTGTTTGCATTTCTTAGAACACCCTTTCAAAAGTGAATGCTTCTACGTGAATGTTTAAAAAAAAAAAAAAAGAAAAAAGAGGGAGTATTAGTTTATTTGCCATCTGTTCTGCAAGACAGAACAATGTCCCTGTGATGACATCAGTGCTTTTACTTTCTGGAGTGTTGGTGACAGGCAAACATTTTTAAGTACTTTGAGTGTTTCAAGAATTTATCACTTTAAGGTCATAATTTAATCAGGCAATCTTAATGAAACTTCTGTTTTTCATTTTAGTTTCTTAAATGCACTATTCAGACCTGTTTGTCCTTACCATGAGAAACCAATAGAGTGAGGTTTTGACTCCTGAAGCGAAGTCAGCAGAATCGCTTGTGAATGTGACACTTTGAAATAGGCTGGTTGTTCAAGTGTCTCCCATTTGAATTTGGGAGCCCTGTGGCTCCTGTGGTAGTTCCATGGCTACTTCTGAGGTTCTTCATGGAGGATCTGCTGGCTGACTGCGCCACGGGCGTGTGTCGTGCTGGACTGAGGCTTGAGGTGAAACCCATGAAGAGGTTTGAAGAGCCTGACCACAAGGCTTGGTTGCTCCCTGGCCTGACACCCCCTGCTCACTCATTGCTGTTGGATTTCTAGGAAAGATCAACCGTTTCCCCTCAAATACCAAAGCTGTTCTGAAGGAATGGGTGGGTAAGAACATATAAAATACCTCTGATGGGACTTAGTCTCTAAAGTCACTTATTCCGTTTTATGGGACAACTACTGCTGTTGACAGGACTTAGGGTTTATGTAGATTCAAAAGTAGTTTACGGCTCCATGCAAACCTCAACCTAGGTGGCTTTGTTTGGTGCTGTGACACCAAACAGCTTGGTTGTTTGATATGGCACACCGTGGGTATTCACCTTTCTTATTCATTATTTTGATATTTAGTAACAGTGAATATATTTTCTGAATATGCAGTGTGTTTCTGGGGTTAGTGATTAGACCACTCCAGAGCTACTTGTAATCATTAGGAACCGTTTCTCCGTCTGCCCCGGCTGTTTCCAGAGCTGTGCCTGGTGAGTGTACTGGGAGCACTGGGGTTCATAAGGCAAGAGTGATTTGCTGCCGTTCCAGGAGGAAGCACCTCTTGGGATGGAGTGAAACCCATTTGGGGGTGCCTGTACCCCTTCTTCCCTGCAGCCCTTCCCACTCGTGCAGAAGAAGGTTCCCAGGAGATGCTCCTCTACCGCCTTTTCATTGATCGTTCACAGCTGGTGACCTGTGGGTTTGGAAGATGTTCTTGCTGGCTCTGGGTTCAGTTCTGACCTGGGAATCATTCAAAAGAAATGCATTTGCTCAGATTACCTGGCAAGAGATGAACCTGATGAGCAGATACTCTCCTCCCTCCTCCATCCGTCACACCACTTTTGGGGAGAAGAGCTGAATGAAATACATGAATAGTCAATTCTGAGTTACTCAGCTAGGTAGGAGGAGGCCTAATTTCCAAATATTTTTCAACAAGTAGCTCACTGATGGCTGCTGAGGTCAGTGGTGCCACTTGCATGAGGAAAAATCTATGAAGACATTTCCTGAAGTATTCTTTGTGATGAGAACATCAGGAAGAGGAGATGGAGTAGGTGTAATGCTTTGTAGAAAAAATGGAAATAGGAGAAAAACCTTGGAAACAGAAATCTGATTTTTACTTTAAGATTTGCCTTTATTTCTTTTTGAATTCTTTTCAAAATGAATCATAAAAATCTAAGTGGCTAAACAAGGAAACCAAACATGTTACTTTCATTTTTGCTGGATCTCAATGACAGTAAACAAGGACTTACACAGACGACCCACAGCCTATTCGTGGAAATACAGCTTGATGTAAAAGACCCAGAAGACAATTGTATTTTTAAGATAGCATGCCTAACTTCAGTAGGTAACTGTGTTACGTTGAAGATACTTGAAAAAAAAAAAAACAACCCTATTTTCACATACAAATATCTCTGATTACTTTCTGGCAATCTGAAATAGTGTACTGGTACTTACTTGGGACCTGTCAATTTAAATAATATTTTCAAATTACCTGGCTTTAGTGCGAGGGAGGCTGGTTCTGCTCCTGTGAGTGTATGTTACAGGTGGAGAGACTTGCACATTCTCTTCTTCCTTCCCTTGTTTTCCCTGCCCATGTACTTTTCGCCAGCAGAGATTGTGGGCATGTATTGATCAAATTACAAGAGGTTCAGATTTTAATTGTTTCTTTAGGACAGTCCTAGCATATAGAAAGAAGGTCTGTTTTTTTGATGGGCAGAGGCTGATAAAGACCAGTCCAAGGACAGGTGAGTAGCCTAGGATCAGGAAGATGAGTGTGGAGCAGGAGGGGGAAATGGGATGTGAAAAAGCACTAAATGGCTCTGCCACAACAGCTGTGTACTTGGACGTGAAGCAGTCTTGCGTGTTGAAATGTCTTGAAAGGTACCAAGATAATTCCTTGCAGTAGCAAGTTACTGAATGTAATGAGGCAATAATTTCAGTGTAGATGCAGTACAGTTGTTGACAATTTTTTCTTTTTGTTTTTCTTCTGCAGATATTCCTGAAATACCAGAAAGCATCTCATTCTGCAGAGCACTACAGGTAGCAGATTTCAGTGGGAATCCACTGACTAGGTAACTTCCACCTTCTTCTTAGTACTTGCCATACCAGAATTACAATCTTGCTGTAACAATTACAATTTTAAATAAGCCCTTAAAAATTGTGATCTAGGATCTCTATGAAATCTTGCCAACGGTGTCTGTCTCTGGCAGGGACTGCAGCAAAAGTTCAGATTTAAAAAGTGATGTGCATCTTTCCTGGGAGGGGATGAAATTTGCTAGCCAGCCAGGAAAAATGTAAATCTGATTGTCTCAAGTAATTTTCATTCCTCTTCCTAAATGCATAGGAAAACCATGCTCATACTTGGGAGAGATAAGGCAATGGTTAGCACAAATGCATTGGCACAAACCCAGGTGCCTGATGATTCGGAATAGACTTTAGATCAGCCGCTGCAGATAATGGCTTTTACTAATGATTAAAGCTTGGACTAGTGTTTCATCACCCTCCCATCAGTTGGGACACAGTGACATGCAGTAACATGTGGCAAAAATGCACTGCATATGTCAGTGGCTGCTGCCAGTCTGCGTTCTGATGAGCTGGGGTGTGGGGATTAGGCACACTTTTAGTATAGAAGAGGAATTTTGTTTACATTTCTCTGTTTGTTTTGCTGAAGAATTTTGAGTTTATCTAGTGAAATGAGGCTGGAGATAGCAAGGAAGAGGTGATCTTCTAGTTAAGAGCTTTGAATACTATTTGGAGAACTGTTTCCTAAAGCAGCCCATGCCACAGAGCTCCTTTGTGATGTGGAGCAAGTCACATAAGCCAGAGTATTCACGGTGGGTGCTCGCCTGCTGACTTGCTTTGCTTTGCACTGAGATGGGCTAGGAATACTTGCACGATTAGCTGGCTGGCTGGGGTGCAGGAGTGCTAACAAACAGGAGAGTGTCTGTAATATCTCAAGCTGCTCCAGTGGTTTTGCAAGACGGGCTTCTCCCATGTGTGCAGCTGTGATTCTTCAGAAGTACGCTCTGAATATCACCCATAGTGTGTTCCAAGTTCTCTGGAAAGTCACATCTCTGAGTGTTAAAGGGACACTTGTGATCTTAATCCCTGTGCCTCTGTAGCCCATTTATATAGTGAGGATAATAACACCACCACAAAAGTCTGGTAAAGCAAACTGAGGCTGAACTGATGTCCAGATACACAAGTGGTGAGGGTCACCGAACAGCTTTTTCCCAGTCATCAGTGTGCAGTACATAAAGCTCAGAGCTGCATCTTGTGGTATTGAAACCAAAATTGTCTGTAGTAGTGTGCTAGTTATCTTTCTCTATTTTGTGTGCTGGATAAGGCCTTCAGCCCAAGTAATGTATTTCCTTAAATGGTAGCTGTAATGCACAGCTACAGCTGAGTGGAATTAACAAAAGAGTTGAAAGGCTTTTTAATGGGCTTGAAATAGATCTCATAACTCTTTGTTGACAGTTTAAGGGAATTCTAAAAATTCTTGATAAAGTGGCTCCAAAGTGTATGCATGTCCTGGAAAACATCACTCCAAGCAGTTTACTAAGTTAGAAAACACAGATACCAGAAGCTGTTTACACATGGTTGCCAAGTATTTTCTGTGATGAGATCCAGAATTTCAGTTTTACCTATATAACAGGATGTACGTTTTGGCACTAATTTGCCCAGGCAGAGTGGGAAAGTCTCATAGTGATTTCCTTTTGTGTGATATCCTGGAACTTTTTTCAGCCACTGATTCTCATCCTTACTTCCTCTAAGCTTAAAAGCCAGTCGAAGATCTTCCCAGTCAGTGTTCTACTACTAATACAGTATGTTGCCTTATTGTCAAACTTAATCATTGATGAACCTGCAGCATTAAAAGTGGCTGGCAGACCATTTTTCCAGATTATTTCAGGTTTATGGTAATAAAAAGGCTCATTTATTGTAGATTAGACTGGAAGTCCACTGTATGCTATAGGTAGAAGAGAACAGTTCTAGTTGGAAGGGACCTACAACAATCATCTAGTCCAACTACCTGTCCTCTTGAGGGCTGACCAAAAGGTAATCAGCCCATTTAACTCCAGTCTTAAACCTGTTAGAGCCTAAACAGTAATGGATAGTTACAGTGGCACTCACAGTGTAGAGATATTGAGCATGTTCTGTTAATAAGGTCAGCAAAGAGTGCAGTATGGAGCTGAGCACATGAAAAGCCCCTCCTGCCCCCCACTGTAATTTGTCTTTTCCCCTTTCCCCATCATGCACAGTTGGATTTGCCTGTAGGTGTGCATCTCCTTTTGACTAGTAGGCTGCAGGTCATACCATGAGCCTTGAGCTGGGTGATGGGGAGAGCAGGAACCAAACCAAACGCTACAGCTTGAGCTTAGATTGCATGCTCTGAGGGTCGAGCAGAAGTTGGATGGCTGGGCCAGGGGCTTCTCCTCCTCTACCTCCTTGCTCCTTTACCCCACCTTGTCTCCTGTGCAACTGCAAACTGAGCTACTTGGTGCAACCTGGCTGCCAGCAAGCAGTGAGTGGTCCAGGAACCCATCCGCGGGAGGGGAAGCCGAGCCTTGCAGAAGACCAACTGGGTGATGGACCTACAGGCTTTGGGAACTTTGGGAGTGTTTTGCATGTGGCTGCATTTTATAGTGTAAGAAGGGAGGGATTACATGCTGCTGTGCTGTGAGCTAGTAAATGTGAAATGCTGTAACAGCAGAACGTTGTCTTCATAGTGAACAGACTGTTTCTTCAAAAAGCAATTGAAGAGCAGCCTAGTAGCTAATATGAAAAGGCCATGCTGTAAGCATGTATGGAGCTGAAGCCTGAATAAAAATAATTAATTTAATTATTTTACCATCTAGGTGATACAGGAAAATAATAGTAAAAAAACGTTTGGTTTGGTTTTTTTTTTTAAATGTTTGATTTTTTAAATTTGTTAAAATGCTTTAAATGTTCTCAAGCTCTATAGCTTTTTAAATTTGCAAATTGGGGGCAGGGAAGACAGGGTCTAGGGGACAGGGATATTACCTGTTCTTTGACAAAGAAGAAACTTTAAAATCTTGTAACTCATGGGTTGTTTTTTTTCTTACTATGTGCCTTAGAATTTTCTGAGAGTCATGCTGGAGTCTGGGCAGGCCTCCCTCTGTGTCTATTTGCTAAATAGACTGTTGTTTTCCACTACATGTTCTCTTTTTCAGTATGTGTTACATGAATGTGAATACTTCTGCTGGAAGTCCTTGATTTGAATTAATATCTCCACAGGTTGCCCGAAAGCTTTCCTGAATTACAGAATCTAACATGTCTTTCAGTAAATGACATCTCTCTGCAAGCACTACCTGAAAACATTGGGAAGTAAGTTTTTTATACTTGATTACTATCTTAATTTGTTTTCTCTTTATTGTTTTGCCTATTGTATACATGACTTGCATAATTGTATGTAATATACCTGTAAAGATATTTACAGGACTGCGCTTATTTTTTATATTTTTTCCAGTTTGAGGGATCTGTTTAAGAAAAATCCCTTTGCATTTCCACTTGTCATTAGCAGGCTAATGCAGAATCTGAAGCATGTGTGTGTATGTTTTGACTCTGTTCTCCGGGATTTGGCGTAACTTGGAATTTTGGTTGCAAAATTAAATAGGTGTTTTGTGATGCAGATCTGACCTTTTGCTTTCCTTCATTGTAGTAGACCATTGATCCATTATTGTGAACATGTCAGATGGCTTGCAGCTTAGCTCAAAACCAGACAATTGTTGGCACAAGAACAGATGGGTAAAAGCTGGCTGTGATCAGGGTGGAAATTAGAAGGTTCCTAACTATAGGAGCAGTCTGGTTCTGAAAAAACCTCCAGTGGGAGCTGTGGAGATGAAAACTCACAGAACAGCTCTTAAGATGAAATTTGATAAGCTTTTAAGATGTGTTTGTTAACTCTGGAAGGGTTGCAAGGGCAGACTTCCAAAGTGGAGACAGATGGAGAGTAAAGAGAACATTGTTTATCTGTCTCTTTTTGACTGAAATGAACATCCACGCTTACAGAAGGGAAATCTCTCTCAGTGGAGAGAAGAGTATCTCTTCCAATTTAAAGGAGAGGAGGTAATTCCATGTGTCCTCACCTGAATATGTGAGAATGGCTGTGCTGGTTCAGATCAAAGACTCATCTAGCCCAGCTTCCTTCTACAGTTGCAGTAAGTAGATGCCTAGTGAGGATTAATAAGAAAAGCATGTGTTTGATTACTCCTCTTTCCATCCCCTGACTGTTTCTGGTTCAGAGGATTTCCCGAGCTTTGGATCTTGGTTTGTCTAATTGGTAGTCCATAATGAATCTCTCTTCCGTGTACTTGTCCAGTTTCTCCTTAAGCTTGTGTAGACATCTCTAGTATTATCCCCTGGCAAATAGCTCCACAGGTTTATTACCCATTGCATTGATTTGTTGGGGTTTTTTTGAGCCTGGCTCTATCTACCTTGCCTGTGATGCCTAGTATTGGAAGAGACAGTGAGCAGCTGATCCCTATGCACTTGATCTGCCGTTGATGCCTTTGTGTTTTCTACTGTATCCTCAGGTGCTTTTTTCCAGGCTGAAGAGTCTAACTTGCTATTCCAGCTTCAGGAATAGTCTTCACAGAACTTAAGATATTTGTGCTTTAACTCAGAAAAGTTATTTGTTACTTTTGCTGGGAAACATACCATTTTAGAGAATTTGAAGTTTCTTGCAGCACCTGATTGTTCCCTATCTCCCCCTCCCCCCCCTTTTTTTTTTTAATCTGCACCTACCTTTATGGTTACCTTACCTATACTGTTGTTCTAAGTTTCTGTGTACTGAACCACTTCCATCTTGCTTCAGAAAGCTACAGTAACTCAGATGTTGAGTCGTGAGTATCAGTAGAGGCCTATTAATCTTGGACATCCTTTCATAAAGTGGAATATTTCTAACATGGCTTCTTTGGGGAGTCAGCGTAGTCCCTAACAATAAAACCCAACTGTTTCTAAACAGAGGAGTCCTCCAGAAGGGATCTTATTATTAAGAGCTCCTGCAATGTAGTCAAGTTCAGACCAGCATTGCTTTAGCCACTTCCCATGGGTATGAAAGCTGTCAGCTGGCACCACTCCAGCAGCAACAGAAGTGGAAAATGTCTTTTGAAACCTTCCACAAGCACTAACAGGTACAGCTAATGTGTGCCCAGTGACTATGGCAAAGTCTTACCTAAAAACTGCATGGGCCGGGGCTTTTGTGACATTCTTCCTTTTCTGTAAAAGTTCACAAAAGTTTTCATGCAGCTTTTTGCAGCACTGGCAGCTAAGAACAGGCTTGTTCAGACTTTGCGGTTACTGAAAACCAAGGCCAAAAATTTGGGATCCTGCCGGATTCTGAAAATGAATACAAGAAACATGACAAGCTGAAACAATTCCCAAAGCATGAGGTGGACTGCTGGTTTGCAGACAGTAGCTAGAGGAAGGTTGCTGACTTCCCTGAGAGGTCACTGCCTGCAGTGGCTTAGGCTTCTTGCTTGTCCTGCTTGTCGATTTGGTAGTGTGAGTGGTGATAGCCTCTGTTTTGGACCAAATGACTAGAAACAACTTTGGTTAAAATGGGGATACCAGGCATTTGTAGAGATGTCAATATGTGGGCCTGTGCAAGAATAAGGGTAAAAAATTGCTTATTATTGATCCTAAGCAGTCCAAGGAAATGCTGTGATGCTATTTCAGCCCTATGTGAGCTGTTGCAGAGCAGAGCAGCATAACCCATCCTCCCTCAAAGCCTGTACCTGATTCCCAATATTGAAGCTAAAAACCAGGGGTCCTCACTTGCTTTGGGAAGAGCCATATGCTTGTGCTGGTGGTCTTCGTGAGTTCTCCTGGAGGGCTAGACTTGAATAAAAGTCTGACAGGCCTGCTTTGATCTGGGAAGTGCTCCCAGGTTAGCTATCTAGAATAAGAATATTGTACTTTTACAAAAACAATTCAATCTCATTAGTAGAAATTTCTTCTATCAGATTTATGCTTAAAGAAGCAGAGACAAATGTGTGGGGCTGTTGTCTTTGGCTCATCAGGTATTCACGATAGGTAGGAATATGGCAGTTGGGAAGTCGACGGTAAGCTTGGGCTAAAGATGCATGTTTTCCAACTCAGAAGAATATTAATGTAACATGAGGGAAACTCATGGGGTGTCCACCCAAATCGTAACTGTTCATGAAGTCTGTTGGGGAATGTCTTGGTGACAGAGAGAAAGGGATTCTGTCTTGTTCCAGTTGAAAATTATTGGGAGGTCTTTTTTGTAGCCAATTAGAACTGCAACCTGAAGTCCTTATGGATCACTTCTGGGAGTGAATTGTATCAAATTTTTAGCATTAGATCTGTAAGTAATAGTTTTATTTTTTTCAGTCTGGCTACCAACAAGTGCAGCTTCCCTTTTTTAGTTCACAAAATTTTCATCATTTATTGCAAGTGAATTTGATGGTGCAGCCGACCGCCTTGTGTTTGGTAAAAGCAGTGAATTGCTCTGTGGCTTCTCCAAAGGTTGCCTGCTTGTGCTTTTTGTTCCCTTCTCTGTTCTCTTCCCTCTGCACTTGCTGGGACCCAAAAAATGCTAGGCATTAGAAAGAAGGTAATGCTAATGGTGTCTTTCTGGCTAAAGATTCCAAGTAAGGCTCTTAGAGGCATTTGGATATGTTTGTGAATGCCTTACTGGAGTTTCTGTGTGCTTTGGATAATAATCCATGGTGTTATTTGATGGAATAGGCTGGACCTATGTGCTCTGTGTGAGATGTGTCAAATAGTGAGCAAACAAATTTATACTGGTGATTTATGCTACTAAAGTTGGGCTTGTTTTGGGAAAAACTTGAATTCCCTATGCTTGCTGCTGGTCTTCTGTCTGCTAGAGTATGTGGAAACTTAGGGAAATGCATCCTAAATTCTTATGGTCTTATACTCTTGTCTGGGAAACTGCCTAATACAGCCAGTGAAATCTCTTAATTCATCTTCATGTAGTACAGTGATCAGTATGTACTTAGTGCCTCTTCTTTTTTAAAAGCTACCTACTCAAAATCTTGTGGCACTGCAAATTTGCCCTATTGTCTTAAATGGGGAAAGCAACAAAAGTAATGGCAAATATTTTCTAAACAGCAATACTTTGAAGGTTAGTTAGGAAGTTCTTCCTAATGGCAGATAATAGACTTGAATTGCCTTGCGGTGAACCGTTAGTGGAAGTGTGTCTTCTTCATGAATTCAGATATCCAGTCCATTTTTTCACATGGTCTGATGTATAAGGTAAATGCCAATGTTCAGGTTCACTGTCCCAGGCCAGTGTGAACTTGTTCAAGCCATTGATATGTAGAGTTGCTGTTAGTATTTTTACTGTGCCATTATGAATTCTTCTGCACAGACCTTTCATATTTTTCTTGTTCTTTGTGTTGCCAGAAGGAGTATTTTTAAGGGTCCCAACTGGATGTTTGAAGAGTATAGGCAAGGCCTTCCTTGAACCTTTTGTCTTTCCTCTTGCTTGTGCATAGCCATACTCAGTGTATGCCAGCTTTTCTCCTTCTGTTTAATCACTTCAATCTGCTTATCCGGTGCTGATATATGTGGTGAAAGTTTTCCCGTGTTAGATGAAGCATTCCTCTTTTAAGCTCATGCATTGTTTTGGGGCATACTAGAAAGATATGTGACACACTGCTTGAGGACTTGATAACAGACTAGATGTCTTAATATCACCAGTGCTATTTTTTTGTGTTTCTCTGTGACCTGTGTTCTCTTAACTCATGATGTGGTTGCTATCTGGAGTAAAACAGTGAATGCTGATGCATGTGAGATACTTTAGCTAATAATTAGGTGGGTGCAGCTTGGAGCAGGAGTTGTCCTGTTGGGTAGTTGAACCATTTGGAGAAACAAGTTACACAATTTAAGCTGTGAGTGGGAGTGTCTTTTACAGCGTTGCTCAGTCTAATGAGCGTTAAGTCTGATTTCCTTGCCTATTCTGCAGGACCATGTGTGTCTGTAGAGCTGCTCAATGAGCAAGCATAACCTGTTCCTCCCAGCATGGGTAGCATTTAGGAATTTCCAGTTGCATCCAGGATTTTTCGGCAATAATTCCGTATTCATGTAACACCCAAAACACAGGGCATGACTTATTCCTGAAATTAAAAAATCAGAGTATTTGTATGTAGGGGTATTTGGGTAAATCAGGGTGTTTTTCTGTAAGGCTTCCTAGGGCATACCTTACAGTAGTATGAAAAATTTAACGTCTGTCTGTCCCCACACCTTCTCTGTCCTTATGTGTTCATTCTGTAGTGTTGGCTTCAGGATTAGTTCCCCACCACCACCAGCCCACTGGGATGTTGGCTTTTTCCCAGCAAAGATTTGGGAACTTAGAGATCCATACAGTGCGCTCATGGCTTAACGTCTAGAAAGAGAAGAGAGATTGTGTCAGCTTTGTATGTTTGTTTATTTATTTGTGGTTCTTAGGCTTGAATGAAGTCCAGGTACCTTCTTGGAAAGGCTTTTATGTGTGTCTCTGATGTTTAATCTAGCATCGGACTCTTAGATGGGTGCTTCACAAGGAATCAGCCCTAGCCAAAAAACCAGTCCTTTCAGTATGAAATGTGTAATTGAAAAAGACAGTTATCTGTCAAACTCTGTGGGAACAACAAAATCAACAAGTTTCTTTAACGGCTGAAGCAGAGCTTCACTACTGTGCTTTAAATTATGATTTAAGGCCTGTTGCCTGTCAGCACACCAAGCATCTAACTCATAACCAGTTTTTAGCTTTCACCATTTTTTCAGAAGTCTTGTCTGTGCCTGGAAAAGGTAAAGATTACCTCTTTTTTTTGGATGCTACGGTTTAAAGCGTGAGATTATTACTGACTGGCAGGTAGAGTTTTTGAAAGTTCCCTGTCTGAACTCTAGCATGGCAAATAAAAAAGCTTTCCTTTGCCATACACAATCTTTATTTTTTCTCCCCACCCTGAAACGTACAGATGGTCTCCTACTTGGACATGATCTCCAAATCCTGAGGATTCAACAAAAGATCATAGTAATATTGTAATTTGTAGTATCCCCATCATTTACAGCCTCCTCTCCCCTGCCCCATCCCCCCCCCTTTTTGGTTTTTTTTTTTTTTTTTTTTAGAGAGAACTGCACAGTCCGTGATGCAAGAAAGTAGAATAGCTTTATTTTAGCTTTAGAAATTTTTGATGTGGGGAGGGGTGAATTTCTTTAGATGGGAAGGATATTCTTATGCCGGTGACTGATGAGTCTGGTTTACCCCCAAGCTGCAAGCAGGCTGAATGGATCTGTGGACCTTACTACTGAAAGGGAATTATCAGGTAAGCAGATAAATTTTCCTCTTAACGTCTGCAGCTAGCAGCTAGAATGCCAAAATAGGCATTTCATTATGACAGTGAACATAATGAAAAGAGTAGAGCAAATGTTACTGCACTTGGGAGCATTGTTTTACAGAAAGATTTGTTATAGGCATGCTTTTCAAGAGTCATGGAACCACAAATATCCAGAGATCCTGTGTTAGAGAAACAAAGTCACTGAGCGTGGTGGGTTTTTATATGCATGTGTGTTTAATTCTAGAGGTTTTGAAGTTTTCAGCAACCTCTGAACTCAGAATCTTGAATGTTGATCTGAATAGGAGTAGCTGGAGAATAAAAGGTCTTCAAAGGCAAGGATGATGCACTCAATGCAGATGGTCCAGAAGCAGATCAGAATGGCATGCTTATTCTGATAATGGATTCCTGGGCCAGTCCTTGACTGTGTTTTTCCTAGTGTATGCTAGGATGCCTAAAGTGTAGATTACACATCTGGTAGCATCACACAGAATGGAAAATGGTCTTAAAATTGTGTGGGACAAGACAATGTAATTCTGTTTTAAGGTTTAGCATAAATTACGATTAAAATGATTAAAATATGGTCTTACATGATACAACAGAAGTGATGGGGAGGCTTCTCTTGCAAATACATAGAAGGAGGACTGTTTGTAGGTGGTCTGGCTAGGCTGATATAAATAGTATTAAAAGCTCTCACTCTGGCTTATCTGAATTTAGCATGACAAGTAGTATTTACAGAGTTTGAGTAGGTAGAGCATTCAGTGTTAAGCACAGCTGTTTGCTGAATGGCAAAACTGAATGTTAGGGAACTCAAAAGTTTATTGCAGGAACACTGTTTAACAGTGTAGGAGTGAATGCAGTGCCATCTGGCCTTTAAATAAGAGATGTTGCATCTTGTATGTTACACGAGGAAGAAATGTTTAACATATATTTAGCAATATTTTTTTGAAAGAAATTAATCCCATTTTTTAGTTGTCATTGAAGATTGACGTTGCATGAGTGGAATGGAAAATATTTTGAAAATGAAATCTTGTTGTAATAGTGAATTGGTTTAGCTTCCCCAACCTGCTTCAGTAATCTTGATAAGCAAATTGGAGAATGTTCAGTTAAAGCATTCAAAAGTGAACAGGCTGAGCCGTAATTACGAATCTCTCTCTTCTTAATGATGCCTTTTGAAGGTCATAGGGAGTTCAGTGTTCCTGTCAATTTTTTGGACCATGCTGCTTGCTGTGTGTGAGAGAGGGAGAGAGTAGAACTGATTTCAGTAACTTGAAAACCAAGCTTAGGTAGAAAACTAGTCTTAATTAGCAGCTTAGAATACATCTGTTACATATTTAGGGAATTCCTTGGCCATAAACTGTAGAACTTTCCTCTGTTTTTAAAATTTGGATGTGACTTATAGTACTGGTCATCTGTTTAGTCTTTCCTTCAGCTAGTGACTGATAAGATCCTAATGTTTTTTATCCTTCTGTTTTCACTTGTGGAAGATCTGTAGCTTTTTACAAGCTAATTAATGGTATTGACAATTCAGTTCAAGTAACTGACTGTGCAGATGCTCTTCCTCTGGCTTTCAGTGTCTTTGCTGTTTAAGTTTTGGATGACAAAAGTACCAGTTTACTTTCTTTTGTGCCTATTAAAATCAGTCTTCCAAGGAAGGGTATTTTTTCCCCTGTAATTTGTGTGCACTTCTCCCAGCTCTGTAGAAAATGGCAAGTATTAGGAACATAATCCTCACTTTCAGATTTTCTTACTAGAATACTGTCCTGCTTGTCAATCTCCAGAAGTGGACTGCTAAGGAAAGCCTCACGTGCCTTTCCCTTGCACATTATACACCTAAACTTGAGAGGAAAGAATAGTGTTTAACTTAGATGCAAGTTACTTCAAGTTGCTTTGCCTCCAAAAAAGGAGGAGGGGGAATGCTCTCAAAGATGACTTCTGGAAGAACGGTCTTTAACAATACTGGTGAGACATAATAACAGTTTCATCAAAACTAAATCTTAGTTATCTTGCTTTGCAGTTGTTTTTACAGCATCCCTTATGTTCCAAGGTACAACCATAGGACTTCACGTCTGTGAAGATGGCTTGCTTTGAGATGGATAAGTGTCCTCATCTAGGAAATTAACACTTCCTGTAGCTTCTGGCTCACATAAGAATTTCTGGGATTCAGTAGATAAGAATTTGCAAAAATTGCTCTCCCCTATTGAATGGTGTGGGCATACAGTCTCTCTCTTTAAATTCTACTGGATTAATCTTACAAAAATTTATTAGTGCTCTTCTTTATCATTCACACTGTAAAACAGGTTTCCATAACCAAAGGGTAACCAAACAAAGAGGCAGGAGACTGGTTAAAGCGGGGGGGGCGGGGATTTTAAAAAATGCTTTAAGCTTAAGCTAGCCTTTTTGGAGAAATAATCTTCAGAAAAGGAAACTAGCTGCAATTCTGTACAATTTGTAGGTTACCATATAATGGGTATGAATCTTAAGGTTCTTTATGATAACTTTGTCAAATTATATGCCAGCATTAAGCAGTAGTTGGAAGCAAAATAAGCATGTGGTGTTGAACCTTTTAAAAAGGAGGGCAAAATGCATACCGGGAGCGTATAGACCACAAACTACATGGTTGTATGTTAACAGAACCTTAGGAAATTCAGGAAGCATAATCCTTCCCTGTAAAGGCTATTATTGCTTTTGTTGCATTGGAAATGTCGTTACACCAAAAATCTACATGGAGCTGGTTCTTCAGACACTAAGGAAGGATATGGTGCCGGCAGGTATAGTAACTGTGTGTGGGTGAAATAAGGCAGACTTGGGGAAGAACTGGAGTTGTAGTTAACTCTGGAAAGGGGTGCGTGCTACAGAAGCTCTTGAAACCACCCAAGTTTTAAGCACCTAATTTCATAGAATCATAGAACAGTTTGGGTTGGAAGGGACTTTGTTTTGGGTTTGTGTGTTGGGGTTTTGGTAGCGGGGCAGGGGCTGCAGGGCCGGCTCCTGTGAGAAGCTGCCAGAAGCTTCCCCGGCTCCGAGTCGGACCCGCCGCTGGCCCAGGCCGAGCCCGTCAGTGACGGCGGTAGCGCCTCTGGGAGAAGAGAGTTCAGAAGGGGAAAAAACCTGCAGTGAGTGAGGGGATCGGAATGGGAGAGGAACCCCTGTGCAGATCCCGAGGGGAGTGAGGAAGGAGGGGAGGAGGAGCGGGGGAGGAGGGGATGCCCCTGCAGCCCGTGGGGAGACCAGGCGGCAGGCTGTCCCCCCCCAACCCACGGAGGGGAGCGGGGGAGCAGATGCCCACCTGCAGCCCGGGGAGAGAGGAGCCCACGCCGGAGCAGGGGGACGGATGCCCCCCAAGATGGCCGGGACTCCAGGGGAAAGCCTGCGCTGGAGCAGGCTGTGCCTGGAGGACTGCAGCCCGTGGAAAGGACCCATGCTGGAGCAGTTTGTGAAGGACTGTCTCCCATGGGAGGGACCCCACGGTGGAGCAGGGGAGGAGTGAGGAGTCCTCCCCCTGAGGAGGAAGGAGCGGCAGAGACAAGGGGTGAGGAACTGACCCCAACCCCCATTCCCCGTCCCCCTGCGCCGCTGGCAGGGACGGAGGGAGAGAAAACCGGGAGTGGGGTTGAGCCTGGAAGGAGGGAGGGGTGGGGGGAAGGTGTTTTGATATTTGGTTTTACTTCTCAGTATCCCTGTTTTGATTTGATTGGTAGTAAATGAAATTGATTTTGTTTCTTCCCCAAATTGAGCCTGTCTTCTGCCTGTGACCATAAGTGCTGAGTGATCCCTCCCTGTCCTTTGTCTTGACCCACGAGCGTTTCTTTATATTTTCTCCTCATCCCGCTGGCGGGGCAGGAGTGAGCAAGTGGCCTTGTGGTGCTTTGCTGCCGGCTGAGCTTACACCACTGCAGACCTCCAAAGATCACCTAATCCAGCCCTCCTTTGTGGGCAGAGACATCTTTCACTAGATCTAGTTGCTCAGAGCCCCATCCAACCTGACCTTGAGTGTTTCTAGGGTTGGGGCACCTACCACCTCTCTGGGCAACCTGTGCCAGTGTCTCACCGCTCTCATTGTAAAAAATTTCTTCCTTATATCCAACCTAAACCTACCGTCTTTCAGTTTAAAGCCATTGTCCCTTGTTCTGTCACTACAGGCCGTGGTAAAATGTCTCTCTCCGTCTTTCTTATAAGCCCCCTTTAAGTACTGAAAGGCCACAATAAGGTCTTCCCAGAGCTTTCTCTTCTCCAGGCTGAACAACTCCAACTCTCTCAGCCTTTCCTCACAGGAGAGGTGTTCCAGCCCTCTGATCATCTTTGTGGCCTTCTCTGGACCCGCTCCAACAGGTCCATGTCTTTCCTGGGCTGAGGACCCCAGAGCTGGACGCAGGACCTCAGGTGGGGTCTCACCAGAGGGGCAGAGGGACAGAATCCCCTCCCTTGACCTGCTGGCCATGCTTCTTTTGGTGCAGCCCAGGATGTGGTTGGCATAGGGCTTGGAGTTTGGAAACTGGTCTTTTCAGGCTCTTTCTGCAGTCAGTGATACAGTCAGTGAAGAGAGGGTGAGAGCAAGAGGCTTCTTTTTGGAGTAACTTGGAACAGGAGCCTGTCCCAAAGGTATATGCTGTACCTTCAAGTACTTATGGTCTGAGTAAGTGGCATTTTGAGAGCTGGCTAGTGACTGATTAACCCTGTCATTTTCTTGAGGAAAAAAAAGCTGCTAAATGTCAGGTTCTTAATGAATTGTCAGTCTGCAGGTAGAAGCCTTGTGGGATGGGAGTAGCTTAACAGGATCCAGTCAGATGAGTGACTAGTCACCTAACTGGTGTGTCCTGGGGCAGGGTTGTACATGTTACTGGTAGTTTTATTTGAGCAGTGGGGATGGGCTGTAATATATTTAAATATGGCTAGTTTCACACATTTTGTATGCTGTTGTCAGACTGCCACAGTTACCTTCTCATCTCTTGGAAGACCCTTGATAGAAAAACCGGCATGTTCCTTTTCTGCACAAAAAAGAAAATTAGTTGCCTAGTTTAAACTCCCTTCCTTCCCAGTCTAGTGTCACGATTAATGTTTCAAAGTGTACATGCTGTGTAGAGATGCAGGGGCAGGTATTATCAAAGTAACAATAATCTTCAGATGCTGACCCAGCAAACTGAAGTCCTTTGGCACTGGTGGAAATAGCCAGGATGTGGACTTCATGTCCTATTTCCATATGCTGCATCTTTGGACTGTGTTCTGTAGCCATCGCTAGTGCTGTATAAAAAATGTGATACCAGACCAAATTCGGAATCTGTACTGTGTTCTCACCTTAGCCATCCTTATTGTGTAGGACCTACCCTTGTTCTGTATAAATATGGGGACCATGCCCGTTCTCCTTGTCTTTCCCTTCTTCTTGCAGCCTTACAAACGTGAGGAAAAATGACTTTGGGGATTTTACATTCCCCTAATCAGCTGAAACTTGCTGGAAAGGGTGCAGATGGGGCCCTGCATTTCTGCGGTTGCTTTAGATCTTCATCTCTTCCAACATTGCTTTCTTGTTTCCCAAAGGCTGACTTCTTTTCTTGCATGCTCAGCTGTGTGGTGCTCTTGACATAAGGTCAAAATGTGTGACTTATTACTCAAATAAGAGAAGGCTGTCGTCCAGTTTTTATTGAGTGAGCACCTTTAGCTTTTATATTAGTCCTTTTATCAGCTGTCTTCAGTTTCTCCTAGCTTTTTCCACATTTCTTTTTCCGCCTTTGTATTTTTAACTTCATTTTCACAAGAAAATAGCATATGTCTTACTGTGCTTCCCAATGCTTTCCTCAGAAGCCTTTGCTGATGTACTCCAAGGGCTTGGGTGCTCCCAGTCCTATTGCAGGGACTGGGATAAAAATGGGGCTGGGATAAAAATGGCATATATAGTGTAGTCTATTGTCACTCTTAAGGCTGACTTTCTGGCCCCTTGAATAGGGGGATGATGCAGCTGTCACTGACAAAGTTAATACACTAGGATAACTCATCTCAGTTTTGTATTTTATAATTTTACAAGACAGTATATTTAATGTACGTGGTACACTGAAAATGTAATTTCATCCAAGGTAACTAGGGAACATGTCTCTCCATCTCTTTTTTCTTTTCTTGTTGTGGTGTTTTTTTTTTTCTTAAAAACTGCAGTTGAGATTGTTTTACCTATTGCAGTAAATTGCTGTTGTCCAGAGAGTCTTCTCCTTTTGAAATGGTTGTTTTGTAGGGCATGTTGCTACTATAATCTCTCTGTAATTAATCCAAACTAAAACTGACTTGCTTTGGAACAAGAAGAAGATGCTTTGATTCCAATCTTAGTGGCTGGTTCTAGTCTTACCTTTATTTTGGAGGAGACCACTGTGGCTGAATTGAAGGAGTATTTGTGGTGTTCCCAATCTGTAGACAGTCTTGGATTGCGAGTTTCTCTCTCAAATCCTGACAGGAATGCTCAGGAGAGACACTTCCAGCATTTATTGTCAACTTTGTTGCTATTAGTTTTGTTCTCAATTACTGATTTCACACTCTTCGTTCTTCTAGCTCACATGATGAATAACAATATCTGCATTTACTTTAGGTAGAGCACTGAATAAGTGTGTCTGGTTTGTACTGAAAATGACATTTTTAGCCATGTTGTACCTTTAAATTCGTCTTGATTCCACCCTTGCAGCAGAAATCATCTGGAATGCTGAGATGGAAAACTTTGTAATTATTTCAGTTACTGCATCCTCCTCCTAGTTTGGCTGTTGCCTTGTACTCAGTAATCACACACATGCTCAGCGTTTGAGGTGTGTGTGGTAGCTTTTGTGGTGAGAATTATTACAATATTAATGCTTTTTACAAGCTTCTGTGAAATAGCTTCTTATGATAGTAGCCTTGGAAAAGCACTTAGGGTTTTTCTTGTTTTTTTTCCTTGTGCTTTTTCCTTGTGCTTTTTTCTTGTGTTTTTTCGTGTTTTTTCGTGTTTTTTCGTGTTTTTTCGTGTTTTTTCGTGTTTTTTCGTGTTTTTTCGTGTTTTTTCGTGTTTTTTCGTGTTTTTTCTTGTTTCTCCTTTACAATATAGGTGACATTTTGCTTGTACATTTTCTGTTGAGTTTTTGGGGGAGAGTGAGGACCCTTTGCCTGTGTTTGGAGAGCAGCCTGCAATGCTCTATGGTTTCTAAAAGCAGTTGGTGAACAGCTGCTGCTGTCTCCTGTCTGAGTAGACTAAGTTGCTGTTGCCTTTGTGTTTTATGGATTGAAACAGCTAATCCCCCCATGACTGGTTTTCTCTCGTAGATGAAGACTGGGGTTAAGGAAAGACTCTGAAATCATTAAGGCATGGCTTCCTTTAGTTCCTTTCAGAGACTTCAGAAAGGCTCTTGACTAACAGTGTACCTGTAAAATTAAGGGCAGAGGGAAAAGAAATTATTTCATTTAGTATATTGTGAAAAATCTCTATTGCAGTTGATAAGAGGAAGACTTAACACTTTCTGGAGAGAATGATGAAATCAGGAAACACATTTGAAAAATAGCAAGAAATGTAGGATTTTTCTTGCAAATGACTAAAAATCCTGTTTCTTAACATACCTTAAACCCAGAAAAATGTTAGTGAACATACAATGTGTTAAGAATGTGTCGGTAAATTTAAGGAAGAGCTAGCTATACCTCTGCTCTGTATCAGAGCTTGGTGCTTCAATACATCAGCATGCCTTTTATATGATGCTATTTTATATGATAACTCCCACATTTTCCCATTTTAAACTGCAGCACATAGGTTTGCTGGGAGCTGCTTCTGTAACTAGTTGAAATTTTCAGAGTAATGAGTCAAAAATTTCCTGTGCTTTTTCTGGCCTCTCTTTCAGATGGATCCACCTTAAACGTAATACTTCGGTCTAATGGGGCAGCTTTGCTGGTATAAACTTCATAGGCTTAGTCTCTATTTCACATTACTTGGTGGTGGGAAGCTTCATTTTGCTTATCGGGGTCTGCTTATGTTGGGTTTGGAGTCAAGACCTTGGAAGAAGTAGAAAGGATAGATTAAAGGGGCGGAGGGCAGTGTCTTTGGTTTGTTCCAGGGTAGAGTTACAGTTGTGAGCATGCTGTGGGTGAGAATAGCTGTAGAATAAAGCGTTGCTCCTCCAGAAAGCTGTGTCATTAGAGATGAAGACGTAATCCCGTAGGTAGCTGACTCCCATAAGAAGAGAACTTAGCCTGGGACTGCAATCGGCCACAGTCAGTCTCTGAAATGGATGGTGCGCGGTCGGATGCAAAGACAGCTGTTGGTGGGTACAAGGGCACAGCTACCCAGTGAGTCCTCATAGCACTGCTCGCTTGGGCAGTACATACGTGTTCCTTGCACCTTCTTGGCAGTTGTACTGGCCCAGGTGTTTAAGGGGATTTATTCTGTGTTGGATTAGGGATCTGTCCTACTCTTTTTGCTGGGTTATTTTTAAGCAGGATCAATTTCCTGAGCTGATTCACTTGCCTGCCCCAGTTTAATGGTATGATGAGGCTGGTTAAGATGGTGGTTCCCAAGTTCTTGCTGTTCAACGTGGTTTTGCTGACAAAGATTTCTGTTTAACCACAGCCAAAGTGGTGTCTGATGTAAGAAGAGAAATTAAGAGATTGCACCATTTTACTCATCGACGCTTCAAGGTGATGGGGAGGGAGATAAGTAGATGCGGGGTGATCTGTAAACACAAGATTACAAGGCAGCTTGGCGGTGTGCGCATCCTTCTTGTATTCTCTTGATAAAAGTGAATCATGGGCCTCGCCTAATACGAGCTTGAAGAGAAAGTGTGACATTCAAAGGAAGATTGGTTTCTAGAAGACCTGTAAAGAAAAATGTAATGGCAGTCTGTGGGTGGCAATGTGAGTAAGAGCAAACCCACGTTCCTCTCGGAGAGAAACGGTTCTCCATCACCTCTCCCCCTCCACTGGTTTGGTTTCCGTGAGGATGTCGGGTACTTTGTGCCATCTTGACTTGTGTTTTATAGTGTTAAAATTTTTATGTGAGAGTTTTCTCTTGTGTTGTTGGAATGATGGCTTCCTTACTACCTTGCTTCTGTCAAATGATTTTGAGTGGCAGTAACTGAGTTACTCTCACTTATCTTTTAATTGAATTTTTAATAGGATTCTACTAAAATATCTTCACCTATATGGTATGTTTTAACTGTATTTCTTCTGGAGGAATGCAGAAACCATTGGGTAAAATGTGCATGTTTTAAAAGCTGGAGATGACTTCTGAGACTGTAATCAGAGCTCCTGTGAGATTTTGTTCACTGTTTTCTGAATGCAGTATGAAATAGGTGCTTGAAATAAGGGTGTATTTTTCAGACACCATCCAAAGTCAGTCCATGAAAAATCTTCCTCTTTAATAACTCATTATATCAGTTATGTTGCTTTCCCTGCTTAGATAGCTGTATTGGAGTCACAATATGAAGGTTTTTCTTTAGTTTTATTGAGGTTATCAGCTGCTTTTTTTTACTGGGGCCAACTACTGATCCTGTAATTCACGATGTTGGTATTGTTGGAAGTGAAAACATATATTCCAGTTTTATGTCGTCCAAGTACACGGGCTTGGTTTTTGTTTTTGTTTTTGGGTTGTTTTTTTTTTTTCCCCTAAGGTGTACAAACAAACATTTTGGGTTTGGATTTAACATGTGTTTCAAATTTAGTGGAATTCCTTTTTTAATCTAGATTTTATTTAAGGCCTAGCACACTGTCCCCCTTCCCTGCACACCAGGACAGAACGTATTCTGTTGTAGGAGACTACTTATTTGCAGTCACCATATCTGATTTTTATTTTTCCCAGGGACGCTGGAGGATTAGAGCAGATTATAGTGTTGGGATAATGTCTGACTCCTTGTGTTCCGTTTAGTCATAAATAAACCCCTGAAAAATCTGAATGTTGCTATGGTGATGTTAGTAAAAGCCTGGGATATGGAGTAAGTGAGCCGCTTAGAAGCGTAATGTCACTTACAGTAATGAGCACACCGTTGTTAGAACAGTGATGGGTTTACCTGATGCTCTGTAACTTTGGTAGCCCAAGCCAGATTCTGAAAGTGAGTAAGTAAATGCTATTCTTCTGAATATGCTCTATTCAGTAACTTGCAACTACTGACCTTTTAACAAATGGAAATTTGTGTTTTGTCTGTTTACTTCTAGCTTTAACATGTTGAAGTATCACAGAGAAACAAGCAAAAACTTCCAGTCTTTGTATGCTGCCTTTCACATGATGGTCTAGTTGAATTAAAACAACAAACAAATCAGTTCACAGCAATTTTGTTTTAAACTCTGTAAACACACATTTTTCTTCTGAAAATGTGGAATATAAAAAGTAAGAAAGTAAGATTGCATTAAAATGTGGTTTTGGTGGTTTGTTTTGTTTTGTTTTGTTTTTTTTTAGTCTTTATAACCTGGCTTCACTGGAACTTAGAGAAAATTTGCTGACATATTTACCTGAGTAAGTGACATTTCATTTGTTTCATTATACTAACATAAAATGTTCTTATTCTTAAAATCTGCTAACATATGAAATTGAGTAACAGATAGAAAAAATAATCAGTGCCGATTGACAACATGTATGAGATAAAGCATTGTTTTAGCAACACCGAATTACACTCATTACTTCTAGTTGTACTTGGTTAGTAGCAGGAGCCCGCAGTCTGTGTCAGTTGGCTTTGCTCTATAAAAATATTCTGTATAAAACACAGGAGCACCAAACAATTTTTCCTGCACGCATTGAACGAGCAGATCAGCAGTGGGAGTGGTGGTTTGGGTTGTTCTCATACTGAAATTTCGTAACTGTGAAAGTAGGGTAATAGGATCTGAGAGATTTCCACTCTGGCCTTCATAGCATTTAAGTAAGCCTTTGTGTTCAGAGCTAAGTAAACAAAAGCTTCCAAAACCTGGAGATCAAAGGCTTGGTGACAAACTAGGCCTACTGATGTCTGAAGTCTGACTCCACCCGCCATGATTTTGGGGGAAAAAAGATACCTAGATGTGTCTGTGCTGGCTTTATTGTGGCAGAGGAGTTGGTGGGCTTTTGTAAGGTTAATCGGGTATCTTATATTTGGGGGATCCTTTTTGGCTGCCTGGAAGAAGCCTTGTTTTTCCCTAGTGAAGGAGTTTCCTTCCTTCACTACCTGGCTGCTTCTTGCAAAGTTTTTGGTGACTCCTATTCTGCTTGTTTAGGTAATCTAATAGATACTGTAATAGATTTAACCTATTTTAATAAGAATCTCTTCCCCAGTCCCTTTGGGGTCCTTTCTTCCTGTCAATCTAGCCAGTACCTTGGTTGTGGGTGTTTATAGCTGTGAGCCACAAGGCACTTTAAATGTCAGTGGTCAGAAGATATGAATTACTAGCTAGGTTTTGCCATGTGGTGTCAGAATGAAGTTATCACAAATGTTGACAATTTTATTGCTCCTGGAAAATCCTGACTGTCAGTAACGTAACTGATGAGTCTCGCTGGCTTTCTTGCTGCTGTGGTTTTGGGGGAGGTAAGCAAGAGCTCTACAACAGACTGCTTTTGAAATAGAAGGATGGCCCTCTCTGTTCATGTTCAGAGAACTTCCTTTACATCCTTTTGGGCTTCCCTCTGTTTGCATCCTCAAATCCAACCTGGAATACTTCAGGAATGGATAGACCATGTTGAGACGGTAAATGATGTATTTATTGAGTATTGAGTCACACTGTTACATGTGATCACTATGGGGAATTTTTATCCAGTTGCATAACTGTAAATTCCCCCTAAAAATAAATCTAACCAACTATACTAAACTGTGTGGCGTTGTCCACCCTGAGGGGCTGATGGTTAAAATAAAGAATAACGATTTGATTGCCTATACTAAGTTTTAAGTAAGTTTCAAGGGCATACAGTTATACTGACAAAACAAATTATTTTTTTCAGTAAGATATTACTGCAAATAGTCTATGCCCAGTAAAATAACTGTCTGTCTACAATACGTTGTAATTTGAAATATGAGTTTCAGTAAAATGAGCTCATTCAAATACATGGGGTTTCTGTTGGTTTAGTCTGATGTGGTTTTGTTTTGACTTATCTTGTCTCACAGATCACTTGCCCAGCTGCAGCGACTAGAAGAACTTGATTTAGGAAACAATGAACTTTATCACTTGGTAAGAGAACATGCTACTGAAAGTGCATGTTGGTCTTGTTTTACACATCATTTAGATTAAATAGGTTGTAGGATGTCCAAAACTGAAGAAAGAAAAACGTGTGGAGGGAAAGTCTTTTTATATGTACAGATGAATTTTGGCAGTGAGTTGGTGCTTTCCATATCTGCTTAGTCTTGTTCAGTACAATATTACTTTACCCAAAAAATTGCAGCTGATCTCTAAAAAATGAAAGCGCTGCACAGACTTCTACAGAAAGAAAAAGGAGTGGAAGGGCACAAACTCTTGTCTGCACTGGCAGTTAAAATGAACACATGGGCTTCTGTAGGGAGCTGGACGGGCTGAGCACAGACGAATGCTCAACTCTTTCCAGGGTGGGGGTAGGAATATTTGGGAAAGGGCTGAGGCAAACTGTTGAGGGCTATAGTGTCTGACATTGTGGCAGATGGATGGACCAAAAGATATGTTACCTCCCTTCAGATGACTCAATTAAATGCTGGATTTGCAGTAGATGAGAGTGTGCATGCAATTTGTTAGTGCATGTCAGCTAAAGTTTGGTAGCTTGTTAAGCTGTAACAACTAATTTTTATGATGGAGTTCCCAAATGCTTACAGTCACCGTTGCTGCATTTAACCGTGGTACCTCTAAACAGTGCTTGGAGTAAGGATTGTTTCACTCAGACAGTAATTACGGGGTGGCTGTTTGGTTTTTCCTTGAAGCTCCAATGCTACTTAATGTTATTACTTTTTATGTTATAGCCAGAAACAATTGGTGCACTTTTCAATCTTAAAGACCTCTGGTTGGATGGAAACCAATTAGCTGAAATACCTCAGGTAAAGATGAGCTCTACTGATGCTGTTTTGAAGATGCTTTTAAAAGATAACCTTTCCGTTCATACCTAAAGGAAGGTGATGTAAAATTGAGTAGTTTTCTCAGTTCAATTTGCCTGGGTTTCGTTTTGGATGTGTAAGGCCTTTCTCTTAATAAGTTCCTCTGCAAGGGATTGTACATGATATCCTGTGTTGTCAGACGTTTTCTTTTAAACATTTTGACGAAAGAATTGTTTCCTAATAGGCACATTGTTCAATTTAGGATGACACATCCTCTTGTTTACAGTCCTGGCTCAATGATCAGGGAGCCACTAGTTGGCTGAGCTAACCCTCACCTTTTGTGTCTATCTAAATTGCAGTTTTGACAGTTCTGAGGATGAATTGCTGATTCTTTGCAGTCATCTTCTTCCATTTAAATACAGTGTTTGGGAGAAGTACAATAATAGAATTGTTGCCATAAATAGTAATTTTGATTTATGCAGGCAAATGCCCCATCTGACATCGGTCGTGGGATGAGGGGCCTTAGCATTTAAAGCTTACAGCGCTCTAAATTCCCTTTCTTACGAACTGCAGTAACATGTGGGATGGTTTCTTTTCCTTCTTTTTCCTTTAGACCCAAGTCAAAACCTGTTTTCTCCTGTTCCTCATGCAGTTTGCCATTATTTGCTGTATTGATCTCATTGTCAACAGTGTAACTTGGAAATCAGTTACAGTTTAGTGGGTTTTGTTGACTTTGTTGTTGTTGGCTTGGCCTAATAATTTTTTAAGTAGATGTAGTTAAAGACTGATAATCATTCATAAAAGGTCAAGTGTGACTTCAGTAGCTGTTTTTATTGAAGCTGTCTATTACTGTGTATTTTGTCTAATGTCCAAAAGATGAACTTGTAGGATAAAGGGGTGTGTGTGTTTAATGAAAGATCCTTCTGAGAGGCAAACAATTCCAAAATAAAAGGACTGACCTTGTGAGTTGGATCAAGGCTGTTGCTGTGTGAAAATTTCATATATGTAAAAGTAGAGGACACTTTTGCCCCAGCCGTTCTGTTCTCCAAAAGATTATTTGGATGGCTAAAATGAGAACTATTCTAGAGTGTGTATAGGGGTATCTGTGTACATGGGGAATGGGAGGGTGTTCTGATGGCTAATAGGTATTTCTCTGTCAGACTTTTAAGCTAATTGGCAGATTACCTTTGTAAAAAATTAAGTAATCATTAATAATCGCAGATGATGGCAGTATAACTTGGCAGTTCAAATATGCTAGCTAGAGCAACACTGCCAATTCCTATTTCTACATTTGTTGCAGGTGGGAGATACGAAGATATGAAATCCCTAGATGTCATGGCATGTTGCTGTATCAGCCAGGAGGGACTAATCCTAATTTGCCTAGGGTTAATTGGGAGTGGCAGACTTTAATTACATGGAGGTTGATAATCTGTAGTTCTGAAAAAACAACTTTGCAGTCTTTAGGAAAACTCCAGTTTTGGCTGGTGCTTGCCTGGGTGTGCTCAGCATACCTTGTCTGACTACTGAAGCCAGTCTTAATAGTTAGAATAAGAAACTGTGACTGAATTACTTGGTTGGTTTATCATATATAAAATGTAATTATTTACTTTTTTCTGCATTTAGAGGTCATACAAAGAATAGCCAATTTAGAGGTTGTACAGAGAATTGTTCTTTCTGGAATTTTCATTGTGATGGTACATTTTTCAAATTGCTTTGTTACGTGTTTGGGCATGACTTAAATTTTTTTTTCTTGTATTGCAGGAAGTAGGAAACCTGAAAAACCTGCTTTGTCTGGATGTTTCTGAAAATAAATTGGAATGCCTTCCTGAAGAAATTAGTGGTCTGACTTCTTTAACAGACTTGCTTGTTTCTCAGAATGTACTTCAGGTCTTACCTGATGGCATTGGTAAGTACAAGGTGAATGCTATCACACAGAACTATTTAATGCACCATATATTGGAAGTCGTTTGTTTTCAAGTCTTTTGAAGTCTTTTTGTGCAAGAGATGAGCTTGTCTCAGGTTTGGTTTTTTTTTTTTTGCTTAGTATGAAATGCATAGCTCTACTAATTTTGCATTTTAATTGTCTGCATAATAACTACCTCATAATCCTTTTTTGGCCCTCCCTTGATACCTACCTGAGCAAAAGAAAAGTTAATATATCTTCTCTGTTCCTACTGTGTCCATGTCGCCATCATAACTCTTTTAACATTGTAAAATTCTAGCTTGTAACATGCTGTAGGTCACTTGATAAGACTCATGGATAGTATCACTACAAAAATGACATCCTTTTTAGTAGGGATGTGTAATTATCTTCAATTGGACAATGTGATTAATCCTATACTGAAACCAGTGGAAGGCTGTTCCAGCTTCAGCCCATTATTCTTCAGCCTTGAGGATCCAAACTACAACTTTTCTGTGTCTGACCCCTTAAAACAGATTTAATGATTGAGGAATGTTTTGTGAAGCATTACCAGTGTCTTTTTTTAAGGTAAGTTTTTTTTACCCCTGCAGTAGCTGTGATGAGCAGTCAGCGAGGCATTGTTTCTCTACTACTCATCAGCTGTTTTTCCACTGAGTTTTGTGTTGCAAGAGCATGCCTTCTGCTTGCCAGGATTTCCACCCCCCCACCCCCCCAAAAAAAAATAAAGGTGTAGGGGAGGGAGGACTTGTGAATGTGGTTTAACCGGTAATGTGGGAAAGAATGGACAGACCTTCCCCCTCCCTCCATATGCTATATGAGCCTAAGAAAGGATTAATGTTTCTCTAGAAGTTAAACTTGGGGGAGTGGGGTGAGTAGTGTGAGTCCTAGAGTTGGCTAGCATGTGTTTGGTACAGAGTTGTAGCAGCCCTCTCTGGTGATCTGAGCTGGCCAGTACGGTTGTTGTACATCAGAAATGGAGCTGTATCTTCCGAAAGGCTACAGCCCACGCAGCGTGCAAGAGGGGACCTTGTCTGTAACACCAGCTGGTGAACAAGAGGAGCTGCTGCTTCTTGAGAATCTTGTTAAATGGAGATCCTTTGCTGGGGAAGGGGATTAAGAACAGCCAGGCCATTTCAGGCTAGGCCTAGTTTGCATGTGCATTTTTTGGATGTATTTTTGTTATAAAGGCCAAAAAAATTGCTACTTATGTGACTATAATAGCTTACTTGTGTTTGGAAAACTGGGTAGGGCTACAGTACTTTATTCTTTTTGTGCAATGCTGGAACTTATTATGTGAAATTGAGAAAATCTGGTATTGTGGTTGACGTGAACCTTGCTGGTCTCTGTGAAAGCTACTGCGAGGAGCTCAGCTGATCACTGAATCCTTGGTTGGATTGGTGGATCTATAGAGCCCTCAAAGCAGGGCTCTCACCACCACCAGTGGGTCAGGTCAGCTGTGGCTGTGTCTCGCCAAGTCTCAAGCCCCTAACGGAGGTGGCTCCAGCACCCTCTGGGCAGCCTGTGTCAGTGTTCCACCACCTCCCAGTGAGGAAGCTTCTGTTGTCCAGCTGGGACCTCCCACACTTTGGTTTGTGGCCATTGCTGTCTCGCCTGCCACTGCTGAGAAGGGTTTGGCTCCGTCATCTCTGTAACTGCCCTTCAAGTAGTGGTGGACTGTTCCTAGACACCTCCTTGGCTGCTTCTTTGCTGGAGTAAACAAAGCCAGCTCTCTCGGCCTTAGCTCACATGTGCCCTGGTCATCTTCGTAGCTTTGTACTGGATCCCCATCAGCATCTCTCTTGAATTAGGGAGTCAGGGGGCGAAGACAGGACAGGACATGAAACTGAGCATGATTTTACAGCATGATTTCACTGGTGCCAAGTAGATGGGATATAGTAACTTCCATTGATCTGCTGGCCGTAATTCTCCTAACGTAGTCCAGCTAGTGTTTATTTTATTTCTGGTGAGAGTGCGCTGCTCTTTCATATTCAGCCTGGTCCTCACCATTAAGCCCCAGGTCCTTTCCAGCAGGGCTCTTGTAGAGCCTTGTCACTTGCCAGCCTGTACTGGTGCACAGGGTTATTCTGCCCAGGTGTGGAGCTCTGCACTTCTCCTTGCTGAACCTCGGGTTTCTGTTTAGGTTACTATCTTACTGTGTATCAGCTGTCTCTTCATGATTTAGCATCATCAGTGAATTTGATGTGCCAGCCTATTACAGCTACTTTGGACAGTGTGGGGATGGGCAGGGAGGTGTCAGCAGCTAGTGATGTCTCCTGAATTCTGTCTTGAGCTCTGCCTGAGTCACCTCTGCTTTTCACCAAAGATCATTCTGATACAAAGGAGCAGAATCATAGAATAGTTTGGGTTGGAAGGGACCTTTCAAGGTCATCTAGTCCAACCCCCCTGCAATAAGCAGGGACATCTTCAACTAGATCAGTTTGCTCAGAGCCCTGTCCAGCCTGAGCCTGAATGTTTACAGAGATGGGGCATCTACCAGCTCTCTGGGCAACCTGTTCCAGGGTTTCACCACCCTCATTGTACAAATGTCTTCCTTATACAAGGAAGAACAAAGTGAGCTTTCTGCTCTGAAATAGTATTTTGTCCTTCTTCGGGAGAAAACCTTCAAAGAAGTTTGATTTCTATTCTGAAAAATGAACTTGGGTTTCATGTCTGACTAACTGGGTTTTATATTAGGACAAAGAGACCTTGATCCTGTTTGAGTTTGGGCTGTCACTTCAGTGCAAGCCTTTCTTACTATGGCTGAATAGGCATAGGTGATCTTTTGAACACTCTTTTATGAATAAACATTGTATAATTGAGGAAAAAATAGATAATTTTCTTCTTTTTGTAGGCCTTTGGGTAGACATGTCCTTGACATTTACATGAGGTACCATTCAGATTGCAACTTCAATACAATTTAATATGCTTAAATATTGAATATGAATATTTATATTGAATATGAATTCAGTGATGTTATAAACTTGCAGAAGTAGTGCAAGTGCCGAGAGAAGCAATGCTTGAATTCTTTTTTTTACCTGAAAAAAATTTCATTGTGTTAGAGGATTTCTAAGTTTTGCAGCAGAATGATTTTCTGTAATTAAAGCAAGTATCAGACGATACTAAACTAATGTGTTGTTCTTTCTCTCCAGGAAAATTGAGGAGGCTTTCCATTTTGAAGGTTGATCAGAACAAACTTATTCAACTAACAGATTCAATTGGAGACTGCGAAAGCCTTACTGAACTAGTTCTAACAGAAAATCAACTGCAGGTAAGCATGGTCCTGACTTCTCAAATGTCTGGTGGTAATAAGACCTGCTGTTAAGTGCTGAATCACTTAGCTTGTAAGGTTAGTCAATGTTACCATTGTTAAGTAGCAAGTTTCCTTTAAATGCATCTTATTTCTAACCTTAAATGAATGCTGAAGATCAAGTTGTATGTACTAACAATCCTCCCTTCCAAGGGCTTAAGCAGTTACATATTCACTCTTGAATCTTTCATGATCAGTAAGGGAATCGGAGCACCTGGAGCACAGGCATCATTTACTTTGTTGTGTTTTTAATGCGGAGTTTGTGCTGTTGCGTTGTTGCCAACTTTTGCTGTGCATTATCTGGATCAGACTTGCTGGAATTGACCAGAAGCCCTGAGCGCTGTAGAGCTGCTGTTGTACTGTTCCTTGCTCTGCTGATATACTCTGGCCAGATATTAAATATGATATGTGGTCAATTAAAATAAAATCTCAGACTTCCTTTCATTAGATATTTCCTTCCGTTATTTTGAAAGTGCCTTCACAGGACACTGACATTTGAAGAGTAGAAGTATTTATAAAAATCTAGGTTTGAGCATTTCTTAAGTTAGGTTGGTGCTTGGTTGAGTTAGGAGCTTAACCCTTTTGGAAAGATGCCTCTCCAGAAGTCAGTTCATAGCACCTAAGTTAGAAGCTTGTCTCTCAATTAGCTATTTAGGGAGCCTAAAGTCAGATAATATGGACATTCTGCATACATGCTTCTGTACTCAGCTGTTGTGCATCTGTCATCTTAGTGCAGAGATAACTCATGAATGACTTTGTATTGGAAACTGACGTTCTTGGACATTTCTTCTGCAAGATAAAACCTTGGATCTGCTTTGGAAGGCCTGGTAGTAACGAGGGTTAGCTACACTCCAGTTTTGAAAATAGATCAGTCTATTAATTCATTTTTAAAGTGAGATAAGTTTTGTTCTGACTCTGTGAATTTACAAATTCTGTTTGCATATTTTGTTTTTGTTGGCACAGTCATTGCCGAAGAGCATCGGAAAACTAAAGAAGCTGAACAATTTGAATGCCGATAGAAACAAATTAACATCTTTGCCCAAAGAGGTAAGTTTTGTGCAATTAACTCTCACAGATGCGATTATACAAACAGAAAACTCTTGATTTCAAATGTCTGCAAGAAGTAGCAGGCAGCTTTCATCCACTGGGTATTCTTCCCAAACCAATCACAATCAGAAACTTGTGCATTAAATCTGAACAGCATAAATCTGAACAGCAGCTGTGGTGATTTGATGGCTTGGAAGTGCAGAATGTCTTTGCAGTTGAACAAGAAGGCTTGGATCTAATTAGCTTGTAACAAGTAATGCCCCATGTGGGTGTCAGGTCCACCACTGTTTGAAGTCTGGGAGCTCTAGTAGAGTGAATGCATTTAAACATCAATATGCGTCTTCTGGATGTAGTATAAAAATACTGCTGAAGTCTTCCTTGCCTCTTGTGAGCAATAGCAAAAGAAAGGTTTCATATTCTGAAAAATGATTTGGAGTGTTTTTGGTTTTGGAGATCTTGGCACTACTTTAGCCTTTAAATGTGATGACCTGACGTGATCAAGATCACTGATACCTGAAATCTTAAAGCTGTGATCACTAGGACTTCTTGTCTATTGTAACAGTGTATGGAATGAAAGGAGGCTAGAATTTCTGTTGTGAAACTAGGAAGACCCTACAAGTTTAGGTCCGTGGTAAATTCTGGAAGGAGGTTGGTGGAAGCAGCATCCTGTGACTGGAGCACGGGACTGCAAGTTAGTTTTGTTTGCACTACTGTTTCTCTGTAATTTTTGTCTTAAGTGATTCTCCCCCTTAATGTTTCTATCTGTTTCTAACGTGTGGCACTGAGGTCATAGCTTTTGTTCACCACTTTCAGTCACTTCAGGAGCAGGAGGGTTACATTCTCAGGTGGCAGCTGGTGGATGGGAATTGAGAGGAGTATCAGGTCTGGCTAGTGAGCACATACTTCTGTTCAGGCCTGCTTACTTATGGAGCTTGGACAGCTTGAGGAGGTGGTGTGAGGAGGAAGTAAAGTGGCTGGGACCTGGGAGATGGGGGAGAGCCAATGGTCTGAAGAAGACGGATCAAGCAGGGGCAGAGGATACTGCTGTGGCACTGGCAGCTGCAACTCCAGTGGCCCAGGTCTGAGCTGCCACAGGTCAGTCACCTAATCAGGGCTCCACGATAGCCCTTATTCTCTTTTACAGATTGGTTTGTACATGTATGTTTGATGGGGGGGGGGAAAGATGAGGGAGGGAAGAGAAGATGTGAATACTGTAGCTCCTCTAGCAGGACAGTGTCTCCTCAGCAGAGGTGCTGCTGGTTCTGAACAGAAAATGCAGAGGATGTACCCGGATGGGTTGCATGAATGCTAGCAAGAGGCAGGACCTTGAAAAACCATGTTTCCAGGTTGGGATGTGATGGCAATTTTGATCTTGTGCTCATTCAGCAGAAAACTTGCCATGTCTTTACAAAGAACTTAAGTTAATACATTATGCAGGTGTCTTAAACTATCTGTACGTGAGACTTGTACAATTTTGTGTCTAGTCCACCTTTAAGCAGAACTGCTCTGAGTTTGTTATAGCATGTAAGGTTTTACTGATACACTTTATTTCCAGATTGGCCATTAGTAGCTTACATAGTGTATAAGCACTTTTCTTAGTTAATTAATTTCATGGTATTGGAGATGGTGCATGAGGGCAAGCAGTGTGGCTTGGAAGGAGCAGGGACAGGAGCAGTTGAGAGAAGACTCGGCTTCAGAAGCAGGTAAAGCAGGGTGAATATGGAGTGTGTCTGTTTGGGAGTGAAGTGAAGAACAAGAACGTGTGTGGAGAATGTTAGTGCACATGAGGGAGAGGGGAGGGGACACAAGGGGTGGGATAAAGTCAGGGATGACCGTGTTTGGAGAAGGTGGGTGATTAGGAAATCTGGAATGAGGTATCTGGAATGACGTGAGCTGGGGAGTTCTAGAAAGTCCAGGAAATAAAGATGGGAGAGGGTGATTCCCAGGGAGCTTGGCAGAGAAACAGAAGAAACAGAGCCCCTTGGTATCACTCCTTTGAAATAGAATTTTTTTTTTTTCCCCTGTAAAGGTCTCCACAAAGGTCTATCTTTCTCAGTAGAGCAAACACTTCAAAATTATGTTTAATGTAAGATCTCCAGAATGTTTCATTAAAGTATGTTTTGCTCTGTGGATTTTAAAAATTCTTTTATTTTTTATTTTTAAAGGAAGTCAGTCCTTCTCCAACTGGAGGGTCACATAGACCCTCTAGATTAGTGGGTTTGAATTCCAAGCTGGTAATGGTAACAAATAGAAAGCATAAACAACTGATGCAGTGGTTTGTCTCAAAAATACTGTTAATGTGCATGTATTGCAGAACGTACCGTCTAGCTAACAAGACTTTTCAGTTTCAGTGTTTCAAGTTTCAGTTTCAATTCCTTGTGCTTAGGCTGTGCAATAAAATACTTTTCCCTCGAAGTTTTTAGATTGCCTTCTAACAGCGCTGAAATGCTAGTTTTGAAAACAGAAAGAAATCTACTGCTCTCTGCTCATGTATTGTTTGTTCCTGGAGCTGCATTTTCTTTGTGTAGTATTTTTCTTAACCAGTAGCTTTTTGCTTTAAACCAAACATGAATATTTCTGAAGTATAAGTTTTCTGGCTAAAATTCAGAGGAATTCAATGAAGAGTCACATTTCATAGCTCTAAAAGAAAAATGTTCTGTGTAAACAGAGTGCACAGGTATAATGAGTGCTGTTTGCTGTTGCACAAAGCATCCACTTGAGCAGCTTCAGGGGTGCTGATAATGGCAAAAATTTGGTGTCTTGGTGAAATGTTCAACTTCCATTTTCCTTCTTATCTTTACTGACTTGGAAAAAAAAAAACCCAAAATGCATTGGTAGAGCACCTAAGGAAAACTGAAAAATGTGTCACCCTTTTTCTGTCTGTTAGAAGGTTCTGCTTGACAGTGAGAAAGCATACCATCTTTTTAATTTATTTTCGTCTCAAACTGACTAATTAATATTTAAAGCTGGGCACAAGCTTCTGACAGCAGTCATTTTCAGCACTCCTGCCTGCTGTGAGTTGCTTAAGATGTCTCCTGAGATAGTATGGCGAAGATTGGGGTCTCAGACCTTTGCACATCAATCAGTATTAGTACTTGTACATTGATTCCCCCTTCACAGAAGCAGAGGCAGAAGTAGGGTATGCACTGCAGATATTCTTGCTCAGTATCTTCCCCTCTTTTCCTTTCCTTCTTTTCCTTCCCGCCTTCTCTCATTCTTTCTCTGCCTTACAGAGTGCTAGAACAACTGTGCATTGTGTTCTTCATCCTTATAAGAAATGGGTGTGGGACAGGCCTTTACTGGTGTCTGTTGGAGAGGGACAAAGACATAGTTTGGTAATGTGTACAGAAAAAAATGGGACTCTACTAGGGAGGAGAGTACATGTAACAAATATCATATCTACTTGCTGATGTCTCTGTCCTTCCCTCCAAAATTAGTTCTGTAGCAGAGAGCTTTTATAGATACGATGGCAGAAATTATGTGCCTGCTCTAATATAACCTGGCGAAATAATCTGAGTTCTAGCCTTTTTGGGGGGGGGAGGGGGGGAGGGGTTGGTGGTTGTTGGATTTTTGAGGCTTTTTTGTTAGCAGTTCAGTAGCACTGGATTTTGGGTCAGCCTGTCAAACCATTACATTGCCAGATTGTTGCAATGCACGCTTGTAAAACCAGTCTCTACCTTTTGGTCTAAGAATTCTTGACTTGAGATTATTGAGAAGCTTGTATGCAAATACTGCTTCAGAGTTTCCTGGTTCAAAGGTTCTTCTGTATCTGGTGCCAATATATTATAAGGTAAAACGTCAAACAGCTGAATGTCTGACCAAGACTTGAGTCACTGACAGATTTCATCTTCAGTATCTCGCAGCTTGATCCCTCTCTCACTGAACTGAGTGGCGAAACAAACTTCGGCAAGAACTGAGAATGTCTAAACCTGTTCATAGTTACAAATGTTTTTCCCCTTCGACTTGAAAGACCTGCCTGGTGACTCTTGGGTATTGAAATCCCACCCTGGCACTGGAACGATGGTGAAACTGGTGTGTTGATTTTGGCACTTGCATAAATAACCTCCTTGGAATGTTTTCCAGTTCATGTGCTTTTGTTAATGAGTCTCTACAACCTGCAGAGATCTGGTAATGTGTCCTTCCTGGCTCTGAGGTATATCGTGGCTGAGAATTATTACTACAGTAGGTAAAACTGCAGGGTTTTTGTTTGGTTTGTTTTTGTTTTTGGTTTTTTTTTCTTCAGTAACTGTGCTTTTTACATTTTTCTCATCTTTTTTTTTAAGCAAGTTGGGGCCACTTTGTTGTTTCTGGTTTTAACTTCCAATGCCCTGTCCCTTCCCTCATTTGTGTAAAAGTATGTGTTTGTGTGTCTCAAAGGGACAAAAGGCACTAAGGAAAAATGCAGGAAAACTTGTCTTGAGTTAAGCAATATTGCTGTGCTCCTCCCATACTATTCACAAGTGGTGCAGGGGGTGTTGAAGTGAGTTTGCAGAAGATTTTCCTAGCCAATTTAAAGTTAATAATAATAGCTAATAGTAGTGAACTGGGCAGTTTCTTCCACCTCTAAATGTATTCTGTGCTTGCAATTAAAGAATTAATCTATTGTATCCGGGGCCAAGGAAAATTCTGACTTTATTTACTTTGAATCCAAACAAAATTTTGGTTACGACACCCTGGAAAAGATTTTACAACAAGATAGGAACTCTGTTTAAATTCCCAATGTATTTATCCAAGTTTTATCAGCCTAGTGAGAGTTCTTGATGCTGACAGCTGTATTGAGAGTTGAGTAAAAGAGATGTGTCACTGGACTTTAAATAGTCACATGCTAAAGAATAATCATTGTAGTAGTTGTCATAATGTTGTGGTTTTTTGCATTGCTGTGGTGGGTTGACCCTGGCTGAACACCAGGTGCCCACCAAAGCCGCTCTGTCACTTCCCTCCTCAGCTGGACAGGGGAGAGAAAATATAACAAAAGGCTCATGGGTCAAGATGAGGACAGGGAGGCATCACTCACCAATTACCGTCATGGCAAAACAGACTCAGCTTGGGGAAAATTAACTCAATTTATTACCAATCAACCAGAGTAGGGTAATGAGAAATAACACCAAATCTCAGAACACCTTCCCTCCACCCCTCCCTTCTTCCCAGGCACAGCTTCACTCCTGGATTCTCTACCCCTACCCCCCAGCAGTGCAGGGGGACATCACACTCGTCCCCTGCTCCAGCGTGGGGTCCCTCCCACGGGTGACAGTCCTCCACGAACTTCTCCAGTGTGTGTCCTTCCCACGGGCTGCAGTTCTTCATGAACTGTTCCAGCATCGGTCCTTTCCCCGGGCTGCAGTCCTTCAGGCACAGGCTGCTCCAGTGTGGGTCCTGCATGGGGTCACCAGTCCTGCCAGAAAACCTGCTCCAGCGTGGGCTCCTCTTTCCACAGGGCCACAGGTCCTACAGGAGCCTGCTCCAGCGTGGGCTTCCCACGGGGTCACAGCCTCCTTCGGGCACCCACCTGCTCTGGTGTGGGGTCCTCCCCGGGCTGCAGGTGGAGATCTGCTCCACCGTGGACCTCCCTGGACTGCAGAGGGACAGCCTGCCTCACCATGGTCTTCCCCACGGGCTGCAGGGGAATCTCTGCTCCGGTGCCTGGAGCATCTCCTCCCCTCCTTATCCACTGACCTGGTGGTCTGCAGGGCTGTTCCTCTCACATATTCTCACTCCTCTCTCTGGCTGCCTTTGAGCAGGTTTTTCCCCCTTCTTCAGTCTGTTCTCCCAGCGGTGTTACCACCGTCGCTGATGGGCTCGGCCTCGGCCAGCGGCAGGTCCGTCTTGGAGCTGGCTGGTATTGGCTCTGTCGGACATGGGGGAAGCTTCCAGCAGCTTCTCACAGAAGCCACCCCTGCAGCCCCCCACGACCAAAACCTTGCCACACAAACCCAATACAATTGCTTATACCTGTGTGAAAGATGCTAACTGGTAAGGACAGCAGAATTGATTCATAGCTTTTAAGAAGTTAACAGACGCTGACATCAAAAGGTGTTATTCAACTAACATAACTTGAAGGTCTTCTAAGCTTCCCACCTTTAATTTGTGTTTTGGCTTTAGAGAACCAACAGCGTGAGGATGCGCCATTGTAATCAGTGGAATTTGGTCTGTGGTGATGAATGACTGTAAATGATGGCTGGGCTCAAGAGAGAAAGTGAATGGGAGTTTTGGGCAGGGATCTAAATGGGAAGAGAGGGATGAATCTGTACAGTCGTCTTGGGTTTACCTCCAGAAAGCTGCAAAGGCGTCAACAGCAAGAAAAATCAAATAGCAGCCACCAGGGTATTGTAACAGAGAAGCGCAGTAAAAGTCGGGTGATCAAAAATACGCAACTGATGCAGGTGTCAAGACAACAGTCTCAGCAGTAGAGAAGAGGAGTCATCAGAAACATCAGCAGAGAAGTGATGTGATAAGACTTACAGTTCTGGAGGACTGTTTAAGATGGACTGGCAGTGGGTATGTGGATGCCAAAAAAGCAGGAGGCTGAAGTGGTGAATGCTGGTCATGATCAGAATGTAGAGGGGAGTTTTAGCAGCCAAACTGACATCCTCTCTATGTATGCCCAAGCCTTACTGCTTTTCCAGAACAAGGAAGCTGTTAGAAAGATGAGCCTCAGACTGAGATAGAAGAAAAGATAAAAAAAATCCTCCATAGGGGTAGAGTTTTGTGTGGAACCCAAAGGGGTCCTAGTGACGCTCATCCTCTGAAGCAAGTCCACCTGAATGCAAATGAGCAGTTTTGTTCAAACTTTACAGTACTGTAAAGTCAGTGATCTCAAAATTAGCACTTCGTAGTAATGATCATTTTCTGCCTGATGTGTGGGTTTTGTTTCTGTGGCTTTGTTTTTGTTTTTTATCTGGGCCGACTGTTCTTTGGAGGTGGTGGGATGAGACAAGTGAATAACTCTAAAAGTTGCTAGAATGAAATAATTCCCAAGAATATGACTTAGACATGCACAACTCCTTTGAGGCCTTTTCCTGATGTCTAACTCACTGCAGAAGAACGTGAGGACTTCTTTAAGGCTCCAGTCTTTGGAACAGTTACTCATGTGCCTAGAACTAAGCACATGCTTGTCCCCATTAATTGAAGTCTGTGCTCAAAATGAACTATGTGCTTAACTGTTAAATGGGCTTGTGGTCTCAACTGTGTACTTGGTGCCTATGTGGTGGTTTGGCAAAGTCTGTTTTAAGCATGTGATCAAACCCTTGGAAAGCATGGCTCTTTGTCAGTTAATGACTCTCAGCCAAACCAGCAACGTTCTGATACCGTATTACTTCATGGTGGTCACAATGATGTTTTCCTTTCAGCATGCCATTTAGTGTGTGCACTTTGCCTCAGTGGTACCACTTCGTGTTCAGGTTTTCAAACGTTAGACCTGATGTCTTTCTGTACTGCTGGATGGGTGTGATCTTTTTTCGAAATGACAAAGATTTTAGTTTTTTTTAAACTGTCAGCTTGTCTTTTTTCTCTGTGAAATCTCACCTGATGCTGCTTGTAAGATGCTGCCTTCATTTTCTAAAAACAGTTTCATAAAAAAATTCAGTGTCTGTTATCTCCCCCCACTACCCTATTAAAAAAAAAAAAAGAAAAAGGGTCTTCGCTACCTCTGAATGAAACAAAACCTTCGAACAATTGCCTATTGACTGATAGAGCAAAGTTAAAATAACTGAAGTTAAAATAACCTAAGAGTTCTAACCCTCTTTGGCAGTAGAAGAATGTATGTTCTGTCTCCATTTGTTGGCATGCAATTCTCCAGTATGGATAAAAAAAAATAAATTGAACATCTCTTGTATTTTCTTAATTGTTAGCCGCTTGGAAAATTATGGGTCAGGTAAATTGATAACCCTGTAAGTATTATTCAGTCCACGGTTCTACTGTTACCTTTCATTAAACTGCTTTAAATGCATGATGACTCAGGCTGGCTGGTTCCACTGCTGCATTTTTCCATTGTCAAAAGTATAGAAGTTTTGGTCTCATCAGGGCTGCATGGCTTTACATTGTTTGTTTGGCTAAACTGTTTGGATCTCCATGCTCCAAGACTGAATAACGCAAGTTCATTCATGGAAAAGTGAACACTTTGTGTACAGTTAGGGCATCAGTTGCCAGCTCATCAACATTCACTAATTGTATCTCTTGCTTTTCACAGCTCTTCGTGTTAGATACACCAATTAGACACTTAGTGTTTGTGTATATATATACATTTTATTTTTTTCTATATGGCACTGTATTCTGTGAATGCGTCAAGGCACATTATTTAAGAATCCATACACACTGTAAAGTGAATAGCAGAATTGTTGCACTAAGAAACGTTTGCTTGCGATTTGAGTGCTGGTTTCTAAGGGCTTTGATTCACGAGCAGAAATGGCTAACAAGGTTGCCACTCCTAGTGTGCATGCAGGGCTGGGAAAGCTGATACTCTTGTGAAATAGCTGCATCTTAGAGTGCAGTGATTTGAGGGAAACCATCCCAGATTTTGTTTTGTCAGAACGTTATGCTGTAACTTTGCACTGTAAATAGCTTGTGAATCAGAAGCCCCGAGCAGCTGATTGCTGCTTTCTTCCATTAAAACATATTTATGGTACAAAGGAAGATGAGTGGAGTATAAATACTCCATTTGTTTGTTTTATTTTTGAAGTCAGAGATGCATCCTTTAAAAAATGGCTTTTTCCTTGGTGAATACTATAGGTTAAATCAACATGATTTTTACTTTGACTAGTGGAAAAGCTTTTGTGGTCTTTGTCTGTAATCTCAAACTTGCGTTTGGACTGAATTGTGGATTTTGCAAAAACAGAACTGACAGTTAGCTAGAACACATAATTTCAGCTCAGATTTGGGGACTCCTGACCAAGGTGTAGTGACATGTTGGCTATATTGTGACAGAAGAACCTTCTTGCATGTGTGTGACTATAGAAGTCCTCTAATTTTTGAACTAAGACCTTTCAGTAGGTTTGCTGTCTATAGTTAGGTTCTAAGTCCGCTTAACTTGAAAGCTTCAAAAGGCATTGGGATATTTTGCCTCTAATACCTGGAGTAAGAGAAGAAACTTTTTTTTTTCCCTTCTCATGGTGAGTTTTGGAACTGGCAAACAAACAGCAGTGCTTTTTGAAGCTCCATATGATAAGCAAACAAAGGTAAGTTTCCTTTGTGAATAGGAACAAAGAGTTACTTGAACCAGCTTTCAGGTTGCTAAAACTAATAATCTTCGTGTTTATAGGAGTAGTAATTGCCATCTGGAACAAAAAGGTGGAGTGTGGTTTTTTTAAAATCAAATGTGGAGGGTTTATTTTTCTGAAAACATGTACCTTTGATGCACAATACAGATATTTTAAGGGTAAAACTGAAAAATCCCATCTTTTGTACCCCAAAATTAGCTTGGGAATGCAGATACTTACATTTGATTAAATTGGTAGAGACAGAGGATATTAGACTAAATTGGCCAGTTCATATGGGAATCATCTTGAAATTAGATGCTTCTATTAAAACAGGGCATCAAAGATGTTACTCATAAAGTCGTCTGCTTTTTGTGAACTCTTCATTACTCTTTGTGGACTCAATAAATGTTGGGAGTTGATTGGTATATTTAGCATTTTGCCTTGCCTAAAGCCTAGTTGCACTTGCTTGTATCTGAAGTTACCATGGGGAAAGAAAGAATTAACATGTAAAACATAGAGCTAGAAAAAGTTGAAAGATAAAGCTAGTATTTTTTGTGAGGGCTGTCTACAAAGTGGCATCTGTGTGGTTACTGGTCTCTTCCTGGCATGAAAGGCTCTAAAAGGTACCTATTTGTAGAGATACACGTTATTTGCAGATACAAATGTTCAAGAAACTGCTCCAACAGGCTTGCTTCAGGTCAGACTTCTTTTAAGCTAACACTTGTTTGCAGTCTGTACCTCCGGGTGATGTGTCTGGCAGGCACCGTAACTTGAATGCGCTGTGACATATTACGTGACCCATACTGCATGCCTTTGTTTATACTATCATACTGCAACAAAACCAGACTTTTTTTTTTTTTTTTTTTTTTTCCCCCTCTAATATAGATTGGGGGGTGCTGCAGTCTTAACGTCTTTTCTGTACGTGACAATAGATTATCTCGAATTCCCTCTGAAATTTCACAAGCCACTGAACTTCATGTCCTGGATGTTGCTGGAAACAGGTAAGAGATTTTTGTATTGTCACATTCTTTTGCTGGATTTATTTAATTCTTTCTAACATCAAAAGATTATATGTCTAAGAATGCAATAACAAAAAACCAATTATGACTTCTGTGTTAGCATTACTGATAAAATTGTCAAAGTAGTCTTCCCCTTTGGCCCAAAGTAGCATAAATTGTGTATTGTCATGAGTACATTTTCTCGATTGCTTTGACCCTGAGGAAAAGACAGGATTTAAAAAAAAAAAAGAAAAACCTCTGGATTTTTATATTTCTGAATTAAAACTGAGAATCTAGGCAATTTGGTAGTGCTTCAGCTGAAACTACCAGCATTAATGTCAAGTAATGCTAATATTGAGTGTCTTATCTTAGAGATACAGTACAAGTAACAAATAATGCCACTTGATCTTGCAGCTTCTCATGAATCTTAGCTGATATGCTTCAGACATCAAAATGCAAAAAGGAGTGGATTGAAGCATAAACCAGCAAATTAGTTCCATTGCTTAGTAGGAAGTGAAATGGGGACGGGGAGAGAAAAAGCAAATGGCATCCCATCTATGCAATATAATTGCTCATAGGCACTTACATATTTCTGTTCTGGCAATTGTGTATATATAAGGCTCCAAAGCAGAAGCAGCTGACTGCCTTCCAGGGCATTTTACTGCAGTAGAAAAAGCTCAGCATTGTTTTATATGTTATTCACCGCTACAGAGAATTATGGTATAAAGTTGCAGATTCTTTTGTAAAGAATGGAGTAGTTGGAGTTGATGACCGCTGCAATGCCTTCTGTTAGAAGCATTAATCTCAATCCTATTTGTTCCAACCTAGGGATATACACTTAAGAGTTGACTTCATGACCATTTATTAAGTCTCCAAGAGATTGCCCTGACTTTTTTACTTTTCTTTTTTGAACTAGGCTGACGTATCTTCCCCTTTCACTGACTACCTTAAAGCTGAAGGCTTTGTGGTTGTCTGATAACCAGTCCCAACCTTTGCTGACATTTCAGACTGACACAGACCCTGAAACAGGAGAAAAGATTTTAACATGTGTATTACTTCCTCAAATGCCTTCTGAGCCTGGTCACCAAGGTAGGTGCCTAGAGTCAGTTTTTCATTACATATAGAAGTACTACTTCTTTGTTTACTGTGTTGTCTGTTCCATAAGTGTTTGTAAAACATGCATAAGCTCTAACGAGCAAAGTTCTGGTTGAATTTTCACTTTTAAACTTTTTTTTTTTTGTAATCATACTAGTTTTCAGAAGACTTTGAAAAACGTGGCTGTGAGTGTTATTGAAAACACAGTGACACCAGCTACAATAAATAAATTACAGACCTGGAAGAAGAAGATGACTTAATCGTATCATTATTCTGAGGCTTGCCAGTGGGCCAAGTAGTGGTGTCCATATTTGTGTACATTGATTATACATCTTAAATACATACATATGTAGTGAAAATCGGTGGCTTTCCAGCTACGATCTCTTTACCAGAAAAATAATTGCATAGCTAGTAATAAGCGGTAGACATTTTACTTTTTCGCAGGCTAATTTTCTTTCAAGCAAAGATGCTGTACAGTAACTTTATTATATTCTTCAACAAGTGTAGAATTGCAGTATAAGTTGCTATTACCTTTTGTGCTGAAACTTGCCTCTGGGTCAGGTGGAACCATAAACTCTTTTTCACTGTTGGCTGGGTTGCTGCTCCAGTAACTTCTGAATGTTTTTTGTCCTCAAGCTTTTATAGCTATGTGTGAACATTCAAGGGGATTTATCTGAGCTAATATTTAAACCTGTGCTGTAATCACTGGAGAGTAATTTATCCCATCCAAGAACAGACTTTTAGAAGAAATCATGTGGATTCTTCTCCACTAAGTATAAAGGGGGCCTGAAGAGAAAAGCTCAGCTGTAGGTATCTGTATTGTAGGTACCCAAACTTACCTAGATTAATTCCACTCTTTCAATACTATGCAGCTGGAGCAAATAGAAACTGTTAAAGCAGTAGAAATGTAGAAACGGCTCTGTTTTGTGTCAGCTTCTGGATTTTAGGAATACAGATTGCATTAAGAATTAAAATAAGTAAATGAATTAACCCCTTTGGATTTGGAGAAGATTAAGCTAGTTCAAGAAGAGCAACTGAGGTAGACTGACTTTCTCTAAAGCCCTCACTACTAGAAGTTAGATTTCCTCCTCTCCAGATGAATCTCATGGCTTCAAGGGTGGAAGGCTTGGATGTGTATGCCTGACAATACTGAAAGGATGAGGTCAGTAAAAGCAATGGTCCTGTGTTACAGAATGCCATTTAGGGAACTGGCTAATGTCGTATGGCAGCCATGATCCAGAAGAAAAGCATGTATAGTGTCAAGTATACTAAATTATATATTCAGTACTCTAAAACTGCCACAAACTTGAAACAGTCCAACTACAGAAAATTCTCATTTATAGAGAAACTATTTATTGTGTGTACTTGATAACAGAAAATTAATGCAAGTTCTGTTTTCTATCAAAAAAATAGAAATAGCCAATTGTAAATCTTCGGTGAGTGATTGGTTGGATATTGCAGTTATTAACAATATAACATGTTGATGTTTTAGATTTGCTCTGAATCTTTAGTCACATTTTGCTGTTCTAACAGATAACCTACCACGATGTGGTGCACTGGAGAGTTTGGTAAACGAAATGTCAGATGAAACATGGAATGAGCGGGCAGTGAATAGAGTCAGTGCAATTCGCTTCTTAGAAGATGAAAAAGATGAAGAGGATAATGAAATGGTATGTTTTCCAAGCCTTTGGATACCTGCAGATGCTGTGACTTTAATGCAAAAGTGTAAAAAGTATCTGAGCTCTCTTGTGGTAAATATTTCAGCTGTGACTGCATGCTTTTTGTGTACGTCTGTAGCAGAAACTGTTCATGCTGACTGCTGAAACTTTTTTTTTTCCCTGCTTTGAATATAACTTATGTTCTAATGCAGGACAGTCTTTGTTTTGCTTTTTTTTCCTGTGTCTGCTCAGGATGTTTTCTTTCCAGAAACAAGATAGGATCTTTCCCTGCATCTGTGAAGCTTTACTGCCTGAAAGTGTATAGGGTCTAATTTAGGATTCCAGCACTCTTGCATGTGTATCCATTAAGTTTGCCATTGTTTGTCTCTCTAATTTCTATTTCCAGTCTCCTTCTTTCTCTCTTTATTTCTTCCTTTTTTTTTTTTCCCCCTCCACCATTTGCATTGAAACAACCATAGTGTCTATAAACAGCAAGAACGTTGCTCATTAGTTTCCCACTTAAAGGATGTGGGAACATCTGTCACTGTACTTATAAGACCTCTTCATTAAGTTGGGCTCTGCATGTCCTGAAGATCAAAATGCAACATGATCTTTAGCTTTACTAACTTTCATTAGCAATTAAAAGTCTTTGTGAAGATTAAGACTGCTTCAGTCAGATTTTCAGTATGCTTCTCTGATGCTCTAAAAACTTACTGGTGGTCCTTATTAGAGCTCAGCTTGAGATACTTCAGGGCACTGTCGGATTGTAGCGCACTAGAAACGTGGTCTTACTTTAAAAAGTGCCTATAAAAATTCTTAGTTAGTAGGGAAATGAACATGTAAGTTTTCAAGCAAGGTGGTTGCTTAATCTAAAGCAGCAGAAACTAAATGTCTCTGACAAGCGTTGTTTGTAGACTGACTGGTAAGGGAGTTCAGAATGACGCTTCTTAACAATTTTGCCAACCTGAGAATGTCCATACAATAATGAGGGCTCAGGTGTTAATGACAACTGCTTTCAGTCATGGTATTACAGCCTGACTTGAGGCAAGAACCTTTTTAGGGGAAAAAGAAGTTTATGATTCTACTGGGGAGGACGAAGGGTGGATTTCCAAAGCAGTCTTGACCAATGCACCCATTTATGGGTCATCAGTTCCACTGTAATCTGCACAGTGTACGTGTATACCACTGAAAAGTAATTGCATGTATATGTGTATTGTACGGATACATATTTGTGCAATTATTCTTGGTGTTCTGTTGGTCTCTAATCTGGATGCTAACTGGGGTTTTTGTAAATTTTGTTTTCCTTGTAAAGGTTTCAGCACAATGATATTAAATGTTCTTGTGTCTAAGATGGTAGAGAAATGCTCCCTCTTCTTCCTTTCAAGATATTTATTCTCAACTGTCAAGAGAACCAAACTGTGTGGTGGGGCTGGAAGGCATACAGACCTCCACACAAACATGTATTTGACACTGTAAAGAGATCTTGCGGGATTCTTTCAAAACCAGCTGAATGATTTTTGTTTGAAATGTGATCTTAAATCACTTGGATGGGGTTTTTTTTGGGGGGGGGGGAAATTCCCAACTATATTTATGAAAGAATCTTCACTTCATGACTTGTAATTGTACTTCACTTGAGTAGCTTTCAGATTAGTAGGTCAAGAGTGGAAAAAATTTGCTCCTAGACCGTTCTTAAAATCTCTTTCACTGTCTTCATAAACAAGCAGCTATGAAAATAACGTTCAACATAGAGCATCATAGTTTGAAAAGGAAAAGGGGGAAAAAATAAAAAAATCGATACCTAATATTTGGTATGTGAATGCTAAAGCCTTGAAGGTGTATGTTGTTTTTCAAAGAGACAAAGGCAAAACCACTTATTGCGCTGTTTATTTTTAGAGAACACTTCTAAGGCGAGCCACTCCACACCCTGGAGAATTAAAGAACATGAAAAAGACAGTGGAGAATTTACGGAATGATATGAATGCTGCTAAAGGACTGGATTCAAACAAAAACGAGGTCAATAATGCCATTGACAGAGTGACCACTTCTGTGTAGAGTTTCATCTCCAGGTTTTACCTCCTGTGTCTTCCCCTGCTGTTGAAATGTTACTGTCGTCTTCTGGGACCTCACTGAGCCCCTTTTTGTTTTTAACCAGAACCTGATTCATCATCTCCATATATGTGAAAAGTGCTGCCCACTGGAAGAAAGTGCCTTATTTCATCCAGGCAGTGAACCAATAATTTCCAAATAAATATTGTAATATTAATAGTGCTAGGCTTTTTTAAGTAGAATACACTACTGTATGCAGAATACAATATTTTTGTCTTAAACACAGGGGTAATAATGCTTTCCTTTTCCAGAGTGCTGGGATATCTTTTTCCCAGTGGCTGGATGTGCTGGTGAGAAATATAGTTTTGTGGAAAATTGATACACTTTTTTATTTTTTTGGCAGCTCAGATGGTGTAAATTTTAAATTTTTGTATAGGACTTTCATAACAAAATGATGTATTTCATTTTTAAGAGAAAATTTATCTTGAGCGGTACATATTTTAGTATCTGTGGAAGAGAACAAGTTTCATGGACAACTGTATTCATTCGCTTGTACCACCCATTGTGCCTTATTGTGTCTTGTATGTCATATTAGTCTTAAATATAGCAATTCTTGAGGAAAGTGAGTGGATTTAAACTTGGTCTCCTGTTTTAAATATGTTTTTCCTTTTGGACAGTAATTTGTTGGGATTTTTACAGCAGAGAACTTATGTTTATATCATGGGATTTTAGGTCGTGAAGCACAAATGTTAGTTTTGTTGTAAACAGAATTAAGATTTAAATGACCAAACTGCTATTGTTTATTACATGATGCACTCACACTTTAACTTAGTTGTAATGAAACATCTTGTTTTGGATGCTGTGTTGCATTGCAGTCACTAGAAATTCATGCTTCCGTTGTTTTTTTTTTTTTTAAATGTGCCATCTGTAAAATAACTTGAAAAACAGCACGGTAGACTTTCTGAAGCACAGTATGAAACTAGTTTTATGTATTACACAAGAAAGCATGATTCTTTAAAGTGCTTTGGTGGTTTTATATAAATATATAAAACCATAATAAAAAAAATTCTTTAAAAGCTTCAGTAGATTTATTGTATCATTAAAATAGCAATTAAACTATGTATGAATTAATACTGGAATTTACTATCATTGTTACTGTGTTGCACTTCTAGTGGTCCAATGCTGATTTCAAGGTCTTATTAAATCTGTGGGTTCTGGTTTGTTTATAAAGGTAAGTATTAACTGAGTTGAATTCAGTAAATAACAGTTTTGCAAAAGGCTGATAAAGATTGATTTTGGTGTCTCTGGGTTCTGTATGTGCCACAAACTAACAAAGGCCACTAACTCGTTCACTGCAGGGACTTGAGCAATCTGAGTTCAGAGCAAAGATTTGACACATTTAGTGTGAGCTAATGCAATGAACCCAAATTTCAACAAAATTAAAGACCTGACACTTCATGTATGGCTAACCACATCCCTTCTGCTGAACATTTCTTTCAGTGATTGTTGGTTATATGAGGGTTTCTGGGAGAAGATGTATCAAATAACTGCATTATTTGATAATTTTTGTAATTTAACTTCTTGACTTGAAGCTTTTACAAAAGGCACTGCTTTCTTTTTTTGATACCGAACAAGTAGGTATTGCAAGCTGTCTGTAAATATTCAAATCTAACCTGGCAAAATATATTAATTTTTATGATTTCTTCTTATCCCAGAAATACCTTGTCCCAGAGATTCCTCATTTAAGCTTCAGGCTTCTCTTTGCAGAAGCTGCTGTGGGTTGACAGGTGTTAGGTTAGTTTCATGGGTAGCGTAGTTTCATTCTTCCCAAAGCAGAGTTCTGCCAGTTGTTCTTGGTAAGCTGCTATTAAAATAAAACCGGAAAGAAAATGAGGTTTTGGTACAGTTGGCTCCAACCTTGGGCAAAATTTTCTTTTTAAAGTGCTTACTGGGATTGACACAACAAAAGTTTACAAATGTAGGAAACTCTGTACCCAGTCCGAGTAAGCCTTGGCAAACCCATTTGAGATGAAGATGAGTTTGAAAAAAAGACAGACCAAAGCCAAAGGCATCAAGACTCTGTGCTCTGTGATGACAGTTTTTCATTTTGAGGCTGTGGTTTGGTTTGTTTTTAGCATCTGATCTCTCGAATAGTGTGCCATTTCATAAAGTGGTTTAGGTACGCTTGTCCTCCCAACAGTGTTGATAAGGTTCCAGGCAGTTTTAACTGTACTTTATAGCCACAAGAAGCTGATGATGTTTGTTATGCTGAAGCAGAGTGTGTCCTTGAAAGCATGAGCCCTCCCTTCCCAGTCTCTGTTTGGCTCTTTTCTCTTGCTGATGCTTTGAGGAGCCTGAACAGTGAATATAATTTTGTAAACATAACTTTGGGGTTTTTTTTTCTCTTTAAACTTTTACTTTTTCATTTGCTTTGTAAGTCCTTTGCGGGGTCCATCTAATGCAAGGAAAGAAACACTACAAAATTTTCATGCTGCTTTATTAGCTAAACAGGTAACCAGGGAAAAGCTCCATAGTGGTGGAGTGGATTTAATATTAACCTCTCAGTTACTGCATGTGAGTTCTCTTTACTGAGAGTCACAATTCCATAGTCTTGCAAGAGTAGGAAAAAAAAAAAAAAGCACTCTCTTGCTACCATTCTTTGTGTAGTTTGTGTAGCAACAGATTTTTCCATCCCCTGTGTGTTGCTCCAGGCTTTTTCCCCACAGCTTCCATATAATTTATGTGTCAAGATTATTTTTCTGGCTTACATGCCATATTTTTGATAATCAGTGTATTGTGGTAAAGTGAGTACTGGAAACTTGCATACCGCTGTCCTTTCCAGCAAATGACTTGTTTGTGTCCAGGACAAGCTGATCAGCCTGCTTCTTGTCTAATACTAGTGCTTTACTAGTGCAGAGTGAACTGGTTTTAGCTGATTAGCTACTCAACATGTTTCACTACTTGCGGCTCACAAATTCGGCTTTTGAGAGGAGGGTACTGACACCAGGAATTTTCATTTTTTTTAAAGTATATTCTTTAGTATATCAGTTGATCCTGGCCTGCCTGACTGTAAATGTCTACTTCCCACTGAGACTGGAGCATACTAATTATCAGAAATGTCTAGACCTTTTGTTAATGGGGAATTCACTGCTATTCTGTGCCTTGACTCTGGAAAATAAAATTAGTTTTTCAGTTGACTTGGTAAGAGTGTTTCCCCTCTTCAGTTTCCATTAAACACACAGATCTGTTTCCACGCTTAGGTTGCTGACAAAGAAGATGAGGAAAGTGACTGGTCTTGGCTATCAATGTTTTGGGTGTTGCCTTCCTCCTGAACAAACTGTGAAATTTTCAGAGGGACAGTGCCTTCCTCTCTCATTCTGAAGTCAGGAATATAATCAGTATTGAAGCACCTTAATGAGAAATCTGAGATTTTTCAAATTGGAAAAGCAGATACCTAGTTTGAGGACAGCTTTGTGAGCTGCCTTGCAGGAGCCGTCTTATCGCCTCTACTGGTGGATGTTGGAGACGCTATCCATTTTTTGCCTCTCATACAGTTCTTGTGGCAAAAGGACTGCCAGTCTTGGGTTCTGCCAGAGCAGAGGGCTTTGAAGGGCTCAGTGCGTGGGGCTGGATTGTGCCTTGTACTAACTTCAAGAGCAAGGGTCCATGGCAGTCTGGTTTTGAATTTGTAACTTGTTCAGGGTGCGCCTCTTAACACTGATGTTGTTAGTCTGTTAACACAAGATCTTGAGAAGTAGCTTATCTTTATGCAGGAGAGGTCTTCTTCTGGAAAGTACAGCATCAGTATTGTCCATGGGAAGGACTCTGTGACTCCTCAGTGGTGTTTCAGAGAAGGGATTTAGCAAATCTCCCTTGGCGTTAATACCGGGGAGTTGACACCTGATGTCCAGTAACCTTTGACACTTTTTCTCTTTGTGCTCATCTGTTGCTGGAGAATGTTGTCTTGACCGAAATCTCTGGATGTGCAGCTGGAGGCATGGTCACAGCCATGCCCAAAATGTTAGCAATGCTCACTGCAGTCGACAAGTACCAACTGTGGTAACTTTCCTCAAAATCCACAGATGCAGGCACAGCTTGCAAATCCCACCATCAGCAGCTTGAATTTCAGTTTGTAAGCATCCCCAGAATAATGCGGAGACAGGACTTAACTCTTCAAAGTTAGTTTTGTGTTGGACTAAAACTATCTTCTTTCGGTCCTGAGGCACAGTTGAGCAACTTACGGGACTATGCTAGTGATGAAAACACTCTGATTCTCTCTGATCTTTCCCAATAACTTGCCAGTTTTACCCAAACCCAGAACAAATGTGCTGCATTAAACCATTTTGAAGTAGCTCATAGCAGATATGATTGTCCTGTATTTCTGGAAGATTGCACAGGGCACTACATGATTATAAACGTGAGTGAATTTCTCTGTAGTTTGCTAATAACGTCGTGGACTTCCACTAAGCAACTTAAAACCAAAACAAAATCTAAACTAGCTAACAAAAAGAGCGATCATTTGAATATTACTGATGATTTTTTTCCATTCAAAAGAGGAGAAAACTGCAAGTCTGAAGAACATTTGCACAGTGGATGTTTTTAGGATAACCTACAACGATTTTTTTTTTTTTTTAATGGTGTTGTCAGGAAATTCAAAAATCTTATCTGGCTAGTTAATACTTGAACATCTAAGCTTAAAATTAAGTCCTGTATTTACCACTAGTAAAGTTTCCCAGTGGAAGGTTTGCTTCAATAATCTGTTCAGGCAGCTTTTATGTTGCCTCTTCTACAGTGAAAGCCTATTGAAGGCTGCCTTTGTTTCGGCAGCATTTTGTTTAGCTTTCATTCTTATTTCATGCGAATCACACAAAGCTCTTTTAGAGACAGCCTTTTGTACTTTAAAGAGGGAATGAGTCTGAAATAATTTTCAATTAGTAGAATGTTATGTATAGTTGTACTTAAAAGGAAGAGAATGTTTATATTCTAGGAAATACATCTTTAAAGACATTTTCTTTCCGTATTGCCTAATTAAGCTATTTAAACAAATCTTTTTTTTTTTTTTTTTTTAAATAGAAGAATAGGCAAGAATGTGTGTTTGAGGTTCTGAGTTGAATAATAGTAGCAGGTGTATTACCATTGAAATATTCTAAGTAACTGAAAGCACTGGCTTCTACTTGCCAATGGTGACCAGGCTGTTGCTGCAAGCAGGGTGGGTGTTTCATTGTCACTGTATGGTTTCAGTATGGTACTTCAGAAACATGAGTGGTTTTCCTGTCTTAGCTTTTAATTTTAGGGTGTCTTAAATTCTTTTTTTTATTTGCCAGAATTATTTAGGGTGATACATAGCATTTGCACACCTTTGTTGCCTGGAGGAAATTCATTCTCCAGAGGACTTACTAGTGAGATCTTATTGGAATAGACACCTTGTACTTTATGAGAACAGTTTGTCCTCTTAACATACAGGGGTATGATACAGAGGAGTATATATGTTCTGAAGAGACCACCTTTGAAAACATGAAAAACACGTTCAAAGGAGGTATAAAGGGAGCCCACCTGACTTACTGGTGAAATACTGAAGGAAAATGATTTGTTACCAATCAGTTAGGATCATTACTAACTAAGGGAGATGAAAAATGTATTGGCATGGAACACAACAACTGCTGAGGCTGAGAAATAGTTTTTCCTCCCAAATATTTTTTCTGCATTTGCAAAACAGTGGTGTCACACAGTCCAAATACCCAAGAAGCTTAAAATCCTAAATACTGAATTTTCCTTCTCTCTTTGTTTTATTCCAGATATTTTTAAGGAGGATGTAAAACTACATGTCTCACTCTGTATTTGCTACTAATGACTTAAAACAGTGACCATTTTAATCTTTGGGGGTCTCAGCTTCCTCATGTGTTAAACACAGGAAGAAACCTCCTACCTTACCTGGGTAGTAAAAAGACCAATTATCGTCTGTAAAATTCTGTAAGGAGAACTGATTTTTCTCTCTTAGTATTAGGATGTTTGCCAGTAGCCTATTTTGTCTCAAAGCATGGCCCTGTAGTATTGAATCTAGTGAGAATGAGCTAATAAATTACTAGAGTTTTTTTAAGACATTTTTGGAGTACAAATCTACTATCTGTTAGCTGAACTGTAGGAATTACCACCTTGGGGGGTGATAGAAGTTTTTTACCCATCTAATACCCATTAATACACCAGAATAATGAGTTGGGTGGGGTTTTTTTAGGGAAAAAAAAAACAATAAAGAGATTGAGTGGTTGCTTTGCGTTAAAGCACAGCACACAACAGAGCTGTACCTTCCATCTCCTTCTAGCAAACTCTTCAAGCGCCTGGTGTCACTAAGAACTCGCACATTGAGTAGCACCATGGCTACTCTTGGCTTTGTACAAAGGGATGCGAAGAGCCCAGCACAGTAACACCCTGGCAGTCAGTGGGCCCAGCCACAGCATCCCTGGCATTCTCTGTTCCTCACCTTATATTGCTACTGAACTCTGGATTAAGTCCACTATCTTATTTCTATCCCCCACCCCTTTTCCTTCATCAGAAAGTTGTAAAAAAATGATTAAGATTTGTTTTCAAAGTAGTGTTAGCCTACACTCACAGCAGCAGCATTCATTGGCTTAGTTTCTCCATTTTATTTTAGGAAAGCATAATCCACGGCGTGTTTTGCTTACAACAGGTATGTGCAAACGTAGGCTGAAAGGCACTTCTGGTTGTTCCATTCAATCTTTTGCCATTGATACAACTAAACTGTGAAACTGCTTTCATAAAGATAATGCCATCCATGGTATTGTATAGACCTAGTGAAAATGTGAACAGCTCTTACCCAGAACTGTAGTTTTGTTTCTGTTTTGCTTTAAAGTACTGTAGATCAAGGATGCAGAAGACTTAAGATCTCTCGGGTTACAGAAGGTGCGAGGTGTGAAACAGAAAATGAATTTCCCTTGTAGCTGTATGTCAGCATGAGGAAAAGGTTCCTGCCGTAGGAAAAGGCAGGCAGGGAGTAGGAGCTCGGCTGCGAGGGGCACGGGGATGTAAAATCTGCCGATGGACATCAGCTTGCTCCTCGTGCATACGAGAGGCTACCGCAGCAGTTGAAGGTACGCTTAAGATGGTGAAGTGATTGTCAGCATAAGCTTAATTTGAAACCTGTAACTGTCACCTTGAGAGAATAGCTTTTTGCTGGTGTTGCAGAACTTGGCAGGCTGGGTTTGAGAAGCTGTTGTTTAGGACTAGGGGTCGGGGTCAAACAAGGATGAGACATTCCCTCAGAAAAAGTGAAATGCTTCACTGTACCTGTGTTTATTTTTAGAGTGAAATTGCTTTATGACTTCCTAATGAGCTTAAAAGTTGATGAGGATTTAAACTGTCTCTGGAAATACCCTGAACATTGGGAGGTGTCACATTAGCTCTTCTGAAATAAAACAGACCAAAACAATAGCAAACAATTTCAGCTAGTGTGCTGTTTGCCTACCTGATTAAAATTGCTATCCACCTAGTTAATATTCTTAGGAAACAAAGCTTCTGTTAAGGATACCCTGTGTTTCCTTATTCAAGGCAAGCATAAAGAACTACCACGAGATATCCTGCCTTGTGTTTTGAATTGTCAGAGGAATGGGAGCCACTACCGTGTCATGATTGTTTGTGCTGCTTTTGCATTCAATTCACTGATGAACTAAATCGACAATCGGCTCAACTGTCCTGAGCGATGTGGTTTAGAATAACCAGAAATACGGGCTATTTATCAGCAAACGGTGGTATCGCTGAGTGCAGTGCAGTTCGAAATGGGGTTTAACAGCACATTTCCTATAGAGGCCAATCATGCCTTCTGTGTACAATGCAAATAATCCTTTGTTGGGGCTGTGATCTTTTCAAGACTCGCAGAAAGGTCTATAATCTTTTCCAACGAGATGCTGAGATACTGTGCTTGTCCATTTCCTACTCTTTTCAGCCATCCTAAACCCAAATGTAAATGAAGAATCCCGGGGGAGCTCCTTCGGCAGCTGAAGATGAATCAGTACATCCAGCATGGACAGCCCTGTCCTATCTCCTTTTCTTTCTCAACCTTAGATCTAATAGAGATGGTGACATTCTGGGGTGCTGATAACAGCAAGAAATCTCTGTGTGTGTGAAGATAACTACTCTGCATTAAAAAGGAAAAATGGGAGCTTAAAGAATTGTTAAATCTGAATCAAATACTGTTTAAACGATGTGAAAGTCACTGTGTGCTGCTGGTTGCCCTATTGTAAGCTTGTTGATAATTTTTTTCGTTTGTTTGTGTTATTCATCTCTTTGCCTCGTTGGAGCATGTGCGTTAATGTATCTGTTTATATGGCATCAGGCTGCTTTCTGCCATTGGATTTGTATCACCATAAGAAAATTTAAAAGTGAGATTAAAATAAAGCTTAAAAGAAAGATAAAGGTTACTTTGAAAAACAACTTCTGAAGTTCAGTGAAATTAAGGTATATAGGCAACCTTGACACAACTTGTCACATATGAACTTCTGTGTATGAAGAAGAGAGGTGGAGTTTTTTGGATGTAAAGAAGTAATGGACGTTTTGGGAGAACTGGACTATAATCACTTTGAAAATGAGCAAACCTTAAAAGATCAGTTTAGTATTGTACTTTCTATTGGGACTATTCAACAAATGGAACATTTTATTTAATGAATAATGAAAAGAGGCGGGTGACTTGATAGGGTTTTTTAACTCAGGTCGTGAGATGAGATGGTCACTAAAGGTCTAAGTACTCTTGTTTGTTTTCTTAATAGTACAGAGTATAACATTATTGAAGACTGTTGTTGATCATTAATTCTGCTTTACGATGCTGAAGGTGGGCTTGGTTCCGTGCTCATGTAAGTCCCTGAAGGCTTCCACTAATTTCAGCAGCCTTCGCTTGCTTTTTGTATCACCAGTTTTGCCCATTAACTGGCAAAGTGTCTCTCTGGGACTGAAGGTACCTCTCAAGGTAAAAAGGGGAAACCCAGTATTTACAAGATACTAAAATACCTTGCAGAACTTGCCAGACAGTTTCTGCATATACATACTTCAATCACTTTCTTAAAGTCTATTCATTGCCTATTTTTTCTTTTGTCATCTTCCTCTCAGGACTCTATTAAATGGCTTCCCAAGTCTCCTAAACTGTACGGTGGCCATACCTGGAGCTCCCAGGGTTCTCGCTGGGCCTCGTTGAAAGGAAAGGAAGGTTTTCATGGTGGTAACCTGTACAAATTCAGCTCTGCTAATGGAAAATGGAGGGAAGGAAGAATCAGCCCCGAGCAAGAAGCGGAGGAACTGGAGGATCCTGATGATGTAGGTAGTCTCCTTGAAGTCAGGAGGGACAATGTTGTGTGTCTGTCAAGAAACTACAATCTGCTGACAGTGCTATGCTGCCGAGCGCTTCGGGTTAGCGGAGGCTGCACTGACTGTACTTTCACATCCTTGCTTGTGCAGAGGGTACAGAATCACATTCAATGTTTTATTCCTTTACTTTGCTTGCAATTAAACAATCCATCCAACTCCCAAGAGTACAGTGCAACTTGCAGGTGAAGGTGAGTAATCTGAGCAGTGATGAGATACATACGTTTTTATTTTACTCCTACTTACAGCTGCAGTTACCCACATCCCTCCATCTCTTTCAGGTATTCAGGTCGTTAGCAGTGCTTGAAGCTCAATCTCTCCCAAGGACTGCATGGTAGAAAAGCGAGGTTGCAGTGCTACTCCACTGCGTGTTTAGTTTTTGGGTAGTGCTCTTCGAGGATGCTGACGTCTGGGGAACCCTGGATGCTGTGGTTTCTCTAGTTGTGTCTTGTCACCCGGGCGGCAGCTTGGCTGTCTTCTCAGTCACAGCCTGGGAAAAGGAGGTTGCGATTGTACTTTTGCAGCCTTTCCCTTTCAGAGCGTTGCTCCCCAGTCTTTCCTCCAGATGTTTGCTGGGAGTTCAGGGAGCAACTGGGGCTCCTGCTCCTCTGCCAGGACCTCTGCTCCCTTCCTAGTCCCCAACTGCTGCCCCGTCCTCCAACCCGCACTCCCACCTCTTGCTCCTGGTTTTCTCCCCGGCCCCCACGGCACCCCAGCGCTGCTGATGGGTCCGGGTTAGTCAGCCCAGCGATGTTAAAGAGGAACCTCTCTCAAGAGAAGAGAGACGATGAATGTTTTATGTGAGTTAAAGCTAAACAAATTCCCTTTTAAGTGCAAATAGGAAGCAGTCATGCCTTACTCGCTTTTCCCGGGTTGGCGATGCTGCTTTCCATCCCAAAAGAAAAGAGATTGTGGGAAAGCTCTGACTGAAAACTGAAGTGTCCAGTGGGGTTTCCGCACAGCTGTTCATGGTAATGCCACTGCTTTTTGCGTCTGGTATTAAACTTCCAAACTTAGGAAGACATTTATGGGGTTTATTTTGAAAGGTGTTGACCTTCATTGGCTGCATCATTTTACTGCCAACAGAAGATATAAGGATTATGGTAATATGAAGATCTGATTCAACCTTACCCATCAAATTAAGGACCAAAAATCAGCCAAAGATACATGAAGCATCCATAAAATGTGAACAGAATTCAGACATCATGGCTGAATTTCATTTAACCACTTCACCAAGCATAACTGATAACTGGAAAGCGTCATTATGTTTTGCAGTCAAACTTGTCTGAAGCTTTAATTGTTTCGTGGATGTGGTCTAATTGTGTATTTCTCTTTTCAAGCCCTTGTGGTTTAGCTAAGCATAGGGTGACATTGTCAGTTCCTCACTGCATCTCAGAGTAAGTACAGCCTAGAGCCAGGCTTCAGAGCAGGCTTCCAGATGCCTCACCTTTGAGGCTCCACTTCCAGTGGACCCCTAAATCACTAAGCTCACCACTCACTGCCATTTGCAGCTAAACAAAGTCAATCCAATTACTTAAAATCTTCTCTTAGAGATGTAGATGCAAGGTCGGGGCTTGCCTTCCCTCTCACACCTGTGCTCCCCAAAATACAATGTGAGCCTTGAGGAACTATGAGAAATGTTTTACTTTCTGTATGGAGAGCCCTTTCCTTTGCCTCATGTGTGTGGTTCCTTGCCCTGGGACAGCAGATTCAGTGCTCCTCAGCTGCCAGAGGCTCCCCAAAATGGTCTTGTTCTCATGCTCCATCCTTTTCACGGGGCATTGCAGGATTTAGTTGGGTATATGTGCACTATACGTGCTTGTGTGTGTCACGGGAATCTAGAGAAAGGCTATGTGAATCCCAGTCCTCTCCCCGTTCCCACAATTTCCACCCCCATGTTGAGGGAAAACCTTGCCCAGAGAAATAATGGTAAAAGAAAGATACTTGTACATTCACTTTAAAGTTGCAATTTTGTCTTCAGTGAAACAAATCCTAATGTACAGCAGTGTGATAGAGAGGAACAAATCCAATTTACCACTGGTAGGGTCTGGGTATCAGATAGGTATTCTCCTTGCTGTCACCATGTTTACCTTTTTTTATCTTTAACCCCCAGGAACCTATTTCCAAGTTTTCTGGCAGCCTTTTTGATACCAACGATGGCATGAGAGATCAAAGAAACGCCAGAACAGCTCTTCAAGAAAAGCACAAGTCGGCGATGAAGGGCAAGACTCTTCCAGGGACTAACACTAAGGTGCAACTACCCGTCTCAGCAGTGGGCAGCATCCCTGGCGAGAATGGCCGGATCCCGGAGGAATCGAGGGCGGTGGATGTGCTGCAGCCCCCGCTGAAGGTATTGAGCTGCTGCGTGGGCTGGGCTTGACAGCGGGGGGGCTCCGTGTGTCCGTGGGGAAGTCTGTATGTCCACGGGGAAGCCGGCTTCTTGTGCGAGGGAGTTTATAAAAGATGCAAAGAAGGGGGGACGTTGCGTGGTAGGTGTCGTGAGACTCGGCTTTCTCAGAGTGTGAGCTGAGGTTTGTCCTTGCTCCCACTGGCTTATATGGAAAAAGCGTTTTCTGTTGAAGAAAACAACAACAACTTTGTAGCTGATCAATACTGTCTCAGTTTCTATATCCAGCTTTGGTGTTGTAAGGTCAAGCCAAGGGTGCGTGCAGGTGGGCACTCAGCTCATCTTCACTTAGTCCATGGTTTAGGAGCAGTGGCGTGGCCTTACCCTCTCTCCTGTGAAAAGGGATGGGAATGTTCAAGTGAAAATTTATCAGTGAGCACTGCAAGATTTGGGCTGAAGTTTATGGAGAAAGCTATACTCTGAACTCAGTGGACATCCCCCGTCTTGGCATGCTTTGGAGCACAGGAGGAGGAAACGTGCTTTATGGGGTTGGCTCCCAGAGGTGGCCCAGAACAGATCCCACCTCTGCTGACTGCCAGTGGGGCAGGAGATGCAGAATTGCGCCGCGTCCCCGGGGTTGCGGGATGCAGCACCAGGAAAGGCAGCTCGCCCGGTGTGGCAGCCATGTGGGGACCTGTCACCAAAACACTGCTGGTAGTCATGGACTTGTGAAGTCTCAAGTGTGCAGGTAATGCTGAGTCTAAGCAACATTTGGCAGGGTGGTTTTCATTTGACTGATAGGGTGTTTTCATATCTTTTTAGGAATTAGGAATTTCAGATGAGTATGTTATACATGTAAGAGTAACTGCATGCATCTGTTAAATTTTGAAACACAGCTGTGTTGAAATATTCTTAATTATAAAATATAACAAGTTATTCAAGCCTGAATTGTCTTAGAGATATGAAGCAAATCAATGAAAATAAGAGCATTTTGCTAATGTGCTAAGGTGAAATAAGGTGATAAAGTGAAATTGATCTTAAAGGTCTTTTCCAACCTAAACGATTCTATGATTCTAAATGCAATTTGCATTCAGATTCCACTAGGCTATGGGAAAGTGTTCTTTAAATTTAATGTGATTGTTGTTTTAGCAACTAGCAAATCCTTATTTACTACCAAGTATATTATATACTAAAGAACCCTCCCTCCCCTCCCCCCCGAAAAAAAAACAACTGGGGGGAATAATTCTTAAATGTAAGCTGTCTTTAAAACTTGAAACTAGTTTTATTTGGTCCTTGTTGTGAATTGTGTAAATTCAAAAAATTATCTAAGATTTTGTACTAAATTTTTGCTGATACCAGCAGGAGGAGAATAGACTAGATAGATTACAATTTATGCTGCTTTTAAAAAAGCTTCCTGATATTTTTACTTTTAAGTCAATGGTTAGAGTACTGTCAAATCTTTTGATGGGGTTAACACATACATACAGAAAGCCTGTTTAAAGAAAAGAAAATTACTGTAATAGTGCTCAAATTCAGTTATCTGTTCTCAAAAGCGTTGAGAGTAAGCAAATCATACTGTAGATAAGGTTCCAAAGGAAAGGTTTTTCATAAACTTATGAAAAAATATTTACTTTTCCCTCCTCCTGTGTACTGGCGTTGTTGCCATCGTGAATGCTCAGTAAATTGGTGGGTTTTATGAAACAACTGATTTGGTCAGCAGCCTTATAAACAGCCTTATATGGTTTTGGCATGACTCTAAAACCTGGAGAAATAATGCATTCTTGGTGTTATTGAAGAGTAAAGACTAGCCTTGCATGTGCCGGTGTTGAAGCATAGCACCGTTTTTCTCTGGGCTGAGCTCTATAGGAGCAAATCTGCTGGTATTCGGAGTGGGAGGTAGATTTTCATTGCTCATGTAGTTAATAGGCAATGTTTTTGATTACTCAGGCCACTTATCCTTATAATTCTTTTCCAGATAACCATTACTGTGTGCAGTCAAATGGGGAGTCTTGGTATTAGCATTGCTGGTGGAAAGGGCTCATCTCCATGTAAAGACAATGATGAGGTGCATTTCATTACTCAAAATTTATCTAGTAATCATTAGAAAGAAACTGATGAGAGGTTCTTTGAAGCTATTGTGTTTTGTTATTTTCTTTCTGAGGTTGTCCTCAGTGTAACATCACTGTCTGCGTAATAAAGCTAACAAAGGTAAACATGGGTAACTTATTTCCCAAGTAGAAGCCGGCAGTAGATTTTGATGGGGAAGCTCCTGGAGGGAGGATTTTGGAGAGAAAATCCAATGTAAACCAATGATTTTCCAAAGACAACCTGATGACTGAAACACTGTTGGCTAATTTCCACTTTCTACCTCCATTTGGGGTCACTCCCTTGGCAATCCACATGCCTCTCCTATCCCATTTGGTCATTCCCAGGAGCTAACCTGATTTGAGAGAAGTATTTCTCACATCTTTGCACTTAATTATCATTTAAATAAATCTTTGTTTCCCAGTCTGTCCCCCATGGCACAGTGTAAACAATTAATGACTTTTGTTCATTGTTGTATGTGTCAGCCATGGAGGCTTTTGTTTTTCTTGCTAATGTGCTAAGACATTTAGCTTTTATTTTAATAGAGGCAGCAGAACAACAAGTCCTGAAAATCCAATTACTTCCCCTTTGCTTTTTACATCTAAGAACAATGGAAGAAACCCTGTCAGGTCTGAAAACTGTCTTTTGTGTTACCAGGGGATGGGGACTGCACGGCTGCCGAAAGATGGTCCAGCAGACTTGGCTGGGGTACAAGCAGGAGACCGAGTGGCAGAGGTAGATGGGTTGTTCGTCAATGTGGACTGTGTTCACTTGTTGTTACCTTTAAATCAAATCACTCACAGTTGGGGAATTCGAGATCTAGATCTAGGCTTGCCTTAGCTTTTTAGATACTTCCCAAACTACATTATGAAGCAATTATAATGAAATTGAATTGTTGTATTCCTTCTTGTTGTATTCCTTCTTGTTGTATTCCTTCTTGTTGTATTCCTTCTTGTTGTATTCCTTCTTGTTGTATTCCTTCTTGTTGTATTCCTTCTTGTTGTATTCCTTCTTGTTGTATTCCTTCTTGTTGTATTCCTTCTTGTTGTATTCCTTCTTGTTGTATTCCTTCTTGTTGTATTCCTTCTTGTTGTATTCCTTCTTGTTGTATTCCTTCTTGTTGTATTCCTTCTTGTTGTATTCCTTCTTGTTGTATTCCTTCTTGTTGTATTCCTTCTTGTTGTATTCCTTCTTGTTGTATTCCTTCTTGTTGTATTCCTTCTTGTTGTATTCCTTCTTGTTGTATTCCTTCTTGTTGTATTCCTTCTTGTTGTATTCCTTCTTGTTGTATTCCTTCTTGTTGTATTCCTTCTTGTTGTATTCCTTCTTGTTGTATTCCTTCTTGTTGTATTCCTTCTTGTTGTATTCCTTCTTGTTGTATTCCTTCTTGTTGTATTCCTTCTTGTTGTATTCCTTCTTGTTGTATTCCTTCTTGTTGTATTCCTTCTTGTTTTCAGATCTTTATGTTCAGTGTGCATAACAAAATATTATTCACTTAAATGGCTGATTTGTAAAGGAAAACAATGGTCTTAGTGTAAGCAGTTACGTAAGCACAAATGCAGTTGTACTTGGTCCAAGAAGCTTTCTTATGACATTGTATTAGATTTACTAGATGAGTTCGTTGCAGTTGTTACAAAGAAATACAAACTAGATGAGCTTGTTTCTCCGAGGTAATTTTTGCCTGGGAGAGAACAGCTCCAAGTAACTCCCCTGATGGAGGCTTACAGTGCCAAGGGATAAATGTGTCTCTTGGGCTGCTCCACCTCAAGCCTCATCTTTCCTGGCAGAAGCCACTCTTCGGAGCTTCGGACGTTCCCAAGAGCAGTGGTGATCACCTACAGTTTTGTGATAATACAGTTTGGACCTCCTGTTTGGTTTCCACCTGCTGAGAAAGGCAGAGTGGGAGGAGAGCCTCTACAAAATTACTTTGAGGTGAAACTGGTCCATAAATTTTTTCAGCTTTTGTTCTCTTAAACTGTCATTTATACTTGCTTAAATTAATAGCTTTTACTCCTTGTTGAATTAAGGTAGGATAGAGCAAGCAGTATTCTATGTCTATTAAATTGCCAGGAATAAGGATACAGCCTGTATCAGCCAAAGACAAATTAATGATAAATTCATCTGCTAATTTTGTAAAACTAGGCTATAGACGTATTAATAGAGGAGTGTGTTTCACAATCCACATATGGAAGTTAGTTTAACATTTTTTAAAAGCTTAATTATGGTTAAAATTCTGTATCATTTTACCTTTTTTCTTTAATGAAATGGTTACCCTTATCTAATTTTTGTATTTTTAACAAATGTGAGAGAATTTAAATAATTCTTTACATATTTCACATTATCAGATCATCAGGGAAAAAAAAGTCCAGATTTTTAGTTGCTGTACCTCTAACTTCTGAGCAGAGTTTCTGGTAAAGTCAGTATCTTAAAAATCAACCACTTTGCTCAGGTTCCTCCCTGAGGCTATAATTCATTCTTATTTTGGGGGCTATTTGAAATATACTAGCTACTAATATCTGTTCATTTAATGAATAGTGAAACATGTAAAAAAGAGAAGAAATTTCTGTTCTGTCCTGCTGTTGTTATTTTACAAATAGTTATGATTTCTCTGTCTCCCACAAGATGGCAGAATCATTCATCTATTTAAAGAACGTAGAAAAAAAAAAAATCTCTGCTTTTTGTATGCATGGGAGCTGAGAAGGAATTAATGCATTCAGGTGTGCTGTAGGAGTCCTAATGTTTTGACCGCAGGACTAATCTGTGTACAAATAATCAGCATTTTTCTCTTGATACTATGTGTTACAACTTCTTATTCTTGAACTGACCATTTCAACAGTTCAAATATACAGTGTGTTCATCAAAAACGGGGAATGGCAAGAATTGCAATTTTATTTGCTTTTGTTGTGCAACCATATGTAACGATGGGGCCAGGTATTTGTATACCAACCTGAGAGGGAGGGAATTGCTGCTCTTAAACAGTGTTCAGAATAAAACCATGCATTTCTGCTGCTTCGTTTTTAAAGGCATCCCTCGTTTCGGAACCCAGTGCCCTTGATGCTGGTCCTACTGAAGCTTCATCCAAGGGCAGCCCCTTCCCGACAGTAAACCACGTCATAACAGTAAGTAAGATGGCCCCAGTGCGTAACAAATCATTCTTAGCTAAGTACTTTGTGTTGTCTGTCATTAATGCTAGTAAACATGGTAGAGACTGGCACAAAACCTGAGTGGCTGCGCCAGAGGAGAACACGTACCAAAGACCAGAGACCCCACCGTGCGTTTACTTGGCTGTCACTGCAGCTGGGACGTGGCTTCTGGAGGAGCTCAGCTCCTGGATAAGCACCAGTGTAGCACACCAGAGCTTTTGAAGCACTCCAGTTTGGGGGCTTTAACGGTGATGTCCATTCCCTCCAGCTTCAAGTGTTTATTCTGTTGTCTAGACTCCCTCGCTAGCTAATGGAAGGAGCAGCCTCTCCAGGGTGCCTCTTTTAGGAGGGAGGGGTGGGCTCCTACCTGGAGGTGACCATTTTTACCCTTTGAGTGGAGGGGGAACTTGTGTGACAGGCTAAGACTGCATGCCCATATTTTAGGTGACTGATGTCAGGCGAGATTAAGCCTACCGCACATGTCACAGAAGAAAGCAGCCAAGCCTACAGGGTGGCTTTTGGAAATCTGGTCCGCTTTTGTGAAAAGTCGATCTCTAAAAAATTTAACTCTCTGGAGATCGAGCCTAGTCATGGTCATCTGCCTGCACACCTGAAATCATGGCTTTACTAGGAATGTACAATAAGATCAAAGTATCTGAATGATTAAGGTCAAAAAGCATCCTACTTGTATTAAGCCTGAAGTACCAGGAAGCAACAACTGTTTCTCTCATTCTGCCAGAGGAATGCTTTGTTTGAATCCCCTTCTTCCAGCCTTTTTTTATCCTTTTCCAGGAATACCATTCACAACCCAGCTAATGGCAAAAAATGAAAGTTCATCTATTATATAAAAGACTATAATCAAAGACTGCATTCAGTTTTTATTAACCATTCACATTTTTAAAAATGTGATTTGTTAGTTGACTGAAAAATAAGCAAATAGACCATGCAAATCTGGTTTCCTATATGGATTACTATTTAAGAAGGGTTGAGTTGCAGCTTTTGTCTACGAGATGGATTAACAAAGGTTTTCTCTTCTATTCAGTTGCTTAAAGAAACTTATTTTGAGGCCTCTGGTCTCCAACACCATTTTGTGAAACTTTTAGAGCAGTTTTTATTTTTCAGTTGAAAACGCTTCCATGAATTATTTTTTTTTTTTCCAGCTCTACTTGGTAGCTGTTTCTTATGGTCTTAACCCTCATTGCAGGAAGCACGAGGCTTCCTGTTAGAGGAACCACCGTTGAAAAGGTTGATTCACACATTGCTAGTGGCCTGGATCTGTTGCAGTAGTATCTGACTTTTCAGCCAAAAAGCAGAAATAACCATTTTCTGTGTTGTATGCCTCTTGGAAAATCATGCCTCCCTTTAAAGGTCTTCAGCTGCAAGAGGAGGAGGAGGCAGATTAGACCAAGCTACTTAGCTCAGAGCACAGTGCGCAGAGGGGGTCAACTGGCTGAATATGTTCCAAGTGTCAAGAGTAGCCAATATGCAAGTTCTTTTGTGGAGAAATATCTGTATTTCTGGTTTTGTTCATTTTTTTAAATCAAAATCTTTGTGCTGTAGCAAATTGTCTATGTTATTGCCTTTAACCTGGAGCAGCATTCATCAGTCTTAGAGATTACGGGCTTTTGAGGAGTATCCTGCTGACTCGGGAACCAGTCAGTATCTCATCTGCTCTCGCTCTGGGTTTACTCGGGTGAAGTTCCTCTTATTCCTCAGTAACTGTCTTATCTGAAAAATGTTTATAGCCTGGCTTCTTATGGAGGACATGCTTTGCACGTTCAGATAAATAGATGACAGTAGGCCTTTAATGCAGAATCTTCTTCTTTGCTAGGAATCTAGGAAGGTTTGTTTCCTTTGTATTTCTGGCTAGGTTTCGGGAGAAGATGGGTGCATCTACGTTAAGGGAGGGAAGGAGAGAAGCATGGTGGCAGAGAAGCCAAAGGCTCCTATTATTCTTCCAGCAAAAGCTCAATTATGTGCTGGATGGTGCCCATCTTCCTTCTCCCTCTCTTCCATGTCATCACTGCTTCCTGCCCTCCAGCAGAGACTCTGTCTTCATCTATTTATTTGTACTGAATTTTAATAAACATCCTCTTTGCATATGTGATCTGTGATAATATTTGTCTCTTTCCTGCTAGCCGTAGCCCTCTGGCCATCTCTTGCCATCGCCCATCCCGTCTCCGAGCCTGGTGCTCTGACATTACAAAGGGCAGTGCTGCTGCCAGATTCAAGTTTCCTCTCTGTTCTCCATGGACCTGGTTGCTCTAACTTCTTCTAAAAAGCTCATTTGAATTGTTAACTCATCCAGCCAAACTCAATTTCAAACCCTTTGTGCCAGCTTTAAGATTTCATGACAGTGTAAATGATCAGTAATTAATTGGACAATGAAAAGTTCTTTCACTCCGAGTCATTGTTTTGCAAAGGAAAAATGAGAATTGCTCTTTGTTTTAATTATGATTGAGTATTTTTTTGAAATGCAGAGGCCCCAGAACTTTAATTATAATTAGATTCTCTTGCACATACTGTATTTTATAGACTTGTCTCAGTTATGCTAATCACACCTCAAAAATATGGAATCTGTTTATTTTACTTTGTTTAATACATATATATAAAAATACAAATATTTTAATTGAACTTAAACCAAGTCTTTGGGTGTTAAAATTGTAATCTTAAAATAAGAGTATCTATGTAAAGATGTGCACCAAAATATAACAGATTAGAACCACAAATGATATGGCTATCTACATGCAGACTGTGTGTAAAATATTGCATGTCTAACTACAGGGAAAAAAAAAAAAAGTAGGGGATACAGACATTGCCGATAGTGCCCCATGCTGACTTAACAGAAGGAACTTTAACTTGGATTCTGGAGTCTTTATTTCCAGTTCTCTATTTTGCTGTCTTCTGCCCTCTGCTTCTTATTTCCTCCTCATCTTCTCAAACGTAGAACCAACTCTGCACAATCTTTCTCCATCAAAAAATATTTTCATTCAAACTCTGCCTGAAATTCCCAGTGGATTTTGTCTGACTGAATGGAGGGTGTTGACAGGTTTCAGCATCTCCTATCACTTCATGACGTGCATCATCATGTCATCTTCTTTGATCCATTTTTGGGGCTATCAACAGCATAAGAATGTTAGATACTTTGTAATGAATATCAAATCTCTTAAATATTTTAATCTAGTGTTTTGCTTTAATTCTTACCATATTATTTTCTTTAATTGTATGCTTTTGCCCTGGGAATTTCCTCAATTAGATTTTTTTATATAGTTCACCAGATGTGCAAGTGTCACTTACATCGAAGATTGGCAAGGAAGTTTAAAGTAAAGAGTTACCAGTTAAAAGTGATTGTTGAAAAGAAACTTACAGTATTGGAAAAATCTGAAGAATTTCTTCAAGCTAAAAAAGCCAAATGTTTTGGTTGCTCTGTTAAAAATGCAGATACCAAATGTTCCTAAATACGGTGAGAAAACAAGAGAACTGCTGTGTAGTAGAACCTGTAACGTATCTCAAAGTGAAATGCTCCTGTGCCTGCAGAAAGTGAATAAGCATATACTGTGCTCCCACAATACGTAGGTTGCTGGTTTTCTGCCTTTCTCCCACATTGTTTAGATGCAAGTCATGAGAAACCTTACACGGATGAGAATCACAGCAGATCTATCTTCTTCATTTCCAGCTGATACAGACTTTTCAGGAAAAAGTCTTGATGCACTTATATGAGTTAAAAATCTTCAGAAATCTAAGTATCAAACTCTTTCTTTATTCACCTGAGCAGGTTGGTTCTAGCCACATCAGAAAATCCTAATTATACAACTTAAATGTAATAAAACTTCTTTCTTGTTTCTTTAGTCATTGTCTTACTTTTTTCAATTTTAAAAGCAAACCCCGTAGAATACTCAGGTCAGAGAAGCACTATAAAAGAAGACAAATAAGTGGGATTCAGAATGTCCCTATCATCATCAAAGACAGATTTCTTCTGTAACTCATTTCAAACAATGAAGACCTCGCTCACAGACAGTGTTTGGCTGACCTGTTCCCATAACAACATATGACCTAATATTTCAGTCTTCAAGTTTTTTATGAAGAACTGCCTTGTCTCTTCTCCAAAACATTTTGGTGACTCTTAATCTGGTCAGGTAAGGGTGTTGGTATTTTTATCTTATTATTTTTTATTCTGAGAAGGTAAGTTAGTTTTAGAAGTCAGGAGTCTGACTCCTCACTGCCTTGCATCTTGTGCAGATTTATCAACACTTGCAAAGAAGCCCATGCTCAGCCGTGTTGGCGTAGCTGACCTGTACTGATCGTGTGCGTTTCAGCGGGGTGTGAGCGCCCATCTGTCATGTGATCTCCTTCTCCATTTCATCTGCTCGTTTGATACCACTTTTATCGAAGTAACTGAGTATTTCTGAGTCAGGGTGAAAGATAAAAGGCGTGTGGTATAGGCACTGTATTTACATCTATAGTGTAGCGGTTAGGGAACTTACTTTGTGAATTTGGGATTAAGTTCCTGCTCCAAACAACTGCTTCTGTTTGCACAATGTATCTTTTTTCCTCTCTTCCTTTTAAGTAGTTTTCTCACAGGACTCGGTCAGAAATTATTCACTTCAAACTTTAAACTCTTGGCTTTTGCAGAGCTTGTAATTAACAATGCTAAATAGGAAAAACCTTTAAAAAAGAGAAGTCATTAATTGATCTTTTCAAGATCCATATTCAAATACCTCAAAGTTAAAGAAAAAAATCTACAAAGTAAACCCATCATATGGTAGACATTATAAGCACTGCAGACAATAGAAGCAAAAATACATGCAGGAGACAAGTAGACTCAAGCAAGGCACCTGGAACCATGCTGTAGGACATAGCATACTATTTGAGAATAAAAGAGGGTAAATGTTTGAACAACCACAGAAGTGATCAGCAGCATCTCTCCTTGTGAAAGGTGTCCTTGTGGACTCTGCGGGAATTGAGCGGGGTGGGAGGCTGTACGGAGTTCCTGCAGGCGTTCAGTTATGACCACTGCCTTTCACAGGGGCGATGAGATTTCTTCAAAATCAAAAGAGTGGGTAGCACTGCTTATGGGGGCAGTACCTTTCAAGTCTCCCAATGTGATCAAAGCAAAGCGTTTTCTTCAATGTTTTTATAGTGTCAGGCCATAAATGATTATGCAGAAAGCACTTAAATGGAAACCTATATATCAGGTTCCAGTCTCAGGGAAGTCCAGTGGTACATTGGAAGATGAAAGAAATGGAGCAAGGGCAATTTTCATAAGCAGTTTGAATCACGTAAAAGCCTTTTGTGTCTGATGGCATTGCACGTGTGACCTGATGGACACTGATCTTTCATTTTTGTCTGCTACGAAACGCGATGCTGAGCTGGACCGAACTCCACTTTCCTTGCCTTGTGCATTGCCCTTGGGAGGGCAGTTCAGAAAGGAGCTTTCCTCTGAATGTGACATGCCCAGATCTTTATATATGTTACACACTGGGAGACAGGGAAAACACTAAAGGTGTTCTTTTGCTATCCTGATAAGAAGTGGAGAAAATACCCAGTTTTAAACCTGGCCTCTAAAAGATACCAGTCCCTAGAAAATTCCCACAGAGGAAATTTTAGGGGAAAGCACCTGGAGTGGCACTTGTCTGGTGCATCGAACCTCCGGGAAATCACGCTGACCCGAATTAGATTTCGGAGCAAATCACCAGGCACAGCGTGGGAAGAGCAACGAGCTCAGGGAATGGGGGTGGGCTGGTGGGGTGGCCCCGGCTTGGGTCCCTCGCCATGCAGACCCGAGGCAGCACGCTGTCGTGGTTTAACCCCAGCCAGCAACTAAGCACCACGCAGCCGCTCACTCACTCCCCCCCATCCAGTGGGATGGGGGAGAAAATCAGGAAAAGAAGTAAAACTCCTGGGTTGAGATAAGAACGGTTTAATGGAACAGAAAAGAAGAAACTAATAATGATAATGATAACACTAATGAAATGACAACAGTAGTAATAAAAGGATTGGAATGTACAAATGATGCGCAGGGCAATTGCTCACCACCCGCCGACCGACACCCAGCCAGTCCCCGAGCGGCGAATCCCTGCCCCCACTTCCCAGTTCCTAAACTAGATGGGACGTCCCATGGTATGGAATACACTGTTGGCCAGTTTGGGTCAGGTGCCCTGGCTGGGCATGAGAAGCTGAAAAATCCTTGACTCTAGTCTAAACAGTACTGAGCAACAACTGAAAACATCAGTGTTATCAACATTCTTCCCATACTGAACTCAAAACATAGCGCTGTACCAGCTACTAGGAAGACAGTTAACTACATCCCAGCTGAAACCAGGACACACGCTCAAAACCACGGTGCCAAAGCTGAGGTGCCAGTTTTTGGCAGTGCTGGAGAGCGTAAGGATGAACAGGTTTACGTGCTGCCCTCTCCCAACCCCGAGCAGCAATAGGTGCTGTGGCGAGCCGGCTGCTTTCCTTCGGCAGATGTCTTCTGCTGCTCGGTGTAAGGAGGTGCTTCACCCGTGCCTCACCAGAGATTTGTCTTCCCCAGGGTGCCGGAGAGGTTTATACCTCACTCTCCACCTGACTTCACAATTTCTGGAGTTTGGCAGCAGGCCTCGAAAGCGGTGAAATAGCACTGTAATGCGCCGGGGAAAGGGATGCAGCCAGGGATTTGCGAGACCAGGAGCGTTGAGGGTGCACCGTAAAACACGCGCCGGTTAAAATGTTCCTGATAACAGGCTCTGAAAGGGAAGCTGCGATGAATGCCTCGGCAGGGTTTGCAAATTCATGCAGTTTCATGCACGTGGCTGTGCGTTCGGTGGTTTTTGTCATGCCCCCCTCGCACCCTGACCACCTTGCCTGCTTCCACCTGGCGGTGAGATTGTTTGTGGGTAATAAATTCACAAGGAATTAATTAGATCTCTTTCTCCCACTTTAACTCGTATTTCCCGTACGTTTTCTTTTGGGGAGAAGGTTGCTTTTATCCATTGTCTCTGTCTTTGGGAGTGAAACGTCGCATTGCTTTAATTAAAAAAGCCACCGGCTGCCAGTTTGGTCTGAACCGTGCCGCAGTTGATCAGCCTGTTTGTTCCCTGCTGTTCTTGTTGGATGCATTTTGGCATCTTCTTTTTAAAACTATTATTTAAAAATCCAGCTGTCTAATATTTTTTAGCATGACTAAATGTCCTCTTTCACTTCAGATTTGATTTAGGCGGTTTCTTCTATGAATACAGTCGTTATGAAGTGCAACCTTTTGCATCTAGCAAAGGCATGTTTTCAGAGTTTAGCGAGAAGTCTGAATTTCCTGTTGTTCAAGTCTAAAATACTACTGCCATCACCACTGATGACAAAAAAAGGTAAAATTAAGCATGAAGTCATAACATTATTCGTGAGGTTTACACAACCCCCTGCAAATGCTCTTAACTGGGTAGATTATTTTCTTTTCCCCTGTTTCCACCAGCTGAACGGTACCAGCCTTAGCACTGGTGTCAGTGCAGATCAGCTGTTAAGTCAAATTTCAAAAATATGTACTATTTAGATATATGGAGTTGAACTAGGCAGGCTTCCCTATTACAGGTATTTTCTAGCTGGGGAATATTTTCTTTAGAAGGCGATCTGTTTGAACTAGGCTTAAAGGTCTGTCTGGTTTTCTGCCAAAAGGCCAATCCAAATGCTTTTCCTCTGCCCCTATTCTTTCAGACTTGGTGCTTTTCACGTGCCGTACCACCTTCTGATTCGTAGCTTCTCTCCCCAGCGGCTGGCCTTGCTCTCAGCCATGCTTTGCCCTGTCGCTGTTGGTTATGCCTTTTATGTGAAGCTTGGGATTTAGCTGTGACTCTTGCCTTGAGAGCTTTCTTCTTCTGCTGAGACTGGAGTATGGACCTGTGAGGGGGGGAGGTCAGGGGAAGGCTTATAAAAGGGAAAAAAGATGATGGGATTTGTTCTGTCTGGGTTTGATTTTGAAAAGGTTATAAAAAGACATAAGGAACAGGACAGTTCTGCAACCTTTTGGACAAACATTTTTATTAGAAGTAGAAAAGGAAAGCATGCGTGCACAACTGGAAGTTAAAAAGTATTGGATGGTAACCTGTTGGCAGGACATCTCATTTATCATGCTTTAAGAAGACGCTTTCATAGCATCATAGTTAGTTGTGGGTTTGGTCTATCCTGCTGCAATATGAAAGAATTTTTGCAGCCAACACTGCGGCTGAATTGCCCCAGGTTATTTAGATGGGTTTGTTTTACTTGCAGTGGACGAGGAGTGTGCAGACAGCCCGTGTCTGTGCTTCGGTTGAAGGGCTCCAACTTTCAATGGAGGGCAGTAGTTCCATTAAATGAGAGTGTCTGAAATAATTTGATTTTTAATCAGCTATGCCTGATTCAAACAAAAATGAATTTTTTTTAGTGACTCTTTTAGTGTCTGAAGTCTTAGTGTTTATGTTGAAAAAGTGTAAGAAAGGTGCAAATGAGGTAGTGAAAGAATTCCCATAGTGAACACACTGGTTTTGGTACAGGATGTGTCCTTTGTGAAGTTTACTTTTTAGGCACTAAAAATATAATTTCAGGGGAAAAAAGGAAAATAGTAACCTGTTTCAAAGATTTAATCAAACGTTTTTCTGAAAACGTATTCTGCATATTTTGATGGTTTGGGATTGACTGGTACTTCAGGTATTGTTTTAATAATGAGTGCATGATGATGGAAAGTGAGTAGGAGGACTTTGTGATTTCAACAGAAATATTTTAAACAAGTTCAGACACTATTCAGTAAAAACTAGTGGAGTTAAACAATGGAACAAGACAGGATCCTGGATAATCTGTCCTCCTACACCAAGATCAACTTATTCTGAAGAGTTACTGGTAGAGGATGGAAATTCCACACCTTCCCACATGCCTTAGGCCAGCAGCTCGAGCTCAGTTGCCCATGCTGGAAAGGTTTTCCTTGTTTCCATCCGAAATGTCTGTCTTGCCCTGGCTGTAATGGGCAGTGGAAATAGTTTGTTTCCTCTTTGCTATGATTTTTTTTGCACATGAAATCTGTTTTCCTGTCTTCCCTCGCTCGTGATGCACCAGGAAATGTACATTCAAATATGTATATTAAAGAAAAGCTCCAAGAGCAAAGCTTTCCTATTTAATAGGGTGAAGCTGCGGTCAGTGAAGATAAGCATGGAAATCTGAAAGCAAGGGTAAAACCCCCCTGGGGTTCTGAAAGAGAAGGATGGAACAAAAGATAATGGAAGTTTAGAGTTGTTGAGTTTTGTTACTTTGTTTTGTTTTTTAAAAAACAAAACTGGAAGAGGAAAGGAAGCTGATAAAGCTTAGTGTGGCAGGTTGACCCTGGCTGGACGCCAGGTGCCCACCAAAGCCGATCTATTACTCCCCCCTCCTCAGCTGGACAGGGGAGAGAAATATATAACAAAAGGCTCATGGGTCGAGATAAGGACAGGAGAGACCACTCACCAATTACCGTCACGGGCAAAACAGACTCGGGGAAAATTAACTCAATTTATTACCAATCAACCAGAGTAGGGTAATGAGAAATAACACCAAATCTCAGAACACCTTCCCTCCACCCCTCCCTTCTTCCCGGGCACAGCTTCACTCCTGGATTCTCTACCCCTACCCCCCAGCGGTGCAGGGGGACATCACACTCGTCCCCTGCTCCACCGTGGGGTCTGTCCCACGGGAGACAGTCCTCCACGAACTTCTCCAATGTGGGTCCTTCCCATGGGCTGCAGTTCTTCATGAACTGTTCCAGCGTTGGTCCTTTCCCCGGGCTGCAGTCCTTCAGGCACAGACTGCTCCAGCGTGAGTCCCCCATGGGGTCACAAGTCCTGCCAGCAAACCTGCTCCAGCGTGGGCTCCTCTCTCCACGGGGCCACAGGTCCTGCCAGGAGCCTGCTCCAGCGTGGGCTTCCCACGGGGTCACAGCCTCCTTCGGGCCTCCCCCTGCTCCGGCGTGGGGTCCTCCCCGAGCTGCAGGTGGAGATCTGCTCCACCGTGGACCTCCCTGGGCTGCAGGGGGACAGCCTGCCTCACCGTGGTCTTCCCCGCGGGCTGCAGGGGAATCTCTGCTCCGGCGCCTGGAGCATCTCCTCCTCCTTCTGCACTGACCTGAGGGTCTGCAGGGCTGTTCCTCTCCCATATTCTCACTCCTCTCTCTGGCTGCCATTCCTGTCTGTCCCAGGAACTTTTTCTCCTTCTTAAATCTGTTCTCCCAGAGGTGGCACCATCGTTGCTGATGGGCTCGGCCTTGGCCAGCGGCAGGTCCGTCTTGGAGCCGGCTGGTATTGGCTCTGTTGGACATGGGGGAAGCTTCCAGCAGCTTCTCACAGAAGCCACCCCTGTAACCCGCCCCCGCTACCAAAACCTTGCCACACAAAGCCAATACACTTAGATTGTGATTTTCTTGGAGCTAGTGTGAATGGGAACGCAGTGACGGAGAGTGCTGGGTTCCTGGGGGATGGTTAGGTGGGGATGGAAAGGCCGCTGTGGTTAGAACTGTGATGTGTGTTCCTTACATCCATTTTGTGCTGGTTTTGTTTTAGGTTTGTTTTTTTTTTTTTTTTGTTTACAGGAGATCAATTGATAACTTTTGATGGTAGGAGAGAACAAGTAGGGGCCGGAGCCTCTTCCCACTGAATTACACCTTGTACAAATGCATACTCCATCACTTTATTAGATGTGCTCTCAGTTTGCAATTGTGTAGGTGGCCCAATCTGCATCCAGGAGTCGCTTTGTCATTGGTACGGCGGTTGATACATGTAATGACCGTAGAAATATTGGACAAGCGTGAACTGGTGGGTGGGCGGTCATCGAACTGGGAGCTGAACTGGGGGCACTGGTAGGAGAGTCGTGCTGCCGGTGGGGAGGGGATGTTCTCCGCTGCAGCTCGGGTGCCGGCAGTGTGCAGGCTTTCCGAGCGTGGGGCGTGGGAGAGAGTGTGTCGTTAAGGAGATGAGATAAGTTTTCAGGAAAGTTGTGAAAGGCTAACTACAGCTTGCAGGGTATTGAACATACGGAGAAAGGCGAAAGAGTATTCATGCCAGAACTGAGCATCTTGTGGGATTTGTTCCTTTAGCAATATTGTTACAATCTCAGATTTATGTTTCTTTCAGATGTAGATAATTAATTAAAAAAAGAAAAAAAAAAAAGGAGTACTAATTAAAATAAGTAACGGTCTCTAAAATAAGGAGTATTTCAGAGCACCTAAAAAAAAGTCTTCAAAGGACCTTTGTGCCAAATCAAAACTCTGAGTATGTATGTTTGGGGGTGGTGGTGAAATGGAATAACCCACAAGAACTTAATGTTATTAGTTTAAATTTTTAGGGTTATGCCTCACCAACAGCTAGAAGGCTTTTTTTTATATTTTCCAATTTATCAGTTAAATTAATTTTGTGATTGTAAGACCTAGTCCTATCGTAATATTTGAAAGATAGTATGCAAGAATCAGGCTCCAGAAGTCAGGAAATGTTTGAAGAAAAGCTTTTTTAGAGAATTGGATTTGAATCCTTGCAAGTGGGATCACTGGGGATTAGAAACCATGCTGATAAGAAGTATTTCAGTAACTGACATTCAAAATGGCTAAGGGCTACTCTTCAAAAGGAAGAAGCCGTACCAGCGACTCTTCCTTCGTACTTGGTAATGCAACGCCTGCCTCATCTTGGGAAAATGTGCACACTTCTGGTTTTGAGTGGCACAGCAGGCAAAGAAAGGTCTTCCCTGAGCTTTGAACGGACAGCTCAATGAAATGCAAAGTCTGGTCCTGGATATTTCTGCAGGTAACTTCAGATAAGGCATAGACCGCTGCACTGGTTTTCAAGGTGGCAGAATTTCAATATATGACCCAGTATACCACCTGTACGTATAGGATGTGCGCTTGCTGTAGCACAAAGCAGCTGGCTGCTGGCTGTCGTTTCGAATGAACAGAACCAAGAGAAACATCCACTGCATGGAAAGCTTATAAATGTTGTCAGGTGTGCGTGACAGAAGCAAATCTTCCCAGGAGTTGTTAGCTTGGGCAGCACTTAGGACCTATATAGGTTATTTAAAGCTTCCAGAAATGTGTCCTTAGTCTAAGCAAAAGGGGGAAAAAAAAAATTCAATACACCAGGGAATATAACTAAATTTATACTTGGTTTTAAAATTAGTTTACAGCTCTCACGGGTGAGATTCAGCTCCAGATTGACCCCTGCGTTTTGGGATCGACGTGTAGTGTGCCTGCCCGTGAGCCAGGGCTGTGCCAGGGCCCCCGATAGTCAGAGGAGTTGGAGCTAACGCAGTTGGTGGAGCCAGGGGAACAATTCATTTTACTTTGATGCAGAAACCTACTGGCTGGCTAGCTGAACAGCCACAAAGCACCTATGTGCTTTTTTTATTTCCCAAATCGGATCATGTACAACAAGGAAATAATATATAAATGATTGAATTGTGTGGTGTCGACATTAAACATTCTTATAAAGTGTGAAGAAATGCAACAAAGTAGCTGATAAATAAGAAATACCACCTTCCTTGAAAATTTTCAGACTACTGGTAAGATGGACATTTTATTTATTACACGTTATTATATTACCTAGTTTTTAGATATATCGACTTACTGTTACATGTTTTCATTACATGTTAAACTTTTTTTGAAAATTAGTAAAAAAGTAGGATGACTTTGTGCATCAGAGTTAAATTTGTAATAATCCATTCATTGATACAAACCATTACTGATACATTATTTGGCTATGTGTAAAGAACCTGACAGTCTTCTCTTTTCTCAGTTACAGAATTTAAGTTAATTTTAAAACATAACAGTACAGTTCTCAAAGAACACAGAGTTCTTGGCCAATAAATTGATGAGTCAAATCCCTGTATGCATATTTATTAACTAACGAATTTACACATTGATATTTTGTCTTAGTGTTTCCCTTAAATATATTTTGTCAGTAAAAAAGCCAAAATAGTAGTTTTTCAAAGATGAATAATTTATATGCTTTATGGTCTTTAATTAATCCTTTATTGCTTTCAGGTGCATAAATTTAATGAACAATGAAGTTAAATAAAAGTAGATGTATATATTTCATATTTACTTGTTTTTATTTTTAAAAGATATTTTGATTTTTTTTTTTGCCATAGAAGTTTTTTCTTAAAATTAGCTAATGAGAGGAAAAGGCAACTTATCTCATTTTGCTTTAATTATCCATGCAATTTTTGGCATAGAACAGTTCACCTGTCAGGACGCCCTGCGGTGTTACATCTCTGACGTGTTTTTCTCATCACCTGCTTCCCCTGTACCTTTAAAATATGCCCTTTAAACACTTCCCTGCTCCTGATCTGACTCTTTTCTCTGAAATCTTTCGCATCTTGCTGAAGATACCTCGGATAATCCTCACGCGCCCTTCCACTTCCGATGAAGATACCGACCAGTTGCCCCCAGACCCGGACGACTTGGAGCCCGAGGAGCCTGACAGCGCAGAAGGTCATGCCTATTCGGACTGTCTGAACAGCGCTTTTTATCCTCCTTAATAAAGTACTTTTCTGGAAAGAGTTCACGGCTGGATTTCTGTCCCATTGTTCGATTACGTTTAATGTAGTACTTGAACCGCTATGCCTTATTTGTAGCGAAAACCATTACACGGAGGATGGATTTGAGCTGGCGGAGGAGAACCCGTGTTTGTATTTCTTTGCCTTGAACTTTCCTTCGGCCAGAACTTGTGCACTTGAAACAAAATGCGCTGAGTGACGTTATGTGAATGTTACACGTGTTTCAATGGGCACTTGTAAGGGCGTCCGGCAGCAACCTGAACGTGATGGTGAAAAGAACAGGTGATTTTTATTCAGAAGGTACTTTACCCACTTGGAACACACTGAAAACAATTGTACGGTTTGTTTTTTTTTTTTAAATCTTGTGTCCATGTTTTGTCTATATAGGTCACCCTTTTGTCTACCCCCAGGTTCCTTTGAATTGTCCCTTTTAATGTTGTTTTCTATGAGAATAAAAAATCCTTTTCTGTCTTTTAGATAGTGCTGGTTTTTTTTCGCTGCAGAGAAATGTTATTTCCATTGCAATTCTGTGTCTCATTTTAGCATAATAAAGAATAGTTTCTCCAGGTATATCCGTAATGCAAACGTATATCAGATTTGAATAGGACCTGTAAGTTACATTTTATTAGACCTAAATGCAGGAGGCATCTTATGCAACTATGCACCTGAGAGTGAAATGAGAAGCAATTTCTTACTCTTGTGGAACTGTCTGACACACTTCTATTTCTTCTCCTGACTTGCATATAAGCAGAACACCTTAAATTTGCTTTACTGCAATATGCCAGTATTTCATGTGTATATATATGTGTGTGTATAGATATATATGATGTCAGGATTTAAGAGCAAATGTTCTTGTACAACAGTCTTCAATCCTTTAATTCTCTTCACTGCTATTCAGGTTTCTAATGCATTTTCGAGGTGCTTGAGAAGAACTTTTTGGGACTGATCTTTCTTTGGGGTTCCATGGTGCTGCCTTAACTCAGAGGTGGGGTCTGGTTTTTATGATGTGTATACAGTTGCTTTTCCTGTAAATATAATATAGCACAACTCAGTGACCTGGTAAATCCTCATCTTTTATTCACATTCTGAAAGATTTTTCAGGTGATCATTCATATATGATTTGAATGAACGCTGGTAGCTGGCTTTTCAGGAATTAGGAATTTCCCAGGAGGGTATGGCTGTCACAGAGTTAGAACAATATCTCCTACTGATAAAAGGGATATTTTATTTTGAAAAAATAGGTTTGCATTAACACTGTGATATCAAGATTTCTCTTGACTCTCAACTCCATCCACTGTGGCTTTTTCATTATCATGTAGATCAGCATTTTAATTGAAGATAATTTATCAGCAGTAGGAATATTCAACTAATTTTCATTCATTTGCAAAATGAACATTACTTTAGAATCTGCTATAGCTTTAATAATAAAGACTGTATTATGTGCATAAATATTGCAATTTGAATTAGCTTAAATGGTGTCGATAAATGAAATTATATTTAAAAATATTTGCTTCCCATCCCTTTTCTTCCTCCAAAATAAACAGGGTTCTTCAACCATGACTTCATGTTTGATCAATGCATATTACAAAAATATCATCAAGCTCAGAACCCATAAATGCTTTGGCAATCCAGCTAGTAACGTGAGGTTTATTATTGCTTTATTATGTCTTAGTAGACTGCAGAAAATGTAAACTCATTCTGCTGTTATAAACCAGCCTTGGGCTGCAGAATACATTGTAGTTGAGAGTTAGTGAAGTAAAGTAGGAGTTCTGTTGAGAACTCTCTCGTCAGTGGTTTTCCTCCTCATGCACAGGTGTGTGTTTCAGATTCTTCATTAGGGCTTGGAAGTCAAAATGTTTGCTCTCAAAATTACGTGCTCTTAACCAAATGCTGTCAGCATTCAGATAACTTTTGAACACTTGGATCTTTATCTGTCCTTTTCAACTGAATTTGTTTTCAAGGCAAATTTCATACTGCAGTGTAGAGTATTAGTGAGTATCGACTTATGGTGGTAACATTCTTTATTGAAAAAAATGAACCCACATTGACAAATGAACCCAAATAGTTTTGTAAATGGACATGCAACACTACAAAATATAAATATATCCATCAAAGCCTCTGCTACACATTTATTCAGGCTTCGCTTAAGCAAAAAAATACTGGGGCAGGTGATTATGTTTCACTTTTGTTCTGCAAAAGAGGGGCGGAGGTGGAGGTCGGATGCTGGTGTCCTTATCAGCACTGAGTAACGTCTGTTCTGAGGGTTGGTGTTTGAAAAGAGTGGGCAGAGACAGGAGGTGCAAAAGGTGACCTGGGAGGTGCCTAGGAAAAGCCTACTGCCTGACTACGGAGCAGTCGCTCGTTTTCTGTGGGGAGCTGGCTTCTCCTCGTTCCCAGCTGCCACGTCAGTTAAAAGATAGCTAAGAAGGTATTTAATGCTTTCCTAATGTATTTTGTTAGCCACGTCTCGTCATTGCCACGTCCATCATTGTGGAGGAAGGCAAGGCAAACAGTACCACTGAATATGGGAGGGAAGATTTTTTTTTTTGTGATGCATTGAAATATATTTTACAGCCTAGAATAATTTGGTTTGCTGGGACATAGCAGTAATATTCAGACATCATGTGTATATAGCTGAAAGGATGGATATCCAACAGAAGAGAGGTCACTTGTTCCACTGCTGTCTACTCCTGGAGGACAGCAGATGTAGGACCTTGCCAGCACAAGGATACTCCGCTTTAACACAATTGACTTAAAAGACCCGTGAAAGGAAGAAAGCACTTAGAGCTTCCATGGACGGCCATGTCAGAGAAGGCTCAGAGCTCTCCGAATCAATTTATTGCAATGTTGAAATAACCTTCCTTATTTTTATCCTAGAACGTATTCAAACTTGCCCCTTTGGAGAAAATTCGTCAAGGAGCCTCCTGCTCCCCGTACGTGACCTGTAGGGCTCTGCTTCCTCAAAGGCAAAGCAGAGACTTGTTGGTGCCCGTGTCGTTTCCCTTTTTCCGTGCCTGCTCCCTCCCGCTCCGGGAGCGTTTTTCGGAGCCAGCGCGGCGGACCAAGGAGCGACAGCAGCAGCTGCCGGGTGCCGCGGCAGGAATGCGGACCCACCGCTCCTAAGGATCGGCTTCCCGGCCGCCTGCGAAGGTAAGCCTGCTCCGTAAAGCGTCCCGGCAGCTCCGTCGTGCTCTTCGTTTCTGCAAGGAACACGCCGTGAAATACCAGCTAGAAAAGCTGCCAAGGTGCTGACGTTCCCAGGCATGTGCGTGTGACCTTGGGTGGACGCGCTGGAGTAACGTAGGGGCTGCTTGCTGGCGTGGCGTGCTGGGGCTGAGAGAAAGGTGGGCACCAGAAATAACCTGGAAATCTTAATTTGTGGCTTCTGCCGGACTGGTGGTTACAAGTAGTGAGGGAGCCTCCTGAGTTTTGTGCTTTTTTTTTTTTTTTCTTTTAACTTTTTGACTTGTTTTAAGTGTGGGAGACACACTCTTCACATCAGACCTCTAAAAATCACTGTGGATGTGATTTCTGTATTAGTCTTAGGTTTTCTAACTGGTATATGTGGCTTAAGTAGGTGGCTTTCAACTGAGTATGATCCAGTTGAGCATATCAGGGTCAGAATTAATACTTCTGACTGTTGAGTGCTTATGGTGTGTCTGATGCTGAGCAAATAAAAGCTACCAGCTTAAGAAAGAAGCGGTGCAGATGTATGACGTGCAATATAGTAATTGGCTGGCAGCCCTGGGCTACAGCTGAGTCAGGCGGAAAACAAAAATGTGCAAAGTGAAGGAATTACAGTAGCTGCATCAGTGAAAACACAGCTGAGAGTGACACACAAACACCGTGACAGTCACTTGCTTCCTTCTCCAAGAACAGCAGATCAAGCGAGCACAGAAAATACATCCGCTTAAATGGTTTATTTACACAATATTACTATTTTGGATATTCTGCACTTGCCTCTTACAAAAAAAAAAAAATACAACCCTTCCCCCATCAACTTCATCTCTTGGCCTCTTGTTAGGTCCTGCTCTGAGAAGAAAAACAGGTGTCAAGAGACCAGTGACTGTAATACAAAGAAGTAATTGAAAATAGCAGAGTAATTTAGGCAATGTCTAGAACATGCTTTTTACTTAGCACCTGTTTACTATGTTTTCCCTTGCAAAGTAAAACAGAAAATACACAGTTAGAAAGTCCTTGGAGGAGAATAACCATTATTTCTATGTAGGAGTCAGAAATGTACTCCCATAACTATATAAAACCAAATTCTCATATGGTTAGGATCACGGTCTTTCCTCAGGTTTAAGTTGAAATGTCATGCTGAGCAAGATGTGGTAGATTACAAGGTGATGTCAGCCTTTCTACGCTATCTCCAGGGTCCTTATAAATTAGCATCCAGGCTACAGAAGAGCTCTGCATCCAGTGTTTCTTGTGCTCCCTGATTTCAACACGGTGGCATGAAGTTTGGTGTCGTAACCTGTTGCATTCTTATCTTTTTGCTTCTGTTTCCATCTCCAGTGCAGTCTGCTCCAGCTCCCTAGCACTTGCAGTCAGCAGCATGATTCATCCAGAATACAAATTTCCATTCACAAGAAGTGGAGCAATTGGGTCTTTCCCTAGCCTAATATTTTAATTTTCACTTTTTTTTTTTTTTAAATTCTTTCTATGGAATCTCCTGTTCAGGCTGTAGTAGCCACACAGTGGAAGGGGAAGAAGTTAATTTTTTTTTCTTGTGAGTGCTATTAGACACCTTTACAAGAAAGTTAATGAAAAACCCACTTGTAAAACTGCATACTCTCGTCAGCATCTTATGTTGGAATTATTATGAGTAAAGTCACTTCCTTGGGTCTTTCTGTAGTGATTGCCTTTGACATTCACATGGGTGGACTGACACATGAAAACAGTATAAGATCCTGGAAGGAGAGAATATAAACGTGATTGAAGATTACGTTTTAGGGTAGTTAGCATAAGTGCTAAGTTACACACAGCATAAATTCCAGATAAAATCTGCCAAGGCTGGTGTAAGTCTGGAGGGACTTACGTATGTCTCAAGTCCTACATTGCTGCCTTGCTGCCCCACTGACAGCCTGCTCTTTCATCGACGTGGGTATCTGTTCTGCAGCACAAGGAGGGAACAACTGCCCTGGGAGCTGCTGTTCGGGAGCTGGCGGACAGCCCAGGTGTCCCAGCCACCGGTGGGACAGGGCTGGGGAGCGCACCGAGCACACGCAGCTGAACGTGCCCACCTGAGACGCTCCGGTCCTTGTCTGTTGTCGTGGTTTAACCCCAGCCAGGAACTCAGCACCACGCAGCCGCTCGCTCACTTCCCCTCCACCCAGTGGGATGGGGGAGAGAATCGGGAAAAAAAAAAAGTAAAACTTGTAGGTTGAGATAAGAACCGTTTAATAGAACCGAAAGGAAGAAACTAATAGTGATAATAATAACAATAATAAAATGACAATAATAATAATGAAAGAATTGGAATACACAAAACAAGTGATGCACAGTGCAATTGCTCACCACTCACTGACTGATGGCCAGTTTGTTCCCAAGCAGCGATCCCCCCAGGCCAACTCCCCCCAGTTTATATACTGGGCATGACATCACATGGTATGGAATATCCCTTTGGTTAGTTGGGGTCAGCTGCCCTGGCTGTGTCCCCTCCCAACTCCTTGTGCCCCTCCAGCCTTCTCGCTGGCTGGGCACGAGAAGCTGAAAAATCCTTGACTCAGTCTAAACGCTACTTGGGAACAACTGAAAACATCAGTGTTATCAACAGTCTTCTCATACTGAATCCAAGACAAAACACTATACCAGGTACTAGAAAGAAAATTAACTCTATCCCAGCTGAAACCAGGGTATCTGTGATTTAAAACCATTGCAAATGGGCAGGGTAATGGGAGTGGAGGTGCTTCAGTTTTTTTCACCTGTGCCGCGGGAATGGTCAGTAATGTAAACAGCAGCGTAATGTAAGCTGCTTTTTGGATCCCACTGAAGTCCTCCTTTGAGGATGTTAAGTGGTGCAAAGGCATTATGCAAGTCCCTTGCCACAGGGATAAGTTTCAGCCTCACAGAAAAGTTTTTGGAGATACAAACTTCTTATTCCTGTTTGCCTTCTTGCTGAAGAGAAGAACTAGAGCTTTCCTCTGGGTATTATGTTGTTTACTCTTGTTCCTTGTACCCCAGTATTTCCAGGAGATGCAGTGGGGTGTATTTTTACCCTTGTGACATCAAGCTCATAATTATTCCCTCTACTATGGCAGCCCTTGTAGATTTGACTGGTTCTTTGTGTTTGCCTGGCCACATTTACCCTTCTGCTGGCTGCCTTACACTTCTGAAAATGAAGGTAAAAGAAAGACTAAAGAGAAATAACTGTCACTGCAGTAACTTTTTCTTTGTTTTGAAGAATGTTTCAGAACAGGAATACTCTAAGGGGTTGGGAGTTTTTTGGTCAACTTTTCATATGTGTAGACTGTTGCGTGATGACTTCTTTGACTGCCTTTTCTTCCTATCCAAGGCTCTAAAGATCACCCGAGTATAGCATCTATCAAGAAACAAGCAGAGCAGAAAGGAGTGTGCCTAGTTTTGGCTGTCATTTCTACAAAGACAGTTGAAAAATGATGGATGAAAAAGGGTTTTATAGTTATTTATTTATCTATATATTTCTTTTAGAAGAGTCTTCTTTTACCAATATGTGGAGAGGAAGAGAGGGAAAGGATGTGTGTTTTCTTTACTAGGGATTTACTGAGATGCTTAAACTGCCAGCTTTACAAGCTTATGCATTTCTTAATGAATCACAGGTTGACCAGAGAGCACGTTCTTGTTTAACAGTAGCAAACATTTTCTGTGTGATTCTGTGTCATCATGCTTCCCATTCCCTTGCTGGTACATGTAGAACCGGCCTTGTGTGTGAATCACCCCCGGGACAGCAAGAACCCAGTTGATGTGGCAACCGGAGGGTGTGTTATAAACCTTGGCATCCACAGCAGAGCCACCGAGAGGTTCCCCCAGTGCTGCAGTTTCTAATATTGGCCTCCTGACTTTATCGTTGTGAACCAGAGCCAAGTTATTCTCATACAGTCAACTAACAGGCTCCACAACCACCAGTATGGGTATTAGCTCCATTTTAGATGTTTACCATTCATTTCTTGTATTTAGGGGTGCTCATAGTGCCTGCTGAAAGTTTTGCAATTCTTTCTGCATTTCAAAAATCCAAGAAGATGTTGTGTTCCCATATTAGAAAAGGAGAGTACACTCTGCATAAGCATATATTAAGATAGTTCAGTCCCAAACACTCAACAGGGAAAGATCAATAGTCATGCTAAAGCACCATTTTAATTTATTGTTCATACGCTTTCTGTCTCTACATAACATGTGGTGCCAGCTAATCATATTTGTCGTTCTACTTGCTTAATAATCTCTGTGAACACAAGTTAGCGCTACCAGGACATAGCTATTTATTTTTGTGGACTTTTTCAGTTTGAGCTTTTGGGGTGGAGGGAGCGAGGGGGGAGTGAATGGGGCTGGTAACCAAAATCCCTCCTGAACAATTTGCTGTGATGCCAAACCAACGTTTATTGTTATCGGAGGCAGCTGCCTGCCCTCTCTCCACGCTTCTATTTGTGGATTTTCAACGGCTATAAATGGAAACACACGCTGACCAGAAATCACCACAGCACTGCCTGGTATTCTCTCTCCCAACTCCAAAAGTACAGGGGTATCTAACATGTAGTCAGGTCACTTCTCAGGACGTTAGGGTGGGTTTTTTTTTTTCTTTCCCCTGGGAAATGGAGTTAGGAAAACATGAAAGAAAAGTATCAGGAAGAGAAGCTTTAGAGGAAAAGCAAACGGTAAGATATGTTGAGAAATGTTGATTTTTGAAAATTATTTTTAATTTAATAATAAGAAGGAAAGGGAAATCATCTGTTGTGCTTTGTAGGAGTATTTCCCGGCTTCCTTTAACCACTGACCTTGAAGATTAAAACTTCATTCATGTATGTTAAATTCATTATGACGGTACATTTCTGTGGAAATTACAGAGATTTGTGAAAGCATGTTGTGTGCATGTAAAGTGCAAGAACTGAAATCTAGTTCAATGTTGACTTGTTATTATAACCCAGACTGATAGCTAATAGTCTGTGGTTTTCTTGGATTTTTCTTGAGGGTCTATTTCATGTCTTTGTGCATTATTTTCCATAACTTTAGATCAGTAAATGGCAGAAGAAATTGTTCGCCTGTGTCTGGAGCTTACTGAAAAGAGGTGTGACCAAACCAAATTATTAAGAGAAACTGGAAACAGTCAAAACACAGCTTCTTCCTAATTAGCGTAGGCTTGAAAAGCAATTCGTAATTTGCCTTGCATTAACAAGGTTATTTACTTGATACCACAAAAAGGGCAGTTTATTCTTGGCTTTGCAAAGCTGCGAAGAAAGGTGACCATCACTTTTGTTAAGAAAAAAATGAGCACTGAAATTTTTTAGCACTTAAATAGTGGTGGTACTCGGTTGCTTTGGTTTCATGGTGGGCCAGTGTTTACTCTTGTTAAATCACAACCTTTGCCTCTGCTAGCCTCAGTTAAGTGAGACTTGGCAAGCTTGTGTATTAGTTAATAGTTTTAAATACAACTTCACCAAGGCAAGGTGTATGGGGTAGGAAATAGGGGAAGTGCTGAAACTGAAAGTAATAACCTGGCCTTAAAGTACCTTTTCTTTTTTTATGAAAAGAAGTATTTATCTAAAGAGTAATATCCGAAAGAGCATTGCTAGAGCTTCAGCATGAAGTTATAATATGACTATTATCTAATGTTTTACTTGTTCATTTTCTCATTAATGAATTAATACTTTAGACCTCATTTTGAATTTGTGGTTGATATATAAAATATAAGGAAAACTCTTCAAAATTAAGAACAGTTGTAAAATCCACAAAAGCTTCAGGAAAGCTTTCAAAGGAAACCTTTGAAATTTTGTTCTAGTGCATGTGCGGAGAAAATATATAGCAACGTAATCAGGCAGTATGATTATCTAATTGCGGACTGCATCCTGATGCAAAAAGAATTGAGCAGGCATCCTTAAGTGAGGCTTTTCCAAAATGCAGAACGCTTCATTTGGAACCCTAACGATCTTCTGATGACTTTCTCTGCGTGCAATCATTTACTAATTTTAAGAATGACAAACTGGAGCAAACAGGAACCCCGCTGATGGGAGCCACGTTAATGCCCGTGCCAGGTCACCCGCTGTTCAGTAGTTTCAAAACCGAATCCTCCGAACGCGTCGAGCTGAGAGAGCCCCCGTTAGCAGCAGCGGGTCACATCCCTGCGGGTGCTCAGCGAGGGGGACGGAGGAGGCCCTGGCTCGGCGGGTTTCACGTCGCTGTGCTGACGGCGGAGGAATGCCCTGGCCCCCTGCCAGTCCTCCCACCCCTTTCCCCGTCCCCTTCCAGCTGAGCCCTAGCCTCCCCTCCGTCCCACCTCTCTCTCTTTTCGCCTGTTTAGTCTTAACGCCTTTCTTTCCGATTGCTAGAAGGATTTCACTTTGCTCCCACGTGTTTTTTTCCCCTGGTTTTGTCCCTCCTGGGCTTTTATTGATTCTGCCCTTTTCTCTTTGTTACATGCAGGTCAGGTCAATGCTCAAACACTGCATGGGAGCAGTGTCAATCTGTGGTACAGATACTATTTGTACATGTTATTGTTGGTGTCTGTTCACATATTTAACTTCAGTTTAGCAAATGTATAAACTATTTCATATTATAGGCGCCATGAAGCATCCATTTTCAATATTACAGCCTATAAACTGGATGATACTTTATATATCTATAACTGGATGATACTTTATTTTTTGACGTATGTTTCATAGGAGCATAGGGTAACTCAGGTGCAAAGGGAGCTCAGGAGGTCTCTTGCCCAGCCTCCTGCTTAAAGCAACTATGGGGTCAGACCAGGCTTCTCAGGGCTTTATCCTGTCAGGTCTTGAAAACCTCCAAGCATGAAAACTGCACAACCTCCAGGCAACATCCACTGCTGGGCTGTCCTCATGAGGAAAAACGTTTCTCCTCTTATCAAGTCAAAATCTCTCTTGTTTCAATTTTTGTCCATTTCTCTTTCCTTCTGCCATGCATAGTTGTAAAAAGCCCTGAGTCCAACTCCTCAATAACCTCCCAGAGGGACTGTGGCTGCTGTTAGGTCCCCCTGGAGCCTTGCCTCTCACGCTGAACAAGCTCAGCTCCTTCAACCTCTCCTCACAGAGCAAGTGCTCCAGCTCTGACCATCTTGGTGGTCTCCCCTGAACTTGCTTCAATCTTTCCAAGTCTACTGTTAGAGGCCCCAAATCGGATGCTCTGTTCTAGATGTAATCTAGTGAGTGCTGAGCAGAGGAGGGTAATTCCTTCCCTTACTCTACTGGTTGTGCTCCTGTTAGCACAGCCCAGGATGCTCTTGGCCATCCTGGCTGCCAGGGCCCACTGCTGGCTCAGGCTCAACTCGCTGCACACCAAGACCCCCGGGAGAGCTGTTCCCCAGGCAGTCAGGCCCCAGCCTGGATCGCTGACAAGGACCCTCCCTTCCCAGTTCCATATTGCTCCTGTTGGCACATTGCTTCAGCCTGCCATGGCCCCTCTGAATGGCAGCCCTGCCCTCAGGCAGGACTCCTCCGCCCAGTTTGGCCCAGTTTGTTACCTGCAAATCTGGGGAGTGCCTTGCATCACCTCCTCTGGGTCATTGATGAAGATGTTAAACGGGACAGGTCTCAGAACAGAGCCCTGCAGCACTTGTTACTATCCTCCAAGAAGAGTACAAAGCATTAACCATGGATGTCTGAGCCCAATCATCCAACCACCTTTTTAGCCATCTGCTTGTCCTCTACCCAGGCTGTCACGTCCTAGCATGGATAGGAGAATACTGTGGGAGACAGTGTTGGAGGCAAGTCAGGGTAAATGACATCTGCTGCCCTCCCTTCGTTCACAAATCCAGTCACTTTATCATAGAAGGCAATCGGGTTGGTCTGGTATGATTTCCCCTTGGTAAATCCAAGTGCTGTTCCCAACCACGTTCTTCCCACAGGCAGGTATGGGGGGAGTTAAGTCATCCCTGCCTTGATCCTCGTCTACTGCTGGTTGCTCTCCTCCTCTCTGACCCCTGCTGCTGAGCACGGAGGTCTGGGAGACCTTGTTGGTGAAGGCTGAGGGAAAGACATCACTGAGTTCACCCCAGCCTTATCTGTACCTGCTTCCACCTCCCGTGCTGCTTTTTTGCACTGCAGCTCAGTTACAAACTCCCTGTTTATCCCCGCTGGTGTCCTGGTGAGTCTGCTTGTCTTCCTGAACGTCAGCATGGACACGTGTAAGAGGTTGTTTTCACAGATGTGATGGCTTTCCCAAGCTCCTTGTGTTTCCAAGGTGCTGCCCATGGGTTCCCACTTACCAGCTCCTGGATAAGCCAAAGTCAGCTCTCCTAAAGCCCGGGGTCTGTGCTCTGGCACTCACCTTCCCCAGTCCCCCCCAAGATCTCCAGCTTCACAGTCGCTACAGCCAAGCCTGCCACCGAGTATCCCATCCCCAGCCACTTCTCCCTTGTTTCTGAACAGCAGATCCAGCTGTGCGCAACCCTGGTCGGCCTGTCCAGTGCCTGTATCAAGAAGCTATCCTTGACACCCTCCAGAAATCCTCTAGATTGCTTGCATCCTGCCCTTTTGTTCTCCAGCAGGTGTTAGGGAAGCTAAAGTCTCTTGTAAAAAACAGGGTCCGCGATCCAGATAACTTCCTTGAGTTGTTTAAAGAAGTTGTTGTGCGGAGCGTTGTCCACTTCCTTACCCCAGTTGTCCTGTCTGTAGCCCAGTCCCACCGTGGTGTCACCCCCACTGACGTCTCCTCTGATCTGACCCACAAGTGCTCACCCGGCCCTACAAGAGCTCCCCACGTTTGAGCTGCTGCTTCACACAGAAAGATCTTCTCCTCCTTATCTTCCCCATTCTGTCTTTCTGAAAAGCCCGTGTCCATCCATTGCAGCACTGTAGCCATGTGAGCTATCCCACCACATCTCAGTTATTTCTACAGTGTCAGAGTTCTATGACCTAGGTATATTTATGTGAGACAAATCTTGGGGTTATATACCTTGTTAAAAATATTTCTACCTATTTTCAAAAGAGGAAAGTCTATGTCATCCTGAAAAGACTCTGATTGCAGTGTGGCAATTAAATAGAGACCAGTTCATGTACAAAGTATAACCTCCATAGAGGACAACCTCACAGACAGTTTTATTAAGTAGTATTGTATCTTTACTTTCACTGCTTACTGTGGATAAGATAAATAATATAAAATTCTCTACCACTTCAGGCTATTTCACTTAATATTTGTGAAATTTATCGTTAAAGAATTCTTGTCCATGCTTCCTGGAGGAAGACTCCTTGGTGGTCAGAATCCTGAAGAGAGTGTTTGTGTGGAGCTGGCTGTGGAAATGGAAGATAATGGAGGCCCCAGTTTGTGATGGGAAAATAGAATGACTCACTACAAAATAGACTGGACTAAGCAGATGGACTCAATTTTCCTTTTCATAGTTTTGGTTTTAGCATAGCTCAGAAGGACAGAGTAATTCTAGAGTTTCCCTATTGAAATGACAGGTCAGCTCAAAATAGTCTGTTTACATTCTGAAGTCCTCCTCCGTTAATGCGTATTGCCTCTGTTATTTGAAATTATTTTAATTATACTTCACACTTGTCTGTTTCCTATTTGATCTCTTCTCTCCCCATGAAAATACAGCACATGAAGTATTGCATTTAAAATAATGTTTACATTGGTATGTTTAACAGGGAACATTCAATCTTCATACTTCAGTTTGCATTTGTAAGGGGTTCTTTTACTTTCCTGTTACATTAAGTAACTATCAAGAAAAGAACAGTCATATGGAGAAAATAAATTAAACCAAATGAATATATGTGTGATGGGTTGACCCTGGCTGGACGCCAGGCGCCCACCAAAGCCGCTCCATCACTCCCCCATCCTCAGCTGGACAGGGGAGAGAAAAATATAACAAAAAACTTGCGGGTCGAGACAAGGACAGGAGAGACCACTCACCAATCACCATCACGGGCAAAACAGACTCAGCTTAGGGAAAATTAGCTCACTTTTTATTACAAATCAGGCAGAGTAAGGTAAATGAGAAATAAAACGAAATCTCAGAACACCTTCCCTCCACCCCTCCCTTCTTCCCGGGCACAACTTCACTCCTGGATTTCTCCACCAAGCCCCCCCAGCGGCACAAGGGGGACAGGGATGGGGTTTACGGTCATCACACGTTATTTTCTGCCGCTTCACCTCCTCAGGGCGAGGGCTTATCACACTCTTCCCCTGCTCCAGCGTGGGGTCCCACCCACGGGAGACAGTCCTCCACGAACTTTCTCCAACGTGGGCCATTCCCACGGGCTGCAGTTCTTCACGAACTGCTCCAGCATGGGTCCTTTCCACGGTGTGCAGTCCTTCAGGCACAGACTGCTCCAGCGTGGGTCCCCCACGGGGTCACAAGTCCTGCCAGAAAACCTGCTCCGTGGGCTCCTCTCTCCACAGATCCGCAGGTCCCGCCAGGAACCTGCTCCAGCGCAGGGCTCCCACGGGGTCACAGCCTCCCTCAGGAACCCACCCGCTCCGGCGTGGGGTCCTCCACGGGCCGCAGGTGGACATCTGCCCCACGATGGACCTCCCTGGACTGCAGGGGGACAGCCTGCCTCACCAGGGTCTTCACCACGGGCTGCAGGGGAATCTCCGCTCCGGCGCCCGGAGCATCCCCTCCCCCTCCTTCTGCACTGACCTTGGTGTCCGCAGGCTTGTTTCTCTCACATGTTCTCACTCCTCTCTCCGGTGGCTGTTTTCCGCGTCCCAACTTTTTTTTCCTTCTTAAAAATGTTATCACAGAGGCGTTACCACTATCACTGATTGGCTCGGCCTTGGCCGGCGGCGGGTCCGTCTTAGAGCCGGCTGGTATGGGCTCGCTCTCTCTCGAACACAGGGGAAGCTTCCAGCAGCTTCTTACAGGAGTCACCCCTGTAACCCCCCCCGCTACCAAAACCTTGCCACATAAAACCAATACAATATGAATCAGAAAGAATGCCATGCACTGCTTGAAATGGCATTAAGGTTCGTTTTTGGATGAGAGGATGTGCTCTCTAAGAGAGGGCTGCAGGACTTCATTCAGAGCATTAGTGCTTGCTTTTCACAAACAGTATGTGGGTACAGCTCGTACAGAGTGAGGCAGTGCGGATCAAGCCCGCCCAAGTGAAACAACGATTAATCTTTGTACACTGGTAGCCACAGAAAGAGTCCTGTCAAGGTCAGGTCCTCTCTGTGGGAAGGGTGGGAGGAGACGGCCCGGTTCCTGAAGTTTGCAAACCTAAGGGAACCCAAACAGAATGGAGGTCGGTGACTAATATGGTGGTGCCTGGCCTTGCTTGCAGGTTTAGTTGTTGATTTGGCTGTGCGTAGACCAGGCGAGAAGTGAGTGTGGGACGGGAAGGGTTGTTTCAAGAGCCGAAGGGAAGAGGAGGAGAGCATGGTGGGGGTGGGCATGGCAGGAGGTGGCGGGTACAATCACCCCCCATGGGGACCTCTTCTACCAGATCACCCCCCATGGGGACCTCTTCTACCAGATGACCCTGGCTCTTGTGCTGGTGAGGGCTGGCGTCAGAGAAGCAGAGACAGCAGCCCAGCCTCCAGGCTCAGGCTGCCCCTGCAAGTCCCCAGCAAGTGTTTCTTTGTGCAGATACAGGGAGTCAAACGCCCGGACAACAGGATCATCTTTGGCAACAGCAGAAATCTCGACAGTTGAGTAACGACAGAACGGTCGCTTCTGCCCACGGCATCGGAGAGGAACTGTGCTCGTGCCTGTGTGACACACCAGCCCTCGAGCCTCGCCTCCCGGTGTCCACAAGCAAATGCCCATCCAGATTCCCTGCGGTGGGTGGGGGAAGCGAGCCTGGAAAGGGCGAGATGGGAGGGACGTGCTTGCTGCTCAAGGGAAGCAACTGGCATTGGAGTCTGGAGAGGGGCAGGGCCACAGGTTCTTCGTGTGTCAGGTATCTCGCATCCGTGCGCAGCTCAGGGTCTGCACGCTTGTACACGTCTAGCCAGGACAGTGGTGTAAGATCACGGAACAGCACTGCTGAGGTCAGCCGGGCATCTTCTTTTTCTGCGGAGAGAGGAGGTGACAATCACTGTGGGCGAGGATGGCAGAGATTCAGAGGAGGTGAAATACAGTGGTACAGCTCCAAGTGCAGAACGTATAGGTGCTCCAGCAGGTTATGGTCTGTGAGAAAGCCAGTGGCACATATATGGAGGACTGCTAGATACAAACCCTTCATCCTCTCTGCCTGTTCTCTCCCTTAACAGAGGACAGGCTGGTGGCTGCTAGGCTGCCAGTTCATGTGATTCAGATGAGAGGGTAAAGGTGAGAGGTAAAATGAGACTTTTTTGTTTAAATCCTCTTTCTTAACTGGTTTACTTTACACCTTGACTTTTCTATTTCTGCCTCCTCTAAGAACACACCTACCCAAAAGAGAAACTCCTAAAAATACATTGCCTGCCTGAATCCATTCCTCCGTTTGATGATTCAGTACTGAAGTATGAGCATCATGCCCATCTGTAGCACAGCATGTGAAATTAAACAAGCACACATACTTACTACAGAGTCAGAGAAGGTTTTATGTGTGTATACATTTAAATGATTCCTGTTTATCTAAGAGGAAAGCTTTATTTCTTGCTCTGGAGGTCGTTTGTGACCTCCTCTGGGGGCTTCTGTCATGCAGCTGAGTTTGGCTGGGTGAGTTGCCACACTTAAGGTATTTTGTGCTACCTTGTCCCAAATTACAGCAGCCTCAGCTAAAAGGATTGGTCATGGGAGACACTTTCAAATATCCCTGAGCTTCGAAGATCAGGACTGAGGCTTCGTAGTGGCTACAGCAAGAAACTGATAAGATCCTAGCATGGAGGCAATCGCATCTTGCTGTGCAGGTATAGGATGGCCGAGACAGCAGCCCAGCTAGAGGATCAGTATTTCCTCTTGCATACCTAGAGTTGAGGCATTCCTGCCTGGCGATCCGGAGGCAAGGATTACTCCAGCAAGCGATCACGGAGGAGGAAGGAATAAACTTGGAGGCAGCAAGTAGCAGCATATTTTTAGCACCGTTGATGTGACATTAAACAGGACCAAAGCAAGTGGGAAGCACTGAATCCTGGTCTGCCCTCCTTTCTAATCCTGTCACTTAGCCCTCGCCTTACTTGAGCTTATGCTGCCTTTTCTTCAACCTAATGCCAGTCATACAGAGGCGCTGCTGGAATGCTTGAGGTAGACTTTGGTTGCATCAGCAGGAGAAGAGCTATCCTGGAGAGATGTCAGCAGCGCGGTTTTGGTTGGAGGTTACGTGAGCCATTACCATGCAAACTCGCGCAGGGATTCTGAAGAGGACGGCAGCAGATTCCTGCAGGGACGTGAATGTGATGGTAAAAGAGGCTTGTTAGGAACAAGTAGCAATTGTATATTTTAACTTTTTGGGGTGAGGAAAGATAAAGGCCCCTGTAACAGCTGGATCAACAGCTGCATCTAAGTAATGCAGGGCAATTCAGATGATTGCATTTTGGGGGAGGCAGCAAAAAAAAGGAGTATTAGCGTGGAGAGACAGCCCCTGCTGATGAATTAAAACAGTTCTGGGAAATGTTTCTAGGCACTGGAACTCTCCTGAATTCAGTTGAATTGGAAGATTGGTCTGTGGTGGGGTATTGGTTTGGTACTTCTCTGAATGATACCACCATGTAGCTTGAAATTTCCAGAAATAAGTTTGGATATAGAGACTATTATTAGAAAAATAATGTGTTTTCAAAAGATATTCCTCAGGAATGTGGGAGTGAGTTATGAGTGATACTTGGGAAGATGTTCACTGTCCATTGCTGCTGCTAACACTGAAATTTGGGATGGACACTAGGAAAAGCTCCTTCGTTAGAAGCATAGGGCAGCACTGGAACAACCAGGGAATTTGTGGACTATCCACCCTGGGAAATTTTCAGGACTTAACTATATGAAGCCATGGCTGGCTTGACCTTGCTTTGGCAGTAGTCTTACTTTGAGCTGGTTGCTGGAGTGGATAACCTCTGGAGGTCCCTTCCAAACAACATTTCTTTCATTCTTCAATTTTGAAGCTGCACTACTGCACTTGTCATGAAACATGCTAACAGCTTTTTCCATCTGCAAGACACCTTTAACACATTTAACATGGATACACAATGAGACTGTACTTATCATCAAGACCTCCTCGTTCTTGCATTATAAACATACTGCTTTCAATTCACTGTCCATTGAATTCTGAAAGCACTCAATAATACAGCAGTGGCATTAAATCTGTTACTTTGATATGAATTCTTGGAAACAGAGCTACTTGAAAATGAACAGAATAAAAGGAAAGAAGTGATTAATGAAAAGGAGAAAGAAGGTGGACGTTAAATGAGCTAGACTTTGAGGGCAACAGGCAGACAAGCAATAAGATACTTCCATGTTTGCTTTGTATCAACTATGAATTGCATAACATTTCAGTATGTTTTGCCCATATTGCCTCCCTGGATACACCCTCAGATTCTATTTAAAGGCTGGTAATTAAGGATTGCATCTCAAAATAAGTTTCCTAAATGCATTTTAGACATTGAGTCTGAGCACCTTATGCACTAACTTATCCAGAAAAAACTAAGTCTTTCAAAGGAAAACGATTGAAATATCAGGGCATTTGTTTTTTTCTGCTTGTCTTTGAAATAAGACTGGTGTCATGGCAGCAATGAACAATAACTTCATTGATATTTCTCCAAAAAATGAATTAATTTGATCAGAGTATTTTATCAAAAGTTTTCTCTTAAGGCAGGCAGTGGTTACTTTTTCTCTCTCTTTTTATAAAAAATTTGGTCATATAATGTACTGTTGACTATTAAAGGAACTCTAATGCATCAAATCTCTGTCAAGTGATGTTTGGGTTTTTTTCATCTCTCCTTGAGGAGAAGATTCCCTTGGATGAGGAGAAGTGGGAATAGGGTGGCTTATATTTCACTTTTTAAATATATAGTCTGCTGCACTGATGTTAGCAAAGGCAGGTTGAAGAAATGCAACCTGTGTGTGGAGAGAGTTTGTCCTGCAGGCAAATGGTGAGTACCTACTGCTTCCTAACAGGATGGAAAATGGAGCAATGCCTGGTGGTCCTTAGTTTCTAGGACCATCTACAGCCTCCGATTCCTGTTGTTTCTCCTTTATAGGTGAGCACTACTACCCTAATTGTCTAACTCCCATTGTATCAAGGGAGCAGAGCTGCAACTCTTTTCCTGCCATAGACAGAAGACTGTCTATGGCAGGAAAAAAGAAGTGTGCCAGCTTATCAACCCACCACATTGCATGCTAAGTGCTGTAGTAGGCAATCTGCAGCCTTCCCTGCCTTTCTAGGAGTCAAATGCTGTGTCAGTCCAAGTGGGGAGAGTCCAGGGAGCACATTCTGGTGTGCCGAGGCACGGGAGTTACTGTAATAAAGCCCTGCAAATGCCATCGCAGCAGACACGGTGCTGCACAGCCAAATCTGCAGGCCAACGTGTCTTCAGAAGTAGAAGACTTTCCACAACGATTCTGCGTTTTCACATGAAATTTTTGCTCACATCTAATTTTTGAATGTTTAGCATGGAATCGACAGCTGAACTATCAGATGTCTTGTCCAATAGCAAAAACTGCATCTTACGTTTTGGCAGTGGTCATCCTGTCATCAGATCTATATGATGATGTTGTTTTAAGACAAGAGTGATCTTGATTGAATGTGATGGGTCATACAGGGAACCTTTCTGCATTAAGTTCTTCATTGTTGAGAGTTAACTGGTAGCTTTTTCCAAAGGACTGATAGTGACATATAGTACATACTGCAGAGTACTTTCTGATGGTGTTTTTACTATATTCATCCCTAGCTGGTGAGCTTAAAAGGATTAATTAAATATAGATTGAGCTAATGAAGATCCATTGTTGAGGAAAAGGGACAAAAGCAGATTTCTGAATTTAGGTGAAAAAATTAATTTTGCTCAACAGCTTTTAGTTTGTTCAGGATTCTGAAAAGCCGAAAGCAGCAGGCCAAAGCTTTTCATATCTTGGATTGTACAAATGAATATATTCATACTCCAGGACTGATATATTTACAAAAATCCAAAAAACAATTTCACATTTGTCTCTATGGGACAGAAATCCAATCATTACCATTCTGTCTTTGCAGTTTCATGTTTCTTATCTTGATCATGAAGAAAATTGGAAATCAAACATGGGAAAATTATAGGAATTTTTAATGCTATGTTTTTAAATAATGTGAAATAAATAATTTGGATTCACTTGAATGACTTAAAATTGAAGATTGTGGAAAAAGCCATCAGAAATTTTTTTCCCTGTTGAATACATTTAAAATTGTTTTCATAGTGGTTCTGTACATCTCACAAAAAGTTACCGACAGCACATTTATCATCATTTTACTGCTTATAAATATAGCTGTTGGTGAAGATTTTGTATAAAAAACACACTAGAAAAAAATCATTAGATTTTTCAGCCTGAAGCAAGAACTAAGTAATTTAATATCCTTTAGTAAATGCACCTTGAAATACATCCAAATCAAAAGCCAGACATCAGCTGAACTAAGTGATAATCAAACAAAGAGATGGTAATTCTTAGCAAAGCTCCTGAGCCAAAACTGGGCTCTCTCTTTCAGTCTGAGACAACAAGAGCAAAATGCAAAGTATTTGTATTTTAAATCCCAGCAGAGAAAAGGACAGGATTTGTCTCTCTCACTCTGTTTTTCTTTAGCGGATAATGTTTTCACTAATGTCATGAAACTGGTCTTAGTTGAAAATACAGCAGCTTTCATTATAGTTATTTACAATCTATTAGGTGAACTGACAATGATATTTGCATATAAAAAAAAAAATCCGAAGAAACTGTCAGTGGTTTATTTATGATAAGAAGAGTAGCTAAATCTAAGAAAGATTTTTGGTTGGTTGGTTTTGTTTTTTTTTTTTATAGCAAGGTATCCTAGTTTATAGTGTCTTTTTCTGTGAAAGAAAGTGTATGTGCTGCAGGGTTACAAAGATAAATTATTCCTGTAATGAAGTCAGCCTTCAGTTCGTCCCAGTTTCTAAAGAGCAGAAGTCAGGACTGAGGGGCTCTAAGGTTGCAAACCTCGCCAATGACTTGTGGTGACACAGTGCTGCATCGTGTGATGGATTGCCTGGGGTTTTTAGGGGCTCCAGTATTTATGGCTTCTAAGAATCTACATCTGAAAAAATGCACTTTAAAGTTTGGAAATTAGGATTATCCGAGGAAATTTAACTTTCCCTTTATTTTATTTGTAAATGTTATGACATAAAAGTCAATAACAGGATTATGGGCTATTTCTTTCTTCTCAAATGGTGGTTGTGCTTAGGAATTGCCACCACCAGCTACATCAGGATATGATGTGATCAGAACAAAAGAGCAGTTACCCTCAATGGTAAGTAAAATACAGTAAAATAAAACTTGGTATTTCATCCTTCTGTTTCCAATTGAATATTTTTGCATTTTTCAGAACATGTGCTTCCTGACATATACGAGAAAATGTAAGTCAAATGGTGGAGATGTCCAAAGAGAAGGAAACTTGGCATTTTTATCCTCCCACACAAAGGCAGTCAAAGGGATTAATTCAGAAAACGGTTCTGCACACTGCAAAGTGCTCTCAGAAATTACCCACTGGCATGGGTGGCACTGTCAAAATTACTAGGGACAAGTGTCTTAAAACCAGCAAAATTTGTGGATATTAGTAATTTTTTTAGAAGTAGAAATGGTCAGACCACTTGACTTCCTAGGAACACTGTGTTAGTGCCTCTGTGAAGTGCTCAAGTACTGCAGATGTGAGTGTCATGAAAAAGTCTGGAAATAAATTTCCTGATGCTCTCTGCTCTCTGTAAGGCTTAGGAGGGCTGTAAGGCCAGGCACTGCGGTGTCAAGATGTGCTTTGACACATGTTGATGTTGATTTTCAGAATATACAATGGTGTAACAATCAATATTACATACTCCTTAAAATTCAGAACTTTTAAACTCATTTGATATGTTGACCTTAGTATTCTGAAAGCATCTTTTTTCTGATTTATCCACAACTTTCTTGATAGGAAATGCTCTTAAGAACAGAATTACTTATATAGTCTTATTTTTGTTGTGTATTGTAGATATCTAGTAAAATATTATTTGTCTATGAAATTTTGTCTTATAATGTTGCAATTAATGTTCCTGAGTTCTGTTTTTATTACTATTTCTTGTACAAAATCTTACAGATTTAGATGTTCCTCCATTAATGGCACAGGAGAGGATTTAATTATTTCAGTTGTCTTCTTTCAGACTTCTTAAACAAGAACAATTTGTTCCAATAGTGGAACTATCTTTGAAATAACAGCTTTTGCATCTCAGGGTAGCAGTAATTCAGTTCAATAGTTGTTTGTCTTCCTTTGTAAGTGCAGAGATATATCATAGTCTTATCCTGTAGTTACCTTATTTTTAATGTCTGTGAGGGTACAATTTCTAAATGGCTATCCAGCAGCTTACATGTGTAGTCCAAGAATTTATCAAATATTCATTGCATGTAAATGATTTAGAGGGTTAGTCAATGATGCCCAAAATATTTAAGTCCCTTCAAAAGCAGATAACCCATTTCAATCAACGTCTGAGTGAGCAGATGACAATTTCCCAGTAAATCTGTTGTTACTTGCCTGTGGACGTTTCTCGCATATAGATTATATTAGGTAAAGTGATGATCTGTGTGGCATGCCTGAAATACTGCCCTACAGCAGAACAGATGCCAAACCATGAAGAACAGTATTTTTTTATTTGGCTGTGCAGGTATGGGACAGCATTTGTAGCAGAAAATGTGAAGGGAGCTGATAAGCTGTTTTGTAAACCAGCTTTCACTTTTGAAGCTGAACCCAAAGGTATTTTGAAGCATTATTAGGTGGTTCTGAGTTCAGTGCAGCAGCTTTTGCTCTCAAAAGAAGAGACCAAGGCTTGTTCAGAGTGTGGCTGTGCCTTCTTCTGAAAGAATCCAGCCGTTCTGGGACGTGTCCTAGCCACATTTTCTTTTTTTATCTGGGGGATGGTGGAAATTGGGAGAAAGATTTTAGTGCTTCAACTTATTGAAAGTAAAGTAAGTTGGATAATATTCAGGATTCAGAATGGTTGTTTTGGAAACCAGTGGAGACTCTAAAATCATTGCATAAGTATTAATAATCTTTGCATCATCATTAGCATTACTAATATTCTAAGTTTATATGATGTATGCTCCAATTTTACCCATAAATCATCTACATCAGGGTCTCTTAGCTCAGGGTTAGGAGCAAATATGTAACCAGTGACTACTCTTGTCTCCAGAACACGCTGCACATGCTATTGTACACTAAATTCTTCATATGAATTCTCTGTAAAGTTCAGATGTTTATTTTAAGCTGCTATTGAATATATGGAAAAAGCACTATTTCATGTGATCTTGAAACAATCTTCAGGAGACTGTAAACAGCTCATTTTTTTCCCCTCTAATTCATGACTAAACATCCCAACATTTGTTGTATTCTTGAATTCAATAAATAGTTCTCTAATTAAATGTCTGTAATTTTAAATATGTGGATTTTGTAAACAGAAAGTTATTGCCACAAATTACAATTTATATGTGTTTTTTGTGCTGGAAAATGAGGTATGTTTTAATGACGTTTTAAAACTGTAATTATATCATAAATTTAAAATGTTTTCTTTGCTGTGGCTTTCATTTTAAAGCAATGAACATATCTGAGTCAGAGAAAAATCATCAGATAGTACATTTCTGACTGTTAGCTATGTCAGTTATTTAGAAAATGACTGAAATGACTAGGGAGGTATTATGTGGCATGGCGAGTACTTAGGGTATTTGGAACTATTAACCCACAAAGAAATTGAAAGCTACTTTTTAATATTTAAAAATAGACACAGAACAACCATTTATTTTTCAGTGAAGGTTATTTGCAACAGCCGCTTACTTTTCCAATTTTTTTCATTATATTCTCACCGGTTAAGCTTACTTTTTTGGTCCGTTAGTGTGATGTTTCATCCCCCTCTGCCCTCCTCCAGCTGAACAGCAATGCTACGCTGTCGGAAATGCCTCTGCACCGCGCTGCCTGGTTTCGTAATGTGGCATCTTTGTTTTTCCTGAGCATTGCGTGTTGCCTATCAGGAGATGTGGGTCTGTGATACCTGATCACAGGCTGGCTTTGGGAGTGAGACGAGCACCTCGATGTTGAGCTGAGCCAAGGCAGTAGCACCTTTGGACAAGCAGTACTGGTAGCATAGGTACCTTCGGACGTTTTAGCCCCCAAATTCAGGCACGTGTGGGTTTGCAGATGCTGAAAAGGGCTGGACATTGAAAAGAGGAGGAGTAGGAGCTGAAAAGTTGGATCTAGGAGCACTTTTGAGGCATAAGTGCTGTTTTGAATTGTTAAATTGGTTTTGGTGGGAGCTTCAGCGCTTGGTTGTTTCCTGAGGCAATGGGACTTAGCTCCACCATTTTACTCCCACCCTGTGTAGGCCAGTGAAATCAGTGCTGTAGGGAAAAGTACTGGTGAAGGAAAAAGTGGGGTGAGTCTCGGGGGGGGTCTTTGTACTCAGCAGTGCTGTGGCAAAATGTGAAAATCGCAGCGTTAGCCGTTGAATTAATCTGGCTGAAGTGCCGAGCGATGTGATGTACACCACTAACGTTTTAGTACTGCACTGCAGGTTACAGACGTAGTTGTAATGCACACATTAGACGAGGCTCGGGAAGAAAGGTGGTAGTAAGACAGGAGAGGTTGGGAGTTCTAAAAGTCATTATGAGAAGGTAGAGAAAAAGTAATAGGAGTCAGAAATGGGAGAAATTAAAGAAAAGGAAAAAAGAGAATTACTATTGATAAAGAAGTAAAACCACTAAAAGAAGGTGGGAGTGAGAATTAAATAAATAAGTGTAAATAAAAAAAAAGTTCAAGAAACATGGGAATAGAGCAAGAGAGCAAAAAATAGGGGATGTGATGGGCTGAATATGAAATCTTATCCTTTTAATAATTGACATGTGTTAAGTGAATAGCTGCTTTGTATCGATCGATCTAATACTTCATCATTTGCACCTGATACTAAGTTTCCTCACACTTTTGGTAAATAATTGTGTAGAATTCACTGATTACTTGCCAGAACACCTGTAAGTGGCAGGTAAGCATGGCTTAGCAGGAGAAACTCCTTATGCTAATGTGTAACAACCTTTCACATTAACCTCCCAACATCTGTTAATTCCCCACTAGACACTTATCAGCCTCTTCCAAGAAAAAGTTTAGTTGTGGTTTTTCACATATTGCAGGATAAGGGATTTCAGTAAGCAGACCAAAACCTTCCTGCTGTTGCATTTGCTTGCTGGCTTCATTAGCACAGCTTTCCACGTGGGTTGATACTGATATTAAGGACAACTCTTTTCTTTCTGTACAAACTAGTTTTGCCTTTGACTCCCATAGCTGAGCCTAGCTGAACTGTAAACAAGATTTTGATTTCCCTCCAACACTTTCATATAAAGCACTTGACTGCACTTGTTACTCAGTCTTACCCAAATGATTTTATGTTGATCTATATAAACAGATATGGATAAGTATAAAGAAGAATTTATATCCCAGGATGGCTGAATAACTAGAAGATATATTTCTGCTCAGGAAGCCAGGAGTGATACTTTCCGTCATATCTTCAAGTGAGAATGCTTCAGCTCTTTGCTTGATTTATTTTGCTATTATTATTTCCATCTTTAACATCTCTCTAGTCTACAGGCAATCCTCCCTTGCTGCTGTTCTTTTAGTGCCAAGGTTGCCTTCTCACTCATCAGCACCAGGCAAAATGTCACATTTTTGGTTGACCTCTTGTTCTCCTGTGTCTTTTGAAGTGTTTACAGGATTTGTGTCACTCTAGCTTGCTGCACACCAGGCATGTGAGGCAGCCACTGTGCTCCAGATTGATGGCAGCTTTGGGCATAATAACAAGAATTGTCCTTTCACAGCTTTGCAGCACTCCTCAGTCCCGTGGTTGGTTCTTTATTTGAGTCTAGGCATAACCTCATTTTTTTTCAGCATTAAGAAACCCGTAGCAATATCAGATAACATAAATTAGATTGTGCAGTTGCCCTGATTGTTTGTGGGATCTCAAGGTTGTGTTTTGGTTCCTTTATTTTCTTTTCAGTTGTCTTCTGTCACTTACAGCAACAACAGACTGACTGGTATTAGTCTTTCATTGCTGACATATTATTTGGTTTTTTGGCATCTGGTTACCAGCCTGATTCCTGTCTGATAAATACTTGGGGCTATGACTTTGTGCGGATCTATGCACACACTTCATTAGAAGCACTCCGCTGATTTTGTTTGGATTGCTTCTGTGATTTAATCTCCACAGGGATCAGAGTTTGCGGTTGAAAAATTTGGTAACTCCATGGCAATGACTGTTGTGAGCGCTGTGTTATTGGCTGCTAATACAGAGATGAATGTAAGCGCTGACTGTATTTGCCATTAGAAAAAGCACTCACACTGTTACTTGATAGTGCTTAGCTTCATGCGGCTCCCTTTCTACAAATGCAGCCAGTTTTGATTATATCCCATCCTGGTTTGATTAAAAAAAACCAACAACAACAAAACCCCAAACACTGAAACTTCAAATATTTTTCTAAAGCTTGCCACTACTGAGCACAGGTTTACCCTAGCCAGCCAGCTTGCATATTGAAATAGTCTCTGCTCCTGGTGCTGTCTGTTCTTATGGGCTCTCTATACAGGCTTGGCTGCAGTAAACACAGGCAAAATCTGGGGAAACAAAGAAACAGGAAATTTGGTGGGGTTTTGAAAGGATTTTCTTGTAAACTGCTGTAACTATTTCCTGATTTTAGCAGCATTTGAACATTCCTGTTTGGGCGAGTCTATTTCTACCCAGTTTGGAAATAATTAATTTACACTGATTGTACTGAAAGATAACAGTAATTCATTGCTTCCTGGATTGGTATGGGATGAATGGAACGGTACTTAGTGGAAAGTATTTTTAGGATTCTTGTGCTTATTTGGAGTTTTCAGGGTTTTTTTCTGTAGACCTGATTTAAAAGGGCTCAAAAGAGAGTGTCTCAGCTTAATATGACAAATATTCTTCCCTAACATACTTCTCTCAGTCACCTAGAAGTATTTAATGTGAACAATATGTGCCCATTTCAGTTTGTCATGAGAGTTCAGATTTGATTATGCGTAGCAACAGTCACTGCTGAAATACAGTAGTTACCTTGGTGGCTAATTTAAAAGAAAAGGAGGAGGAGGGGTTGGGAGGAGGAGAAAAGAAAAAGAATATGCCATACGTGAAATATTTTTTATTGCAAACAGGTCAGAGCTATGTGCTATTTTGTATTGCAATAATAGCTCACCACTGAGCTCTAGATTGTTATTGGGAAATCCCCATGTGTCTGATTTTCCGGAAAAATAGTTGCAGGGGTTTTAGGAGAGGGTTTTGTGTAATGGTTTGGTATTTCACTGCCTTGAAATGATAAGAAAGGGACAATGCAGTAGAAAGAAGCATTATAAAAAGCAGCCTTATCTCTTACTGTTTTTTTTCTCCCCTTAACAAGATGGAGGTAAAAATTCAATTAGCAGCATTAGTCACAGTCTAAGATTTGAGTTCCCCAGAAAAACACTCTGCAGTCAAGTTCTGTTGCTATTCTTAGCAATTTCTCAACCTTGCCCAAAAGGATGGAAGACGAGACTACTGCTGATGAGTCATATTGATGACAAACAGAATGGATAATGTCAAGTAAGTGTTTGACTCCTACACTAACTGTCCTCACCAGTAAATATCTGTACTGAAATAATGTAGCAGGAACAGAGAATTGGACCAAGCACAAATGTTTCAAAGTAGGATTGTAAAAGCAGGTGGGGTGATTGTCGTGGTTTAAGCCCGAAGCTGCTCACTCACTCCTCCCCCCTGGCCCCGGTGGGATGAGGAGAAAATATGAAGAAAGGCTCGTGGGTTGAGACAAGGACAGGGAGGGATCACTCACCACTTATGGTCACGGGCAAAAGACAGGCTCAACTTGGGGAAAAAACAAAATCAATTTAATTTACTAACAATCAAGTCAAAACAAGGATAATGAGACATAAAACCAAACCTTGGAACACCTTCCCCCCACCCCTACCTCCTTCCAGGCTCAACCCCACTCACGGTTTTCTCTCCCTCCTCCCCCCGGCAGCGCAGGGGGATGGGGAATGGGGGTTGGGGTCAGTTCCTCACCCCTTGTCTCTGCCGCTCCTTCCTCCTCAGGGGGAGGACTCCGCACTCGGCCCCTGCTCCACCGGGGGGTCCCTCCCACGGGAGACAGTCCTCTATGAACTTCTCAGGCATGCATCCTTTCTGCGGGCAGCAGTTCTTCACGAACAGCTCCACTGGGGGTCCCTTCCCTGGGCTGCAGTCCTCCAGGCACAGCCTGCTCCAGCGCGGGCTTCCCCCTGGAGTCCCGGCCATCTTGGGGGGCATCCGTCCCCCTGCTCCGGCGTGGGCTCCTCTCTCCCCGGGCTGCAGGTGGGCATCTGCTCCCCCGCTCCCCTCCGTGGGCTGGGGGGGGACAGCCTGCCGCCTGGTCTCCCCACGGGCTGCAGGGGCATCCCCTCCTCCCCCGCTCCTCCTCCCCTCCTTCCTCACTCCCCTCGGGATCTGCACAGGGGTTCCTCTCCCATTCCGATCCCCTCACTCACTGCAGGTTTTTTCCCCTTCTGAACTCTGTTCTCCCAGAGGCGCTACCGCCGTCACTGACGGGCTCGGCCTGGGCCAGCGGCGGGTCCGACTCGGAGCCGGGGAAGCTTCTGGCAGCTTCTCACAGGAGCCGGCCCTGCAGCCCCTGCCCCGCTACCAAAACCCCGCCACACAAACCCATAACACACATGGCTTACATTTTGTGTTTGTGCTTTGAGTATGTTTCCTGGTGTAAAATTGAGGTTTAACCTGTATTTGGTAATCCTAGGAAAAATAGTATGTGTGAAGCAGCATTATAATATTCCTTGCTTGGCTCACTGCCGTCAGAAAAGTGTTGGCAATATTAGGTCAGAAAATAAGAATTGACATACTGACTTAATTGGAGGTCCATCTAGCCCAGTGTCCTGTCCCCAACTGTTGCCTGCAGTTCATGTTTAAGGAAAAAAGTCATGGGGAAAGGGATAGATATTCTTGCCCTTCCTATTCCTCCTGGCCTTAGTGTAAATGAGTGGATCTATTCACTGTGGATGTATTTTCTTGGGTTTTGAACTGTTTTTCTTCTTGGCATCTGGAACTTCCTGAAGCAGTGAGTTTTATAATGTAATTACATGTTACAGGAAACCCTACCAGTTTTGATTGTATGATAAATTTGTGTGGCGCCTCATGGCAATTTTGGTCTTATACCAAGAATCCATGATATTGTAGTGAAAACTATACATATCTGCTTTTCTACACAATATTGCAGTAGGCATAGTCTTGCTCTAGGTACCACTGGCTCATGTTTATAGGGGATCTTGTGCATGAATGGTCCGATTAATGTTGCTTAGACAGGATTCATATCCCTTATTAGATGTCTGTAATGTACATCTGAGTGAGAAACTCATCTGAGTTTCTTTTAAAGTCAATTAAAAAAACCAAGCATAGGAATTGTAGAGCATGATTAATTAATCTGATGCATATTAGACATTTCACTCTGAGTAGGATGAACTGCATCGTAGAAGTGCCGATTTCTCTCTATTGCATACAAAGAGAGCACGACTCAGATGCAGATTTCTGTTCTGGACACCTTTGCATTTGGTCAGATCAATATCACTCTCAGTGAAGTCATTCACTAGGGAAGAAGGAATATACATAACCCTGGGAAACAACTGTGCTTTAGGAAATCATTCACCAGGTAACAGGCTGGTAAAGTGTATTTTACTTGCTGTCCTTCCTCAGACACCCTTTGAGCAGGTGGTAGCCAGACCCTTTGGGCACTAGCTAAGGTGCTTCTGCAGTAGAGAAAGAAATGGCAAGGCAATTTCATCCAGTTAAATACTGTTAAAACTTTTTTTTTTTCCTGAATGCCTGACATCATTGTGTGCCCACAGGTTTTTTGTGAAATTGTCTATAATCTCAAGAGAGCCCATTCCTGGGATGATGTAAGTGTTTCATTTGGACTATAAAGAGGGTTCCCAGCACAGTGGGTCTTAAAAGGTCACCCAGAACATTTTGATTAATGTTATGTTGTTTATGTTTGGCAGCTAGCAAAAGGGAGGAAAAGAGAACACAAAAAAACCTAAGGCCAGGTGAAAAAAACACTTTGCTCCTTTAACTAAAGCAAGGTGGCAGGTAAATGTTATCCTCACAAGCACATGGTGTGCAGTGGGTTTGAGAATAAGAGGTGATCCCAGGGTCAGGGGAGGAGAAGAGTTGGTCCCTGTACCAGGCAGATAGTGAGCCTCATTTTGCAAATGCCTGGGTGGTGTGCCTTTAGCTGAGAGCTTGCCATCTCAAACAAATTCCAAAAATTTGATCTCCCTGACGGCTGAGGAATCTGTCGCTGTCATACTGCACACTGGCACAAACATACTGCCTTGCGACTAATGTTGCCCTTTTGATGTCAAGTCTTTCCTGATCCTTATGCCAAATCCATAGTGGTTGATTCCAGTAGGTAGTTGGAAATAGTATTTTGATTTTAACTATTTTCTAGTGAAAAGATAGGAAAGGAAAATTGATCCAAGGACATAAACCATCCTAGACGGAGCCAATAAGTAAACACTCAGTAACCTCTAGCATTTGACTTACCGTGGCTTTGCAGTTTCTGTAACTAACCGCAAATGACATTTAGTTTCTAGTGGTGCTTTCTGGCATTCTTGTGCTGTGCTTTATGAAAACAAACAAAAAAGACATTCATGCCTGTATCTTGGTTGTTCTGGCATTTCAGCATTCCTTCCCACAGAAATTTCAGGTGCCAGCATGAGATTTCAATACAGAAATTGCAAAGAAACTGTCAGAGTACCATTTTAAGTTTATTTAGGACCTATGCTGTGAACTTTGGATGTGGAAGTCAAGCTCTAGGAGTTTGAGACCTACAGGAGATTTCAATATTCTACTTGCTAGTCTTGAGGAATAATCAAAGAGACAAGAGTGGGTAGGCCCTGAGTTACAATTCTTTTTCTCCTACTAATTTAGAGTCTGATCTTGCTTTAATTACCCTATCTTCATTCCCTAACGTCGGAAATTTAGAAATTCTTATTTTAGTTCACATGGCTAGTCAATATGTAGTGATTCACCTCTCCTGAGTTTAGACAGTTGCATTTACATCTGAACAGGTCGTCTAGACTCCTGTTGTAGTCAGTGGAAGGAAACAGGGGCTTCTTGGGCATTATTCTCCGTTGTAGTTTAGATGTCAATCTTATGGTGAAATTAATAATTTTTTAAGAGGTGCCTTTTCTCTCTCCTTTGACCATAATGCAGCCTTGAACAAGCACAAATGTAGATGTGGTAAGTACTTACATTTCCTTAACTATCTGTACAGGAAACTGCAATTTAAGTCTGCAGAAACTTAGGCTTTTCAGGTTATTGAAATGCTATTTTATTGCCTTTCAAATTATTTCATTCATTGCTCAGAGTTATCTTTGGTGTGGAACAGAGGTATCAGCTGACACACCAAAATTTTAGATGGGAAGTTCAAGATACGCACAGGTGAAAATGCAGAGAAGATGTAGACTGAAATCTGGGCAAAGTCCCAAGAAATAGCCAGTGATATTCCTACTCCTGTGAAAAGTGTTAGACTATTTTAAGAGCCACTCTTTTTGATGGATAGCACAGGGGGTTTCAGTCTGAAAGAGGACTTCAGCATGTTAAGTATGTCAGTGGCATTTATTATCTTACACACTTTGTCTTTCTTTTGTGTTTTCCTAAGTCATTCTTTCACATAACCTGGTTAAATATTCTACTATGTCCTGAATATTCTTTCTGGCACATTTGGCAAGCTAACAAGGCTCTGCTCATGTTTCTCACTTGAACAATAAAGGATAAAATGATTAGGAAAGCATTCAATTTGTACTGTTAATTATGTGAATTTAAGTACTGCAGTTTCCGAGTTGTAATAACCATAACCCCTTCCTGGTAGGGAACATTGCCATTTAGACATCACTACTGCAATGGGATTGATGCACACAGTTTGTATATTCCTTTATTTTCTTATCAAAGAGAATAGTCCCGGAAGGCTACTCTCTTTGCTGTATTTGTGAATTCAGGATGATCTCTATGATTTAGTAGTTTTTAGTCAGGAAAGAAAAAAACGTGAAGGGACATGACATGTCCTGAGAGAGGGCAATCACATGTTCAGAAAAAAATTGGCTGTGTGATAAAAGGAACTACCTGTTTTCTTCTTCGAAACTCTATTCTGTTTGGGGAAAATAGAATTAAGAAATATGGAGAAAAGGTCTTTATACTAATGGGATGAATTACTTAGTAAATGCTTTTCTCCCAGTAGGAATTTGTCAGACGGTGATTCAATGTACTTAACTAGTATGTATTCACAGATTGGGCCAGTCAGTCCATCTTCCTTCAAAGTATCAATGAAAGTTTCACTTGGGCTGCAGGGAAATTTTCTACTTCTTTTTCATGAAAGTGAGGGACAGAAGTATGTGGAAATGTCCCACTCTTATTGCTTGAATTTCACTTAACTCCATAGTGTATATACTCTATTGAATATGAATTGAAGCAGTAAAATTATGCAGGAACTTTGCATAATTTCTTGCAAGAATTTACTGGAATTACAGCAACAGAGGAGCCAGTTGATTGTTCTCATCTAGTTTTCATTTCTGTTAGAAAATCATAATGCAGAACAATTCAATTCTAAAAAAAAGTATCTTGCAACTTAAAATCTTTACAGAAAGAGCAGCTTTTCTCATTTAAACAAGAGTAACTTTACAAAGGACTCTGTCTACAAATAGAGAAGTAAGGACATTCTTTTGTAGGAAAGGAGAGGGACTGGGTTACATCTCACCAGATAGACCTTCTTAATGCACATATCCATGCTGTGCTGCATCACCAAGAGTGATGTACTCTACAAACATGAAGCCTCCCCAACAAGAAAAAATCAAACATGTTATGCAAGGGTAAGCTGAATTGTGAGCTGCCTAAGGCCATATAGTGACAGAGGCAGGAATGAAATCCATGAGATTTATCAAAGATATCGGCCATGGTACCCATAGGAGGTGAACCCATTTTGTAGCTGTATAACTTAACCAGATACTCTGCCTCATTGCACCTGGCCTAGGATTCACCTGATTTCCTTCGTGATTCATACTTAATGGGATGAAATCAGGAGTCATTGGCAGCACTTTCTTTTAGTAGACTGTTTCTTGCAGAGGAAACAATTCTTCAGAAGGAAAATCTACATTACTTAAGGAAACGCAAACAGCTGGACATTTGCACGAAGGAGACAAAACCACATCACCTGCAGACAAGGAGTCAGGCCAGAGGAGAGCTGTGCCTTCAGGTACAGTGAGAAGGGGGGGGGAGCTGGGAAAGGAGCTGCTGCTTCTCTCAGTCATGTTGCTTGCTGGATTATGGGCTCTGCAAATCAAGCTGGCTCAACTGAGCAATTGCCTGAAGTTAAGTAGTGTGAAGTGGAAATATGTGTATATATATATATATATATATATATAAAACTGTTAGCCACAGTTTGCTATGGTCAGACCTTATTAAAAAAAATCAGTTTTACTGAAAACTGATGTGGAGTTATTCCAGGCTTTCTAGAAATTTCTGTACCTCCACTTGACCCTAAATGTGCATAAGACCATGAAGCTGGCTGCCTTCTCCTCCCTGTGCACCCCCACCCCACCTTTGTAAAAAGGTATCTACATTTATTTAATTCACAGACCCAAAGGGAAGTCTTGGAAAGACATCTTCATTTTTATCTGCCTTCCCAACCTGATCCTTATGAACACAATGGCTTAGCATCATGCACGCTACTGGCAAACGGTAGGGACAGTTGGGACAAAAGTCCCAAACCTTTGCTAATGGCAGTGGAAAGCAGCCATGTGCCTCGGATGGCTGGTGGGGGCGTTGATGGGGTACGTGACTTCCCAGAGTCCTGAAGGGCTTCCCAGCATGGTCTTTCCCAAGCAGAGCCTGTGCATTCAAATCCTTGCTTTGGTGATTAAATTCCATTCAACATTACAGAAGTGGAGACAATAGCCATGTGAGGAGAAAAAGTATTTAAGGGGAGGGCACAAACCACAGGAGTAAATCCACAGCCACGTCAGTTTTGACAGTTAAAGCCAAGCTGTAAGTGAATAAGCACTCACACGGCTGCTGCCCATACGGTCCTTGGTGGCACAGTGCATAGAGAATAGCTGGGTTAGAGTAGGGACATACAAGCATTTATCTCAAGTTTTCTAAATGGCAAGAGGTACTGAGCATCTCCAGGGCCCATTCTACACCAGTGGGCAGAAGCGCTTGATACTGTCACAGCAGAGCACCATATGTTCATTGACTGGCTGGCTGTCAGGTCAGGTTTCTCTTCTCCCCAACCCCAAACACCCTGTTCTGAAGATCCTATAAACCTTAGGATAATTTATTGGCAATGTATCAAAGCAGTCCTTGTAATATTTTGGCATGTAGATTATTTATAGTCTGTTTAGTCTAAAACAAATCTGGTCTCTTCCCATTATTTTCTAGATTTATACCAAAATGCTTTAAGTAGAGATGGCAAAAGACAAAAAAAGTAAATGGGTCTTACTGACCATAGTTGCAAGCTAGCTTACTGCAGTGCAAGGCAAGGAAGTCTCCTGCTCGGGGACATGAGCTGAAAAGCCTTTCACATCCAGAGTAAGATTCAGACAGAATTTAAATATCTCAGTCAAAATTCTGGAAAAGTGCATTTTTACTTCCCTTCAAGTCATGGGCAAGTATCAACATAAGGGTATTCAAGGCTCTTTCATATTAAAATTTCCCAAGCACATCAATTTCAGCTTCAATGACTGTTTTACAGTATACTCTGAGTGTTTTGGTGCCTGTCTGAAACCGTAGCCCCATCACAAATGCAGAAAGCAGGAGTTATTTTTCACAAGTCATCTGATCCTATGGGTTTGATCTAGGTCCAACTCAGAGAACGGAGTTGCACAGGGTGGCCATTTCTGTTTAATACAAAGGGAAAAGAAAAGTCTTTGGCCTCTTCTAGAGGATCTCCTACTGGGGGGTGCTGGGGGAGAGGGCCTTCAGCATCCTGGACACCCAGTCTTTGAATAATTTGTTTAAACCAACCTTAAGACACATTCCCAAACCCAAATCTCACCCTGTATTAAGAATGTGTCCTAACAGTCAGCGGACAAAAAGCAATCATAAATGCTGAATATTTTCTGAATATAAAGCAGCTGTAATAGAAGAGGGGACGAGCATTATCTCTTGCAAGAACAGCCTCTTGCCTGGTGGTTGGGGAATACATGGGCTTAAGCTTCTTCAGGCAGACTTTATTCAGAAAGCTTGTTTTAAAAGGAAAAAGAACTGCCTTTATTACACACCTGCCTCAATATTTAGTGGTGTAACTATCTCTATATTGCCAGTCTTGTCCCTGGTGTGATAGATAGAATACTTGAGCATTCTGAATACTTGTTGCATCAAAAAAGTTATAAATAGCTTATGAACGATATTAATTGGATGCTAAATAAGATTTAGGAAGATATTTAGAAATGGGGTAAATGCTAAAGGAAAACATTGTAAGAAATAAATAGTCCTTACTATAGATTCATGAATATTTGAGATAGGAAATACCTTTCTGAGCCTTACCTACTTTTCTGTGTTACTAAAAACCCAATCTCTGAAGTTTGGCACAGAATTTGTACTACTGTCCTGGGGAATTATTTCACAGAGTGATAGATGGCACTGGGAAATGTTTCCTGATACCCAGATGAAATACCTTCCTGAAACATTTTCCTGCTCCATATCTTTTTTTTTTCCGCTGGTTCTGTGGTGTGGACTAGTGAAGCCACAGGGAGACACAAAGAGTGGTGCCAGTTGACACCAGCTGAAGAAGCAGCCCACAGTCTCTTAATCCTCCTTCAGGTGAGAGTTACCTCTTTCATGAATTCCTCCTCAGATACTTTGGATTTTTATGCCTTCCTGAAGCCATAGGAATCATTCTGTCCAACTGCACAATTTTAGCTCTTTATAAACTTTGTCCCATCATTATTTTAATGCTTTCTCCCAGGACAAGTGGTGTCAGATTTTTTTTTTTTTTTTGCTTACTACTGCCAATATATCTAGACAGCTTTAAAGAAAAAGGAAGGGGCTTGCAATATTTTATAGGGTCCTAAATTGCTGCTCTGCAGCAGAGTATTCTGCAGGAACAGTGCAATATGGTATATAGTGTTTTATATGAGACTATATATCAACACATAACATAGATGATAAAAAGGCTGAAGTTGACTGCTACATGATCACTAGGTAAAGGTGATCACTAGCTTAACCCAGACTTCATTAGATATTCTCAGTGGTTTGTGCTAATGAACAGAGTTTTGTTTTATTTTTGTGATTATCCATCCCAAAGGAGTTAATATTATGGTGATTCTGTGGTTAGAAAGTTATTTGCTACTTTCTTTCTGCATCATGTTTGATGTATAGTTTAGGATTTGCCTACAAATGATGGGGACTGAATCAAAGAGTACAGTATGATTAGCATTTCCTTTTCTCAGTGTCATGTCATTTGTCAGTTTTGAGGCTATTTGGTTTAATTTAAAGTTTTGTTTCATTACAGTATTTATTGCATGAATTAAGCATGTTTTCTGGAAATGCTTTTAGAGAATTGAGGTTCAACAAGGTGCTGTTATATTTATACATATTTACATTTATATATAAACATGAAATTGATTCTGTTTGGATGCAATGGATAGACAGATCCCTGAGGCTATTGCCTTTATACCATTGGTATTCTGTGTCACTAGGAATGAACTTGGCTGACTGTCATCAAAAAACCTCACTTCCATAGCAGGCAGAGAAATGTAATTACTTTTGCAGTATTGCATACAGTAAGCTCAAGGGCTCTCAGTGTATTTTATTGCAGTTGCAGTTGACTGACGGAGATTAACCTTATGCTAATCACTGTAAATGTAAAACCTGGTCTTAGATGGTACTTAGTACAAAGGCTACTGATGTAATTTATTCATACAAACTTAGTAAGTTATTTTTTTAGTGGTTAAGCAGCCATTTTGGAATCTGACAAATTAATACATTACTTCTGACCATCTATAATATTTATGGTGCACTTCCAGTCACAACAAGATGTGCTGCTCCTGATTTTGGACAGCACAGAGAAAATATCTTGCAAGTTGACTGCATTTAAACTCTTTAAAGCACCAGCTTCTTAAAGTAATAATATTGTTAACACCTTTATCAGTAATTCTTCAAGTCTTTTAGCACCTGTCATGTGTCTTGCTTAAGGAGACAGATATTCATGTCAAAAATAATAATAATAAAAAAGGTTATTTTTCTGGAGGTTCATGTAATGGGTAAGTTAGATAGCCTTGGTATCTCAGCTTTCTCTAGCAAAGCATGTTGATTAGTGTTTTCTAGAAAGATTTGACATGTTAGGTTGATGTTGGAGATGGCAGAGAAAAGTGGGTAGCATATGTAGTGCATTATCGCTATACATTTTAGCTGTTGACAGTGACAGAAGCAAGCTGACATTAATGCATCTTGATAAGTGATACTGCAATTACCAGTGTCACTTTTATCATCAACTATGCAAAACATTGACCTAGGACTCTGATTTGATGTTATAATAAATTTGGCATGCATTAACATACATATCACATTGACTTCTTCATGACATATTCCTTGACAGGAGTACGATTATTGTATATTGCTTCAGTTCACTTGTTAGCATTGCCCTTAACATCTCCTTCAGAAGGCAATAATCTGATATTTATTTTTGTGCCTTTTTTTTTTTTTTTAAAAAATGATAGAGATAGCATTTATTGGTTTGGATATACCTTGTCTGGGTGCTGCGAAAGTGTGAACTCAGTCTGAATAGAGAAGAAACGTGAAGCCTTACCAGAGGGTTTATCTTGCCAATCAGTTGCTATGAGGGATACAGTATATAAAAATTCTTACCCAGAATATACTTTCTAAGTGTGTATTTGTATACTAGTTGTTTCAAAGTGGTGACAAACAGCAAAAAAGCCCTAAATATATTAGAAGAGATGCAGAATTCAATGCTGCTGACTAAGAAATCCTGCAAAAGAGTTTTTCGTGATGTTTCAGGCTTGTTTTACCAGATACGAGAGGTCACATGATTGCAAATGCTTGATTAACACATTCAAACGAGTTATCCCTCGTTAGCGGAGACACATTCTCATGCTGCCCAGGGAAAAAGCAAGGGTAGGCTAATTTAAATGAACCCATTTTCTTCACGGTCATTTTTTTGTTTTGCAGATGTTAACAGCCTATAGATGGTTGGTTCACTATCTGTTACCTCCACTGACAGATAATAACCTTTTAAAATAGACTCACAATCGTGCACATGCTCCAAGAGAGATAAGCTGAGTATGGATGAAAAAAGCAACTTCTGAAGTGTGCCACTTAGGTAATTATGAGATCTGAAACAAGCTGATCATTTAGAATTTGAACTTTCGATGTGATATGGCATACTTCTTGTGGGACCGTGCCTTTAAATAGTCTTCATGGAATGAAGTATATTTTTAAGTAGGCAGGTGCAAATGTAGCACAGCACATTTTATTTTTGTTTTTACATGATCTCAAAAACTTCATAAAAACTGGATCAAAATTTAAATTTTTCCCAGGTAACCATTAAAAAACTCTAGAGTTTCATGTGAGCAAGGCCTAATTTATTTTAACAGGACAAGTATATAGTCTGCTGACATAGCTATTTGCAAAAGCAAATCCCAAATTCTTGGCACTTCGCCTCCACCCACGTAGCATTCTCCTGTCTTTCATTTTACAAACAGACACAGACAGACAGACAGACACACACACACTTTCTACAGAAAGCATGCCAGAATGCTCTAATGAATGTTTGAGGTTCTAGTAAACCGGAGGGAAAGTGTAATGAATAAGAAATAGTTTGTACCATATGTAGCAGATAAGGAGCTCTGAAGCAGACCTGATTTTGTTTTTGTAGAAGAAATCCTCTGTATAAGCCTTTTTTGCTGTTGAATTCTGCCAAGAGCAGCTATGGGCCAGTGCAGCCTTAAATCTGTGTTTGTTCATCATTAGTAAGAAGCCAAACAAAAATGCCTGCCAATTACTTCACATCTCTCTGTGACTGTGTCCTCAGATGCGTTGTTTTGGAAGAAGAATAAAGGCTGATGACAACCCTTCAGCCCAGACCCTTCATCTGCAGCTTTCTGGCTTCTTCGTGAACTTCAGGTGCTGCAGTGGGTCTTGGCTGCTCGCTGGCAAAAGGCGGGTGCCTTTGCCTCTCAAAGTTGCCTTGCTTGCTCCTCAAATTCTTCACCCAAGGCCTTAGCTTCAGGATTTTTCTGCTGATTGCTTCCCCAACCCTGGGAGGTCATATCGCCATTATAACGTTCAATGACTGGGTTTGACATTTCTGGCTAGGAAAAAACTTTCTCTGAAGGAAAGTTTCAACCTTTGGCAATTTGTTTTCTGATGCTAATGGAGGAAGACATGTTTCAAAGCTTAAGCTGAAGAACACGTCTGAGAAAGAGACATCTGAAAATAGCCTGGTAGCTGGGGCATTCACTAGCCCTGTAGGAAACGTGGGCTAAGTTTCCATTTTGTCCTTCAGAGAGGCATATTCAAAAGCATTTCTGTCTCTCCATCCTGGTGTTTCTGCTAATCAGTCCATCCTGGATTCAAAGAACCTTCCAGATGAAAAGTGGGTAAAAGCAAATATGTTCTGTTAAAAGATTTTGTTCAAGCAAACTGGCTTTTTTATGTGGAAGAAAATACTTAAATGAAAAATTCCTGGTCCACTTCAGAACTGCAAAGGAGATGAGATTTCCTATGTATAATGGCAACATAGAGTCAGGCAAGGCAATCCTACATGCAGCAAACACAGAGTTTGTCTTAACTGAAATTAAAGGCAACCTTTTAAATGAATGAAAGTTTACCAGCTACTAGTATATTCGGTAATTTCCTACAAGGATCTTTTCTGGGAAGCAGAGGAAAAAAAAGTACTTGGTACAAGAGGGCTTTTGAGTCACTTCCAAAAATAACTTGTTTCATTTCCTTAACTTTCAAACTCTTTTCTCCATGCCAACTTCTGGCTAGTTAACAAATAAGACCTAATAGGCAGGGCAGATTCAAAATCAGGGACTGGCGCTGTAAGACGTACTGCATGAGGTAACTACTTTTTTGGTAAAATGCATGTTATTTATTACACTTCCTTTACAAGTCAGAAAACGGGCATTTCATGGAAGATGGCTGATCCTGTGGGTACATCTGCCTTGTGCTTTTCTTGAGTGCCTGAGCTCTCCCGTTGACCTGTAGTCTCTGCTGTAATCAAAACCACAGCTGGATAATGTTGGCAAGACTGAGCTCCTAATCACCTTTTTTTCCTGAAGAAACAGCCGTAGTCAGTAGGAACATAAAATCTAACACCATGAGTAAGACAGAATTTGACAGAAATAGTACAGCAATGTCCTTTTCTTAAAAACTATGTTAAGACAATTTTAAAATAACCTGAACCTTTAGTACGATGTGCGTATAAATATGATTACTTTGCATTGCCAATGCATTGCAGTTAAGATGTTCTTAATGCATGACTTACAGTTTTAGGGTTTTTAAAATTTTTATTTTTATTTTTTTAGTTTGAGACTAGATATGCTTCTGTATTATGTAAACCTGTGAAGCTGTTCAGAAGACATTGATTATGAAGCCTTCAGATTGCATGATGCCTTGTGCATACAGATGTGAGAACTTTATTAAAAATGCTTGTGATTTCTTAATACTGTGCGTAGGACTTGTATAATCTCTGGGATAAGGAATCCTAGCAAGAGTTATTTGTTGAAGCATAAGAAGGAATTTTATTAAGTCCAAATCTGTTTATTATCTGTAAATCTTCTGACTTGTCAAAACATTGGGTGAAAAAATAATACATGAGTTATAGGGTCTTTCCTTTTGAATTTAAATGAAGGATATATATTTGATGTCTGGTTTAATGATCCCTGCTCTTGGAAATTAAAACTTTGACTAATATCTCAAAACAACAAACTGATAACTGAAACACTTTAAGTTTTTTAATTTTCATATTAACCTCCTCATTTATATAATTTGAATTGCAATTTTCATTTCTACCTGAAATATATTTTTCAGGAGATGGATAAAAGATAGAAAGCAATCTCTGTTGGTAGCAAATTGTGCATATATAATATTATTTTCCAGAGTTTTGAAGTTGACTTTAACTCAGAGTTGAGTCTTTTTTTGAAATAATGTACATTGTTACAACTGGAGCATAATGACAAATGGTACAGCTCTATTACTAGTAATGACAGAAATAATGTTTAATTGACATCCAAGATATATTTCTTCCCTTTTCAAAGCTAAGACCAAGTTCAGAAATTGCATCCATTTTCACTCAGTTCTCAGGTAAAATTTGACTTATTTCAAGTAACTCTCAGAAAAAAATGGTCCAAAGTAACAAAAAAAAAATCAGCAATTCTTCTGAAGTCTTGAAGGACTGTCCTCAATCCAGACATTTTAGAACATTGCAGTAAGCAAGCAACGTTATCCTTGAATCTGGCAGCTCTGCTCTTTCTTAGGAGACTGCAGAGTCATCTGCCGCTAAAGCAAAAGGAGCAAAGGTCTCTTTGAAAGGCTACAGAATTTTGGAATCTAAAACTTATAGTTTGAAGAAGAGGGTATGTGACTTTAACTAATAAAAAACATAGCACAAGATAATCTTGACTTAAGAACACTTAAAATTATCAAAATGCTAAATCGCTGGACAGGAGGAGAGAAAGAATACATCCCATGTGGCATATGTTAGTTATGTCACTTAATGCACAACCTGAGGGTAACCAGTTCTCCCTGATGATGAAGGTGGTTTAAGGATCTATATGGAATATACTGGAATTACTGTCAGGGTCAGCCTTGATTGGACTGAGTTTATTTTGGGGTATTGTAGGGAATATGGGCTTTGAAATATTTTAAGGTGATAAAAATGTTTATAAAATCTCTGAAATTGTAGTTCTGGCAATAAACTAACTCAATTGCTTCTTTATTCTAAAGCTACGATTATTTCATCCATGCCTTCTTCCAAGTGCTTAGAATGAAGATGCAACATGAAAGTACAAATACTTCAGAATCAAGCACTGAATCTACATTCTTTGTTACTACATGCAAAAGTGCTTTCCGTTGCATTGTCACCTGTATTCTTATACCAGGAAGTTCTGAAGAAAATCTTGGTAGAAAGTAAATGGCAACATGCAGATTCTTGTTGATTAAAATTAAGTTACCTGCCCTTTTTATAATACTGTGATCCTCTTGGTTAGTTCATAGTATCTATAGTGTTATTTACACATTTTCAGCTGAAAGTCTAAAGTATTCTTTGTAACATTGACAGGGTTTTGCTTAAATTTGGAAGACTTCTTTAGAAGCCTGACATTAGTAGCATAGTTGGTCATGAAACCAAGCCTAAATACACTGTGTTTCTCACTTTTCTAGAAGTCTGCTTTAGATGTTGCAAACTCTGCCGTAACTTAAAGGTAGATTGCAAACTGGAAATGGAGAGGAGAGGGACTGAGAAAAACCTAGGTCATAAGAGATCACTAAGGACAACATAAAAAGAGAAAGGAAAGAATCACTGGTCAGTAGATGTGTTAATTGACACTGAAATATAAGACCAAGAGCATAAGGCTAGAAGGAAGGAAAACCTGATTTTGAAAGTAAACAACATCATTTATATCTCTGTTCTGGCAGAAATATGACTTGCAGGGCAAACCCAAAACTTGACATAGGTAAAGATGGCCATCTGAATGGGATAGTCCTAGTTAGGAAGAGCTGCTTGGCTGGACTCAAATGGAAGCTTTGATAGATGCCATATGTCATCCCTAGGTAGAGAAACCAGAGAGGTGAGAGTTGTCCTAAGTTAAGGCTGGCGTTGTACTAACTATGCATGTTACCTTCCCTGAAACTAGTCAAATACTGTCATGTGGATGTAGGATATCTGGGAATATATGGCTAAGAAGTTGCAGTTACCCATGGACTGTCAGAATATTTTAGTATAGACAAGGTTATAGGCGCTTACTCAGGGCTGCACAGGAAGCCTGAGGCGAAGTATAGATTTCAGTTTGCAGGCTGTCCAGATTTCTTGGCTAAAGAAATTATGCTTGTTCTTGGTACAAAATGTACAGTCTGCTGTGCAAAATCTACTCCTATTCTTTCTCCTACACTCTAAAATATCTGAGGAATGGTACATGACTGTATTTAGCTGAATGATTATGCCAGAGCGCAAAACTCAAAATGTTTTTTTTTTTGATGAGACAAAGTCAAGTTTGTAAAACGACAATTCTTCACACAAATGCTTTTGTTGGAAAAAATAGGAATAAAATTATTTAATTGGAACAAGTGTAACTATTCTTCCAAATAGATAAAGTTGTATGAAAATGACCCTGGCACTGTTAAACATGCAATATTCTTGACATCTGGGAAAGCTCAAGTTAAATGTTTAAAGACAGCTGCTTTTTAATGATTAGCACAGAGAAGAAAACAAGATCCTAAGTTTATCATCCTGCCCTCTTGTGAACATGCAGAAGAAGCCAACAGCCATTCAGCTTTACCTTTTTGTTTATTAGTAGCTGAGTGCCAGAATAATTACTCTTTGTAGCCAGCATTCTTCTGGGCCCACACAGACCTACTCAGAAAATAGCTCGTTAAAAGGACCTCTGAGAATCCTTGCTGAGAAGGGGAAAATATGACCTCTTCTTCGGTTTTATCACACACATTTCTTCACTGCTTTCTTATGTTCATTTTTTACTTATCTCCCAACTGTGCTCAACATACCACAGACAGCAGCTTGGGGAAGGAGGCATCTGAATTATCAGCCCGCTGAGTTTTATTAGCAGACGACAGGTAAGAAAGTTTGTAGATGGGCTTGTATTGATTGTTCATTAAATCCCTTGCGCAGATGACTGTAAAGGGTGGGGCAGCTTCTGATGGGAAGCCTATTGCTGATTATACAGGATGAAGTAATCCATTTCTTAATGATTAAAATACCAACTGCCTCCTCCTATAGTTGATTAAAAAGCTGAAAATTTAGCATCTGATATTTCCAGAATACTCTGTGTATCCCTAATGTACCATCAGTGAGAACTCTGTTCTCTACTTTATGGAAAGGAACTGAGGGATCTGGGCTAGCTGGTATTACAAGACTTTCACTGCTGTCTCCTGGAATTGCAGCAGAAAAAAAATGAGAGCAGATAAACTAGAAGTCCTCAGTCTGGTCATATAAGAGTGGATCAAGACTAAGGTTTTAATTTGCACTTCTTGAAATCTATGAAAGCATTTTTTTTTTAAATACATTTTTCTGATTGATCAAAAAACTGATAAATGCAGATACCAGATGGCTTTTTGGATCTTGAAAATCATATTTGAGAGTATGTCATGATCAAGATAACTCCAAAATGTGAAAGATGTGTTATTATCTGGCATTGATATGTGGGTGCCAGGTGCATAGCCTTTGAAAATTTAAGCTGCACAGCTCTATATCTTTCTTTATATGCTTTGGATCCTTGCTCCAGGAATATAGCTCCTTAGAAAGACAAATGCCCAGACACAAGATGTAGCAGTTTGGAAAAGGAGGTATCTATTGAAAATGTCATACTTCAGAGATTTCAAAGAAATAAAACCAAAAGTTACTACTACTACTACTACTACTACTACTACTACTACTGGAAGAGTCCAAACACAGGAGACAACTTGACAGAATCTGTGCTGCCAAGAGCAAATCACATCAACCTTTACTTTCCCCCTGTCAGATCAATTTTTTTTAAATGAAAAGTTACTTTCCAATTAAACAAAACTTGGCCAAAATATTTTAACATTGAAACCCCCTTACTTTTTACAGTTTTAAAAAATGAAAATATTTTTTAAAAACTAACCTGAACAAGCTATAAAAAACTAAAGGTACTTTTAACATCGTTTAGCTGAGAATAGACAGAAGTAATAAAAGAGTGAAAAGAGAGGAAAAGGAAACTTTTAGGGAACCAGAAAGAGTCAAAATGAATGAGAAGACAGCTGCCAGTGCAGAGCATATGCATATGGTACCTACAGGACGTACGTGAGTAACAACACCTCTCTGCTTTTTGGTGTTTCAGTGGGAGCTGATTGTATCTTGGGACAGCAGGTAACGACAGGAGTAATTAACCTGGGGCAGAGAGAATGGGCACATTCATGCCACCCAGAGGGAGCTGAAGTCTCTGGGTAGGGAGAGACCTCCTGGTGTTTGAAACTGAAAAAAACCCTGGTTTTCTTTGCTGAAAGTGCTGGAGGTGAGAATGAATTTGAGCCTGAACCTGTGGTCCTTCAGGTTTGAGGAGAAAATTTTTAGAGTAAGTGCTACAATACCAGGTGACCATGGTATAAAGGGCCATGGTTATTCATTTCGTGCTGTCAGACGTGGATGATAGGGGTGTTTGCGCTCTGTGTTGAAGTGTTTTGGATAGAGTTATGCCTGGGGAAACACAGAGAGATTGCCAGTGCTGGTGCATACGCTGAAATACTGCTAAAGGGCTCTCGGTAACAGCAGGTTTGCGGTGAAGCATTGACAGCCCTGACATCCAGCACACCTTCATCGGAGTCCGTGAGGGATTTCACATACAACTGTTGATGTCGAGCTGTTCAAAGCATAACTCAGCTGCTAAAGTGAGGCTGTACCAGTCCTCCAGCTGTGTGTAAACAAAGCAGGAAGGCAGTTCTTCAAACGTGAGTAGAAAAGTTGCACAAGTGGGAAATGCTCAATCTCATCTGCTGCACCCAAATCACTACCAAGCCTCCAGGGTGTGGTGAAAGACCAGACATCTTGTGGAATTTATGCGAGCTAGAGAAACACAAAAAGAGATGCAAAAAATTTGTAGTTAATCTAATTGAAGTATTAGCATTCTAATCACAGAGTTATAATATTGTTAGTTCCTTTTTCCCTGACAGGGGGTCAAGTTGGAGCAGGCACTCATCAAAACCAGTATTTATCACAACATTTTTTATTGGCTAAGCTATTATCATTAATAGAATGAGGCTGTTCTCATTAACGGTGGATAACTATTCACACGGTGCATTTAGTTACTCATTCAGGTCTCTCGTACACTCGTGCACTAACTCACAGCTACCCAGCTGGAGCCACAGCTGGGAGGACAACCAGAAGCAGAAGGTTCTACTGCTATGCCTGTGGCTTCTAGGTGAGTGGTCAGAAAGCTATGTTAGGGGCCTCTTGTTTATTTGTTTGTTTGTTTGTTTGTATAATCCGGCAGCCTTTGTCCATGTAGAGCAGCTGTGGCCTTCTTGGATGGCGTTCAACTTGTTCACTGCTGATGCCAGCATGTCCTGGTGGCCTTCAGCAGATTGGGCCGACTCTTGGTATTCTGAATTTCTTGTGTATTCAGCTGGACCACTCATCTGAGTTTATCAGTTTAGAAAAGACTTCTATGCACTACCTCTCATACTTACCCTCTCTTCAATCTACTGTTTTCTCTTAACACCTCCTCATTGTACAGTTCACACAAATAAATACACATAAATTCACGTGTACATGGGGCTCATATGATGATTACTAGTCCAGCTACAGTGATACTCACACTTAAAGTCCAAATGGTGCAATTATTACAGCTCATTCTCAATAATTATATGGTTAAAACTGTCCTAGACAAACTTTCTCATTTCTATCACTTCTTTTTTTCTATGCATTGTTATGGAAGCTGCCAGCATCTCCAGTTCTTTGCAGGGAGGTGTATGATGACGGTGTGGCTTACTTCCCCTGCACTTTTAGCACACTTGAAGTTATGTTTCTATGTTTGCTAACAGTTCACTTACTTGTTCTTTCTTCATTGACCAACAAATTCTGTTATATCCAAATTCTATGGTGTTTGATATGTTTTACATATGCCGGATACTGGTTCTTTGCTTCCTCTGTTATCCTTAATACCAGCACACAAGGTTGCGTTCCTGTAGTGACTAATAATGGGTGATTTGTGCTTGTAGCCCTAGGGCCTCTATCCTATACTTACATTTTCAAGGCCTCTGCTATTATCTTGTGCTTGTACTTTTGGAGGCATCTGTTAAAATCACCTGGTTTTCTCTGACAGCCTTCAAGCTATCGTTTCCTGATAACATGACATAGTTTTATTAGCACATATATATATATCCTTTTTCTGGAGTCACTCAATAGTTGGTTCACTGTACAAAAATAATGGCCCATTAGAAGACACATGCAGGGATATGTGTAGACGCAGATGGGACACTGGGCACCCTCTGCCCCCAAAATATCTTGCTCGCAACAATACCGCTGGTGTGCTACCAAACTTGCTTTGCAATGCATCTTTGAAAGGAGAACTGCGGCGGTGCTCATCTGTGGTGGCAGCACCACGTGGGTTTGACACTCCTGTGGTGCTGAGGGCAGGACTGGCGGTGCTCACTGGTGTGGTGGTGAAACCTCACCACACATGAGCCTCGGCTCCACGGCGAGGGAGCCGGTCTGGCTGAAATCCCTCAACTGCTCAGACTATCTCGAGAAACCAAATGGCAAATGGCTGATGCGCGTTACTGTAAAATTGAAGTTCCTTGCTAGCGTCATCCCACGAGACTGATCTCTCAGCTCCGACAGATGTAAGAAGGGCTTTATTTCCATTCCCAGTGCTTGATTTGAAAATTACGCCTGCTTACTGATAGGTGCAGCTTTTGGGAAAAGAAAATGAGGGGAATTATATCTTCCACATTAACGAGTCTGTGCTCCAAGACTGCTGTGAGTATGACAGCAGCATTCTGGGACTCTCTTGCAGGGCTGAAATTGCAAGAAACATTTACAGGAAAAAGAATACAAGTTAAATTTCAATTTCTCACTGAATAATTGAGACGGAGTTGTTCAAAAAAGGACCAGAAAACTGGGATCTTTTGTGCCTCATTGCTGTTATATTAATGTGACTAAACAGTCTGCAGCCTTTTTGTTGGGCAGAAGTATCATGACATTGTATAAGCATATATTATGTATATCAGTGTGTGTGAATGTCTCTGTGTATACACTAGTATGGATACTCTACGTACAAACTCGTAAATCCTATGACCTTGTAAGGACCTAAGTTTAGGTGCAGGTATTTTATGTAGCTACAGGCACTGGACTTGGTCTGAAGGGAATCTTCTGACCACTAATGTATTTGACAAGCGGTCCGTGTGCATGCTAGACAGCACCAGTTTTTTTTGTTGTTTGTTTTTGTTTTCTTTTAATTTTCTTTTGCAATCAGCCTTCAAACTTTTTCAGTCTACTTTTGCTAGTCCTTGACTGCCTTTTATGCAAGGCCAGATGGCAAACCTGGCCATACTACAAACAAAACCTGTGCAAAATCAGCATCGGTATTTCTGGGTCATTTCTGATTGATCCACACAGTAAAATGAAAGCAGGACAGACAGAAGGAAATGGTGATTACCTGCTGAGGGAGTAGCTGGAGGCAGTCTGGGTGTGGGATTGCCTGGCTGCAGGTTTGTGCATGGGTGATGGACTACATACAGCAGCTTGGGTTCTTACAGTAGAGGTGTTTTTGGCTTGGAAGGTCTTGCTTCCCAGGAGGCTTAGGAGACTGGACCAAATAAGAGCTTAAAGGATGTCAGTGATCCTAAAATATGATTTAGAGACCCAGGTCACCATTGGGTCTAATGTTTTATGACCATCTAGTCAAACTGCATTTAATTAAATCAATTAAATATAACAGGCAAGGTACTTTACTCCCCCTTTGCAAAGGAGGAAATTAAAGGTTATCTTTACTTAGTTTTCACTATGCTTAGCTGCATATGCATAGACCAGTATGAAAGAACAATTACAGATGTATAAAGTCTGCTGGCCTGAAGAGCTAATTAAAATTATTGCTGAAAAGAAACACTTCAGCTGAACGAGCTCTTGCATTTTGAATAATAGATTACAAATTTATACTGTTATTCATTTGCTCTTTCTAGTGCTTTACACACACTGATTTTCAAAAGATATTTGTCTACGTGTGTGTTTTAGTGTGTGCTGCTGTATCGAAAGAAGCAAAAATGATTTGCTGAAGGTGATACAATGGGCAGATCACAGGGCTTGGGGAAGCTCCTGGACCACAACGGTCAGTGGGAATTTTGGCACACGCTTCAGCTGGGCTGTAATTTCATCCTGGACTTTTGGAGTGGATTTAGCTTTTTCCCCAGAAGTTTCACGGATATAAAGTTGGTGTTCAGTTGATCATCTGCTGCTGTTTGTAAAAGGTTTTAGATAAGCCAGAGCTCATATTACACAATAATCAGCTAATCCATATTAGGTTACTGTGATAGCTAGAGTAAGTCAGGACGCGAAGATATGCTGAAGATTCTTACATCCCACTAACTGATAATTTCACCTGCAGCAGACTAGCCTTTTTCTCTGTCTTGAGGAGGAGACAATGTCTCTTTGTGGTTTGACTTTAGTCTGAGCACAGAAAAGGAGTTTAAAGAGAGGTTACACAACCCGGCGCGTGTTTTCAGATGGCCCCTCTCCCTGGCTAGGCGAGCAGCGCTGGCTGTCCTCTCGCTGTGTGTTAGAGCTATATTTATCACTCAGGAATTGTGGGCATGTGAATTTATGCTCTGACCAAAACAGCGCTTCAGTCAACATGGTTTTATGTCATGATGCACACGCTTGTTATTTTGCTATTATTTATATATATAATATTTCCTTTTCGGTCCTATAAACAAATAAATTAACAGCCTCAAAAGGAAGCACTTGACATTTAGGAGTGAGTTTTTCTCAGGGTGTCATTTTATTAGCAAAATGACTTACATTAGCAAATCAGTGGAAGAAATGGTAATGTGAACCAGCATATTCAATTTCACTTTAGCAATCTGTATTCCAGAAGGAAATCCTGGGAAGCAATCACTGACAATGGGACCTCAATTTAAATCACAAAATAGGCAGTATGCTGAATGCGTATAGAGAATGAGAGAGATTAAATGGAAGTGTTCATTTGTCTTCATAAGGTAACCAAGACAATAAAAATGTGCTCTACTATTAAGGACTGTAGAAGCTGTGGTAATGAAAACAATAATTAATATAATTTAAGTTACTATCCCTGAGGCAGTTGTAAATTGATGGTATTAATTATGCAACAAACCTGTTTGTAAATTGATGACATAGGAAGTCATGGAAGTCATCTAGAATAAGTTTCTCCTTTTGAAGCTATTCTGCAATATATTATGCAGCAGTCTATAGCCCCCAATGGATATTCAAAGGTTATTTATATTAAATTTTATAATTTATATCCTTCAAAGAGCTAAGTAACATGAAAGGATACAATTAAAAACAATCAATTATTTCATTGTCCATAAAGTTGATTATATAATATAAACCAGAATTCATTAACATTAACTTGAATAGACATCCATATGGTATTTTTCTGCGACCGTAACTCCACTGATTCAAGCAAATTACAGCAGCGGGGAATGTATGGCATTGAATACCTTCTGCTGTTACTACTGGTTGTGGAGAAAATATGATAATCTGCAAGAAGGTTTCATATATATATTCATATATATTTGAATTTTAAGGTTATTTCTCTATTATTTACCTCCACATGTCAGAGTGGCTATTAATAGATGTAATTAAATGCTGAAAGTCCAACCTGTCCATTTCTTTCAGTTCTTCAAGAATAGAAACATCAGCCAGTGAGATATAGTAAATGCGATGAGTATGTGAAAAAAGGTGCTAAAATCCTTTCTCTGCCTTAAAAAAAAAAAGACTGTGTACAGGTTCCTTCTGCTTCACATTGTCCAATTTAAATTTTAAAACGTCAGAGTATATTTACTTATTTTTTTAAAATCTGTAATTAAAAACAACCAGTTCCAAGATGTTTTTAAGCAAGAATTTTTTTCTCTTTTGTTTTTACCAGCAGAAATGTTTGCGTTTTCTGACCAGTCTTATGATATTTGCTCATTGTCTAGGTTTCTGTGGTGCAGCCTAGATTGCCTGACCAGTTTTACCTGCTAGAAGTTCCTGTTTCCCACTTGCTATAAGTGAATCTAAGAGGAGAGCATTCCTGCACACTGCCTCACGCAGTATCTGGCAACTTAAAACTTCCTGAAATGCAGTAATTCTATTTGCTGGTTTATACTTTCTCAACTCTAGGAAAACTAAAATATACTAGGGGAATATAAAGAATGCCATGCTTTAATGGCATCTTCCACCTGAAAAAATACTCTAGCTTGCACATCTTTATATGTGTTTTTCAATCTTAGTTTTACCTTGCAAGCAATTTTGATGGTTATTTCCACAATGTGTTTAGGCCAAACACAGCAAGGTCTTCTTCATGTAGTCTTTAATTTTTTCACCAGTACAGAATTAGGTGCTAGCAAGATCTCCTCATTACTAGGCAATGGTCTGGAGCCTCATAACTTGGCTTTTGTTTGTATTTCCTTGTTACAAATATGATAAAGATATGATACAGATAAAGTACTGGGAGTTTAGCAATGCTACCACATTTGATTGGAATTTTCTATAAATTGGATTGTGTGTGGGCTTGCTATTTGCACACTTTTTCTCTCTCTTCCTTTTTCTTTTATAAGGAATATTTTGTGCTCTGACACAAGAACACCCACTGATAAGAACAGCTGCTGTCAAGTGTCAGAGCATGACGAGAGGGTGAGGAAGAGGGGGAAAATATTAGTAAAGACGACTGAGGTAGCCAGAGTCACAAGCTGCATTTCCTAATTAGAGACAGAAAAAACCTTATTCTTTCAGAATTAGGGGTGGACACATGTAAATTTATTCTGGGTGTGTCTGACAGCAGAATTCTCCTAAATTGTAGAGAAAAGAGCAGCTGGCAGTGTTTGTATAAATAACCTGACTCTGTTTTGCCCAAGCCCTGGAGGAGACAGCTGTCAGTGGAAGTAACTAATATTTGCTTAGATTTTTTTTTCAAAACTGGAAATCTGTGTCTATCATTTTTAATGTTCCAGCCATAAGAAGATCGAGTCATGTGAATGTATTCCATAATTCCACTCTGTTCTGTAATTGCTATTTACTTATGGATGCAAATTACAAAGAAGCATAATGAGAGCCATAGCTCTCCAATTTGTTTCACTTTAAACAAGCAAGACAAAAAAATGAGGCAAAGCAACAGTCCTGTTTTTCTGTATGATTCAATACAGTTCAAGGCTCTGCATGTTAGAGTTCATTGAAAACACAGTTAACTGCCGTAAGCTTTAAATCAGATGATAAAACAAGGGAAAATCTACACGTTCTATATTTTTCAATCAGAAAGAAGGGGTTTTTACATCAACTAGTAGTGGGAAAGTCAGCATGTCAGGTTCAGTGGTTTGAGATGTGGTTCCCCCTATTTATCTTGCCAAGGCCTTTGCAGTTCCTCTCCCTGATATGTGGCAAAGCAACTGAGAGTTTTATCATGGTGTGGACTTGTTTTTCTTATCCAGCATTTCCTGCGAAGGAGATAGAAGCGATGGGAGACCACTGTGACAAAATTGAACGTTTAGGTGAAATTGGCTTCTCTTAGTCTCTCTTCTCTTCATTCAGGTCCTACGTACACAATCCTAACGAGAATGCAAGGTGGGGAGGGAGAAATGAGCAGACAGACAGACAATTAGTTGGTGTTTGTGGCTGAATGGCCCAAGGAAAATGGGAGAAGATCCTTTCCTTGAATCAGAATTCATCCCAGATGTTCAGAATTAGCTGCATTTGCCTTAGAAAATGTAAACATGTTTTGCTTTCTTTTTGCAGAGCAAAGGTTTTTCCAGTTTGTTTTAAGTTGTTAAGCAGATACTCTAGGGGCTATAGTATGTCCAGATACAGAGGTATAATTACATTGTTGTTCTACTAAAGTGGAGTTAAACAGAGATAAAAACAGCCTTGAAATGAATTGAGTATGGTTTTCTGATTCTGGTGTGGAAAATGGAAAGAATAACATTATTGAACAAATTTTTTCCTGTCTCCTGTGCCACACCACTAGAATATAGGGGATGTTGATGGGTATAGTCAAGGCAGTATTGTCTGTTAAAGAAGACCTTAATATACAATGACCCGATAAAAACAATGACCAGTATAGTTAATAATAGATTTGTAAGTTACATAGATTAATTAATTAATGTTATTTCAACTCTGACAAAAATAATCTTTATTTGGATAATATAGTTGAACTAATTGTGTATTTTGTAGGTCAGTTCTCAAGAATCTGGAACCAAACCACTGACCTTCACATTCGTACCATCTGTTGGACGACTACCAACTCATTTTGAGGTTGTGGATGTCTCTAAGTTCCTTGTGACAATTCCAGAGGAACCAAAGGATCTGAGCAATCAAGAAATTATAAATAAGGTAGATCTTTGTTTGCACTAATTTTTCCACTCTTTCAAAAGATACAGAAAATTTTATCCTGAGCATCACTGAACTGAAGCTCTTTGCCTTGAACTGTTTCTTGGCTTGGGCTTGGTTTTATTTACCAAGCCTACTAGAGATGCAGAATCATTGTGCAAGAGAAGGCTGTTATCTGCTCAACGGCCTGTTTTGCCTTTGACAGAGTTTCTCTTGGAAGGAAACCCTTGCCCATCTTGATACTGTCCTCTGTCAGGCATGCAAGGCTATATTCTTGGCAGATGAGGGGGGATTCCTTCCTCATCCTCATGGGAGCAAGGGTGGTGTGCGAGGAGTGTTACCACACAGGAATTGAGCAAGAGTTGGTCACTGGATGTTGGTCACTGGTTTCAGCAAATGCCAGTGCTGTGGCTTCCAGTAAAGGTGCCAGTCCCTTTCATAGCTCCGTAGTAACGCATCAGAGTGGAAGCTTGCTTTTTGTTTTTCAAAGCTTGTCCCCATGTCCCGTGACGATGAAGCCAGCAGCGCCACATTCCTGGTTCTCCTTCCTTTAGCCAGCCCACAGCGTTTGTTATTCCTTTCCTGCCTCACAACACTTAACGGCCTCTTATTTTATTCCATGCTGCTTGAAAGGCAACTGCAACCCTCAGGTTAATATTCATGTTTACAGTAATTCTGCTCTTGTGTAGCAGCTCCTTCCCTGGGACATTGCTGTGGCTGCGGTTCTGCGTACCCTTCCACGTAATAAACTTTTCACAGGATTTCACAGCCCTCTGACCTGAACCTGCTTTAGCATTTTCAGTGTCCTATCTGTCTAAAAAGGGTTAGGTCTGGGCAGAGAACAGATGTGTGTGAAGAGATACGCACTGGAATATTATCCTCAGGATAATTGCATTTCCAGCCACTCAGTATTGGTTTTACTGTAAGTAACGCCCTGGGTAAAGCAGAATCAGGTCTTCCTGACATCTGTCTCCCTGTGTTTCTCTGTAGGCAGAGAAAACTATCCTGGCAGGTGATGCAGTACTGAGGCCTTCATAGCACTGATTGCTCCCTTTTCTAAAAGGTCTAGAACCTGAACAATGTTTAAAAAAACCCAACCAACATCAGATAATGAAAATAACACCTCCAAAGTCATACTGGTGGTATCCCCCTTTATGGTCCAATATTTTTTTAAAGAACTGAGCTCCAGGGACCTGTGGAGCTGTAAGTGAAGTGGAAATTTGTAATTATTGTATTCCTCAAGCAGGATTCAAATATGAGCCCCATCTACAGGCTTTCTCTTGCAGTACACCATATTTCTATTCTTTTTATCTGATTCCTCCTTCAAGAGAAATATGATTGACCATAGCAGTTTCAATATTGAATGATTTGGTGATGTGTGTGTCATATGTCCAGCTTGCGCTACTCCTGCTCTCATCCAAAGCGTGCTTCAGGAGTTACATACTGGAAGTGGAAATGGCAGAAAATATGAAGAACAATTGTGGTCTGTGCTGAGAAGCTTGAAGATACAGTAAAGCTCTCTGACCTCGGATTCTTTGTCTGCTCTCTTCAGAGAATGCCCTGGCTTAAAGGCCTTTGTTTCTTCATTAATATGTATAGGTTTTGTCCCAGATTTGTCTGTCAGGCTCCTCTGAGGAGCATTGTCTGCTCCCGTGGATCCTGCGGTCGGGACGCCTTCCCATCGTGTCTGGCGTAGTCTGGTCTGACAGCTCATTCGGCTTGACTGCACCCTCCTTTTCGGTTCCCGCGCCAGCCCCAGGCTCGGGCCGTCGTTGTGCTCAGAGTCCCCCGTTGCTCTGCGAGTTGGTGGGAAGGCAGCCCCCGCATCATCGGCTGGGGGGGCTGGAAGCAGGAGGCTCCCTGGGGAGCTGGTTGGCTTCTGCTAGGTGCTCGTGCCCAAATTCTTCATTCATCCTCTGCGCTTTTGGTAGAGCAGTGCCAGCCACTGCTGCGAGCCAAAATGACTTTGCGTTTTGGGGAACACAAGTAAAATGCAGCTAATTGGGATCTTCTTCCTTCTGTCTTTTGCAGTCTCATGCAGTCATTGATGAGCTGGTCTTAAAGAGTGGGGCCAGACAAGACCGCGTCCCCACCGTCGGTCCAGACAGCACCCGAACGGCTTTCTGGTCCCCGGGGTGTAACTCGAGCAAAGGAGAAATGCAGGAGAATGACCTTTTTAAGGCTGAGTTTATCCTGATTACGGACTCTGGTGATGAAGATGAAGTAGCCGCTGCCTCAAGCAACGTCCACCGGCCTTCCAACGGCTACGGTCCCATCAGCGCCCAGCTGCTGGCCACGTCCCATGTTTCCCCTGGCACCGGAGCAGGGAGACCTCCTGGTGACGGGCACGTTCCAGGTCCTGCGCTTTCCCACAGCGCTGCTGATCCACAGAAACAACAGGTAACCTGCTCTTTAAACTCTAGAGCTAACTTTTGCTTTCTAAAGCTTTCAGGTCATGGACACTGAGTCAGTTTGTAAAGCAGCTTGGCCAATTTATTCTTTAATTAGCATTTTTGTTGGCCATCCCTGTAATGTTTGGACTCTAAGGAGCTGTCCCAGCCCCCTCCGACGCCTTTCCCTATGGCTCTGGTAAATACATGGAGCAGGTAATGCAGATCTATTGTTCTTTCCTTTAAGAGCAGCTCATCATGACAGTAAATTAATCAGAAGGTGTTAGATTCCTAGCTAGTCTAAATTGGCTAAGGTCATTGAAATCAATGGAGCCTGTAGATCATTTGAATTATTAGCATCAGACTTCTCAGGCCTAGGGTTTTTTTCTTAGCATCGCTGCAGCCCTTTATGCTAGAGAAAGAGGCTGTAAAAAAATCCTATTATTCTGATTATTAGTTAGCACTGACTTTGCACAGGTGTAAAGAACTAATGAAGATGAAAGGTCCATTTTATGTTGATCTTTATAGGGCACATTTATTGATTTATTAAAATTTTAAATTGTCACTGGGAGAATTCAAAAAAGTGACTTTGAAATGTTTCATTTTCAAAATGCATCAATCTGATTTACTGCATGAAAAGTTAATGTCTCCCGTCTTGGAAAGAGCACTGATAGTTCTCAAGGTTGTATATGCAGTGGAAAACTCTACCTTTAGCAAAATAGCAACATCCTTCTCACATGGAGTAAATTAGGACATTTCCTTTGACCTCAACAGGATTTCCATCAGCTGAATATGCAATTCTTCATAGATAGTTTAAAAAAAAAGTTAAGTATGGCTACTTTGTCTCTGAAAATGAATAGGACTTCCTATCTTGTGTTGAAATACTTGTGCTACTCAATTTTTCATCAAATTCAGTGTCAATTTTTGATTGAGGAAATTGCGAATAAGAAATCCACTCTGGTTTGGGATTCACAGCATTATGAAATATTCATTTCTTCTGAGAAGCTCCCAGTGAAGTCAGTGAGAATTTTACCTGAGGAGGGTGTAAAGGCGTAGAAAAATCTATATAGAGGAAGCAGCTTGTGAAAGAGTAATTGTCCTAGGGAAATACAAATTTACTTCAGCAATGTTCAGTATGCAGATTCTGCCAGGATTACTTGGGTGGTTTCTTTAAAGGCTATTACAGAAGTTGGGTGGATTTTTTGTAAGACTGTACGGAAAATTCATATGCTGTAATGATGACTTGACAAGTAAACAGGGATTTGCCTGGTAAAGTAACAGAAAATACAGATTGCACAGAACAAGAAATTAAAGCCTAACTTTACTAACTGTTCAGCTGAATGTGAAGAGAGGTAGTATGTAATATGGGTAACGCATATCTCATCATTATTCTTAAGTCACAAGTTTTCAAGACAGTTAAGTACTTCCTCAGTCTTCATTATCTAAATATCTCTAGTTGTCTCTATTGCTTCATAAGAAGAGGATGTTTTTACTAGGCTACTTTTCACTGATGTTCTGATTCTTCTTTGGTGTTTCCTTAGGCATCACTCTTTCTAGCTTACTATCTAATGACGTATCATCAGTTCAGAAATGAAGGAAAACTACAAAAAGATTAAATGCATGCATTCTTTATCTGTTGGTAGATTTCCTTTGTACAAAGGATTCCATATAGGGGCTACCTTGTCTGTTCTTGGATTATAAGTGCAGTATGACGTCCCACTTAAGAGTTATTACATATAACATTATGTTCATTTAAAAGCATAATTAGACTATGCATTTCCTGTCAGAGATAAGAAAAACAAGGACCAGCATTGGGGACCATTGGTGTACAGGGGATCGCTCTAACTGAACCAGAGGGCTCCTACAGCTTCATTCATTTCTGACTTTGTTTAAATGAAAGAAAAAAAGAAGAGCATTGAAAAAAATCGAAGCTTTTGCTCTTCTTTGAGGCATAAAGGTCCTGACTGATGTTGGAAAATGCCACACTATATTCGAAGTCTGAAAAAGATAATAAGTTAAAAAAAAAAAAGATCAGTTATTCTGGTAATATTTGGAACTTTTTGGCGATAGTTTACTGTTTATATATTGTATTTGATTTTTGGTTTTTTTTGTGGTTTTTTTTTTAAATGTTGAAGAGTGTCTAGCCATGCAAGGGAGAGGCAGACTGACTCCTGACTTTGGGAGTTTACCCTTTGGGATGAGGGGGATATCTGCTCCCCTGAATGCTAGGACGTGAACTCAGCTTGGAGAAACTTCTTGACTCACTGTGGGGATCAATAGCCAGAAGGCTTTTTTAGCTAGTCAAAGTCACTTGACACTCCTCTGTCCAGTGCATGTCATCTGGTTTGGCTTTTCCAGACAAATCAGTCAAGACTCCCTACAAACTCCTGCCATCACCAGGAAGAATACACATTCCTTGTTGGGAGGAACTGGACTGTTCTGAATGGCATCTATATTAATTGGCTCTCAGCTCACAGTCTGATTTATTGTGCTGTCTCCAGAGATTTTGTCAAGTTTTCCACAATCTCCAGCACTTCTTTCTGACTTTCTGGTTCTCAGATTTCAGACTTGTTAGGGAATTTATTTTTTCCTATCTATAACCAAATTCTACTGAGATCAAAGCATGGTTAACTGGCCCCAGGACCAGGTCTACATTGAGCCTATCTTCTCTCGGACATGATTTTTGCTTTTTGGGCTCTCAGTTTGTCACTCTTTCCTTTTCCTCTTTGACCAGCACATCTCTCAGGGCCTTGCTGGTATAAGTAACCACATTTTTTGTGCCCTTCCAAAACAGTGCGATCTCACCAGAAAGACCACTTGCCTTGTGTCCAGCTCAGCTCTGCCATTTCAAATGTGCTGAAGGTCTCCCCTGCCAGGCTCAATGCTAAGACTATGACCTCTTTGATATTTCTGGGATCATCATCTATGAGGCATAAAGATTGTTTTCAAGTTCCTTAATCCCTTTGTGCTACAGTAGCCTTGCCACCTATTTCAACTGTCTTTATACATTTTTTGGAGATGTATATCTGAGGTGCTCCTGAGAAGAGAAAAAGGCTTGCAGTTGAATCACAGACCAAAGGAACACAAATCTACTTCAGTCACTCACTTCCTCTGCACTAATCCAGTACAACTACAGAAGTGTTTTAAACCAGTAGAGAAACTGAACAGAAAAAAAGGCAAAAAAAAAAAAATTCCACTGATCGAAGGAAGTTATTATATCTCACCTGCTGGCACTGGTGAGGCTGCACCTGTAAAACCCTGCTCAGTTTGGTGGCCACTCACCCCCAAATTCAAGAGTTGTGAAGAAGGGAATGGGGGTCCTGCACAAAGCTATAAAGGTGGCTGGGGCACGTGAGCTGAGGCTGAGACCTGGCTTTGTTGACTCCCACCAAGAGGCAGCCAAGGAGGTGTCTAGGAACAGTCCACCACTACTTGAAGGGCAGTTACAGAGATGACAGAGCCAAACTCTTCTCTGCAGCAGCAGGTGAGACAGCAATGGCCACAAATTGAAGCATGGGACATCCCAGCTGGACATCTTGAGAAGCTTCCTCACTGGGAGGTGGTGGAGCACTGACACAGGCTGCCCAGAGGGTGCTGGAGCCACCTCCGTTAGGGGCTTGAGACTTGGTGAGACACAGCCACAGCTGACCTGACCCACTGGTGGTGGTGTCTCACCTGCTTTGAGTAGGAGGCTTGACTAGATGACCTCAAGAAGTCACTTCCAACCAACTTTGATTTTGATTCTCTGATCCTGTAAACAAGAGGCTGATCATCTATAGATGTAGTCAACACTGTAATACAATAGCAAAATCTTTTCAGAAGACTTGAATAATGGCTCAATTAGCTCAGCATGTAAATGTTCAGTGGTGTTCAAACTGGAAGATGACTACTGCAAAATGTCTTTATCATACTTGAAGAAGCATATTTATCGTTTGTTACTATGAACATTTTCCTAGCTGCTTATAAATCTTGCTTATTAACTTTTAACTAATTAGAAGTCATTGCACATCCTGCTCTTTCATTATGGAGTTTCACATTCATTCCTCATTTTCTTTTAATCTGTTGTCTTTCTAAGGGAAGTTTATCTATCTAATCTATTTTGAAATATAGAGATTTCATCCCCCAGTTTTGTTTTGGTAGTTGATCAACTTCCAGAACTCATTTTTAAAGTCAGGGGGCTGCTCCAATTTATCAGATGTATTACCATGCTGCTTTTGAACTTGTTAAATAATTTTATGTTTCATGACTTATTTAAAAATGATTTTTCATAATGTTTAAATATTGATAAATTATTCTCAATTTCTGATATTTTTTCTTATTCTTAATTAGCAGCTTTTCCAACAAGAGGCATCATTTCTTAATCCAATAGAATATATGGTACAATGATATCATGGATATTAATTTTTATATTCCAATATTTGCCCTGTACACATCCGTTGGCTTTCCACTTTGAAATGGGATACCTTAACACATGTATAAAATAAGGGGAAGTTAGTGTGGTTATAAAGGCATCCTGATGGTTGGTGTTTATTTCTATAAATCAAGGCATTGCCTTAGCTCTTCTGAAGATCTTATACAGAAAGTGTCTTCCGTTTACAAGCCTTGCTATTTATATGGTATCATTTCGCAGGAAGAGCTCACTTATTTTAAGTTATAAGGGCTAATAGGGTTCTGATGTGCCTGTTTAGCCCATGTTTAGCCCTTAAAAGCTGCTAAGTCTTGCTATTCAGCTTCTTCCAGCATGTACTCTCAGCTGAAAATCATTTGATTTGTTCTTATTTTTGTTTTGTGATGTATCAATACTATATGACATAATAATAATTATCATCATCATAATCATCCTCATGATTCCTCTCTCTTATAGGGAAGACATTTGTATTAAAAAATATAACACATATGCTGAGCCACAGCCATGTGCAGGTCATGTATGTAGAAACTGAATGGTATAATTGTCTTTTATAGAATTGCATAATTTTTTCAGGGTATCAAACAGTAGAGAAATAGGTGGGTTTGTATTTATATAAAGTTTGTAGGGATTAGAGTCAATTTCCCTGCTTTCAAATTGCCCAGTCAAAAGTTAGGGGATAATTTATAGCCTTTTGGTTTTACAGTTGACTTAGCTCACTATTTCATACTGATAGGTTTTACTCATATTGTGTATACCGCAGTTTTTAATTGCAGCATTATAACAACTTGGAAGATTTTGAGACAATTTCTTTCTTTAGAAGCATAAAACTGTATAAAAGGTTGATAATATACTTGTATGCTCTAATTAGTTTTGACAAATCCTAATTAGAATAGACCTTAGAAAAAAGGCTCTCATGAAAGAGCTCATTACTGTTTTATTAGTGTATTGTAAGACTGTGGAGAAGGGGATAAGGACTCATATCCTGCAAACTGTCAAATGCCTGCTTTGTGAATGACAAGAGAAGTGAAAAACAAACTGGATGTCTGATTTAAGTAGTTCTGAGCAAATTTCTTGTTCTGATATCACAGTGCTGCAGAAGGTGTTTACTGAATGAGAAAATGAGTACTTGACTTGAATCTCATTTACAGAAAGGGTACTTTCCACTGAACTGGTAAAGTGAGATGGGACAATATTGCAATTTTCTCACTTTCTGTTGTGTTACAATGTGAAAGGCATCACATGATTCTGGCCACTGATGGCACAACTGTCTTGGGTTTTAACTAAAATGAAAAATACAGTAGCCTTGAACCTTGTTTATGTCAACAAAACTGAGATCTCATAAAAATAAAGTAACACGAAACTTGTCTGCTCTCAGTCACCTCACCTGAGAGCCTTATCCATCAGGCTGTATCCCTGAGTTTAAGACAGCCCTGTGCATTTAACCCACAGAGCAATACTAACCAAAACACTGTATGCATGACCACAGGACTGTAAGGTGGGGTGCTTATCAGTTCCACAGGTTCCGCCTATATTAATATTTCTGTTTTTCTTTTTTCTCCAGTTAATTTCTACTCTTTCCATCTCTGATCATCTTTCCTCTAAACCACCTGCTGTCCACTTAATTTCTCCAACTAATCAGAAAGTAGCGTGTGGTGCCATGGTTAACCTGAATCAAGCCTCTTCGCTGGAAGACTCCCGTAACAACTGGCAGTCAGCAACTGGGTCTTCTAAGCAAGATTCATCTCTCTACTTTCAGTCTGCTTTCCATAGTTCACCTCCCTCCATGTCTAAAATATCCTCTTCTGCATCAAACAGTTGTTACTCCACTCCTCGATTGTATGATAACATGCAAACTCCAAGTCTCTATACCCCTGGCTGTGTTTGCAAAATGGGAGACTTCACCACATCCTCTGTTCCAGCAAAGAGCCCGAGTCTTCCCCCCAGTCCTCCACGTTCAGCTGAAATTCAAGGATCTTCAGCTCAGTCATTATCCCCCCGTTCTTCCAAAAGGTTGAACGCTTTATCTCCTGTCCCTGTACATATAATAACACATTCATTATCTCCTAGTCCTAAACCTTTGTCTCCACCCTCTCTTTACGGCTCCTCTTCAACCATATATAGTATAAATGAGCCTTGCACACAAATGTCATCTAGAGGAAATTTAGCAAAGTCAGGACTCAGATCCCCTCTGCCAACTAGACTCACTCTCTTAACAGCTATTTTGAGATCAGGCTCTTCTCAACAGAGACCACTTTCTCCTGCTTCTTGTCCCACGTTTTCTCCTAGCTCCCTTGGTTCCTCAACACTTACAATAGATCAGAAGTCCAAAACAACTCCTCCAACCCCCAGGAAATCTGTTTCAAGCCCTCCTATAAGGCCAGATTCTCCCAGTAGAGAGGAATATTGGCCTTCAGGATGGGCTCAGCATCTGCCTTTACCCTCCAAGCCTCATCCCACCCCTCGGACAAGATCCCTTTCTCCTAAAAAGCATCTTCCAGTCAGAATGCTTTCTCCAGACTCCCCAAATCCTCTGTCATCCCCTGTCTCCTCCCATAGAAAAGCAGTTTCCTCTCCAGGTTTGCACTCCACGCTGCCTCCTCCTTGTGTCCCAGCACCCTCTTCCCTTGCACACCCTGTCTCTCCTTCTCCAGAAGGGCTGTGGTATGCTGAGTCCCGGTCCTGTGTACCTCAGAAGTCTCAGAGAGTACACACTTACTCGCCCATCTTTACCTGCCGGTCGTACCCCTTGCTTTCTTCTACCACTCTTAGTGGCACATTCTCCCCCACCCTAGAAAAACACTCATCTCCTTCCCCAGGTCTTTTGTATTCAGCGTCTAGATCTACATCAGATTCATCCCAAACGCCTGTTCAGGAGACGAGTGCCTCCTCTCCTACCCCTTCAAGTGTCTCAAAGCAGTGGTCTCTCTCACAGCCTGATGCTACTCCACCGGTTCCACAAACTGGTAATATTAATTCCCGTCCACTGCAGCTTAATTCTTCATCGGTGCACACAAATTATAGGTCTCATTCCTCCTCTCCAAGACCTGAGCAATCTGCCACCTCACCGGTGTTAAAGTGCAGATCTCCTGTCTCAGACAAGTCACGAGGCACACTGCCGTCAAGACCCAGAGAGCTGACTTCACCACAGTCTTTTTCCCTGCCTCCTGACCATGAAAACATCAAACCCAAGGTACTCTTGGTGCATGCTTATTTTCTAATAGTTCTTTGTCCCTGTAGGAGAAATCACATCTGCGTTGCACAATGCTAGTAAAGTAAATGGGCTGTGGAAAAAATGTTTAAAAAGGCACAGTTATTGTATTGATAGTGAAGATAGCAAAGACTTAAATCCTACCATATCAAATTGCTTGCAAATGTTCTATATTATGGGGAAGATGCTGTAGGAATCCTTTAGCATAAAATGAAATACTCTGTTCATGAGTGGGAGGAGATACTACTGAAGATGGATTTGTGGCCAGTGGCTCTGATATACATTTGGTGCACTTATTTTTAAAGCTCACCTAAAACACTGGTGTGTAAAAAATAAACCATAAAACATGTTCTATATACCCCATGCAAATGTCAATGTGCAGGTATTCCTACTGAAAGGAAGAGAAATATGGTGATCTTAGGTGCAGGGCTGAGCTAGAAGCAGCTTAATCTGATTGATGTGAACTGGTGGTTCCAGTGACAACTGATTCCCCAGCACCTCGTCCCACTTGTCCTCCCCACTCCCCAGGAGGTTGGACTCTGCCCGGCCAGTCTGGGACCAGCCCAGGGGCACAGCTGAGCTCGGCCTGAGTAGGGACTTTGGGGTCAAGAGCCAGAGAGGGAAGACAAGGACAGTCTTCTGCTTCTTCCCTTTCTTTGGTACTTCTCTGATCTTGTGCTAGACAGAGGATGAGGGGGAAAAAAAAAAAAGCCAAGCTTCCTACAACACGAACTACTGCAAATATGAAAGTCTCACACTCGAGGGATCAGCCACGTTCCCGCTGTTCATCATCCAGGCGCAGGTGGGGGAGCCCCAGCAGAGCGAGAATAAGCAATGCTGGTGACTGCTGCAGGAGGGCTTGGGAACCAGTCACACTTTAAACCTAAAGATAAATCTCAAGGATGGGAAGGGGAAGGAAAGGAAAGCTGATCAGAAAACACACAGCAGGTAGGTGAAAGCAAAAGGAACTGCTATGCAAAAAGGAAGAGCTGGTGGCAGAAGACATCAGAGCTGCAGAAAGCTTTCCAACCTCTTTCATCTCTGCACACTGTGCTTCCTTTGTGCCTCCTCTTGCTGATACCTGAGCTTTGCCTATCACCGAAAGGCTATCAGAGTTTATCGATTTATTTGTTCACAGCACAAAATTACAGCCTGGTCTGCCAAATCAAATTGTGTCAAATGTGTTCCTAACAGCTTGGCCATGGCAGGGGTGACTTGAACTGCTTGGAAAATGTTAATTGAAAATGAGAGGTTTAAATCAGCACAAAGTAGCAATTGTCATGAATGGTTCTTTTAAAAAAAACAAACGACCGAGGGGAACCATTGTGCCAAGCACAGCTGTACAGTGTCACTACCCCCTGTCGGTACCAAGGAAACAAAAAGAGAAATGAAACTGTAGAAATTCCAAGAGAGAAGCCCCCAAGACAAAACTGGAATGCATGACTGAGCCTGCAGATTGCAAAGCAGTTGTGGTTTCTGCTAGTCAGTGCAATGAGCACTGTGAGAGACTCTGGCAGGAAAGAAATTCTCTGCTTGTGACACAGAGATTTTGCCTGTGTTTATATTTGCAGGGGTTATTACACCCTTTCTGTCTTTCCTACTGTCCCTTTTGCTGCTAATTCTGCTTTATCATGTGATATGGTGGCACTTTTGAAACTGCCCCACCACCCCATGGAGACTGGGAGAGTATACACCAGTTTAAGAGACTTGGGCTGTTACTCTGGTGCAATTTTTAACCACAGAGCCAACGCTGGCTCCACTGGCGATGTGGAAGATCTGAAATCTCTAAATCGAATGCAGCTCAGTGTTCAGTGCAGGAAAGGTCTCTTGTGGCTTTGAAATGTGAGGCTGAGACTTCATTCATAGTTGATACTAGTGTGTATTCGACATCCTCCTTTCCTCCCGCTCTCATTTATTTCCATACCTAGTTTAAGGCATAGCTCAATGAACTTGCTTGCTGTGTTAATGGTACCAGGCTCTCTGGTAACACTCCAACCTCAGATCTCAGTTTATTTCCACAGAAAAAAGGAAAAGATTGAGGAGAGACCACATTAGTGTCCTAAGCAGCATCTAGGTCTCTTTAGTGCCAATCAGCTCAACTTCAGAACTAGACAAAAAGCAGGTTGCTCCATCTGATGACTGTTGATGCATGACAAAATTTTTGCATGTATGAATGTGCTAAGTGAATATCAAGGGAAAAGCACAGTGTCTAGAAGTGCTTGACTTTGGCATGTGTAATTTTGCAACCTTAACGTTGCTTCAACAGCAGTTGAAACAACGTTAAGACATGTATTAAACCAACAGCTATAAAACCAGAATTTTGACATTAGATGTACTTTTCAGTATTTTTCATTAGCATGATATCAAAGCAATTATGCAAAAAGGATTCTTTAATGGAGAGCTTTTCTATGTCTATGCATATGCATGCACCAATTCATGCAAATCAAAGAATAACCTATGAACTTATTTAACTGTTTGCATTTATACATATAAACACATGTGCTTTCCCATGCTTTATATATTTATTTATCTTTATGTTTGCCAATGATTTAAAAATATGGCTGTTTTGCAAAGTGAATATAAACCTAAATCCACAGATCAGTGTGAAGTGTGAACTGTGGGTGAACACAGGAAATAAAACCCCTCTCCCTGGGCTTTGCAGACACTTTAATAGTGTCCTCATGGACCTGATATAGCAAAATGAACAGTAGGATGGAGTGGAGACAGGTAAAATTGCTGATTCTGCAGGAGCAGATTAGAACAAAAATTTCTGGCTGTTGTTTAAAAACCCTTTGCAGTGGTTTCATGAGGTATCATTCCTACATATTCTTTGATTTTTCCTATTTAAATGTAGCACGGGAATGCGTGTAGATCTACCCAAAACAGCCAGGGAAAAAAGGTAACTGTAGCAACACTGAGCTCAGTACAGCTGCAAAAATCTACCACAAAGCAGGAAAGATTACTCATGAGGAGCTCTGCACTGCCATGGTTAGTCGCTGATTTTAAGCCTCTATAGGTATGTGTCTAGCACACTTTGCAATGCCCTGTTGGTACCATAGGTGTTCATTTCAGCAAGAAAAGTAGGACATTTCCCCCCAAACTTCCCAGGCTGATATTTGCCTGAGCTTTGATATTGGAGTTGGTTTGCTTTTGAGCGTACCATGGTGCAGGCTAGAAGACCTAACTGTCCACGGCAGTTTAAAAATAACTGCTAGATTTCTATGAACCAGAATACTAAATGTATTTAGGCATTGAATAATAATTTTAAGTAATGTGAACTAATGTGTCCAGAAACATATTCATATTGATGAGAAACTGAATTAAAGACTTTCCACTCAGACACTGTGACAACAGCACATTTCTCACAGGTTCTACAGTATCTGGAAGCGATGAAACTTTTGCATTTTAACAGTCTGATATGTCTTTGTTTAGGTCATGTAACAGTACAACTAACTTCAAAGTGGTCACAGTATTCCCATTGTATATGATACCCATCTCATCAGATAAAAAGCCTACAGGCTAGTGAAGATACTGCATTTCATTTACATATTCAATTATATAATTTTCTTGATTGAATATCAATTATAAGCAAACAAAGATACATTTTGTGGATATGGCAATTTTAATATTTGGAGTTTTGGTCTTCCATCTTACTTCAGTGAGCAGTGTTTTATGTCTTATCTGCATATAGATTTTGTATATACATAAATATATATATGAAACCACACACATTTATAGCAAAGTGTTGCTGTCTGAATGTTCAAAGGGCAGGATTCAACTCACGTGACTTTTGACATTTGACTGTTAGATATCCAAGCACAACTTGGGCAATTGTATTATAGCTAATGGAGGGAATAGGGTGCATTTACAGGATGATTTTATTTTACCTTTCTAGGTGCCTGTTTTGGGATGAGATGAATTATCCTGTAGAAACGCTTATCACTATAAAAGGCATTAGTTTTGACTGAAGCACCTACATGGTAGACATCCAAGTTAGAATCACTAAATCTCATATGAACTACTACCCACCCCCACCCCCCAAAAAAAAGAAAAAGAAGTGCAGTTCCAGCATTTGCGTTCATCTGCTTTGTCAGACAGTCCATTCAATATGATTATTGTGATTATTTACTTCTTGAATGGCTGTCACTGTCCAACTTCTGACTAAGAAATATGAGTAAAGTAGAAAGCAAACATAATACTCTGTATAGAAAGGATTAAAAGCTAGTGTCCTACAATATTGCAAGAGAGGACTGAAGATGATATAAGTTTCTCTTATCTGAATTAAAATTTTGGCCCCTCTGCTGTTATCGAGACTTTTATTAGATATAAAGAAAAGAAGAAAGTGACAAAAGAATGACCGAAAGTACAGCATGCTGCTCAGCCCCTTATCTCATAATCACCAGTATTCACTGCTATAGACGATGGTACATTAAAACACCTCAACTGATTAACAAGTAACTTTATTTCTGGATGATTATCACAGAAATAATCAATGAATAACTTAAAAGTCTATTGTGTGAATTTGTGATTATTTATTAGAATGTTGCTGAAAAGGGAACAATGCAGCAAATCCCTACTTAATTGTTAAAAAAGATAAATTCTAGCAGTCATGTGATTAAGAGCCCTAGCTCTTGAACTCATGTAAGTGTAGAAGAATCTCATCAATGATTTAAAAATTACCGAATTCAACCCCCATAATTGCCAAGAAAATATAGTAAGAATGGTTTCTAAAGAGTTAAAAATAACTGGGCAAGCTAATATAGTCTAAAATAGAAATCATTTCAAAAGAATAATTTTTAAGGCTGATCTTAGAATTTTTGTACCCAAACCCATGCGTTTTCTCTGGTTTAGATTTGTCAGTTCTGTATACTTCGTTAGAGTGTGAAAGTTCCTATACTTGTTTTGAAGTATTTGCTTGGGTGGTAGAGTTACTTATTCAGGAGATGACAAGCTGTGACATGACTTAAATGATCTATCCACTCACACAAGTAATTCAGCATTTAAGGATCCTAATCAGTCTCATTAAAGCAATCACAGAAATCCCTCTTACCTAGAGGTCCAGGATCACACCCCACAGCAGCAGTTGTTGAGGTACATGTACTGGCAGAAGTAGCTGTGCATTATCATATCAAATCACAAGCAAACTTGGAAAAAACTCACAGCCTCTCCTGATACTCATTTAAGGATAGTAATCAGCAGAAAGTGGTCAAAATCACTTTGGAAGTTGCAAGCTGTTACAGGGAATTCACTTCGTCCTCCTTCATTCCTAAAAGCAAAAGATGTAGGTTACAATCCTTTAAAATCTTAACAGAAACACTAGATTTTCTTTAAGAAATAGCTTTCCTAGGTAATACGTAAGCATTATATTGTTGCAACGTGTCTGCAAGACAATTGGAATCGTCTTTCATTCTGTCGTACCTTTCCCCTCTCTTCCCTCTCTCTCCTTCTCCTTCTACCCTGTTTTACGTCTCTTCCTGCTTTCTGGTTTACCCTTTTAGCAGTACAAGATCAAGACAAGCTACAAGGCATTTGCAGCAATCCCTACAAACACATTACTTATGGAACAGAAGGTTAGTGTTTGCTCAAAGACATGGTAATTGCACTGTATATTTAAGACCATTCGACTTTATGTACGTATTCTGACATTTCTGTGGGTGATATTGCAGAATGTAAGCTCTGGAACTAACTGCTCAGGATTATAATTCCAACTATTTTTCAGGGTCAACCACTTTCCACTGAAGATCAAAGCCTTCAGAAATCTGAATTTCTGCAAATAAATTCACTGTAAGAAAAAAAGTGTCCTGAAGGAATTGCCATTTATGGCAACATCTCAAAGTCTGTTTTGTTATTGGAAAGTGTCTGGAGCACTGCTATTCTGGGACCTACCAATCAGTAGGTCTTGGTCAATTAATGATTATTCAATGGCTATGCTTATACTAGTAAATTTAACATCCCAAGATAGGCAAATTTGACCAGCTGTATTGTTAAACTGTGAGAACAGTCCTGGCCATCGCACTGGCCTCCTCCCAAACAACTTCCCTGAGCACTTCAACAGTTAGCATGGGCCAGGGGGCTGTTCCCAGTACATAGCTTGTGGTAACAATCTTTTTCTGTAGGGCAGGATGATAGAGCCAAAGAACAGTCTCTAGTGCATTTATTTACTACCAAGGACACAACCAACAAGGACTGGGTTTTATAGTACTTATTTAGATAATTCATCTTTGGAAGTCAATTGAAAATGTAAATTTTGCATTGGAGGGTTCAAAGTACCCACCAATGTCTATTTTTTAAAGTTTTTTTCCCAAATTAGTTTTGCACAAAAGAATAGCCCACTAAGTTTAACAAAAATTTCTCATGATGAGCAATGAGCTAAGTGTCTTATATGTTTAAAGGCATGCTTAATCACTCTGACATCCAGTTTATAGCTTTATCAGAAAAATCTGTGGACCTAGTTCAGGAACTTAACCTCTGATTAATTTCTGTAAGATTAAGGATTCCTAACTGCACATTTAAATATGTATTCACATACACAGCTCAGCTGATTTCACTAGGAGTTTACAGAGCCTAAAGACACTGGAGAGGGTGAACTTAACCATGTAAAAATTTTGAATATGATAATTTTGTCCATGAAATATTACTGATTGTGACCTAGTAGTTATCAGTTAACTGCTATAACTAAGTTTGGGGTTTTTTTGTTTTTGTTTTTGTTTTTTTTAAAAAAGGGACATCCTTTCTTTTCCAGTGTTCTTTTAATCTTGAATGATTTTTTAATTATTTGCATAAAACCTGATCCTTCCCTTCCTTAAATCTTGAATGTGCTAACGAAGGCTACGTCTGCGTTAGCATGCAATGTGGTCCAATAGAAATGGCTCTGTAGAGGAAAATAGCTGATGCAGGGGATCCTACACCCCTGCGGAATGTATTTTGGAAGGGTTTTGTTTGGGCAGAGTGCCCGTTAGTGACTGGAAGCATTTGGTGTATTCCTGAAATGCTACTTCAGGGTTGACTTAACCTAAAAGGCATCCAGTTTGTGCACTCTGAGACTGCACTACTCTGCAAACCAAGTCAGGTATGGGACTTTGAGCAGGGTATTCACTTTGAGAGCACACTCCTGATGTGAACTAGTGGGTTAATGTCAGCCATCTGACTGCGCTTCTTCCGAAGAAAGGGATTCCTTCTGATGGTCTTGCTGATGTTCTCCGGGGCATTGACTCACAAGCTGTGTGCTACTTATCCCCAATACATAAGACTGAATTGTACAATCTAATGCTAGTATCTGTAGAAAAAGTAATGATTCAGAAGATACCTGTATTTAGATAGAGACGTTTGGATTCCCACCGCTTTATTGAAAACATTATCTTTGGTGTATCCTTCAGTAGCAAAAGCACAGTCATGTAAAACTAATAAGAAATCCATTTTCTGCTACAGGATTTGCCTTCAGGAGAGGTTCTTGACTAATTTACTTTGTAAATTTTATGTTTCAGTATGGCCTGACTACACGATTTCTCTCATTTTGGGAATTATGGACAATAATCTGCTATTGATCCATACCAGCAGCTAATTACAGTGCTCCTAAGCTAGTCCTGTTGTGTTAGCTGACGTGCATTTGGAGTACGGCTCTTAAAGAAGCATGAAGGAGTGACGTGGCACATGCAGGCCCCATTGTACCGAGCCCTAATATCCAAGTATTCCCCTCAAAAATATCGGGGAGGGAACTGGGAAGGAACTCATGCCACGTTGTAGCTCAATGACAGTAATTATGTTGCTCCCATTTTATGGAATGTATTTTATACCCTAGATTAAAAAGAGATTGAAGACAATGAGATTTTAACTACATAAGTGATGTTTTATTAAGATTAAGATAAAGGTTATGTGGAAAAGAAGTTTTCGAGTGGCTTTTTTCTTCTTTTAGCAAGGAAGGAAGGCTTGTAATATCTGCAAGGCATAAATATTACAGAGCTGAATGCATGATTATGAATACATCATCTGCCTAAAGTGCTAAAAAAGTGTTTTGCTATGTGATTGAACTAGAAACTCACATTCTCAGAAGTCAACTTTTTCTACCGTGTGAGTAATTATATTACTTAATTTGAGTAGTCATGAGAAATAAGATTAGTCAGAACTGACATGTGGGTGATCCTAGTGACAATTCATGTGCAGTATTAATTAGATCCCATGAGAGAAAACTGTCTTTGATATGTCATGTAAGGTACAATGCTTTGTCTGCCTCTAAATTGTCTCCTTGTGTCTAACTTCCTTTCTCAATTCAATTTTTTTCTTTTATGTGTGTGTAGATGCTTTAATTTCAGCCAGCATTTTTCAACTTCTTATGAAGCCATTAGGCTATCACCATCTTAATGGTTTTTCTAGAACATCTTCTTATCCTCCAGTACTCTTACTCAATGCGAGTTGTTCAAATCTGTGCTCATTAGCAGAGAAGAAAAGGCTTATTGACTATATATATGTATACTTTGGCAACCCCAGAAGTGACTTAATATCAAATCTCATAACTGGCATGCTTTCCAGCTGTTGGAGTTTGTATGAACCTGATGTTCCTCGCATCACCTGTGCTCTGCTCAGAAAAATCCAGGCTATCTCTTGGAAGATTGGGCTGTAACTTCCTACAGAGCCAGAAGAGCAAAAACTTGTTTTTAAGGGACTTTTCCTCAGCATGGTCAGGCTCTGCCAGGGAAGGTGAACCAGGAACTGGTGTGACAGCAAGGCTGGCAAGACGGTGTCCTCACCAGCAAGGGCACAGCTCCCCAGTGCCTGGGCAAGGAGAGCAGAGATGGGGATAATGAGGTGGTGGTAACCATGGTCAGTCAGCAGTGCCATGAAAGCCACACAATTCAGAGCAATAAAGGAGGTCCACCGATAATGAACTCGTCAGCCCATCAGATGGTATGATCCAGGGGCTAGAAGAGGAAGTTGGACAAGTTTAATGTAGGCATAAGGCAAAAGTTTAACAGAAAGAATTAAGTAACCATTACAAAAAAATTCTGGAGACTGAAATGGGCTCTTTATCACAGAAATTGAAAAATCAAGACAGGACACTTTTCTGGCACTTCATACAGTAATTCCAGAGAGTTCTGTGGTTTAAAGAAAAGGTCAGGCTAGGTGATCACTGTGGTTCCTTCTGGTCTTACTAACCTTGAGTTAGTGAGTCACCCCTCTACTGACACTCACTTTTGTATACCTTCTACAGTTATATAGATGTGATCACAGTCTAATTCAAAATTCCATTCCTAATCAGGTAGTATTTAAAAAGTAATACATCTATTATTTAGAGATTGTATTTATCAAATATCTATAAAAATGTCTTTCAGTCAAAATAGATAGTCATGAAAGGTTTATTTCAGGGAGCTACAGAAAAATTCTTAACTTTAAGTAGACAGTCTCTTGAACCAGATCCTACTTCATCTTCAGAATTATGTCAGATTTGCGATGTAACTTCAAAACTGTTGGATGCCTTGGAATTGCAAACCAAAAAAGCCTTCTCTTAACAATTCAGTGGTCGTTGGTCTACAGCTAGGTCTATGCAGGGGAATTTGTGTTTGCTGTGTCTGTCCAGATACACCCCCCCCTCTGCAGGCTGATTGGGGTGAACTTCTCTTATCTGGGCATCATTTCGATGGGAAGGAAACCTGGGCGTGCAGACTTGAGGGGGAGAGGCACTACAAATGTTCTGCTCAGATTTCCCCCACTTTGAACTGCGGTGAAACCAGGATGATGGGGTGTGCCATGAAGCACACCTGCTTCCAGTCGAGGCTTATGCCACACTTACCACGTCTTCTGGAAAGCACTAGGTATAACTGGCTGTGGATGGAGGAGGTGCAAATGAAAGCACTGTTGACTTATCTGGCTTGTATTTATCAATTAATTAGAAGTAGAGAACTATAATTTCAATTTTAAATAAATGTAGAAAAAAAATCTTCTGTCTTAAAGAACAAATACTTTAGGTTATTGATTTTGTCTGTTTATGGCTGTTCCTATTTTCTCTTGTCACAATGCAATTTAGCTAGCTTCAAGAGAGTCTAAAACAGTCTTACCATATGATGTTACACTTCTAGGAAAACTCCAAAGACTTAGTAATTGCATGCTTGCATCCCATCACCTACCCAGCAGACTGCCAGCAGTGCAATGTATTCTCCTTGTGCAGGAAAAAAAGAAAAAATAAACAAAACAAAACATTTGCCTCCTCATGCAGAAGGAAAAAGAGGGTAAGGGTTTTTTTTGGTGAAAAGAAAGAAATGCAGCTGAGGAAATATGGTAGTGATCTGCTACACTGGAGACCCAGCTTTAAGTTCTTGCCTTGACAGAACTCTTACCTATTGTATTATCAAACATCCATTGGTATAGGGGCCGATCATGGCAAATGCAGATTCAAGTTGCTCTTTGAAGTCATACAGCAGGAACTTGGAAACCATTTTTTCCCCCTTTCAGATGATAGACCTAACTGCTGGACAGTTGAGTATTATCAAGTATGTCAGGACCTTTCTGGACCTGGAAAGCACTTCTGACAACACTTTGTTGAGAACATTTTGATAAAAAAAGATTTTAGTTTTCCCCAAGTATTTCTGGTGTGCACTCAGTGAATTTCTTGCATCCAGATTACGTGTTCATGTCAAAATGTTTCTTAAGGCTAGGGATAAATACCTAGGGGTAAGAAAGAAAGGAAGTAATTTGTGCATTCGTAGAGTGATAAAGGACCTAGTTCATCTGTAATAATAACCAAGCTGCAAGTGTAAAAGCAGGCTATGAGGTCCCTCTTTCTTTCAAAGGCCGTGGAGCTTTATCAATTATTTTATAAGAGGAAAAGTAGTCAGGTCTTTTTAGTATCATCTCCCAGGATCTTCAAGGAATAAGTTAAAGGAACTCATGGTATGTGAAGGGATTTTTTTGCATTTGCTGAGGGCTTAGGAAAAGATATTGATGGGAAAAATATGCAGGAGAAATAAAAGAAGAGGAAACTTCTTGGCTTTTGCTCAGCCCAGGGTTTTCACAATACAATAAGAAGGAAGGTTACAATATTTGTTTTTTCTCCTTCTATTGATGTGGTTCATTGGTGAATGAAACTATGTTCTATATTTCCTGTGTGTTGTCAAAAGCTTTCATTCTTCTAACAAAATATTGGAGATCCTGTTCGGATCATTTACCAGTATCCTTTCAGCTCTGATACAGCTTTAGCAATCAGATAGCTTGGGGGAAAGAGGAGGGAAGGGTTGTAGTCATCACTGACGTCAATGGCATATGTGCATCACACCCTCAAAGTTGCCCTTTGCAAGGAAAAAATTAGTGGTTCAGCAACTGGTTATTTCATCTGAACATTTAAATTCTGTCACAAATACATTTGCATTCTCTAAATTGTTCTTGTCTTTTAAATTGTGGTCTTACTATTGTTCTTCATATATAATAAAAAAAATTTGAATGCCCAAATAGGTCCACTTTTGATATTGTTAGACCATCAGCATAGGAAATGAAGCTTGAATACTGTTGACAGCACTAGTCAACAGTACCCTAGATAGCACTAATGCTTTAAATTAATCATAACATTATTGCATGATAACTCCAGTAATGAGTTCAGGAACACTAGTTGTACTTTTTTTAAGCTCACATTTTTCTCTATGTAGAAATGTAAAAAGAAAAAAAGGCTCTGCTGGAAAAAAAATTTGAGTTGTACTTTGAAAAGCTAACAATGGATTAAACGGAACCTTTTTTCTTTGTAGAGGTCATAGCGCTGCCTAAAATCTAGTTATCGTTTCTTCTTTTTCTTTGGAGGACTCAGGCTGTTCAAATAGAAAAAAAAAAAGAAGATAGATAAAACAACAGTGAAAGAAATTAGATGGATCACTTTGAACATGAAAATTTTCCTTCCCCAAAGGTTTAAAAAGGGAGAAGAACACTCAGGGGGACTGTGGAGCGCATGGGCCTTGGTGCTGTGCTCACCTGAGTTCTTCAGTCAACGAAGGCTCCAAAATGGAAAGATATAATGCCAATTTCCACTGAAACTGTTGGATGTTTGGTACTTAAATTATCCAGAGTCTTGGTTCTGAACAGAGACTTGTGGATGTGCCTGTAGTTCCTCAAGAAAGATTCCTCGGTATCTTCTGGGTAGTTGTTTCCTACCCTTGATTGTGTTCACCCTCTCCCACTTGCTCCGGTGAATTGAATGTGAAACAGAAATATGTTTTTTTTCTTAACAATTATGATGTTCATTACCCTACTGATTTCTTGGAGGTTTTGAGAAGCTTAGCAATTTCTCCATTCTGAACTTGTGACTGATTAAAATTTGCTGTTTTTCCTAACTCACATTCAGACTCATCATCTCTTTACAACAGGCTGCTTTGGCAATCCTGGTCCCAGTAGGTACTGGAATGACTCTTCTACTTAATTTTATCACTTCATTTTATATTTACCAGGAGGATGTAATCTCAGCTGAAGCTGAACAGCAGATACAGTACTCGAGTGTAGTGCTGAGCCCTCTTTAGCTGACCCCTCCTCTTCTACAGGACTGTCTTTTGATCTGAGAATTTAGCTGGATAACAGTGATGAGCTAGCGGAGATGAGAACATTACTTTTCAGTTCTGCATACATAGATGTATGCTTCCAGTAGCTGGGCAAGGAGAGAAAAAAAAATTGTACTCAGCAAGATTAAACTCAGAAATAATTACTTAAGTATATGCTTATTTTCTTTTTTTTAAAGATTCTGCCATTTCCCCCCCACCTCCACATATGTCTTCTGTGACTGGCAGCCCTGGTACCCACCTTACTGGGATCAGTCAGTTCCCACAGAATCCCACAATCATGAAAAAGTCTTTTACAACAATGCTCTTTTTTTTCTCTTATTACCATTTATCTTTTGCAAATAACTAGCAAAATGAAACTTCAGAAAAACATAATGTGTTAACCAAAAAAATCCACAAACCCTGCAGGTCCCTCCCCTATAGTCCAGCTTCATGCATCAGCAGGCTTCCAGAGTAATTTTTGGTCTTGGCATGGAGTCTGTTTGGAAATCTCTTCAAAGCAGAAATGCGTGATGGTGGTGAGAGTGTGCCTTGAAGACTCTGGATGAAGATGAAAAGGGAACTGAGCACTGGAGTTTGGCTTTTGAGGGTGTTTTGTTAGTTTCCTGATAAAGTGAATTGATCAGCGAACTGATTCTCTATGTTCTCAAGCCTGCTCCAAGTACGGGCATAGGAAAGCAAGAGGTATATCCAAGCACAAGAAGCTTGTGTTTCGTTTTGGAGAGATTGCATGCCTGCTTAGACCAGCCATGTTTTAGTGCGGTATCGCATATGTATAGCACATATTTCGCTCTATACAACTGTGATTTCAGGCTAAAATCCAAAACCATCAAGCACTGGTTTTATTGCAATGCGGAATCACCATCCTCTTTAAACAAGAGACACTTTTTAAAGAAAATGTCTACTGGAGGAAAAGAAAGAGCCTCCTGCGTGCTTGGACCCTGCCTTGTCTGCCTGCTTACAGCCGGTGGGTTTCCTCCGATGGTGTGCGGCAGGCAGCCCCCCCCGACACCCCTGTGGCACACAGGGCACGTTCACTGCATTACATTGGCTGTGAAGGAGGGGGGAGTTGTTGGAGAAGGCTATTTAAACTGGTCGTTTCTGATCTCTAAAAGTAGAGACAATTCACCTTAGCTCTCTCCCTCTCTGCAATGTCCCCCTCCCCCCCAATTCTGAATCAGAAGTTGGTAACCTGAAGAACCTTAATATTCCTGTAATTTCTTCTTTTTCCATCTTTCCGTGGTGAAATGAGAAGTGCCACATTTGGAAACACAGTATTGCAAAAAAGTGTAGGTTTGCTTGGTTTTTACAATTTTGAACTCACGATCACGTTAAAATCTTTTGAATTGCAGGCATTAGAAGAGCCAACCAAGACTGCTAGTGTGACTGAAGGCACTGCTTTGGACACCCATTCAGAGGTAGTGCTGTTTTATCTCTTTCAAATCTCTATTTGAAAACAAGAAGCAAAGGTTCACTGAGCGATGTGTCCTCCTTTTTCAGATGTGCTCCCCTGCCCAGCTCAGACAACAAACGGAAGAGCTGTGTGCTGTCATTGACCAAGTTCTGCAGGACCCGCTGACTATGGTAACCCGTCAGTATGTGGGATTGACTTTTTGTCTTCCTTTCCTTTTGTCTCTTGTCATTAATAAGTCAGTTCTCTGTTGAAAATAATTTTCCAGCGCCGATGCGAATCTTCCCCAAGTTTCCTGCAGATGAGCACGGAGTCAGATGTTGGCAAGGTAGGTGAATATGCCCAAATGCTCTTTCCAGGTGGACATAAAGTAAATAAAAATCACAACAGTAAGGCCCATGGCAACAGAAAGCTTCAGTTAAGAGACGCGACATCAGCAGAATTGTCTGGCGATTTAAAAGACGTGGAAGGACAGAACTGTATCCCTGGAGTCAGTGCAGTCTTTGTTGCAGGATGCTTCCCTGAAGTCAGAAGGAGTTATGTTGTGAAAGAGAAGCTGTTTATTGAGGTTTCAGAGGTGAGGATCCATGAGAAAGAAATCCTTCACACCTTGCCTTCCATATTGCAGGGTCTCTGGCCATCTCCGAGATTTCATCCCATCTATGGGTCCTTACTACAGAAGAGCCAATGTTTCTAGCTTCAGTGATTGGAAACATCTTTCAGAACAATTCTTTTTTTTTATCATATTCATTATTGGCTTTCAAATAATGGGATAATTAAATGAATACGTAGATTTGCTCTTAAATGCTGATTTCCTTTCAACTCTGGCTCCTCACAGGAGGGGGATGTCTGCTACATCCATTTACCCCAGATAGCTCAGAAACAGGTAGTGAGAGGCAGGAGTTACTTTCTATACTGGTGTTAACCTTCTGGTTTCACTATGTTATACTGGTGTGCCTTCTGGGCTCAGAAGGATGGATAACCAAGGGAGGAGGGTCCTGTATTCAGTTTACCCCAGGTAAATTTAAGTTGGTATTACTAGCTATAGGAAAGTGAAAATGGCAGAAATCCAGCTGGAAACAGGAGGAAAGGGATTTTTGGCAGAGGAACACATCAAAAAGTTAACGCATTCAAAATATCCTGCACAACGTACAGTCCACCATGCAAAAACGAGGCACAGAACCAGCATTCCTGAGTGGGTATATTCAATATACACTTCAAATTTCAGTTTCACTTTTGAAATTACTTCTGTCAACCAGCACGCAGTGGTGAATCAGGCTTCAGGCAGCTGAAAGATGGAAACAGTACAGTAGCCAAAAAGCAGGAAGAGACCGTTATTGAGGAAATGTTTTCCAATGCCTGCACTGAATCTGAAGTGGTTAAAATTCTACTACTAAGTTGGACTTTTGAGCTATAGCATCCAAAACCTACTTCCTTGGACAATTGAGAACTGAGCCTTAACCAAATAGAAGGCATCTGTTAGCAGTCATGAAACCAAATAAAGGAGGCAAAAGGTGAGTTTACCAGGATGCAGCATAGGGACCAAGCTAAAGATTTTGAAGACCTCAGAATGAGCGAGTACAGTGCCTAAACTGAGGGTAAAAGAGACTCATAAACAGGAAGGAAAAAGGAGTATATGTAATAAGTAAATGCCTTAGAAGTAGAATGGACTGGTCAGAGGAAAGCAAGTTCTTGCAGATGAGAAAAGATGGTGTTTCAGGTTATTTTGTGAGCACATGTAACTTAAATATCATGGGGCAACCAAACTTGTGGCTGTATACTAATAAGCTTTTTGTTATGGGAGTTCTCAGAGGCAATTTAAAGGCCAGCTTGAATAGAGTGGGATCAATGTTTTTGAGTGGTAAAAATGAAATGTGATACTTTCTACAGTAAGCACCTCAAGCAAAACTTTAATATACCTTATTCTCAAGTATCATCTCATGAATCTTTACGGAAAACTGAATTTTTCTTGAATTTCAACAATTAATAACTTGTCACAATGATGAAAATCTAAGTTACTCCTCAGAATAACTCTTTGCTCTTAATATAACCATTTATTTTCTATAAGGTGTCAACAACGCTGCAGAGAGCAGCTGGGCGTGAAACAAGATATGTAAGTACTTTTATAATTACTCTATACTTTGCATGCACAAATATCTAATTTGTCTAATCTTGCTACCATACTAGGTGAGTCTGCACGTAGCAGACACAGGCATCTACTCATCTACTTGAGGTGTTTTCTCTAGTACGGAGAAGCGAGCATGCTAGAGCATTGGCAATTGAGACTTGAGATTGAGTCTTCCCACTGCTGTAAATCTGTCATGGCTGGAATATCCTCAGTGCAGTGTCCACTGATAATTTTACCTGTGTGAATATGTTAAAATTAATTTATTCACACACTTCTTTGTTTTTGTTTGCTTTGAGTGTTGGACAAGAGCTCAGCTATTTGGCAAACAGACTGTTACGGGTGCTGAAGGGTTTAGTTGTTTGGACTCAGCCTGCACTGTAGGGGACTTGCTTTGGTAGAATTCCTTTGGTTCTTGCCTATCCATCAGAATTTGAGGTTGACCCAAACTTTTCTTTCCAAGATATAGAGCTGGCTGAAACCCCACAGTTTAGCCTTAGACAAATAGAAGCTGTTTTGTCACATATACACATGTTCCAACATATAAAGAAAATCTCTGTATTGAGTCATCAGTTCAAGTATTGAAACATTAAACCCAATTAACATTTTAATTCTCACTAGCACACACAGTTACTGCAGGTTCTGTGTTTTACTTACAACTCAATAGTCATGTGGTGAGAAATCTCTGCTTACTGTTCATCATTCAGCGTTTCTATTGAACTTCAAATCAAAGCAGTGCTGGCAAAGCAATAGAGGCCTCCTAGTCTTATGCCAGCACAATGCTTGACTGAACAATTCCACTTTGCTTCTTGAATGTGGTGGTATGCATATTTTATTGCATACCGTGATTTTTTACTTGACAGATTGTGCAGGCTTATAGCAATTAGGAAGGATATTGGAAGAGAGCTTTTTAATGACATAGAAGAGTGTGTTTCAGAGGTAGTCTGTGAGAACAGGGATATTTAATACCACTCCAATGCAGATCTCCAGCTCCTAATACTGTGGCTGACATATAGCATATTTCAGGCATCCAACTTACATGCCTTAGGGATACAGTTAGGTTTTCTTTGCTGGCATAGAAAATCACCCTTACAAACTCTTCCTTCCCAGTCTCCCCTGGAACTTTCTAGATAAAGAAACAAATCAATATTTAAAAATACATTTGGGAATAACACAGAGGATTATTGGTAGGCTAACCTTTCCTGTTAATTGTACAAGCATGTTGCATTTTTGGTGTGTCAGAAAATAGACTGTGGACTCCAAGCTGTGGCGTGGTGGCTGAACGTGGTGGGTCCAGGCTCTGCTGGACTCTGCCATCGCTGCAGCCTGCAGCAGAGTCTCCTGAGGCACAAGCCACGTGTCCCTGACAGACCCCATACATCACAGCTCTTTCCCCGTCTCTTGCTCTGCTTCCTCTGGAAGACAAAAGCTATTTCTATCGCAGCTAACAAACCAGGTGGTGGCTTGTCCTCCGGCCCTTAGGGTGAGCACGCTCTGAGGTGGTTTTCCATTGAGTTGTCTTCTCCTCTTCCCCTTCCACTGGCCTCATCCCTGCAGCTCACTCGCAGAAGTAGGCTTTTAGTTTATGCAACAGAATTAATTTTACTAGAAAGAATTAAAATGGTAATTTACCAATATAATTTTCTTAATCTTTTTGTATTCATGATGTCTGATATTGAGATGCTTGACAAAATGTTGCTTTGAGGGTGCTTTTGGTTAAAAGAAAAGCTTCAATTTGTTTATTATGAGTCAGGGATAGGAAAATCTGTCATCATGCTAAAGTATTATTTATAAACACACACACGTAAATGTATATGCATGCACACATGATAATATTACTAATTCAGTAGGTTATATGGAGTGGTAGACTATACAAATATGTTGAAATAGCCTGCCATTTAACAATTAAAATGGCACAGATTTGCTTCAGCCTCAATTACTTTTTGTCTTCTCATGCACTTCAGAACCTTTTAAGGATGTAAATGATTGTACAAATAGCAAGGGAGCATATAAGAAGTATGGAAAAATGTCTGACTTCAGTGAAATTACAACAGTTTGTACCAGCTGACAACTAAGTACTACTGTTGTCATTTAACAACTTTTTAAACTGTATGGTCTTTGATAAGATCCCATTCACCATTTTATAATAGTGCATCTCTGTTGGCTTTAGGGATGATACTGCTGATGGGTAATAATAATATAATAATATAATCATTCTCTAAAGAAATTACTTTTATGGCTATCGAGTGCCTAATATAAATACTTAGACATTGTGTTTCCATATAATTACTGTTACCAGTGAAAGCTTTCTTAACTTTAATTTCAAGTTCTAGCAAATTTATAGTTTTATCATTTAGCCCACTTACAACTGCTTAAAAAATAATTTCTCATGATTAATTGGAATAATTACTTTGCATATTATTGACATTTTTGCTCTTCTTGACAATTCTATTCTAAAAAAACCTATTTTAAGTGTTACAGACATGACACACAAATGAAAAAAAGGAGAAAATATGAAGCAGCTAAAAATGCACACAGACATGCAGAAATAAGAGCGTTTTTCTTTATCTGCGGTCTGCTGTGCTTATATACATTTCAGGTAACCCCTTTGAAATGAGATTTACTCTTAATTTGCACCACTGAAGTGAGAGAATTTCATTCTAGCCCACTTGTATCTTTAGATCCTTCTGAAGTGCTTTGGTGTCTTTAAGCCCACAAGGAGATTGGTCATCACACTTGGTTACTGGTATGAAAGTGAGTCCCTAGTGTGTAAGTAGCCACTAGTAAAAACTCTAGTTTACTCTGTCAAGGGCAGAAGATGGACCTCTGGTAGATTTTGTGCTAAATCACAGCTGTCCCTGTGTCGGTGGGAAGGTTTCCTCCACCAGTAGCTGTGTTTAGAGATGTGAGTGCTCTCAGCGAGGAGCACAGTCCTCCACCATGACTCATGGTGATGCTGTTCTCACCACCAGTGCAGGACTAGAGCCAACAGGTCCAGGGAGTGAGGAAACATCTCTAGCACTTGGGAGGCCACATCTGGAGTTCTGTGGCCAAATCTCTCCAAGGTCTTTGTCACAGGGGAACAAAGGAAAAGCATATTCTTCCACCTCCAAATGAGCTGGAATTGCTTTTCTGCTCAAAATGGTGAGAGGAGCATATAGCTGAGTGGATAAAAAAACAACTGTAGTGGTTCTTCTGCAGAGGGTGCAGGCTGTAATGGCACTGACTTTTCTTCTACTACTGCTATAACATCTAACCATTGCATCTAGTACTTTTTTTTACCACCATACTGAAGAACATTGGCATTTTAGAGTCTCAAGGCCTCCAAATCACACCTACATCAAGGAAGGGCATGTTATCCATACAGAAACTGTGTTATCCAGTGGAACTCCTGAAGAACTTGAAGGAATTGATTGGAGGGATCAATGCACCAGAAATCCTGAATGTCACCACTGTGTGGGCAAATAAGCATGTGGCACATGGCTGTTTCACATACACACACAAATACTTTGCATTCATCACATTTACCCTTTATCTGGAAAATAGGGCTTCTGCTGTTCAATGTATACTTCGAAAAAAAGAGTAATGCTTGAGTAGGATTGTTCTGGTTTTCATAATGTAAAGTCAGAGGATGAAAAAGTTGGACTGAGCTCCCAATACAATTGATAGCATTAATAGCATTGATGCTGCAAATTAACAGGCAATGGCAGGCTCAGAAATGTCAGGATTTTCATTTTGAGATTAGATTGAGATGAAAAAGTGAAATTTTGTTGCACTTGGAAAAAAGTATCCCAAAAGTTTAATGGGCATTTATATTTGATTATACCCAGAAATAAACTGGAAATGACAATATTTTAACTTCTCTTACCAATTGCATGTCACTGCATCAGTGGTAAAAGCTTCTGTACCTAAGCATACTGCTGTCTGTGGCTTTTTCTTCTGTCATCGCTATAATCACTATGATATTGTATGTAAAACTGTATATATTTACCTTTTTGACAGGCCAACCTTTACAAATCGGCACCTATGGTAACAGAGAGTCAGCTGGTATGTATTGCACAGCTGTGATACGCTGTTTTTCAAAATTTGCACAAGCACAAAAGCTAAAGGAATCATTATTTACTTTCTTAGTCCTTTGAAAGAACCTGCAGTCAATATCCTCCTACAAAGCTGCATTGCTTTCTTCTGTACTGAATACACAGCTGTTTTAAGTAACTGTAAATCCTGACAGTACTTGTAAACCCAGGAACCAAATGACAAACTAGACAACCTTGCTGAATCTTGAGGCATATGACAACTGTAGAGTCTACTGCTGGTTTTTGGACTCTTTTAATATTACACTTCTACAATTTTGTTTATATGCAACAACGTTCTGGCATCTATTTTCTTCTTACTGGTTTTAATCAAAGCTGGCTTAACTACTGAAAAACAAGGGTAAAAATCAAATAAAGAAAGGGAGATTATGCATCAGATGTTCATTTTAGCTCTCATCACAGTTAAGTCCCGTTGGAGCCAAACTTTCTGAAGAAGAGTCAGAAGAGAGGTCACGGAGCCTGTCCAAGAGACAGTGACCACTAATGAACGCTTAGGGAAAAAATGAGATGTGGATGAGAATTTTTCCCCTTTGTATTTCAGCTAACGGAATTTTAGGGACTTCCTGAATCAATTTCTTCTGTTTAGTAATCTTTGACCACTTCTTCTTTCATGATTATTTCCAGTTACTTTTAAAATCTTTTTATACTTTGGTCTCTACAACATTCTGTAGCAATAAGGTTTACTTTTTAATTACGCATTGTGTGAAATAGTACATTATTTCTTTTTTTTAAACCTACTACTTGACCTCAGGTCTTGTACTGAAACAGCAAATAATTGTTCTTTCTTCACTTTCTAAATAATATTAAAGATTTCTAGGTATTAACCATAATACCCTATCAGTCACCTCTTTTTCATACAGAAAAGTCAAAATTGCTTAGTCACTCTCGAGAAGTATGGATACAGTCCCTTATCTTTGATGATCCTTGTTGCCCTTTTCTGTATCTTTTTCAGGTTTTTGTTTTTGAGATTTGGAGACTAAAACCATGAACTGCTCTTTTCTAGCTCTGAACACTTCTGCTTCCTATTTACAGAACAACATGATAACATTCTTTGTTGTTATTTCTATTCCTTTCTTAACAGTTCCTAGTAATTTATTTAGTTTTTACTTGTGTTCAACAGTAAGCAATGTTTGCATAGAAGTCTATACAATAAGTCCAAGACATGTTTCCTGAGTAGCAAGAGCTAGTTTCCGAGCTAATTAGTTCATCACTGCATGTGTAAATTTAGGATGTGGTTTAGTTTTTCCCTGTGAAATGTATCAATGTTGAATTCAGTAAGTTTCACCCGCCTTTTTATCATTCATTCGCTCAGTACCATAAAATCTCCCTGCAACTCTTTGCACTGATATTTTGTTTTTACTCCCCTGAATGATTCAGTATTACCGGCAAACTTTGTCACCTTACTAGGCACTCTTTTCTAGCTGATCTACGTCCATAATTCAAAGCCCAGATTGCAGAGCATGTCTCTGAGGAACTCTATTTGTAACTTCCCTCCACTGTGAAATTTGAACATTTATGCCAACCTTTTCCTTCCTATCTTTTAAGTGGTCCATAGGAAATATTCTCTTTTACTCCTAGCAGTTTCATTTCCTTAGTAGACCCTGCTGAAAGACCTTCACCAAAGCCTTTGGAAATCCACGTGCAACGTGCCTGAACATTCACTGAACTTTATAATGTGTGACGCAGCCTCAATTTTGTTATCCCTGGTCGTGCATTTAGGGACCTGGTGGGGAGAGAAAAAACCCAGACACTGAGCCTCACATAAGACGGTCTGTTGATTCCCAATTGATTTCATCTAATGTCTTTTCCTAGATGCCAAAAGTTTTCATATTGCTAGTTTAAACATAACTGCTGTATCAGCCAGCTTTCTTGCATCACTAACCCTTTAAAATAACTGTAAAAGATTTATCAGGCATGAGTGCCCTTTCAAAAGCCATTCCCGATTATTTGTCCAAATGTATAGTAATTCTGTTCTTTAGTATAATTTGTTCCTACTACTTTGTACAGCTTGAAATGTCACATGTAGTGATTTGTGATCCAGGATCCTGTGGTAAAACCTGTCCCATAGTTGCCACTTCTCATTCTCTTGGTACTGATTATGTCTGAAGGAGTAAGTTAAATACCACAATTCATAGTGTGGCCATTTCACACTGGAATTGCTTTACAACTTTATTTATTCCTTGTACTTTATTTGCTCATTTTATTGATTTTTTCTCAAATCTGTCTTAAAGACACTGTACTTGAAACAGTTCCTCAAAATTGTTTCTTTGCCTGGGTGAGAACCTCCCTAAGTCCTCCTGTGAGGAAAGCTGAAGTTCAGCCTTGGTCTCCTCTTCTTCATGCATCTTTTTTATGTGTTGATTATATCTACTGGCCCCATAGACTTTTAGTTGTAAGGAAATTTAGCAAGTTGTTTTTTTTTTTCCAAAGTCTTTCTTGGCCTACTGTATGACATATTTATGTTATGGGCTGGATTTTTTTTTCTTTCTTTCTTTTTTTCTCTAGACTGTATTTGAATACATCTTTATGTCCTTTGAGCCTTTTCCTCATTCCTTTTTTCACTTCTTTGCAGTGCTCTTTGAACATCCTAGTATTTATTGATCTCTTAAATTCTTCTAAGCTGGTACATAACTTCTTGGAAACATTACTGTCTTAAGCAGTATTCTGGTCACTTATAACCATTTCATCCTTTTGGCAGCTCCTTTGATTTTTTTTTTCTCTTTTTTTTATAACTATTTTAATTATTTATCTATATCTTTAAATTACAGCAGTGGAATTCTTGTGTGTCTTTTTTGATCAGACAGCAATGTTGTCTCTGAGCACACTGTGATCTCTATTGATGAATGACTCTTCAGTAGTAACATTCTGACTTAGAAATTTTGCAGGATTTGTGATTCAGCTAATTACTTCTCCTCTTGTGGAATCTCTGACCAGCTATACCAGGGACCAGTTATTATACCTACACCTCTCAGCTGTGTGACTTCTATCCAATGGACAGGCAAAGCACTGGGCATGCCACTGTGACTCTTGTCAACAGATTTTCTACTCTTTTAAAAGATGGCTGTGAAGGACCTAGGATAACAAAGTGCAAAGCCATACCCAGCACACCAACGCTACACACAATATCGCCATTATCATTGACTATAACATTTGTTCTTTATACATTAAGCAAATAAGACAAAATTCACATGGGACCAGTCTTGCATACCTTGGTACCATTTTCTTAGTTTTTCTTGGTTCAGACATTTTAATGCTGTGTGCAATTTTAATGAGTGTGCAATGGAAGGATTTATCAAAATGTATTTATATACAAAAATAGTAGGAGGGGAGTCATATATATTTAGAGCAAATACAGAACGGTATTTCTGCATTTTGTGAGCAGGTTTAAATGACAGTAACAGAAAGAACACAGTGCAGTTTCTTGCATGGAAAGGATTGTGGATAGGAGTTGCAGGAACTTGAGACTGGACAGAAGATGAGTTCAAGCATTTGAAGGAAGAAAAGCATTAGAGAAAAGTAGATAACAATGGTCTGGTCCAGGAGTTAAAGCTGGAGTGTTTCATTTAATATCTAGATATATTTCTATGGCTTAATTTGTTCTGGTGTATTTTAGATGTGACTTGGCAGCTTGAAGTATTTTTTCTCTAATTAATTTATTTTGAAACACATATATTACCAGTATTTCCTACATTTAAATCTGTTGAGCCCAAAGTTCCATGAAATAAATTAAACCATGCTTGAGAATACGACACCTCAAGAATTATACTGTGATTGCTTTAAGATAAACTAGCACTCAATTCAGCATCTTTTAAGACCCACTTCTGGCCAGAATGGCATCAAATATAGCATAGTTGTCAGGTCCAACATAAAATCAGGGCTCGTGGGTGCATCTGTCCACCTAAAATGATTTCACAGCCTTTGAGCACTATGAATGACTTCTGGAAGGCATTTGAGGAGTGATCCATGTAGAGCCATCACACAACAAAGTAAGAAAGAGTTTAATGATATACCAAAGGAAAATGTGAGTGAAGGGAACTTAAATGTGCTTAAAGGGTTTCCTAAAGAAAGGGAAGGAAGCAGAGAGCAGCGTCAGTTCTGAGGGCTTGCCCTTATACCCCTCCCTGCCACCAGCCTGGGCAGCGAGCAGTGCCTGGGCGAACCTGCTCCCTTTTCTGGTCCCAGACTTGCAGACTTGCTCCTCTGCTGATCCCAGAACAGCAGCAGAGGTGAATGCCTCCTTCGCACTACTCTTATTGTGGGTCTGTTTTCTCCAGCTGTTGAGGAAAGGACTCATCCTTGTACTGTGAGTAGAATGGAAAAGAACTAAATCCATTGATTTTAGTTTTGGCTTAGTTTAGCACAGAGTCAGTGGAAATCATAATACAGTATAGTATCAGACATCGTGTTGAAAATTCAGCTGCTTCTTTAAATGCAAATATTTCAGTATGAAAAAAAAATAAAGACAACTTGAATTTCAAACAGGTGACTGTTCTCGCCGCTCTGGTGCAAAACCTGCTGCTGCTTCAGCATGAAGGTGGAGAAAATAATTATCCTTTCTTCCTAGGCTTTTCAGTGATGTGAATGATTTACTATTTAGCTGGAGGAAGAGGAAATCCTTTTAACCACAGTTATATGCCTTCACACCTTCAAATGTACTAAAGAAGAACTTCATTGTAGACTGACACACTGGCTGGATTGTTTTACTGGATTTTGGCAAGTGTAAGGCCTCTACAGGGGAAAATAAAGATAAACTAATATGTTCAATAACATATTTCCCTTTGTGAAGTCTAATTTGTGGCAGAAAAGAAATAGAAGGGTACTATTTTAAGGTGTTTCACAGTCCAACTAAACAAAGCATCTCTGTTTGTACTGTTAGGGCTAAAAGCATCTTTTTGCTGACAGTGGAAACTGCAATGATCCTTCATGACAAGGGAGCCAGATGCTCACTATCTGAAAGCAGGTGCTCTCAACTCTTTAGAGGCTCCTCAGGTGACTCTGGCTTCTCAGTGCTGACAGAAGATGACTGCATTGGCTGGGGCGTGCTGTGTTGCATACTTGCCCAATCTGCCCCAGGGTCCCTTTCCTAAAAACTAAGGAGGTCGTTAGAAAGGACTGGGAATGGTTCCTCTCCGTGAGGGAATTCTTTGGTTATCCCATTTGAAGGAGAAGGCTTCAAAGACTGCAAGAAAATATTTGTACAGAAAAGTTAGATATAAATGGCTATGCAGGCGAACAGATAGACTCAGGGCTTGTTATTTGCCAAATGAGGTCTGATGGACCTAGAGCAGAAAGGAAAGAAAGAGGGCAGCTAACTCTTTTATCCCAAGGCTAGCTCTCCCATTTTATTATATATTTTTATCTGATCATGTCATATTTTTTGTTAATAATTTGTCTGGCTGCCTCAGAGACAGGCTGTTTCAAAACAGCACGGCATCGAAAACATATTAAAAAGCTAATCCCTTGTTAAACATTAAGAGGCAACTTTCTTGTTTGCAGGAAAGCTGTTCAGCTATCCAGAACAACTTAACGTCTGTGTAGTGACACAGAGCACCGCAAAGAGTTAGTGCAGTCATTGCTAGTTACCAAAGAGGTGTCCGGCCCTACATACTTGAGATCTCCCAATACTCTGGATAAGGGGAAGCAATAGTGACTCAGATAGGAGAAACATGGGACTCAGAGGATTTTAGGCCTCTGCTGAGAGGAATGGGGTTGCAGCTGGGACCTTCCTCACCCCTGTCAGCAAGATCTCAGGGACAGCCAGTGTCACAATAACAGAAGGAAAAATTCGAGGTGAACATGCCCATCCACCTGCTGATGGGAATTTCACTCTTCTGACTTTTGAGGCAAATATCGTGCAAGGCTCATTTTCATACAGCCAAAATACCTCCTGTCCCTGAAGAAGGGTGGTCGTGTCCATACTGCCTATCAACGGGTGCCCTGGCCCAGCCTATCCTCCTATTTCTGACTGTGCACTTGCTGACCTGGGCCAAAACCACGCCAGGGAGCACCCTGGTGCTGAATTGGTAGAAGTAATTATGGGTCAGCTCTGGAGCTTGTGTCTTGGCCCTGTGTAATTTGCTAATAGGGCTGTAGCCATATGATGACAGCCCATTGCTACCATGACAGCCTTCACCATTTTTCAGGACTGTTGTAGGAAGGCCAACGCTTTCCTTGGCAAAACAGTCTTAGCTTGTTTCGCAGCAGCGTCAGTTGTGCCACCCGCTATTGAAGAAAGAGTTCAAGTTTTTAGTTTTGGATCAAAGATTTTATATAACTTGTCAGGGAGCTAATAAAGTCTTCGAAATTCTGGCTGCTGGCTGATATCTGCCACTCTGTTAGCAGAGTCAGACATAAACATATGACTCAGTCAGCACTTCAGCGCGCGATGTTGTTTAGAAAATGCTTCCTTAAAAGCATTTCTACAGCGTGCTTTTGGAAGAGGTTTCCTACGTAAGGAGAGTAGCTTATCCTTGATGATTTCAGGTACCTCAATGGGCTTTTAATTGCGTGGTTACATGGTGTGGAGGAGTGCTAGAAGGCCACAGGTCCTTTGTCTGCATAATGATGACTTGATAACAACTGTAGCTTTCTTTTTATTTTTATATTTACCTTTATGTTGAAAGCCAGGAGTCTTTTACTTTTAGAAACTCTTCTCAGAAATCTCGGAGAGGAAAATAATTATTTCATGGTGAATCCTACAAAGAAATAGTCATGAAATATGGACTGTAAGTTCATTAAATGAGCACCGTATCTTTCAATAAGTTGATCTTCTAATGAAAAAGTTTAAGTTTTTAATGCAACTTGGCAGTCATTGTCTCTTAAAAAAGTTAGTACCACCTTGTGGCTTACTTTTTGCTTTCGGTTGAATATGTTTCTTCTTATTTGATGAGGCAGATGAAAGGGCCCCAACCTGTGGAAAAGAGGGAGGGGATAAAACACAAAGCTAAGGGAAGATATTTTGCTGCCTGGGCCTTGCTCTTCCCAGGCGTGTTGTGCTCCTCCTGCCTCTGCCGCCTTCCACCCAGCCCCTGGGCAGCACTCTGTCCTTTCCCAGGGCAGAGGCAGGAGCACAAGACATGGGGACATCTCCTGCCTCCTGTAGCCCCCCCTCCGATGTGCGCCCCTCTTGCCCTGTCCTTGCCAGATGCCTGCAGATCTTATTTTAAGGTGATCCATAACTCAGTTTACATGATGCATCCAGCAATCTCAGCTGCATCATTCTCTTTTTTCCAGACGGACTTCGTAAGCGTATTGCTCTTGTAAATAGGCGGCAGGTGTTATTAAATGTACATAATCTAAATCTTATAAATAAATCTCATAGTGAATCCAGTTTCTTCTCTGCATTTTTGTACCCTGCTGGGTACTGAGGATGGGGAGCTGTGACAGCACCTATTTCCAGTCCCAGCTGGGCAAGCTGCCCCTCTGGACTGCAACCAGAGAAGGAGCTCAGCAGCAGTCCTGTTGTTACCTATATCAGTTATGACAAAGACTGCCCATTTTCTGTGGGGTAGCTGTAACAGAGAAGAATATAACTGACGTTTAAATTCAATCACAGACTTCTCCAGGACTTCAGTTCTTACCAAATTCCAGTGAGAATGTACACTTTTTTCTTCTTTTTCTTTGCTTACCAAACAAGTTGTTTATTTTAAAATTATCCCCTAGCCTCTGTTTAGAGTTTATGCCACAACCCATCATGTCAGACTTTACTGCAAGAATTCTGAAAATCACAGCTGTATTAAATTGACAAGTTGATAGTCAATTTTTTGGTTGGCTGGTAGCTAACCAGGAAATTTTTTCTTAATTCAATAATCCGATTTGTCTGAAATGAGGGGTATCACAGATCCATGCTGATTAAATTCTCTAAAAATGTATTTTTCCAAGTGAAGTCTTAAAGATACTGTCAAAATCCAGCATGTGATCACTGGTATTATTCCCCAGAAAGACTTTTCCCTAACATGTTGCTGCCTGGGTATAAGTTAACAGCATCACATGTTGACCTTCTTTGTTTCACAGTTACTGTTTTGAGTAGCCCAGAAAGGAATTTGCAGTGTGAAAGCAGATGTGTGGCTGTGCATAAAGTGTGACTTGATGAACTTATCAAGATGCAGCTGAACAGTTAGCAAAAACAGCCAGCAAAGCCCACAAACCACAGTCTGACAGCCCAGCATCTATTTTTGTGTCAATAAGAAACAGATGTCAGTGGTGAGGCTCTGTGCATAAAAACAGCTTTTGCCATTTTTGTCCACAATCTGTGTTAAAAGTAGGCCAGGCAGCATGACAACCAAATAGTTTGGGTGGTGAAATATGTTATTAATAAAATTTTAAAAAATCTAATCAGTACACCCTGTTGGAATTAACTTGTCTAACAAATATTCTGTAAATTGTGAAGTATTTTATTTTATTTTTCTTCCATCTCTTTTCTCCTGGGTGCGCTATGGGTCAAGACAAAACCTGGTGTCATTCGTCCTGTGCTTGTGAAAGGGAAGAGTGCACAGCAAAAGGAGGAACCCTATCAACCCAATCCTTTTAAAAAGTACCTTGAAGAAATCGGTGATCAAGATACTGAGCAGGTGAGTGACTCACTCTGAAGGATTTTATAACTTCAGCTAGTTTCCTTAAAGACGATGGAATAATCTTAGATGATTTCCTGAGGGGCACCTGGCTTCTGGAGGAGAGTCTACAGCCTGGAGATGGGCAGCTGGGCTTTCTACAGGGACTTTTTTTGGTGATCTAAAAACCTATATGTTGAGGAGAGGACCTTTTTGTGGTAGGAAACACTACAAAAGAAAGTGGAAATCCTGTGCTCCCCTGTCAAGCAGGTGTCTGGATAGGATCTACTAGAAAGCGCTTCCTCCATTTGGTGTCCAGACCCAAATTCTCTCTAAAGAGACAGCAAGGACTGGGCAAGGTTCACTCTTCCCTCTCCAAGGGAGACCGCAGAGGAGCCCCAGTGAATTTCGGTGTTACTGCCCAGTGCGTAGCTCCCCCAGGTTTGTATTTGTGTCCCTCCACGGCGCGAGGGGACAGCTCTTGTTCCGCACACGAGGACCATTAACAGGCAGCCCATGGGGCAGCAAAAGTGCCGTCTTCTCCCGCAGACCTCTGCAGAAAGACGTAGGATCACTTTGCAAAAACACGTCTTGAACTTTGCTGACCTGTATGAGGCATTAGCTCAGAGAAACACCAGATAAATGGTTCTGTCAGCCTTTTCTCACGCATTTGTGCTTGTGCGCGTTATTGTGAATTAAACCTTAACTGCGATACATAATCTGAATGTCCCTGTAGGAGCTTATTATTAACCTATCCAGTATGTTCGAATCTTCCATCTGGAGGGTAGTCAAATGGAGCCAATAGTCCTCGTCAGACACAATGTGAATAAAATACCTTGCTAATTGAATTTCTCTTACTTCTATGCCTCTCTAGTCACATTAGAGAGAGACTTTAGCAATGGCAGTCTTCTCTTCTTCCTTTTATAGCTGAATTTTTTTAAGATTTGCATTTTAGCTCTTTCCATTCCTCCCCATAGCTCTGACTTGCTGTAGGACAACGCTGGCATTTCTCAAGAGTACTGCAGCATTACAAACAGAGGAAGGTTTATTCGTAGTGTTAGTGGGTTCCAGCAACACATGTGGGTAGCATCAGAAGGTTTCTCATTCTATAGGTTCCTATAGAATGTAGACTTTCTGTAAAATACTAAAAAAAATGCATTAAAATGATGATTTACAATTTGTCTCTGAACTTTTGAGGTTGACAGTGAATATTTGACTTCAGGTGAGTCCATAGTGACTTTTTCATGCTTTAACTTACTGAAACCCTTCTGATGCCAAGGCACTGTGCTGCCATTCACCTGGGATGAAAGAAGAGGAGAGCTGACCTGGAGCTGCTGCTAGAGAACTTCTGGCCCAGGCCACCCCAGCTGATACCTCCCTTTCATCAAGGCTGGGCACTGATTCTGCTGGCTATAGTTTTGCTGACGAAGAAATGGTGCAATCACCAAACTTTGTATTTTCAGGCAAATACAAACCTGGGGTTATTGCCATAGCCTGAAGCTTTCTGACATTTGAAGCTAATTGTGAAAACCAATCAACTTACACCTTACAAATTACTACGGTACATATTACTGAAGTGCTGAGGATGTAATAAGTCCCTGAATAAATGTGGTTCTTATAACAAAAGCCAAATTATTTTATATAAGAGCTATGTATTAAAATGAACTAAACAAATAGTGCACTGGCTTTGATACATGGAAAAATTAATTCCACAATGAATATGTTCAGTTTTGCTTCCTTTATTTAAAAGAACAATGTCATATGCTTTAAAGTATTGATAAATTGGTATTATTATCCTAACCTAAGAAATACCACAAGTTGCTGTAAAATACTTGTTGTTTTGGGAGATCTCTATTAAGACATCTTTGTTCTGAAAAAGGAAGTACTTGGAGCTGCATTCAGATGGATTCACTGACTTAATAGAAACTGGTTTTGTTTGTGTGAGAAATGGCCATATGATTCTAGTGGTGGTCTAATACAACAATTAACAGTACGATAATAGCCAGATCTGGGGAAAACACTAAAGCACTGAACATGACAGCACATGCTTATGATTTCAGCTCTTGCCTCTCAGAGTAGGTTTATGGTGCTGATACGAGTCCCTTGTGAGTGGAGGAGACTTGGGTGCCCCACGTGAGGATGTTCACAGTCTTACAGCATCTGTGAAACGCTCCTGAAAATTGCTGTGGCTGTCTCCAATCCCAGGGTTGTTAGCCTACAAGGACACTTGTTCTCCCTCTTCACCTGCCCTCAGTAGTTAGCATTTTTGGCTGCACAGTGGCTGGCTTTCAAAGACTGGGAGGCGTTCCCACCAATATTACCCCCAAATCAGGTGAATTGACTGCTTTCATGGGATATGAGAACTGTGGATTAAAACTAGGAGACTAGGAGCTAGGCTTTCTGCTTTCTGCAGAAGAGCCGGTGCTAGTCCACTTGTCCTCAGATAAGAACTTAGCAGGCATCTAGTGTGGCTGAGGGCAAAACTGCTCATACTGTTACTGATTTTCTCTGGTTTTCTGTGGAGATTTTCCCAGCCCTGCTGGGAGGCTCAGCTCTTACATTTCTGTTCTCTCCATCTCTCTGCATTTTCTTTTCCTTTCTTTCCTTGCCAACAACACCCTCCCTAGGTGACGTTGCTGTCCCTCCTTCACCCAGCCCATCTGGAAAGGACAGACCCTTTCAGGCTGCATCTTTGAGGATGGTAGACTAGAAGAGGTTCCAGATGGCATCAGCTTTAATAACTTCTCTCTTGATTTTTCTTAGACCTCTGCAGTACCTCCCCTCCCTGCCAAACCTCCCAGTGTGACACTGAGCACTGGTGACTATGTGGGTGACATTCAGTTTGAGACATAATGATGCAGCCAGCCGTAACTGCTGACCTTCAGCTTCACGTCCCTGTGTCGAACACGTTTTTTTGCACAACAGAGAGTAGCTTGTTTGCTTTTCATTTCATTAAGAAATGTCCCCATGTGGAAAAGGCCATTTGCCTTGTAAAAAAATAGTGATTTTTGCTTTAACAGGCAGCTGCTCTCATGCAGATAATTCAAGGTAATGGATGGAGACAAAAAGAGATTTCTCAATTAGTAAAGATCATCTGGAAAGGATGCAGCTCAGCTCACAGATAGCTCTTCTTAGCTGTGTTCTGGGTACACTGTATATAGATTGACACTGGTGTGCCAATCAAATTAACAAACCAGGGAAAAATCCCATTTTATTTTGGCTTTTTTCTCATATTAGCTCATGCTGCCTTCTTTTTTTTTTTTTTTCTTTTTCTTTTTTTTTGCTCCTGAGGACTTATACAACTTGTAGAACTGGCTATTCAGTGGATATCCCCCCATCCAAAACTTGTTATAGACAGAGTGTAGTATTTTGAGGTTCCAATATGACAGTATTAAGCTTCCCACATTTTAAGATGCCCTTACTGGAGATGACAATTTCCCCTTCATGAGAAAGAATTTTTTTCCTTTTGCTTAGTACATTTCAGTAATATTTCAGAAATTTTGCAAGTATGCTCCAATTTGTTCAACAAAGCACCATAAAATATACTGGAAGTGACAGCTTCATGAAAATTTTCATTTGAAACTGGGGAGACAATCTTTTCTGGGGAAAAAATAGGGCATTTTGTTACATAGTAATGTGAAAACAACTCCTAATATAAGGTAGAGAATTAATGCGCTTGCAAATATTTATTGACAAGAATGTACATAGGCTCCTTTGTCATTAAAAAAATAAACCACTTTGAGCCATGTAAGACCAAGATAAGGATGAACTAAAGAGATACTAGTTACACTTAGCCTGAAGCTGTGAGGCCAGTTTGCCAAGTGTTATCATTACCAGTAGGGCTGGTGTCTCTGAGGAGGAGGCAAAAGTCGGTGTGAAGCGATGGCTGCCTGGTGCCCTTCCAGCCGCTCACGCCGCTGCCGGGCTCTTATCCGCTCGTTTGCTCGTGCTCACTCTTTCGGTGGGTGATGCGTTAGCTTCTGCTGGAACTAATCACAGCTCGTCACAAATTTTCTGGGTCTTGAGCTCAAAGGCACAGCGCGCAGGGGAGGTTCTGGTCTCCACTCAGCCAGCCAAGCGGGTGAGAATTCGGGATGTTTTGTGACAATGGCCTTGACAAAACCTAAGCAGGATTTTTGCCAAAAGCTGGGTATGCCTCCTTGACTCTTTACCAAATCTTTTAAAAATCAATTTTTTTAAAGGATTTTATCCTTCGGGTGCAAAAAGCACATTTTTATTGGGTCTTTTTAACCAGCAACGCTATTAACTGCTGACAACTTGCAGTAGTAACATGTATAGTGTGTGCACCTTCACTGGTTTAACTCTTAAATGGCTGAAAAATCTTGTTAGAGTCTTGTTAAAAAGCCTGAAGTGCTCCTGCTAGTATATAGGCAAGGCAGACTTCCTTTTGTACCTTGCAGACACTGTTTTCAGATTGGTTTTGCTTCCAATCCACTCTCTCAGAAAATGTCCCCAAATGGGGCCATTTTATCCTAGCACAAGATCCTTCTGGGCTTTCCTTCTCTGTCACTTGAGCGTCAGTTGAGTTGCAAGAGGGAGAAGCACTGGACCCCAGCCAAAGCCTAACTGGTTTAACGGGACATCTACAGCAGGTTTTTGTGTGTGTACTTTCATGCCAGTGAAAGTGCTTAGTGTAGAGCAATTGTATTGGCACGAAGGCAGAGTTATATTTCCTAGTTAATCGTCAGTCCCTATGAAATGTAAAAAAGGTGCAAGACAAGCACTTTGCTTTCTGTCCAAAGCGTTTTTTTTTGCATTCATTAATCTGCTTCTGTTTACTTTTCTTTTTTTCATAGGAGACTTCTCTCCTACACCCTCTGTATCCAACTAAACTGATCCCTCCAACTAAGTCCCCTTTGCGTCCTCCGTCCATCTCCCTCGCTGACTGTCTAAACCCTGGACCTTTCAGCCACTTGTCTTCTATCACGTGTGATGTCCATGAGAATCCTTATAGCCCTTACAGTCACAACTCTTTGTACAATAAGGTGAGCGTCAAGTGTGGTGTGATTCAAAAGTGTTGTCAGGCTTTCATCCTTTTAATTCTAGGCAGAATTCAGCTGAGTCATTACATTTCGGTGCTGGCAGGTGCTCTGGGAGATGCATCTCAGATGAGCCTGTGTCTCCAGCATCCTTGGAGATATGATTGCTTTTCCTTCCCTTGGCACAGCTCATGTCAGGGCTTGCTTCCTCCAGACCAGCTAGGACAGGGCTCCCACCACTCTTCATTCAAGCTATCTGTTCTCTAAAAGAGGAATAATCTATTTCATCTCTCATGCTCAGATTACTTTTAACATTTACCCATAGTAAGGTAATGGGCTATTTCTTTTTTCCTGGGGACGGGAAGGGAGACTAACCTGAGGGAAGGGAGGTTAACCTGAGAGAAATATAGGCTTTTCCAGTGGCTTTATCTGTCATCCTGACAAGCAGTTCTCTCTTGCCAATGCAAAGGGAATCACACCCTTGCTGACATTTGTGTCTTCCTTGAAACATCAGTGAAGAAGTTAGACAAAATCTCTGTAGTCCAAGGTGTGTGGGTGACAGGGCTGGCTAATGAGCTTTGTAAGGTGAAAACTGGGCCTTGTGTCTTAACAGAAGTCTTTTCGAAGAGCAGCTGGAATGAGGTATTTACAATACCTCAAGAGAGCCCCTGCCTGGCGTTAGAACAGCATCGGTTGTGGAAGTCTGTAGAAGATGCTGTTTGCACCCCTCAGATGCATCCCTCCCATGTCGTCTTTTTCTAACACAAAATCTGGCTGCAAATGCTCAAAACTTGATGCCAGGAGAGATAATCCCACTCCAAGATGTACAGTGTGATTTATTTGGGATGCAAGAGGTTAAAACACAGGCCTTAGTTTCTGCCTCTTTAGGCTACGTCATGGTTTCCTCATCAGGGGAAGGACCAATGTGAAATATGCACTACTAGTTTCAGGCACATTGGGAGCCAAGACTGCTTTGGAGACAAGTATCACCTCTGCAGAGAATGTATGTTGGTCGGCTGTCAGACTCTGAAGAAATGCCTGGAAACACCTTTTTCTCCCCATTGACTAGAAACATAACTTAGGTTAATAGGCAATGTCAATATTGTCTGAAGTTGGCCCCTCCTTCCTGTGGGGTTTATAGAATTTACCATTTTACCCACTTTTTATGATGGACTAAGACTAAAACTAAAACCAAAACTAAAACCAAAACCAAAACTAAAACCAACCTTCCATTCTGTCTTTGAGGCATCCTGAACAAAAGCACCTTTTCACATCTGCTAGACTGGGTTTTGATCTGTTCCAATTTTTACTAAACTGGGCTGACATGTTTATTTAGGCAGCAATGATTTTATGATCACCTATTTTTTGACAAGTTTCCTAGTTCATTGCAGGGCATTCACATGAACAAACAGTTCATATGACCACTGAAGCCAGTTCTTATAATGAAAATGAGTATTTGCTATTGCTAGTGGAAAGACTGCTAGAAACTCAGAAAATTATATAGGAAGGTGAATAAGGCAGGGAAGAGTTGTCTGAAGATAATTAAGATAGTGTAATTTTTTGGTATATCATGTTAGCTGTTTTCTCAGGCAGGGATATTGTTGCTGAATAATTGCTGAAATAGGGAAATTTTGCTGCTGCTCTGATTTCCCATAGCAGCGTGCACCCAAAACTCTTCTTTTGAATGCAGAGGTCATAGAACAGCCCAGACTCTGTATTTACATTCCACCCATGTGGTGATGGTTACGAGGCCTCTTCATCCACAATTTTTATCTCAAGGAACTTTTGTCATTCTAAGCAACCTTTGTGAGCTTTGCAAACCGATAAATGCAGCCACACCTCTCTGATGTTAAGACGTCCTTCCTGTACAATGTAAATACAAGAGCTACATCATGTCTTTGATTTCTTCCATTTCCCTGTATAACATAAATTTGCTTTCTTACTTGGGTCATTTTTTACTGTCCACTATTAGCAAAGGTATGTCACATGATTCTTCTGTAAGCTTCACACATCTGTAAACAGCTTTTATTTTATTTTTATATTTTTAATATATATTATATATTCTAATTTCCATATTGAACTCTGACTCTCTGTTTAAGTCTGCAACTTTCTAGGGTTGAGCAGCACCATCCATAGCCTAAAAGTCACTGAAGAGTGCTGTATTCTATCAAAGGAAAGCTCAGAGGGTCCTTTAATTTTACTTCAAATACTTCTGCATCACCATTTTGAATGGTTATGTTGTCAGGGAGCTAATTGAGAGGGCTGTGTTTTAGATGAGGCCCTAGTACTGACCGCTGTGACAATTTAAGCAAAAAAGTTCATACATTTGGGCTTCTGCTTGACTTCCCACTGCCATCCCTCTCATCGTGTAAGTGAAATAGGCTCCTGACTTTTGTCAAGACCACATGCAATGATCATGCTTGTGTTTCTCCAAATGCATCCCTTAATTTAGTTAATGTAGCAATTTCTCTCTTCCATCCCATGAGATTTAGTGAAAATCCACGGGAATCTATGATGTTAACCTTGATTAGTACAAAAAAAATCAATAATTAGATCTTCTGAAGCAGAATTGGTAAGAATGACAAAGATTTTTGAGAGGAGTATCTTTTTTGAGATTTCTTTGGAGAATTTTCAGTATAACTCAATTTACCATTGATTGTTTCCTAGTGTTTAAAATAATTGTAATAATTGAATTATTTGCAATAATTTTAAAGTCTTAGCCAATGAAGATAAGGGTAACTGATATAAAATAAGATAACTCAATTGTCAGAGGTAGGTAAGATTTTTAAGCATTACTGGTAGTGCTAGTAAATACCTTTAGTAAAATTTATTGTATTTCTGAACTGATGTCACTCTCTAGGTAGGTGTGGCCCAGTACTTTGGAAAACAGAATAATCAAATGTCAATATTGGGCTAGTTTAATACAAACAGAGGTTTTATTTACACAAGAAGTAAATATTCACCACTTACTTAAAATAATTTTTTTAACATTTCTGTTTTGGTCTATAGTATTAACATTCTTTGATAACCAAAGGAAAATTAATTTCAATCTTATTCACATGATCAATATGTAACATTTGAGTCAATACATGTTGATAAAACCCCTGACAATATTTGCCTGTTATTTCTCGGAATAACCCTGTCTTCTGCGCCACCCAACTACAGTCTAAGCTATTAATGTTTTTCAAAAGACATGATTTGTTGGACTCGATCTTAAAGGTCTTTTCCAGCCTAAACAATTCTATGTTTCTATGATTATATATTTTTTGGTCATAAATAATCGAAGTAACAGAAAACACAGTACAGTAGACACAGTATCAGGTGTAGAAACAACACCCTGCTATCATGGGAATTTCTTTCCATTCTCTACTAAACCTGAACTGTCATCTCTGTAAATTCCAGTAAACATATGGTCGGTGTCCACATGGTTCATCTCTACGTATGTTACATTTCTAACTATGTGTTGTATTTTGCTTCACGTTCCACTAGAGGGCAAAACCTGCTGCCATAAATTCTTACAATCATTTAGAATACGTTGTCAATACACGATTGAGAACAGACAGGATGTGTCAGTGAATGGAGTTGCTCCTCTTCACCCGCACTTTCATTAAAAAATTACTTTGAACAAGTGTTCTTTCAGAAATGGGAAATGGGATATGGGAAAAAACAGAATGATCACCTGTGTCTTGTATTAGGGAGACTAGATATAGTGAGCTCCTAAACCCAGTATCATTTCATTTGTTGGCTCAGGGCATAAGAAAATAACAGCTGTCTCTATCTGAAATGCTTTATTGAAAGGACACGGTGGTGTTGTTTAGGCAGACTGGACCCACTGCCAGCCTGTTCTTGTTTGAAGCTCCACCAAGTACCTGAATCTTCACAGCTGATGGAGTTATACAGATGAAGCTGAAAGATAGACCTGGCAGGTTTTGTAGGTTATAGCTGCTCAGAGTGATGAAATCCATAAGCTGTGCCCCAGATCATTTCACAATGTGGTTTTAGCTTTGACGGGAGGAGGCAGCGGGAACCAAGATACTGTGTCTGTCCTTCTGCTTGGAGAAGAGCAGAGAAGGCTCCTCTCATCTGTGCAGAGGCTGCTTCTGAAATAAAAATGTTGCCCATTCGAGTGAGCTGATTCTGTTTTCTTCAGCCTTGTCATCTCCCTTGTCCTCTCCTTCCCCACTGTGCTCCCCAGGCACCAGGCACTGCTGCTCTTATTTACACTCCTTGGTCTTGAGTAATTATACGAGTTGAACTTTTTATTATAAAAAAAAGTTCCTTTTCCTTTTGATTGGAATAAAACAGCTCAGGAATGTGGACCTGAGTGCAACCATTGCAGTGATGGAGAGCCCGAGGTAACACTTAGCTCTGTGGTTAACTACAAAGCGTGCTTCTGCTGGGAATCCCTCCAGCCTTTAATGGAGGACTATGTAGGATGGAAGAGCACAACTCTGCACCCGGAGTACTGTGTCTAGTTCTGGTCCCTGCAATTCAAAAAAAAAGGTGCAGACAGACTGGCGAGAGTCCAAAGGAGGGCCGTGAAGATGGTCAAAGGGCTGGAGAACTTGCCTTATGAGGAAAGACTGAAGGAGTTAGGTCTTCCCCTGGAGAAGAGAAGGTTCAGGGGAGACCTCATCATAGTATTCCAGTACTTAAAGGGTGGCTACAACGAGGAAGGAGGCTCTTTCTTCACAGGATGCCACATGGAGAAGACAAGGGACAATGGGTACCACTTGCACTGGGAGAGGTTTCATTTTTATGTGAAAGGAATTTTTTTACAGTGAGAACACCCAATCACTGGGACAACCTCCCCAGGGATGTGGTGGAGTTGCCATCACTGGAGTTTCAAGATGTGTTTGGACAGGGTGCTAGATAATCTCATCTCCCTTTCCCACAACAGGTTGGACCACTCCAGCCCGGGCTGTTCTATGATTCTATGATTCACATGGAGGCACGATCAATGTAAATATCTGTCAGGGCAGAGGGCATTAGATTTTGGGAAACTGTCCATCATTTGGAAGGAGAAAGGAATGATCAGTCCAAGTGAAGAGGCAGGGGATGAGCGGGTGTAGTTCCTCAGCTGGGGACTGCCTCTCGGTCCCTATTGACTTTCAGACTGCCTTTTCTTTCTATCAGCAAGGGCTGAGCACATCAGTCATGTACACCCCTGTGAAAATCTCCCTGTTGGTTCAATATTTAGCAGCACAGCCTTGAAAATGGATTGGAGGGAACCGGCTTTTTGCAAGAGGTATGAGAAATGTTAAAAACCTACCATTTCTGTTCAGACATTACTTATAAGAGTAAAGGTCCAAGACTGCAGAGGACAAGTTTTATTTAATGCCCAACTTTGGGCTCAAGCCAATTTAATTTTTTTTCTGGACCTAAATGGAGTTTTCTTGAAATCATTAAGTGTTGTGTTGGAATTGTCAGCCTTCCATAATCACTTGCAGGTTGGCAGGCTCCTAAGTAAGCAGAATATTTAAAGGGAATCTTTATTATTTTTTAAATGAAATCAGTGGTGTTTACCTCACCATCCACTCTCCTACTCATTGGAGTTCGTATTTGATTAATAGTAGCATAGTGGGAATTGACGTTCGGTGAATGCGGCAGCCTTTCAAGGTTGCCATGGAAAAGCACTTTTCTCCCAGACATCATCCCAGCTGCTTTTATTTCTAGAAGAGAGTTTTTTTCTTGCTTTTGAACTTTGATATTTAAATGCTCTACTTGTGTAGCTGTATTATGGTTGATCAACCTTCTGCACTCTGTGATCCAGAACAATTGCTTTAGTACAGAAAAACAAAACAGAGGCAAACAAGGCAGTTCATTAGTGCTGTGCTACAAATTGGAGCTCTTTGTTGGGAAAATACTAATGCTTAATATTGTTGTGTCTCCTTTGTATATGCTTTTATGGCATTGCCTGGGCTCAGCAAGCTATTTTAATCATATCATACTTAGATGACATTTATATCACTTTGGATTTGGTTTGATAATGCCTGCAGAAAATGCCTCTGGAGTTCTTGCTCAGCTCATCTCCAAAGAAAGGCATTTCTCCTAAAGCACTTTAGAAGGATCATAACTTGGTAATCAATTGCTTTCTCTGAAGTCATCAAATTAGCAACAGAACATGAAGGTAGCTTAGGCTCAACAGGAGACACAGCAACACGCACTTAACATGGAGAAGTCTCAAATCTGGCACTGCCTGGAAAGAACTCTGCTACCCACTCCTGTAGAGACAGGTCTTCCAAAGGAAAAAAAGGTATTGATTACTGTGTCACTCCTTTTGGCCTGGCTAGTTACGCAATTTTGAGAGCCTTTCTGTCTTATTTCCCCTAGGAGAAGCTGTGGATGGTAGGACCCTGGTATTTCTTTGGTGTACTTCTGTTCATTTAGAAAACAGGACAAAACACAAAAAGTTGTTTTCTTGAACGTGGTAGGATCAAACCCCAGCAGGCACTTTCCATACTTAGAAACTAAAATGTGCTTCCCAGTGAACGCTGTGCCCAGAAGTGTCCAAGTTTCCTCTTGGAACATACTTACAGCCACTACTATTGCTTTCTGCCTTCACATTTATACAGGCTGTCTCTGCTGGAATATCTTAAAACAGTCTCAAGCAACAAAAAGTGCTTTAAAATGTTTTGTCTTCATTCTTAGAAGTCTCTCCATAATATAAAACTTGCGTTCAGTTATGCTTAGCTTTCTAGGATGATTTCATGTAGACTAGTGGATTACAGGCAGACATTTTTAATATATCAAATATAACAGAAATTCTGGCCCTAGCTAACAACTCATTTCTGAGATGTCTTTATCTTAGCCTTCTGTATCTTCAGATTAATATTTGAACACACATCTTAAAACAAAGGAAACACAAGAGCCCGAATACTACCACACTGCTAGTATCTGCTTCTAATGTCTCTGGTGGTTTGTGAAGGGGATTCTCTGAGATGTCCCATGGTGATGGGGGCTAGCTTGCCATAGCTCAGAGGCTGCTTCTGATGCTAGGATCCTGATCCATGACTGGATTTGGACTGGATACGACTCCATTTCTAGGGGAATTTGAAACCATAGAAAATGGAAATGTCAAAAAAATAGTCTCCATTAAATGATTTGGCAAATGGGAACTGCAGGGGGACATGTCTTTGCTTGTAACATAGTAATAAAAACAAAAGGCAAAATTACAAAGAACAGAATCCGCTCAGAGGTAAAGATTGTTATTAATGGCAAAAGCAGAAATATACTATTGAGTGAAAAATATCAAACAAGATTTGGTGGACATGTAACCTGGGTGAGAAACAAAAATGATACTTGTATGCTTTTTATTGAAGACAGTGAGAAAACAAAGTGTGAAGGAAAAAAAAAAAATCATAATTAATGGAAACTATCCTAAACCACCCAGAGCTATAGAGAAATTTGTATCTTAGACCTCATTGAACACAGAGGTTTCTAGGCAATTTCCTGCTGCTCTTTTAGATTGTAAAAAACTCTTCTGAGTTATCAAAGAAAAGTTACAGTGAGCTGATAAACCTTTGGAAACTCTACATTTTAAAGGACAAATTGGCACAATTAGAATTCACTTAACTTTTATTGCAGGTATTGATATAATGTGTACTCTGAAATATGGCCTTAATTAACTCCACTTCCAGTTATGTTAGAAAAATGTATAAAGTATAGTTAGTTCTGGTGAAATTCCAAGTATGTACTTAGAGCTTTATTTAAAGAAGCCAGTATTTACCTATGTTACAAACATGAAATTCAAGGCATTAGTGGTTTTTTTTTTTGGCAAACCGTTCTAAACTTTGATGAAGAGGTCATATATGATAAACTATAAATTATAGTACTAGCTTTCTCTTTTTCTTAATTAAACAGTGGCTATTATTTTAGTACTTGTATGATAGGCAGAATATGATCTTAATACAAACTTAATATAGTAGGTGACAGTTACACACATATACTCTTCAAAATTCAGTCAAAGTTTGTGGTTTGGATTTAAAGTAGCTAAGGTCAAAGATCCTTGTTGCATGAGAAGCTTACTCAGAAAACAGGGTTTATTCAGTTTTGCAGCTAATCTGGGAAGAAAATATGTGGGGGGAAGGTCAGCTCTGAATATTAAATCCATTTCATTTCACACTCACCTGGAAATCAGTTCAAGTTCTTTGGCTGCTAGCAGTCAATGAGCAATGAGCCCTTTTGTGGGCCAGGGAAGCATCGTCTCTTCTAAGCAATGACTCAATTTCTGTAAGTCCATAAATAGTTCACAGTCGATATGCTGACGGAAATTTCAAACACTTGTGTTGTTGGAAATTCTGAAATTTTCTTTCCAATACAGATGTAAATTTGAAAACATTTAAATACCCCAGAAATCAATATGCATCATTTGGGTTATATGAACTAACTCAAACCAGATAGTTCTAATCCATGTGATTAGAAGATGATTGTCTCCTTTGCTGCCTTAATCTATAGGTGTGTAGGTTGTGGTTCTCATGCCTCAAGTCTTTGTTACGGGCCTGGTACCCTTGCTGGTCACCAGCTCCCATAATCACCTACAGTGAAATTAGCTCTGTGAGGAACTGCAGAGCTTGATTAGCCCACAGAAGAAAATAGAAGCTCTTATCATGCTTTCCACAAAGTGCACTAGTGGTGAAATACATTTTAATATTTTATGGAGGTGATCCAAAACAAAACAACCAGGCCATAAAACACGGTATTTCAGAGAGGGTTGGGATTTCTTATGATTAAACACTTAATTTTAATTTTCTAAGGGACTAGTGAGAGTTTGCAAGAGACACCAAAATGTTTCGCAGAAAGCTTCATTCTCCTGTTGCTAGTATTTTTCACTGAAAAATAATTTTTGGCAGAAAATCCTTAGCCAATTCCATCGTAGGCTAGCCCTGCATGAGAAATTAAACTTGGCCTGGGAAAAGGCATCCCAAGAAAAATCGATGCACTGCTGGGCTTGCGTGCATCTCCCTCCCTCCAGCTCCACTTAGAGATAAGGAATCCCCTCCTGCAAAGCCCTGTAACTCCTCCAGCCTCTGGTGTTCAGATAGAAATCCTTCAGTCTCAGCCCCCTCTGGTGCTCTCCAGACCTGTGTCCTGTGAGAACCTGTCAGGGAACCATGTCTGCATCCGAATTGTCCCTCTTGTGCAGGTACTTATCAGTATCTGGAGAGAGATTTGGAACCTTCAAGTTAAAAGTGCACAGGTACAGTAGTGTATAATAATGATTTGCAGGCCAGTCAGGATGTTCTATTTCATACGTGGCTGAAGGCACATTATAAATCTTTGCTGTGATCACCATTTCTACTTCACGTTTCCTTTTATAGAGAGGTGAAAGGTGCAAAAGGATTGACTGAATCTTTGAATTGGATTTTATACTGTGTCATTTCAGAGAGACTATAGACATCATAATTATAAACTGTCCCTTTATGTTCTGTATTTTCCCTTTAGTTGAAGGTAGTCCTTGCTCTGCTGCTGTGGGTGTTTTACCATTTACTAGTACCCTAGATTTCATGTGCTCGTACTCAGAAAAAGTGGTTATCTATAAAATTGTTTTATAAAAAAAGGTTGCTTGTTATGCATGTATAAATGAACATTTTTGGTCTTTGAGAAGTTAGTAATTTTTCACATTGTGAAGGAATGACTCTATGTTTCTTCAAAGTCTAGAGTACCTAATTTTTGTTCAAAGTGGATTAAAGACTTAACAGAGTAGTTTGAAAGAATAGCGTATATGTGAATGTTCTCTGGTTACTATAGTTGAAACATTCTTATTTATTTGTTATGCACATTATCTCTCACAGGTTCCAAAGAGTTTTAAACCCATGTCTCAATTAGCAAAGGTTACAGACCCTCTAGAGAGTGACTTAGATTTATGAGAAAGGTCTTACACTGAGAACACCTCAGAAAGCTTTATATTAGTTCAGAGGCAGCTGTGATTCATAGCACAATAAAGATAAACTGACCTTTTAAAGGCAAATATGCCTTGCTGATTACTCTACAGAGCTAAATGAACAAAGGTCTAACTAAGATGTTATATAACCACATCTCTTCTAAGCCTTGACTAAGTCTGTAAGAGGTTCTTTTGGCCAGGTATATAATTTCCCTTTGAACTTACGTGCTGCAAATACTTATATATTGCAAGGATATTCTGCTCTCCTCAGTAAAATTTTTGCAGCCACAAATAGAGATTTGTCTAGTTTGCTCTTTCACAGTTCTTAGAAATAATAAAGAAAATGTCACATTACCAGAAAACTGAGTGACATGTAGAAAAGTTAAGAGTTATTAATTAACTTGTAAGAGTAATGCAGAATTTAACTGGCAAAGGAAACAAGAATAGAAATTATAAAAGCAATATTGTCATCTTCCACCATCAACAGACGCAATCCTTTTACATTTGTAGAAGAAAATAGGCCTTCTTGCCAGCTGCTTTGACCTGGAGATGAAAGAATGCCAGTGACAGAGCTTAATCCAGTCTCACTAAAACAGCTCACCCGTAAAAAGTACATAGTCCAAGTTGCATTCACACTTCAGATCTTCTGGGCACATTCCTATATGACCCTGAGGCACGATAATCACACAATGACTAGCAAGGAAGGGTTAATCCCACCTCATTCTACCTACTCTGCATTCTGGTACCTTTAAGTTGACTGTCTGGTACTCGGATGTTGATAGCTCATCTTTGCAGAGATGACCATACTCTGTGAGGATCTTTCCCCTGCGCTTAGGGCCATCAGTTGTGCTGTGATTCAGATACAAGGCTGAGTTTAATCTTGTAGGCTATTTGTCCTGTTAAGTGTCCTTCGAACACCCTGGGCTGACCACCATGCAGAGAAGGCAACGTGGAGATGCCAATGCCCTCCCGTAGTGCTTGCCCAGCCAGTGAGAAACCTGATTGTAGTGCTCATCTCACCCTGCAGAGGTTCAAACTTCTCTATCTTCTAAAAGCGTCTGGTCCTTACCCACGGAGCTGCGGAAAGCAAGTGCGCTGGGACAGCAAGTTCCATCCTGCTTGTGGGACTGGCGTGGTGTGCATTCGAAAACACAAAAATCCTATTTGTAAGAAAAAAAATCAGGGAGGAAAGAATAAGACTCTGTAGCCTCTTGGTTAAACTCTGGGAGGACAGGCACCGAACCTTTTCCACTGCAAGGCTGACACATTGACGCTTGATGGAAATAACACAGAGAAGAGCGTCCAGCTCGTTAGCATGAAGTCCCCCAGGCCAAGGAGCTCAGCTCCTTTGCAGCTGGCAGAGGCAGAGCTGTTCAATTCCAGGGAAAAACCCAACACCCTCCCCTCAGGGACCTGCAAGCCTACGCTTTATTTCAGCAGGAAGGATGCAGCACTTGGCTTATGTGCTCCATATTCACTGAAGTACTGCTTAAAGTTCTTTACAAGTGTAGCCATATGTGAATTCCTTAAGACTAGATCCCCTGTCATGGCAAAATCAGGTCTCCAGACCTGACTAGTAGAATATATAGACTCTTCTATGATAACTTCAGGGATTTTATGTCAGAGAAGCCTTGTGAAAACAGAGAACTGTATATTGTTCAGTTTTTCTCCAACTCTTAAGCCTCTATTAACTTTTTTCCTCCATTATTAATCAGTAAAGTCCTTGTTTGCCTCTCACTTTTTTTCTTTCAATTAAGCCTTTCCAAAATAATCAATGTTAACAGTCTCTGTCTGTTAAAACTACACATAATACACATAATTTTCCCTCTTTATGGAGACTGTTACAGATGTTGGCTCTGTAGTTTGAAAAGAGGATGCTATCAAAATAAAGGAAGCAAATATATTTCTTGGACAAAAAAGATCATTACTTTTGTCAGGTCTAAGAAGGACTTGAGACCTCATACTCAAGGAACAAGCTAAGGCAGAATCACGACTCACGGAGGCATTTCAGGTTAACACGGTATGCAATGAATACTAGCAAGAAAGGCCAGGATGAGATAACACAATAAAAGTGCATTTTTCATTGATTGGCTCTCCGTGTAATTTGAGAAAAAGAGCTGTTGCATTCTTGGATTGCTGCCTCACTAGGGAGCTTTTCTTTCTTGCAAGCAGTGGACAATTCTTCTCAGAGAGCTTAGCTGCACGTCAGAAAGTGATCGATACGTTCCCTCTTCTCTTTGTGATTGACCCTTCTTACTTTGCCTGGAATACAGACATGCAATATTCTAGTGAGGCAATAGATAACTCAACTCTAGGGTTTATTTCAATGGTATAAGCTTGCCAAGATAATGCAGGTTTTGCTAGAACTTCGTACCTGTGCATCGCCAAGGATTGCCTGCCCTCGGTACCTGCAGGATGCTGGGTTTGAAAACAGGACTTGTGTCTCCCCCGTAGGGCATTAAACACCTCCTAGGTCTGGTCTGAAGAGCTGTTGGGGTGCTGGAAGGTCTAGGGGCTGCCTCGGCGGCTGTGCTGGCCGAAATCCGGATCCAGGTGTGCGGCAGAGGGAGGGATGCTGCCGCTGAGAGGATCTAGGCTCCTTACCCCTTTCTTACCCTTCCTTTGCCTAAAATGATTCCCTCGTCTAAATTTACTGAACAAAGAAATAAACTTATTGCCTAAAGTTATTCACTTGCCTTTATATTTTTGGAAAAAAAAAAAAAAAAAAAAGTTAGGTGGTTCAAAGCTTCTGTAACTGCTGCTGTTGTTGCTGGGGTCGATTCCTGCTTCCCTGAAAATGAATTGGGGCAAATTCACAAAGGGCGAGAGCAATATATAGTAGACCCATAAGGTAATTGCAGAAAACTAGAGTATATTCCACTTCAGTATCCTTCTTTGTTTATAGCGCCAGTTTAGCAGATCAGTTTTGCTTCTCAAAAAAGCAGTTTCAAAATTAATTTTCTTCAGGTAAGAGCAATATTTTTTTAAGCAACACATAATTTGTTAATTTACTATTTAGTCTAAATACCAAAACAAAGTAATGCCTTCCAACCTTGTTTTTGTACAATTCTAAAATACCCAAACCCTAACACTTTCAGCAAACTTTGCTCTAAAGAGGACGTCTCTGTGTCACTGTGTAGGAAAACCTCACAAGCTTATGATCTTAACATTGCATTTATAAGCTCCAGCTTATCTATTTACCTGTATTCTAATGAAAACCTTATTGAAATTGGTATGGTTCTTCACTTGAGTCACATCTATTGAACTTCATTACTCAGATGCAAGTCATATAATAGTGAAAACACTGATAATTACTGAGATCTAAAACTCCTTTCTGCACATACTAATTAATGTTATACAGCATTTTTTAGTTAAATGTTTGTATGATTTATGTCTATGAAATTTAAGATTAAGGAGAGCTCTTTTGGAGGAGAATTAAGAACATAGATATTCAAAGTGACAGAAATACAGTTACAGTTTTAAATAAATTTATGTCCATTATCTCATACTAAATGTGTTATAAAGCAGGTGCCCTTGCTGTGATTTTTACTCGAGATGCCTCTTTCAAATTGGAAAGTGGTTTATACCTTCCCCAGTCTTTTGATTATGGGAATATGATATAACAGAAAACAGGCCATACTTTGAAATAGATTTTCATACAGACAGACACAGAGTAGTAAGAGAGAGCTTGTTCAACGGGGAGCCTGTTGAACACAGACGGGATCTCATTGCCTTGCTATCCTTTGCATGACTGAGGATATTGGCCTTCATTATTAAACTTCAGTAACATTTTATATAGAAATTGAACTGATAATGGATTTCTTTTTCCTGTTTTTTAACCTCATGCTCTCTCCGACCTGTGACATCTTGGCTCGGCAGCCCAGTCATCCCATAGTGCCTATTCCAGAAAATGAAACACTCGGCTCTAAGGAGGTAATCAGTTGATATTTAATAGGTTTAACCATTTGCATGCTAGCTTTATCTTTTATTTGTGTAGATTGTGTAGACTTCATGAGCAAAAATGTACTGAGCTCCCAAATCTGCTTTTGTCCAGTGCACAGACTAGATAAGCATTAATTATTCTTAATGATTAATGAAGGAAAAAAAAAACAGAGTTGTTTTTCAGACTGTGTTGCTTATGTGAATTTGGAGTAACACTAACATTTACACTTTAGGTTCCTGATATGTGCTGTTGGGATGTTAGCAAGTGGGATGTGTTAAATTGTGCAGTTAGCCCCATTTAAATCACGCATTCCACAATTTGCAGTTACTGGTATAGTTTCTGTTTTAAATACCAGATACAGCAACTACCACAAGCACTTAAGATAATTAGTTATTGAGAATTTCATAAAGGACTGTCAAGAAAACATAAAACAACACATAGTGCAAGTTTGCCCAGTATCAGAATTCAGTGCCAGTTTTATTTGACTTTGAAGAAGGACACAGATCTTCCTGAAGTCTAAATTCAGTGGCCAATTCCCTACTACTTTTACATATCTAAACTCTAGGACCATAGTGGTTACCACCCTAGATAATTCATTCAGTGAGAGCTAAAGTGCTCTGCTACACATCATCAATTTTCTCTTGAGACAGAGTATATAAAAATTAAAAAAGTTCTGCTGGCACAGGCAAGTTTTTTTGCCAACAAGATCATGAACATGAAGCTGAATTATAGCCTCAGTGTTGAAATAAACATATGTAATTTAATTAACTATCATATTCTTTATTGTAGGCTTTGGAATGTAATAGAACATCTTTAATTAAAGGACATTTTCAACATTATTTTAGAAATTCACATAAGAAGGAATAACTTACTACCAGTAATAGCAATATGAGTACGTTTATGACACAAGAATGAATTTTTTTACTACCGAGACCTCTCTCGGTTACCAGATATGTGCTCACAATTATTTCACAAGTTTTTTAATGAGTTTAACAATATAGATAGGAATGATAATTACATTTTTGTAACACAGTTTATTTAAAATTTATTATTTTAAACTTGGATTCTAGTCTTGCTAAAAGCAGAAAAATGAGCATCTAAATAAATGAAATGGATGTTTGCTAATAATTGCTACCAAATAAGTAACTTTCTTGTTGTTTTGAAAAATATTGAGGGAGTTTTGAGGTCAAGCCCTTCACCTGTTTAGAGGCCTTCAGAGAAGCAGAGGGTTTGCCTGAATTCTGAGTTTGTTGACAGCCTGTCAATATATCCTCACTGTTTATCTCAGTTTCCACTGAAAAAAAAAGGTTAAAAAAAGTAAAAGAAAGAAAGAAAAAAAAAAAGTAGACAACTCGCTTGTTGGGTGGATCAACAGACTGCTGCTCTGCACCAGGAGTATATGAGACATGAACGTACCCTCTTATTCTCATGTGCACCCCTGGCCTCTCTGTGCAGGGGGTCAGGGACTTAGAGCTACTTCTTATCTCTTTTTGTTGGAATTTTCACCACAGCCTTCCAGCCTCCTCCCTTCTTCCCTGCCTTTGACCTTTCTGCATGTTTCTACACCATCAATCCCCTTTCCTCTGCCTCCCAAGAGCCACTTCTTGGTTTTCTCAAAAGCAGTTGTTATGGTTTCTGCTGCGGATCTATCCAAAGGAAGCCCCAAGACGCTTTCAAAAAGTGAAGTTAGACAACAAATACCTTGCTGAGCTTCTCAGATATACGTTGGTTTTTTTACATCTCATCTGTAAAGTTTCTGAAATACTATTGAATAAAGATATTTCATTAGAGGGTGGTGAGAGGGACTGAATAGTTCTGAGGATAAATTTGCCGTTGAGATGAAACAGATTTGCACTACATCAGGCATCCCAAAATATGTATGTATATAGACACATATGGATATATGTGTATTTGTGTAAGTGTGTGTGTGTGTATATATATATATATATATATATAAAAATCTCTGTATGCATGTGTGCATATATATATATCTGCAGCCTCTGATGATGCAGATGATTTTCCTGTATTTGAAAATAAGATAGAGGAAAGCAAACAGCTATATCCACATGTCTCATCCTTCTTTACAATTTACACATTGAGGAAGAGTTTTGCAGATCTAATGGAAACACAGATCTTTTCAAACAGAACTCTTTTAAGAAACAAGACACATAATTTAACTGTTGCATTATTCAGATCAGTTCAGAAAGTGAAGCATCTCATTGACATAGTAAAGTCAGACTACTGTGACTGAGATATTCTTGAAAACATGAGGTTGTAGCATGGTCCAAATTGACAATGACAACAAAAGTGTAAAATTCCTTTAGTACGAGACCAACTTAGTCTGTTCCAAGGCAGATAAAATATATAGCATTGTCTTCAAAAAGTTGCTTTGTGTTTTAAACAAACACTTCAAACAGAATTTCTATCAACCTATTTACTACAAAGTTTGAATGTTCTCCAACAGTCGAAAACTATGTACCATGACCTATAGAATAAAGATCTCTGATGAAATTGTGGTTGCATTTATAAAGATCAAAGACTATCAAGTGGAAAGAAGAGGATTTATCTGGGCTGTTATATCAGTACTCTTTGTATTTCCCTTGATTAACGTCGTATTGGGTGATGATCATTCACCACTTACTTACAATAATGTTAGCTGGAGGCAAATAGTTAGCTTTAAAGTTAAAAAAAGTGTCAGATACTATTTGGTACAGCTGAGCAAGCTGTGTTTTTGTGCATGTTCCCTGGGGCCTGTCACTAATGTGTATTTTTTAACTGACTATAACTATACAGGTGGACTCCAGTCCATAGGTAGATACAGCAGGAAGAATTGTGTCAAGGTCACCACAAACTGGTCAGGAAATAACATCAAGAGATGACACATTTTCTGTTTTCTTTATTACAAATCAAAGAAAGTCTTCTCCAATTAACTTTTCAAAGTACTTGTACAGGGCGTGTTATCTAATTTTTTTTCCCCAATTTTCAATCTTACTTTTAGCAAGAGGAGGTGACCAGGGGACACCATCCTGGCCATGTTGAGACTGAGCAATGTCTTTACATGTTTAGAGGGTAGCAGAGAAGACACAAATACATCTAGAGATCATCCCCCCTTTGCTCATTCTCAGTCAAGAAGGACTGAACAAAGGCATATGTTTCCCTTGAGATCTGTTGCTGGAGATGGAAGTATACAGCACTGACACCCAGAGGGAGATCAACATCTGTGTTATCTTGGAGACAGACAGGAGAGCTACATAGGGCCAGGAGCAGCTCAAAACAAACTCTTCGTAGCTGCCCTGAGGGTGGTGGCTTCTTTGAGATATATTGTTGTTGAGCTGTCTCTGAAGAGCCACCACATTCTCACCATTTTCCCTTTCATGTGCCTGGGTCTTCAGAATTGCATGTTATGCTGCTTTCCCTTGTCAGTGCATTGAAAAAAATAAGGTAGGCCTTGGCTGATGATTTTTAAAATCACAACATCTTTCAGGCACCTATATTGTTCCTTCTTATTTAGGAACCTATCTTGACTCTAGGAACTGTTTATACTGAATTTACACTTCATGAGTTTACATAACCCACAAGCCTCCACCTAATATAAAATGTCCTTTTTATCAGTGAAGTCCTGTTTGGATGCTGAACTGGTTAGGAAAAATTCTAAGTTATAAGCCCAACATTACTCTTACTGCTGTAATAAGACCTTAGATCTCTGTCCTGTAGTCTCCGCCCTCATCAAAATGCTCTACTTTATCAAAAATTTCATATAGGCTCATACTTAACAACTTCTCCTGCAATGTTCCTCCCTCAGAGTTAAAAACACAGTTTGAGAAAGTCAGTGTGATTTATGCAATTCCAAAAAAGAATGGGTAGGCAGATGCTCTGTGAAATGTAAGCACCTCCTTGACCTTTAGGAAGGAGTGAGAGAGGGGAAGAAGGAAAGGTGCTGCTAGTTCCTACTTAGTAATTTGTATTCTTTTCCTCAAAGAAGTGAAGTATTCACTGGGGGAAAAAAAAAAAAAAGGAGTTACCTTTGTATTCAGAAGAACAGCATTCTGTTTTTCATGCAACTTTAGCTTTTTTCTATAACAGCATGAAGCAAATCAGATCTGTGTCTTCTCTGTGAAAGCAGGAAAACAAATAAAGGACATTCTTCTCTTTGTCAAATCCTTCTCTACAGCCAGTGCTTTTTAGTCGGAAGAGGTCTGAAGGATACTCCTTTAAAACCTAACCAAGAGATATACCAGTAATTTCTGATACCTACTGTCTTCTTTCAAGTAAAGCTAGTGTTTTCCCAGGTTACGATGTGTGAATGATGTTATAATCATTCTCAGAATTGTACTGAGACAGAATCTTTAGAGAGAACATGGGGCCTATGTACCTGCAGAGTCACAAAAAGACATTGCATGCAGGTGCTAAAGGTATGTACTCATTGCCCTTATTCATATATGACTTGCAAAATCCCAGGTCTATTATACAATTACTTTAGCTTCATATAATCTTTTGCTGCAGCTGTTACTCTGTCTTATCTGTTTGTTATTCCTGAAAGATCTGCAATAATTATTTGAGATAATAATAGCATCTGTAAGGTCAACATTCATTAAAAGACCTCATGAGAAAAAGCTGATTCCATCAACTTCAGTGGTGACAGGATTTCACTGACTGTCTTTTGCGCAAATTTGTGAGAGTTTTAGTACAAGAAGCTCTTTTTTTTTACAAGGAGAAACAATTAATCTGCCATGCTCCACTTTAAACAACTTTAATAGCAGAAGGTCTTGAAATTTGAAATTCTATGAAAATGTCAATAAGGTCCAAAGTTCTGTTATACATTGCTCTTAATCTTTATTTACTTAAGGAGTGTTCCTGGTTAGAGGTTGACATTAGTATTAATCATTGATAGGTTCTACATATAAGAAGAAAATGCACCCATTTTATGAAAGAGTCCTTGTACTAAAGAATTTATGTAAAGGTTTTTACGTTAGACCAAAGCTCCAACCCAAACGGCATTATCAGAGCAGAGTGATGTTCCTCCAGTCAAAGAAACTGTCATTGTACCCTGGATTTACAAAGAAAAAACCCAGAGCTTACGCAATCCCCCCCCCTCAAAGTTGCTTGACATCACGACCACGTTGAAGCGGGGATGGATGAGCGTGGGCTGTGCCCACAGTGGAGGCCTGTCCTTCCCTGTCTCTGGTGGGAAGGTACGAGGGCAGGGTACAGTCTCCCTTCTCCTCCAGCTTATCCTGAGAGCCTGGGAGAGGCTGCTGCTGGTGGTTAGATGTTCTGCAATGATCCACTTCTCATGTACTGTTCAATACCTTTTCGACTTGTAAAGAAGATCCCTGTCAAAGCATGAACAGGGGGATGGGAGATACCTAATGAAACTAGAGGGAACTGTATTGGAAGCTGCTCCTGCTCAAATGTCAACTTCTTTGTTCCAGCACCTTCTTCTTCCATTTGGTGCTGGGACAGGTCCTTCTCTGCATGCAGACATTTTGGGGCAAAAGACTGTGTTGGTCTTGCGCTTTCGTTGGAGACACAAACACAGGCTCACCTGTCACATTGCGGACACACTATTCACTTTCTACTTTCAGTGTTGCATAAATTTACAGCCCTGTCCTCCAGCCAGTGGAGAGCTTGGTTATATTGGTATGGCAGAACATCGCTACCAGCTCCGTAGCTAGCCAGGCTGCAGAGCACGCGTGTGCTACACCGTGACACCGTCAGCATCTCCTCTGTTCCCACACTTGGGATGCAGGGGCAGAGTAACTTGCAGCACTGCTGATTTGCAAGTTTATGAATTATCTAATGAACTGGGGGACATTAGGCAATTCATAAAGAATGCTTCACGGACTGAGACTAAGCATAGAGATCAAAGCAGCAAGTAATAAGGCAAAGAGCAATAGCGATACATGTAAAAAAAGGCTCTCGGATGATGCAAATTAGAAAATCCCTTGATGCCACTTACCTCCAAAATAAGAACTGTTCTGACTTGACCTGTGATCTTCCAAAATTATTTTGGAACACACTGAACAGTACTTCTCTAAAGCGATAGTCTCACCACTCTTAGTTTATTTTGACCAAGCCAAGGACTGCAGCCCTAGGCTCTCTCCATATCATCATAACTGTTCATTTAACTGAAAATTTAATGATCCTGCAAATGAGCATTAAAAGTAGGAATAACTATTGCTTTTACTAAAGGAATAAGAATTTCAGATGTTAGCTGTGACAAATTCTTTTACCTCCAAAATGGATGGGGTACTAAAAGGAAACAGTAAACTGCAGTCTTCTGTTATTTATAAATAGAAAGGTAGGTCCAAAAAATGCACATTTGTAAATTCTCAAATAAAACCTCTAAATATCAGCAGACATACTTTCTACTTACTTTATACTTTAACAATGTTTTAAACATTTTAATTTTTAATACTTTATATGTACAACAGGAAATTTATACTTGCAATGGGTATTTGGGCAATGCTTTTGGCCAGCTTCAATGATATCTCCTTGTTTTAAGTAAGAAGTTTCAGTTATAGCCTACTGACATGAAAGGGCATATTAGATCACCGTGCATTAACAAGGAAAAAGCATTTTGTGCATTTATAGGATTTTATTTCTAATGTGATCACTATAAAAAGAATTACTGTAAATGTATTGCTTACGGTAAATTTACATTAAGAAGTCTGAAAGGGTAGTAATATAAATGTAATACAGATAAAGTACAAAATGTCAGTATGTCATTTAAACTGCCATTTTAATCCGATTCTATTTGGCTTTAAGAAACAGCTGTTGTGTTTGGTCCCCTTTAAATAATGGCAGGAATACTGTGTAATAGTTTAGAGGAAAAGAGCTTGCCCTGAATACAGTGAGAACACAGTTGCAGTTTGAAGAAGGCTTTTTTATTATGCAATACTTAAGTAATGCATAAGTAATTAGAATCACATAATAAGACAAAAATTAGTTATAGTTATAGTGACCACTCTTATGATAAAAAATATTTTTCCTTATGGCTAGTTAAAATTTTCCCACTTGTTGCCTCTTTTCCTTTCACCATGCAAATCTGAGCTGTCTATAAACCCCACTTAAATAGCTGGAGAGGGAAAATAGATACCCTTTACCCTACTCTTCAGGTTAAACAAGTCCTGTAGCTTCCCCTCATATGTCATATGCCTTTCCCAGAAATCAAGGGATGCTCGAAACCATCCTGATGGTCCTCCATTGTGTTTCTTCTGTTTGCTTGGCAAATCTTTTCTATTGGGAGGGCTCAAAAATGGAAAACGTGTTCCAGATGCAGCCTCACTAGTGCCCAGCAGAGGGGAATAAAAACTTTCCTCAACCTGCTGGCTATGCTCTAATTAGCGCAGCTGTATATGAGGTTATCCTTCATCACAACAAGGGTGGTCTGATCCACGTTCAGTCTGGTGTCAACCAGACCTCAGGTCCTTCTCTGCAGAGCTGTTACCAAGCCAGTCAGCCACTGGCCTCTACTGTTGATGGGGTTGTTTACTTCCCCTGCCCCCAATGTCCCCTGCCAGATGCAGGATTTTGTATTTGTCTTTGTTCACAAATGTCCTGCTAGCCCATTCCTCCAGCTTGGCAAAGTTCTCCAGGATGGGAGCCGTACCCTCAGCCTATCAGTCTCTCCCTCCCCACCAAGTTAGTAACATTGACAGAATTCCTGGACATGTAGGCTCTCCTACCACCCAGCTCCCCGCTGGAGATGTCACCCTAGCATCCTCTGGAACGCCACCTGGAACAGAGACTTTGAGCTGTTGACTACTATCTTTTTAGACCAGTGGTCCAGCCAGTTATTCATCCACTCTGTAGCCCAGAGTTGGGTACCAAGTTACTGTAGGAGACTGTGTTGAAAGCCTTGCTAAGGTGGAGGAAAACAACATCCATGCCATGTGAATGCAAGGTTGGCCACAGGCTCTGTTCTCTTAGGATGTGGTCCCAAAAACCGAATGGAAACCCAACATGAGTCTGAAATGTCCTCTAATATGCATTTAGCCAAGGTGATGCTTGTCTGTTGAAATTTTACTATGTGCAGTATACTTCTTCAAACATGTCGACGCATAAAAAATCATCCCCAGTTCAGTAAGCATTGTTATAAATTAACAATGCAGGAAACCAATGTTTTTAAAAAACAAGGTGCTGTATGAAGTTGTCCACCAGTTTGTAGAACTGTGCCTTCTTAATATACTGCCATTTTTATTCTCTTCTCTACTTTGTTTTCACCTTTTATTTCCCTTTATTCTACAGGTTGCCAATGAAAGAGGTTCTGTTTAATGATAGTGGTGAGTATTACTATTTTTCTGACTTGATTGCAGTCACGCTTTGAATATGTAACTACTTCTTTAGTGTCACTTAAACAAACTTCTATGGTTTTGTTTAAGAAGATGATAGGATACTTTAGCTATACAATGTAGTGTTTGGATAATAAGCTGGCTATGTTTGCTGAATGATTTTCTATTAACAATTACCAATGCAGAATAATTCCACTTCTTAGCATCACAAAATAAAGTCACAATTTAATTAATTTTGAGAGGGCTGCAATCAAAGAGCTGGAAGAAATTAAGGTATGGTCAGGAATTAGATTGTGAAGTAATGTCATTGAAATAAGATGAATATTATTTTATATTTGCGTGCATAACCCCATAGCGCCATTAAAATGAATGGTTTGCTAGAGTTAAACAATACTATATTGCAAATAATGTGCTATGCTTGAGAGCAGATATAACACAGTACTTCACAAGGGACATCAGGAAATAGGTGATATAGAAAAGGCTGAAATGTTCAATGTCTTTTTTTGTTTGTTTCAGTCTTCACGAAAAACCTTAATTATGATGAAAAGTTTATTTTAGTTATTATTAAGAATTTGGGAGTAGGATCATGGAGAGAAAAGCAAAAGAACACCTGAAGGAATACTGAGGTAAATTGGAGTATTCAGGATGACGCAGCCTAATGAAACGTACCCTTAAAATACTTAACCAAAGCAATTTCTCAAACTCTAGTGATTAGCAGGATGAATAAGTTCCTAGAAAACTGGAGAAAGGTGAACACGATGTCATATCTAACAAAGGAGGAAAGGCGAATCCAAAGAATTACAGAAAAGTCAGCCCTAATAGCATTTCCAAGACACTGGAACGAAGTATTAAACAACCCATTTGTAGGCATCTAGAGAATAGTAAGGAGATAAGAGGACTTGCACAGGGACACGTCAGAAACAAATCCTATCAAGTTGATCTCATTTCCTTCTTTGACAGCAAAACAGATATAGGGAATGTGTTTGATACAGCGTACCTTCGGCCCAGTCCCACAAGACATTCATAAGCAAGCAAAGCAGATACAGACTAAATTAAATTCACATAATGTAGATGTGCAACTGATTGGAAGGCTGGCTGGGCTCTGAGAACAATCATTTGATGCCAAAGTGGGAGAACATCTCACACAGGCTTCCACAACGCTGTCTTCTAGCTCTAGCACTATAAAATATTGCCATTAATTACTTGCTCAATCACATGGAGAGTAAGCTTACAAAATTTACAGATAAAGCCCATTTGGGAGGACTTGCAAGCAGCTTGGAAAGCAGGATTAGAATTCCAAAAATGTCCCTTACATTAGAGGAATGGCTTGCAATCAATATGATAAAATTCATTGAAGACATATACAAAGAAATATGAAAAGCGCAGACAGAAAAGGAATTACAATAATACTGCAGGAGAGAACCTGAGGATTACAGGGGACCGCAAACTGAATCTGAGTTGAAGAGGCGATCCTTTTAAGAAAAATGCCATTCCAGGGAGATGTGGAAGGGAGTGCTTATAATATGATGGAGGTAATTACTCGTCTTTGTTCAGTATTAGTAAAGAATCAGTTGCATGGGATGTGGAAAACAAATGGGAGATTTAGAGAAGATGTAAAGGTTTCAGTGTCTTCACAGAAGGAAAGAAATAAGGGCAGAGTAGAGGCACAGAAGTTTATATCTCTTCATAATGGACTGTTATAAAGGGATATTAGTCACTTCTCCATCCTTCCTGAGAGCAGAGGAAAAAGAAATGGGTCCAAATTTCAGGGAGAGAGATTTCATTTAGAATCTGGACAGTTGTGGCTATATGGAAATTTAAGTGCTAAACCAGTTTACCTCCGGCTGTTGCAAAGACAGGCAAACATCTCACAAGGTAGGTTTGGTCTGCCAGCTGTCATCTTCTCTCACAGCTATAGCACAAACAAGGTGGCTGAATATATCATTAAGGTTTTTTTTCTGTGAAACTATGAGTTACACTTGTTAGCAAGATCATCAGGTTGTACAAATTAGGAAAACTAAGTGACCGCAGTGCATGTTACACAGTTTATTAATCTGTATTTTTGACAACTTGTGTTCATGTGAAAACTCTTCTTTTGCAGCCCCGAATTAGGATCAAGAGCTAAAACCATAGAGTATTTTGAGGCCTGTTTCTATACTGAGAAGGAATCCACGGCACAAATGTTATTTAAAGCACCATTTAAAAAACAAAAATTGCTTCCAGTATGCTAATTGCAAAGCAGTAATAACAATCAAATATTCTTTCAAGAGATAATCTTATGTACTAGCATAATTAACCCCAGAGATACACACATGAATGTGCCATATTGAAATACCATTTCTTGAAGTGCTTGCTGGTTTAAGAGATGCCCAATATAACACCGCATATTTTCTTTAGAAATAATATAAATGTTGAAATTAAATAAAGCTGTATTTTTGTTGCAAACTGTTTGTTGTGATTCTTATTTTTACTCCTGTAAATCTAGCTCCATGTATTTCAAATAGCTGAGAACAAATGCCAGCATCGTTGGGAAAGGAATGCTCCCACGCTCTTAACCTCGGTCACATTTTGCCACCACACAGACACTTACATTTTGTGAAACACTCCAGGAATTATTCACATTTGTGTCAGCACCCACAGCAATCAGCATGCACGGCGATTCTTCCCTGCCATGCAATATTCATTGCCCTTTTGACCAGGCAGTGTCCATGCCAGCTGGTGACTGCAGGCAGAATTACTAGCTGCGCTCCTGGCGCACGTGGAAGAATCACCACTTTCCTCTGGAGTTTATGCTGCTGGTTTTTTTGACCCTGTGCTGCTCCCCCACAATGTTGTCCGGGCCTGGATCTTAAGCAGTTTTCTTCCAAAATGCATTATAAAAGTCTAAGGAAGCTGACTGTCTACGCTTGCACGAGTCAACTGTCTTCTCCCTGATCCCTTGAACCTTTGAACCAGAAGTCACCCCACAGTTACGTATACGTTCAGGACCTTTGCATTGCAGCCCTGTCCTCACACACTGCTATGTGTTGTGTTTAAGATTAATATTTTAATGGGAATCGCTGCTGCTTTCATTAAAACGATGTGATGAACTAATGTATAAAATATTATCATCAGTCAAAATATTAAAATTAAAACCAGGTTAAACAGAATAGTTCTTAGGCTACTCAGCCTCTTGCACTATTGGACCTGGTGTAGTTTCAATCCAGCCTGCATTTAAACTGTTGAACTCTGGAACTGTGAAAAGAAGAGAAGTTCAGCAACCAGCAAGTCTCTCTATGTAGGTAAAATATACATTTTTCCCTTGATAGAGGACCACACATGTCCTTCAGAATGTCATGGACAGAGTGATAGACATAGAAGGGTTGGTTTTTTATTAGTTTCTTTTCTCAATAGAAAAATAATAGAAGTGTGTGTATCTTGTGGACAGCATACCCATTAACAGAGGGTGAAAAAAAAAATCGAGAAAAGCATTTCAGTGAATTCAAGAGAAAGTTCCTGGGGACAGAAATCAACACATATAGATGAGTATAACAAAAAAGTACTGAAAACTTTAAAAAATAAATATAAATGCATACATATAAACACATCTATAGATGTGTTATAAATGTGTTATAAATCTTGTACAAGATGTAATAGGTCTATCCACCAAGGACCTGATAGTATTTCTTGTTTTCAGTAGAGCATAAAGTGGGCAAAATTCATATTTAGAACCAGTGTGATCTGTGTGATTCTCAAAAGTCTTAGTAAGCTTTCCTGCCCATTTTTTTCCAAACCATTTGCTCTGTTCTGAATTTGTTCCAAACCCAGCTTTCTTTTCCCCTTGAATTTAATTTTTGTAAAGCCCAAAGCCCATCTAGCATGTCTAGCCAAGAGGATTATTCACATGGTATGGTTTAGGTTTAAATTAGGCCAGGTGATAGATTGAAGCCCATAGGAGGAAGGAACACAAGCAAAAGAAAGAACTACTGGGATTATAGGAAGGGCAAAAGAGGAATCCTTTTGTTGACCTCTGGGTTTGTGAGTTTGTTCATCTGTGCATACTTTAAAAAACAGTTTCCCTATCTGTTCAAACGACTTCTGTCTATGAATGAAAAATGAAAATATATTGGCAATTACAGCCTAGGAATTCTATCCTGAGACCAATGGAAAAATTATTAAGAGACAAAAATCTTTTAAGGAGAGATTATAAAGAGCAAAACTCAACATGAAAAATTGATTGCTTTTTCAGTAGTACTATAAAATTAATGGATGTTGCTTATTCAATAGTATAATATATTTAGTCCAAGTTCTGATGACTTTACCCTGCGTTATTTTTCTGGTAAAATACACATTCCTGTCAGGATCACAATGAATGCCTATGTTTAGCAAGGGCTTATGGTCCCCTTTTTCCCTCATCCTCTCTTGCAGTCTGATACACAGTGCTCACCCCATCCTGTGCATGCCTGTGGTGTTTCTGTTGTTGCTATGTGCTACAACTCAAGCTGGCAAAAAAAGGACTTCTTAAAGTTGGCCCAAGTGGTCAGAAGGGAGATTTGGCTAGCACAAAGGATGTATCTGGGTAGTGACATAGAATGGGCCATGGGAAGGAGGCTCAGAAATCATTACTTGAGAAAATTCAGTTGCTACATCAGACTAAGGGCAGCCCTTGGCCCAAGGGTTCAGCTCTCTGGGATCCAAAGCCTGGTGTGGCACAGCTCAGTGGTCTTGACTCAGTTTTAATGAGAAAATTGCTTAAATATCAGGAAGTTCACAAGCTAAAGCTGTGCAAAATGAGAAAAGCGAAAGCACAGAGAGAACCGTTTTGTTAAAAGGGTTAACAGTAGCAGCTCATGGATACAAAAGGAAAAATCCATACCCTAAGGTATAAAAAAATCCTTAAAAGCAGAGACTCAGAAAGTGGCAACTCAGCAACACTGAGGATCAGCCTGTTATGAGGATTAAGAAGCCCAGTCCTTCCCTAACTGACCGAGGCTTGCCTACACTGCACAGGCTCACTGGCTGCCTTATTGGGGTTGGTGAGCGTGTTAATAGTGGCTATCCAGTACATGTATTATCTAAGGCATAATTGTTTCATATGAATAAGTTGTATATATCGCTCTTGTAGCGTCTCTTTGTACATTGTAAAAGATGTCTGAACAAAAATAAGCTGATGATTTCTATGTAAGACTTCTCTCACTTATGCAAGGAGTAGTATCTAGCCATACACAGGGCAATCCTAGGCTCTACCTACTCTAGTCGAGTCATACACCCCAAAGCAAATGGCACAGGGTAGCTTACAAGTTAAGGGAAGACCCTACTGCAAGCTGGCTTCTCTAGAAGTGGACCGGGGACACTCATATTGTAATAACACCAAACTTAATATGTATCCGAAGCACCTCTAAGCCTGCTTAGTGGTAAGACTAACGGTAGGCACATGGACAACATGTTCAGGTTTCTAGTATTGGTTTGGGAGGCTACTTCTGTGTCTGCCCTTGTCAGTCTACCCATGGTCTAGAGAAGAGTTTGGGCTTGGGCTGCCAACATTCACTGCTGCGATCAGATAGGGCCACACATTTGAGATGAACACCAGGAGGTACACATCTGCCATGCAACACCAGCGCAACAGCTTCTGAGAGCTCCTACTGACAGTGAAATCCAGTATGTTCCTCTTCTCCTTCACCTCTAACTGGTTGGTGAGGTTTGGGATTGGCAAACTCACTGCAAGCATCATCTCTCCGAAGCTATGTGCAGCCAGGCACAGTCTGATCTGTCCACAATAATCTGCACTGACAGCGTAACAAAGGTGGCCTGTGGGTCCATGATATGTTGGGGAAACTGGCTGGTTTTGTCTCCTGAGAGGTTCCTATCCAGATATAACCAACAATGATTGCTCTTACCCATTCTGCAAGCCCTAGTGAAACGCTGTTTAGGAAAGCACTTGCAGCTACGTGGCTGCATGCATACCGACCTGGTTCATGCACAGGTTCTCCCATTCTTCACGTGTATTTACCTGACCGAGCCCAGAGTGGGCTGACCTCAGGGCAATGTTGGAGTATGGCTGACAATAAGAAGAATGAAACTTTTAGTGAAGTGATTTTGCTTTCAAAACTTTTACTGCATTGCAGCTGTTAGTAATAAAGAGTAGTAAGTGCAAACTACTGCAGCAATTACAAATCAGTGATGTATTTTGTACAACGAGTAAACAGTTAATTTTCTGTTCGAGTTCAGAAAAAAAAGGGATGGCCCATGTCATTGCAGAGTTTAAACTGGAGATAAGCAATTCCATGGGTTCTCCAATGCATTGAGTTGTGTCTACTGGCAAATGACTGAACTGGGGTCTGGCATCCTGGCTTCTTCCTGAACTGCCTGAGAGTCACTTCATTTTCCTGGCACGAGGCAGCAGTACTGCAGTTCTCCCTCTGGGTCTGCATGCAAGGCTTGACCCCAGACCGCTTGTGGCAGCCAGGGGAAGGGAAGGTGCCGTGGTCTTCTGATGGGGGGGGACACTGCCGTCTGTCCTGGGAGTGACCTTCAGCACCCAGAGCCTCAGCATCCACTGCTATCGCCTGTACCCTCAAGATGATTAAAAATGAGATTTTTATGATGTCTAATAGGCTAATTCAGACAAATCATGGAGACTTTTGAAAGAAAGGCTGGGGAATAATCCTGCTCCAACTTTAAAAGGACTCTTGGACATTTTAAACTGTTTTTCATTTGTTACTCCACCAAGTGTTCGGTGATATTAATATTTGAATTCCTGACAAATGTTTGGTGCTTTTTGAAGCTCAAGGGTAGACATCAGGCAATGCTGAAACAGGTACAAGTCAGATATTTTTGTATTTAACAGTGCAGACTAGAAGTAGGACTAGGACCCTAACTCAAAGGCTTAGCAGAGCTGTTATGCTTGGAATAGGTTAATCTTCAATAGAGAAAAAGTATCATGTTTAACTGTTTCCAAAGAGTTACAGGTAAGTCAATGCGTGCTTTTGTACAGTGAACAGAGAGCTACTTTTGCTTACAAAGGAAACTACTGAAATAAAAATATTTGCTGAACCACAATAGAGTAGATTCATGCTTTTTTTAAGGTTTGAACACATGTCAACAACTGGGAAAAATAGAATTTATCAAGTTTCAGCACCATTTCTTGTGTCACAAAACAAAGTTGTTTAGAAACACAAGTTACATTTTTGCGTTCCTTTAAAAGAAATCTCATTCCTTTGTAAACTAGCTCACATCATTTCCAAGGAAATCCCTCACTTCTAGTTTATCATCAGCAAGTCTTTAAAGTTGATAAATAAAATTAAAAAAAAAACCCACCAAGCAAAACCAGAGGTATGTAACTTAAAACACAGATATGCCTGTTCACTTAATCTGACTGGCTGATAATATTTATCATATATGGTAGCTTTTTTCTTTGTTATGCTTCCAGAGCAAGGAGATAACTTTGTAAAAATATTTCCAAAGATCTGTCATAACAAAGAAGATTTGCATTTTGCTAATGCCAGCGCAAATCAAGAGTCATTCTCTTGGAATTGATGGAACTGCGTAGACATAAGGAAAAGAACCGGATTATCATTTCTAGTGAACACTTCACCTGAATTTCCATGAACATGTCTTTTCTCATTTTTCTCGTGTTACATTTGATGCATTATAGCATAAATGACAGACTTTACGTTTTGCAGATTTTTGTCTCATAAACAAAACTCAATAAAAATACCTCAGAGCAAATTTGAAGGCTAAGATTTATGTCCTTTTATGTGATGTACAGTGATTGCATGTTGCTGACCTTGGCCTTTCTATTAACTTCCACACAGAAGATTGCTTGCAACACAGCAAAATAAAAATTGTGCGGTCTGATGCAATTTTCCCTCATCTGCAGTTCTTTAGCTATGCTGTGGACAGTGTGGGAGGCAGGTCTAAAAAAAGCACTGTGGTCAAGAAATTGTATTAAAGACTTGAACATTTGGATTACAAGCCCATATATATAAAAATACACACACACATACATACATTTCCTCTTAATGTCTCTGCCCTTCATGGCAATGCATCCAAACCAGCTGTGCTGCCAGCTGTGCTTTCCAAAGTTGCTGCCCTTTGATGCTGTGACTCCCTGTAGCACTGAACAGCCCAGCTTCGTTCCCTAGAGAACAGTCTGCCATCAACTTCTCCAGGTTCCTCTCATTTACTACAAAATGGAGACAGAAGAATGACTGGTTTTTACCTGTGCTTGTTCAGTTTTGGAGACTTAAACTGTCTTGTAACAGTTCAGATTTGAAACTATGATATTTTTTGCAATTTAGCCTTACATGCTATCTCTGCTAGGAACTTCAGAGTTCTTTGCTGCTTTTTTCTGAATCTTTTAAGTTTTGGCAACTGTACCATGCATATTTCTTCAGGTCTGCTGTTCAAAAACCTGGAGATCATAGATCAAGTAGTAAAGGCTGTTAGACTTATCTTTTAATATCTGCTCTGGTTTTCTTTGTGGTTTTATTAATACAACCATTTCCTTTTTAAATAGGAATAAGCACTCATCAGTGGGTATTTATTACACCATTTGCAAGGATTGCCAAGTTCATTTTGACTAAAGAAATGCAAACCTTAAAAGAATATCTTTGGGTAATAGTTTATACTGAATATCACCTGACTTCTTCAGAATTTGCCTACAGTAAAACAGTGCAAAATGAAACATATAAAGCCAAGCTAGATCAGTAGAAACAAGACTGAAATGGAGGATGCAGGATAAGTTTACTGGAGTGATGTAGCCCTGCATATCAGAAAGGAAAATGTAGATGACATGCAATTCAAGTGTTACATAATTTCCAATCATATGGAGAACATATTCGTTACAGGTAAATGAAGCCCGAAAGAAAGAGAGCTTCCTTCAACATCATGTACTCATTCCTCACATTGTTTTGATTTTAGAAGTTAAAAGTATAGAACTAAAACATTGGACCATGTATATTCTGCATATTCTGAAACCCTTACTATAAACTTTCTCACTTGCCAAAGAATGCACCCGGCGTTTCATAATGATGACTACACAGTCATGGCTCTGTTCTGAGTGTCTCTGTATCTTGGGCAAATAAATCAGTTTACAACATGTCTGACTAATAATTAACACATACAGAGTTTTCCTAGAAAACTGTACTTTGCAGCCTTCTGTTCAGATTTCTTTCTGAATGCTAACTGAAGGTATTACATCTACAGTAAGTGAACATTTACTGATAAAGTGAAGCACAGAGAGCCTCAAAAAAGGCTGCTTGAGGCAGAAGAATGTGGCTCAAAAGTCAGATATTGCTCTTATATTGCATCGCAAGTGAAGTTTGGATGGCAAAGCAGCTTGACTCTAGAAGAAATTTCCCCCGAGGACTTTACTCTGTTGAAGACGGTGGTTCTGCAAAGTGGAACAGGATAAAAAGGAGTCTGTATCAGGGAAGGTCCTGCAGGGTACGAGGCTGTTGCACAGGAAGAGATGATGCCTGCAGCTTTAACATCGTCTCCAAAGCAGCTATATGTTACTGTGACCAATTCTGTGCCTCAGGTTCTCCTGGCCCTGTAGACTGTTGTGCCGACTACTGGGATGTTTGTGACCACCCTGTTGAGCCCACCAGGTCAGATGAGCCTTGGCCACCTCCAGCATCGGGTAGGTATAGAGAAAATGCTCAGTTAGTACATCAGGATAAAATATACTTGGAAGTAAAATGACTGATTAGTCTTTAGAGTGTATACATCCTAAAAATGTGACTGAAAACATAGTGGACAAAGACACTGATATGAAACTGGAGTAAGAATTACGTTTGTTGTTATTCCTTTGTCTCTAGGGACATATTTTTAGCATTGGTTAGATCATATTTCTGTTGGGCAGAATCTCTGTTTTACCTGAAACTTCTCAGAGATAACCTCATGGGGTCAAAAATAGTGTAATCTCAACAATTTCAATAGAGCTTCACAGATTAACATGAGATGAACAGCAAGCTCTAAATTTTTGTACCCATCAGTACAAATAAATCATCAAGAAAACTGAGGGTTATCCTGAATGATACTGTTCTGAGGTATTCTGCAATGGTTCTGATCCAGCATAGCTTTCCTGTGGGACACTATTTTTCCTGTGACAGCTCAGGTGCAGGACTAAGTGAAGGGTTGTGGTTAGGACAAAGATTTCTGGCATATTTTAGTTTCTTACTAGTTAGTTTGAAGTGGAATTTCCTCCAGGACTACTCTAAACTCAGTACATGTTTTTAAGAACTAAAGACAGCAAAAAAACTATCTACAGACAGCTGGTCTTCCCTTGGTTCCTGCAGAGGCCAAACCTCTGCTGGTGAGAAAAGTTTAGAATTGTGGATTTTAAGACTCTGTAGCTTCTTACTATTGGTAGACCAAATCTGGCTGAAAATGAGGACACCATACCAAACTTTCAAAAGCCTAAAATCAACAAAAATACTACCACGACTTTTTAAAATTAACTGTTTCTTTGCAATAACCCTGTTGCTTGCATTCCAGCCCCCCGACCACAAGCTTTTCAGGAGGCTGTGCTCTTAAGCCAGGCATGCAGCCAAAATCTGATAAGTGGAAGTGACAGAAATGCTGTAAAACAAATATGATTTTCCAAAGCGTTTCTGATAATCTAAACAAATGTTCTATGTTTTATGTAAAGACATTTGTTTCATATGTATTTGGTGCAGTAGTACATATTATTTCCAACAGATCAGAGGGTTGTTGTCCTGAGCTCCACATAAACATTTAGCAGCATTTCTGCTGCAGAGCTGACAGCCTGCAGGTCTAGTCTGGCCAATTGTTTCTTGGAAAAGAATCACTACAAAACCTGCAGCAGTTTGCCATGCGGGCCCTGCCGTAGGTCTACCTCTAAAAGGTAAAAGTGTAACAGAAGGTTTAGATAAGGGAATAGGTGAGGGGTAATATTTTTACTGCCTTTCTTAATCAAATTTTTTTGTATGTGTGTTCACTGTTTTGTAACTCCTGGACTGTACATACCTGCCAGAGGTAGCAATTATGTTTACTCTATTCAAGCACCTTTATTTATCCTATAGGTGAGCTTATATCTTTGTTTTATGTCTCATCTCAGAAGAAGATCCTGTTTTTCTGATCCTTAAATTGCTTCCTTGATGGAATGTTTGCAGCTTTCTAAAATCTGCTTATTGGATATTTGTTATGTAAGTAATTTAGAGGGTAAAAGGAGAATAATAAACCAGCCAAAATACAGCAGGAAAAAAACCCCAAACCTCTAAAGGAACTTTACAGAACTGGAATGTCTCTGAGGAACAGGGAAGAGAGAATGTAATCAGGACAAAATGGAGAAACAAAAAGGACTGAATGTCTGAAGATTAATCAAACTATGAAACATTTTTAGAAATGACATAAGTATATTAGCTGACTTTTAGTAACTGAGACTACACTTCTGCATTTGGGTAAGAATTATTTAAGCACTAGAAGACTACATACACCAAAGTACTTTTCACCTGGAAGATTTTGATCTTTTGGTTGCCTGTGGTTTTGCTCTCAGTGCTTCCTGAGTCATATTTCTTTAAATAAACCAATAAACTGAAGTGCTTTACATGAACTGGAATGAGCAGCAATAAAACGACTCAGTGCTTTATTTCTGGATTCCCATCTATTCACTGACTTGGTGCACGGCAGCAGTAAGCTACACTGGGACTTCTTCCATGGGGGTGCACCATGCTGAGGGCCAGTCTTGATTTAACTATGTGGAACTGCTTTGACTTTACCTTTATGAACCCAGCATTCAGTATGTTTTGATGGCTTTCCTGTGTAGTTTCAGAAGAAACTGTGTATATTCCTGCCTTAGGTAACTAATAGAAGCTCTGGATTTTTTTAGTATTTTAATTTTAATTTTTGTTATTGGAATAACTGTTAGATTTTTATTTATTGATTATATTTGTTAGTTATTTTATCTTTTTGTTCCAATTACTCTGATGGTACAAAAAGCCCTGTCAGAGTCAACACTAGATCTCGCCCCGGTGGTATAAAAGTGACATCCAGAGTTTGCTAATTGCTTTGACACTTACACAGTCAGGATCTGGCCTACAGTTGAGTAAACCTGGAGACATTTCACTGACAGAAGTACTTATACCAATACTGGGGCAAATGACTTCAGAGCTGTGGGGGTATAGGAACACTTGACTTGGAGGGAAGTCCTTGTTTTTTAAATACTCTTCCTTCCAATCATGATTTTCACATCATATAATCCTATTCGTAAAGTCATCAGGCTGCAGCTTCAAATTCATTAATTTCCCACTTAATATATTCATATTCCAACCTAATATATTCAGGGCCAGACAATCTTGCTGTGTTCTCATGCAGACAGTGTCTTTTAGCTTAGATATATCTGCTCTTTGCCACTGATGCCACCTGGCACTCCTGGCCCTCTAAGTCTTGATTTGGCTAGACTAAAGGAACCGTATGGTTTGAATCTTCAATTCCCTAAGCATACATTATTAGAAAGCTGCTTCTGTACTTGCCCAGGTTTGCATTTTTTCTCAGGCCTGGGCGGCGAGGCCTGCCAGCAGAGCTCCAGCGAGGCTCTGTCCTGTCTCTTAGATGCTGCATCAGTATTTCCTTCCCTTGATATATCTGAAATATCTTGCTTGGTGCCTCCTTCCAGCTACTGTCTGATGCTGACTTTGTGACAAACTGCGACACTTAAGTAATTTGCTTTGGGTACTCTCTGGAAAATATCTCGGATCTTAGCAGAAGCTGTATGAGAGCAGACACACTGGGCCTCAGACCGCTGAGGTGACATATATCTCACCTACGTCTGCGCTAGCTAACGTAGCCTGCTGTAGGACTAACAGGGAAAGATAGGCACTTATAATTAATTCATCAGCTCGAGTCTACCTCTGCACTTCAGTATGAAATTAGCAGCCGAGGCATACGTGTGTATGTCTGGGCAGACAAACTCCAGCCCTTGCCATGAGAAGGGGATGGCCTTCCTCGTGGGGGGGAAAATGCAAGTCAACACTAGATTAATACGAAACATGGTCTAAGCTTCTTGAACGTGGAGAAGAAAGAACTTGGGGGTTCTGCCTCAAAACCCTTTCGGTAGGGGAAGGAACATGATCCCTACCTATAGGTTCCCCAGCGGAGGAACAGTGAGAACAGGGTGGAAAACAAAGACCCATGCGGTAAACGTACAATGTTTGTTATAGACTTGATCCAACGCCCTGCACAGGCATTCTGGATCTTTCTTTTACTGAAGCTTTGACAATCAAGTGCACTGAAGAAACAGTTTATGTGGAAGATCTTAAAACACACATCAAGTCTTTCCTCAGGGACGTGTTATCAAAGAAAAAAATTAGGAGGCGTGTATTTGTTTGGAAAATACACTCAATCAATTTAGGCTTTATACTGGGTTTTGGAGAATATATGAAACATCCATTTGCCTTGAAATATAATTGACCCATCTCTTTTTCAAACAGGAATGAAACTGGCAAGGAAAAAGAATATATTATAGTAGGTTTGGAATAGTAATTAGTTTTTTAAAGTCTATAACTGGAAAAACTTGTTTCTATTTTAATTGCCAATTATAAAATTATTTTTATTAGAAATGTATTTTTTTTACTGGAAAAAAAACTTTATTTGAAGCATTATATTTATTTACATGTAAGATAATAATTTTTCCGTGGGTGTTTTGAATCTGTTGCTGATTTTATTTACTATGAATGATAATGTACCTGGTAAAAAATTAAAATACATCAAACTGCCTTCATTACTTGGAAGAAACTGGAAATAGATGTTGCTGACTTTCAACGAAATAATTTATGCATACCACACACAACCAATTAATTCAATAGTAGCAAGAGTTTTGAGTTAATTCACTTAAAAAATTGTTATTTTTTTCACACATCTATATGTTATGTTGGCAGGTTGTTATAAAGATGGCCGATATTACGGAGAAGGAACAATAATTAAAGACAACTGCAATTCCTGGTAATGTTTCAGAGAACAGCAAATTGAATTTTATTTAGCATATGTCATGAAATAGGAATTAAGGTAGTGAGCATCTTTAAATTCATATTAAACATGTAATCAAATCAAAAAAGCTAGAAGAGTAGTGCTGTGTTAAGGTATTGTAGAACTAGATTATAGCCAATTTAGAAGAATGGCAAGAGGTCAATGGGCTTTCTAATCGAGATAGGAAAATGAGAGTATAAAAATCTCCTCCTCACTGGCCTAATTCTGTTCCTGCTCAGTCAGTCTGCTGGCTCTGACCTGAGTTGAAATGGTTTCAGCCTAGACCTTGGCATTGACCTGAATGCAGGCAAAACAAATATTAAAGTTTGGGGGATTATTTTAGAACGTCTTCCTCTGTTTCTTTGGCATGAATGATATCTTACATTATTTCATGTAAGCCGTCTCCCTGTTTTGCTGCTCCAAAAACCAGCCCTGTACCCGCAGCCCCAGGGAGCCTGGGGGCCTCCGGCAGCACCCAAACAGGGCTGGGACCCTCACTGCCCTGGCTTTAGCCCAGGGTCCTAGGAGCAAGGTATTTACGGCCACGTGGCTCCTTTCTGGGTTTCCAGAGTGAAACTTCCTCAAAACATCTCATTTACAGGACATTGCCTTGCTTCCATGGGTTGGTCTCACAAAGGTGGAAGCAAAATTTTTCAAATACAACCTTTCCCACAAGCTGTAAACCTTCCCACTTTGTTGCAGTTAGGATTCATTAGGTAGTGAAGTAGTGAGAAGTAGCATTGTGTTTTCATAAATACTATGTGACATTTATATTGTTTATGCTTTTTTTTCCTCCATCTTCCTTCTGCTGTTCAGGTGCATATTTTTCCTTTGACAATTCATTTTCTGCTCAGTAATATTCTTGCTCTTTCAGCAAATGCTTCCAAAGTCTCTGGAAGTGTTCAAAAGAAGTATGCCTTGTTCGCCAAGACTTAATTCAGTACATCAATTCTGGAGATTATGGGTGAGAACACTTTTATTTTAAGGTTTTGTTGTAAACCACTGTATTGCTCATTGTATGTATGTGCAAATTACAAGTTAATGCAGTCCTCCCCACCCCTTCCTTCCCCAGTTACATTACAGCAATTTGACAGTGAGTGTACATCTGTGAAATTTTCCTAAATGTCTGGCAGATTATAGAGTTTTAAATGGAAAGATATCGAAAGTTTCATGCTGGTAAGACTTGACATTGTAAACATCTATCTAAAACATTCTCCAAATTTAGAACAATTTTTTGCTCATGAAACACTATTTGGATCATCTCTTATTCTTCACTTTATTTATTACTCGGGCTAGATATTTAAAGTCATTTTTTCTCATCCCTCAAGAGCATTGTTCCACGTAACAGAGCTCTAGGTAGCATTGGAAGAGGAGAGGATGGGCCAAATGGGGACCAAGATATCAGAACTTTGTGGGGCTCGGTGTTTTTCTTGCTACCAGTTCTCATTTCCTCCAGGTAGTGCAGCAGGATTAGGGACACTGGAGTACCGGCGCGGTGCCTTGGGAGCCTGCTGGTCATTTAGGGACAGAGATACAGGGGTTGCGTCCCTAAGAGCTGAGGTGCAAAATTCACCAATGAAGCCCACACAGATTTCAAGCTGTGACTCAGTGCTGAAACATTTTTTACTTCCCGGGAGACATTCAAATCAACTGAGTTGGGATAAACAATTAAGTTAGGCACCTGGAGCCCTTCACCTCTGTCTTGTCAATGGTAAGCAGTAAGGTTTACCACAGGGTGGTTAAACCCACCTGAGATGTGACTTAACTTCTGCAGATGCTTTTTTTTCTGTCCTGCATACAGTTTGCAGGGTTAATGCTACAATATGAGTCTAGTCTACTGAGAGTAGGGAGGGAATAATTAAAGAGCCATTGGGAGCCCTTTCTCTCAACCTGGCTGTTGGTAAAAAACTCAGGAAGGTATCAGCTGGGCTTTCTGCTGGGTTCAACAGTGTCTTACTGCTGCTGCACCAGAGCTTGAAGGCAATATAACTCATTATATGAAGCTGTTAGTTCTCTGTGGGCATCTGAAGCATAATCTGAAAGTAACTTCAACACAGCAGTAATTATGACTGAACATCTTGTTTTCCAGTACTTTTCTGAAGCATTGCATGCTCATCTCCTGCAGGCAGACATGATGCTGACCTCAAATCACCACTTTTCATATACTGCTGTGTTGCTTCATCCTACACTCATTTGTAGTGGAAGAGCCCGTGCTAAATATTTTCTCATGCCTATCAAATACAAGGTTTTGAAATGTAATTTGAAAGATTTCTTTCTGGATGTTATTGTTAACGGTGCTCTTACAAAGGAGCAAGGTATTAATGTGAGTGGTTTCTCTAACCTGGGTTTTGTTTGTTTGTTTTATGTCTGTGAGGAAGATGGAAAGCTGACAACTACAGCCAGTTCTGGGGAATGACAGTGGAAGAAGGTTTCAAAAAGCGCCTGGGCACCTTCCCTCCATCTAATTCCTTGCTGAATATGAGAGAAGCTCCAGTAAGTGTCATGTATAATTGTTAATTTTTTTAATAACTTTATGACATGGAAAAATAACTGTGGACAATTATAAGATTATGATTCAGGGATTTAACACTAAATGCTTCCATGTTGAATGTGAAGCTCCCAGAATAGCTCTCCAAGCCATAGAGTGTGTGGTCCTATTGATGGAAATCAAACAAGGAGGAGCAAAAGCAAATGCTAACCCTTGGGAAGCTGTGCATCAATATTGACTTATCATTGTAGATCACTGGTGTTTGAAATCTTTGCTTCTTCAGGATGGTTCCATACCATCCTCTCCATTTGCTAATCATTGCACACATAGCTGTAACGATAAAAAAACCCAGCTGGCCATAGTTCATTAAGGCTAACAGCTGAAACTAAACAACAATCTTTGAAAGAAGCTCTGAAAGCCTGCAGGATAAAGTAATATAAAGATGCAGTAGGAGGCTGGGGTTTTGGCCAAATGGAAGGAAAAATGATGGGAAGCATGGGAAAATGAGACGGTTCTCTACTATCAGTTTTCTAAACCTCTTGGCCATGGCTATTTTCATGGCAGCTAAATTAAATTTCTTATCATACATTTATGCTCAAATTAGTTCTGCAGCAAAGCAAATATACTTTAGGTTATGTAGGTAGATTAAGCAATTAAAGAAGAAATGCATAGTTATTGAATCCAGAGTAGATTTTCCAATGCTTTGGATCAGTTACTTAGCTTCTTTCTTAGAAGACCCAAAATTATGGAAATCATAGACGGAAAAAACTAACTACGATACCATAGCGAAATTAGAAAAATTGCAAGAATAAGTAGGGAGATCCTAGGATTGCAAATGATCCTAGTTCAGGCAAGTGATGCCATTTGATGATCTATTTGAAGTCAATCGTTGATGCTTGTTGTATATGTGTATGGCAGAAGGGTTTCTGTATCTCCGAAGGCCTTGTGGGGATAGCAGTGCAGAGCTACCACTTGACAGGCAATTTGGGGAAGAGGGGGAGGGCCATGTGCCTCTGTAACAATTTTAACAATCCTGACCTTTGTGCTTAATGCAGACTGGTTCTTTGTCCCACACAAAGTCAGCTCCCTGCACCAGCGTGGCAAGGCATTGAGCTGTGGCCCAGGTTGGACAGCTTGCTCAAAATTACACTGTAGAGGGCTGGTAAAACAATAAGTTGACAGAAATTCAGCTTTGGAGTTTTGTGTTGTATTATTTGCTAGACTACTCTTCGCAGCCAAAGAAGGATCCATTTCAGTTGAAGATGGCAAGTCAAAATAAGACAGTGACATAAAAGAGTTTTGTGCAATATTTAGTAGGTATCTGCCCCAAATTACCAGTGAACTGCATTGAAGCTCAAGAGAGTTGGGGTGAATTTGTTGTTATTGTTGGCTTTTTCCTTGAGGAAGACAGTGTGATATATAGCAGAAGCAAAAAGCGGGTATCATACACCTAGTTCAGAGACTGATGTCTTCATTACTAGTTATCTAGCTAGCTGAGACAAATCCCACCTAGGAAAACAAGAAAGGGAAGGTTACAAGAAATTCTTTACAATATTTCCTCTTTTCCATAGAGTTTGGGGTAGCTGGTCACTCAGTGGTCCTGCATTATGTCCAGCCTATTGAATCATTGCTATTAAGCTTCCTGTAGCTTCTTTTGACTGCTACTCTACTTACGGCCTTTGTTCCACTGATACATTTCTCAGGCATATTTTCTTTATCTGCTATCTTTTTATGAAATCTGTGAGCTACAACCCAACTGCCTTTGGCTCTGCTAGACACCTGAGGAGCTTCAATGCATTCTTACCCAGAAATGTAGCTTTGCACATTCATGCATTTAGGCCCCAGGAAGTCTTACATGTTGCTGGAAGCACAAGCTTTGGACAGGATTCTAAGAAATCTTTCTCTCTACTTACAAAAGCTAAAAATATAAAATAATAATCTCTGTATGACTTTCTCCCCTTCTAGAGAATTCTTTGAGCTTGCAGAAAATTGCTCTGAATTGTACATGAGCCCATCTCCTACCTATGGTTTCTCTTCGGAATTATTAGAACTTTCTTGCTCTTACCCCTTGTGGTTTCTGTCTTAGCTAGTCTTGATGTAAAAAATATTTTTCTCTGAAGCTTCCTGCGAAGCTCCAAATCTCCCTGATTCTGTCCCCTTCTATAGTTTTCTAGAAGAACATAATCTCTTTAGTGTCCTTGTTCTGCCTTGGGAAATTTCCTATCATCAGCCACATTTTAATACTTCACAAAAACATTAAAAAAAAATGGTTTTCTTCACTCATAGCCAGTTCCATATCTACCATCACTGCATGATCCAGCAATTTCATAGCCTGGATTGGGCTCACCAGGGTTACATCGACAGATCCTTCCAATTGGCAAACCAACAGTAGTCATGCAGTCAACTTCCAGGAACTTTTTAAGAGAAGTATCTTACCCGATTTTCAGAGACGTTTGCCCCTGCTTCGACTTTCATGAATAATTTTCAGTCACCGATATTTTGTGAAGCATACTAACACATTTACGAAGTCCTAAGTGATAAAAACCAAGTGAGTTTTCATGACAGTGTTTTCATTAAGCTTCACTTGTAACTAGGTGACAGCTCAGAAGAGAGTAAAAAGATATGAATGATGAAATTTAGAAATAATGAGTTTTTAATATTTTTCAGAGACATTCTCCAAACCTTAATGGCTTGACCTTTAAGTGGCTTTTTTGAGACTAATTCACCTGCAAGCCAGGCTACTAGTTACTTACTGTGGATAAATTGGTACTAATCAAATAGTCATGCATTCTCTGGGATTATTACTGCCTTTCCCATTTTGCAAGTGAGAAAACTGCAAGTCATTTGCCCAAAGTCATATACTTAGTTGACAAAAATGCTACAATTACTGTTCAGGAGTTTTTGTCTCTATCTTTTGCTGACCTGATTAAAATCTGGTAGCTTTGCTAATGTAGGAAGAAAACCATAGCTACCCATTCATTAAATACAACTTTTTTTTTTACTTTAAATAAAACCTTTTCTTCAGGGTGCTACTGGTCTACTATTTAGGCAATAAGTGACAGTTTCTGGTACCTAAGGGTGTGATGTTATTATTTTCTACTGTCTTTTGGGGTTGCTTGAGAAAAGCATTTTTGTGTATAAGGGACTCCTTACACAAAGGCATGGAAAAAAAGATTCAAGAATGTAAAGCCCTTCTGTGTTAACCACTTTACATCTACAGCAGTCTTAGTTCTCAGCAGCGTTGAAAAGTTTGGTTGTGGCTTTTTAGTTGTTTCTTTGACTGACATATGCAACTACAAATATAGCTTCATAACATCACTTCAAATTAAATGGTGTGACAGAGCTACATTTCATCTTAGGGAAAACACAAACTTCTTGAAGTTGCTCATAGAGCTTTTAATAAAAGACTATACCTGCTCAATAAGGTGATGCTTATGTCTGGAAGGGTAGTTTAACATGATGGCACATTAGAATACCTAAAAGACAATGATACAGAACAAGAACTAAGTCTGAACTGAGGATCCTCTGCTGCAGAGTATGGCTAGACCTGAATGTAGACTGACAGCTAAATACACCACTAAAACTGTTGTGATGCCTGACAAAACTGAAGCTCCCAATAGTGTCAGATGTGTTATCTGAGGAGACATTTTGAAAGTGTTACTCACTGCAGGAAACAGTGCAATCATTCTTGAAGTTCTACGTAGCACAAAAATAACTGCCACGCCTTTAAGACACATGGTGATGCACGTGTGGTGGTATTCTGTCAGTACATGTTCTGGCAAGCGGTACATTGCCATGGTGGCGTTGGCACCTGCTGGCAACAAGGTGCTCACCTAAGCGCCATCTTACAAGAAAATAGAATACATAGTTTAGTAATAAGGCACCATTTTGGATTAAGTATCAAAGAACTCATAAAGACAATGTGAAGGTATATAAGGTACACCAGCTGTTCCTCTGATATATGACTTTTCTTAGTAAAAAACTCAGCAGTTGTAGATCTCCCTCTTGCAAACTGAAGCTCATGCATGCCCATTTTGTCTTCACAAAGCAAGTGATGTCCAGAACCTTTTTCCTACATTAAAAAAAATATTGCTTTCCCTCAGAAAAACTATTTCCACATTTGCAAATTCAGTAATCTTCAGCCTTTTTTTCTCTGATGGGCCATCTAGATTTTCCAAAGAAGTCATAGCTGAAGTACAAGTATTCTTTTATATCCACTTACCTTCCTGCTTTGGCTAGACTGCTAGCTTCACTGCACACAAAACATATGAAGGTTTAAAAATAGTTTGCCAGTCATTTTACTGATTGCGTTGTGCTGTCTGATGCGGGTCTGTGGAGCATATGTTGAGAAACAATTGTCTAGACTTACTATTTGTCACAGAACAGCAGTGCTTCTCAATATCAGGGTAGCAATTTCTCAGACAAAAAGCTAATGTTTCTGGCCACAGGTCAATCCCACATTTCTAAATGACAAGGCTGAGGGTTAATGAGGGATTTGCTCTGGGATTTACAATATGAGGCTATTAAATACATTGGCAGTAGTTTAGGAATACATAAAGTAACACATTGTCTCACACCAAAGATCTATTTAGAATTTTGCTTTTCTCAACTGCCTCATTTGTAGCATTATAAGTGGTCTTTGCCCACATAAGTGGGGTAAACAACCTTTGCCAGATTTTGCTTGTTTACTGGTTGATAAAGAGCAGTCTTGTCATGTAAAAGAAACACTATTTGTCTGGGATTTCGCCTGTATGGTGTGTCTTCAAAGTGAATCTTGTGCTTGTGCTAGCTCATTAATAATGAACATAATGATAATTTAGCAAGATATTCTTTAAATTAGCTGTTGCTTTCTGTGTGTCATTTGAGGTTGCAAGTCCCATGTATCTAACAAGCTTTTGAATAAGCAGACTTTTGAAAATGATTAATCAAAATATTGAGATTAATATTTTAGCAAGATTTAAAAGATTACTGGCTTGTTATGGGCGGAGGTGAAACTTTCAAAAGCACTTCAGTGACTTAACAGCTTGCAGTATACTTTAACGGTATTTGAGACTCACAGCCTGCATCTGACATAGTGAACCTAGAAGCACTTGAGAGTTACTGAGTCTGGGCATATGCACAGACTGTATCAATCTGTCTGTTGGGGCTGTATCCCAATCTACTGTCATATACAGACTGAGGTGCGAGCTTTTTTTGTCTTTACCCACTTCTCAGCTGTGGGTTTTCTGTGGGAAATCCAGGTGTACAAGCCGGATGGAAGCACCACTGTTTCCCAATGTATGCAACAAAGTGATCTGGATACAGCCAAAGTGGTAAAGTTTGGTTCCCCAAAGAGTCCTGAAATAGTTTGAAAGAGCTGTCCTCAAATATTTAAATCAGCTTAGGAAAAGGTATGTAGTCTTATAAGTCACATAAGCAATTTAGAAAAATGGTGCAGCCAGGACACCCAGAATTAGAAGACTAAGTAAATCAAAGTAAAATAAAGGAATTTGAACAGGATAGAAGCCATTGTGCTTCAGGGTATAAGCCTGCTTATAAGAAAGAAGCATCAGGGAATGTTTTGCTTAGGAACAGATTATCAACTTTTGTATGTTGTATTTTTCTCTGGAACACATGTTATCAACAATTGTTTGAGACAAACTGATAGACTTGATGGACTGATATTGCAATTCTTTGTGGCCATTCCTATTTCCCTGTGCAGCATAAGCAATCATTCCATAAAGTTCAACAGTAAAAAAAAGGGGTCAATGGTTTTGATATGTTGAACACAGAGCAGATTATTAGCAGTTGTACCAGATGGTTCTTGCATACGTGGATGTTTGTGCAAAGCTTGGTGGACATGAATTAAGGCTGAGGGATGAAGATGCCAGAAATGGCTGTCCAAATGGCTTTAGTGAGCAGACCATAAATTCTCATCAACTCAACATCAGATTACAGAGCTGAAGGAAAATCACTGATTTTCACTCTGGAATGAGAATTAAGTGCTGGAGATTGAAAAAACTGTGAAAAGACAAATAAATGATACACTGTACTGATGCCTCCCCCATGGTAACTACAATTTCCTACCCACAGCCATGTGCCAAGGACAATAGGGTAGCAGGTACCTAACTTCATTGCTATTTGTAGCAGGAGGCTTTTCTTTCAAAAAATGCCATCTGGGTCATAATTAACATGTTTCATAGGAAACTGTTGTTTGAGATAAAAAGCAGAGAGAAACTGGACAGGTTGTTCAGGTTGGCAGTTGTGGAGTTCAGCTTTCCAGCTCAGCTAGTGGTGTGCTAGAACCCCCCTGCTCTCGGGGGTCCACAGCACCCACCCACAGGGTAACCACACAGGGATGCTCAGGAAGCCACAGGTGCCAATGCTTTAGGTTTCCTCAATTTAAAAATTAAGAATTTTAAAAACAAAATGAGGGTAAAATTTAAGACAAAATTAGGAATTGAAACATATACAGATCTCCTACATTTTGTTTTAGGGAAACTCACTTCCAGAAGAAAAATTTCCTGCATTTTTTGCAGCCACTTATGCATGGCCTGAGTGGATTCATGATCCTCTGGATCAACGAAACTGTGGAGCATCCTGGGCTTTTTCAACCGCAAGTAATATTCATTTTTTTTCTCCTTTTAAAAATATCATTGATGTTAGATGCATGATGAAAATCTGTAGTGATTAGTAATGAAGTAATGAAGTAAATTTCAGTTTGCTGTTCACTTTTTACCAGCAAATAGGAACATTTAAAATTGCTATAACTTTCCCTCTAAGTTGTCCCAAAGTCTTAAAAAAGTCAATCTAAGCTGTAGAGCTTTGATTGCTTTTCATAAGTTTGTGTAACATAGGGAGATTTCTTGGTGGCAGAAAGTAGAAAATTAATTCACTAATGCACTTTACTGTAACGGGTAGAGTAACTTTTAAAAAATCTGCATCCCTTGCTTGCACAACTACATGCTTGACTTGAAAGCTTAAAACAGGTAGGCTTCATTTTTTTTATATGCATCTATACATTTGTGCATTTGCCATTGTCCAACCCTTGCTACTCAAGCAAATTAAGTATAATCTTTTCAATAATTTTATGAGAAGAAAACCCTGAAATTGCTCAGATATTTGTGGAAGAAACTATTTTCAAACTCTGTAAGCAAAGAAATGTCAGTAATGCAATTCAACCTCATGTGCTACAGCTCTGGTTTTATGAAAAATGAACACAAGTGTTTGTGTCACTTTCTCCAAAGAAGTTACAGCCATCAGTTATGTTCATTCTTATTATGCTGCAATAAATCTCAGTACATATTGGGATATATAAAGATAGAGGAAAAAATTGTGCAATCAATCTTTATGACTTGATCCGGCCAGTGGGTCCTCACGGGTACAGGTTTCTGCAACTGCTTCTTTAAATCACGGCAGTAAGAGAAGGAAAGGAACATTTAGGTCAGTTAATCCCAGCTCCCTGCCAAAGTCAGACTGAACACACTGTTACCAATATGTCTTGTTGAGTGTAGTTTTAAAAGAGAAAACCAAGAGAGCCTCTAACAGCTCTTCTCACAGAGTACTGCAGAGATGAACAGAGCTCACTGAGGGACTTTTCAGATATTCAGTCTAAATGTTCCCTTTCATAAGTGAATCTTCTGATTTTAATTCACACAATTACTTTCAAAGTTAAACATTATGAGATGTCTTCCCACGTTGTTTAAGTGCATCTAACATTTTCAATCTGAATTTTCAATCCTTCTTTGTAAGATTAATTGTTGCTCAATGAATAGACAAGCACTGCTATATCATTTTTTCTTATCATTCCTGTAAGTATTCCAAAACTCTTCAGTAAAAAGCTTTTACACCTATGAAAATAAATTCATTATCACGTGACACCTCACAAAAAGCACAAAACACAGTCACTGTCAGCTGCCATCAGCAGATTCACTCCTCTGAATTCTTGTCCAAAGTTTTCACTGAAGTTAGTGTTGATTTTGATGGGGCTTTAGATTTCAAGGGATGGATTTTTTTTTTTATTTTCAGGTTCAAAAATGAAGGGCTAACAATAAAAAAAAAAATATAATTTAAGCAGAGGTAAGGACTGGGATTGGGGCTTAATAATTGTTTCATCGTCACCCGTTAAAGAAAGCGGAAGTGACTTAATTTCACCTACGACTTGGTTAACCTAGTCTGCTTTTAAATCAGTGCATAAATATATTAGTACTTAGCATTATGACTGACGGGGTTCAGACATCTAAGGTGTCTATCTCAGAAGAAGAATTTTCTGTGATTCAGCAAGGAGGTCCAATGAATCCCACATTTACACATTAGTATGAGCATTTCCAAATCCTCTTTCCAGTAAAACCAATACCTTCAGTCTTGAATTTTCTTCTTCATAGGACTGTTCATTTTTGCTTTTCTTTTTTTCTCAAATTAAGGAAGGAAATGTAGAAAAAAAAGGAGATTTGGAGATTCAGCTGTAGAGAGGTGGAGGAGTATTTGCTGAAGTCAACCAGAGATGAATATGCATTTAGAAACATGGTAAAGACTATCAGACTAAATTCTGTAAATGCCTCACCTGATGTTTAGATATGTGGGAATTTATGATAACCAGTAAGTCTATGGATTTATAGTATTACAGCAAAGTTGCTCATGATGCTTTGCAGTTTCACAATCCTCTCTCTTGAAAGCCTGTACAGATTATATCTGTATTGTTTTGTAAAGTTATCTGCACAGGCAGAAAATACGGAGGTTGTGTTTCAGTCCCTCTTTCACAATAACCAGTGTGAAATTGTGAGTAATTATTTGTTTTTGATAATGGAAAATTTATTTCAAAACAGGTGTTGCGGCAGATAGAATAGCAATTCATTCTGAGGGTCAGATCACAGACAACCTTTCTGCTCAGAATTTGATCTCTTGTGATACCAGGAATCAACATGGATGTAATGGTGGAAGTATTGATGGTGCTTGGAGATATCTGAAAACACATGGGTAAATATTTTATCTAGATTATTTTAACTTGAGCCAGTCAAGTTACAATGTTGCTTGTGTTACAATGATTATTTCTGACCCTTCAAAAAAGAGGCATTTAGCTCTGTCCTAGGTCAGATTAACTGTATTACCTCAACAAGACTAACTCTTTCTCATTTACACCTTTAAATCACCTTCATGAAGCCCAGGACCTACGGAGCATTCACAAAGAAATAAGCAAAGACTATTCTGAATGAGGGCTCTCAGTGAGAAAACCCTGCAACCACTTAGCTCCCATTTAAGACTCATTAAATCTAGATGTTGTCATTAGCTGTAATACAACTGGGGAAAATGGTAGCCTCCCTAATAGTAAGACAAAAAAGAAAGGATTTTTTTACGTCAAAGACAATACCATAAGTGGACTCAAACCTTCTGTGGTTCTTGGGATACAGGCTTTTCATGTTAAACAACATTGAGTAAGCAGTCAGTTGCATGAGACAACATTTTGAATATTCAAAAGGATCAAATATTGTCTTTCTAAAAACCAATTGTAATCATCCCATCCCAAGCTTGTGCCAGAATGCACCTCTGTAGCAAGGACTATACCTAGATCATCCTTCCTTCAGGTCAGACTAAGGAAAATTAACAGCTCTCAAACTCTACACGAACAGCTAGAAGCTTTTTAAAATGACACATAATAATTTATAGAATCACAGAATGATTTAGGTTGGAATGAACTTTTGGAGGCCACCTAGGCCAACGTTCTGCTCAAAGCATGACTAACTCTGAAATCAGATCAGGCTGCTCAGGCCATGTCCCTGGTCATATTTTTAGTATCTCCAAGGATGGAGGTTCCACAACCTTTCTTGCAGCAGGTCACTTTCTTTGACCACTCTTGTGGTCAAACATTTTTTTTCTTATATGTGATCAGCATTTTCCTTGGTACAACTTGTGATGGGTACCTTTCAGCTTTTCACTGTGCATCTCCAAGAAGAGTCTTGTTCTGTCTCCTCTATCACCTCTCCTTATGTAGTTGAAGACAGTAATTAGATCCCCTTTTAGCCTCCTTTTCTCTGGGCTGAACAAATCCAGCTGCCTCAGGCCCTCCTTGTGTATCATACGCTTCAGCCTCCCAAGTGCCTTCTGCTGGACTCTCTCAGTTTGTCAGTGTCTTTACTGGAGATCCCATAACTGAACACAATACCCCAGATGTAACCTCACGAGTGACAATTTAAGGGGAATAATAACTTTTCACACTGTCTTGGCTATGTTCTTGCTAACACAACCCAGTATTGATTGTCCATGTTTGCTGAGAGGGTCCACTGCTGGCCCACATTCAACTTTCTGCTCATCGAGACCCCAGGTCCTTCTCTGTGAAACTGCTTTCTGCACAGGCGGTGCCCTGCCAGCACTGCTGCATGGACATTTCTGGCTCAGAGGCAGGATTTGGCTTCTGCCTTTGTTGAACTTCATGAGGTTTCTGTCAGCTCGTTTCTTTAGCCTGTTAACATTGCTCTGAACGGCAGTCCTGCATACTAACCACTCCCCACCAAGTTGGCATCCTCCACGAATTTACTGAGGGTGCCTTATGTCCCACTGTCAGATTATTAATAGAGGTGCAAAACAGTGTTGCCACTGTGTTGACTCCTGAGGAATGCCATTAGTAAACAAACACTGGTCACTTTGATCTGTCAACCTTTCAGCATGCCAGTCCAGTTCAGTCACTGACCTTGTAAGCAACTTATCTAGTCCAATAAACTAGCAGAAGAGCACAGGAGACCATGCTGAAAACATTGTTAAAGTCAAGGTAAATGATATCCACTGCTTTTCTTATTCTCCATGGAGCCAGTCATTTCATCATGGTCAGATCATCTCATCTTATCATCTCATCATGGTGAGGCATAATTTGCCATGGTAAATCTGTGCAGCTTGTTCCCAGTCAAATCCTTGAACTTCGTGTGCCTGGAAATGGCTTCCGGGAGAATTTGCAATAATCAGATTTTATATGCTGTATAATTACATTCCGCTGTTTCTCACATTATCAGAAATTTTTTTGTACTTCCTGTTCCATATCAAAATCTATTTCCTCTCTCACTTTCATACACTCTCATCCTTTACTCCTTCTTTGATACTGATACTTTGATACCTGATACTGACAGACAGAGAGATCTCAGGTGTGCTGTCTGTCAACTTTTAATTTTAGTTAAAAAACAGACAAACAAACCAACCAACCATGGAAAGAGCAAAAGAATGTCAGATGTGATGCATCAGATATCAGAGCTGACATGGCAGCCTGGGGATCCAGGTGAAGACCAAAGCGCTGCCATTCACATGGACACGGTTTACGAAGTGATCATTCTGCTTTCTTCAAGCATACCAAACTATTTCTGATCGGACAAGGATTTTGTATTGTTATGGGGAGAGTTTACATCGAGTGTTCCTCTGTCTTTCCGTGTCAGCCCATAATCAGTTTTGATTTAGGTTTTGAGTGAGACACCCTTTAGGTGAGCGATTACAGTGGGCAGTAAGGGATTCCACCCAGCAAAGGCCCCTCAGCATCTCACGGGGGTAAAAGAGAAGGCTTCATTCATGAAGAAATGAAAGTTACAGCTTAACATTTTACACAACAGCTTTCTGTAACTAGAAGAACAGGCTCCTTTCAACAGGTAGCTTATGTTCTTAAGAGAGTAAATACAACTCTTTCTCACTGGACTGTTTGCTTGTCTACCATGTTAAGGACAGGAACACAAGAATTGCCAGTGTAGATAAGGTAGGAGATCCATTTTACTGAGTATTATCTCCACAATAGTTGGAGCAAGCTATATTTAGAGGAAAAGTCCTAAAGAATGCAGCAATAGGACAACCTCCTAGTCTTCTGTTCCCTCTGACTGTTATCCCTGTATGGGCATAACTACCACAAGCCCATAATAATAAGATTTTTCCTATACCAGAAAGCTGTTTTTTTTTTTTTACCTGAAGCAGTGTGGTTGGTGACGCAGCCTGTTCTGCAGAGGCAGTTTAAGTATACAAGAGTTAGCTTATTTCTATAAGGAAAGCAAGGCAGGCTGAAGCTGTATGGGGCATTTTGTTATCAACCTAGCTGTACCCACACAGGAGCTTGTGCTGGTGTAAATGCAGTCGTGAGAAGATTGCTGCCTGACCGACCAGAGTACCAGTGTGAAAGTGTGTGCAGAGCAGGCTTTCTGACTGGTGTAAGCCTGGAAGCATAAAGACAGGGCACCTCAGCTCACCAGAGCACACCTGTGAACTGACTTTTCGCCTCCAACATCCTAAGTACTTGCATTATTGCTCAGTCACCTGAGATGCCTCATGGTATTCACCAGCCTCTTGCAGCTGACTGAGTAAAAAAATCTGCAGGGCAGTTATGAGAACCATCACAAATTTTTGGAGACTGTTTGGATCTCCAGTAAATCTCCACAGTCCAAGACTATTTTCTTAGTCATTCCTCCAGCTTTCTTGTCCCCATGGAGCCAGCTCCAACATGTACAACATCACTGCACTCTTACAGACCTTTGCCTGCTCCCTATTCTTATCCCCGACCATTGATGTGCCATCAAAGTACCACACATGAAAATATCTCTACTTACCTATTTTTATAAACAACATTTCTAAATCCTGATTTTCTTTCCTCAAGTTCAAATGATATTTCAAATCCTCTTCCAACAGTTCCAGACACAAATAAATACCTTAAGGAAAATATCCAAATATCTGTGAGGACAGATACTGGAAGAACAAAAAAATGGCTATGCTGGGTCTGAGCAAGGGCCCATCTAGCCCAATAGTTTGTCTCTGACAGTAGCCAAGAGCAAATAGTATCAAAAAAAGAAAAGAACGTTTTTGCTTCACTGGACTGATAACTGAATATTTTTTGTAGCTGAAGCCCCATAATCCATAACTTTTTACCTTTGACAAAGAAAAAAATGGAAATTTATGGCATAAAAGTCTGAAGTGTCTTTTGAATGAGCCCTGTTAAATAGTGCTTGCTTCCTCATACTTTCAGGTGACTTTTATTTTATGAGTCAGTATATTGCAATCATTTTTTTCATTATCTCCGTACCTTACAACAGGGAGAAAGCACATTGATTTTCTGTGTGGGCTTGTAAATTTTCACAGCATGCGTTTGATGCTGTTTTAAAGCTTCTGGTTTTCTGATTTCTGAAGTGTACTTATCTCAGGTTTTTGATAGATTTTCAGGAAAATCAAGTGCTGGCCTAAACTATCCCCAGTGAAGTCAATGGAAGACTTCCATAAAGCTCAATGAGGTTTGGACAGTGCTGAGACCTGACTTTTCAGAATCACTGAGCACTCATTTAACAGTGAAATCTGCTATAAATGGAGCTGAATTGCTGTTTAACTCTCACTGTCTCTCTCTGTCTTCCTCCATTAATTAAAGAATAAATCTGTATTCTATTTCTAATTATTATTAATTTTAGGCATTTCAGTTACAAGCAATAATTTGGGAGGAATCAATGTGGTTTGAAAACATCTGTTTTATCTGCTAAGGGAAATTAAAAGCTTATAGTCTTTAAGAATGAGGAAGAAATTTTTCATTTTCAGGTAGTAAAAAGGTTACACACTTGAATGCAAATACTGCTTCTAATCAGGGCTTGATCTGTTTTGTACCTTGGGCTCCTAGCAATTGCAGGGTATGATAAGGATATTATTGTTATTAGTCTTGGCCAACTTGCTAATAACATAACCTAATATTTTAGATTATGTTCTCATCTCGCAATTCAAACATATAAATACAATAAAACCACAAAAATTTTCATTGGATTGAACACATAAACATAACTTCAGATGCATTCTGCCAAGAGTGTATGAACACACTGCAGACTTTTGCTGCTTCTCCCTGAATGCTGCTTGCTTCTAGTAGTATATTTGTATATGTGTATGTATATGTACACATAAACACATTCACATTTATTTCTGTTTTTCTTCTGTGACTCTGCTGGCAATTTCTTCTCCTTGAAAAATTTCTAATGTTTACTGTTGTGCTGATGCTTCAGCATGTCCAAACTCATGTTTCAGCAAAGTGCTGTTAAATTATGTTACTCATGACTGCAGAAACTATGGTTAGTGAAAAGATTCAAAAGTGACTGTTAGTTCAGAATGAGTCATCATGTCTGGATTATCACACAGGGCCAGTGTGGTCATGCGTATTTGGTACTTCAGGTTTATTGCCATAGAATTAAGACCCATCCATGCAGAACCTGTGACAAATCCAGGGGGACGCTCCAATGGAAAGGAGGGGGAAAAAAACCCCTACCCCAGGAATGAATTTCTCTGTTGTCTCCCTCTGAGGTGTTTCTAAGTACACCTGAGGAATAGGTGTCATACTATTCCTTACACTGGGTTGCAATCACCTACTCCTGCCATGCTTATGCTAGGTCATGCTCTGAGGACTCTGTTTGCTCACCTTACCTGCCTTGCAAGCCTGACTGCACTCAGCAGCAATCCTTTATTTCTTTTGGAAATCTGTGATCAGTGGTGACTAGAATGATTATGTATATAGAGATAGATACAATTTATAAACATTGTATATGTATACATATATAAACCAAAGGTTTCCTTCTACCCAGGAATAGAAACAAAGCATAATAAATTTTAAAATTAGTAATAACAACCCAAGTATATTTGGCCTAAATACTTACCATTCCCCATTGGAAATCTGGGAATCCAGAATACCTCCAGACATTCAAAAGGGTTTCAGAGGGTTTGCCAGTGAGTAGATTGAAGAGCTAAGCAATAACAGCCTAACAACCTAACAACCTTAGATGCACAATCCCTTTTCATGTAGGCAGAATTATTGCTTTTTGCAGCTCCTGGGTGTGTTGGTCTAGTTTGGGCAGAAAGAATTTGGTAAGCAAAAAGACATTCTCCTTGGGGTCAATTTTTCTACTACCAAATGCTAATCAGAAGATGCCACGTCTTATTCAAAGTAGCTGAAGCATATATATGCTCATCTTGTAAAAATCCTGACAACTAAGTATACACAGGCAAACATAATTATCCTCCATATTGCATGGAAATACAGTTGTCAGTTCTTCAGATTCAGAAAGTTCAGTATAATTGGTGAGCTACTTAAATACATATCTTTTTTATAGGACTGTCTATTTTAAAATATTATGCTTCAGTGAACTATTTAATTATGCTCTTTAAAAGAAACCATCTCATAGACCTCCACGGTATTATCACAGAAACGTGTATATTGTTTTGGAAACATCTAGCAGCATAACATAGAAAACTAGGAGGTCCCAATATCTCATAGGAAGGATAAAATAAAAAGTAGAAGATTCAGTGTGCCTTTATTTAAGTATTTCAGATTGTTTGTAAGTGCATTTTAAATATATGCTCTGTTTCCTTCACTTTATTGAAGTAAAAAGGATGTTCAATTAGTCAAACAGTCAAAATGGCTGAACAATTCAGGATCAGCTACTTGAAAGAAACAGACTTCATTGCTCCTTTCCATTCTTGGATGCACTGAGAGCTCTTAACCTGTGCTTCAAAGCACCACATTTACTCATATGCCAGAAGGACATCAATTATTTGTACTCAAACCTTTAAAAAATGAATATAAGACTTTTTATCTCAACAAATGTTCACAAAAATGTGAGCAAATGTTCCCTTTACATTGTCAGAAAAATGGAAGGTCAGAGACTTTTTAGCTAAAAGAAATACAAAGACTGTAGCTTTTCACCAGCATTCCTGTAGAAAATGTAGATAAAACTAGAAAATGGTTCATTTCCCTTAAAATTTTTCTGCTGCAAATATGTCTAGTTCACAAGCCATTTTCGCTAACTGGATCCTGTTGATGACATTGGAAATTTATAGAAGGGTGGGAAAAGGACTACCGCAACTGAAACTTAATCATAAACATCACGCATATGAATCGAAGCAAACACCTTCCAGCTGAAGATATGAGACATTCACACTTTTGAAGAATGAGGGACTCCTCTGTAAATTTACTTGAAATATGACAGTTGTAAAATAATTAAAAGCTTGAAATAAAACTGCAAACATGTTTAAGCAAGCTTCTTATCAACTTTTTTTTTTTGTTAATATCTGAACAGGGTTGTATCCTACGCTTGTTATCCATCATTTTGGAACAATCACCTGGAGCCATCAAGTGAAAATCACTGTTATGTGTCAAGTGAATATGGAAAAAACTATACAAACGGGCCGTGTCCCAATGCTTTAGAAAAATCCAATCAGTTATACCGGTGTGCCTCTCACTACAGGGTCTCCTCAAAAGTAAGTTCATAGTGTTCACCCATCGTCTCACTCATTTTTCTCCTTTGGGGCTTGAAAATTATCTGGCATATGGAAATATGTTCACTTTACTTGAAGACTAGAGCTGTGAATTTTCCTTTATATTGCCCTTATACTTTCACAAAAGTCTAAATTCTTTATGGTTTCTGAATTTTACATCATCTCTTTAAAGCTGCTGCTTTGTGGTCCTGCAGAAATTAGAGATGGAAAAGAAAGTATGCAGTCGTAACTGGGCATTAGTGCTTCTTAAACATGTTTCTGAAGGTTTTGTTCATTTGGTAAACCAAATATTCTCTAGCAGAAATACAAGTACAATGGGACATTTATACCATAGAGAGATATATATGTACACAACAATAAATTAGTATGAGTTTTAATTTTATTTAATAGAATGTATTCTCTTCCCTTGCCCTCTTTGCTGCTGCTCTCACCTCCTCTCAGGAAACCGATATAATGAAAGAAATCATGGACAAAGGACCAGTGCAAGGTATGGTAAGTTTGGAAGATGATAATATTATTATTGCAATAATTAAAGGGTGAAACGTACTTGTATCAAAATATTAGAAAACACAAACTGTATTCCACAGGGAATAAAACAGACGTATGCACTGTAGTTCATCCAGGGGTGCTTGGTGGGCAAGTAGTGGCCCTAGAGGCAGCTGTACTGCATAATGAGTAAAATAATGAGTAAAAGGACCTTGACCTGAATTTGTTGAAAATTTGTGCAAAATCTCTGTGCTGGAAATGTGCCTTTTCCCCACAACAGTTCTTTGCTCATTGATGAAATAGCAATTTGGGGCTGTGCAGGAGGAGTTAAATGTTAGCAAAGCTCTGCTCTCTAGGGCTGGGATCAATTCTCCCACCGGCTGAGGCCAACCCACCAAGCCTGCTCTCCTCTGAAGGCAACGCTGCAGTATACGGGCCCTCCAGGAAATCATTTCGTGCTGGAATGCCCCCCAGAATTTCCCCTTTTTGGAGCCCAGATGCTCTTGTTGGTTTTAGAGGGCTAACAGTTTTGAATTCTTCTGCTGAACCCTGCAACGAAGATCCCTGACCTCTAAGAGAAATAAAGAGACTTCAGCAGGGAGTGAGTGACAGCAAAACGTTATTTAGCCTCAATACTGTCTGTTTGCAGTCATGGATGGTGCTGGCAGCACCCGAAAATGCAGGTTCCTGCTCACACCCCAGGCCAGTGTCACTGGAGAGGTTGAGGGATGTGGGTTTGGGGTGGTGGGGAAAGGTCATGGTGCAGGATGTCCACCCCTCATGAATGGATGGCTGATGCAAAACCAAAGCATTCTACTTCAGGGAATTCTGAATTTCTACTGCCCTCAATTATATAATGATTTATCATAACCTCCAGTTTATTATGGAAATGGTCTTGATGATTAGATTTAATTCATTTCAGTGCATCACGGAGTTGAAATTACCTCTTAAAGCTCTTTACGTGGGCAGTTGCAATTAATCAGAAGCTCGGACTTAAAAAGATCAATATTATCAGTCTTTTTTGTTCTGGCCAAGTTTGTTTGCTCAAGGGAAATATTCTTTCCTACACTGCATTTGATCTAGAAGTGAACACAGTAACTTCTGCTGGTTTTAAGAAAATTAAAAAATTAGGATCCTCAAGATAAAATTTCAGACCCCTCTTTAATATTGTATTCGTAGTCCATGCATACAACATTTTGCTGGATTAATCTGTGAGTACTGAATCTTCCACATGAAATAATCTATATTCAGCCATTTGTTAGGTTTTAACCACTCAATAATTCATACAAATTTTTGAAAGGTCAATGCTTTTTCAGAGAAAATGTCTGTATCAGGTTAAGGTAATGCTGTATGTGGGAAAATCTAGATCTAAAGAAGAGTATATAACCGAGAGTGTGCATCACTGAATGAAATCACTTTTCATTTTTTCTTTTTGCTATAATGAGATTTTTTTAAATGAGTCACAGTTATGACCCAATAATTTGTCACTGATTCTCTCCTTTATCTTCCCGTACTACAAATGCAATCAGGGCATAATTCTGATTTTAAAACCACATCATGGTGGTGTGTTTTGGTTTTTTTTCAAAACATCCTGCAAATGATCTTCAGCTACTGAAAGAGATTTTTCCATTATTCATTCACTTGTTGTTCCTCAAGAACTACAAAGTGCTTCTGTCCAGTCTTATCTAATATACAAAATAATGTTTAATGTCTGGAAAATATTCAAGATCCTTTCAAGACCATGATGTAGAAAGTCATCCAGTTTGATGATGAATGTACTTGGATTTCTGGGCATATTTAAAGTTAAGAAAAATATGTATTTTTTAACAATTGTGAAACAGTAGGTGTAGGAATGTAATTGAAAACTTTCTGTTATACAGCTTTCAAGTTTGAGTGACAGTTTCTCTCTGACATACGTCATTGTTTTATATGGTACAGGAACCGAGCAATTAGCACTTTCAGATGCAGACAAAGAAACACCAGTTTTTTTTAAAAATCTATTTTCAAATAAACATAGTAAAGTTTCATTAATGCTTTGAAAACATTCAAATGGACAATCTAATATTGCCCATTCATCTTTTATTTTTTAATGAACTTTAGCAAATACTCTGATAGTTATAGTGCTGACGTAGGAAAATAATCCTTTCTGTCACATTAGTCAGTCTCAGTCAAAAGAAAAGCTGACACATTGTTGGCAATACATCACAGTTTTGACCCTACAAAACTTCTAATTTCAGTTATCATGATCTTGGAAGAAAGAAGTATTTCATTTTCTGACACAAGAAAAAGATCTGGAGAAAGCACTAGGCTACATTAATGTACAGTACTACACTTTAGTTCCTTTTGTAGCAACTACTTTTAGTTTTTTGTATCTTTGTATGTCTTAGAGCCACAAATTCTTATTTAAGAATTTTATGCAGAGGAGTCCATAGTGGAATGAATCTTATAATTTGCTGCATTTATATGCATAGGTCTGACAGCTCAGCATGACTGAGGTAGCTCATGCATGAGCTACAGTCAACCTTACGAAAATTGCTCTCTCTTCCGATTCATTAATAATTAATCCATTCATTTTAGAAAATCCAAAGTCTCTTCTACATGGGAGGGAACAAAGTCAGCTGGTGGACTGTGATCATCTTATCCTGTCCAAGTCACAGTCCATATCAGGACAAAGTCACTGAATAAATAAAAATGTCTCAGTGCTTGATTTTGAATTATCATCTCTCTGTCCACCCTACATTTCATGTACCCAGCCCACTTAACGCCAAAGACCGTACCATTATTGAGCTCCTGATTGAAGGGTGTATATATATATATACACACACACACACACATATACATATATATGCAAATATATACATACATACACACACACACACACAAAATGTAGATATAGTATGTAATCATGGATAAAATTCTCTCACATGGGCTATTCTGGAAACACACGTCAAGATTTTCTGTTTCATTTCAGTGGAAATGATTTAGGTATTATATTTCTTCACAGAGCCAAGAACATGTGTTTGATTTAGAGCTGCTGATAAAGAATAAATTGTTTTCTGAAACTGAACATATGGACCTTGATTTCAAAGAGCAATGTGACTTAGAAATGAAACTACCTTCTCCTGTCTCAGCCTGACCATAGCTGAGATCTTCTAACCTCAGACCTCCCATGGGAGACGTGAATTTTGCAGTCCTTGCACTCCCCCTTGTTTCTTTGCCTCCCTTTGGCTGAGGTATCAAAACAAGAGCCAGGGAAGCCTCTACAGTGATTTTTTTGAATGACTCATCGCCTTCACTTCCCCTCTGACACCCTCACCTGGATTAAGGCCAGTGGGAGTCTTCTTCCCCCTTTCTGGTCCTTTGCAACACTTCAAAGCTCTCCCTCCGCAGGCTCCCCTGCAGCTCAAAAACCTCGACAGCTGGTGTTTTACATAGAGTTAAACTCCTGGCTTTATACACTGGTGAGCTTGGGGGCAGGGGGAGGGGGGAAACCTTTGCAGAGAGCTCTAATGGACTCCTGAGCTTGCAGCTAGAAACTAAGAATAAAGTTTGTGCTATTTTCCCCTTGGTCTGTTGCTGTCAGTATGTGCAAGCTCTGGTTCTGCAGGCAACTCGGCAGAAGCTGTAACGTTAGTCATTAAAAGCATTTACCTTTTTTTCTGCTTTAACTGATATAGCTCTCCCCCAGACTTGCCACCTAGGTAGCATCATGGCTGCCCTGTGTGTTGCTATCGGCATACATTTTTTATGTGAGCAACCTCATTAGCAAAGTATATTTTTAGCCAGGTTTCCTGGGCAAATGGGCTCATTTGACTGTGTTTTGAGCTGCTGTCTTTCATCCCCTAAAATTTGTGAATGTTTTCTGTTTTCAGCCAAGTATGATAGAGGCCAAGAGGTTGTAAAGATAGTTCATTTCCTTCAAGTTTATGAAAATATTCAGGTAGGAAAAAGAAATTTGAAAGTGTGCCAGACAGAAAAAACTGCAGCATGAGCTCACCTTACTGGATATCACAGATCTATACCAGGCACATGTTATAAATGCTCCAACCACATAAAAATGGTCAGTGTAACTTTATGGGACACCCAAGGTGCAAGACTTTAGGAAACTGGATGTCACTAATTCTCATGTTCCAAGCTGTGTGGCAGTCTAAGACTGTTAAAATCATAAGCTAAAGGTAAGTTGGAGTTAAGCTTGCATTTAATACTTCTGATTCACCGGAATCAAAAGGTAATGTAGACCTGGAAAATATTTTCATTTCTCTGGATCTGGTAACCCACCATATAGCAAAGCAAATGGTACTAAGGTGGCAGAACAAATGTGGAAAAGAAACCGAAAACATTTTTCTTAAAAAACAAGTGAATGGTGTTCCTAGGAAATAATGAATAGACATAAAAAGCAAATTGTAATCTTCATTCTCTTACACAAAATTTCCAGTTCTTCAGCTCTTTGGCTTTACATTTTTATGGACACAGGGTTTTTTTTCCACACTTTTAGCTGAAAGTCAGGATGAACATACATACAATCTAGTTTTCCATAAGGAGATTGGTGTGTACTTAAATGAACTGTGAGTTTCAGAAAAAGGCATACATATCACTTCACCATATTTCACAGGATATACATTGCCTGTTAAATACTTTTCTTGAATATGCAGATGCTTGTCAGAACTGAGGGTTTTATACATGAACCTTGAGGAGATTTGTGTTAATAAGCTGGATTTCACTGGAATTGAGAAAGCGTATGTAAACCTACACGAGGCAATATTTCTTCTTACTGTATTGGAAGAAGTCCATGATAGGGAGTTTCCATGACAGGGAATCTCAATTAATTTGACAAGAGACCTTTGAGAGAACTCTGTTAGAATAGTTCACTCAGTTCACTCACAGCAGGGAACTTCTGAGAAATTAGTGAATATAGTGTAATTACAAAGTACACTTAGGCAGTCCAACACACAACAAAAATCTCACTGGTAAAATGCAAGGAGCAAACTAGAAACAATATTTGCTGACTGTGTTGATTTTTCCTATTGTTTTTTAGCTATAATGAAAGTGTATGAAGATTTTTTCCTTTACAAAGAAGGAATCTATAGACACTCCCAGAAAGCAGGATCTAAATGGAAAATTCATTCAGTCAAGCTCCTTGGGTGAGTAAAGTGTATTCTTTTACCCTTTTCCTCTACTAGTCATGAACGTAGTAAAATGTCAATACTAGTTTGGAACCCAAAAGTTTCACTGTCAGAGGTGGAGCACCGTTAGCTCCCAACATAAGATTGTTGTTGTTTCGTTTTCACATATCTGAGAATTTTAGAGAGCATTGGAAAGAGGTATAGACCCGTCATCTTTCAAACTACTCTAACATTTGCTCTAAAACTTCAAATATACTGGTTTATAGAATAAAATGTTTTGCTGAGTATTCACAAATATTCCATGTACACATCAAGTTGTGAACAAAACTGACACAAATTCCTCCAAACATGCCACCGAGCAGAATGCAGATGGAAACATAAAAATTGCTGGTGGCCTCCTAATTAACAAGTCCAGCTTACTGGCACAGCAGTCTACACTCTCTATGCCCCAAACAGAAATCAGCTGCTGCTGGGATGCTGCTGATTTTATTTGGGATGCATAAGGAATACACACTGAGGACTGGAACTGCTGCAGAAGAGTGTATAATACACTAGTGGATTTCCCTTCAAATGTGGACTAGTGCCACTATATTAAGATGACAAGTATCTAATAATGCATACACTTGAATTAGAGAACACACCACGGGGCTTTATTCTTTGACATGGAGGGAAAATGCAAGGATGAATTTATTAAATCATCGAGTGAGTAGTTACACAGAGAAATGACCAGAGAGTCTCAAACAAATATTTTATAGGTGATCTAGAATAGCAAATAAATAATGATTCAGGCCTGTGCTAAGAAGGTACTGAAAGTATCTTCAATATGTAGTTCAAGAAAATAAAGTCACAAAATAAAACGCATTTTGTGTTTGTGATCTTAGTAAAGATGTCCTCGTAAAGGACATGGAAATGCCTATGGTTGTGGAAACTGCTGGCTATGAATTACAAGAGTGTGCCTCATAATGGCACAGCAGCAATGAGAAGCAGCAGGCTCATGCAAGATCATCCTTGACCCTATACTGTTGCAAAAAGTACTGCCTCAGACTAGTAGAGGAAAAGCTCCTGAGGTTTGTGAGTGTGAATGTTGTGAAGCAATGAAAGAGACAAACTGGAATTTAGCATGGAAAAATAGAGGACTGAATTAGGAAAATATGTTTATGAAGGACGGCTGGTATGTATCGGTTTATATGTATGCATTGAAGGTATATCTGAAGGGCCATGAGAAACCAATAAAATTAGACAGTGAAATTTGCAATGCAATTTGAATACCTCAGTTCAGGGATGAGCTGCTGTGAGGCCATGAGTGCAGGTGTTGGGAGGGCTCTGAAGGGTGCTTGGTGCAAGCATAAGGTGATGACAGCTATTCCCTCAGACGTGCTGCCCCAAATATATGCTGAATAACCTACTGAGGTGAGTGATTAAGACAGAATGGCACAGGGGGACAAAGTGATGGCTGAGGAGTGAGACAGAAGGAGGGCTAGTAATGTGCTGAAGTGGATGCTGATTTAAACGGGAACTGATAAGCCGTGCAAGGAAAAGATAGCGGCCCTTAGGCAAAGAGCCACTCGTGAGCAAAAAACTGAACACCTTGACTGAGGCTGGCAGCTCCCTGCAGAGGATTATGTTGAATGGTCAGTGCAAAACACTGAGTAGAAGGAAAGCCAAGTGGTCTGATATACTGAAGAAGGACATGAGAAGTGAAGGAAAAAGAAGAAAATTGTGGGTGATGATATTTAAGAAACCTCAGCCTGGTTCAGAATTTAATATGTGGGAAATGCATTTACTTACTAACTTTCATTGAACATTGCTGAAGTATCCAATGGATCCAAAAATATAAAGAATTATCCATCCTTTCATTATCTAATGCGTAAGTGTGCTGACCTCTGAGATTATGCCATATAAAAATATTTGCAGAGGTGTTTAACTGTAAAAATTGAATTCAAGTTTGATAAGTTGGAGGCTGTTTGAGCCCAAGGCTAGGTGTACATGAGTTTCTAGCAATGATAAATCCAGTGAGAAAATGTGATTCTGCACCATGAAGTCTAAACCACTCTTTTGCATACATTTTAATCTCTTCAGGATTAAGCTATCACTTTTTCATATCATTCATTAGTTTGAATTAATTTGAACATAAAATATGTGGCCTGGGTGTAAGTTCTTTGCCACTCACATATAGCTTGGGTGGGGTTTTTTGAGCAAAGGATAATGCGAAGTCCTTGACCTAAATAAAAAACTCATGAAAATCTCATTAAAATTGAACTTCAGATAAAAATATTGATGATTATTTGCATTCTGCATAGCTGAGATGATTCCTGGACAGAGAAAAATGAGCAGACACATGCTGACACATAGGGTAAAAAATGCAGTTTTCTGTGGGTTGATGTTTATTGTAGTCTGATTTTTTATTTATAACCCCTTCTATAAAGGAGATTCAATATTTGTAAAAGGCAGTCATAATAATGAATGACCATATTGAATTAATATTTGTAATCTCTCAGAAACATTTTTGAGAATGCCTTAAACCGCCTATGAATTGTATAACTATAAGGTAATGGAGCCATAAAATGGAAATAAATTTTGGTGAAGCTTGTAAGACCTATTTGTACAAGAACTGAAATGCACATATAAACTGCCTATTTGATCATTGGATCATAAGGATTTTAAATGCATTGACTGGCTTCCCTTGTTCTGCAACTTGAAATTGCTAGTTATTTTCTATCATTTGAAGGCTTCTTATTTATAAAATCAGCTCTGATAGGACTATAAGTCTATCTCCAGTGAGGTACTGGGTGACCTCAGGCTCAGAGCGGGAATGGGATAAGACAGACCATCATGGAATAAGAATAGGAAAGTGTGGAACAGCCAGGCAGAGGGTGTTGCAGGTAGCAGACCATTTGGGTTTGATCACGGTCTCTATGGATAGGGAAATAGGGCTTTCGGCAATCTGAAGGCAGGATGGACTGACCCCGCTGACATCTAGAGAGAGTAGGATCTTTCAATCAGTTTCTGTGTCTGTACCCCAGAGACAGGGAGGTAAGCAGAAAAGTGAGTAAGGGAGACTGGGATTCATAACAGCTCAGTGTTTATGTGTAAAAGCTAGATTTCTATGTCTCTGCTAGGCAGCCATGGTTCTCTTTATCTTCCATGGCTATTCATCTGCTCTATCCTAGGTATCTATCTTAAGGTGAGTTGAATTGCTTTGTTGGATCTTATTTCTCTTTGCTGACTATAAATGAGCCTGTGGGGTAACATCAGACTTAATGGCTAGCATTAAAATGTCGAGGTTAGACTAGAGGAAACCCACTTGTAATGGCATACTAAAGTAGCTTAGAAACAAAATGACTGTATTACTGGTATATAATATCTACAGTAAGAAAGATAGTATCTTCAGAACGTCTTGCAGACAGAATGAAAACAAGCTAAAGAGGCACAATAAAACTGCAAATGGCAAGTGGGACTAAGGAAGACAAATTGGTCAAAATCCAGTAATTTTCACTTTTTCAGCTGCACTCTGTTATTTTAAGAAGACTAATGACTGAAAAATGACACATGAAACTGTCATCTTTATCTCAAGATCTCTTAAGAATAAAAGTAGACTGAATTCACATCAAAGATTAACTTGGTAGCAGATTTATCTCTCAGATCTATACATTTAAGCTAGAGTTGCTGAACAAACCTGTCAAGTCTATTCTATAGTAGATTCTTGTAAAATTGGTGCATCTTTTTTTCTAATCTTCTTTTCCTTCTGCTTCTCTGGCTTTCTTAGTTCCACCTAGGAAAAAAATGACAGAAGAGAAATGTAGTGTCTATAGGGAAAGAAAACATGAGGCAGATTTGTTAATGGTGTAAAGATGCCAAAGTCTGTTCAGCATAGAGGAAGTACATTGGCTTAAATAGCTACTGTTCAAGATCAAATATATCTCTTTTCAAAGTTAGGCATAGTGAAGTAAAGTATCCATCATTAATGTCTACAGCCTGTTCAGACAAATCTTGTCTCAGACTCTTTCCTCTGCATCACTTCAGTATCAGTGCCAAGCTACAATATCTGATCCATACCTTCACTCAGAAAGCTGTATCTGCTGATCCCCTGACACTCTAAAATTCAGAAAGGCCCCAAAATCCCAAGCCTTTGGCTACAGTCAAAACTGTGGACTGTCACTTTAAGGCTTGGGGAGGGCATGAATAATTTTATTAAAAGCCTTAGATACTGTTTCATGAACAAGATAGATTTTCAGATATTTAGAAGATGCTCAGAATGACAAAGAACTTTCATAAGAGGACACTGAGAGATGTACATTAAGTGGAAACGCATTTCCCCTCTATTTTTATCAGTGATTCACTGGAAGCTTTAAATTCAATTGTGCGGCAGATTAAATGGCATTGAAATATCTATGCCCTGAAAAAACATTGGTTGAATGTTTCTTAATAGAAAAAGCCATATTAATGGAGATAAAATTGACACGTGAGGCGAAAACTTACATTTTAGCATTGAGGGGATAACCAGACTGGGCAACAGCACTCTAAGATTTAATACACAATTAAATTACTCACCTGTGCAAAGTCCAAAGGCTTAAAAAAGATACCAGTGACTACTGTTGGTGACATCTCAGGTTTTGGCTTTGAAGACACTGTTTTTCTCTTCATTTTTCTCTTCACTTGTTCTCACTTGAGCTTAGACTCAGAGAATCACAGAATAACAACAATCAAGCAACATTTTAAACCACCAAAAGTCATGACTCAAATTATTTTCTTCATGACTAAGAAAACCTTGGGTTGAGTTCCCTTTTTCTTTCACGGGGAAAAAGAATCTACTTTATTATTGTCAGACAATCAACATCAGATATTAGTTTTAAAATTAAACAGCAACACCCAAAAGTATTTTACAGCAAAGAGAAATACATTAGGAGATCATGGGGAAAAGATACACAGTGTCTGATGATTCATGCAGTTAAATCCATGAGACTGTCTCCTATATAATTAATTATGGTAGATTTGTGGGAATGATTTAACTATTGACTCAGTGATAATTTGACTCATCTCTCAAGCTGAAAAGTCCAGGCAAAACCATAGTTTCAAATTCCAGCAACCATTTTCTAAGAAGTTTTGTCTCACAGAGAACACTAGTCAGTGACCCTAACCTTATTATTAATAAAAGATTAAGAACTAAACTTTTGTCTAATCGAGTAGATAAAAGTCCTAGTCTTTGAAAGGTACTAGGATTTTGTGTTACAGCACTAAGAATAGGACATAACCTGAAATAGTTATACCTTTTTTGTCTGGTAGAATTATGTCAGTTATATGACCAAGTTCAGGGAAGAAAGTGAGATGAAGTTTTAGACTGCATGTATTTCTGTCCCACTCTCTTTTTGTCTGGAGAAGGAGATACTGTGAGCCTCTTACGAAAGCAGAACTTTGGTATTAAAATAAACCAGGTCAAGATGAGAGGGACCAAGTAATCTTTGTATCCTGTTGCTGTGTATACATAGTCTATGGGAAGACAGTATTTTTGCCCAAGAGATTTCTTTGTTTGTTTGGCCAGTGTGGTGACAGCAAATTCTCAATGCCTATATAGAAAACGTAGCATTAGAGAGACAAGTGAGTCCAGTTAGTGCTGATTGTGGTCAGCACTTAGGTGAGATGAATTATCTTCAGGAGGTATTTCTCTCTTGATAGTAGAGAGTGGGTTTTTTCCTAATCCAAATGTCTCAGTTGCCTGAAGTTGAATTGGATTAATTTAGGCTTCACAAAGTCTTGTTTGATCACCAGCTTTTTTTTTCAGAGATGGAAAGGGTCAGAAATATCTCATTAAATATGTAACTGTAGAAATCCCATGGTTTATGTGCCCTGGTAGCCAAGAGGACAAACCGCATCCTGGGGTGCATCAAAGCAGCTGGTCAAAAGAGGTGGTTATCCCACCGCATTCAACATCTGTGCAGCCTCACCTGGAGTACTGTGTGCAGTTCTGGGCCCCACGATTTCAGAAGGATGCGAAGGTCCTCGAATGCCTCCAGAGGAGGGCAACAAAGCTGGTGAAAGGGCTGGAAGGAATGTCCCGTGAGGAGCAGCTAAGGACTTTGGGCTTGTCTGGTTTGGAGAAAAGGAGGCAGAGGGGCGACCTCATTGCTCCCTACAGCTTCCTGAGGAGGGGACGTGGAGAAGGAGGTGCTGAGCTCTTCTCCCTGGGATCCAGGGATAGGATGTGTGGGAATGGTTCAAAGCTGCGCCAGGGGAGGGTTAGACTGGACATTAGGAAGCATTTCTTTACTGAGAGGGTGGTCAGACACTGGAACAGGTTTCCTAGAGAGGTGGTCGATGCCCCAAGCCTGTCAGTGTTTAAGAGGCATTTGGACAATGCCCTTAATAATTTGTTTTAACTTTTGGTCAGCCCTGAATTAGTCAGGCAGTTGGACTAGATGATCATTGTAGGTCCCTTCCAACTGAAATATTCTATTCTAAGTTTATGTTGTAGTTGTATTGCAGGTTATACAAAGTTTTCTGGTTGTTTTATTTGACCTGAAGATCCTTGTGAATGCAGAAGTTAACAGAAATGAAAATACTTGAAAAAACAAGAAAAGTAGGAAAAAAATAACAAAGCAAAATATGAGTAAAGACCAGAACCTTAAAAACAGAATACATACATTTCTTTTATACATCCTCTATGTATGCTGGTTTTTAACAAATTCATTGCTTCTGTTTGTGAAAATAGGATGTGACACAATCCTATCTTCAATGCAGCCCCACTCTAGAAAGACAGGGAGGAGCCATTGTAAACAAACAAACCAACCAGAGACAAATCTTAGCTTTATTCCTGTAAATCTGGGACTTTTGACAGTGATGTCAGTGATTCCAACATTCAACCTACAAACTGTGTAACTTGGAAACTGCAACTGTGAGTTGAACTGGTTAAAAAAAAATTGCAGGAGTGGTTTAAAATTGTATTTTGCTGTTTGAGTATTTTTGATCAGTAGATGGGGGCGACTGCCAGTATGCGAGAAGAGTCTGTTCTAGATATAAATTGTTGAATGGCAGAAGTTAGAAAGATGATGCAGAATGCTGATTCCTAGAGCTTTGGTATTCAGTAGGCGGTTTAACTCCTTGGTTAACACAAAGCACTGACTTCTGCCAACATCGACAGATCTGCAGGAATTAATAGCTTGAGATTTGAGACCTATCATTCTTCTTTACTCTTAAGGTCTTATTTCTCTTTAGTTGACATCTTTTAAGGAGTCAGGTTGTATAATATTATTTAGCACAGTCTTCAGATGTATTTGCTGTATTTCCTGTTAACAGCATTTTACCTACAAAGCTGAATGTAAGCATGCTAGAATCTAGTTTCTGTTCTCCTACAAAACACCTCAGTTTTGAAGCCACTGCTGATAACCCTTTTTGTTGTGTTAGGTTGTATTTCTAGCTTTTTTACTGTTTTATTCAATGATATTTAATTATCAACTACTGTGCTTTTTTCTGCAAATTTTCTTTATACTCCTCCTGTGAAGTCCACCTTCATTGTAGTGATACAGTTTCTTGAAAAAGAAACTAGGAGATGTTTAAACAAAACCAATTTTCATTCTGTGGAAGAATAGTGAAACAGTCTCTATATTCTCATTTTTTAACTGTCAGGCAGTGTTGTGCATTCAGGGCCTATTCCTACAGTGTTAGTATCAAGGGAAAGTTATTACTGACAAGGACAGCTAAGGTAGCTCTACTATACAAAACTGGACACAAAATTATGAAAATCCTTTTATGGAAGCACACAAGTACTCATCCTTTCATCTGAAAGAGCACCTGAATTCTCGTTACAAAGTCAGTTGTAGATGGTTTCCCTCGAGTAAATGGAAATACCTTGCTTGCTTTTTCTCTTGAAGAGGACTGAATGCAGTTTGGTGAAATTACTTCTTTTTATTCAAGGTTATTTTTGATTGAAGATCCTGGTGGTTTCTTTTGGAAAAGCTAAGTGGTGTATTTCTTGCAGAATGTTTTTGTCAGACAGAAGAAAACTCCCCTTTTAAAGTAATTTTTGGTAATTGATAGGCAGAGCTTCTCCTTAATGATTCCTTAAAATCTCTTCTTCTTCTTCTCCTCCTTCTTCTTCTCCTTCTTCTTTTTCTTCTTCTTCTTAATAAAAATGGAAATTTTGGAGGGGGTAAGGCTGAAAGCTTTTCCTAAAAATACCAAAGGTGGGGACATTAGTGGTCTAAAGCTTTGTAAAAATAGCCCTAATAGATTCCCCATCGCCGTGAGTAATGAAGTCCAGGATCTGTTTGCTTTTGAAATGTCATTCATTTGTAGTAAATATCAAGCTGGAATAATCACAAAAGCAAGAGACAAAAAAGTGCTATTAGATTATTTTGGTCATGTTCCAGAAAATGTAATATTGTTCTCTAATGGATGTTGCCCCAAAATGTGTCAACTCACTTTTAAGTCTCTGTCATTTCCACTTAGGAACTAATTCCACTGGGATTTAAATTACTTCATTTCTGGGATATTTTTCCTTAATGTTTTCTTTCCTGAACTTCTTCCCCCTATTCTATCTATACACTAATATATGACACTAATTTTCTCTTTCTGCTTAGTGTTTGAGCCCTACACAGATCTAGGCTGTTAGCATCTATATATTTTGACTTAAGCTTTTCTCAATTTGTCACACAAATACCTTTTACTGTTGCTCTTTTTATTCCTAGCAGTGACTTATCAGATTTAGTGTAGGACTGCAGTCATACACTGTATAATTCTTTACTTAAAACATGCATGATCTTGCCTACTTTTATTCCCAGCTTCTTAGGTTTTCTTTCTAATGTTGTTAACATACCTAAAGCAGACTCCATGTCTAATTTGCTGCTCACCATCACATCTATTAGCTTCCAAGCACTTGGCTTCCCTTGAGACACTGGAAATCTCTGACTACCTTCCACAAGGCTGGGATTTCATTACTTAGGAACATGTAGTTTGGATAGGTCTACTTTAGGAAAAATTGGCAATGACTGCATTGGCTACATGAACTACTGGATCTCAGGAACAAGAACTGCCAGAGAAAGAAAAAGAACTGTAGGAGGAGATATAATATTGACTGTATTAAAGACATTATATCAGCTAACAACTCTGAAAGTGTAGTTTTTTAAGAAGTAGTGACAATCATTTATCAATTCCTGTTGATTTTAACTTACAGTCAAAATATTGATACCTCTCAAACTCATGAATAGATTCCCATTTCTTTTCTTTAAAGATTACTTTCTAAAAGCAGTTAATGGCAAAAGGATTTGCTGTTCTACTAAATCATTTTCACTTACAATGAACCACCCCCCCCAGCACAAGGGGGTTCTGTTCCATGGTTAAGACTCCACAGCATGGCTGTTTTACAGGAAAAAAATTAACTACAGTGTCATTTTCCCTTCCAATCTGTTGGTCCCTAAACTAGCTCTTGCTCCAAGCCATGAGGGAACATAAAATACATCCCAGATTAGCTTAACAACCTTTTCAGCACAGTGCATTCCCGATTTAATTTTGTTCAACCAAACTGTAGCATCTATGATTTTGTGCTATATTGTGAAAAACGGATACATATCAGAACTGTAATTTCCATGTTGTTTATTATGATAATTTGATCCTCTTCTCTAAATTCTTTGATCTTATCCCTGATGGTTTAAGATGGACAGAATCCAAGTCCTTCAGTCTTTAATGTCTTAATTCTCCTCATCATTTATTCTGAAATCATGTATTGTAGTTGCATAGTTCTAGAAGCTGATACATCCTATTTTCTGTTGATTCTAACACTTTATTCACTGTATATTTCCACTATTTTTCCGTCTTCTCCTTTTGCTCATCTCACGCTTCAGTAGGCAATTAATTATGTCAGGATTCAATTTGAAATTCAGGCAGGTGTGATGTGCTAGATATGCAAATTCTCATCACAGAGATGGTGATCTAGTCAACAAAGTCAGTGGAGACTGGAGGGCAACTCAGCTGCAACTGCTCATGGATCCATGAGTTGCCCCCACGCAAATATTTGGTGCTACCAGAAGTGGGAAAAGCTTCCTACCTGGCTGCATCTCCAAAAGGACATGGATGTCTCCTAGGTCCTTTGTCACATCTGCCAGAAACATGTGGATGTCTCAGGCACCGTAAGGCATCTCAAATAGTGCTAGACACCTGCATTTAGGCAAGTGAATGGATCCCAATATACTGCATTTGCTACTGTGGGACACATACATTTTGATATCTTAATCTTGAGCTAAATCCCACCGTGTTTTACTGTCAGGAAAAAGGCAAACTCTAATTCCAGTTCTGACGGTAACATTTACATCAAGGATAATAATACCACTCTACTGCTTAAATCTCAGAAGAGACCAGTAAAACAGTAGTACACTGTATTAACTTCAGTTTTTGAAAATATTGTAAAGGAACTATTATGTAGTCTGTTTTTCCACAGTATACAGAGTGCAAAAATTTGCATTCTTTAATAATACCCTTGTACTACGGGTGCCTTTCATAATCTGCACAGATCTTTCACTTTTCTGGGACAGAAGTGGGTGGCATGGGTTTCACTTTTAAACCCCAATGGCTTATGTAGCTCCTTCAGGATTATACTTCTTAGTTACTCATTTTTTTAATTTATTTTGGTTTTGAAGATTTTGAGGGACCAATCAACACTTTCTCTGAGCTGCTACTTTCCAGGAAAAATGATCTGGAATGCTATCAATAATATATCAAGTTACTTTTTACTCCTATAGTGTCTTCCATGAGGGCTCCTTTTAAATTTATTAGTGAATAAACTTTTGCAACTAATGTCTATTTTAAAATACGAAATAAAAAAAGAAGTCAAATCTCAGAGATTACCCAGATTCAGGAAAAGATATTTGTACAGAGACCCATCTATATAGGAAAACATACAGGATGTGAACTCCATCGAAACAAGACCATTTCCTGAATTCTTGCAATAAGATGCTGTCCAGTTTCCATTGAGCCTAGCGGATGCCTAAGAGTTTTAGAAGGTTAAGATTTCCTCTAAATTTGTTTTCAGATTACTAAATATCATCGGAGCATTTTAACAAATTCCTCTCAGTCAGTTTTTATTCATATTTCAAGGAGTAGTACTTACAGCAGCAAGTAAAACAGCAGTTAAAATTCAAGCTGAATTTAATACTATTCATTTATATCATATATTTCTTTATAACTCAGAAAATTTACCCTCAGATGCCTGGTTTACCAACAGAAAGGATATTTAGAGATTTGTTTTCTCTGAGGAATCTAAACTTAAGCTTAAAATGGAAGCTGTGCTTGGATGCCATAACATGTTTGATAGGTGCAACTAAGGGATATAATTCAGAATGAATTTATTCCATCAGTAAGGCTGAAATCATGAAAACTACTGAAGTATAACTTCATAGGCAGGAAAAGGCAAAAAGAAAAATTGCAAAGATCAAATCTAATAGTTATGTTGAGAAATCTGTTTTAGAAAATTGAGAAATCTGTTTTAGAAAATATGTCCTACTTTCCTAAAGATACCACTGCAAAAACATTTTCCACTTAGGAGTTTTTTTGAAAGAATTGCTTCCTCTTTAGAAGGTACATTAGTATGAATGAGCCAAGAAAACCCCAGAAATGCTCTTGATGGAGCTGGCATTCATTCCCAGAGGCAAGATGTCAAATCAAACTGGCATGTGGCTACAAACACTGCATCATTGAACAATATATAGAGAGCGTGGTTCCCAGAACAACAGCTGTTTCCATTACAGCTGAGTGCTTTTTCAGACTGAGAGATGTACATTAGCCAGGGAGAAAGGAGAATTGGTGAATCTCAGCCAGTCCTTGGAACAAGCCTGAACAAACCATGTGAAGTTTTAGGAAAGGCTTGGAGACAGGTCTAGGACCTCATGCCATAGTTGCTGCCAGTAAAGGTCAGCATCTAGGGAGATTACAATCCATTCCACCTTTCCTGCTAAGTCCTCCTCCTGATTCATGCACTAACCCCAATACTGGGTTTGATCAGTAAACAGTAAATCAACTTTATTATCTGCTCTTTAGACTGCAGCCATTCAAAAAAATTGGCAAAATCACTTGCCCCATCACAATCTATTAGTATACTTAGTTATTTAACTGTTACACAAAATCTATACATTGAATACAAAATTTAGTAATTCGTAGAACTGTAGACTGAGGCTGGAAGTTGTTTCATCCAGCTCTCCGCACCCTAAATTGGGGGGGCCATCTTAGATCAAGTTGCTTAGATCATTGAATACTTTAGATTAGAAGGGATCTCTGAAGGTCATCTCGTTTAATTCCCCAGCTCAAAGTAGAGCCACCTTCATAGCTACGGTTCATGGGGCTACTCACGTTGAGTTTTGGATATCTCTGAGGACAGATATCCCACAACCTCTCACTTCAGTAGTGCCTAAACACTTGTTGTAAAATACTTTTTTCCCTTACGTCTAGTTGCAATTTCCCTTGCTGAAACTGTGACTGTCATCTTCTGACCATTGGCTGTGCATGTATCAGGAGAGTCTGTTTTATCTACCCTTTGTAAAGCAGAAGACAACAAATAGATCTCCCCTGAGCCACCTCTCCCGAGGGCTGAACAAAGCCAGCTCCTGAGCCTCTCCCTGGACATCGTGTGCTCCAGACCCCAAACACCTCAATGGACTCTTGCTGGTCTTGTTCCAGCCTGTTAATGTCTTTCCTGTATTGGGGAAGCCCAAAACTGGGCCCAGCGCTCCAGACGCAGAATGGCAGATCTTGAATAAAGTGGATTAATCACTTTTCTTGCCCTGCTGGCTACACTCTTGTATACTTTGATTTAATGTATTTTAATTTAGAGTATTTGGATGAATGCCCATGGGCATGGATTACTGAGTAAGCAGCTCTTCTTTCTAAACTGTAAGTTAAAATGCATAATGTTGAGTAACTCTGTTTGTATCTGACTGTGATGGAACAAAACCTAGGAAATTAAATTCATGGATATGTTACAGTCAAGGATAAAAAAGGATTCTTTTCAATTTTAGTTTCTAAGTTTTCTTCCATTTAGAAATATTTCTGAGAATCAATAAATTCCTATCAGCGTATGAAACTAGGAGGTGAATTTATTATATTTTTTTAGAAAATAACAAATGTTTGAAAAATATTTAATCACAGAAAGGTGAATCTGCGGGGACTGGTCATCATCCTGCTCAGACAAATGGGAGAGATAATGTGTAGTACTGAATGCAGGAATACATAAATATAAATTCAAGGCAGTTTTCTTCTATCTTTAAGACTGATGTAAATATTGGACTTTCACACTGCAGCTGATGTAATATTTTTTAGTAAAATGGTCACGAGGAAAGAAGTAAATCTGAATCTGATATGAAATCAGAGAGCCTACTATATATTTTTTTAAAAAATTATGATCATGACAGACTGTATCAGAAATATATTTGGCAAAGAAAAGGCAAAGATAATTAATAATCCCTGAACTTTCATGTGATAAGTCAAAGAAAAAGCATCATGAGGCCTTTTTAAAAAACAACAATTACATTCAATGGTCATTATGATCAACATTGTTTTTATGATTCCTTGCATTTAATGAGCAGTAGCTACAATTTGTATTTGCAACTGTAATCCAGACTTCACCTCTCTCCTAGTCACCAATTTGTCTTGCTTTTTTTTTCCTTTGCCTGGAAGTGCAGGTATTCCACATACATTAGGGTTCACTGTGAACCAAAGAGAGCTGATGCCACCATGGCTGTTCAAATTTTGTTACAAAGATGACACAAAAATCTTAATTTCCCCATTCACAGTGTGGGATTTCTTATATTTTTGCTGCTTGCCTTTCAAAGTGAATGGAGCACTGCAAATACAGCTCAAACACGTGGCATTGGTGGGATATACACCAATAAGCACCCTGTCAATAGCATTCTCTATATTCTAGGATTAACTTTATACTGCGGAAAAAACTGTGAAAGTTCACATCTTTGGTTTTCTGTTTATTTGTGCCCTCTTATAGGCACCCAAGCATCATGACCTGTGAATAGTAACTAGACAAGCATTCATTGGGTAAATGCAAAACAAGACAGAGCTCTTGAAGCAATCAGTAGACATACCATATGTACCTAGGTACCTAAGGTGTGCAGTGCAGCTTTTGCTCATTGAACTACATCCAGACGATGGCCTTGGAACTTCTTATGCCCCATATATACACAAAGTGAGGCTTAACAACTCAGAGCACTGTGCAGTTCAGCTACAACTACACATTTGTGAAAGTCCTGTCATCCGGCATGTGGGGACAATCTCTCGTGTGGTTTCATGGATATTGCCACAACATTTAGCATGTCCTCAAAGAAGTCAAAAAAACATCAAGTAAGTTTACAGGTCATCCCCCACATCGTGCAGTAAACCGGATCACGTTGTCAACAATTTAATCTGAGCTCAGAAAAGCTGGGGAGATTTTCAGTCCCAACTCACCAGCTATTTTTGTAAAGGTGTTGGATGAGATCTTTAACAAAAATGTTCCTAGGGATCTTCCGCTGAATGGAAGAAATGTGTTCACTTTAATTTCAGTATTCCTACACAGTTCAGTTCAGTTCAGCTGGCAAGCTCTTCAAGCGGAGAGATTCTGTCAATGAAAACAGTTTTTTGCAATGACAAACTAAAACTACACTTGCATTAAGTTTTTGTAGTCCTAACAGCAATTTGGCTTGTGGCTAAAAGGATGCTTGTCTTTATTTTCATCAGCAGCAGAGTCTGTTGTTTAAACATGGAGATGTTTATGCTGATACTGGTAACAGTCCAGGACAACTGGACTGGGACTACTAACTAAGACAAGCTTTTCTTTTCTGGTTGCTCATTTAATACTACAAAATATGAACATATGCATCAAAAGCCTCACTAGTACCATCTTTTGTAACAGGTGGGGAGCATTACCTGACAAAAATGGACAGAAACAGAAGTTCTGGGTAAGTGAATCCTTAGCGCTGTGTTTTGAGGCAGAAGAAAAAATCTCTACAACACAGATTATCTAAAACCAACTTCTTTCCTTTCATTCAGTCTTTCTCTGTCTATTTTTTTCTTTCACCTTAAAGTCTCCTGCACAATTCTATTCCCTTTCTGGCAACTTTTACCATGCTGACTCTTGAACTATAGCATCATCTACCTCTATTTCAAAGCCTGTTTCATCCTATCTCCCACCTGTCTCCATGTTTTTTCCTACACTGTTTTTTCTGTCTCAAACCTTACTCAAATTCTTAAACGTTATTCAGATTTCCCATGAAGGCTCACTTCTTTTTCAGGTCTGCAAATAAGACTCAATAAAAGTAATCAATATTATTTGTTAGAACATTTGGAAAACACAATCTATCTATTTAAAAAGTGTTGGCAAATGCTATACGGCTATCAGAAAAAAAAAATTAAATATTGGCTTTCAGCCATTTAGAGTAAGTCAGATGTTACCACTTTGATTATGATTAACAGCTCATCTTATTATTCCTGTGTTCAGCAGAAGGTAATTTGTAGTTTACATAGCTGATGGCAGGGCTTATGGTAGATAGTTTCACTGACATTTAGGGCAAAACTTCTAGTGACTTCATTAGAAACTAAACTGCTCAATATGTCAATAGCTACCTGAATGAAACCTAATTTATTAAAAGTCAGCTTTTTTGTATCTTGGGTATCTCTTTAACAGGTTAGATGTAATTGGAATTTTGACCATTGTTGTTTCCATGTCCACTTTCTCCAACCAATAGTTGAATTATCTAATGATTTCTGCTTCAATTTATCAAACTGCCTTGTAGAAATAGTATTCCATTTTTATTAACCCTGGTTTTGGAACTAAAATTTTGATCAAAGCAAAAAGGAACAAATGATTAGAAATCAGGAAAAGGTGCATTCTGATTCTCAGTGCACTAAATTTGAGAAACTGTTTCTTAAAAAGGAAACTAACATAAAAGATTCATTTTGTATTCTACACCTTGCATTTTTAAATACTACTTTAAAATTGATATTCTTTTCCTTTTTTTTTTTTTTGTTAGATTGCTGCAAATTCCTGGGGAAAATCTTGGGGAGAAAATGGTTATTTTAGGATTCTACGTGGACAAAATGAGTGTGATATTGAGAAGTTGATTTTAACTACTTTGGGATAGCCATAGTCTTCTACTCTAATTGTATTGTACCATACCTGCTTTATGTATCTGTTCTTTCCATTGTTGCATATTGAGTCTTTCTAGAAAAATAAAAATGTCCTCTCTGTAAGTTACCTTTCTTTCTATTATGGCTCGTTAGGGCTTCCTGATTTGAACACACTGCAGCCATCATAACACTCTCAGATCTCAACCGGTACAAACACTCCTTTATACTAATAGCAATTTGTGACCAAGACTACTGAAAACCTTGGTGTCTCACAGAGCAGCAAGTTCCGTCCTCTTTTATTTACATCTCACCACTAATTTGTTATATTGCTAATGGTTGACTCAACAGTGCCTGAAATAAATGGAATCACATTTCTAGTATTAATCTCTTTACAATACATACTCTGGTCACAGATCACTTTAGAAATATTTTGTGTTTTTCCACACAGAATTGGCTCATACAGCTCATGGTCATACTGGACAAAAAATTCCAAAGAAATGCAAGTGGAGTTCTGATCCTGTTGCAGAATAATTATTTCCTTTCCTAGCTTAGATAAGTTGTATCCATGTATCATTATCTCTTCCAGGAAATTAATTTTTTACTAGTAGATCCCACAAAGTTGATGCATTTAGAGTAATACAAAAATTGCTTGCAGTGAAACAGCATATTCCTGTTCCCACAACCACAATTAAAAATGTACAATTTTAATAATTTGTTTAAATAAAGGAAAATAAAGAAGAAAATGTAATTTCTCTTCAAATAAGTCTAGACTAGGCTAATTCCCGAACTGCTTGCCTTCCACTCACTGTTTAACCTGGGAACAGGCATGTGCCACCATTCCCAAAAGCCTATTTCCAATGGATAAAGATGGAAAAGACATTCTGCTGTTTGTCTGCACTGACATATCTGTAGTCCAGGCATAGCTCCTGGTGTTGGCCAGCATGATCATTAGTGCAGACAAGACACCCAGAGCCCCTTTCACTCCTAACGCCCCCATCGCTGCTTCTGTCTGAAGAAGCAGCCTACTGACATGCTTCTCCATCCTATCAGCATTGCCACAAATCTTGACAATCTTGAGGACTGTTTTGCTCTGTGAAAGAAACAACCCTGGCATGTTAAATAGGTGGGGGAAAAAAGCTGCCATGAAATTCCAGTGAACAAAGACTTTTCAGTGACACCTTCAGTGACTTTAATAGTGACTTCTTTCTTTCTATAAAATTAAGAACTTGACGTCTAATGTCATCAGCAAAGAAGTAATAGCTTTTCCTTCAAGAACTTTTCATGGTGGTGGTATACAACAGCTGTCCTTGCCACTGAAATTATGTCTCTTAAACTAAACTTGAGTCACAATTCATGTTGCATCACTACTGAAAGAGCTATTATTAAGTTGTTAGTATCATACTCCTGCACGACAAGCTCTTCTGTGGCCTCTAGTGTCATTCAATAAACTGAATTTAGACACAAAAACCTTTATCACTTGAAATTTAAAGAAAATTGTAACACAAGCAATTTTAGAAGACCTAAGTGCTCTGAGAGAAGTAGTAACTTTTCTACGCTTAGTGAGCTAAACCAGGACTTGCAAGGAAAGTGTACTGAGCCATCTACACAGCTACTTCCCAACCTCTTGGTATGTATTGATTCCATAAACGTCAGGATTTCAAAAGAGTAGAGATTAGCTCTGAAGGGAATGATACTGTAAAAACATATCCAGTCAACTCTGGAGATTTTTGTTTCATTCAACTTCAAGTTGGTTTGCACTGCTGTCACTCTTACTTTTGTTAGTGGTTGTTGTTACTCCTGATTTACTTGTGAGATCTTTCTAGGATCTGGGCTGTCAGATTAAATTTCTTCAGTGATGAGAAAGCTCAAAACTACTCTCCTAGATCTTTACCTGAAAAAAATTGTCATCTTGGCTTGAATGAAATACCGTATGCAAGTGAAACAAATCCAACCATGTTGAAGCAATTTAATGGTTTGCAAAGTGATGCTGCTCTACTCACCTTCTGGCGTTAACCTTTGGTGCTCAGCACCCTCTCCATACCCTCTCAGTATGTGGAAATGCCACAGTACCTGGAACTTAACAGGCACCCCGAAGCCAATTTGCTCTTTGAAAAGACCCTTGATGCTGAGGCAGCTCTTCTGCTGCTATTCAGAGCACAAGGGTCTCCTGCAAAAGACAGTGGGGCCTGGGAGCCACCATTGGCTCTGCCTCATGCAGACTACCTGGAGGCAGATTTTAAATGTCAGAAGGGCTTTAAGCTCTTCTGGTCCACTATTTGGTGGGAGTATGAGGAAACTTGCTCTTCATTAAGATGCCACCTCTCTCATTTCTCTCCTTTTTTTTTTGGCCTCTCCATCACTAATGCTGAGCCATGCCTGCTAGCTTGGACTAAGTGTCACCTAGCCTGGAGCTTTTCCCTGTATGAATAGAAAGGAACAATATGTGGCTCAGGTTAATTCAATAGAGAGCTCATCAGCTTTAAACCACTAGTATTACTAATGCTCTGTGGGAACTGCAGAAAGGGGCAGTACCAGGAAGAGAAGGCAATGCAGGAATAGCCTTTGTGTTTGTGACATGGTGTAAATTTCCTTTGGCATAAAAACAGGAAGGTAACATTTTTATGGCAAACAAAAAAAAAAACAACACACCCGCTCAGATTACACATTACAATATTTCTTGTCAACAACATGCTATATGATTAGTTGTCAGTCTAACTGTGAAACTTTAAAACTGGGTATAGAAATAGCTAGAGGAATATACGTCTTGGGACCTGGTACCTGATGGCATTCATAACTAATGGAAAACTCCCTGTCTAAATTCCTATGCATTTAGAAACAGTTTCAGATAGAACTCTGAACAGAAATACCTATGAACTTTGGGAGAGTTTGAATCTTCCGAATATTAACTAAACAGAACAGGCTCCTTTTGCAATTTATATTGATCATCCTTCAGGGCTTTCCCACAATCAGATCCTAAATGTTGCTGACAGTATCTAATACATGAACATTGTTAATGCCCTTTGAGATAGCTTTAAGTGGAAATTCATTTTAAAATTAAAACACCTAACAAGCCAATAAAGGAACCCAGCTATTTTCACACTATTGCTACCCTTTTTTCCATCCTATTGTTATAGAAACATGGCCCATCTGCTAAATAAGAGCAAATCACACCTTGAAGATTGGCGTCCTATTCCATGGAAAGCGCTATCAAGCCTGGTAATATTCTCTGAGTAAATAATTTTGTTTGCATAGGGATGCCTGGCAAGTATTGAATTCCTGAAGGCAATTGCTCTGCTGAGGGGTCTGAGTCACAGGCAGACTCGTGAGTCACAGGGAGCTGCCTCTACATCTGGCTCCAGTCAGAGATTTTGGTGGGGCTGAGAAGCACAGAAAGCTCCTTTCCTACCTCACTAGCAATCACTGCATACAACTTGGCAAGACAAGGTTTCTCCAGCTCTGGAGTTTGCTTATCATCATTAAGAAGTCTGAAAAATTGATGATGCTTGCCAAAATAGGGATTTTCATTTCATGTTGTTGTTTCAGAATCATGCATAATGAAAATGCTTTTACACAGCCATACAATAGCATTACAAATGACGTGTTTTGGGGGAATACAACCTAAAGCAAGCAGAAAAGGAAATCCAAGGGACATAAGGAACTTGCATCTGGAGCAGGGACAAGACAAGCCCTGAGAGGCATGACAAGGGGACTATTTTCCCGTACTTTCAGGGATCAAGGAAAGTTGCTAGACTGAGAGCAAGCCTGAAGAAAAGGAGCTACACTTCTAGGAACCAGAGATAGAGGGAGATTTGCCTGTTAATCTTTTCAGCTTAATGTTTTACTAGAGACGTGACAGGGGCGTGTACCTGGGCACTTAATGCTGCACCTACCATTTGGTAACTATTTCCTATACGAACAACTGGCTTACACCTTTGCACCCATTCCTCATTGCAAAGATTAAGCCTTTAGCAGGATGGAGACTGTGTCTTTGCCTGAGTTAACAGCAAACTGTGAGTAACTGTGCTGGTTTTGGCTGGGGTAGCGTAAATTTTCTTCATAGTAGCTAGTATGGGGCTATGTTTTGGATTTGTGCTGAAAACAGTGCTGACAATTCTGAGATGTTTTCGCTATTGCTGAGCAGTGCTTACCCAGAGCCAAGGCCTTTTCTGCTTCTCACCCCACCCCACCAGCGAGGAGGCTGGGGGGGCACAAGGAGTTGGGAGGGGACACAGCCGGGACAGCTGACCCCAACTGACCAAAGGGATATTCCAGACCATAGGACGTCATGCTCAGTACATAAAGCTGGGGGAAGAAGAAGGAAAGGGGGGGACATTCAAAGTGACAGCATTTTGTCTTCCAAGCAACTGTGATGCGTGCTGGAGCCCTGCTGTCCTGGAGATGGTGAACACCTGCCTGCCCATGGGAAGTGGTGGATGAATTCCTTGGTTTGCTTTGCTTCTGTGCGCAGCTTTTGCATACCCATATCCTGTTACTGTGTTTATTTCCAGACTGATTCAATGTGGGGACTCCCAGCTACTAAAATTTTCTTGATCTTTAACTCCTGGTCCCAAGGGTGGTTCAGCAATCCCTCAGAGCCAAGGAGGTTGGCAGAAGTCGGTGAGGGAGGGATGTATAGCGGGAAGCTCTGCTTCATATAGCAGCAACTGGTTGTGAGGGCATATTAAAGGCAGAATGAATGCAATGAAAGGAATCAATTTTCATCTTTCTTTATAACAGTGTATCTGTCAAGACGCAGACCGTATTACTTACATCAGTGAATGTTATTACTTCATCTATAACACTTTACTTCTGTGTCTGGAAATCTTGATCGTGTAGCAGCATGACACAAAGCTGTTCCCGGAGAAGGCAGCCGAAGAAGAAGCCCGAGGCAGGAGGTCAGACTCTGCTCACCAATGAAATCCTCAGTGCTTTGAAGTTTTTGGGGGCACTTGAAGCCATGAACTGCCTCAGGCTGTGTGTGAAACAATTTACGGTTATCTGAGGTTTCATTTAGCTGTGCCAACAGTGACAGCCACATAAACATACAGATGGGAACTCATGAATTTAAACTACTGCATTAATCTAAGCATAACTGCATTTCCTTTGCAAAACTCTGAAGACTATCCTCTTTTCTTTTTCTCTGCAGCAAAACCAGCATAAAAGCACCAATTTAGTGCATTACATCTATCAAATCATGATACACAGCACAATGCTTTATCAAAGACAAATTTCTAGAAAACTTTTATATAAAAGACAAATATTTAGCCCCAGTGTGCTGTACCATCATAGTGAGAAGGACTCAGCTGATGGTTCAATTTCATTGCCAATATTGCTATTGAATGTAATGGCAATACTGTTCTCACTGGGACGGCATAAATTACCTAACATGGCTTTCTGTTCATCAAGAAACTTGCAAGCAAGGAAACTGGACAATCAAGGTTCTAGAACCTGCATATATCTTCTTTTTTACTCTACACAAGCAGTTTTTATAAAGTAGTCTGTACTCCTAGCTGGCACGATCACAGCCTGTGGAAAAATATATTAAAAGTGTGTGACTTCAGTAGAAGCCAAATTGCTGAAGTTTGTGAAAGTCTTGACATTAGGAGAAAGGAAAAAAGGGTAGAAGGAGAGGGAAGGAGAGAAGTGGTTTAATAATTCTTTCTGTTTTCCACCAAGTCTGGAAGAGAAACTAATTGTACTTTTGTCTTGGAAAAAAAACTCAGCAAATTTTGCTGGGTTTCAGCTCACTCTAAAACAAAAATGAAGGCCATACTTAAAGACTTTTCAACAAGTCTGGGCCAAGCTTTAAGAAAACCCAAAGCAAGAGTATGTTTCTACTGGAAGCTGTATTACACATCATCTTGTAATGGTTCTACTCCACCCAGCCTGGCTTGGAACTCACCCTGTTTCACTCTGATTTCCTTGTTGGAAAACTGTCCAAAACCAAAATGAATTGTGACAGGAGATTAACACAGCTGCACTGAAGGAGGGCATCAGGATTTAAAAAAAAAAAAGTGTGTTTGATGTCCAGTGAATAGATCCTGCCAAGTTTCATACAACACTGCTACAGACAAAAATACTAGAGCGCCATAGGGGAGGCTGCCCTAGTGGCATTTTCAAGGTAAATAATCGCATAATGATTCATCCAATAAAGAAGGCCAGATAGAGGGGAAAAAGTTACAACTAATCACTCATTTTTTCCAAACCCCGAAGAATTAATTATTCCTTTAAACAGAAAAACTTCCTGCTTTTGAGTGAAGTTTGGATGAACAGACTGCATTTCACTAATTGGCTAGTTTTAATGTGGATTTTCATTCACTGTTCTGATGCTTCTCTGCCTTCTCATGGTGTGTTGCCTCTTAGTGTGTTTGCATTCCTGTATTACCTTTGTCATTACTGACATGCTCATGTTTGCGACAGTGAAGCTGATATTTAAATAAGGTTGCAGGCAAGCCATCTGTGTATGCTTGAAATATTGTGCTTCTGTAAGTTTCCATGGTGTTTCAGAAAAGCTGCTGGAATTTACTTCAGGAGAGCAGAAGAACAAGAAATTTAATAGAATTTCTGGGTACTGAATTTTCTCAATGGACAGACCACCCAAATGGCAATAGCAGAGAGGGAAAGAATATAAATGGGTATAACAGCAGTTTTCATATCACCTATCAGTCTGATTCTGTTCCACTCTTCTTTTGGCGTGAGCCTCTGCTACCTTCCCTTCTATGCATGGCAATGCATGCTCAGTCCTTGCTGGGGTACTCTGCTCACTCAAGATATAGCCCCAACAGCAGAGGCTTTTAACCAGCAGGGACTTACCTTAAAAAAGAGGTAAACCATTAGTCATTGGAAGAGAAAATCTTGAGAAATTGGGCACACTTAGGTAAAGATGTTAAGAAAAGCCTTTGGTTTAAGCCTGGAAGTCCACACTGATGTTGGGAAAACAAGATGCTTGAATAGTTCAGATTGATGCCCCAGGACAGCACGTGTGGCCTGTAAGTAGCCTTAAAATTTCCACTGCGTGAGATACCCTGAGTTTTCACACCCACAAGCACAGCTCTAGGAAGAGCTAAAGGCTGTTTGGGATGTGTGTGCCGCAGAGAACAAACAGGGATCACACTAATTGGCATGACAATAGCTACAGTACCTGTGTGCATCTGTGGATGCATGGATCTGTGTGTCTGGACAAACACAGTGAGAATTTTTTCTTCATAGCACTGTCTTGGTGGGTCTAGGGCTGTTCTGAAGGAGAGCTAAATCCCAGTGACAGGTAATTCCGGTAGTCAGGGTGTTCAGAACTGGATAAATCTCAGGGAAGAGAATAAAATTTTCACTCTAAAGGCAGGTTGCTCAGTTAGTCTAAAGACCATGAAGATATCTGTAGAGAGCAGGTGAATCTGCTTTGCTGAGAACACTGACTAGACAAGATAGGACTGTATAATCACTTCTTCCTGTAATGTCCCTTTTTTTTTAAAAAAGGACTCATTATACATGAATGAATCTGCAACCAGAGGCCAAGAACTTTACCTTTTCTTACCACAGGGACAGCTCTGTGAAAGTATCACACCATTCGGTATCAGTGGTGATGCTCTCTTTCACACAGGAGAACAGGAAGGAAAGGGGAAAGAAATCATTCATATACTCTCTGTTCATGTGTGTTCTTTAACACACAGATCTGAACTCTTGTGGTGTCATAATGAGAGAGATTTACACAGGTTTATTTTATTCATCAGCTTCCTTCCCCCTCTGCAAATGCCTGCAGAAACCCAGAGGAGCAGTGTTGGTGTACTGAGTGTGCACACAGATGATCGTCTGCCTAGGTTTTAATGAGACTGATGGCCCGACTGCAGACTTAGCTGAACTGGGAAAAAACACTGCTTTTTCTTGTTATTTATTTTGAAAGTCTCCCTCTTTCTTCGAGCCCCTGAAACACTTTTGCTCAGCGCTGCTCAGTGCTCACTTTGTTCTGAAGGGATTCAGTTGTATTGCCCGTAGAAGCATTCAGGATGCTGTCAAGACGTGGCCTTAGAGCAGTGCCAGTCTGGGTGATAGTAGTCGTCTTTATTCAGAGGGGTCAAATGCTGTATCAGAACCAGGTGTAACAATCTCTGTAGGCCTGTGTGTATCTGCACATGTGAAACCTATCTCCAGGGGAATGCTGTAAAGATGTGTTTATATGATCAAGGAAGCTAATGCCTTTATTTATGCCTTTTTGGGGAAAAAAAAAAATTCTTCACCTTTATATTTTATTTCCAATAGAGCAGAATATAGCAAATTTCCATATGTATGTAGTATTTTTCAATTATGATACAACTCCTAAGAAAACACAGCACCACTATAACAGTATGGCACAAGTAGTGTCAAATTGTAATTGCTGAAAAATAAAACTGTTCCTGACTCTTCACTGAATAAATGTCCTTTAGGGTCTGCTTAACCTTTCAGTTTTGTTGATCAGTGCTTATTTGTATATAAGAAATCTATAATCTTTGCATAAGGTCATTATCAAATGTGTTTCTTACTGGTAGCAGGTAAAAAATATTGTAAAGAGTATTACTTTTGCCCATGGAAAAAGCCTGAAGACCTGGATATGTTCTTGTGATGTGTTGACCCTGGCTGGACGCCAGGTGCCCACCAAAGCTGTTCTATCACTCCCCTCCTCAGCTGGGCAGGGGAGAGAAAATATAACAAAGGGCTTGTGGGTGGAGATAAGGACAGGAGAGATCACTCACCAATTACCATCATGGGCAAAACAGACTCAACTTGGGGAAAATTAACTCAATTTATTACCAATCAACCAGAGTAGGGTAATGAGAAATAAAACCAAATCTCAGAACACCTTCCCTCCACCCCTCCCTTCTTCCTGGGCACAACTTCACTCCCAGATTCTCTATCTCTACCCCTGCAGTGGCCACACAAACCCAATACAATTGTCTGTTATATCACTTTTAAAGAAATCCTCCCTTCCCAAGTAAATTCTGTCCCACTGCAATCCATGTGGGTTTTTCCCTTTCTTTAAGTGAAGCAGGCTTCTCTGGGTATCGGTCTGCCTCCCTCGGGCTGACCTGCCCACCTGTAATCCACTCCCCCCCCCCCCCCCCCCCCCCCCCCCCAGGATTAGGTAACTGGACAGAATTGTCAGAGATGCAGTAAAACTTTGGACCATTCAAAGAGTGAGGTAAGCAAGGAATCAGCAATTTCTTTATGTCAATTTGATTTTGTCCTGGTTTCAGCTGGAATAAAGTTAATTTTCTTCTTAGTAGCTGCTATAGTGCTGTGTTTTGGATTTAGGATGAGGATAATGTTGATAACACACTGATGTTTTAGTTGGTGCTAAGCAGTGTTTGTACTAAGTCAAGGATTTTTCAGCTTTTCCTATTGCCCACCAGCGGAGGCTGGGAGTGCACAAGAAACTGGGAGGGGACACAGCTGGGACAGCTGACCCCAACTGGCCAAAGGGGTATTCCATACCATATGACATCACGCCCAGTATATAAACTGGGGGGAGTTGGCCTGGGGGCACTGCAGCTCGGGGATTGGCTAGGCATCAGTCAGTGGGTGGTGAGCAATTGTATTGTGCATCACATTTTTTGTATATTCTATTATTATTAGTAGTAGTAGTATTTTCACTTCTTCTGTCCTATTAAACTGTCTTTATCTCAATGGGTGAGTTTTACTTTTTTTTTTTCCCAATTCTCTCCCCCATCCCACTTTGCTGGGGGCAGGCAGCAAGCAAAGGGCTGCATGGTGCTTAGTTGCTGGCTGGGGCTAAACCACGACAGCTTTCCAGGGCTGGTGTTCACCCAGAGGAGGATGAAGCACTGCTTTTGCTTAGGGCCTGAGCCAGGATGACCTGGCCCTAGCTGGAGTGCCCCTTTGAGGTGTAAGTGCTGGCCCCCCATTTCATGTGTTTTGCACTGATCTAAGCTCCAGGTCTGTTGTGTTAAAACACTCCTTTTGGAGTTTGAGGGTTGGTGCATCTGGCAGTGTAGACAGAGCTAACAGACCCAGAGGCATCTGAAACCATATATCACATTGGTCAGAAAGTCGTTCTTTATTCAAATATACTTTTGAACCTCCTGCTTTCAAGATACAGAGAAATGCTCTGTGAGTTATTGTCTTTTTTCACAATGCTGTTTCTATTGCTGCTGTATTCAGAAACAAATGGGCTGTCTGTAGTATAACATAGTCATCATTGATACATTCAATACCAGACATGCAGGTAAGGTTTTCTGAAAGTGCTTAAGAAAGCTGTGAGTCAAATTGTATTGATGCACAGGGAAGTTGGGTGAATTATTTCTGGGTGCTTATGAAAAGCCCACTTATGGGTATTAGAAAACTAATTTACATTCATAAAACTCCAGTCTTTGCAGACACAATGTGACTTGCAAAAGCATCTTAATGGAGTCTAGCTAGAACCGAAAATCAATATTTCATTTCTCTTAAAGAGAGCCTTTGCTTTCTAAAAGGCACAAAAAAATAGTGCCTAGAATAAGGAAGTAAGAGATTCTGCCTGATAAGGTCATGCAATCCTTTATCCACTAGAATTACCGCATGATACCACTAATTTTCTTTACTTTGCACTTTACGTTGTGCTTTCTTTGAATATAAACAAATTCATACATGATTTCCAGCTCATAATTAAGCACCTGATTTATATTTAGAGGTACACAATTTTGTGTATGAATTTACTTACGGGTTCTTGTATTGATGGTGGAAAGTACATAGGGTTGCTTCAAGGTCAGCTAGGTGAGTTCACCTCCCAGATCTCCTGTGATCCATCAGAACAAGGGCCTTCTGCAGAAGGTGGCAGGCAACCATGTGTTTTGTATTCACACGCAGAGGCATATGTAGGACTGGTTAAAATAAGGGACAGTAAAGGAAAAGTGACCAATGCTTTGAACAGTATTGTGCACTGAAATACATGGAGGCATTTATACAAGCCCTTGTGGATTATGTATCGTCCCTGTTTGCCACCTGCACACAGAGCACACGCTTTCTCTTTATTCCTACTTTGACTTTGCTAGGCATAGTAAATCGATGTCTTAGATTCTTCCACCTCTTTACTAGTGCTCTTTACTTGCCAGATACATACTTGAAATTATGATTGTGCCTGCTTTTACAAATTCTTGTCCTCAGAAGGACTCAGATTGATTTCAACACACATGCAGCGTACATTCATCTAAGCTGTGTGAGGCTGGGAGAGAAAGTGAACATGTGTGCAGAATCCATAGAAATTCATAAGGTCCCGACTGAGATCTAAGAGGTTGGAATCATTCAATATATGAGCCTGAAGCAAAAATAAATAGCTTAAGATTACAACCATTCAGAAAAAATCCTTTCATGCAGGATTTCCTTTTCCAGGTGAAATGAAACTTCCCACAAAATTAGTTGTATGGAATAAGTTAAGAAAAAGAGTAATGATTTCTGAGCCTAGTATAGCCCTTTGTTCCCTTTGCAGTTTCTTATGTTAAAACCCACACATGCAATTGCCACAATGGTAACAGGACACAGGGATTTAAATTCCTTTTTGTTTTTTTTTTTCAACAGATAAAGCTCCTTATTATAGAGAAGTATAGAGAGTCCTTCAAAAGGGCTAATAGAGGCTTACTGAATATCAGCAAACATTGTAATGCAGTGATGTCTTTCCCAAAATTACTTATAGCTACATTTCCATTCTCTTTAGACTCCACAGAGGCACAGGCACTAGATTTCAAGCTGGGATTTCTATTTTTAGAAAGGCAGTAAGTTTCATTAGCAGTTTCTCCAGGCTGGCTGTAATTCTATCTGAGCTGAGTGGAACTGAAAGAATGAAGTAATCTCATTCATTAGTTTCTTTAGATGTGCATCGTTTCAAATGGCACTGGTTTTCTGGGCTTTATTTAACTTGACTGTAGCTTGCACTCAATCTACTTGTAATGGGAAGACAATAATCAATGTCATGTTTCAAAGTAAAAGCAACATTCACCCATTGCATTCTTTAGCAGAAGTGCCTTGCTAAATCTTACAGTTAAATAATTGTAAGTCAGCCCTCAAAGAATTGAGAGATTGATGTAAATCACAAATAAATTTAAAAATGATTGGGGTTTGTCAGTTTCAAGCACTTTCGGTTTACATACGGACCACATCTTCAACCCCCTTCTCTGTAGCTGTGAGCTTTGCAATCCCTTTAAAAATGGTAAAATTAATCTGAAACTCTCCTGTGTTCACTTGATATCAGGAACATAAAATACTTGCTAAGTCTCTAGGATGTGAAATTTAAAATTTAAAAAAAATATATCACTCTATCTAATAAAAATGTGTGCATTTATTATATGCATATTTTTTCCTCAGATTCAGGAAACAGTATTCTGAATGTTAATGAATTTGGCGTGTTTGTTAGGAAATATTGTAGTATGCTGTGGCATATAATATAAGTTGACTCCTGTCAACAGTTATTGACATTTCCACTTGTTCTAGTATTAAAAGATTGAATAAACAGGAATTTATTTTTTAAGTGCTTCCCTATTTTGAGTGGTGTCACATCACCCTTTCTCCAAGACCAATTAAAGGTGACACCCTGCCATTAGGAGATCTCATATGCTTGTACTTAGCGGAAGACTTCTTACTGGAATAGAAAAGGTCTTTTTTAATCACCGTGATCATATCTCACTCACACTTTCCTATAAAAATATAATAATCTCTTAGAGTTGGGAGTTTCATTCCCATCTCATTGTAATAAAATTATCCTGTGACAGCTGACTTTAGATGGCAAGCTGAGTTACATTTCAATTTAGAGGCTAAATATAAAGTTCAGTTATCAACCTGAAAATCTTAGAGTTCATCTCTGTCAATGCTCTTTGTGTCACCCTGAGGAAGCTTCTGCATTTTTCTGCACTTTGGTTTCCCATGTACAGAAAGAAATTGTTATTCTTCTACCTCCTGATGCACAAATACATCCCAGGTTATAATCCTGGCTTATAACAACAGTCCGGGTTTATCTGACAGCAGTAATATAGGGCTGAATGATCCTGCTGCCATCCAACTCAGCATAATTTTTCTCAATATTCTTACTTTGAACAAAGTAGAAAAAAGTATGGTGACTTGTATAAATCCAACAGCTCTGACATCTAGTAAAGAAAGTTGTTTCTTGTTTAATATATATTTTAGTATTAAACGTTTGAAACGATTTTTGTCTTACATCAAGCTCTTAAAATTCATACTTATGAAAGATTCAACAGAATTAATGAAACGGGGGATTGCCAAAAGCCACTAAGTGACACATTAAGGTGTATATCCTTTAACTTTCAAAATTCTTAGTTAGGAACATAAACTGAAAGTCCTGAAACATGAGAACACGTTTCATGAGAACAGCTGTACTGGGTCAGACAGATTTTGTCTCTGATAATGGCAATATTATGTGCCTGGGAGGAATATCTAGTGATATATATATATATATATATTTAGGTATATATATTTTTGAGACTTTATTGACTGATATTTTTGGATGTAGAGTTAACTATCTAAGTATTCAATAATCCCAAGTGGATTTCTTCATTCTGAATAATTAAAGGTACCAAATTACCAAATACCAGTTATATAACATTCAGAATATCTTGAAGATATTTAAAAGTATTGATGGATTAATCTTCATAAGGTGCAGAAACATGAATGTTATTTTAAAAATGGAGGAAAAAGTGAAGAAAACTGACTCACATCCTGTCACGCAGAGGTTCAGTAGAACATAGATGTTTCTGTTGTATTGATACAGGAGAGTACCCTGTCAGTAGAACACCCCTGGAATTGATCTGCAATTAGGAAAAAAAATAGTCAGCCCTTATCATGGATCCTTAAGCTTTACGATTATTAGTGTTGTGTTTTCTTAAATAGTTCTTACTTCACTAAGACACCATTCTCCTGTTGCTGATTTTTACCCTGGTTTCCTAAGGAGTGAGTTTGACTCTTTCCATAATAACTTATTGCCAGCTGCAGCTTAATTCAATGGTAGAAGACTCACAGATGTTTTCATGAAACATGTAGGAACTTAATCCAGAGACACAGGTGCAGGCAGACCTTATTTATCTCCCTGCTAGGGTTGAAGCACCCGTTATTACACAATGGATACGCCACACTGGGGGGAAGCTGTTAAAAATGCCTCAAGATCTTTCACTGAGAATTTGCTGGACCTCACACATACTTTAAGAACAAGAAATTTAAGCCCCCCCCCCCGCCAAGGTCCAAAGAAACTAAATGTCCTTAATTCTTTTGTTCACACCCAGTCCACCTGCACAGATATTTTTGCAGTTTTCTGAAGTGGCTAAGACAGAACTCACCGAGGTGCTACCTGGCATGCTAGCATTTGCATTTAAATAATAAATCATGGTGTCGTAATTCTGCGGACAGAAGCCTGTTGCTGGGTTAAGCGCAACTAGCTGTCTTGTTCTCTCTCATTATACTGTTTCAATCACTTCTCATCCTACCAGTCAGGCATTTGCAGAAAAATCCCAGAGGTTTTAGTAACCTGAACAAAGTTATGTTCAGTAGGCTTCTCTCAGATGTCATTTGCTTTTCCAAGCCATGCACAGCTTTAGTCACAGTCTCCCTTTTGAAAGCTCCATTAATCCATTTCCATATCTTATCCATCCATATCTCGCTGTTTGTTTTTTTTTCCCCAGCCTTCCTTAGTTCAGAATTCACCACATACCTGCCCATCGTGGTCTGCTAAGAAAGTTCAATTGTGCAGTAAAAAAGTGCACCACTGAACTGCTGATTGCACTATAAGGTATAGTATTTATTAAAGTTCATTCCTGTGTTACAATAATTAATCTAGTGAGGCAGTTTCTAGATAAGTAACAACACAGCTCATGCTGTAAGCTGTTTACCCACCTTTCTTCTAAGAGGCAGTGTTGATAAAGACCGTTCAGGTGTGAGGTTTTCAGGTTGTGTATGGCAGATGTGTGTTTCTACGTGGTCACCGGTCAATGTGGCTGCTGCACTTACTAGTGTGCATCAACAGTGCTGCTGCTTCTTCATAAACAGTTGCCTCAAGTCTGTGAAAATTATTCACATTTAGTTCTTTGTAGTTCTTCCGGCATCTGAACAGTAGTTAGAGTTGTACCACGTCAGTGCAAAACCACCAGGTGTTTCTCTTCCAGTCTATATCTGGAAGAAGCTTTCATGGTGTTTCAGAAGTGTTTGTTTTTTTCTCTCAGACATGACCAAGTGACATTTCTAGTCACTGCATTTCATCCTTTCTTGTTCAGCGAAGTCTGACTTGTGTGGTTGCATCTGTTGCAAATTTCCTAGGGATCCCAAATATTCAAGTGTCCACCCCTCTCTTGCTGTGTGCCAAGGAACTCTCCAGGCTAGTGACAGCGAGCAGAAGACTCTTCTTTTACGCAGCACCCTGTCGCAAAGAGCTCCTAAACTAACCTGAGCATCCTGGCACACCTTGGGTGCCCTGAAGAGTACTACTGGGTAATGTGAGAACCTTTGCCTTTTGATTATCTTAAAATCAGTGTCCTGCAAGCCAGTTTATGGCAAGTATAAAGGATGTAGTTGCAAAAATTCAATACAGGCAGCTGCTAGGAGTGTGGGAGAGATGGCAGCACTTCTTTCCTCTGCTCCGCTGGTGGCTCCCATTCCCAGGGCAGGGAGAAAGTGGGCTGCTGCATGCTCTGGAGGTATGTTCTGTACACCCAGCCAGGCTGGGCAGCCCTGCTCTGCCCAGCTCCAGAAAGAGCAAAGGGCTGTCCTCTTGGAGGTGCCCAGCCAGTAACATTGATTAAATGCTGTCCTCGGGATTTGACTAGAGGGCTAAGAGTTGAACACTCCTCATTGCATTAAAAGCACAACAAGAAGAAACTTTTGCTCTCTCTCTTCTTACACTGGGGAATATGGCTTCGATACAGATGATATTCCTCCCCTTTCCAGTCATGAGTAAAATAAAAGATAAATGTTTTCATGGGGCATCTTCTTCCCCCCTCCCTGCTGTATAGCAACAATTACATTATTTCTTTAGAAAGGATGTATTTGACAAACAGTTTTTAAAATACGTATTTCTAAATATAGCTATAACTTACAAAATTAATAAAAGAAAGTATGCTAAGGAGGGATCTTTCCATATATACAGTTCTTTATTCTTCTTCCTAATGCACCTGTACTAATTCCTACCAGAGACAAGATACTGCACTAGGCAATCTGTCAGGTCCATTAAGAACATAAAAAAAAAAGCATATGGGATAGTTAAGTGATCCTCCATTATGCATTTCTTGTGGCTAAGAGAAACACATGCATTCACCCTAAGCACTGTTTTCTTTTTATGCCTATTAAAGCTGCATTATTCTTTTGAATAAAATGCGAGTGGGAAAACTTCATTGGCTTGGATTATGCCATTTTCTGCAGAATGAAACACAAGTCAAATTATGTCAGTGAATAATAGTCTAAAGGTTTTGAACAAATGTGGAACATTATTCTTCTTAATTTAAAGAAATGAAGCCCTTTGTTTCGGTAATGAAATTGCCATCAGGACAAACACGTTAGATGCACAGAAACAGAATTCACATTAAAAAAAGCAGTAGCTGCCTGCATGCTATTAAGATAAGGAAACAATATGTTTCCAGCTGAGTGACCATACTTCCTTGTGATCCATTAGGCAAGCAGAACTTACAGCTCATTCCAGCGTCCATGTAATTCCAGTAAAAAAAACGAAACATGATGTCAAAACTGGGGAGTCACAGATGGCCTTAGCCCAGCACAGGAACAAACTCGAATGGGACTGACAGTAATAGAGAATATTGCGTTAGACCTCAAGGATGTTTAGTTCAAGTAAAAGTCTTTCTGAGAACATCTGGGATGGCAGTATGATTCATTAGTTACACCATACAGGCACTGTGCTGTACTGCATGAGAAATGTTATCCAGCTTTCAGAACCACAAACTGGTCTGAGCTAAAAAGACAGAACTGAGCAGCTGGGAGTATGTGCTGGAGACCCAGGAATAAATGCTGGATTTGAAACTATAAGATACCTGTAAAGTGCACAAATCTCAGTGGAAAAGCAATGCAGGAAATGAGTATTTCCTATAATGACACTACTGGTATTAACAGTGTGCTCTTTTCTTTTTTTTTTTCTTTCTTTTTTTTTTTTTTTTTGGATAGAATTTTGCTCAGAATCACAGAAAATAAGCTGGGAATCAGAAAGTCCATCTCATTTTTCCTCCCCCATTTGAGGCAAGACTGGCTGTATCTAAACTATTCCTGACAGATCCCTGGTGAGTTCTTAAAACCTGCAAAGGAAGATGTTGCACATTATCCCTGAGCAATCTACTCTGGTACTTACCTGTCTTTCCCATTAGAGGCTTTTCCACCTGCCTGATGTACAGGTCCATTGCTGAAATTCTAGTCCATACTACTTGTCTCATTCACAGTAGAAATGAAAAAGTTTATTCTCTTCCTTTTTTTCAGCAGCTTTTTAAGCTTGTCATCGTTTCCCCACAGTTTCCTTTTCACTTGACAAACCGAATCACATTTTCATGTTTCCACATTTACTGTCTCTCTGATAATTCCTATGGGCTCATCTTCTTGACATGCAACTGTTGGAAAATAACAGAAGATTGGTGAGGAAGATTGTAAACACATTCAAGTGAGTTGCAGCTGGGATGTCAAAAACCACATATATCATACTAATTGTTGTTTGGCCTTGTGTGTTGGACAAGTAGAACATCAGTGTTTAGATAACATAGGCCTGTGATAGACCGAGGCACCTATCGAACATGCTTGATATTCCTGCCCTGCTATGGGAAAGATCAAAGCACAGTGGTAAACTACGCCTGCGTGAAATCCTGAAATACAGGCACAAAGAGCAGGTTCAGTGATCCTCTAGCATGGACCGAGCTCCGCGGTGCCTGCGTCCCCGCTTGTGTGCCTCTGCCCGGGTGCTGCTTCGGGGACCCCCCAGTTGGCGAGGTAACGAAAATAAATTTACTCTTTGCATTTCATCCGTGGGTTTGTGGTTGTTCCTGCATCCTGCCTGTGCCAGCTTACACATTCACAGCTGAAAACAGTAATCCTGGGAAGGCCATACCAGTGCTGAGTAGAGCAGGATGATTACTTCCTGTGGCTCACTTTAAACAATTCAGTTTTTATCTTTCAGTATTTCAGTAACACTATTTAATTATGATTTGTTTGTTGACAATCATTACCCAAATTCTTATTTGCACGGATACTACGTGCTGTTGATTGTTATGTGTAACTGATTTTTGATTGTCACCATTTCCTGTCTAGGACTGGTATTTTTTTTTTTTATTTTATTTTTTTCCTGACAGTTTCTTCCATTTGTCAAGATGTTTCATTCTCATCTTCCTCTTAGAGTAACTTTACAGCCCCTCACCACTTCTTGCACATTTAATGCATAGTCTTTTGTTCAGATCCCTAATGAAAATATTTAAGATTATGGAACCCACAAAATCCTCCTATCGTACTTCATTCATCCTTTAACATTTGACCTCCTGAAAAATTTTTCTCCAATTGCCTATCCATTTTGTGTTAAGCTATTCATGAGTGTACATTTGGAGGAAGTCAAGTGAATATCCTGTTGGACAGGGTCAAAAGTCCTATTCAATTCAAAATACCTGCTTTCACTGAACTACCAGGTTTGTTGTCATGTCATAGAAATTTAATTGATTCAACAGGATTTCTTTTCAACAAACCCATACTGACTATTGCTTATCATTTTGGTATCTTCTAGATGATAAGTGACTTTTTCAAGTTTTTTTTCTCTAATATTTCTTTGAGAATTGAACTTACATTGGTTTCAGTAGCTTTTAGGCCTATCTTATTTTTTGGTCTCTTTTTTTCTCTGGGAATGAAACATTGCATGATGTTATGATTACTGTCTCCCATACTGCCAGCTTTTGAAAGCTTCAGTTTAGAACTGAAGAGGCTGCTACTCTTCGGGTGCTGTCTTAACTTCATGGATCTAAAGATGTTTAGCCATATCCCGCTTGCCTCTTGTACAGTCTTGTTCTCTTTCTTCAGTGGATTGGGAGTCATAAACCTGCCATTAACATCAAAGCCTATCTGTCAGATGGTTGTGTTAATATTTTATTCTTTTTGTTCTTTTCTAAAGGCTTCTTCCACTTGATCTTGCTATCTTAGAGGCCAGCAATAGACCATACCCGACAGCAATACTATTGGTTTTTTTCCTTCTGTTATTGTACAGAGGTCTAATGAGTCTAATTATCATTATAGTTTGGACTTAAGGAAAGTGCATATGCCCTTGATATACAAAATTCTATCTCTTCTTTCTATTCCTTAATAGGTGGCATTATTCTTCATCAGCATTCACGTTATAGAAATGATCAACTGAGTGATAGCTTTGGTGCAGCAATAATTTTGATTACATATACACATTTTTGTTTCTTCCTGTCTGTTTGCCATTCTTCTTTTTTCAGTGTAGGTACATCTAAAACGTTCAGTAGATTGATTGACCTGTTTGTTCCCCTTACCATACTTCATCAGTTTTTCAGGGTTTGACATGAGCTGCCATCAATCCTCATTCTAGCTCTCCTCATCTGGTAAGAAAATCCAGGCCTGAGATCTTTTTGCCTGCCTTTTGTGTGAGAAAGACTTAAATCCTACTGAACAGTTTCCTTCTTGGGACACTAGCATATGATGAAGGGAAAAAATACCCCCAACTTTCCCTCTGCCTCTGCAGCTATGTTTTTATGGCTCTGACCCTATGTGGCTGTTGTGCTGGGCTAGAGCAATGGAAAATCGTTGTCACACCCAGGTCCTTGACTCTCTTCCTTCAGGCTCAGAGCGTGTTGTCACCTCTGCTCAGGTGTCATCCATGCCACAACGGGGCAGTCGGAGTAAGCCTTGCTGAGCCTCTGTAATTCTTCATACTGTCATGGTATGAGCTCAAAATTTCATGTTGGGGGCTAATAAATGCTTCTTTATTACAATGGTAGAGATTACTGCATTAAAGTAAGTGAAGTAAATTTTGGTTTTGAGAACAAAACAATGAAACCAAAATGTAACTGTCGTGGTTTAACATAGCTATCAAAACATAGCACCGTACCAGCTACTAGGAAGACAGTTAACTCTATCCCAGCTAAATCTAGGACAGTAACAGAACCTATGGTCTGGGCATATTCAACTCCTCATTGTAAAATAAGAGTATAATATACACAGCACATCTGCTTTTTTTTTTTTTTAAATGTAGTAACTGATTTAACACAGAATATAGCCAAGGGAAATGCATAGTAGAATTAACAAGAGCTAGTTGTAACTGATGAAGAATACAACGTAAAAAATTTAGTGATATTATAGCATGCAGAAAATATGCTTCAGTATTGGAAATAGAGGTCACTGCAGTAACAATTTCAAACAAGCTAACATATGCCTGAAAACCTCTGGGATCTGTCATGCTTTCATTGATGCCACGGTCAAAGTTAAGGGCTATGCTCAGCAGGCATACATCAAAAGTACAAATTACTGCAGCCACTTATTGTAGTGGGTTCTGAATAACTACTACCATCACTGGGATATAGGTCAAAACAATTATCATTTTGAGCCCCTCAGACAGCTGGTATGTTACTAAGTATGTCTTGGCTATCTAAAAGCCAGACTTTAAAAGCGTGCCTAGGACTTAGAGGAAAAACAAGCAAGGAATACGAATCAGTGAATTAGTGGTTAGAGTTCTTAGATGGTAAGGTTGAGTCTTGCACACAGGGCAAGCTCCCACAGTTATTACTATTTCTTGTTTCTCATCCACTGCTAACGTGAAATGTATCCAAAGGAGAGGATCAAGGCTCCTTTCTTCCTGCTCCCTCTCCCTGGTATCGCTGCCACCTGTGTTGAAGGCTCTCCAGGACAGGATCTGCAGCTGGGAGCAGAGATGTCTGACTGCAGTAACTTCTTGAGGCTTGCCATAGGCCGGCCACTGAGTGCTCTCACCCCTCTTCATCCAGGGACCCCAACCAGAGGGATGAAATACACACTTCTTCCTATGAAAAGCCTACGTGCTTCCACTCCAGGAGAGCCAGGTAGCTAGAAGTTAGGTATTGCAAAGTGTTTGTGCCTGAATCCTGAGTTTAATAGGGAGGGAAATAAATCAGTACAGAAGCTGTCTAACACTGCAGGTAGTTGAAAAGCATTGGATTGTTATAAGCTGTAAAGGTAACATCTCAATTTTACAAGTAATGTTAATCAGGAAACCATTAGGGGAAAGGCCTGAAATGTTATTAAAAATCACCGAAGGATAAGCAATTGAATTTGATCTACTGAAATCAAAAGAAGACCTTTAACTAACTATAGGGCTTTGATGCAAGCCCTTACAATGGCTACAAGCTGTGGCAAATACTTTGCATCTTCCCAAAATGCAGAGGCACAGCAAGGACTTTTCTCAGATATCATGCAGAAGAATAAAGGAAGCAAGCAGTAACATGCACAAGGGACCAAGACCAATACAGGTTTTCAGTCGAATTTGGAGTTAGGCTCCAAAACTGATCCTGAAAATGTCTTTTTCAGCTGCTACTGGACACTGAAGGTACCTAGGTAAGACAGACACTTTGACTTCAGTGGTCAAACCAAACTGCCGAACTCTTTAACTAACCACCAGAAGGTCTGTTTCTGGTCACTTGTGCCTTTGTTGACAGGAGTGAGGGGTTGGGTGCCCAGATCCAACGCCTCACCCTGCTCTGGAGCTGTAAAGAAGGGGCTCTCCACTGTGGCCCACCAGGTCACCAGTCTCTGAGGTGCTGCCAGAGCCTACCCTGTTGCACACATGCATAGGACTGGCATTCCCATGCAATTGAGTGGTATCTCGACCTGGGGAGGGAAAGTCAGCCTTTAAAGCCTTTTAAGAGAAACGTATGACTTTCCGTCCTAACAGTTTGGACAGTCATTCAAGAAACAAGCAGCCCCAAAACCCAGTCCCCATTCCCACAATTTTATATATCTGGTGACTTTTTCAGTCGCTGGGCAGTGGAATAGTTTCAAGAGGAGCAAAAGAGTATAGTATCCATCTTCTGCTAAAGCCTGATGACAAAAGAGATGGAAAATAGTGGCTAGTTTCCTTGTTAGTATGTAGATTATCAGTTTCCTGCATCCTTCATAAGTTCTAAATATACAGTCTAAGTAAGTGTGTTAGAGCTGGTCCCTCCTTTTTTTCTTCTTTATTGTTTTGAGAGAGGCATTTATCTTAACATGATACTTCTGCACATGAGTGCAGGAAAACATCTTCCTTATTGGACTTAACTAAGTTTTCAGTATTTCTTTGGGGCTCTTGCTTTCTCTTTTCCGTTCAGCTTGTCTTCTGTCTGGAGGTATCTTTGTTTTCCCATTCACTGAATAGAGAGCTTATGTCCCAGTTTAGCATTCTATACCAAATACCTAAAAAGAAACTTAAAAACATTTGTCATTTTAGGCCGTGGCAGAAAATGCTTCTAAATGGCTAAGAGGAGTTGATTATCTGGTTGATATTTTTGTTGTCCAAAAAACCCAAACTCTCAGCCCATTCTGAGAAACAGTTTTCTATTTTTATTGCATCCTTAATGGTATTTCATTGTCTAAGAAGACTGAGGAGATTATATTGCACTGAAAAATAATTACTTGATTTTCTGTCCTAAGATGTGTCTCTCATGTTGGCATCTAAGCAGTAAATGATAGCACAAAACCGAACATTATCTGATGACCTATTGCCAGAAGCACAGGAGTCTAGAAACCTGGCTGATATTCACTAGGCTGCTCTATGACCTTCAAAAGATGTTGGAAATATTGCATGTATAACTTTTCCTCTGTAAAGCAGAAACAATTCTGTTTCAACCTGATTGCAGAAAGCTGGAGGACAGGCATTTCCAAGGATTGTTCTTTCCATCTTGTCCCCTGTTGAAGGCAGAGCAAAGAATCCTGCTGAACCTTCGCTGGCACCAGGTCTGAGAGAGGAGGAGCAACCTTGCTGTCTCTTCAGGGTTTCCTGGATTCTGCAAAGCACAATGGGAAGATGCTTTGTGAAGCATGTGATTCTCCTGGCTTTCAGGGGAGGCTAGCAAAATCTGTTTGATACCTGTGAACTTCCATCCCTTTCTATAATATAAGGAAAAGCTTCATATTTCAGAGGCATAGTATGGAGCTAAGGTTAATAAAGCTGGTGAGGTGTTTTTATACATATGTCTGTGGTTCGAGAGACTGTAACTGTCAAAAGTAACGTGAGTGGAACGTAATAGAGTGGGGTGAGAGCATGGGATGAGTGACAGAGCCACAGAGAAATGTAATTTAACAAAATAGATGGAGGAATACAGACCAATCTGATCAGCTCAGGGAGCTGCTGGCAGCTTGCTTACCTCATGCTGAATGCTGTTCATTGCTTAATCAGTCAAGACATAACTCCCCAGACTGTGTTTGGGGAATCGAGGGAAGAAATATTAAAAAAATATTTCTCTGGATGCATTCCAAGGCTCAATTTTGACACTTTTTACTACTGTCATATGCAACTTTTACGTGTCGGCTCAACAATAGAGCACTGTTATTCAAGCTCAGTGTATTCCTTGACAGGCTTACAAACTGAAAAGGGAAATTACAGAAGAGAGTGGAAATAGGGAATCAGTCATAGAACTGGCCAAGCAGTAATCTTCCATCAGCAAACAGGCAATGCAGCAGCAATGGTTCTCCTGTTAGCATGTTCCAGAAGGGCATTTTAGAGTGTGATCCCAGTGATGACATCAGTTTTAGGAATATGGTGACACTGGCCAAGTTTCATGTGCTGAGCATGCAGCCAATGCTGCTGGCTCCCATTAGACTTGCACTTCCTACATTTGAAGTATAAAACTGTATACATTTTTCCATCTCTGAAACCCTATAAACATTTCACTGCCTCTGCAGTGGAGTGCAGTGCACAAAGGGTACTTAGAAGGGATATTAGAAAGCTCTCTAACAGCAACCCAGCATGAAAGGGTCTCCCACTCCTTGTGTTCACACTCACTGGGAGGGAAGAAAGTGATCCATCAGTCATGGGACATAAAGGAATGAACAGGGAATGGAAATTACATTCATGTCAAGCTAAAATTAAACCTCTGGATAATTTTGTTTCACCTCTGATGCATTTAAAACTTTGATTAACCAGACCTGGCTTTTCTTTAATGGAGACCACAGTTTCATTTTCTTTGTAACTTACTTATGCTTATTGCTGGCAAACCAAATGAGTCATGGTCTCTTAAGTCCAGGTCTTTACACATACTGACAAAAGAAATGCTCATGCAGATTTCAGCCAACATATTCCCACGCTGACAAATTCTGATTACTTCACCTTTATATCCTCTCTGATCCTGTTGACTGTTACATCTCACAAATGGAAGAGATACATCTAATGAAAATGTAAACACCACCACCCTGTGTCTCAGTTTTCTTCTTCCCCCTCCAAAAAGAAAAGACCAAAGGCTCTTTCATTTAAAGGCTACAAAGATTTTAGGTGAAATCCCAGTGTTATTGAAGGCAATGTCAAAACTCCCACTGAGTTCAATCAGGTCAGGATTTCACTGCCTGGTTTTGTAAAGTCGATGAATAAGAGGATGTGGGATATGGATATATAAAGCAATCACAAATCATAGAATGTGAGTCATGCACTGTATGAGCTGGGCTTTTACGATACAAGAAATAGGGTCATCCTGGAAAACTGAGTTGCAAATCTAAAGCTGATAAAAGGGAACTGTTTTTATCCCGTGCTTAGTTACTTCTGGAACACTGTGGCACAGTTTTCACATCTCTGAGTGAAGGGCTTAGCCAGAGTCAACATTAGCTGTTGAATAAAACCGGGCTTGAATTACAAGCAGTGAGCATGGAGATATGTAGTAAGAAATAAGCATTATAAATGTCTATATATCAATAAATGAGGATTAAAACAAACCCAGATGAGCTTTGGCAAAATGTTTTGTTGTAATCACACACTTCTGAAAGCCAGGGAAGTGACAATTATTGCAATACTTTCTCATAAAGTATTCCTATTTGCCATCTTAGCTGAAGGAAGAGAGTTACACAATACAGAAGAGATTCCATAGGTTCTGCTGGAAATAAATGTGAACAAAGAGATGATGCTGTGAAATTAGTGTGCGCCTTGTATGCCCCAGCAATAGACACAAGGGTATAACACTGAGTAACCTGACGCTTTCTGATGTGGACAAGAACTGCACTCTGTGCCCTGCCACTTACTGTCCCATCTTTGCAGTGTGGCAGGAGCTTACAGAGAAAAAAAATTTACTTGATGCAAGCAAAAATTCAAGCCCTTAATTACAAACTTAGAAAGAAAGTTAGAAAGAAAGATCAAGACAGGAGCAGGGGTTTGGAGTAGGTGACTAGAGGTCCCTTCTGACCTGAATTATCCTGTGATCCCATGAAAACACAAGAACCTGCAAACTCAATATGCACCAGGTCTCAGTCTCCTGTTATTGCAACAAGGAATTTCTCTGTTGCCTTTCCTGGCTGTGAGGGCCCAGCTCGATCGTACTGCTCCTTACATCACATCTGCAGAACATCCTTATTGATCTCCTAGCTAGGGGATCTCTGTACTGTGGCCTTCGTTTAGGTATCTGGCACTTGCAAAAATTTTAATGGATTGCTCTTCACTTAATGCTGATTCCTCTACCCATATAAACCTTTTTCTCCTAGGGAATCAACTGAGTTGAAGTTACAAATCCACAGTTGCAATGTTCTGCAAATTATGTATCTGAGAGGTATGTTTTTCATTCACAGTGGTCTTTATGTCTGCTGGGTTTTACAGACACAATTAATGGCACATGGATTCATATCTTTTAGTTTAAAGGGCACCCTGTCACAATATGTTGTTGGTTTCCAGATCAGTAATATGTTAATAAATTCACCCTGTTAAAAGCCAGAGCAAGCTGGACAAAAAAAATAAACAGAGGAAAAAGAAAATCAAAACTTTTTCATTAAAAATTTCACATTTTTTAAAAGCTTGAAAATGCCATCATTTTTCAAGCACTCTAGTTCAGAAAATACTGCTGAGGTCACACGATAACTTGTCAGTCACCTTAACCTTGCTGATTGCAGCTACTGAGTAACAACTCACAAACAATTTTCTCTTTCCATTCTTGCTGGATTTGTTTCATTCTGACAGAGGAAGAAAAAAAGATGATGACTTTATCTTTGTATTACTTGTACTTAGCAACTGAGATGTTTGTCCAAATTGGGTGCTCTAATGTTTGTTCCTGCCATGTATCATTCTACAAAGAAAGCACCAGCATTGGGATTTTACCTAAAGACCTTGGACCAGATCCTGGATCCCACTGAGTCTGTAATAGCAGGTTTATTATATAACTGATTCAGCTTTGATTTAGTTCAGAGAGTCTGGCTTTTAATTGTAAAGAAATCCATAAGCCAGGAGGGGAGGGAAAAGAATCACTGTGACTCATCCAAAGACCTAGTTAGCAGAGTCCTTTTTTTGGATCTTTTCCACATGTAATTAACCTTTCAAACATTTGATATAATCCACTTGCTAAAGGAGGTTCCCCTCTTTTAACCCTGGGAGCACCTTATCAAATTATAGAAAACACCTTCACTGCAGACAAATTCAGTAATCAAAGTTACCAACCACGGTTATTTTACCATCGTTTAAGAAAGAGTATCAAAAGAGTAGATAATAAAAATGTTTCATTTGGATACAGTCTCATTTTGGTACTTCTGCTTTAAGAACTTTGATGGAGAATATTCCTTTAGAATGACTCCCTTCTGAAATAGCATTAAAATTACTTATTTCATAAATTAATGGTGAGAGTTATCTTACTGTTTTACAGATAGGGAAATATGGGCTGTATAGTTTCATGTAAGGATTGGGAAATTCAGCTTAGAGTATTTATGGATGATTTAAGAGAATTTGTAGAGGGGACAAGTATACTGATCTTACTTGAACCTATGACATCAAAATGACTATGAAAAAGCCACTATTTACAAAAACTCCATTATTGAAATTGTTCAGGAATAGGCAAGCCATTCATATAAAGAAAATAAAATCTGATTAAATTCCTCTCTTTCAGAGTACCAGAAATCTGTTCATGCATTCTTTTCTAAAATAAGTAGTTGAAAGAAAACATGTTTTAGCACCTTAAGCCATAATCAATGGTTTTATTCCAGAATATTCTGGAGCTATAAAATAATGTCAGATGAGCTGTATTTTTTATAAATCTTACTTGTTATCACTTAAGACATGATGAAAATTTATCATTTTGTCATCCCCTATCCTCACAAAAACCAAACCACACCAAACCAAACAAAGCAACTCCCCCCCCCCCCGAATAAGTCATTAACATCTCTATAAGAAAAAAAAAGTAAATTTCATCATTTGGCAGAGCTTTATAACTTTATCTCATCACCATCTCTTGAGCTAGATATCTCACATATGTTCAGTGTGGCATTGCCTTGGAGTTCTGGATGATGTCCTTGCTGTTTGATTGACAACTGACAAAAAAGTCCCTGACTATACAAGTAACCATTTGCAATGCATTGGTTCAGTTGCACAGTACCAGAAAGCCAATATCTGTGTCCTAATGCAGCTTCTGTATATTGCTCCCCTTTGGGCTCCTGGGTCTGCAATGAACCACTGCATTTTACAGCAATACATAAAAGAAAACCCGGATCTCTAAGTGTATCTGGTTGCTCTATAGAAAGATGTATGTCAAACCAAAGCAGGTGTGTAAGTTGATTTTTTTTCCAGTTAGTTTATTTATAAAACCTGACAAGCACGGAAAGATAAGCAATGATTTTTTTAGAGGGTGAAACAATATGCAAAACCAAATTTGCACAGAATTAACATTCTGACAATCAAAAAAAGAAAATAAAAATAAATTGAATGCAAGCATAAAAAGCATATGATACTTTTAATGTCATGATACTAGAAAAAAACTGTAGGTCATTCCAAAGACTGGGATCTCACATTCTTAAAAATAACTGGATTATTCATTTGAGAGGTCAACCTGACTGATGATCTGTACAAAACCTTGTAGTAAAATTTTCATTAAACCTTTTATCATCAATTAAATCATTCTTCAGAAAGGTATATTGATTTCATTCTTCTGTTGTAAATTAAATTGTTCTTAGAGGAACGCTTTGAGATAAAAATGTTTATTGTTTTACTTTAAAGAATGCCATTTTTAAGTGGGATTATCCTTTCAAAATCACTTTATTTTCTGCTGTTCTGTCATTTTATTTTTCTGTTTTCTCATGACAGTACAGAATACTGCATCAATCAGCAGTAATTCACAATAATATAAAAATATTGCTGGACTTTATTACATGTCTCAAACTTTAAAGGTTTACTGTAACAGCTGTTACTACTGATTGAAACTACTGCTTTTCTAGAAGTGAATGTCTCCTGTGTTTACTGTAATAAAACACTTTGGCTCTTCAAATACAAAAGAAGATAAACTCAATATAAAATAATTATGTGAACAGCAACTTTCGGTACTTTTTGTTGGGAGGATATTTTTATTTTTATAGTGAAAGCAGTTCAACGTCTATCTCACTTCCTTCAGGATAACTGGAGTACTCATGCCATGTAGCATTAAACCCCCAAGTAATGAGTCTAGGCTCTCTTTCTGTCAATATAGTTTATGGACAGAGATGCATAACTACAGAGAGTCAGTAAGAGCAGAAGCTTGAAATTCTCTAAAATGCTTCTAGCTCAGTACTCACTGAAAAGCGATCTTATGACAAACAGGCTGCCAATTTAGGGACCTAAATAATTGGTTACATGCTTAATGTAGGCAGTGTAAATACATACTATCTCCAGGCAGTATTTACAAATACCTAGCTAAAATAATTTAAAAATTCAGGAAAAAAAGAGAATAATTATATCATGTCACAGTATAATATTGCATATATAATGATATATTGAGTTATATTGTTGTTGGTACAATGTGTCACAATGTGATGAAATTTAGTGTGACAGGAGGTGTCAAATTATACAGCAATAATTCCTACGTGCCATGATATATTGTAATAATAATATAAGATGAGAAATTTCAAAAATTGTATATTCTTCTGATGCAGAATTTCTGGTTTTGCCCTGAAATGAAGTCTCTTCAAAACCACTTCTTTGTGAAAAGCTTTTTGGTGGGTTAGCCTTAGCTAATAGCCAAACGCCCTTCTCACTTCCCCTCCTCAACAGGACAGGGGATGAAATCGGATGAGAAAGCTCGTGGGTCGAGATAAAGACAAGGACATTGCTCACCAGTCGTTGTCACAGCTAAAACAGACTCCACTTGTTGAAAATTAGTTCACTTTATTGCCAATTTAAATAGATTCAGGTAGTGAGAAACAAGAAGACAAACATTAAAACACTTTTCTCCTCAGCTGTGCCCTGGGGTGGGCGGGTTGGAGCCGGCTGGAACTGGCTGGAACCGGCTGTGTCCGGCTCGGGGCAGCCCCGGCCTCTCCTCACAGAGGCCGCCCGGCAGCCCCCCCTGCCAGTGCCTCGGGGCCTGTCAGAGACTGAAGGAGTTAATGTCTCAAACGTTGTCGGGGGGGGGGGGCAAGTTCTGCTTAATGGCGGATTCTGGGGAACAACGAACCCTGCCCAGCCACTGACCGCAGGCAGGGGAGATGTCGGTTGGCTACAGGGCGCAGAGGGTGGGCCGGAGGGTGGGTGGAACAAGTCATTGTACAGCAACAGCTACTACAATTATGGGAACATTTTTTTAAAAAAAAAAATCTTTTTAGATTTCCATCTTCCAGGATACACAACACTTTTCTTCAGAAAGTCACTCAGAGTCATAAGGCTTCTCATGTTCAAATCTTGCTTGGTACTGGTGCTCTAGTTCAGGGGAAGCTGCACTTTCAGCTCCATTTTTGTGGTTTTTTTTCTTACAGGGCAGCGAGTTGCTCTGCTGTACCTGATCATGTGGAAAGCTTACTAGCTAAAGCCTCATTTTTAAAAATTGATATGCATTTCAAAAGTACTAGAGATAGTTTTCAAATACAGGAATCAATTATGTACTTGGAACACAGTAATATTCATTGTACCTTTGAAAGGCTGCCTCAAGACAGAGCATTTTGGTACACCAGACTGTTTCTGGGCAGTCCCAAGATAGGAGATGGGTGAATTCTCCAAAGTGGATGAATGAGAAGAACATGGATACTGATAGTATAGATGCAAAAAAACTTGAATAAACCCTGACAAAAGTCCAGCACTGGAAGATGCGACTTACCACACACTGGCTCAAAACATGCCTTCATACTAAGCTATAGAAATGACAAGCACTATTACTTGTGAGGTTATTTTCCTGATATTACTCAGCTGTTCATCAACTTTAGAAGTTTGAAAGAAACCTTGAAACAGCTGCAGTTACTCTGGTGATACATGGAGCACTTCAGAGACTGCAGGGCCAGGAGGGACCACTAAGATCAGCTAGGCTGAGCCCTGAGGCTCTCAGCACATGGCAGGTACCAGCCCATGAGGCAGCCCAGACCTCAGCGCACCTGCAAGGCAGCCCAAAAAACAATACAAACAGTAGACTTCACCTGGTTCATCAACAACAAGAGCGTTGGGTTTGGGGCTAGATAAGGCCCTGCTACCAAGTTTAATTTGAGGTTATTTTCCTCGAGTGGGAAAGCAAATGAATTTCCTGATCCGGAAACTATATTAGAACTGTATCTTCAAGCTATAAGCTATGTAGAGAAACACTCCATAACTAAACTTAGAACAAACACATGTTATTTTGAATACCAAAGGCTACTGCAAAAAGCCAGTCTTCAAAAGAAAATGAGTGCTGTGAATGCAAGCTTAACACAGCTTGCAGTACCTGAGACAGACTGGGTACAGCAAAGACTTTGAAGGTGATAAGAAGTGCCAGTGGTAATATAAGTTTTTGGCAGGCCCGACAAGTGTGTGCATTAAGGACAGATTTTGAGGAGTTCATAGAGAAAGCTAAGAAGACAACAGTTAGGCTTTTCCCTCTACACAGAAGCATGTGACTAACAGCTATCATATGCAGCAGAGTGAAATATAATGTAATTATAATAGCTTCATTTTTCTTCCATGCTCAGTATTGTGAGCAGTGTGGAAAAAATGGTAGTGAACACTAGTATTGCTTTTGCAATATGGCATATTGCAAAAGAGAAATGCACAGAATATTATATTACCATAAAAACCGTGTTTAAAATTTCAGATCTTAAAGATAACATTTAAGGCAATTGTAGAGCTATTGCTTTTCAAAAGACGCCTGATTTAAATAGAGGTTTTACAATTTTAGGTGTAACCAGAGCCCATTCTACAAAGCTCAGACTAGACTCCTATACATGTATGGTTAAGCTGTAATGCCCAGATATTGTGTTTCATTTCTATTAGCACAGTTTAAAGCTTCTTCCATTTATAACATTAAGAAGTGTTAATGAACAGAATAATCACAACTAAGCTCACATTATGCAACAATTTAATTTCAATGGCAGAGTCAAGCAATCTCTTCTTCAGACAAAGGAATCAACAAGTGATCAGAGGAACATATATCCCCTTATGATCCTTCTAAATCACTGCCTTCTGCAAAGTCCATGCTTTCAAAGATCATAAAGGTTCTAAAAATGAGAAAAACAGGAAAATGGGGGGGGGCTTATGAATCCCTGTGGATCTTAACTGGTTTTTGGCATTGCAACATCTTCTGGAGGAATGACTATGTTTACACAGTCTGCATTTTATCTGCAGAACCTTACATGTTGAAGAATTCTAAGTGCATCAAGAGTTAAATGTGCTATACAAGTGTATAGAGCTCAATAATATCCCAAAACTGGGATTAAATAACTAACACTGGTACTCAAATTGCCATTTCTGGTCTAGACACCCTATGAACTCCAATGACCAATATTGGCATTGGCTACCAGTATCTGTTCTGAGACTGTTTCCTGCTTCTGTTCCATGAGACCTTATTTCCATTGGTCTTCTACGTGCATCTTTCTACTCACCTCCCTGTCATACATATTAAAGTAACATGAAGGGAAAGAGAAAATTACAGAAGCAGCAGGAACAATTTCAGGAATGCAGATAATGGTGGACTATGTTCAATGAAGCATGACAGAGTGTTTCTGAGTGTGAACAGTTAGGTATTCCCATTTGCAAGTATTAAATAATCACATTGTTATAACAGAATTGTCAGAAGGAGGAAGGAAGGAGGCAGAGCTGTGCTGGAAAGCGGCAGAAGTTGGGGTGTACTGAGCACAGTTAAGAGCAATAGGACAGAGGCAATAGAGAGAAGTAAAAGATGGGGGCTTTGGCACATATTGGCCTTCCTTTTTGAAGTGTCTGTGGTCAGCAGTGTCTGGAGCCTGCAGTGAGAGGGACTGGTGAAGCCGTAGCAGAGACATAAAACAGTCCTCAGCCAGGCTGACGCCAAGTCTGCTCAGCACTCTCTGCGGACCTGATCATCCAGCCAAGAGAGCGAGGTTTATAAGGGAATGGATTATGGTTTTACACCTTGTGGCAAGGAAAGCACATCATATTTCACACACCGCCTGCTGTGTCATCTAGCTGGAAAACGACAGCTGCTTATACTGTAAAATGCCCATTTGAAAGGAGACCAGAGTGGTATCAATCACAATAGGCAATTTCCTTCATTCTTCAAGTAGGCAATGTACATACAAACACTATAGAGACAGTTGAAATCTAACTAAAGGCTTATCCAATTTAGTTTCATATGCTGCCCCTGCAGTCCTTCCAAAGCTACAAATCCCTCTACGGGATAAAAGACCAGTTGAATGTTGCTTTGTTTTTCTGCAAGATGGAGTTTGCTGTCCTATTTTTCACACAAAGTAACAGCTAGTTTGTCTTTGCCCTGTACTTCATTTTTGTACAGTTACTTGACAGCTATGTATGAAGATGCATGCATAATCTCTTATCATCTCATCTACAACATTCCAGTCATCTAGAAAACTGAAAAGCTAGACTTAAAAATAAATAGTACTTTTCATTTTGGGGCAGCATAAGGCATTTAAATGACAGTGTACCACTGAACCAAATTCCTGAGGTATGTCAATTTCTTCTGCAGTTCTAATGTTTGTTTATATTCACTTAAATGCCTTAGCAAGAAAGAGCTATGTTTATAATTTCTTTTCTTAACACTAAACTTAATATATAAAAAGTCAGCAGTTAAAAGATCTTAGAATATAAAAGGTCATATATGTCCAAATTTCACCTGTTTTGGGGGAATACAACTGAGATCATTTTGATCTGAAGATACAAAACAATACATGTGCAAGACTGCTTTCAAAATCTCTAATCAGAACATTGTCTGTCTTTTGTCTTCAAAACAATCAATTAACCACCAGACTTCACTATGAATAATTGATACATACTAAACATGGTGGTCAGAATACAGATCAGAATCTTTTAGCAAAACTTATTTGTAGCATTGGCTTGAAAGCAGACTCTTTCTTGTGATAAAGCATTTCAGTCAATATCTGAATATACAATAAGCATAGAAGTCTTGAGTACTGATGATCAGAGTACTGATTAAATTTTTTTTGCAAGGTTTATTTCCTACTGAGACAATGTTACCTTAATATGTCACAAGTCCTTGCTGGAAACTTTATAGACTTTGATAATTTTATTGCAAATATCTTTTAGGCAAGTATGCCTATCTATTTAGACGCTTCTATGGCCACATCACAGCTGATCATCTCATCATGGTTATACGTCTCTACCACATTCCTCTGAGATAGAAAAAACACATTCCCTTTTACCAACAAAGCTGAGTACTTTAAAGAAACAAAGGGCCAAATCCAAAGAATGACTTTCAATGACTAAAGTAGAACTTAAAAATAGTATAGGAATCCATGTCTAAAATTGTGCTTCAGAATAACTTATGAGCTGCTTAACTTAGACCATAAGTTTTTTACATCAAAGTGAATGAAATTCTCAAGTGTTCATAGTTGTATACATGCCCAGACCAAGTCTGGCTTAAGAAATCAGTCTCATTAGATTCTGTAAGCTTAACGGCACTGCACCCAAATTTCCAAATTCATCTGGCACACTCACAGAGTCACCACTCTTCCCTCCCAGTACAATTAGTCTTGCTCTCTGCACAGCATAATGGTACACCTTTGGCAAGAGAGGGGTGAGGTGCCCAGCCAGGGAGTGACTGCCTCTTGTACCTGTGGGGCATTTGCTGAAGAAGGAGAAGGTGGGATCTGACTAAAACAGGACGAGCCAAGGACCTGTGCTTCCCCTTCCCTCCAGCTAATTACACATGCTAATCTGAAAGTGGAGCACCTCTCACTAGTTCTTTCAAATAATTGTTGCTAATATTTATAGTTTTGACTGGCTTAGGGATTCTAGAGCTCAAATTCCTGTGAGTTTTATGCAGAGAACACTTCAGTGCTTGACTGAGCTCCAGAATTGGGTTACAGCTCAGGTACACCACTGATGAGCATTTCCTAGGGCTAGCTACAGTAACATCAGTATGATCAAGAAAGGGACTTGGACATGGTCTCCCATATTACCAACAAGTGATCTCACAGCTGGGTATGTTTGAACAAGGGTGAAGCTTTTCTGGTTCAAATACCAGTGCAGTACTTTTAAAAAAACAAATAATTTCCCAGAACTTAACTAGAAGTGGAAAAAATGAGTGCAAACCAGTGGGCTTCCAAACAGAATATTTCAAACCACAGCAGTGGTATGGCATCTTCTTTCTCTCCTTTGCCTCAGAGAAATAAGGTCATATAGCCATATGGTTATAGCCATACAGACAAGTTGGGGTGAGTTTCGTGTTTATCTTCTGCATGGACTTATGGCCATATCATTTAAAGGGCTATCAATTAGCATTGACTTTAAATTTAGATAAGTAGGCTACATACTACATAGCGATACATACATTGCAGCCAGTATATACTGGACAGTCCTGCTGAAGCTAATGCTGAAGCTCCACGTCCATCTCACTGATGACAAAAATTGCAATGCATCATTTTTTTTTATCCCTATAGCTGATGTAACCTTTAGTTCTGCATATTTAACTTAACAATTTAACATAACAGGGTAGTTTTAAACCCAGCTGGCAGGGACAGACTCACTTAGTAAGAATAGCACAACCTCATGAGTTACAGATCCTGTCTCTCAGGTTGAGAACCAGCTGGTTCACTGCCAAGACCCCATCATTAAATTGCAACTGCAATGGGTCAGGTTAAACAAACAAGCAAACAAAGAGCAAAAACAAGCAAACCCCCATTTTGTACCAGAATTTATTGTGCTAATAGGTCATTGAAGCCCACACTGAACATTTAATTATTTAGATACAAAATAAGTAGCTTAAGCTGTGTCAATTAACACGAAATGCCATGGATTGTCTTGATTTTGCAATGTGGAAAAAAAAATTTCTGTAGAATTTCTCTTCTCTCATTCTTCTCAGCATTGCTCAGTGAACATACTGTCTTGCACGAAATTACCTTAAAGGTGACCTTACAAGAACATTAAATCAAAAGCTAAAATCCACCTGACATAATTTGGAAGTTTTTTTGACAATTACAGCCTACAGAAAACACTTCTGAAATTGAAAGCAGCTGGAAGCAATGCCGTACAAAGATACGAAATGTAGAAAGCCATGCCTTTCTCCACATATAGTGTTATTTGCATCATACCTTTATTCAGTTTCTTCAAACCGCTCACGACCTGCGATACAGCAAGTGGATAGAACCACTGACACCCTGTCTCTTTACCTCATAGCAATGCCTGTGAAAAAAAATCTGGTCTAAGAAGAAAAGGGAATAGAAAGGGGTTGCAGAGGCAGGTTTGCGAAGTCCTTTCAGCTGAAAACTCTACAGTCATAGCTGATTAATTAACCTTTTTAAAAGGGATTTGGGGAATTAAAGGCCTTCATAAAAGATGAGAGAAAGTATTCTATTCCATTTCTGTATTTAGATTTTTTTTATTGTTCTGTCCTTTTAATTTGACAGACATTTGTACTTTTAAAGGCAGCAATGAGTTTTAAAATGTATATCTCTACCCAAATGTATGCAAAGCAATGATTGTGTTCATTCTCACCTGTGGTCATGAGCTGAAAAGTGGTGATATTTGTACTGCAAGACACATGAGCTTTCTGAGAAATGCACTACTGACTCACTAATTCTCCCTGCATTACCATAGGAAATTACTAGAATAAAGATTTCCTGGAGGTTATGATTCAAGAAGAATGCAGCCAGATTTTCTCAGGTACAGAATGACTTAACAGACTTTTCAGAGGATTTGTTTTATTATTTTTTTCCTGCTTTTACCTGCTGATGATAGATAATCCTTGGAGTGTAGTGGGTGGGTGGGTGGAACAGAATATGCAAAGACACACAACAGAAGTGGTCCTGTCACATCAGCCTCATTATTGTCTTTACCTCTGAAGCATTTGATATCTGATTTATCTTCTAGGTGCAGCATCTCAGTGCTAAATTAAATGGGGTTTTAGTAAACATCGTAACAGAATCAACATCTGTATCAATTCTCATAGACATAGCGATCATCTCATAAGCAACTGCCAACAGTTTTGTGTTAGCTGGGAGCCTGTCACGGTCTTGTGTTCAAATGAAAGCAATTAGCTGTTTGTATGCATTCAGTTTGCAAGCTGTCATATAATGATACATAATGTTGAAATTAATGAAACCTGCCTTCTAAAAACAATTTTGATGGCAGACCCTCAGCTGTCATCCCACCCTTTCCATCAAGCTTATGCAGTTTGTGTCATGCCATGAACATGATGACCTCAGGTATTGTGAAGTTAACTGAATTATACAAAAAAAACTTAGAAAAAACCTCAAGCAGAGATGTACCAGCCTTAGGTTGTACTCCCATATTCCTTAATCAGGTGAGATTCTCATGAACTCAGCTGCAGGGCTCAGACACTGAATCAGGTCTTAATACTGCTTTTGCTGTATTAGCAACCATATGAAATACCTGAATCTCCATCCAATTCTTTCTGTTTCATGGACTTCTATCACTTTAATAATAAAACTGGAGGTAGATATTTCTTAATGTGTGTCTTACAGTATCACTTTTGTGTTCCATTATGTCCATAGCTGAAAGGAATAAGAAGGAGTGTAAACATTCTCATCCATTTTAGTAACAAAACTACAGTTCAGAGTGTCTTCCCTGAGTGGCTGCTTAAGTTTGTGGATGCTTCATCTTTTACTGATGTCCCACAGTTTTTTCAGTCTGAGCTGCTAGTGGGCAGCTAGTGGTTAGTTTAAAAGTCCAAAAAGCTTATTGCATATGCTACCTCAAACTTCAGCAACTTTATGTTTTTGATGCAAAAAGAAGAAAAAAAAAAAACCAAAAACCAACAACAAACCCCAAACCTCAAAACTTTTAGAAGTAACATTAATTCTTACACTAGCCTTTATGGTAGGGGAACAGAAGGAAACTTCTGTTTCCCTGTAACATTCTGATTTGTAATGGTACAAAGCAAAATGTTAAAAGAAGTGGCAGGTAATCATTATGCTCCAGGGGAAAGTCTGGGGAATAGAAAGGGCTGGTTTACTAAAAAATAGTTCTGCCTAGCAGACTAAGACTGTGACTGAGGATGAGAGGAGGGAAGACAAGGCATGAGAACTGTAGCTTCACAAATATAATGTGTTTCTTCAGGTCAAAACAAATGCAAAAACTCTACATATACAGCAGGAGAGGAAGGCAGGCAAACAACACAAACTATCATTCAGGCTGCCGTTTGAATGAAAAAGGTTTAGTCTTAAAAATCAGTAGCTGGAAACTGGTGTAATAAAATCAGAAATTCCTGTATGAGAAAAGGTTACATAGGCATATGAGTGAGCAAAGAAGGAAGAACAGTAGGTGGCAATAAAGGGAGGGTGAAGAAAGTGGCTAAGATGCTAGCCTCATTTGAATCTCTTCTACAAGAAAAAGTTGTGATTTGATGGGATAGCAAGGTTTTCCTGGCTGTATGTGACAGAGCGGCTGATGTCTACAGTCAGGAAGTTGAGGTCATCAGGAATGGGCAGCAGAAATGTCAGAGTCACCACGGTGTTTTCTACACCTTGCTACATAATGTAACAATCTGGAAAGTACTTGTGGAAAATACTTTTGGTAAATCACTAAAAAAGCCTAATGATGACCACCATCCTGAGGAAAGACACCACACAAATGGGTGGCCCTGATGGCTAACCTCTTAGAAGAGTAAGTCAACTGGATCATTAATTTTGTGACAGTCATATCTGAAAAGTCAAAATGTCCATGGGGAGCAGAAGCATAAACCTGCCCAAAAGCATAGTCATTGTCTTCAAATATAAAGACAGCAAGAGGTTAAAATTTATCAGAAGCAAGCAAAAAATCTACAAATCTATGACAAAATTGCTTTTTTATTTGGGAGAACAGTTCTATTGCATCCATTCCTGCCTGGATGACCCTCACATGGGGCAGTAGTCATTCTTGTGACAAATAGTATGTTTTCCAAAGAATGCAGTCTTAGTCATTCTGAGATTGCTATGTGATATCATAGAAGCATTCAGTTAGTTTTGTTTATGCGGGAACTTAAAATACTGTTGATGTAGGTTTGTTTTGCTTATATAAGCATGGGTTACATAGATTCACAGTTTTGTGTGAAGTGTAACACTGTCTTGAATATTTTATTCCCATCATTTTGCCAGCACCATTTTGTTTTACCAGATTTTCTTGTCTGTGTGTTTTCCTTTTCAAGGACCATTATTCTTGACTAGAGCAGCCCCGAAGCTTAGCTTGATAGGCATTTTAGAACCATGAATTAATTATAATCCAGGTCTGCAAAACCTCTTCCTCTTTTTTTTTTTCTTTCTCTCTTTTCAACTCATTTTCTGTATTTCTCTTCTTTTATTGCTTTCAGAAGAATCTTAAAATTACAACTAAAGTATCAGTCTCTTGCTTTCAAAGGTATTCAAAATTTATTTTTTAAATACAAAAGTGAGCTAAAACCAAAGTTAAATTTTATGTAAAAAATGTATTAGTTTAATTTACAAGAAATTGCAGACACAAGGGGAATGAATACTGTGTGTGCTGCATTAGGCTTTGTTCAGATACAAGAACTCTTGCTTAAAAAACTTCAGGTGTGTGTACCAATATCACCAATCTCAATAAATTCTTTTTTTTTTAACCCCAGTCTGTGAGAATAGCATAGTCTCACAGAACTACTGCGTATTCCTTAACATAATTCTGATCTTTAATAATGAACATGTTTTTCTTTGTTCCATGTTATAGAAATCTTAAACTGTAAAAATAGTTGTGTATGGGCTTTGAAGCTGCATTCTTGAACTCTACGTGTGTGGCAGAAAGAGACTTAACTGCAAGGTTCAAGCAAGTGATTTATTCGAACTTCACTTACAGACTCAACACACCACTATTGCAGGTTTTACAGATACAATGGAGGAATGCACTATTGCAATTTTAAAAGCAAGAGTAGTACACTATTACAACCACAAATGATTCACAGACAACCACAAGCACACATATGTTTACAAACTTAAAGCATAAACAATATTCACTTACTCCTCCAGGTAAAGAAAGGCTCTCAATCCAGGGAAGTCACCTCAACCAGTGTCCCGGGGGCAGCCAAGGGGGGGAAGGGTCTCCTTCAGAAGCCAGCTGGATAGTTGGAGAAGTGACTCCCCCATTTCCGACCTGAATCTTAGGGGTTTTATCCCCTAACTTGCAGAACAGTGCGTTTAACTGTGCCTGAGTGGATTATGTATATATGCCTGAATGATTATGTATATCTGAGGGGAGTTTCCCCTTATCTTTCTTTCTTTCTTTTGGTGGTCTGTGATTGTTTGAGTAGACAAGGTTGTCCTTTGAAACTGAAGCTTAAACCCTCCAGCTTTTCTTTACCTTGCTTCCTCAGGCAACTGAATAGTGGTTGGACTGAGACTCAGGGCATACTATTTGTTAAGGGATTTCAAGGCTCAATTCAGGTTTTGGTCCTTTGAATGGTGCAGCCACCACCCTGTTTAGTTTAGGGTTTATCAGACAACGCAGGTTTAAGCTCCCTGTGAGTCATCTCTGCAGCGAGACAGGGCGTCAAGGCAACCCAAGGCTGGGTCCCCCCCCCCCAGTCACCTGTGTGTGCTAGACATGGTGACACCTGTTTGTGAACAATGAGCTGGACAATCCATACAACGTGAAGCAACTTTGTTGGTTCTGCTGGAATACAAGCAAGAGCTACTCTTTCACCAGCAGAATGCATTGAATGACTCAGACTAATTGTGCATCTACAATTATTATAGGAACAAGTGTAGTGATGCAGATGATGGCTTTAACAGATGCTGAATAGAAAGCTTAACTCTCCTGATTAGAAAATATGCAAAGCACTGATTGTTTTTTCTTTTACATGCCTGACAGCACTACATAGTCTTATTTTAGCTATTGATTACTGGGCAGGGACATAGGACAAGACACTCTATAGAAAGCTTGTGTTGGAATTAGAGATTATAAGATTAACTGAACATGTAGAGATTTAATATCTTGGTAAAATTTATTATGAGTATATCACTCATGACAAGTATGCCTGTGGGATAAGTGAATAGTTAGATTGGGTAGGGATAACTGGCAGGTAGAGTTAATCAGAAGCATATGGAAAAGTCCTTCAGTATCTGAAATTCCCCATTCCAGGAAGAACTATCCAATGGTATTTATAGAACTCACATACCTGCTTGCTAGTCAGATTTGAGAAACCACACTTAAGCATCTGTATAACCTACTTCCAGTCAAGAAAGCTTCTATTGGTGTCCAAAATCTAACCCTAAAGGAAAGCAGGTTAGGAGTAAGCAGAAATGGGGAGCTGCTGGGGAAGCAGAATGTCTCTGGGAGTCTTGCACCTCCAGTAGATGCTTGGAAAGATCGAAGGATATCTAGGAGAGAGGTAGCAAAGCAGCCAGGAAGGATTCCTGTGGGCTAGAATTGTATCTTACATTTCTTAATTTTAATATTTTCCTTGCCCATGTTGCTGTTAAAAGAGTTACTTCAAGTAAACAATTCTCATGTTTTGCTATTAAGCTTATTAAATGCCAAGAGAGGGAAGTAACTCAAAAAAAGTCTGGGTGTGAAAGCTGGTGCTGTCAGATCCCAGCTTTCTTATGGGTATGAACTAACAACCATGTGCAGAAACTAAGGGGTCCAGCTGGGATTATAATAGACAGCAATTAAGATATTAGAAACTTTTTAATATTTAGTTTAATCTTATTCATGGGCAATTTATATTTATCTATTCTTGTTCCAGCATTGTCCTTTGGCTTAAATTGTTCTCATTACTGTTACTCACTCTCCATTGCTCTTTCTGCCTTCCTAGACTTCTACCTTCTAAATAAATGGGCTCTGTTATCCTATATGTAATGTTGTAAACCATTAGAAGAGTACTTAAAAATAATGACCTAATATTTTAAACTTGTTAAGTGGCCATTAAACTTGTTCATCTGCTCAAACAGCAAATGTGTCAATAGAAGGACAAGAAAATAATAAAAAAAAAAGAATTACTGAGTCCTCCAAAATCTGTGAAGGACCACTGACCTGTACTACACTGTTAAAGACTTGTGAAGAATCCAGGTAAACTATCCTAATGATGAACAGGAAAACTCAAGGGCATCATTACTTATAACCAAATTGCCTTGGAAGTCTCAAGTAATTTTTGAGAAAAACACTACTATTACCACTCAGTTACTTAATTTAAATTATGTGACTGTATAAACACAGAGAAAAAAAGTTTGAGATCATTCAAGAACAGTAGGTTAGAAGCTAACTTAAATATGGTAAACTAAATAAATCTCATTAGAAAATATGCATCTTAAAAGCTTTTAATCACTATGCATCACATCTAATATCAGCTAATAGCAGCAACCTGAGTAAAGTATGACAATATTGTACAAACTCATCAGGGAGTAACATGGGAATGTAACATGGAAATCTGGCTCTGTGAATAATTCCACATTATCAAATACTACCAACTGACTGTGATCCTGAGAACACATTTGTGGGTGAGTATTACTGTTCACAAAACAGGATCTAAGGGGAGGCATTTTAAAAGCTTGTGCAGCTACAAATAACTGTTCAAGCATTCATGTCAGGGTTCAAAGACAAGTTGGCAAGTGAGAGACTTCTGAGTTTCAGGAGTGCCTGGTATGGACTATATTTTATACCATGAAAGAAGACTGTGATGGAAAAAAACAGAGCATCAGCACAAAGAATTCACATTATTAGGTCAGACTTTACGCTCAGGCTCACACCTCCAGTGCAGCAGTGAAAACTCACCTTTTGAGCTCCCCAGGACATCTGTCTGCCCTGAGGTTTTATATAGGTAGCTACTATTTCTTAGATAGTATCTCCTGGCTATATTTCATATCTAAAAATATATATATATATATATTTAAAATAATTTGGCTATAATATTAGTTCTGCCTTTGCTTGGTACATACAGAAGGCAGGTAGTGCCTAGGAAAAGAGTAATAGACTTTACTTGTATTTGACTGAAGTCTGTTATCAATGCTGTGAATGAGGTAAGTGAATCAGTTGGCAGGAGAATATGTGAACTGAACTCGGGTAACTATTTGTACTCCATGAGATGTGGCCACAAGATATCTTGAGCAACTTTGTTTTAAGCTTTTGGAGAGAGAGTGTTGAAACCATGTTAGGCATTGATGCTGGCTAACGCCACTGCAAAAGAAGTACCTTGATGAAATTTTGTCCTAGCTACTGTTGGAAAAAGAAATAATCGCAGGCTCTGAGGATTTGAACTAAATGATATATTAATAAAGCTTATCCTTGTTTGTTTTCAGCTCATTAGACAAGGTATGGTTGGGGTTTTTTCCCACATGCATCACCATTTTGCATTCCTTTAACATGATGGATAACATTGAACATACATTATAGAGTGAATGGAAGAATCAATATTGGCAGGAACTTAAGCTTTAAAAGTAATATGAAGATTAGTACTACATGCATCTCATTAATACAGTGAAGAGAAAACTCCTTAATGCAGTCTGTGGAACCTAACTTACCTGGACTTTCTTTCACCCCCTTTTTATAGATACAGAAGGGAATAAGCAAGCGAGCATACTTGAAATGAAAAAAAAGGTTTTGGTTGGAACTGCTGGTTAAAGCACAACTCCTTTTTGGGGGGCTTGATAGCAATACGATTACTGATCAGTAGCAACCCCTTCAGGGAAAAGGCTTCAGATCCATGGCCCATCTCCAAAGTCTTTGGGTATATCTGCTGTATTCTGGGGGGAGATGAAAGCTGAGGGAACTTGTGTGGACCTTGCCCATGGTTAATGCAGCAGACCTAGGGTGAACAAGCTCTGCAGAGGTTTTGCAAAGGCAAGTTCCTTGTCAAACACAGATCTCACAGTTCTGCATGGCAGATGGAAAGGACCTGAAGAAAAGGATAAAATGGGATGAGGACCATGTGTGTATTGTTAGCTTTTCTGCACATCTCGTTCACGTGAGAACAGGTGCAGAGTCCCATGGCACCCCTTAGGTAGGTTTTGGGCCTGTCTCTCTTTGCCGGTGTTGTTTTTTCCCATCATGTCATTGAGTAGCTTAGGCTTTGCCAGGGCACTGTGGCCAGACTCATCATGTCTGCAGCACCTCATCCCCCTACGCTCCTCTCTGGAAATTGCAGAGAAACTTTCATCCTTGGCTGTACTGGCCCCATGCTCAGCCTTGTGCTGCATTCCATCTGCAGCTGGGTGATGAATTGCTGCCTTCCTGCTCTCATACACCCTCTGTCCCAGGCATGGTGCTTCTCCTGCTGGTCCCCCCCTTCCGAGTCCCAGTCCCCAGGGCCTCCCTGGCTCCCGTGCTGGCTCCAGCCTCCCCCAGCACTCCTGGCACTGGGGCTGGGGGGATCCATCACACCTTCTTCCTCTTTCAACCTCCTTTTCCTGCCTTCTGTGCATCCCCTGGGACTGTCTGTAGAGACGTCTGTCCTTCAGAATGAAATAGAATAGAATGTGTATATGTATACACACACATATATATATACACACAGATGCTCACATATATACATATATACACATATATACGTATATTAATGATTAAAGGGCTTTAAGGCAGGGGCAGTAAGAGCAGCTGTTCCTTTGAAAAAGAATATAAAACTATGACTGGTCCCCTGCTATGCCAACCAGTCCATGCTACAGTTTCCCTAAGAGTCAAATTGGGATATTTTGTACACAAAATACAAGTAAGGAAGCCAAAGGAGAGACAGCGTTCAACTCTAGCTTTGTTTTTAACGAGGATAGGAACCAGCACAAAGCAAAGTTACCTTCCTTGTTTCAAAGTTGTTTTCATGTGGGAAGTCATGGGGAATAAACACATCTGTGCTTAATCTTCTGCAAAGAAACCCACAGAGTACCTTGTGCTTTGCCAAAAGCAACTGTGACAGTTTCTTTACTGAGCTCCCAGTTTTCACATTTCACTTCCCAAACTCCTCTCATGCACGTGACTGAAACAGAAAGGAGGTTATGTGCGCACATGTGCGGCTGGTTTCCAACATCAGTCTTTCATGGGTGACATTTAAAAAGGTTTTGAAATGAGGTTGTACTGGCTCGACTCATTTCTCCCCGATGCTTGCTTTGTTCCAGCTGCACGGGTGTGTGTATAAATAACAGTTTGTCTCCCTTGACAACTTCCTGAATTAGAACAGCACTTGTGGTCAATCACAGCAGAAAGAGCAGCAGGGAAATACTTGGGCCCAGCAGGCACAATCATGCCATTTGTTGACTAGTAAAGTGGGTGCTTGTGTCGCAAGTGATGTCCTTTTGCCTGCTCTAATAACTATCAGCTTTTCTGCTGTGCTTTAGAAAGATGGTCAATCTGCTGCGTTATCTCTTGACAGCTCTAATCTCTTGAAGGGAGAAAATGCAGGTAAGAAGAACAGAGTTAGGTGACTTAACTGCTTCTGAGCTGGGATTCAGGTAAGCCTTTAAAAGGTGGGGTCTCCTTTTCCTTCTTCTTTTCTTTCACTAACCTTGACTTCTTGTGGCTTCAAGAAGAAGACAGATCTGTAGCTCTTGCTGCTTTTCTATCTCTAAGTGGCTGGTTCTCCACCAACAGTACCTGAAAACTTGTCTGTTTATTCATACAGGAATCAATAAGGAGATCCTTCTGTAATACTGCAGCCAATGAGCCTGAAATTACTTTTCTCTTGTAGGTTGTCGTGGTTTAACCCCAGCCAGCAACTCAGCACCACACAGCCACTCACTCACTCTCCCCTCCCCCCCCCGGTTGGATGGGGGAGAAAATCGGGAAAAGAAGCAAAACCCGTGGGCTGAGATAAGAACGGTTTAATAGAACAGAAAAGAAGAAAGTAATAATGATAATGGTAACACTAATAAAATGACAACAGCAATAACAAAAGGATTGGAATGTACAAATGATGGGCAGCGCAATTGCTCACCACCCGCCAATTGACACCCAGTTAGTCCCCGATTCCCCCCGCCCCCACTCCCCCAGTTCCTATACTGGATGTGACATCACATGGTATGGAATATCTCGTTGGCCACTTTGGGTCAGCTGCCCTGGCTGTGTCCTGTGCCAACTTCTTGTGCCCCTCCAGCTTTCTCGCTGGCTGGGCCATGAGAAGCTGAAAAATCCTTGACTTTAGTCTAAACACTACTTAGCAACAACTGAAAACATCAGTGTTATCAACATTCTTCTCATGCTGAACTCAAAACACAGCACTGTACCAGCTACTAGGAAGACAGTTACCTCTATCCCAGCTGAAACCAGGACATAGGTATATAGACTTGATAAAACTTTTATATGATAGTCAGCTAGAAAGAATTCAGAGTTTCCATATTGTACATCTATCTGTCTCTTCTGTTCTAGCACTCATCATGTTTGCTGAATAAATAGTACGCTGTGGATTTGGTCTCAAGACCAATGTTAAAATGTGCTGTAGACACAGAAAAAGTAAATTAGTCAGAAAGTATAGGTTTTATGAATAAATCTATTTATGAGTAACTGTAGTAAATTAACAACTAATAGGTTAACTGCCAGATTTGAAAATTAATATAATTGTCACTGCTACCTTTTATTGTTTTCTCCAGCAAATGCATAGAGAAACTTAGAGGTCCTCACTTTTCCCAAGAAGTTTTTCTGTTCAAAGGAAGTGGTATGGGTGAAGGGGGGGGGCGGGGGGGGTGGACTTCCATGAGATGTACACAATTCTGAAAGTTCCAAAACAATGCTGGGTTTTAAAAATGAGAGAAACTTGTAACATTTCAGCAGTCTAACTGCTTCATACGTAGTTAGAAAGGTTGTCATTTGCATATTATTAGCTTTGCTGACTAGCACTATGATAAAATTCCTTGCTTGCTGTGGTTCTGTTTTATTTAACTAAACTACTCTCCATTTTTCTTTACCTATGTGTTGATTTTAATGCAGCAAGACAGCTTAATCGGGGATGCATTGTCTTTTAACGTTTGTCAATAAGGGAGTGGGGTAGTATCTAAATTTGCTTCCTTTCATTGCTTTGACCCAGTCATGCAGAGGCTTGCTGGAAGATGATGTCTGTATTCACATTTCTGTTGTCCCATAATATTTAGAAAATTTAATTGAAGATAGACTACCTTGTATAAGTTCCCAAATCAATGTAGACAATTTCAAGAAGCATCTGATTTTATATTGTATTATGGATTGTACAATGGGACAAGCTAAGCCTATATAAGCGTACAACACAAAAATTGCTTGCAGAAGTGTCTCCTTTTAGTGATCTGTTGTAGCAATTTGCCACAAACCCAGATCTTTCAAAGGCAGTAACTGCTCTAGAGTCTCCTTGTCCACTCCTTGTCCATCTTGGTGATGGTCCCTTTCAGGATACCACCACTGTACCCTGAAGCATGCTTTGGAACTTACTATAAGATAAACTACTAATTAAATATTAGTTTACCCAGGCCTGCATTCTAATTTATAACAGTTGTTACCTTAGACCAATAAATAAATGGGTAAAACATGACCATGGGTTATATATATGAAGGTACATGTAAATACATTTTAAGCCTGCACAGGAAGAACTTTAATTTAAGTGAAAATAACATTTTTCATTAAGTTTTATTTTATAAAGGATTTCTTTTTTATTCTGTAGATAAATACTGAGCCCAATAGACTAAAGGAATTCACACTGGGTGAACACCACAGAGTTGTTTGTTTGTTCAAACAGTACTAAGCATGATAAAACACAATTTAGTGTCCTCTGTACACACACAGTTCAGACCCCTTTGTTTCTTAAATGTTAGACTTATCATTTAATAAATAAAAATAGATTAACTCCTCTGTTGTTTGTTTTTCTGAAAATGTCAGGGTATATTTTGACAGAAAATAGAATACCTTTAAGTATATTGGCAATATCTGCCTTCAATGCAATTGAGAAACTGAGATTCAAAAAGAACCTCAATTCTAACATTTGATATGGTCAATAGTAAGAAACCAGTTAGGTTCTGTTTTGAAGGCAATGTCACTTAGATTTACATATGTTTTAACAAATCTTATTAATGAAGATAATGCTACAACACTTGAAAAGATTTATCATAAATGAGAAGTAAAAACAAAACCATAAAACCCTTAGTCAAATACACTGCCATTTTAATAGATTCAATTAATATATTGGATCATGGCTCATTTTGAAATGAACAGATGCCTTTTAGTTACTAACCTCAGATGGGCAAAGATGTCTCTGCTGTTGTCAAGTGGTGAGAATCTAGACAGTATAGTTCATCTTCTACTCAATAAAGATTTAGTAGGGGTCTTGAAAGGAGCATGAAGAAATTAAATGGAGAAACAGAATAGGAAGAGAAAGAGAGAAAGAGGGGAAAAAACACAGTCTGCAGAACAGATGAAGACAGAGCATTCCCTCATGCCTGGCTTGCTCTTTGTTTTCCTGTATCAAATACAGAGTACATTCCTGTTGCAAGAATGCCCGTCTGGAGTCACTCTAGAAAAAAAATCACTAGCTGGGCTAAAAGGTAAGTACTGACAGAATTTCAGTTTAGTGAATAAAATGTACAGGGCTATGACAATAACAAAAAGAATGATCTTAATGAAAAACATGAAATTGCTGTCTGTGTTCCAGCTTTTGTGCATGTTACATGGCACAAATATATATATGAATAATATCCTTGTGATGCTTAACATTCTCCATTATTCCTGTACTTCCAATGAACACTGGTTCTGATACTGTAACTTCTCCTTCTCAGTCTTGTTTTTGTGGGAAGATGTTAAGAACATTCATGCATAGCTGTATAGGAAAGGAAAATCATGCATTTTCATTCAGGTAGCATATTTTCTATTTAATAAACAGGTGTCTAATTTTAATACCTCACAGTATCTGCTTTCTGATCAAAATGTTTTGTCACAATTTCTTTGTGCTCTCGAATCTTAGCTGTTTGCAGCTTTTTGCTTTTTTGAAAGCTGCAAACATTCAAACTGACAATTTAAGTTAGGTTGTTCATTTTATTTCAATATTATTTGAATAGGAATTACGGTAAGTAGATACAAACAAACAGAAAAAGAAGTGCAAAATTATCTCCACTGTGTTTCAGACTTGAAATGGACCGTTCCATAGTTGCAAGGATGATGGCTGTAAAAAATGAGCAGCACAAAGCTTAATTTTAAATTCTCATAGAACTGAAGTCTGCTAAGAATTTAGGGGTCACCTATATGCAAGGCACTATGTAATGATGCTCATATGAGTCATGCAATACTTCCATTTGTAAAAGTCCAAGCAATCTTACAAATGTGTAGCTATTGTCACCTCTATCTATATAGATTTGCTCACAGTCACCATGACTATATGACACAGCAAGGATCAGGCTGTAAGATTTGGTTGTACTGTGCTGCTAGAACGTTTCCAGGTGAGTGTTAAAAAAGGTGCTGAGCTATTTACCAGGATGGCAACAGTAAATATCCTGTCTGAAATTCTGCTGCTGTCAGTGCTGATGATAAGACTCCCATTGACTTAAATAAGGCTAGATTTCACTTCTCCTACACTTCATTTTCAATTAGAATCTATATGAAGAGCTTTTAATGTGACTAGCAATTAAGACGTTGAGGGGACTGTGGAGACATTCAAAGCAGCTTTTTCTGTTGGCCTCTTTAAAGTTTTATAGGGCTATGCTTCTTTATCATTATAAACTCTTCTGAATCTTTCCTGGGAAGAGCGGAAGAAAGGTAGAGGGTGGGGGGGAGAGAGCAAGATGCTGTGCTTGGGTTTGTTTATTTACTTTTTTCTTTAAACTTCTTCTCTTAAACTACTTAGGTGGTGGTGAGTCACAGTTCTGTATATAGCTTTTTTCTGAAAAAAAGCTGTTTTTTAAAAGATGAACTTCCTGCAGATTTTGGGTCTCATGTAGGAAAACTTGATTTCCTCTGGTATCCTTGGAGCATGCATATAGCCCTTCTGAACCATTTGAGACTGTCTTTTTTATTATCTAAAAATAGTGGCATCTTCAATAGACCATTTTTTTCTTGAATTACTGCTTAGATGCTTAGTGTTATTCCCTGTTTTTCTCTGAACAGCAGGACAATCTGTGGTCTAGCACCAGTTAACAGCCTGTCCTCAGGAAGCAGCAGCAGAAGAGGAGACTGCAGTTTTGCACTTACTCACTTGGTCTTCCAGGTAGCTGCAAATTCCTTCTCCTCCCTTTCCTTTTGATGCAATTTTTCCTGTCTCTCTGGGGCTCTTAGAAGAAGCCTGTAGGTGAGCTTTCCCCCAGCACAGAGAAGCTGCTTAATGGAAGAGAAGGTTGCCATCTCCAAGAGTGAAGCCTTTTGCTAGGTAAGCTCAGGAGAACTCTCATAAACGAGCAAGAAAAAGCTCATTTGTAGGTGACCTGAAACCTGCGCAGGAAAGAGAGGTTAGTTTTCTTGCCTCAGTAGATAAATAACCTAAAATAACTTCAGTGGGCTTTAGGTTAGTCCTTAGTCTATATTCAGCTCATTTAATAGAACCAGAAAGGTCTCATAAACCCAATCGCAACTACATTCTAGAAAGATCTCTGCAGTAACTGTAAACACTCATTTCCAACAGTGTGCAACCAGCAAATTTGTCATTGTTCATTTGATTTTATAAAACCTCTCTACCATAATGCCCTGCACCAAGTACATAAAATGCTGACCTCCCAAACCAGAACATTCTTCAAACATTTCCCATCTTGCGTTTTTTGTTAAATTCTTCCCACTTGTAAAAATATCATGGTATAAGATGAAAAACTTTTTCATCATCTAAATATCCAATTTATACAATTAGTTTATGATGAGAAGGAGTTTTGTGTTTGTGGTTTTTTTCCCTGGAGGAAGAATCAGTAGGTTGTATTGTTGCTATTCTCAAGCTGGTTTTGTTGATAAATATTAAATTATTCATCCTCACCTGCTTTTGCAAACCTGTCAGAGATTAAACACATATACAGGAGATGGCAGAAGCAGCACACAAAATCTGGACAGTGTGCTTGGCACCCTTTAAAACACTTGGTGGAGCAGATGAGAGTTTAAAGAGAGCACCCTAATTAGTATTAGTCAGGGACAGATGCAGAAGAACTTTGAAAACTGGAAATAGAGGAAAACATTAGGAAACTTGGGCTAAAGAAATGGAATTCTAACTCTCAGCTGGGCAAAATTCCCCACAGAAGCCAAAGTCTGCATTGTAACATGCACAAAGTTTTAATATTAACATGTAAAAAACCCCTTGTGTCATCTCTCTTTCCAAACTTAATTGTAACAACCTTTTTTAGAACAACGAGGCTTTGAACACAACAGCAATGGAAACACAAATATCTTGCGTCCCTTGAGGACATCAAGCTGGCATTTCAGCTGCACCTTTGAGACCACCTTATTATGATATGTTGTTCCCATGATGCATATTCCTGAAATTGAGCCTCTTGCTTTCACTTGAAAACTGCACAGAATACCTCTGGGAATGCAGTGGTCAACTGGAAAATTCACAATATTAAGCATTATGGGCATTATTTCAAATAGCAATAGGGGTGTTATAGTAAAAACAGTGACAGAATACCTCATAGCAGAGGAGACAGTTTAGGACCAAGAAATCAATGCTTTTTTGACAGATAATGAAGCAAAATCTATATATAAACAAAGAAAGCATCTAAGGATATATAGGAAATGGTAAGAAGCTCATACAAAGAGGGAAGGGGGAAATTCAGGCAAAGTCAATGGTAATGATCTAAGTAGATAAGGCATGGCAGTAAAGGATAATAGGGCCACATTCAAACCTAGTGTATTATGCAAAAAGGGTCCAGTGGAAGAAATTCATAGCGGGTTAATGGTCATAGCCAAAAAACGGGCAATTAAGTGAACTTTTAAAGTCATTTAAGTATCTGCAGTTTTATTGCAAATTAAAACATAAGTGTTTGTGTAAAAAGGCTACATATTACCAATGCTTTTACCTAGTCTGCTGGTTGTGGCTGGGATACAGTTAATTTTCTTCATAGTAGCTAGTGCGGGGCTCTGTTTCGGATTTGTGCTGGAAACAGTGTTGATAACACAGGGATGTTTTAGTTACCCCTGAGCAGTGCTTGCACAGAGCCAAGGGCTTTTCTGCTTCTTACCCCACCCCACCAGCGAGGAGGCTGGGGGGGTACAAGGAGTTGGGAGGGGACACAGCTGGGACAGCTGAACCCGACTGACCAAAGGGATATTCCAGACCATGGGACGTCATGCCTAGCATATAAAGCTGGGGGAAGAAGAAGGAAGGGGGGGGACATTCAGAGTGACGGCGTTTTGTCTTCCAAGCAACCGTGATGCGTGCTGGAGCCCTGCTCTCCTGGAGATGGTGAACACCTGCCTGCCCATGGGAAGTGGGGAATGAATTCCTTGGTTTGCTTTGCTTGCGTGCGCGGCTTTTGCTTTACCTATTAAACTGCCTTAATCTCAACCCCTGAGTTTTCTCACTTTTACTCTTCTGATTCTCTCCCCCATCCCACCGGCGGGGAGTGAGTGAGTGGCTGCGTGGGGCTTAGATACCGGCTGGGGTTAAACCACAATACCTGTCTAACTTGACCTCCTCCAAGGCTTTTGGGCAGTGGAGTTCAACTGTGTGTGTGGAAAACTCTTATTTCTTGAATACCAGAGCCAACACAATTTTATTCAGAAACAACATTTGCTTCCTTTCTTTCATTGTAATAGAAAATAAGAAACTTCTCTGACTTGTCTATTATTTTGCTGGTGTTTATGTTCCTGTTTTACAAAGAAAACAAATTGTCTGTTGATGGGTTTGGTGTGTGCTTCAATTCTTTGTCATCAGTCAGTGAGTCAGTAACCAGTAAATACATTTTGACTGAAAAGTCCTAGTTTCTTTCAAGAAGAATTCCACTAATAGCTCCTACAAAAGTAGCCAGGTGACCGTATTATTATTTCACAGGACAGTGGGTCATCACTGAAATCAGCCTTTGAAGCTCCTGTTGAATTCTGTTGACTCAAATTGGTCTCAGAGGCTGTACTATTATGCAAAACTTATTCTCCCCCTTCAAGTTCATTTTTTCCCTGCAGACCTTCCACAGAAGCACCTTTGATTCTTATTGGAAACCTATGCTACCCTCTGACTTTCTCTATTCTCTTCTCTTCTCTTTTGTGCTGTTAGTTTCTTTGGAAGTAAAAAAAAAAATAGAAACTGATCTCTTGATAGATGTGACTGGGAAGTTTAGTGGAGAGTTAATGGAAAGAAATTACTTCATTTTGACAGAAGATATCTATCTTGTGTTAACAGGCTTAACTCAGTGTGTTTGGCTCCTTGAAATGAAAGCTGTTTAAAAGGTAATTATGGTATTCTTACAAAATACTTATGACACTGGGGACACCTTGCTGCCAAGTATTTTGACAGGATACTTGGTGATGCCTAGGTAATTTTTATAAGGAACACAGAACTCTTACTGTTGTTTCAAATACACAACAGATTTAAAGGCAATGAATGAAGTTTAGGCAGAAAAATAAAGTGCCTCAAGTGTATTTGGGATATACACGTAGGAGTGTAAAATACACACAAAATAAAATAAGAGTATGCTTAAGGACCAGTTTCATGCTTATTCATGCAGTATGTTTCCCTCTCTATCCATCCTTTTAGATATAATAGAACAATTGGCTAGCACAAAGATTGTTGTGTTTCAGAGTGCTTATTTCTGGCAGCAAAAGCATTAACATCATCTTGATTGTTGCTGAACTTGGTGGCTTTCTGTGACTCATTGTGATTTTGTCAAAGCAGAAATAACATGGATTAATGCTCTTATCTAATCTGACAGTCAACAGCTCTCTTTGTTTGCTCCACCAGCCACCACAGTCCTTGGCCTTGCTCCTAAATCTTTTGTTCTTCAACACATATCTGTTTTCCAGGCACTGTTTTTCAGCAGGTATCTGCAAGGGCTCAGTTGTCCCTGAAACTTCATCTCTTCTCTGCTCTTCTTTCAAATACCCATTCTTCTTCAGCTCTATCCCTGTTTTTCAGAGCACATGGAAATTGAAGATGTGTCAGGTGATAATTATTTTGTGTGACTAGCTTACATCTACTCAAGGGTAACACACACCTTTAAGTTTTTGGGTTGCTTCCACTGCTGCGGCAGTTTCCATCACAGCCTTTACTTCTTTGGTTTACTTGTCACAATGCCTTCTCCTGTTTATTGCTCTGTTCCCTGGCGTCTCCAGTTGCTCTGCTCATCAGACTAATTTCAGATAATGCTGCTTATTAAATATCATTCTTTATTTGATTAAACACTGCATAATCAAAACCACAGGCTTTGGATAAAATTAACGGTATGATGATTGATTAATTTTTTTGGTAGAAAGGATTTAACAGGAAATAATTTTCATGAAGCGAATTACATAAAACAGGAAACTAGTTCATGCTAAATAGCTAGTGAGAAAGCAGTATCTGCAAGACAGCTAACAAAGAAGTAAAGAATTTGTTACATATCACAGGAGGAAACTCAACAATGAATCAGGTCTAAAGGAGAGGAGGGCTCTGAATGCCCACTTGGGCATCAGTGGATCTAAAACTGTTGCTAGGGAAATGTGGTTTTACAGAATAAAATATCTCCCTTTCTGTTAGAAACTTCTCAAATCAGATCAAGAACATCAGAAAAAAAAAAGATCTGTTGATTAACCCTTATCATGTTTCTTCTGATAATGCATTTCTGACATCTCAAACTTTCTTTGAAATGTTGTATGATGTTCCATATTCTCTCGTGAAACATACTCTGTGAACTTTTGGTACAAATCCTTTGTTACCATGGGAGCTCAAGGCTGTAGAAGCCCATTCTTCTTTATCACACCCTTTTTTCCTTCCTTTTCTCATGCCATTTTAGATGTCTTCATCACAGAGAGGGTTTGTTTTACACTTAAAATTACAGTAGACTAACACCAACTAGGTTTTACTTGGGTTTACTAGTTAGTAAAATATAAGGTACAGGAAACAAGAGACATTGCTAGTTCAGATCTATCAACTTCCATTTGGATGGCAAACTCTAAAATGAATACTAAAGAATGCAAATAATCAGTGTATTAGTATATACATAATTCCTACAAAAAGTCTTTTGCTTCTGCCAGCTGCTAGCATCCTAAACATTTCTGTCTGAAGTGTGGCACCACAGAAAAGACTAGGAGGGAGAACACGGGCATATGCTGTTGACTATGGATTGCTAATAACCAGTACTCTGTCTGACTGCTGAGGCAAGTGGGAGCTCTCTCAAATACTTTCTTTCAGGATAAAATCTAGGCTATTAGGGGCTGAAGTTACTCTGGTTTCCAAAGCCTCCCCCACAAAGTGCTACAAAAATAATGTCTATCTCCCATGTTATTTGAGCCCTCTTAGAAGATTTTGAGAAGTTCAAATGTGATTTGTCCAGATTTAGCAGGACAGAAGTGGACCTCTGATAGCAAGTGCACTTAAATCATAACCACCAAACTCTCATGACACATCAGCATGGAATGACATCTGGAGAAAACGTAAATACCTCAAGCCATATGTTAGCTAGATTGAAGGAGATACTAGTAACAAAAAAATAACAAGGTGTGAACCTTTTGCTCTCATATTCCCCAAACAATGGCATCTGACTCCGCATTTTGTTAGTCTGCAGCCCTGATGTCCTTGAGCTCTCGTCGGTAATACATTACATCCATGCAACCCCAAAACCCACACCTGACAGCATAAACCTAGCCAGAGAGATTCATGTACGTGTGAGGTCGAACTGGACTACAGCAATGCTGCTTAAATTGTGACAGAGCGATAGACCGTCTGCTCCAGTTGCTAGAAAAAAGCAGCAGCTCTCTGACCTTGCCAAAGCACTAGGTCAGATGTGGCTGTTAGCACTAGTTTTCGCTCTCCTGAATGCGGTCTAGTGTCAAACTTGCCACAGAAGCTGGCCCTGTGAATCTCCATTAGCTGGTCCTCACTGTGGTCATGTTCAACACCCAGCCCTCGCTCGACAGGGGAAACCTTGAATTTACCAGGCAGTAAAGCAGAGCCATCACTGGTGCTAGGTACTAGCTGTGAAATAAGGATAACCAAAAAATCAGCATGAGTTTTCCCATGCACTTTGAATTTGAGGGAAGAAAACCAAAAGTAACTAACCCCTGATTTTTTCTTTCTTGAGGACAGAAGGGCATATCCATCGGTGAATGCTTGGATATGATGCATGAGCAGGCTGTGTAAGTACCAAAATAGCATGCAGGTTTAAAATCCTCTCCTGCATGCACAAAGTTTGCTTGTACTCACTAGGGTTTGAACATTCTGTTTTCTCTTTGATTTAAATCACTTCAGGAAATGCTTTAAAGACATAAACAGCAGTTAGGTATCAAATCTATTAAAAATCAGTGGGAAACATGCTCCTTCTTTCTATCTGTGTATTTTGAATCTTCCCTTTTTTGTGTGCCCATAATAGTATGTTAAAACTTTACTCTGAAGAACAGCATAAAGACAGAAGAAATGGTAGCAAAAATAGAGTTGAAGTACCTCTACAAATCTGAACAAAGCTCAAACTTCAGTTACATGACGTATGCAATATTTATTTAATAAATTTAATGTACTAATAAACTTCTTCCACTGTATCATTATTAAGACTTACAGAATAAATTACTGGCAAAATGAAGCTCTGATAACTAATTTTTAATTACTTTATGTGACCATTGTCTAATAGAAAAGGTTCTGAGCTAATTTGCATGTGTGCTTAGATATTCAAGGGAAATCAACAGCTAACTCAATGCATTTAAATTTTAGTAGGTAGTTTAAATGCCATCACGAAAAATCCTTTGCCTATGGGGAAAATAACTGACTTGTATTTTTTGATTAACTAACATAAACACAATGGAATTTTAGCTGCAGAAAGGATAATGCAAGTCACTTGAGCTTGAAAGAACGAAATTACCATCAACATAAAGCTTCCCACTCACTGTACTCTCTCATGTGGTTGGACCTGCTGCTTTCCTCTGCTCTTTTTAAAAATTATGCTTTAAAATAGTCTACTTCGAGACCGCTGTAATATTTGAAACTAGCACCAATAAGACACTACAGGTTTAAGGTTCCATATATGAAGGTGCTTTTCTTAGTATTGAGGTTATGACAGCGTATTACTTGTCCAACTGGTAACAAAACAACCAACACTTCCCATACCAAACCTAATTTATACACAAAACATAATAAATTACAAGAAACCAAAGTGTAAGTTCAAATAGGCCTAACATTAAATTCTTTCTCTTTTACCTGATCATAGCCTAAGTGAGGCACCTCTCAACAGAGAGAAAAGAGCATCTGAGAGGTGTTCGTGGTATGTGAAATGAATCATCTTCTGGAGGTGTCTTTGAGGTGATGTGGCTTAGATTGGCGGTTTAACTTTTAGATGGCTGCAATGAATTGAAATGAATCCCACGCTCACTAAACAGGCTGTGTAGCAAATCCCAAGGGGCTTCAGTGACAAGACTTTGTCTTAGCCTTAGTCTACTCAAATATAGACTTAAGTCTACTCAAATACAGACTAAACTTCACATGGCTTGTACATAATAATTAGCATCAAAGATGTTTGAAGGCCAGGCTGAGGTCTCAAAGAGACTTGGACACAGGGGTGCCTCACCTGAATGCCAAATAGGTTTGGGTAAAGTAAGTCTCTACCCATGGCAGAGTGCAGCCAACAGGGAAGCGTGCCGAACCTACCGGCTAGCAGCGCCGAGGGACACGAGGACATCATTCGAGAGGAACATAGGCGCCTGCAACCACTGTGGCAATGAAGTGGCATTTCTCCAAACCAGTGAAGGAAGGCTGACACCTAAATCCTGCTGATGGAGAACAGATACCTAACCTGGGTCTTAAATCTCTGGGGCAACAGCTGGCCACCGGGACCAGCACTTCCACCTGAACCAGAGCTGGACTTGCTGCTGCACACTAAGGAAAAATTGATACTACTGATGGAGCTGCACTGGTTTCTCCTGATGTAGCATGTCTGCTTCAAGCTCGCTTTTGTCTTTAGGTCTATGGATATTTTAATAGTTTTAATTCTGATAAGACTGAATCATCTTTTTCACTGCCTTATGTTTTGCCCTGTATTTGCAGATAACACAGACTTTAACATGAAGTGTAGGAAAACATTTTTTAAAAGAAAAATATTGTCCATCTTGACTTTAGGCTAAATATCTGAACATGTAAGAATCAGGAAATAATGCACCATTTGAATTTGAATATTATACTTACTAGTTCTGGGCAGCTCAGTTACCATGAAGTCTGTAATTAGCACCTCCTCTCCTTCAATAAAATGGGACTCTGCTGACTTCTTTCATCAGCAGGTTTGCATGCTTGTTATTTGGTGCTTGCTATTTTCTGTCACCACAGAATAAAAAGTACTCAGAGGATGGCTTCTCCCACACCTGTTGGTAGAAATGAACATGAAACATATAAAAAGTAGCTTCCTTTCCCTTTTTTTAGCTGTCCAAAGCAGTCAAAATGATGCAATTTGAGCTAGTTCAGGCAGTTATTTCTTAGGATGGTAGGTCCTTTTTCAGAGAGAAAACCTACTGAAATTAGTGGGCCTGTGAGAAGGAGCTCCTGTGGCTTTGGGGTGCACAATCTGACTCTCTGCATGTCTCTAACATCCCTAATAGATTCAGTAAAAATCCTTCAATATTAATCCACTTCAAGTATATGTAATTGATAATGCAACTTATTCTCCCCTTTTATACAGATCTTGGAACTAAGAAAGCTGAATGAGTAGGTCAAAGGAGCTCTTTGTAAGTTCAGATTACTCTCTCTAACAATACTGTGAGGTTGTGACCAGGTTAGCCATTTAAATTGTTACTGTCCTTTTCTACCATCACACCCACAAGGAAAGCAATAGATATCTTAGTTAAAAAATCCTCTCAGTTACGTATGTAAATGGCATCTTTTCTCATTGTGCTCATCTCTGCTGGCAATGGCTGGTTAATGCCTGCTGGCCATACGTGTAGCTCCGCTGCTGCTGCTTGATTTTCCACAACCTCAGCTTTAATTCTGCTTTATTAAGCTGTAGCCATTCTGATGACAACAGAACTCTGTTCTTAACTGAGCGTGGGGATGCAAGACAGCCCTGGCATGCTCACTGTGCAACAGCTCTGGGTGCTTCACATCTACCCATTCCTGTTGGCAAGTAGTGTTGACTACTTAAAAGTTGACAGCTGTTAAACATTTTTTCCTTTTGAACTAGGAAGGAGAAATCATGTCACGGATTGACATAATTGACTTAGTGACCTTATCCTGATGTCAAAAATGGAACACGCTTGGGAGATATTGTTACTTTTCCTCTTCAAAAAGAAATTAAATGAAAAGCGGAGCCCATAGGCCCAGTAGACTTTCTTTTCAGTGGCCTGATTGTCAAGTGTGTAGTTTTGGCCCAAGTTGTAAAGATAAAGAAGGCAAGGACAAGACTGGGTGGTTGTCAGGCTGTATGGAAATATTTTGTTCTTTACACCAAGGTCTGTGTCAAAGTTGCTACACCACTGTTATACATTCATTATAAACAGGATTTTCTTCTATTGATCTGTATAGAATCATCAATTTGTGGGTGGAGGCTCAAAGAGAGGCTTGTATTTCCCTTGCTTGTTGCTGCGAATTTTAAATAGGAGCACAACATTGACACAGAAATGACCGTATATGAATCTTTTTCATACATATAGGAATGTATATATTCTCTAAAAGATCCATCATTTTGGCTGCACCGTGAATTTAAGAAATACTTATATATATTATGGCTGGAGGTGGGGCAACTGCCTGATATTCAGCCAGTGTAAAGGCAATGTTGAGATCGATGAGGTAAATAGGCACAGGCTTTGTACAGTCTCTAGTAAGAATTGTCTTTGCATGGTCTTACAGAGGAAGGGAGAAAGTGTGGAAGCAGCCTAGGCCTTTTACTTCCTTTTCTAGGGGGATGTTTAGGACACCTGCAGGATCCAGTACAGCCTAAGACAGAAAAAAAGACCCCAACCCCACAACCTTGTTTTTTGAAGAGACAGAATAACCCACTTGCCAGTTACTGTCCGCCATGAAAACATGTTTTTGCTGTTCATGCCCATCCTCCGTGTTCCTGCCCCAAGAACAGTGGTGTGGGTTTTATTTCCACTGACCCTCAAACAATACCAATGAACCCCTCTATCCTCTAGTTCTGTTTTCTGTGGTGACAAGAAGACACTTGCACACAGCTACAAGGAAGTATGTTCTAGTGCAACCTCTTTTTCAGCCCCATTATAGCATTATACTAAGATCCTGGCTATATTCTTTCTCAGCTTTTCATCTTATATTCTTAATGATTTTGTAGTCTTGGGAACTCCTTGCCCAACCTCTTCTTAGTTGGTGAAGACCAAGCAGCCCACCCACTCTATCGAAAAGGTTAATCCCTGTGATCACATATCTCCATACCAGAAAATAGGGCCTGATATGTGGCTTCGAGGGCAAGTGCTGTAGGACAGCTTGCCATAGCTAAACTCCCTTCCTTGATCCAAACAACCCAGCTCTGTCTGGATTACATACTGGAAATAATCCCTGGCTCATGCTGTAACTCAGACCGTTCCGGGGCATTGTCCGATAGTTGCTACAGCCCTAAAACTAGCCCTGCCATGCCTGGAAGTTTCCTAGGAATGAAACGGTACGGATGATAGGAACAGCGCTGAGCTGGTGTCCTGGCCCTGTTATTTTAGCAATTTGCACATGCCTTTGGGCCTTCTGCATGTCATTTGCTCTGTTTTGCCTCCAGGCATACTATTAGCTGCTTCAATGCCTTTGTGAAAGGATATGTGAAGAGCAGATGCACCTCTGATTTTACTATTTTAAATCTCTATTTTTCTCTTTTTCTTCTTCTTATTTGTTGTCTCATAAGTAATTTAGTTTGGTCCTGTTGTTCCTCACAAGCCAAGAGATTTTTTATTTCCTAGTGGTCTTCAATCCATTGGTCAGAGGTGCATGACTAGAGAAAGAGTGTTGAAGTACCATGCATGGATAAAGGGATCTTTTTTCCTAGATAATCCTTCCAGCTTCTGGTTATTCAAGGATATTTTATGTTAGAAATAGCAATAGTTTTAATGCTCAGCAATGGACCTATCTTCCATTTATTTCCCTGTTTGAATTTCATTATAATCTTTCCTCTCTAATATGTCCCATCAATGAGTTCTATGTTTTATTATATATTGTGCAGGAAAAAAGTAATTCTTTTTAGCTATAAATCAGCTAGCTCATCATCTCATTAGTTGTCCCCAAGATATTGTGACAAATAGTGAACTATCCATCCCTACTCACTTCCTCCAAATCTTGGCTGTTTGTGATTTTTCTGGATCTTTATCATAATCTTCTTGTCACCTTTAGCCATTGAGTTTTATTTTTCTTAGTAACTCTTCAAGCTCTTTCGCATCTTCAGAAATTATTGTCACCCTTTTCATTTATTCTGTTGATATAGATGATCAGGATTGTTCTGAATCTTTAAGATGTGTGTGAACCATCACAAACTGGCAGAAAATAATGAAATTTCTGTTTTGTTCTCAGTTCTCAATAGTTCTAAAAATCAGCTTACCTGTTTTTGACATTTATTGAAGATTTGACCTTCTCCCACTCGACCTCTAGAATATGATCACTTTCTGACTATTTCTGTACTGCATTTTTTTACATGGGAGTTATGAAACAATGTTCTTGTTTTCTATTTTTTTTCAGTTCTACTGAGATCTTTAGTCATCACTTGCTCAGATGCTTCTCCCACCTAAAAGCAGAGGATGATATTTTTTGGTGCTTCAGGATAAGGTTGTGTTTATTGTAGTACTTTGAGAGCATGTCCTGAAGGAGTCTACTTAGTTAACAAAAAAAAATCAGATGTCACTCCCTAGATTTCACATTTCTGGGAAATAACATTTGAGCATTGTTTGAAATGGTTTCATTATTTGACTTCTTTGCTATCTTTTCAAATCCTCAAATGGACCATTCAAATGATTTTCAAATTGAACTGCATCTGTTTTCTTGTAACATCAGCCCATCACATATTATAGATCAAAACCTAGTATGTGCTAAATTATTTTTTTTTAATAACTCTCATATCTGTCTTTCTTATTTTAATGTATAGAATTGTAACTATTTTCTTTGGCTTTGTATGCAAATGTCAGACTTCATGCCAAGAGCTGAAAAGATTTCACAATGGATGCAAAAGAGAGAAATGCCTGAAGCAAGTCTTTTGGGTGGCCTTCTTTTCCTCTCTCATGGTTACAAAGAACTATACAATATCCAATGGAGAGAAATTACCGCTTACATTATATTTAGTAGGATATATTTTAGTAACAATTATTCTTAAACCTATGTGCGTATTTTCTTCTTTTTAATAAACTCTGTTGAGGTGTATGTGGTATGTGGCACAATTGATAATTATGAATTTGTGATGAATTTCAATGGTTGCAGTTCAGTTCCTTAACTTTCAGCACTCCCATGAGCAGAATGCTATACTCACAGTCTCCTGCAGGTACAGCACGCCCGTAGAGCTTGATTTACATACTGTAATGGTTCAGATGAGAGCAGGCTTGGAAGAACTAAATTGTGAAGGTAGATATTAAAGGTAAACCCAAACATACCAATGCTCAATCAAACCTGATCTGCCTATACTAAAACTGTTCTTAAATTCCAAGACTTACATCCTCTATGGCTAGAAAGATAAGGAGTTTGCTTTGGAGAAACTAAAAGGATATAGTCTAGGTCACGTCAAAGTTGTCAGAAACATCATTTGTGTCCATATCATAATAAAGATGAAGATTTACTTATTACAGGTGATAATCGTGAACTCACACCCTGAGCGAGGCAGGCGGAGAGCTTTTGAAGGGTCTACCTTTAGGTCTTCTCTGCTCACATAACAGAGGCCCTCTGGAGGTGCAAAGACTTTCCTAATGCCGGTCATTTCAAAACTCAGGTGAAGTAACCACTCATTTGAGTCATGAATTAATAGAGGTCACTTTACCTTTCCCAGTACAAACAGGTCCTGCTGCAAAAAGGAGTAATGAGCAAAGCACTGTTGTCCTGCCCGTGCTTTTTAAGAAAGAAGAGGAACACACTGAAACCGGGGAGCTGTGAGCAGCGGTAGCTCTAAGAGTCACAGTTAAGTGGAGCCCCTTCTGCTAGACTACCTCTTCAAATCAAAAGTGTTCCCATTGAATGTTCCTCAACAATAGCTGTCTGCTGGAGATTGGCCTTAGCTTGCTTGGAAGCATTTGTGACTGTGAGATTGGAGTAACTTGGGATTCATGTGGGGGTTTTTGCTAGGCTGGGCCCATATTGCTCTTCCTGGTTTTGGATAAATGCTGTCTACATTGGTAACACCTTCCACTGGATGAAGTTCACAGCATGAAGTTCATTCCTCAGTACCTAAGTGATACTGAGACCAGCACACTGTATTTCCTTTAATAAAATTTTATTTTCATAGTCAATGAAACTATGTAGATAAAATGAAGTGTCTTGCTTGCTTCTGATCCTGTTCAGAGTCTTTGCCCGCAGTAGCTGCAACCTGACTGGAGTTCCTTATCTACAGGAATCACTTTTCTAAAAACTTTTAAGATATGTCCTAATGGAAAGATTAAATTATACCAGTTTCCATTTTGCCTCAGCCCAAGTTCTCCAAAGGGACTTATTTATCTGGTTGCTGTAGCAGGATCAAAAGCTAACCCCTGTGTGCCTCCAGTCTGTGGCAGGAGTGAGTTCAGAAGCCAGTGTGCAGAGAAGACTGGAATTAGCCAAGAGAGGAAATTTCAAGGACTGTCCGCCTGGGACATTTACTGGCCAGTCACCTGCTGATAGAAGGTGCCTTCTGCACTCTGGATTTAGAGTGCTAAATATATCTTCTCTTTCATAAGAATCTAAAACTTGTTGGGTTTGGTTTTTTTTCCAAAATACATCAGGAAGAGTTACACTCTTCCCTAGTAACATATAAGTGGCCTAGTATTTAAAACCATCATCCAGAAGTGAGATTTCTCTCCTTGACCCAAAAGTATTCAAGCCCACATTTTCCACTTTGCCGTTACAGCTCTTGCTGTGGGGTGAGCTGTCGGTTGTAGGGGACAGAGCTTGCTGCTGAAGCCCTGCCACTTCTCCCTACAGGCACCCAGGATCCAGGGGGAAGGGCTAGCAATACAGAAAGAATTTGGATGCCAGGGAACCAGTCCATAGGCAGGAGGTCTGCATTCCAGCCATTTTTTTGCTGGAGAACAGGCTTGGCGTGCACCTGAGGAGAGGGGAGGGCAACGGTGGCTCGGTGTGCAGAAAAGGGCACGAGAAGATGCCCTGCCGTCTTCCCACGCAGCCCCCAGTCCAGCCCAGCTCCTCTGGCCCCACTATGCCACTCACCCCGATGCACTCCGAGTGGCAGCATCTTGCTGTTTTCCTCGCAAAGGAAACAGCCCTGCCCTCACCAAAAGGTCCCAAAGGCCGAAGAAAAGGGTTTGAGTTTGTTTCTGGTGGGAGCACTGTTCTTGCACCCTTGAAGAGCACAAAAGGAGGAAGCTGATGAGTAAAGGAGGGAAGAAAGAGCATCCCCTGCCTTTGTCTCTCCCCCAAACACATCCATAGTCTGCTACAGAATTCTCTCTCTGAAACCATCCAGATTTCTCTCTCCTACCCAGACCTCTGGAGATGCCTGGATCCTTTACTCCTGCCTCTTGCTCAGCATCCCTGCCAGTTCTCCCCCTCCTCACCCAAAACTGCTCAAAACATCCTCTACCTCTCTCAGCCATCTCTTTGCCCGCCCACACACAAATATGCTCCTTCCAGTGCCCCCCCTTTCTCCAGTTATCTTCTCAAAAAAAAAAAAATCGTAACAATTGTAAATTTAGGCATTTTCAAACTAGGAAGTGACTTTGTACGACATATATGCAACACTTAAAACCCATCCTTCATATGATTTACAAACAATTTTTAAATCGTATTTAGGGTTTTGACTTATAAATGCTGGTATAGGCTTATTATTTTGTACTCCATTCAGAAAAATATGTAAAGTGACTAAAAAAGAAGATAAAAGTATGATACTAGTTGAGAAATACATGCAAAGAAACAGTCTAATGGGTGAAAACCTTAGTGTTATATTATTTTTTGTGTTGAACCAGTAATGAACCTCAAAGTCAGTTTAAAAAAATCCTAACTAAATTTCCTATGTGAGGTTGTCATAGTGCTATCTCTAGTTGTGAATAGAATAATACCATGCATCAGTGGCTATAGCTGTTTTTTTCTTTCATCTCTATTTTCTTCTCTTTGGCATTTTATAAAACAGGTATTTTTTTCCTAAAAGACTCAGAACCCATTGATTTTTAAAGTTACCTACGGAATTCTGCCTTGTGAGGTGCAAAAATCACAAAATGTGGTAAAAGCCGCTGTGGAGCCCTCTCTAATCAACTGTGCATTCCTGAAGGATGCCCAGGAGTGGAGAAAGACACTTGTTAAACAAGGCAACAGTTTCTATGGAAATGGAAAATAGCCACTCTCTGAAACTTCCTACACAAAAACAGTTGGGCTGGTTGTATGAATGATGTTGTATTTGGTACATCTTTCCAGATGGAAAACTTGTTGACGTTCAACTCTAATAAATGACATGGAGTGCTGTTAGTCAAATTAATATAATCTAGTTGTGCAGCTTTGTTACCTTAACTTGTAAAAGACAGGTGGATCATGCTAGTCTGGTCATGTATGTGACCATGTTCAGCTAATCGTATTTAGACATCTTGCTGGTTTTGCATATAGTGCTGTTTACTTATCATTTGAGTTATTTTCTGTTTTACTTGTCTATTGATCAATAAAAATCTGACTTTTTAATGCCAGGCTGCTGTGCAAACTGAAATTACACAACCTATTCCGTAACACAGTTGTGAAAACACTCAGGAGCCACCTGGCCAATGAGTCCTCCTTCAGATGCCACAGTGTCCTACCTTACAGTCCTGAGTCCCTTGCAAAATTCAGGTCACTGAGCACTTAAAAGCGAGCCCCAAATGCAAAATGATCTGAAATCATGGTATGGATTTTACAACTGAGTTTTTGCAATAGCAGCAGAAAACCATCTTTGAAGCTCTGCAAGGTGTGTTAGGATCAATGGAAACCAATGAGTTGTTAAGCAACAAAACCAAGAGTAAATATAAATAGAAAATATTGCATAATTAATTAACAGTCCCTTTTCTGTTGAAAGAATAAGATAAAAAATCTTTCTAAAATTAATTATCTTGGCTTCTGAACAAAAGTAACTAAGCATAAAGGCTTGAACTGTGGTCTCACTCTGATGGTGTTCTTGAGCTTAGGATACATTTCTAGCTTCAGTGAAGTTGGTAACATAACTCCTGCTCTCTTCAATGGGCTGCGACTGGTCTGTGAGAGAGAAGAACTAAATCCTCTGGCTCTGTCAGATGAGTAAAAACTATGTTTTTTCTATTATGAAAGCAGGTAATAAGTTAGAAATACCCTCTGCCCACCTTCAGAAACAGATGAATATGGTATCTAGCACCCTTGAGAGCAGTAGCCTAGTTGCAGAAATGACACAAAAATACCAGGAAGCTTGAATTCACTATAACTTTCAGAACATAGTTCTCTGTTATGACTTCATGTAGTTCTGGCCTCATGGAAATATTGGAAACAATGGATAGAAATAACAAAACCAAACCTCAAACTTCATTTGCCATTGTGCTCTTACTAGGTGACTTCCTGATATTTGAGCAGTCCATGTTCAGGCTCCTGCTGTGTACACGCTTTCAAAATACACAGCACAACTCATAGTTCTGCAGCATTTATTTTAATCAGAACTTGTAGGATGAAGCCCCACCTAAACCAGAAAACTGGATGATTGTTCGTTCACATATCTTTCACTGAAAAAAACCCCTCTGTGCATACGAAGTCTGATTTGCAACTAGCTTCTTACACACTGTTAAGAGGAAAAGAAAAATAAACCAAGCAGTTCTCATTAGGAAATCACCACTGATACTGCTCACTGCTGGCTTGATAGCAAAAATTGTATATTTTTATCACAGTTATTGCACTGGGTTTGTGTGGCAAGGTTTTGGTAACCACACAAGTAAAAATAAATGTTTATTGAGTAGTTATTTAGATCATAAAGCTTTTATTTTTGTGTCATAACCTTCAGTAGGAGACAATGTAGCATGGGAGCAAGGGATTTTATTGCCTGCTTTTTTATATCAAACTAAATCTTTAGATATTGATGAAAGGACCATAGAAATCAAAGAAAAATAATGCTCTACAGTATTTGAAAGATGGAATTATGTCACCAGAGAAAATTAGTTATTAATTGTGAGTAAAATGACATAAAAGCTGATCTGAAGCTTTAGTGGTAGAAAGCTAGATGATGACCATATAATTAATACCAATCACCTAATATTAAAGACCTATCTGTTGAAAGCATGTCCTGTCAAACAACTGAATGTTAGTGCAACAGTGCTGGGTTGTTTATTTGGACTTAGATAAAAAATTTAATTTCATTGCATGACTTTTTGATGAACAGGCTAAAACAATTTGCAGCTGACAGGATATGTGTTAATTAGATACTTTGTATGTTTAACCTGTAATTTTAAGGGAAAATGCTTCATTATGTTTCTGCAGGGTATTCCAAGAATCATTTCTTGTCTGAAGATCAGTGAAGATTTTTAGCAGTAACCTGAGCGTGAACACTGTCAGTTCACTGTCTCTGTATAACCAGACTCATGTCCAGTATCTTTTATTCTATATACCATTATCAAATGTAGCCTTTTAGTATTGTTTGACTCTTAAACTGGGATAACTACTGTGTGATCTAATTTTTATTAAGTAATAAAGGAACGTGTCACTTGGGAGCCAGTGAAGGAAGCAGATCACCACCAGACTTTTTGGCTATGTTTGTGCTGCTAAATATAATATGCAAGAAGCTGTTCTCTGGTCCTCTGAGCAAATGGCACATCACGGCTCGTGTCCTTACAGCTGAGCACTCTTCCTCAAGCTCAGCCGGTTTGTACCCGTGGCAGGGAATACACTCGCAGCTGGGCAGTAGGGACAGTTGCCCACCAGCGCTTGAGCTCCTGTTCAGATCTCTCTAATGCTCTTGGCTCTGGCCGTTGACTAAGCAAAGCACATTAATATAATTAAAGGCAGCTAAAAATCACCTTTAGCGGATCGGTTAAAGGCATGATTGACACTATCTGGAAACATGTAGGACTGGTGGACACTTAAATAACAATCCATGTCATAACTGTAAATGATGAGCACTAGCTAGTCAGAAGATGGTCTTATTTCTGGCAACAGGTGGCCTTGCGTAGTCAGTCACCTATATCTGAGTTAACAATGAAACTAGACATCAGAAATGTTCAGGGAGCACAGCATTCTGTGTAAAATACAGAGATTTTTCTGAAAAAAGATGAGACCCCAAAACATGCACCCATAAAGCAGTTCATCCCTACTCTAAGGCAGCATATCCAGTCTTACAAGTTTTTGAGGTTAATGGAGTCTGTGATAACAGGCTAAATCATGACTGGGATACAGGCCAAAGCTCATAGATACATTGAGGAAACCCAGAGTTAACACTTAGGCAAGGAGTTAGAATGAGCTGAGAAAGAAAACCACCCAGTCTTGACTGAAGCTTGCTCCTTGACACAAGACCAACGCTGAGACCCAAAACTACTGCAGTCAGAAGCAGGTTGAAAGTCATGAAGAGTTCAAAATCTGAGTTCCCTATGAAGAACTAGAGCACCATGTTCTGTCCAAAACATGATTCAAATGTGACTGCTACAACTTTGTGCATCAGGTGCAGCACCTGGGAACATGTGCCTCGTGGTCAAAGAGGGTGACGGCACTGTTGGCTCCCAGGAATTCCTCATGGGAGAGGTAGTTGCAAGCAAAGAAGAAAATGGTTGCCATGAAATCAAGTGATGTGTATTAGTTTTAAACTGGGCATGTGTACATGCCTGTTACATCAGCAATAGCAGGACCAGTACTAAAGGAACAGATACAGGGACCAGAGGTTTCAGGTAACTTGATTCTTCCAAGTGCATTATCTAAATTGTATATTAACCACACCTTCCCCCATTCTTTCCTCTCCCATGCACATATCCCATACAGAACTGTCCATAAAATGCATAATAAAGAGAGCTTGATACTAACAGGTTGAACTCTGCCTGTTGCTATGTAAAAGTATCCCTCTCTTCAGCAAAAACTGGATAAACAGGACTTTTTAAGCTTTGAGAAGAGAATATACTAAATGTACTCTCACAGGGTAATTCATGTGCTTGCTATTATCTGTATTTTTTGTTTTATCTAGTTTTTCCCAATCCTCCATTACCTCTGATAACTGAGTGATGACTGTGTACACTTAAAATTCAGTGGTTAATGGGAAAAGTTCTTTTCACAGAAGGTCTAAAGATCTAAAAGCATGCCTTTGTGCAAAATGGGAAAGCTATAATTTTGATACTATTGGAAACAAGAGAGACCAGTACTGAGTTAAACGGGTGTCAAGGTGTTGTCAAGTCAGAGCTCTCACGAAAAGGTACTGAATCAAATTAAGAAAGAATTTGAGGAACTATCAAGGGAATGGAGAATCTCTCAGTGGAGAGTAGATGGGAATTGGAAGAGTTTTATATAAAGGAATATGTCTACATAATTTTGGATATTGATTCTGAACCTGTATTTTTGTTTATCGGTGTTGGACCTTGAGCAGAAGAGGATCCATGGAAGATCAATGGCTTGCATTACACAGGCAAACATCTCATAGTAGTGATCCCCTCTGGTCTTCAACTCTGTATCATAATGGAACTATAGGAATCCATAGCAAACAATATTTTTCCTCTCAGCATTCCTAGAAAGCACAAGCATTGTGGACCTTTCTGGAAGTTAATCCAACTCTGTTGACTGACTTAGAGAACTTAGGACAATGGTTCACCTCAGATTGGGGCTCATTTGTATACTTCTCTACAGAAGGCGGTTACTGTGTTGGCCAGAATATGAAAGTAAATAGAGAGTTAATCATAACTTTCCTGAGGCATTAATGAGTTGGAATTTTCACTGAGCAGTTACTAATTCTCAGTGTCCAGGTTTTCCATTGCTGTAAAGGTTTGGAAGGGTGCTATGTCGCATTCTGATTGTGAAATGAAAGCTGATGGTCCTATATTACATACAACGAGGTACATGAATATTCTTCTAAAAACAAAATATACAGAGAAGTTGCGGCTGTCACTTCTGAGGATTAGCATTATCATATGGTGGCTTTCACTTGGATAAAATATGTATCTATATCTGTACTCATGCTTGTTTGTTTGCAGATATAGTGAGAACTGGTTGAACACCCTGTAGCATATCAATGAAAACTCTTTGCTTCTGCAAGCTAGAACTAGCATGACACACCTTGAGTGGCATGAGAGACTAGTAGGCGAGCAACGTGCCTCTCACACATTAATATGCATGGCATAAGTTTACAGTATGTTGAGGACAGTGTAGGTATATCTTGAAGGTCAAGGTCCCACTCAGGAGGAAAGTGTTATAATTTGGAAATACAGTTTGGGGTAAGGCACTATAATACAGCCTACTCTTCATCTAATTGTCCTGAATGTGCTGGTTAATCATGTGTGGGATGAACTTCCAAGTAATTTGAAGAGTATCATTAAGGAAAAGTAGACAGAACAAGGCACCCTGTGCCAACTTTGCTAGAGCTGGCTCCTTCTTAAACACCTCCTGCATACTTGATGCTGGGAGAGACATTACAGCTTGCACATTCCACCCCTACCGGCAAGCTTCATCTCAGATTAACAGTCATTGCCAGCAAGCTATATAATTTATGAAGGGTGTGAATTATCTCTCACTTAGGATTACTGCACAAACCTTTAGCAAACAATATAACTTAATCCATATTTTCAGAAAAATCATACCAGTATTTCAGCTCTTCCTAGGGTCTACCATAATATCATTTCTGGGTTCGTAAAAATGGAATGGAGCATTAGTGCATGAAGGAAAGAACATTCCTGATTTAAATCTCATCCCTATCCTCCAATTCTGACTGAGAATTAAAGTTTTCTTTCTAACATAAAGAACTTAATAGAAAAAGAGAACTGTTTTATAAAACCTCATATCAAATAATTATTTCACTACATTTAAGAGACAACCTAAAACATAAATTAAGATTCCAACATTTTTTAAAATTCTTTGACATTTTCAGAATAATGCATAAATAATATTTCTTCTTCTGCCTTTGTTAAAGATTTATGTAACAGGATTTTGTTATTATATGCTGCAGTTTCTAGGATTTCTGATAAACCAATTTTTAAATGGGCTGACTTTCAGATCTAAAATATTATCAACTTTCTTATCAACTTTCTAATAAATCTTATTTGCTTGGATTTTCCCCACACACCCCTCCAAACCCTTAGGCCATTCTTTAAAATTATCAAATTAAATTATTTAAATAAGTTTTCCAAATGTCGGATGATCATTTCTGACAGTTTTGAAAAGTGAGTGGACCAAAATGGAAAGTTTTAAGAAAAGATTAGGCAAGAACTTCTCAGGAATAGTCTAGGCAGCTACAGTCTTAGTCCCAGAACAAAGGTGTGTATCAGGTAATGTGTTGAGGGCCCATGCAATCCCACCTTTTCATGATTTTTCTTTTTTTTAAGTATAAGCAACCTTGGGCTAATGGTATCAGAAACTTACCTTGAGCTACAAGCTGAAGTATAATATGTGAGAAGTCTAAATTAAAATTAGGCTGTTCATTCTCAAAAGATCAAAGAAATATTTTAAGTATCTGTTGAAGTGGTTCTTTGTTTGTTTGTTTGTTTGGGGTTTTTTTTAAGAGGACATTTGAAACTTGAAAACTCTACAAAGTTTCATCCTAGGAATTCAAATCACAGAACACATCTTAAAATTCATTATTACTTTGACAGGAAAATGTAATTTATTCTAAAATACATTGTATAACCAATTACAATGTCACAAGAAACTTGGCATATCTCAAGTGCTTGCTATGTATAATCCTTGTGGGAAATGTTGGTGCTTTATAAGCATTAATTTATTATCTTTAGAACACTGTCTTGTAGCAAGTATTACCTCAGCTGTAAACATGGTGAAATTGGTGTACAGCATAACTAGAACACCAAAATTATGGAGGAAGTTGTAGTTGAATTGTTAATAGAGCCCTTGTGTCCCTGAAGCAGAAGAAATTTTCCCCATCCTATTAGGAAGCAAGGAGAGTCTTAAAAAATACTTCTCAGAAAGAGGTTTGATTTGTCTATTCCTACAACTTTTAGTGTAAAGAGGGGTTCTTGAGTGCAAAATGCATGCATATTTAAAGGCAAAATGGGTTACGGCTGAAGCATGAGGTTTCTATCGAGGGGGCCCTATATACCCAGCGAGTCTGAAGAAACCTGGAGACGAAGAGCAGACTATCAGGGGGTTATAACTAAAGGTTCTGTATATGGGCTCTGATGTGCCATTTCCATTTCAGCCTAGAATTACATCACCCTCCTTATTCTGTTTCATAAGATCTTAATTTTCAGATGTGATTTAAAGGATAGCATCACCTTAAGTGAACACTTCTAACCTGGAGAAACAGCCGAGGGTAAGGATGCTATTTTCAGGAAAGGGACATTGCAGTTTTCTTTTTCCAGCTGGCTCTTGGCTGCTGGTTACATTCAGATCGGATGGTCACCTGGCTGTTTTCACCCAGGCAGTTCAAAAAGTGAAAACCAGCCAGTTAACATAAAAGCAGGTTCCCAAACACCAGGAAAGTGAGAGTTGCATAAAGGAAAGAGCTGAAATTCCTGCCAGTTCACACAGGGAGCTTACCTGGGGACTCTGTCCCAAGTCCTGCTTTGCTAAAGCCTTTCCAGACCCTGCATGTCCACCGTGAATGACTGTACGAAGCAAAACCATCAGTAATCTACACCTATAGCAGCAATTGTCTTCCATGGTATTGCAAAGAGATTGTGATCAACAATTTTGCCTGATGTGCCTTGTGGTCATGAACAGAACCCTAATAAAATGGCTTAAACAACTAATTTTACAACAGGAAAGCTATAGGCAAATTACAGGACATGGGCGCTAGTTAGAACCTGCATATTTTGTTTTCATTTTACCCCATTCCATGTTTTGCATATTTACCTTTACAGCTCTGTTTTTTTAAATAGCTATGGGAAGTAAATGTAAAGTAACTCTCTAGTTTATACGAACTAACCACTGAATGAGGCCCATAAAATTATAACAGAAATATTTAAAATAATTAAGAGAATATTGAGTGGGAATGGAATAGAAGATCCCATTAAAAAATTACGTGCTTTATCCTACATCATATTGGAGTCAAGGAGGGTTTGTAAATATAAAATAAATCAGGAAATTGCTCTCATATAATGAGGAGTACAGGTGGATGCTTAGATTACCTATCACTTTGTGGAGTTAATTTGAAGGCATATTTTCCCCTGTACACAGTGAATATTTTTCATCTCTGTACAGCTTCAGTATGCAAATACTACTTTTAAACTACCCTGTTTCATCTATTCCTCTTATTAGATATCTATCTATATTCATTTAAAACTTCTTGATTGGCTTTTGCTCTTTTAAAATGAGCACAAGAATTGTTGCTTTTGTTTCACAAGTGCATATATATTAAACAAAGTTAGCTAATCCGAATTACACTCTGGCAGAATAGTTTTGACCTATGTAAGGTTACCTTGCCCTCTGAAAATAGGAGGTAACAATCATTGTGGCAATGATGAAAATCTTGAACCAAATGAGTAAGTGAATAGACATCAGCTAGTTGTCAGGATTCTCTCCCAGAAGCGGGAGGGGAACCTCAGATCAGCCTTCTCCCTGAATTCTCTTTGGCAGTTGCTCATTCACGTAATTTGAGAAAGAAAACATTTATTAAAGGCTTCCCTGTCTTTGTAATCAACAATAACAGACGTTGGGGTGAGGGGTGGTGGGGGTGGTCCCAGAAGTACAACGCCAGTTTTTGGCATCTCTGATGTAATTCCAATGAAACTTGAGCAAAGCAAAGCTAGTATTATCCATAGGTGCCTCAGGGATATTGAGAAAGCTGCAAAACCCGCTTAACCTGTTTGCTTTCCCATACTCCCAGGATTTACCTAGCTGCCTTATGCCAACCTCCTGCTTAATTGTTTGCTTTAATTGTTTCTCATAGAGTAATAGTTTTTTTCTAACCACATCAACAGCTGTTATACAGCTTTGTTGTTTTTCTTGCTTTCATTTATAGTCGCTACATTTTGTTTGTTTGATTTTGACATTGAGGAGTTTTTAACTCATCCATTACTTAGTTTAGGGCCCTAATGTTTCTCCATTCCCTGTGTCATAGGAAGAGATTAGCAAAGCCGGAAAGTTTCGAGAGATGAAGTGAGCTGAGATTCTTTCAATTATGTCTTCCAATTGTGTCGAAAGAAGACAGGGCCAGCAACCTGTAAGTTCTGCTTGTCCTTGGGATCCTAAAACAAGAGAAGTGACAGAGACAATGGGATGGGCCAGATGGCTCGGGCCAAATGGCTCCTTCGAAAGGATGGGCGCTGCAACAGCAATACAGCTGCTGGAAAGCTTTGCAGGTAAATATTCAGCCCTCCCTCTGTTCTGACAAGTGTCAAGTGAATAAGCATGAAAAACTCAACTTTTGTGTAACTTCTGTGATTCACTCTTTCGTGAACATCTGCAGCCATACCCGTGATTAAATTTCAAAACCCAAACAATGAGAAGCAATGCTGTGCTTGCAAAAGACTGCTTTTTAGATGCCACAATAAAAAATTCCTTCAGCTGAGTGATATTTTCTCTCATGCCACATCCCATTACACAGATCCAGTTTCATCGGCCTTTGTTCAAAAACAGGAACAACCAACACATTCCTATCACGCATCCCAATGAGTACTGTATAGCAGCGCTTTTCTGAAGGACATCCCTAAACTTGTTAGAACTTGATTGTGCAAAGGCACATGGTATTGCATGTACTTGCCTGTTAACTGCTAAATAAAAGTCTTAACTGCTGTATTTTCAGCTTTTCTCCCACTTCCCAGGAGTCATTGCCTGTGTTTTAGCTGCTCAGCGAGTTGTTATTATCTCATTTTATCCTATCAGGACTTTCTCCCTTTCCTCCTCAGTTTGCAAACAGTCCAACTGCGGACATCAACATTTACAGGTTTTACTGATACTTGGTGGAAATTCCATTATTTTCAACAACTGCAAAAGCCTGCATCACAAATACCTGGTGGATGGGGAGGTACATGCAGAGGAGCTGGGCAGTGTCCAAGCCTGTCGTGCATTCCCGTCTGCTGGAATCCACAGCCCAGTGTCTGACTCTCTGTGCAAAGCTTCTGCCAATGTCATCACAAAAAAAACTTTGATATTTTAGCTCTACTGGCAGTTTAAGCTAGAAAGCCAGGCTGCAAATTTGACGGAGTGAGGTAGGCGTATGTGCTTTCGACCACTCCAGTGCCAGCCTTACTACATGCCTGGGTCTGGCCTGGAAAGTCTTGATTTCTGGGTGTCTTCCGCATGTCTTGACTGCAGTACCAACAAACATTAAAAACCTGCATATTCTCAGGTTTGGGTGGTTTCAGTGGGGCTGACGTGGGGCTGACACCGCTTTGCCACTGGGCTGGCAGCATTGGGCTGGCTCTGTGCCTGCCTCCAGCCCACAGCCAGGAGACAACAGCGAGGGGACACATCCAGCCCACAGCCAGGAGACAACAGCGAGGGGACACATCCAGCCCACAGCCAGGAGACAACAGCGAGGGGACACATCCAGCCCACAGCCAGGAGACAACAGCGAGGGGACACATCCAGCCCACAGCCAGGAGACAACAGCGAGGGGACACATCCAGCCCACAGCCAGGAGACAACAGCGAGGGGACACGTCCCGGCCACAGCTCTGACAGTGCCAGCTTTTGTACACTGACACGGGGGGAACAGAGGTTTGGGACTGATGGGTGTTGTCTAACTGCAGTGGGGGGAATGATCCCTGAAGATGGGGTGAGAGAGAGAGAGAACGGCTCTGGGACAGCAGAATTACCAAGGCTGATAACCAGGAAAAAAGTGCCCATTCCAGAGTCCTCCAGCAAACTTTGCCTTTTAGGAAAGTTAAACAGTCACCCGGCTAACGCTCACCTTCCTCAAGGACCTAGAGGTGCAACTGATCCTCGGTTGCAGAAAGGCACTTTGCTACTTTCAGGACATGGAGCCTTTCCCCCTCTTGCAGTTGATTAACTGTGCTGGTCTTTCCTCGGAGAGTTGCCCCTTGCTGGGTCCTGGGCAACTGAACTGCTCATCCAGTTCATCCAGATCCAACTATATCCTGGGCTGCATCCAAAGAAGCGTGACCAGCAGGTCAAGGGAGGGGATTCTGTCCCTCTGCCCCTCTGGTAAGAGCCCACCTGGGGTCCTGTGTCCAGCTCTGGGGTCCTCAGCCCAGGAAAGACATGGACCTACTGGAGCAGGTCCAGAGAAGGCCACAAAAATGATCAGAGGGCTGGAACACCTCTCCTGCGAAGACAGGCTGAGAGAGTTGGAGTTGTTCAGCCTGGAGAAGAGAAGGCTCTAGGGAGACCTTACTGCAGCCTTTCAGTACTTAAAGGGCGCTCATAGGAAAGATGGGGACAGACTTTTTAGTAGGGCCTGCTGCGATAGGCCAAGGGGTAATGGTTTTAATCTAAAAGAGGGTGGATTTAGACTAGATATAAGGAAGAAATTTTGTACTGTGAGGGTGCTGAAACGCTGGCACAGGTTGCCCAGAGAGGCGGTAGATGCCCCATCCCTGGAAACGTTCAAGGTCAGGCTGGACGGGGCTCTGAGCAACCTGATCTGGCTGAAGATGCCCCTGCTTATTGCAGACGGGTTGGACTAGATGGCCTTTAAAGGTCCCTGCCAACCCAAACTATTCCATGAATCTACGATTCTAAGTCTGGCCTCAGGTCTCTCCTCTGCGTGAAGGACTCCAAATGCACACCTCCTGTCTCCTACTTCTATTCAGCAGGACCTGAGCAGAGCTTGGACAGAAATAAAAGTACGCTAAAGCTGTGGCATGAAGGCAGAGGATCAAGAGAGCTCCTGGACGAGGGCCTAGAGCTCCTGGGGAAGGCACGCTAGCTAGCTAAGATGAGCCTTGTAGGACACATGAGAAGAAAGTGGGGTGCCGTCTTTCTGGGGAGATGACCTGTGCTAGAAGGAACTTGGTACAGGGTACGTTCATGCCCTTAGTCTTTTCTCTTCTGTTAAGATGAAACTAAGAAAGCCCTGCAAGTAAAATGGTGTTTTATCACTATTTTTTCCCCACTTAAATCAATATGATAATACTATCTTTTTGAACACAGGTGGAAATGAAGTGGCAAGACTAGTTTGAATCCAGGACTGTTTACCACTTTTGAAACATTTAAAAAAAACAACGCAGAAAACAAAACAGCAACTAGATATAAATTGCCATTTTGTCTGTATGGCTTTAGCAGTTATGCTGTATCATGTCATTCATTCAGAAACATAATTTCTCTTTGGAAAGGCCTTTTCCACCATGTTCCAGTAACTATAGCCTCACACTTCAAACTTTCTTTTCATTATGGAAATACAAATTTTTATTTTGTGTATTTGTTGAATATCCTGCTCACTATTAGCTCACAAAAATATTTTTCTGGACCCCTGCAGTATGACAGTAATGGGGCCAATTTATGAAATTTGGATGTTTTCATTCTGCTATACTACCTAGCTCAGTACTTCTCTGCTATACTTGTCAGCCATCTCAAATGCAGGTAATTAGGTTCTATGGGTCTAATTTTAATTGGCTGTTGTGTCCTATGTTGTTGTGTTTTCTTACCCAGTTGCGATGAGTTGCTGTGCTCTTAAATGAGGCAAGGAAGAAGAAACACATTTTATTAAACCAACTGAGATACTTGTGAGTTATGGTAAAGGTAGCCACAAATTAGTGTGGTGTGGAGTCCTCCCTGAATAGATCTCACCTACCTGAACAAATCATTACAAAATTTCCTGTTTCATGCTATTTAGAGTTTTCAGATTTAAAGGCGGTGGGGTGGTTGGAGATTGTCACGATAATAGTGGTAATAGCTTTTACTGCAAATATTTTGTGAATATAATGTTGATTATAATGTTTATGGAGCAAACAGATTCAGGATGGTGTCACAGGGTCTGAAGATGCCATTAGGAACGATGTTGCTCATGCTCTGAGAAAACCCCAATCAGTTTGTTAACAGTCATCTGAGTAATCTGCTTGAGAATTTGGGACCCAGAGAAGACCCTCATGAGAAACATGTTAACTTCTTACATTTTCATGCTGCTGATTCTGATCTGGGCTTCACGAAACTGTCAAGTAGCAACTGTTTAAATTAGGATCATTGGAGCTTGCTTTGTTCTGTCCTTCAGCCAAACATACGCTTTACCTAACTTGCATTACCACACTGTGACTCTTCCCAACCTCTAATCCAGTGCTCCATCTATTCTGGTCAGTTTGATCTGCTTTTCTGCAAACAGCGACATATTGCATGTTGTGCCACCAGACCTCAACCTTTGCTAGTACATTTTATGACGTACTCAAAGAAATACACAAAGGACATAACTCCTAGCTTCAGGCTCTTGCTTAGGGCATGATCCATTCTGCAACTGGATGTTTCAGGAGAGAAAAAGATGGAGAGATGTGGATTTGCCTACCCATAATCCTGTAGCTATGAAAATAAATATAAACTATGATTGTTAATCGGAAAGAGCATTGCAACTTCTGAGGCTACAAATTCAACAAATGAGAAAAGTGCTGACAAATACATTTTGTTAAAATTCTCTTTGGAATATATTTCATCAAAGATTAAAAGTCCTTTTTAAAGCACATCCAATGACATTAGCATAGGTTTTTCATCCAAAAAACTTAAAGTAATCTATTTTCCCATCTACATGATGAAACACAGGAAGTGAATAATGGAACAAATGAGATCTTTGTGTTAATGTAAACTAGAAATGTGCCCTGGTTTTGGCTGGGGTAGAGTCAACTGGTATACTGTTATGTTTTGGATTTAGTATGAGAACAATGTTGATAACACACTGATGTTTTCAGTTGTTGCTAAGTAGTGCTTACCCTAAGTCAAGGATTTTTCAGGTTCCCATGCTCTGCAAGCAGGTGCACGAGAAGCTGGGAGGGAGCATGGCCAGGGCAGCTGACCCGAACTAGCCAAAGGGATGTTCCATACCATAGAATGTCACATCCAGTATATAAACTGGCAGATCATCAGGAACTGGCTGAGCATCAGTCGGTGGGTGGTGAGGAATCCCACTGTGCATCACTTGTCTTTCTTGGGCTCTATTTCACTCTCTCTTTGTTATCTTCCTTTTCATTATTATTATTATTATTATTATAATATTTTATTTTTATCTCCATTATTAAACTGTTCTTATCTCAACCCACGAGGTTTACTTGTTTTCAGTTCTCCTCCCCATCCCACTGGGGCAGAGGGGTGGAAGTGAGCAAGCGGCTGCGTGGTGCTGTGGCTGCCTGGGGTTAAACCACAACAAACAGAAATGATGTCATTATTTTGTTCAGGTTTTTTTAATATGAAGTTAGAAAATAAAATTATTTCTTTTCAGAAGAAAGGTGGTCTCCATTTCAACCAAAAATTACAGAGCTGATGCATAAACTGGATGGATTTTAAAATTTCTCATCTTCCTATGGAATAGGAATTCTGTTATCAAAATGTATCATCTTTAACCATAGAATCTGAGATATGTCTCCAACAGCTGACTACTGGCAAAGGTAGGAACAGGACCTGCATCCAGTGGTTTCCAGAGCAGTGCCCTTTCTGCTGGGCCATGCAGAGGAGAATAATTTCAAATTTATTACATATATCATATATGTTAGAAATGCATTTGTTATCATGTCCTAAGCTGGATAGCTGCTGCTCTCTGCTACAAATAGCCATCATGACATGAACTTTATGTGTATCATGTTGCATAGCAGAGAAATATAGTTTTTATAACATATATTCAATAAAGAAAAACTGTTTTTCACTACTAGAGGTAGTGATGAGTCATCTGTCAATGGAAAAATCAGTTTTAACTAAATGTAAGTAAGTGACCTTTTGTCACACTTGAATACAGGTATACAGCCAGGTTGGTTTGCTTTCTTGTTTGCTCCAGGGCCAAGTCAAATGATCGTTTTACACAGCATACATATTAGTTCACTCCCAAGGTCCAACTTATGGCAATCCAATTAGTTCCCTTGATGAAGAAACCTTTGATCAAAAAGGGAAAAGTTTGCTGACAGCTGAGTCAGTTCTTTTATATTATCCCAAAACGCCACGTCCCAATTTACCTATGACATAGCTTTATATGTATAACAAAAATACCCAAGTGTGGTGGGTTGTGAAACAACCATTCCATTATTCACCTGTTTGTCTCTTTTTGCAACATCTTCTGTTGAGGACAGAGCATGCAGCTGCTCACAGCCTCTTTTCCCAGTCCGCTGCAGAGAATTTGCTAGGTTATTTGTGAGAAAATTGGCAAGCCTGCTGTGTGTACTCAGGCATCCTAGGAATTTCACTAGTCAAAGTTGAAAAGTGCAGAAGCTGTCAGTCAGTGCATATTTACCAATTTCCTTTCTTTGTCCAAGAATGATGCTGTTGAAGGAGAGGAAAGACTTCGTGATGAGCCAAAAAACCAGCATGCCTAATGCACGATTTATTCAAGAGGCCTCTTTTTCTCCAAATTTTATGGCAACTTGTGCACTCTGTCTCAAAGTTGCCATAATGAAATGAATTTATGATGCATTGGCTTTGTGTGGCAAGGTTTTGGTAGCGGGGGAGGTTACAGGGGTGGCTTCTGTAAGAAGCTGCTGGAAACTTCCCCTGTGTTCGAGAGAGAGCGAGCCCATACCAGCTGGCTCTGAGATGGACCTGCCGCTGGCCAAGGCCGAGTCAACCAACGATAGTGGTAACGCCTCTGTGATAACATTTTTAAGAAGGGAAAAAAAGTTGGGACAGATGGAAAAGGCAGCTGGAGAAAGGAGTGGGAACATGCAAGAGCACCAGCCCTGCAGACCCCCAGGTCAGTGCAGAAGGAGGGGGAGGAGGTGCCCCAGGTGCCGGAGCAGAGATTCCCCTGCAGCACCATGGGGAAGACCATGGTGAGGCAGGCTGTCCCCCTGCAGCCCAGGGAGGTCCACGGTGGAGCAGATCTCCACCTGCAGCCCGGGGAGGACCCAACACCAGAGCAGGGGGATGCCCGAAGGAGGCTGTGGCCCCGTGGGAAGCCCGCACTGGAGCAGGCTCCTGGCAGGACCTGTGGATCTGTGGAGAGAGGAGCCCACGCTGGAGCAGGTTTTCTGGCAGGACTTGTGACCCCATGCAGGACCCACGCTGGAGCAGCCTGTGCCTGAAGGACTGCAGCCCGTGGAAGGGACCCACGATGGAGCAGTTTGTGAAGAACTGCAGCCTGTGGGAAGGACCCACGTTGGAGAAGTTCGTGGAGGACTGTATCCCGTGGGAGGGACCCATGTTGGGGAAGTTCGTGAAGGACTGTCTCCCGTGGGAGGGACCCCACGCTGGAGCAGGGGAAGAGTGTGATGAGTCCTGCCCCTGAGGAGGATGAAGCAGCAGAGATAACGTGTGATGACTGACCGTAAACCCCATTCCCCGTCCCCTTGGGCCACTGGGGGGGTAGAGGTAGAGAATCCGGGAGTGAAGTTGTGCCCAAGAAGAAGGGAGGGGTGGAGGGAAGGTGTTCTGAGATTTGGTTTTATTTCTCATTACCCTGCTCTGGTTGATTTGTAATAAATTGAGTGAATTTTCCCCAAGTTGAGTCTGTTTTGACCATGACGGTAATTGGTGAGTGATCTCTCCTGTCCTTATCTTGACCCACAAGCCCTTTGTTATATTTTCTCTCCCCTGTCCAGCTGAGGAGGGGAGTGATAGAACGGCTTTGGTGGGCACCTGGTGTCCAGCCAGGGTCAACGCACCACATATGCATAACACACAACATAAAGGGCACATATAATCCATTATCTTTATATTTCTGGAAAATAGTTCTCATCCAATTTCCCCTTCTTTACACAAATTTTCCAAGTATGTTTGAGAGCATTTATGTTTAAATATGATATCCACCTGCCTAATGGAAATTTCCATTTAAAAGACTACCACTTCACCCTGTTCTTACAGCGCTTCTTATAGAGACTTGACTTACTCTTCAAGTCTGAACTTTAAGTCTTCTTGATAGAAGTAATAAGTCTTTCATTCGACTATGCTGTTAGTCCTATCCCAATTCTTACTCCAGTCATTTATTTCTGTCTTCTTACTCTGCCATATTACTATCTGCCCATTTATTATCTGATCTCCCTCACTGAATTGTGAGGGTTGCCAGTGTAACTATGAAGAGCTTGTATTTTTTCTACCAGCCATAACAGAATGATTGCTTGTCCTGACATTCCTGTCCTTCCATTTTTTTCAGGTATGCTTACTATAAATAAATCTCAACTCTACTGTCTTAGAAAAAAATAAAATATTCAGGAAGGACAGTAGTGTTTGCACCTGCTGACAATACGTCTTATGGGAATGGATAATATTGTTTCTTCCTCATTTTTTTCAACAGTCTTAAAAACCTGCATTTTAACCATCTATTCCTACCCGTTTTAGCATTTCTTCCAGGAACAGAGACTTTCATTACATGTTAGGTGTTCTTAACATTTAAAAAGTTTGCATTTAATCAGCTTTCAGCTTTGAAGAGATAAGTTTTACTGCACAAAACCCTATCTTTATTTAAAAGACCAAAAATCTGGGGCATATACTTCTCAAATGTAAAATGGCTTTGAAAAGGTAGCTTAGTCACAGAAGCCACTTTTCAGTTATAGTTGCATGCCTTTTCATGTAGAAAATTCACTTAGAATTATCTTTATCAGGGCAAAACACCTTTCCTACTTCATCTAATTCCCTGGAAAAATTTCAGTTGAAACAGAAGAAAATAACAGGAAGAGTATTTTAATGTGCTTTTCGTCCGAATAACACCTTAACCTATAGTAATAAGGTGTCTGCTATGGACTGTTGATGTAACATACTATAGTTTTACTAAGCTGAAAAGGGACCAAAGGAGAGGAATTACAGAATGAAGAAAGGATTAAAGAAGTTGAGCCCCTTTGCTTCATGACCTTTTTGAGCCAGGTAACTGAAATCTGTTGTCTCTGTAGGCCTGAACAGGACAGGACTGGACATGTTTTTCCATAACTTCTGTAAAAATTTTATTTGGAAATGATCACTACAACTGTTTGGTTAAATAGACTGACTGACAAACTGTTGCTTCAGGAATTCTTATACTTTGAGCTTTCATAGTGCTTAAAGCAACAGGTATCTGATGCTAATAGAATCTTTTAGACACTATAGTATTAGTTATAATCAGTTTTTTTAGATTACTGTACATTTATAGTAATTCAGTTAATGGTTTTCTCAGACATTTCAGGCTAGCTTGTTCATTGGCTACTGTGTGTGCTTTAAAATGAATGGTCTTTTTCCACATTCTTTGTTACTTTACGAACCCTTGCCTAACTGAAGAAGCTGAGGCAGCTGAGCTTGTTTAGCATAGCGGAGCAAAGGCTAAGGAAGTTCTCGCAGCAGGCAGCGACTACTCCAAGGGAAGCTACAAAGATGACAGAGACAAAGTCTTCTTGGTAGTGGCAATAAATATGACAAGAAGGCCAAAGGAGACATTGAACCTTGAGAGGTTCATGTTGGAAATCAGGACACACCAAAAAAAGTCACCAGGAAAAAAATGCAACACTGAAACAGGTTATTCCATCCCTGGAGGATTTCAAAACTCAACAAAACCAGAGCTAAATGAATGTAGTGTCAGTGACTGTCCCACTCTGAGCAAAAGGTGGGACTAGATGTTGTCTAGACCTCACTTCAAAGCAACATTTCCATGATCTGATGGGTTTGTGCAATTTTTGCCCCACCAAGCAGCCAAGAGGATCTCTGCATTACCAGCAACGCTGGCAGATGCTGAGAAAAATCACAGCTATATCTCCCTCTGCCATACTAGCTCCACTGAAGATATTATGAATTGAATGTGAAACCCTGCAGAGGTGAAACATGGTAGTTGTTACTTTTCGGCTGATTTTTGTAGATCAATGCTCTCCTTGTCACTGTGAACCATGGTCTTTTGAAGTTGTGTCTGTTTTGAAAATGACTCTCTCTCCCCAAATTCCACCACATCTACCACAAAATCAAAACCTGGTGAATTTATTCACACTGACTAACAATGGAGGTCTTCAGTAGATCTAATTCTCCTGACAAACTTCATAAGCACTATTAAAGTACATTTTGGCTGCCTATTTGAGGGGACGAGAAACAATCATTAATGAACCAATTAGGTTTGTGTATTCAAATTTGTGTAAGTCAACAGACTAGGGGGAAGTTCAAGGGCATTGCAAAATTTATGGTACCTTTTTTTTGTTTTACTTTTTTTTTAATAAATACTTGTGCTAGACAGTAAAAAGTGCCCTAAATGAAGTAAAAACACAGAATGATGGCACTAGAAGAGCCATGTTCTTCAAAGCACAAATATCTGCAGATGTTCTCAGTTTGGCTGAAAATTCCTGCCTTAGAAATGACTAAATGCAAGTAGATTTTCCACTCCTCATTTTAGAGCTGACTGTGGTGTGGGCCTCTTCTTAGTTGGTGCTGTTGTCCTTTTTATAGCTATTTTTCTCGAGGCTGAATTGTGTCAAGTGTCAAGGCCTGGTGGGCTTTATATGTTCAGTTCTTATGTTATAAATCTATAAGTCAAATTCAATCTAAAGCCTAAGAGAAGAGAACTGGACTTTAAAACCTTTACATTCAAATAATATAAGCTCTTCTGAGTACCAGTTTGTGAGGACAAGTTGTCTGATGTTTACTGAAATGTGGTATCTATTCTAACAAAGTAAATTAGGCATTGTACGATGTAGGATTTTTTTGAAAGCATATTTTGACAAAATGCATTATCCATGTCAAAAATAAGAAAACTATTTACAGCAATATAGCTTGAGACCCCAAAACATAACTGGAGGATATAAAACTCAGAAAAGTAAACACTGGCAAAGTATTAAAAAGTAAATTTTAAAGACTTGGATCAGAGAGATTACAAATACTGTGGGAAAAGAAAGAACAAAACCTGAATACTCAAAAGGAAACAATGTCCAGCACCTTTTAAAAGAAGTGATGTAAAATGATGGTCATTTATTTCAAAAGAAGCATACAATGAAGACAGAATGTAAGAATGAATTACTCTTGTACTAAGCAATCAAATATTCCATTTTATATTAAAGATAGTTTTGTCTAGAGATAAAAACAAGTAGTACAAGGAAAAAAAAATTCTTAAGCATGATAATATTTTTGGAATTACATCTCAGAGGTGCAAAACTCCCTCTCCATTTTCCTTTCAGACTTCTCTTGCTAGGGCCTTGACCAACATTTCATTTCATTGCTATTGTTAAATACAGTACAAGGACAATTAAATATTTTTGCAGTAAACATATTTGACATAGCCCCAGAGAATACACCAGTGGACAGTTCTACCAAACTGCAGCACTCTACTCTGAAGCTGTGGGGCAAAAATATTTGTTCTGCAATCATCTCTTAATTAATTATTTTTCATTGACTACCTTTTCTCATCCCACCTCCTCTGTCTCTCCCGCCTCACATGTCCACATTACTGAAGTGGCACTGAATTTGTAGCTACCTCAGGAGAACAGGGAACAAGTGTCTTTAAGCGACATACACAGTTTTCTGATTCGGAGTGAGTCCAAGCGCCGGCGATGCTATGGGTGTAATTCACACCTCCAGTTTGGCTAAATCACCCCTCTCAGTTACCACTAACAAGATCCCTGCAAAGTTAAGAAAGATACAGCCTCGTTCTTAGGTGCAGATTTAAATCATCAGATTTAAAGAACAGATAAATAAATGCTTGTCTTTAGCAGACTACTTGTAACTGCTGTGCTAGGATCCTCTTACGCTGCTCTAGGTCTCTTACCTGATGAACAGAAATAATACCAAATGTAAAGATGTTGCTATTTGAGGATCATCAGGATCATAAAGGATTTGGGCCATCCTCTTGCATCCCAGTACAGGAGTAAAATTCCAGACACAAAGACTTGACAGCTAATAAATATTATTTAATCACCTGCTGATGAGTTTAATACCCCAGCAGTCACGTCAGCACAGAAGTGACTAGGGGAGCCCTGCCAGTGAAAATGAAAACACGATGGTTTCATTGTACGTATTACTTGTTGGCCACTGTTATGCAGCTTCTAAGTAGGAAGACTCTCCTCCAAGTGCACAACAGTTGTCATTGACTTGGATTCACATTGCCCAGTCCTGGCACTGAGCTGAGTTGTAGAAGTAAGAACACATTTTCCACTTTAAAAACTGGCTGTTAGAGGAGCATAAATCAGAAAGGATATACCAAACAAAGGGTAGTTATGTGAAGGTTATATCAGACAAAGCATGATTACATGGATTGCCTAGAAAAGTTGCAGGAAATGAACTCCAAAGGATACAATACATCTAAAATGAAAAAAATGAAATCTGGAAGTTATGAAAAAGACGTTGTAGTAACTGATAAAATTAAAAATTATTACAATAGTATTTCAGAAAGCTAAGTCATAATTAAAAAGGTGATGGTATCACGAAGTTTTGAATCTAGCCATGTACATCTTAATGGCTATATTCAAATTCATGTGTTTATAACTGAGAAAAAAACCAAAGAGAAAGTTTTTACTGATATGCAGCAAATAAAGCTCTATACTAGTTTATACATCACTGGCAGATCAGAGTGCCTGATCCAATTTCCATTAATATCAAAAAGGAATTCAAATTAGGTCCCTATATATCACTTAATTTTTTCAATTAACATTGCCAATATGCAAGCCGGAATGGACTAAGCTTTACTTTTATGTTCTCATGTAACTCCAATGGCTGTAGTTACATTTTCGTTCCTTGTTAAAGAATCAACTTCATCCTGGAGATATTTCCACACAGTTATTCCAATAGGTCATTCATCACAAAAAAACCCCAAACAAAACCCCAAACAGTTTCAACATATAATAAAGTCCTATTAGGGTCCTTTCTCAACTGTCCAGCTCTCAGTTTAGTGTCTGATCCAAGTATAAGACTTTGTTATTAGCATGAGTTCTTCAGAGCTTTTTGTTGCAAAATATCTTTGTTTTTAACAGTAGGCCGGTCACAACTATGGTTAGACTGTTGTATTGATCAGGAAGCATCAAAGCCCTTTTGCCATGTCTTTGAAAGGCAAATATATTTTTGTGGCAGGATACTGTGACCTGTGCAGTTGTTTAAAGGTGGCTTTGCACTCTCCTCTTCTGTTTTCTTAAAATTTTCTGACATGGGCACAGATACGCTGGAATATATTTTGGAAAAATCAGAGCCAAAACCTCCCAGAATATCGGGGGAACAGCCAAATACATATTACAGTGGGGTTTATAAGTGCCAGGAAACTCCTCTCATCCTAAACTTCAGAGCAGAACTTCATATGTAGAATAGGTGATTTCATGTAATAAAGCAGCTTATGCTCTATCAATGTAGATGGGGGATGCACCTTTCTTAAAATACAGAGAGCATAAAAACATATTTTTCCATAGAAACAATTCAATTGCTGTACATGTAGTTAATGAACATTTAATTTCAATGGAGATTCAGAAAAGGTTAAACACTCTTCATTTGGATGATGAATAGTCATGGTGAAGGTATTCAGCAAGAGGAAAAAACCAGCATGATTTTCAAGGAACTTTAAAGGGTTAAATGTCTTCTGGTAGGGAAGCCCCTTCCACGGGTTCCTTTGCACATCCTGTATTTAATAAATGTGCAACTATGAGAATTGTCTCCTCATGACAACTTGAGGAACATACCCTTTTGTCAAGGTGGCTGACAATTAAAAAACATCTTTTTACCTTTAGACCTTAATTTCTAAAAATAAATAAACAAATGGATAACCACAATTAAACTCAGTATCCAAAGGTAGTATCTTATGAGAAATCCCTATGCTAAACCCACTCCTTCAAAATATTGCATTATGGACAGTTTTCAAGGCATTTTGAAGGCATCTCTGGCATCAATGATGCCGGTCTATGGTCTCCAATGACAAATGCGCATGATGAGCACCGACTCAGAAAATATGAGCTCAAAATATCTTTCAGAACACAATAGAGCAGATATACATTATTTTAATGTCAAGAGTTATGAACATCATATTTATCTGTATGTGCAAATGCTATGTATTTAGAGACAAACTTTTAGTACATATAAAGTAAGTAAAAGTTGCAGTTAAAGTCAACAGACACTGTTTCTGAACCTCTAGTTCGAAGTACTCTGGGTTTAGATTACCCAGACTGACACCCCAAAGTGCTGGAAAACTTTGACCTTAAACAACTTCTGTACTGGTTTTCTTACTGAAAAAAATCAGTTAATTTGAGTTTTGTGAGACTGAATGAATTAATGTTTGTGAAGCAGTCCGACACCCTAGAGGAAATGAATAATTCTGTCTTACAGCAGTGTTTGAATAATGTGAGGCAAATAAGGCCATGAGGTATACAGTGAACAGTGAGAGGCAAATAAAATACACAACTGCTCACTGTTGAAGTACTGTCTATTCTTTGTGCTTAATGAAGCAGGGGTCCTATGTAATTACAGTGTCATAGTATATCCAGCAAAAGAGGGCTGAATTAAGGTTTCCCGGGCAATCTTAATTCTGGTATTTCCTATCTTTTGAGTACTTGACTCTGCAACCTTAATAACGTTCTTTTGTGTGTAAAGTTATTTGTGTTTTAAAGACATCAATCATTACAGTATCTAGGCAACACTGCATGAAGTACAAACAGCAAATCCTTCATTACAGAGGAACTTGCTTGCTTTCATCTTTTCCTCAAGAGGAAATAATCCACAGCACGGTGTATCCCACAGCATGCTCCCATGAGCAACTCTGTCATTAGTACGGCACCTACAGAAAGTGGTCTGGTTTTGAATGCTCCTTTAGATTTGAGGACAAGTTTCTCTCTGGCAGCAGCGTGCTCCACAGGGAGAAACCCTTCACTGACAAAACTCTGCCTTCACCCCGTCAGAGTTGAAGCTTTCATCAACTCCAGTGTCACTAGCAAATACAATAGCTGCAGGAGGAAACCAACGTAAGGGAGCAAGCTGGAGAAGCTGAACAGGAAGGCTATTTAGGCAAACAGGCATTTTAGGATATTGCATTGCATCCTGTGTTGCATAAGTAGCCACTTTACAGCAAATTATGATACAGCCTATTTTCTCCCATCCATGGTAGCAGCTGGGTCACCAAACAGCAACAAGAAGCTGTAGCTTCTGCAGAGTTTTCAGATTTCATTGGAGTAAATTATAATCCATTTCTGTGGTTGTTAATGGCATGCCTTGCTTCAGCTGAGACCTCTAGCAAAAATTAGGCTGATATGAGCCAGGTGAGGTAGGACTTCTGAAGAAAAGAAATACAGCTTCCTATGCTTTGGGAAGAAGCCCTTTAGTCCACAGTACACCCCAAAATGTGTCATTAGAAACGTTAATCAGAATACACTGTGGGAAAGATACTTGCCCAGGCAGGCTTGCTGGGTCCATCTCTGAGAAAGGATGCGGGGAGGACGGCTCCGTGACTACAGAGTGCCCCTCTGGCTGATGCTGCCTGAAAAGAGGGAAAGTTGAAGTCCTTTTGCTTTCTGTAAACCTGTGCCTGAGACACATGCATCTACCAGACACGCTGTGGTCAGGTAGGAAAACGATGCTCTTGCCCAGATGATCCTACAGGCTGATTACAACCTGTAACAGAGGAAGATCACTGAGAGAGCTCAGCTTGCTTTTTTCCAGTGAGGATGACTTTAGGTAAAGAACAACACAGAAGCCCAGCTTACTGTATTCATTTTTTATTTGACTTCTTCCAGAAAAGCCACTGTGCTGCAGAGATCTCCTTGTTACTGTTCCAGCGGCACCAGGATCTGAAGAGTACGAAGTCCCCCATCCTCTCTTTTTGAAACAGTGTTTTCTCCCCGAATGAAATGATTACCTACCTCCAACACTAGCTTTCTCTTATCAATCTCCACTATAACTCTTTCAGGATGTATAGAACTTGGGTTTTGAGGAAGGTATTTTAGACATGTAAACAGGTATCCTTTTATAATTTGGTTTTTTGCACTTCAATTTCTATGAAAAATAGGGAAAATTTCTATTTCTAATAACGAAGGCTATTTGGAAGGATTATCTGAAAAGCAAGAACAGGTTTTTTTATTCTGCTGTTTCCTACTTCATAGCGAGTGATAAAAAGTCACCAAAACCTTCAATAATATTTATTGTCCCTTTTACCATTTCTTTTTTACATCTGGGATACCAGAATTGCAGCATAATAATCAGTATTATTTCACCTTCATCCTCCCTTACACCCATCTCTTTGAGGGATTACAGCTGCAACATGATATCTCAGGTGAATTGTATGGTGATCTCCCTGTAACTCTTTATCAAAAGAGAGGCTGATGTTTCTACTGAAAAGCAAACAGAAAGATAGGAATTTTTTCCCTTATTAAAGGCTGAAGGAGCAGTGGAACAGTCTTTTTAACACAGGAAGCATTACAACGTAAGACCAGTTTATTTTGCTGTGCTACAGTTTAGCTTTTTGCTCTAAGTGGCAAATGCTTAAACAGAAATGCAAGAAATATAAGATACATTTTGTTCTTTGCTTACATTTCTCCAGAAAACAAAACAAAACAAAACAAAGCACTCCACCATTGCTGAAATACTTGATTCTCTTATTGGCAATTTATTAAATCTTTCTCCTGGTAACCCAAAAGGTTCCAAGTAGAGCCTAGTAAAGTCAAGAGAAATGCGAAACTTTAGTGGGAAGCAATGATTCAGAATATTCATTGCCGACGTAGATTGAAGCTGAAGCTGAAATGAGGTTGATGATGAAAGTAAGGAGAGGGCTGCATGATAACATAACCTCCCACACGTCTATAATGGGAAGTTCCCCACATCAAGTAGTGCTTGTGGGTGGGCAGAGCAATGCTCTCTCTTTTTTCCCTCTGCCCTCTGTGTCAAACTGTGCTGGGTCTGCACCAGTCAGACTGCTGAGCTACTCCCAGAACAATTCCACAGATGCCTTGTCATGCATTTCCAGGAAGACATTAATTTTATACACCTCAATTGAGATTCTTAGATGGGACCACAAAATGCAGAGAGAAGAAAAAAACCGATGCCATGTATTCTTGTCAAAAAAACATTACACAAAAAAGTCTGTCCATCTGATCTGACAGGATTTCCCAACAATGATAATAAGGTTGGCTACTGCATAGATGGCTTCTGAGAAAACTGGCATGGGTAGCCTGTACAGGATGACTGGGAAATAATTGCTTACCATTTCTTGTAATGCAATGCAATACAATACAATACATTTAAGAGTTAATCATCTAAGTGAAAGTCCTAAACAGTTACATTAGGATAAGCTGTATAGCCCATGGGGAGTGTAACTTTTCTTCCATTAACTGTATAAAAGAGAATTTATGGTGATTGTCTTAGACAACTTTTAGAAGTCTAAAAGAGGTCCATTCTTGGTTTCCTTATGAATAGTGCATGAAATCTGAAGTTACCAGGGTCCTAATAAGAGTCAATGTGATTTACAGTAGATGTTGTGTCCACCACATTAGGACTAATCCGTATGTAACTTGAAAATAATGACAGAGTATTAACCTTTGTTAAACATTCAGGCTGCTACAACTCTAGCTGAATAAAAATGTTCTGATCTAAAGTGAAATCTCATTCTTGTACAAACTAAGACGTCAATATCATTTTGCAACATTAAAGGCAAAATATTGATTCACATTTTGCTGGCAAAAAAAAAGGTTAAATTAACTAAAATACCCCCAAACCTACAAAAGAAAACCCTGTTTTTCTTGGATTCTACTATTTACTGGTTTTGTCATAACAGTACTAAAAAATCTCCATCATGGCTATACTAGTGAGCTAGGTACCGCATAAATTTGAAAAAACAGATTCCCTCATCTGCAAAAGCATAACTCTAACGTTTTTCCTCATAACCCCATCACAAGAATTTTTTTTTTTCAAATTCAATCAGACAGATGTGAAAGATTGCATATAATAAATATTGCAAAGTCAGTATCCTGGTCCTTCTAAGTAACATTTTGGAAAGTCCTGAGCACTTTCAAATTTTATATTCCATAGTTGACTTTGAAGTAATTTTTCTTTCTCATCACATCAAGGCAAATCCCAGGAGGTGGCATGTGTCTCACTTTTTTTCCCTACAGAAAGTGGAGGGGAGAAAACATGACATTGAGAGGTTAGTTTTTCAAGTTTTTATCTTTTTTTTTTGTGTCACAGAACTGCAGGATTACTACACTTGAGCTTGGTTATAGAGTTTACTAGCATGCTGGTGAAGCTCTTGGGGCTTTCATGGCATATAAGCCGAAACGAAAATGAGCAAGGAGCAAACAAGCACCACCAGCTAATGCAGGAGAGTTCTGCAGAAACCTGAACAAATTCCAAACCCTCAGCCTAGATCTGGAACAAACGTGAGACTTTGTATAGCCAGCAGTTCTCGCTCGCTCCTTTTTTGTTTCTTTCTAGAAACAATGAGGATCAGAAGGAGAATAATAAAAAACAGCCATGTATTTGAGGGTGATGCAATACGGACTGACCTTAACCAAAAATTACAGAAATTATAAATATCCCATTCTATTACTGGTAATTGTACATTAAAATTATATCATAATCATATCATAATCTCATATTTTTTGAATACTTTTGGAAATTAATTTTACTGTGTATCTTAAAAAAATCCTAAATATTAAAAATTAACTGCTGAATTAGTTGGATTTTATTGACTTGATGACACCAAAATCTTTCAATCTTTACTCAGCAGATGAAGGAACAAGTTTGGTTTGATTTAAACAGTATAAAGAAGAGGTTTATCATGTATCTTCTAACTGTCACATTGTTTATATAACAGTACTGCTCCATTTGGTTTGTGGTTTTGCTTTTAAATGTAGAAAATGTTATTAGCAGATGGAAAACGGTTAACCAGCTTTTAAAAAATGTTCATTAATAGTCAAAAGCACCAACGGTAGAGCTGTATCTTCAACACAAGTATTTAATATAGTTTTATTCCTCACAGTTTCTGGGTGAATAGCCATTGTGGCCTATTACATTTTCATTACTGGATGAATTCCTGAGACTTTCTGTGCATATCAATGTGATACAGCCAACTTTCAAATCTATGTTCCTAAAACTAAGCTCAACGCTGCATGATGCAGAACATGTTAGTCTAGTCAAAGAACAAAAGGGAATTGGAAGAACACACTAATCTTTAACAAAGCAAGGCACATTAAAAAGAATGAAACCAACTTCAGCTGCGTTAGTCATACAAGTACTCTTCAATAATGACTACATGTTTTCTGGGTCGGACCTAACAGCTATAGTATCATACAGATACCACTGAGATTAGGTACCCAAGTACTTCCTTCTGTCAACTGAAACACCAACATGCATAACTTGTCAGCTTTTATTTTGGCAACTTACTTCTTCTTCTTCCAAGCTTGCAAACTGTGATAATGGATAAGGGGGGGGCTGTCTTGTTGGCTTTGATTACTTTTTTTTTTTCCCTTTAAACTTGCCTTCTTTAACTGTAGTACTGCAGGAAGCAGTTTTTTAATGCTTGGCACTCTGTCAAAAAGGTAAATGTCATTTTCCTGAGAAATGCCAAAACCCTATAGGCTCTAGCTGTGTACACAGCCAAGACGTTTCTTTTCAAGAGCCCTTAAGTATAAGGATGATCATCAGGTATGAGAAAATTCAATTGGAAAAGTACTGATGTTACAGAAATATTTTTTCCATGTTGTAACACGAATTTGAAGATTCTTTACCTAAGTATTGAGTTACGCATGAGTACACTGTGAGACAGCGGCCCTCAAGGCATAGTACAGCTGAAGGTGCAGAGGAGTGAACTCCCCAGAAGAGTCATGATTTACTGCTAACCACACCTACAGCACTTATAAAATGCCAGTACAGCACATCTTGGTGTGGGAGAGAAAAATACAGCCAAGCAATGTTTCCTTTAACAGCTCTTCTTTTCCAGGGTTTATGCCTGCTGTATGTTTTCACTGAGTTTGAATGCTCTTTTTTTTTTTTAATTTTCCAAATCAGAATTACCATGCTAATTACATTTACAAACCAGCTGCTGTGTACAACTCCTCCAGAGGAATTTTGTGGAAGGATTCCAAGTCCTTCTTTCTTTACGTATTTATATATATGAAAGAAATTATGGCGTTTGCGGATAAAAGAGTTGGAACTGCTTGCTTCTAGATGCCTCTTATAGTCCACAGGGAAAACCTGGGCAGGTATCTGGGCCTCACTACTCCCTTTGACTCCTCTTAGACGCTAGTGCTGATACATTTTTCAGGTGGGAATGTGGTCTTGGTAGGAGATCCCACAAATTTCAAAAGGGGACATCACATGAAGAAGACATACTGTGTCTTCTAAGTCCACAGACAAAAAGTTCTAGTGGAGCTACTTTTGCCACGGTCTGTTTTGTAGGAGGAATAAGAGACTGCCAAGAGATCAGGTGGAAGAACAATGTCACTTCAGATAACCTTTTAAACAATTTCTAGAGGGTAGAAGCTTCTTACTACTAGCAGCCTGGCGGATGAAATGGTGAAAGGAATCAATACTTTCTGGTGTATTTCTCATAAAACGAACACCTGGTCTTCAGTGGACATCTCCAAAGTATTGTCTGTGAGTGTCTGCAAGTGCTGGGCCTCGTAAAACAAAAAACTTAGCATGAAAACTGTGACAGCTGAGGAGCATTTTTACTTACTGAGCAAGTTTGTTCCTCTGTCAGAAGTAAGCATTGTGTTTTAAAGGTATTCAGTGAGGATCTGTACGAACATGTTCACAAGTAGAGTCACACCCTGCTGCATGGGGTTTACAGCATGAATCAGAGACGGAAACAGTTTGAAAGTTTGGCCTGGTTTTTTTGCAGAGTGCAGATATCCCACAGTAGTTGAAAAAATTATGTGCAAACTTTACTTGGGAACAACCCAAGGAGGACATTTCTTGTTTCTGTAATGTTGAGCTTATCAGGAAACATTGCCTTTGGGATGCTACTCTTCCAGTTACTAAATCCCAAGACAAACTTTGCAACATCATGAAGTGCCTGTTAAGCACTCTGTCAAGGGCAGAGTATCAACAGATGTCTGACCATCTACAGCAGAGGATGGAGAAATGAGCTAAAAGATAAAACATTAAATGTAAAAAATGGCAAAGACAAAATTAATTATAAGTCATACAGAATCCTATTTTAGCCACCCTAGAGTTAGCCTGTAAGCACTACCCTTAGAGCTATTCTGGGATGCTTTTAATGAAAATTAAGCTTGTGTCATTGTTCAAATTTAGATATTCTGAGAAATAGGTTTAAAGCAAAATTATTTTTTAATTTTATTCACTGCCTGACATATTTATATTTATTTTTTTTTATATCCTAAGTTTATCTATTTGTCGAACAGCTGTTCATAAATGACCCTGCAGGTGAAAACCTGGGTGGAATCCCTAACTGTCCTCATACTTTTGGTTTCAGGAGAAAGAAATCATATATTGCTGATAAACCTGGCCAGAAGTGCTCTGCAAAGGGAAATAAATACACCAATAAATGCCTTTGTGGATGACAAAATGAAAACAGAGAGAGGTGACGTGATTTGCCCAAGGGAGATAGAAGGCCAAAAGCAGAAAGGGGAATGGTTCCTGGTCTCCTGGTTCAGGTGAGTTTGTCTGATTCACAGTCCTGTGTACGACTCCTTTAACATACACCTTCAGGACAAATGATGAAATTCAACAAGGACAGACAAAGGCAAATAAGCCCTGTCAGTGATGCAGGCCGGGGCCTGGCTGCCTGAGGGGCAGCTCTGCTGAAGAGGCCTGGGAGGTCCTGGTGGGAAGATGAGTGGTATGAGTGATGATGATGAGTGATGAAGATGAGTGATGTCCTGGGTGGCAAGACGAGTCTGAGCCAGCCGGGACAGTCAACAGCACCTGGGGCTGCGTTAACAGAAGCACGGCCAGTGGATCAGGGCAAGGTTTATTCCCCCTTGTTTAGCGCTCGTTAGACCACATCTACAACACGGCATCCAGTATCGTGCCCCCCCCCCCCCCCCCCCAAAATGACAAACATTGATAAATTGGAATGATTTTGGGAGAGGCCACCAAGATGGTCAGGGCTGGAGCGCTTGCCCTGTGAGGAGAGGCTGAGGGAGCTGGGCTTGTTCAGCCTGGAGAAGACACAGCTCTAGGGGAGATCTATGGGGAAGTTATCGAGGAGATAGGGTCAGGATCTTCACAGTGGTGTATCACAGGAGGGTGAGAGCAAATTGGAAGCTGAAATGGGAGGTTTGGAGTGGATATAAGGAGAAACCGTGTCACGAAAAGCATAGCCTGGCAGAAGAGCATGTTGCCCAGAGAGAGGTTGTGCAGTCGCCTTCCTTGGAGGTTTTCAGGCCCATCGGGGTAAAGCCTTGAGCAACCTGTTCTGACCCTACAGCTGACCCAGGTTTGAGCAGGAGGCCTGACTAGAGACCTCCTGAGGTCCCTTCACACCTCAGTTATCTTGTGATCCTATGGCACTGACTGTGACTATTTATACCTTATGTGAACATTTTGTACTGGCAATAACGCTAGAAGTCAACTCACACATAGCATGCAACATCCATGTTTTGTACAGTATTTTTCAATGGGTTTTCACACTTTCAGACTAATTGAAGTGAAAATATAAGCTTAAAAAATATAAATTAGTATCTGTGAATATTGTTCAAGAAAATGAATGTTTTACAATAGTTAGTATTAGAAAAATGCATAATTAACATTAACCTTATGTTCCTAATAAATAATAACTTAAAGCGTTCCACTAGTGACATTTAGGGGTATCCTTCTCATGTCACTTGGTACAGCCGTTGGGTCTCTGCTTTAGAAAAACAACACTCTCTGTTGAAACTACAGTAAAAAAAAAAGCTTACTGACTGTCAGCAGAGTTCAATAACATGCAGTTACAAAATACACTAGGAATTGCTCCACATAATTGTGGGTGCAATATTGGTAATATACATTTATATAAATGCTCAACTATGTTAGCATTGTTTGTGAGGACACACCATTTCTAATAATTTTGTTGTCATTTTTCTTTAATTGAAGCAACACGTACAACACGTAAAAAGGCATGGCAGAATCCTGATGGATAGTCTGAACTGATGCTTCAATGATAACATGGAATTTTTTTGACAGAAATGAGCTTCATTCTCACGCTGTCCAAAGCTGCTTCTAACTAACACTGAGGTCCATTATCAGAGAGAATCCCTCCAGAATTCTGTAGCTGGCAGAAAAGGGCTTGAATTTTGCATTTCTGTTAGTACTAATTTCATAGTGCTCAGGCTCCTAGTTCCAAAACCCCACTGTTGCAGTCCTCTTCAAAGATATAGCCCCTGAAGCCATCCACGCATAAGCAAAGGTGGACTCTACTGCTACAAATATGCTAGATAGCAATTCAAACACAGTCAATCCACAAACTGTGTACTTCCAGGTTTTTTGTGACACAATAAAACCCTTTGCTACAAGCCATGATGAAAAGAGTGGCTCGCTACTAAATCTAGAATTTAGCAGGTATCTTCTCACATCTATCTGCTTTTGCTGCTGTTCAGTCAGCTAAATCAAGAAAATCAGTGGTGAATATATAATTTTGGCTAAGGATAGCTTTAAAACTAACCTGGTTCCAAACCCCTTTAATTAGTTATAGGGGATTGCAAGCTTGAGGAACCTAAAAATGAAAAGGCCAAGTCTTAAAATTGTTATTATTTCAAGTGATTCACCTCAGAATCAATCTGACATTTGCACAACAATTCATTCTTCTTTTTCTGTCCCCTTCCCCAAATTTCCAATGTCATTTTAACCCCGTAAATAGATTAGTAAATTAGTACACTTGCTCCTTTTCCACTTGCAAGAAGACGGCAGCTTGAAATATGTCTAAATTTAACGCCTTTCCTTATGCATAAACTAGCATAATGGCAAATTCATCTAAATGTGAACAAAGTTTTACTATCAAAGGGATTCTCTGAATCTCAAAGCAGGGACATGGCACATTCTTTATAGTACCTAAAGGCAAACATACTGCCCCTGCCACCCTATGCTGGCACTCTCTGAAGCTGTTGAGGAAGCACTGGAAGAAATGCAGTCCATGGTCTCTATATCCCAGAAGATGCAGATAAACTGCCAGCAGCCACAGTTCATAGAGGAACCCCACGATAACAAGCCTCCCTGCTGGCCCTGATAGTGATGACGGGCAGAGTGCCATAGCATACATCTCTCCAGAAAGATCTAGTTCATGTTCCTGGATCCAGGGGGCCAAATGCTGCATCTGAAAGCTAAAAGACCACAGGTTTTTATCTGCTTCCCACCTCGACCACTGACAAACACAGGATGCTCTAATGTAGAGATTTTTCCTGAGCAGTAAAACAGAAGAAAAATAACAAAGGATGTTTGAATAAAACTAGGTGACTTTTAAGCATATTTTTATGGTTTACTCCATTTGACACCTTTATTGGCTCTGGTTGTCAAAGTATATGTGCTTGCTTTAAGTTGCTGCCCTTAGTATTGTTTCTATTCCTTGTCATCCCTCTTATCTGTGGCTCCTTCAAACTTAAAGCACTGTGTTTATCCAAGGAGTGATGGGGTGCTGATATAAAGACATTTGTGATAATCAAAATCCTCCTGGGTTCTTCTGTGGTGTGATGACCTAGCGCTCTACCTCTGCCTGCCTTCCTGCCAGCACTGCCTGGACACAACAGTGTTAATGGGAACTTTGGAATGGGTCAGGAGTCCTCGTAGCCTAATCACACACATTGAACTTTGCATTTGGCAATAAAACCAACTGCTGCTGTGTTGCTTAACGTTTTCCTCCTGGTAACCAAATATTCTACAATTAGAAATAAAACAGATCCTACATAAGTGTTTGTTAATTAATAAGGGATAGATTTTTAGGTATCTATAATCCAAACCCCCAAAATACAATAGTATTAAATGGCCAAATCTATGACTAAGCTGTGTGGCCACGTCTCTTTACACATGCTTTTTTATACACCTGACACAGCTTGGCATGTATCAGAATACACATGGAGGGGAACAGTGCCATTTTAACCTGTGGGAGACAAGCCCTATATAGTAAGGGACAAAGTACACATTTGTAGATAGCAAAACCCTGTAAGTAAGAACAGCAAGAAAGTTTTATTTTCACTGTTCTTGGGGAGATTTCCATGCCAGCTAAAGATCAGAAGGAGCATTAATGATTTACAGCTTTTTATTTGCGTTCACTGGAATAATCTTGGAAGGGTTGGCAAGGTACCCACAGACATAAGATTGTGCAGAGGGATTCTCAGAAGCCATTGCAAACCACTGTAAGCCATTATTTTGATCAGTGTACACAAAGTCTTAAGGTCTTAGGTTTTTGGACAACTTGAACCAGATTCTGGCCTTGGAGGCACTGTGATATAAAGTATTCATGTCTGTTCATACAAATTTTTGGAGAGTCAATTGTCAAGGTGTTATTTTATTCTGTATTAATAATAGGTATATGCATATTTCATTAGAGGTCTTCATCAAAGCCATGAGGTGTGTATCAAAGGAAACACTATTTCCTGGTGTCGTACACGTCACACAACCTTCACCAGAGACACTGCTAGAATGGGAAATCCCCTTGGGAAATAAGTCTGGAGAGATAAAACAAAGGTGAATGATGAAACAGGGACAAAAAAGAAGAAAAAAAGAATTTCTCCTTTGCCATTTAGATACCTGTTGTGATTTTGTTCAAAGCAGCAGTCTACCAGTGGTTCCTTAGAATTCTAAAAAGTAGTATTTTTCTTCCAAGAGAAACATAAACACCCCACAGTGAACCATACTTACATGGGAACCTTTTCCTACAGTTGAAGAATCACAAATATTTCATTCCGTGTAAAGAGCCAGCTATGCTGCAGATGACATGTAAAATTTGTACATGTAAATCAGTTGAAGCCTGCACAAATGTACATGCGTTGGTCATGTGAATAGTCCTGTTAGCATCAGCTGAGCTTCCTGGGGACTGGAAGTGTCGGAGAATGATGCCTGAATCAGTGCAGTCTAGTAATTGTGTTTGCAACAGGGGTGACAATGGTAATGTTATGCCCACCTGGAGTTCACCTCCTCTAGAAAAAGAGATTCCTTAGCAAGAAACGGTTCAGAGAAATGGCAGGGACTTATTTTTACTGAGAACGAACAAGTTATAGAGAGAGAGTAAACGACACTGAGCCTGCAGATACTCAAAAGTTATAAACAGAGAACATATTTATCAGTATGGTGTTAGATATCCCAAAAGACCAGGTCTCCTAAGCTCTTGCTACCTATTTCCCAGCTGACATGCTGGCAGCACTGAGGGCAAAGAGAAGCTGTACCTTAGCCAAGCAACTGCGTCCTTACACAGTTACTGTGTGAAAATGTCTCTCTGCCCTCCTCCACACAGTGCTGTGCTCCAGTTTCAATGTGGATGAGTCACTTGGGAGATGTAGGCCAGGTGCATGTAAGGAAGATGGCATCAGCCTCACTGTCCACAGATTAACTGCATTCACATCCAAAAGTAAAATGGAGAAACATGTTCAACTTTTCCTAGAAAAATAGGGAAAAAATGGTGGAAAAGGAAATTTAGACATTCTGCCAGAAGAATCCAGCCAAAAGTAAATATTATGGAGGAGCAGAAAAATTACATTGCTTGGCATGTTTCAAATCAGTCATGCTGGTTTAACTGATAAAACCACTGGTAAGGAGCCGTCCTACACTGCTGGAAGGTGACAAGATGACCTAATAATTTCTTTCCACTTGCACATTCTTTGGCACTAATTTGTGCTACTTCACTCCAATTTTAGACATCAACAAAATCTGTTGCTCATTCTGAGCCTGCAAGTGAGAGCAGAACTGAACAACCTGACCCTCTGATAACCCATTTGCTAAGATGGAGTTATGTGTGTGATTTTCCAACTGGTTATTTTCTGGACAGAAGGTGTTTCTTTTAAAAAGCTACAATGGCTGCTAAGAGTGGGTAGCTCATATCACTGTATCAAAACCAGACATTTGTCACAACAACAAAAAAAAAGGTTAATGCTGTTGGTAAATGTCTAGGAAACTCTGTTGCACATGTGTTTCCGCGCCCTGTATGAACCAGGTCCATATGGGGCTTCAAGAAACAGGTAAAAATGTGGTGAAGGGCAAGAAAGTAATAACTTTGACTGTCCTTATAGTCCACTGTCTTTAGGTGACTTCTTATCCCTAAGGATACTGTGCAAGTGACAGCTGTAATCTGCCCTAATAAAGCTCAGTCTGCTACAAATGGCTGTTCAAAGGGGCAGTGTAGGAGTCTGTGAATCAGACAACCTCAGGTGAACGGCCAACAGGAGTCAGAGCTAGCGGACCATTTTTCAGTTCTCATTTTTTAGCAGGAGTCTGTTATCTCAGCAGCAGCCGATGGCTGGTGGCAAATAAATCTGTTTACGATGTCATGCAGATTCTTCCCGATTGTTTTTCATTCTCTGAAATAGAGATCATTTCATGTTCTTCCTACGTATGCTAAGAAAACACTAGTATTTACATTAAATTGTCTTAAATGAATATAATAATATTGTATATACAGCACAAATGAAAGATGAGTTCTCATTAAAGTATTAGAGCCCGCCCAAAGTTTTGTGGCATCCTACATTATAACACATGGCAAGTTGAAACATTTTTTCCTCATGCTTGGTTTCTTCTGCATTTGCATTCCTACCTCAAATACACCAATTGCCTACGGCTTTCCTCAGATGGTGAGGACTCTTCAGCCATTTTAAGGATTTCTGTGGTCTCTGGAGACTTCCTACTTGAGGCCAGAAGCGCAAAAAAAGATACGAATTTAACATTCAAACCTGGGGATTGAGAGGTGGCTAACCTATGGTGCAATTTCCTCCTGTGTGAGTAATAGAGGTTGGGTAGAATATGCAAAAAGAGTGTGTGGCTACTGCCTGAAAAGGACCCCTTTGTAGTCTAAAAGCATATATAGGTTTAGTGTCACTGCAGTCTTTCCCAGAAAAGGACATATCATCTGTCAACGAGATCGTATATTAGAAAGTAGGAGGATTTGTTTTTATATTCACATTGGCACAGGAGATAAGGAAGCTTCATTTACCAGCTGAGTCTGATCTCAGAGATACCAGGGATGTCTGTTCAGGAAAGAAACTTGAAGATCAGATCGAGGTGACAGCAATTATAGTCACAACTATGTCATCTGCCTGTATAGTAACATGGTTTTCCTGGCATTTTTCATTTTCTTTGTTTCTGTTCACCACAGCTGAGCAGCAATAATAATAATAAAAAAAAGTTTAAAAAGCTAGGCAAAAATTGGAAAAACATTTTTGTTGGGAATTTGTTTCAAGAATTTGCTTCTGCTGAAAGATTAAAGCCCCAAGTTGGAAGGGAGGGAGAGGTGAGAAAAGTCAGACTTCAGCTGCTGGCATCTGAAATATTTTCATGTTCTGAGAAAACACTGAAATAGTGACATTCGGGTAGACAATATTGCTTTTTTGAAAAAAATATGTTCAAAATTCAACTGAAGTCTTTCAGGTAGGTCTACCATAAATGTCAGGATTTTCTTTTCTTTTCTTGGAGGAGAGTTGTTATTGATCACAACTTGCAATATCTTCATGTATAAATCATTTTGTATGTTCTGCCGTATAACTAAAGATTTAGACTACTGGAGGAGTTCTGTAACTTCCTATTTCTCCTCTATTTTTAAGGTGAGATGGATATAAAGCAACTAACTTAAGACAATAATGCATACATGTTCAGAAGAATGATCCTAGCTTTCAGAACCAGTCAGTAATTTCTGACTAATATTCAACTTGATAAGCATAACTTGTCCGAAGTGTTGCTAAAATATGCCAACTGGTTTATTCGTCAAGTGGCTGAGCATATTAAAAAGGATTAAAAAAACCCAGAAGTAACTCTGAACGTTCACTTATTATTACATTTTGAAGAAGATTATAGCCCAGAGGCTGCCGAATCAACACAAAGAAAAGATTATAGTTTTCCAACCATTTGTTTTGTATCACTCTTGCCATACAACGCACAATCTAACCACAAAAGTCCGGATAAACTGTCTTTGATTACCTGCCACAGGTGAGACTGATACACTCTGCTCATAATGGGCACACTCATTTTTTCTCTATGAACGATGCCATTAGGAGATTATTTCAGGAAGAAGCAAGCTCATAATTATTTTTAACAGAAATGCAGTATTTTTGTCAGATATTAAACAAAGCTGTCTTCCTCACCAGCTAACATCGGAGTAGTTTATTGAGTAACAGTTTGTTTTAAAAATAATTACCTGTGTTCAGGGTACATGATGTCACAAAACAGAACAGACAAGTACCAGACTAAAGCAAAAAAAAATTGTGCAAATTGTGCAAAATTTACACTTTATTGTAGGTTTTCCAAAGTATTTGTAGCGAATTGTGTACAGTACTGCACTAACAGGTAAGGTGTTTTCCTTGTCCCAAAGAACCTACAGCCTTAATGTAGCATGTCAAAACATAGGATTAAAGGCCAAAATAGGTAAGGGTGTGAGATTATTGCTGTGGATTATAAAGAAGCGAGTTAGCTTGGAGATACGTGTTTGGGGTAAGACTCCAGAGTGAGAGAGAGGAGGGTCTGATAGATGAAAGCAGAAAAGGTGTTCTAGCAGGACAGAAGGAAGGAAGCAAAGCAGATAAAAGCAGCAGGAAAATGACAGGATTGGGAAGAACAAAAAGAACACGAGAAGGAAGATAAAAGCAGGGGTGAGGTGATGAGATATGCAAAATTCTACACAGAGACGTATAAAATTAAAAACACACCCTGCTACGTACAAAACTTACCCATGCCTTCTTTTCACACACAGTTCACTCTTATGCTACCTGATAGTCCCATAGATATGCACTCCATTTCACAAATATAAAGGCAAATAAAATCCACATCCAATTAACTTCCAGTCTAAATCAGATACCACCCTCAGCTGAGCAACGATTTATATACACATTGAACATATTACCATGAGACATCACTTTGATTCTTAGTAGGGCTACAGACTGTCCTGAAGCTTGATACATAAATAGCTACAGGTTGAGACCTCTGTGTATGCTTCCCACTTTATTTCCAGTCTACTGCTATGCCTATTACTAAGAACCTTGCTACCATTAAAAAAAACATAAAAGCACACTGATGGTACCCAGTGTGACACAGCACATGAAAGTGTCGTCATGTGAGACCTTTGGGTGGTGAAAGAAGTGCGGTGATAAAGTCAGGGAGCGGTGTTTGGGAGGCACTGCTTTCGTGTATACTCAAGGCTGCCGGTATTAATGTTTGGACAAGGATTTTCTTTTTGTTTCATTTGGTTTGGTGGTCAAACCCATCTTGCTCCGAGGGCCAAATGGTGGGAGGATACCAATGGGAAAGAAATTACAACAGTGGGCTTTGAGATCATATTTGGGATGTAACATAAATGGTTTCAGAGCCTGAGTGTGGGGAAAGTCAACTACTAGAAGAAGATGCCTTGAGCAAGAACCCATCATTCTGGCTGTGTGGATGTGCATTAAAATCCAAGAAGGGATTTGAAAGTTTATATAAATGAGTGTGGTGAATGTTAACACAGACACACATTCATGTGGGTGTACAGAGTTTTCTAAGCAGAGAGACAAACACACATGTAGATGTAATAGTTAAAGGGGGGAGTGACAGCCATAACCAAGCACCTACACATTTTAATCCTAGGAACATTTCATCAGATGCTTATAGCTCTGAGACCTCCATTTTTACTGTTAGTGCATGTATTGTTTGCAGCAGGATGATCTTGCACTGGAAAAGTTTATCCTGACCAACCGTATCCATGCAGTCTAATACAGAATGTGATTGTATGAAGAGGTAATATCCCTCCCAAAAGATTCCTGCCTCATTTGGCATACTTATTTTCTGGCTCCCAGAGTAAGGAAAATAAAGTATAAATAGAGATGGTCATCTTCTCAGGGCCACTCATACTTCATGGGTCTGATCAATACATATCATGTTTAATTAATCTAATAAATCCTGTCACACTTGACCTGGGTTTGCACTTCTCTCCTAGCCATGCAAATACAGCAGTATCCTCAATGTCACTGGCCTGCTGACTCACTACCAAATAAAATTGTCCTGCTGGATGAGTCCAACCCTTGGACCACCAGTTGGTCAGCTCTGTAGCGGATGAGGAAGAGGAGAACGCTTAGTGTGAAGTGCAGTGGGGAGAACACAGGGGTAGTCCCTCCTGCTTTCAGTACGGCAACTTCTGCCTGTTGGCTGAACCCCTGAACGTTTGCTGAACATTTGCTGGAGCCCTGAACGCTTGCTGAACATTTGCTGAAGCCTTTGCCACAGCCTGGTTAGGATGGCTGGCTGCATTCCTTGCCTTACTGGGGAAGGGGGAAAGGAGAAAAAGCAGCGCTGGGAAAAGAGTTACATCAGGAATACCTCGCAGCAAAGCGCTCCTGAGGGCTGCAGTCCTCCTCTGCACGGAACGGGTGAGGGTAGATGGTTAGTCCTTTCCAGCCTTACTGACTCTGGGCTCCTTTCCAGGGTTTTTGCCGCAGAGATGGCTTAAAATGTCGTCAGTCTGGTGCGCGTCTCTCCTGCACTGAAAACAAGCGTGTTAAAGGTGCCGGTGTTAGGTACTGTTGCTGTGTCTTCCACAGCTCCAGGGCTTTTCTAGCAATTATAGGGATGTGCCTATCACATTGATTACAGGTACTGTCAAGTTTGCCACTTCCCTTCATTACGCGCATCAACTCTGTTACCCCAACACCAGTGGCAAAGGAGATAACATCGCATACTCGTTCTCTCTCCTATCACCACATCCCAGATTTTTACAAGCAGTTTGGCGTGCTTAGAAGTGATGGTGGGTAAGTTCTGTTTAACAGGTCAGAGTAAGAACTGCAGCAGCAGACATTAGGAGGGACGACTGCAGGAGCAAAAGGGGTTTTATTGTAATCTGTGTCAGATACTGGCTCTTGTGGATAGCCTCACTGCTTGTTTTGCAGTTTTGAATATGTCCAGAATATCTATTTGGAAATCAAGAAGAAATACGTGGCAGATAACCTTATGTCCAAGCAAGTAAGAGATGCAGAACCATGAGATGTTTGTTCCAGAAATAGCAAAATTGGTCTAATGACTGACCACAGTGAAGAGCTTGGTACTAGGAGGTAGGAAGGGAGCGCTTCTATCATAACATCCCTAAAAATTTCCTTATTATAAGTTCAAAAGTGAGTCTAGACAATTTAAGATTCAGGCAGCTGCTACTCTTCGAGGAAATAATTTCTTGAAGGCTTTTTGTGGTATCTTTTTAGTGGTAGTGGTTACACCACTAAAAATGACAAATACATCTGAAAACCATTGGCACTGCAGCCTGCACTGTCATCCTGCATGTCCAACAGGTTTCATGCAAATGCTTGAGGAGGGAAGTTTATAGGTTTCTTTAAGTAGTGTTTTGTCGGTCTATTACCCATCGCTTCTCTGTGCTCTGTCAGAAGATTTGGCTAATATTGCATCATCTTGCTCAAGTAGTATCATGTTGCTGGGTTAGTATCTGGATTAGCATGTGGATTAAAAGCTGCAGAAAAGTCTAATAAATGAAACGACATGGTCCATAGTGAAACAATGTTCATTTTTACATGTTGTTAAAATATTCTTGTTTATGTGCCAACATCGTAAGATCCATTATTTCAGTGGAGCTCACCTACTATTGGAATTCAGTAATTTTTACTTTCTGTGTACCTTTGTTTATAAATGAAAAGTTCAGTAAGACTTATGGGTATGACAGCATCTAGGTCTAGTTTATTTTTTTTTTTAACTACCATACAGTTCTGCAACTCTCAAGTTTATTTCCAGTTGAACTTTGCTGAAGAAAGCATCTTTATATGGCTTTTAGTTTTTAAGAGCAGTTATGGGTATATTAAGCAGGCCTGTATAATACAATTGGCAGGGGAGAAACTGTATATACAGAGGATTTAAAATAAAAGAGAACTTGACAGGTAACACACATTCATTTGGTATATGCAATTTCTATTTAACCCAGGTTCTATTTTAACAACATATGAGAATCTCATGTCTTCTCTTTCAAACCCAGAACAATTGTTATAAATGTAGATACTTGACAATTTACTATTTGAAAAAGTATTAAAATAGATTATATCTAAGTCAACAGATGATAATTTCAACATAGTAGTTTTCAGCTTAAATCTATTATCAGTGTATTTAACTTTCCTCCAAAAATTTTGTATGTTTTAAGACAAAGCAGAATTCCCTGTTTCTGGAGACAGTGAGGTCTTCAAAGCATCAATGAAGGCATTTTAAATCTTTATTACTTGTCTATATTTGACTATACAGCTACTCTAAAATACTCTGATGTGTCCATTTTGGTTTAAGACAAATTTCTTTTCCCAAGCACAATAACTTATACACTGTTTCATGAAAAGTGTAATACCTCCTGGAAGCCCTTGCTAACAACTATGAAATTATTAGTGTTTAATTGGTTGATGGCCATTTTTAACTGAAATGATCTGCTCACCAAAAGGTAATGTGTAAAGCTTATCTGAATTTCCTCATTTTTCCATGTTAAAGGCCCATGATCCAAAACATTTCCTTTATTTCTCATATTTTTTTATTGCAATTAGTCACTGACTCTTCTCTCTACAACCACCAATCCCCATGTTGTACCAACTCCTGGGAGGGTCTTTTATCAGTGTTATCCACATGCTAAATAGATGACAACACAATTCTTCTCTCTAGGAATATTTCTTTATTGTTTGCAATGTTACCTGAGTTAAGGCTCCTGTTGTTTGTATTTGAATTGTTACCCTGCTGTCTGCCTGACGTTAGTGGCTGCAGGAGAGAATTCCAGGTTAGTGATATATTTACACTGCTGGTTTTGCTGTGTCTGCAGATGGTGCTGACATACCTGAGTGAGGCTGCAGAATCCACCAGGAAAGACGGATAAATAGTTTAGAAGTCAATCCACACACACTGCTTCATGCTGCTGCACTACACTGCTGCTACCTGAGTGCCAATACCCATCTAATCCATTTAAAACTAGCTTAGATATGGCTTTTGAGCCTGCAGCCAGCCTTCAGAGAGTGCAGTTCAGGTCTACCTTTAGAGGAAGTAAAAATGATTCAGGAACTAACATGCCCATGAGCTTGGTGAAGTAACCAGTGATGTTCTCAGTGCAACAGTGACGGGAGACTCCTGAGACTGGAGCCTCATAAACAGCAGTTAAGCTTCACGGAAAAATAAGAAGCAGAGGAGGCATTAGGCCATTTCATAGGTGCTAGACTGAAATTGCAAATCCCTACTTACTCAGAAACAAAACAAAACAATAATTCTATTATATGGTTCCCTAACTGCAATGGGATTGATCTGACACTGATGCCCAGACTAGTAGTTCTCAATAGACCTCAGCTAGTATTCCAAGTCAGTTATTACCTTAGTTTGATCAGTGGATTAAATTACACAATTCTGAATAATTGTATTCCATTTACATAGTCAGTCTTTTGCCATCATGGTTTATAGGAACCTTATTACATGCAGCCATGTATCTCTGTGACTTCAACAAGCACAGACCCTCCTCCTTTACCTTTAATATTAAAAAATACGAGTGTGTGGTGAATTACACTTTTTGCCTAAAAAATACTTAATAGAGATTTTTCTTCTAGCTTTTTTTCACATTACTGAAAGCACAAAACTTAGAAAGTATGAATGATCATTTCAGAGCCCAAGGAAAATGGTAGCTAGTTGTTTTCTGATTTCAGAGAAAAGCTACGCCAATAGTTGCCTGTGCCAACTTTACATTATTTTATGAAACAGCAGCATAAACTGGGAAACACTGTCTGCCAGCAGTATTCTTTCCCTGTTCTTTACTTCATACAAATTTCACTTGCAGAATAAACTTATTTCTTAATGGATTAGCAACACCCAAACACTATTTCAGCCTCATACAAGCAGTGAAAGCCATGTAAGTTACTGCCAATCTAAAACTGAAACACAATGTCTTTTAGCCTCACACTATCATTGGCTAGGTCACCTATTGGCCTTTGTAGATAGACGAGATCTCACTCATCTATTATATCTAAAACAGTATGACTTCTCAGATTGTATCAAAGTGTCAGCAAACTGCACTTTTTATCACTTTTATCACCACTTATAGAAATGGTTCTAAACTCCTAGAAACATCTAACAGCCTTTGTACAATTTGCCCTTCAAATACTTTAAGCTTTGATTAATATCCTTGAGCTTAGACATGTGGCTACTTTGGAGATGTTTCTTCCAGTTTAAATTAAGCTTTGTTTCTTAGTTTGCAATATTGGGCAAAAGGAGAATTTAAGTCTACTCAGTATTTACACAAGAAAGCACAACCCAGGGAACAAGTGAGGTTGTGATTTCACCATTCTTAATACCAGACGTGCATTACCACATCCCTGAACAAGACAGACTTGTCCTGGGTCACACAGGGGTACGCAATCACACTTCAGAGGATAAATGGGCAGGCAGCCACAAGACATGTTGCACTGATTTGGTCAGATTAATGTTTTTAATTTCGGCTTGATGCCAGCTACAGGAAGACAGACGATAACATAGGATGAATATTTACATTAAATTCCATACAGCGTTTGATCTATTTATCAAATACTAGTGTCTGTTCATTACTATGCCATCATAGTCAATTAGAACAAAGTTTCACAAATCTCTACTCTTAAGAGCAGCCCTTATTCATGTTGACTTCATTTGAAGTTAATAAGAATGTTCATCTTGCTTGGGCAGGTAACACTGTCTTTATTTCCTTGTGACCTTGTAAGAATTGAGAAAACAAAAAGGTCATAGCAATCAATTGACCTCAAATTTTGTATTTTCAAAATAACAACTAATCCGCTTTTCAATACTGCAAAATTATCACAAGCAGATCTTTGAATAAATGTAAAACAATTCTATGACATTTGAAGTTCCATTTAATAGCAGCCCTATTTTAGCTTTTACCAGTTCTGGTGTAAATCAAAGTATCTGCCTGAAGTGGGATAAAAGGTCACTCTCCTTTTCATGTGCGCTGAGAATTTCAACCATTTTCCAAAACTCCTGAATTCCTGAAGAGTTCATTTGACAATAGGAAAAAGGGTACACAGATAATGGACAAAGCCTTAGATGACTGACTATAGTACCACCTGTTATCTGCTGACACTGACATACAGGCTGAGAGTTTACTCATTGATGGAGATCATTGGTTGCTACTAATGAATTATGTTACTTGAAGCAGCCAGGCAGAAAGCTGGAATACCAGCACTGAACAACACAACCTGTCAGCAACACAAGATGCTTTTACAAGCCCATGCTCGGCAGCTGGAGGTAAAATAAGCTTCTGCCACCACATTAAGAATGCAATGGAATTGTACATGTATAGATCTGTACAGGCTTATTTTAGTTACATAAACCTGTGACACAGTATATCTCGTAGAACAGACCCAAGTGCAGGAATTTAAAGTAGCTGACATAGAGAAGGAATCATTCACATGGAAATTAAATCTTCATCATTTTACTAAAGCCCTATCAAAAGGCTTGGATCAAGATAATGATTCCAGATCTCCAGGGTTGAGAACAATCCATAGTAAAGAGGTGGCTCTAGTGGCTCTAAATATTTTTCCAACTTCTGCCTTGTTTACAAATTACCATTCTCGGGCAAAACTATTAAGAAAAGACCAGTGCTAAGTTCCAACAACCTGGTATTCCAGAAATGAACTCCAAATTCCAGCATGTCATGTTTGTCAACACCCTGCATACAATTAGTGTTTCTGACTCTGTCAAAGCATCAAGGTAGCTCTGATGGTTGTAAAAGATTCAATAGGGAACAGTCACTAAACACAAAAAATTCTTCAGGTATTTTAAGCAAGATCCAAGAAATAACTCTGTAGTATGTAGTATGACATTTCTTTTTATTAACTCTTGTGCACTGGACACTGAACTAGAGCTGGAACCAAGCTCAGCCAAATCCTTAGCAGTGACAGAGAAAAAAAAAAAACCACTTCCCAACATCTTTGAGTGCAATAGCTCAGATATGAGCATTAGCATGCTAATAACATCACTATTTCTTATCAGTCCTAAGACTGGGTTTACCTTCATGCTGAATAATAGCAGTGATAAAAGTGATCCTATAAGACTCCGCAGAGGGGTGCACTAAAGGTTGATTGCATATCATCACACAGGCTTAGGGATGCATTATTTAGACACGTACAAAAGGAAGGATACCACAGGATATTTGTGGAAAAAGTACCACTCCTAACTTCCCTATGGACTGTCCTCCCTTCCCTTGTGCACATCTGCATGCAAGAGCACAGGGAGGTGGGGACAGGAACCAACCTTGCATGGCTCACATTATGTCAAACAAACACAGCAGTTAACTTTAGGGCACATGGGAGCTACTCTATTATTAATCCAATTTAGGAGCATGGATCTTAAATTGAGATGTGGAAAGAGGTAAAGAAGAGCTTGGTTTAATCTCTCCCTAACATCATGCAATATTGACAGCTTTTTGCACAAGGAAAACCAAGCTGTACTCCAAAAAAGGGTGTAGGGATGGATTCAAAGAAGAGCAATCCTTGAAAGCAGGCAACAAAGACCTTCCCACTGCTTTTCCTGAGGTTGTATGCTTCAGTATAGCCCCTGTCCTGGAGAGCTGCCAGCAGCACTATGTAGTCAATGGTATTTTGGAGAAGGAACAAGTAAAAGGACGATTATTTTACGTAGCTACATAATGCTGTGCTTCAAGGACAGAAAGAATGAGAAATTGAAGGAAAAGTTTATGTTAAAAGATAGACATGCTAAATATCTATAAAATTTGATGGAAAATGCATGTAAGTGAAAGAAAAATGAGAAAGAAATATACAAAATGCATGTTCATCCATCTATAAGAGCTGTAAAGATGTACATAAAATATATGGAATGGTAAGACGCGAGAATGGCAGACATGTATTTAATATGGCTACTAGTGCAGGAAAGTACAGAACTCCAAGAGAAAGAAATGTGAGGAAAAGAAAGGAAAGCAAAACTGGTAACACCTGAAGGTGATAAATTTTTTTAAAGCACCATAGTAAGACAACATTTAGTAAGAAACTCTTTCTCTTGAGAGGAAATGAAGCTTATAACTGAGTGAAAATACTTTAACTCAAGCCTGCATTCATTCCTTCATTCAAGAGAGAAAAAGTTTTTCCTTGGTAGTGTTTTCAGTTACAAGAATATGTTTCTAATACTTTTCCTTGTAGTAACATCTTTTCTGTGAATAAATCTGCCAAACAGAAGACTGCTTCCAAGCAAATCATAAAAGCTGCAAAGGTATGCATGTCTTTCATAGCAGTAAGGTGTTCACATCTCAAAGTAATTGGGACTGTTCAGGTGCTAACCTAATTAAGGATGTCTATCTCAACTTAACTTTAGACTAGATGCAAGTTGGGACAGTAGTTATCAACAGATCATCTTCTTTCAGATCAGTTTCCTTTAATGGTTTTCATTAAAGGCCACAGAATCATTAGAACATAGGCATTGTTATTAAGCTCCACACTAATTTATTCAGACAGGGTTCTCCATTTACCTACCTATTTCCTTTGCAGGAATTTCTTGATACACTGCTTCAAGTTAAAAAAAGGATTGAGACATCTTCTTGGCTTTTTTGCCCTTTCATTAGCAAATTTCCCATTCCTTAGTGTGACTACACTTTACTACTGTAAACACAGGTGTCAGCAAGTACCTTCCACAAATCCTAGACTTTGGGCATTATTTCCTCAAAGGTTGTTAACTTAGTCATAATAATTGAACAACTAATTTCATTAAAAGCTTTTGTTTCTTTCCTTTAGCGATCCAGTTTTAATCTGAATTATCTATTGAGCCTATTTTACGTAAGGACTGGTCTGTCTGTGATTTTTCTGTCTGTTAGTTCACCTGGTGTCCTCGTTCCCTCTCCACCCCTACAGTACTATTAATCTGTTGGCCAACTGCACACAAACCTGCAGGTGACACCTTCTTAAATTGCTGTGGATTTCATTAACACTGATTTCTGGGGAGGGAAAAGGAGCCCAGATTAATGGTCTTCCTGAGCAAAAACCTCCTGTGTGCTCCGCTTCCCTGCCTGAGTGGCCTGGCCAGTCAGTCGGAAGCATGTGCTGATCTTGCCCTGACAGTCTGCACAGTATGATAAAAAAATCTTGAAGCATGCGGTCTTCAGAAGGGATCTGAGGTTGTTGCATCAGATCGAGGCTTACATGGGACATATGTAAGGAGCCTTACATGGGACACATTTCCACTAAAAAATAAGAGTTGCAAGAAAATTATTCTAAAGAGTCATTCATAAGAAAATAAGACAATTGCTTTTGATTCATGGACAGGTTCTGTTCACACTGCTGATCCTTTCAACACCAAAATTGAAAGACTTAAGTATGGGACACCATGGTCAAATCAATCGTTCAAACACACGTGTGATTCTGAAGTCTTCCTTAGAGGTCTCATGAACAGCTCTGGGTACAGACATTGCTGACCAGCATCTCCCCTGGAAAGACCCTAATTTCAGTTGCTTCCAACCTGGTCAATCTGGAATCTCTTACCTGAGCTATCTCTCTTGTTGATCATTTTTTACCTTCCCATGTCTGGTTGTGCACTGCCCAGTGGAGAAAGCTGCCTCCCTGTGCTTCACCATGACGAGGCAGCTCTGAGGAGGCTGCAGCTAAAGGATGAAACCAAACTCACATGCCAGCTGGCCAGCTGGAAGGTGAAGTGGAAAGTGTTCTGAGCAGAAGCACATGAGCTCTTTCAGAATGGCAATGGGAAGGAATTGCTGCTGGAGCCGGAAGGAATGGGCAGGAAGGGATGGAAGAGGAAGAAGGTGGAGGGGACAGAGGGGCTGGCTAGACTTGGATGTTCCACAGGACTGGAGCAAGAAGCCACTGAGCATTAGTGGAAAACTGAGACCAGAAACAGAATAGGGCGCACGGAGAGAAAATCAGCTTGACAGGACTCTGATCACCTGTAATGGTAGAGAGGGGCATGAGTTCTGGAACTAATGGAAAACTGGGAGGCAGGACTACAGACACACTGCTGGAACAGAACAGGAACAACGGAGTGGCAGAAGTCATGATTAGGGAAAGCAGGCACAGATATTCCTATCGGCAGCCTACCCTCTTAGCAGAGTGAGACAAGTGAGCTGGCTCCACAACAAGGTAACTATTGCCATTAAGTTACTGTGTATGAACTAATTCGTCCATCTGAAAATTGGGGCTTGTTACTAGAGGTGTGTCACCATGCTGATATAAAGACACCACTTACCTGATAGCACAGGATTAGTGCTTGTATTTCCTAATATGTATAGCATCATGTGAACATTTCAGCTCAAGTGGCACTAGCTTAGTATCTCTATAATCCACTCCATACAAACAAATGTGTGCCCAAAACTGTCAGAGCACACTGCCTTCCAAAGCCTAGAACAGAACTGAAGCACCACTTTCCTCTTCTGGCAAGGCATATTTGCGACACTCGGTGTACCTCCTCTCTCAGATACAGAGCTATAAATGCATTTGCTAAACATCCAATCTTGGTCTCTCCAGGCTGAGAGACAGCTACAATACTGTTCTTAAAGTCGATCAACTTCAAGTTGATTAAAGCTGTGCTTTGAAGATAAAAAGTGTGATAAAAGTATTACGTACTTCGAAAATGAAGCATGAGACATCTCCTCTTGGGCATCCAAAATTAAGGGATGCTTTTGACAATTCTGACCTTAATCTTTGTGTGTCTCAATTTCTCAGTTATAAAATTAGGATAATAGTGGCACTTAATTTTGTGGGGAACCATAGATTAGCTAATATTGTGAAGCACTTACATGCTATGCTGAAAGCACAGCACAATCATACATGAAGATATCAGATAATTTTACATTTGATGCAGGATCTGCCTGTTGGATGTTGAGTAAGAGCTGATACCAAATATTGAAGGAAGAAGAAATATTGAGTAACTACCCCTTTATTGAATATGGCAGGATTTCCCAAAGAGGGAAAAAACAATACCTATAAAATCATGTGATTAAAAGCTGTCTGATAATGTGTATACATAAAAAGGGCACAATGAGAAGCCTTTATTTTTACATTCCTCACATTTTAAGCACCTGACTTTGCAATTCTCATCACTGTTTTCATATGGTTTCTCCCTGTAGGCAACTCTATTTTAATTACATACTGAGTTTATTGCATAAACTAGTTAAGCAGTTTAAAAGTTTGAAAGTTCTGGTTTTCATACACAATCTCATTAAAATTATTCCTTTTTATCTTTAATATGTATTTCTGATTCCTTTGTAAGTATTTTTATATTATGATAAAATAATTTATTGTTTTCATTATTGTTACTGAAATCTTATCAGGAAGCTTAGCAGTTCATTAAATTACATAATGCATGAAGTACGTGGAATCAGTTAAATTAATGGAAAAATAGACTCCTGACATTTTATTAAAATAACACCTTTCATTCATAAAAGATCCAACTGGTATCAAAAAGTTGTAAATGAGATTTGTGGTTCAATACAATGCTTTTATGAATTGATGTGCACAACAGTCCAACTTTCTGCCTAAGGGTAAAGTGATTCTCCAAGAGAAGGAATTCTTTGTAGGTCATTCCAAGAAGCGTAAAATTATTTTGGACAGAAAATAATAACCATTGCATGTTTAGCAATTTGCACTTCAGATGCAAAGCACATCTCTTCAGTCTTAAATTTTCTAGTAAAAACATGAGGTTTTTGTTTGCTTTATCTGTTTGTTTATTTTTTAAATCCCCCAACTCTTCCTGCAAAAAATCCTACAAAACCAAGCAGTATAAAATGTAAACAACTTTTCTTCTGAGGGAAAAGGAACAGAGTGAACTGTATCTGCTGTTTCATATACCACTGGCAAGCCTTAGCCAAAACTTGGTGGGGTATGGATAAAATGGTGAAGGATAAGAAATAAGATCTGTATTGATCAAAATCTGTTTTTTACTGTATTTAAGAGTACTTAATGCAGACTGTAGTACATATGCATTCAGACTATGTGTTTACTAGCACTAAATGTCATTTAATGTCACAGAAATTCCATTACAATCAGGGCACAATAGCTGAAATATAAAGCTGCCCTGTGTAAACAAATACACCTAAATATTGACCTTAATTCACTACAGTCTTGCCTGCATTACAATCTTTGTTTCTCCTCTTAATAACTAATGTTAATTTGAAGAAGAACTATATTCCAAGTATAAGCACCAGCATATTCTAGACAAATGTGTTCATTTCGTTCTACGAATAAATTAATTAGTGTTTCTCATGAAATAAACCATCACTGTCATACAATTTCCTCTTTTTTTCCCTTCCTTTTCAATACATGTGCTATGCGCCTCATTTTTGTGTTAAATTTGCTGATCTGAGTATTTTAAGCTCCACCCTGAATATTTTAAGCTCCGTATGGATTATTTGTATTTTCCGCTGTATTTCCATTTACTATGTTGCCGGTAATTCGTTGGAGTAATCTATTCAGATCCACCGTGAGAGCTCTCCTCAAAGTTACACATTTCTCAGCATTCTGGTAAATGCGTGTCCAGAATGTACTTGCTAATAAAATAGATTCCAGTAGCTGTTGTGAATTATAACACTAAATTAGAACTTTAATTTTACACTACACAGAATTAAAACTTGTATGAATCTCCTTTCTCCCTATCTTTGTATTTCCAGTCTCAAAGGCCAGGATCACCCTTACAGCCAGGCATTTTCAGAGATCTCTCAAGGCTTCTTCTAGGGATAGTGTGACTCCTGTGTGTCACTTGGCAACATGATGATCTCCACTGTACTGTTTTCTATCTGGCAATGGAGTAAGAAGAATTCAGTCAAACACATATTCACTCAAGCACTTCTTACCATAAATATTATTGATGTTTGTTGTATCTGGCTTTCTGCAATGCCCAATCTGGAATTAAATCAAATCAAAGCTTATAGACAAGGTATGGAGACTCAGTGCTTTGTGCGTTTTTTACTTTATTAGGCTATGGAGGAATGACTTTGTTTTGGGTTTGTGTGGTGGGGTTTTGGTAGCGGGGCAGGGGCTGCAGGGCCGGCTCCTGTGAGAAGCTGCCAGAAGCTTCCCCGGCTCCGAGTCGGACCCGCCGCTGGCCCAGGCCGAGCCCGTCAGTGACGGCGGTAGCGCCTCTGGGAGAAGAGAGTTCAGAAGGGGAAAAAACCTGCAGTGAGTGAGGGGATCGGAATGGGAGAGGAACCCCTGTGCAGATCCCGAGGGGAGTGAGGAAGGAGGGGAGGAGGAGCGGGGGAGAGAGGAGCCCACGCCGGAGCAGGGGGATGGATGCCCCCCAAGATGGCCGGGACTCCAGGGGAAAGCCTGTGCTGGAACAGGCTGTGCCTGGAGGACTGCAGCCCACGGAAAGGACCCATGTTGGGAGAAGTTCATGAAGGACTGTCTCCCGTGGGAGGGACCCCCAGGTGGAGCAGGGCATGAGTGAGGAGTCCTCCCCCTGAGGAGGAAGGAGCAGCAGAGACAAGGGGTGAGGAACTGACCCCAACCCCCATTCCCCGTCCCCCTGCACCGCCAGGGGGAGGAGGTGGAGAAAATTGGGAGTGCAGTTGAGCTGGGAAGGAGTTAGGAGTGGGGGAAGGGGGCTCCAACGCTGGGTTTTACTTGTCAGTATCTCTGTTTTGATTTGATTGGTAGTAAATTAAATAATTGATGTTGTTTCTTCCCGAAGTTGAGCCTGTCTTTTACCCGTGATCACAAGTGGTGAGTGATCCCTCCCTGTCCTTGTCTCGACCCACAAGATTTCTTTATATTTTCTCCTCACCCCCTGGGACTGGGGGGCAGGGGTGAGCGAGCATCCTCATGGTGCTTTGCTGCCAGCTCGGCTCAAACCACAACAGTCTTGCAACAATATTGGACATACCCACAGGGGAAAGGAGAATGAAAATTTATTTTTTTCAGGAATAGCAGGCTTTATTAGGAAACTGAATGACGACAAAGAAAAGAGCAAAATTCTGTCAGTGAAAACTACATTGCTAAGAAGGTATGTTACAACAGTATGTATGTGCACATTCAGGTAAGGGGATAAAGGAGATTACACAGGAGGCTATTAAGTCATTTGCCTATAAAATAGCCCTCAAGGAACACTTTTCTTCTTATCACATCTGCAATTGCTTATATTGATATTTCTCACTCATCCTTTTGTCTCTCTGTGTTACTTTTGACATAGGCAGTAGTTTCCCAAATTCAGACCATGATTCATTATGACCCTCCCTCACAAAAAACCTGTTTCTGCTATGAATAATATAGCAATTAAATGCCTAATGTTACTGCCAATTTGGAATTTATTGATCAAAATCTAATTGTTGTTGTTGACTTGTATTCCAGCTGCACTATTCTTTTTTATTGCTTCCTACTACAAGGATATGCACAATAACAACTGGACATAACCTTGTATTTGTTGTTCTTCCTGTGGGTGTGGACATGTTGCATGCTGGTTCATGATGCAAAAGGTCACCAGCACTGCATGTTTCTGAGGTCACCGGAAGCCTTACTTACTCACTACAGTCTATGCACGAGTCTTTCACGTGCTCTGCTCATGTCTCTGCTGAGATTTGTGCTGTTTGTTAAGTGCCTGAACTAAAGCTGATTGACGAAAATTAAAATGGGAGCATTTTCTTTCATTGCATGGCAAATCACAGTAAATGAAAACTGAAATATAGCTGAGAAGACTAGAGCCACCAGAAGACCTATGTACCTAAAAACCTTTTGATCTGAGCATCACGTGGGATGCAAGAGGAGGAATTCAAAGATTCTGGATGTTGATCAGGCTTATGAGTTAGGTGTGAAGCTGCCCAGAGAGGCCAAGATCTGTGTATACACAGGCACAGAATGCCAGGCACCCTGGAACTTTAAAATGGAAAAGTAAGACCCTGTGGAGTCAGTTTAAGTAACAGTTGAGAAGGGCTTATTTAGTGAGCAATTTTCAACACAGGTGCCTGAGGTCTTGTGTTAGTCATCAAAGGTCCTTGTTAGAGTTGAAATAATTTTGGCTACTTCATTCAGAAGTTGCTTAGGCTTTGCTAAAAAATGAAAGGATAGCATTTACTTCATTTGGAGAAGGTTTTTATGCTGCCTTACACTTTTATGAGAGTCTGCCTCATTCTACCCTGACATATATTTATAGTTCAGCATGACTGAACTTTAGATATTTTCTAGCTTCAAAACACTTTTTTTTTTCTGTATAAATGATTCCATTTTAAAACAAGTTTAATTCTTGGCAAGGGCAACTGCCAATTTCCATGTTCATAAGCCAGCCATTTTTACTGAATTACTCCTTAGTCTATGTATTTTTTGTCCTGAGTTGAACTACCCTTATTCATTTACTAATTAAGTACAAGTCAGATTAGGATTGCCACTTAAATGTTAATGTATTTTTTTGATCAAAATGAATTGCAAGCACATGATGTCTCATAATTGGTAAACATAAGATAATAGCTCAAATTCACCTCTAGGCCTTTATCACACAGGTTAACAATTTTCCATTTCAGATAGCTGAAGGGAATGGAGACAATCCACAAACGTTTGAATTTATATGTTTTACCCAAGATACTATTCAGGAACTTGACTATTTCAGATTAACCATCAAGTATCATAGAGGACTCAAAGTTTTGAATTATTTCAAGGTTTGATGCACAACACAATCTCTTGCAGGCATATCACTGTTATTGATAAAGTACAGAACCTTTTCAGCTTGTTGTAAACATTTGACATAAAATTTCTCTCTGACATGAGACAGTCCAATAATAACCAGTAGAATCTCACAGTATTTGTTTTGCTTGACTTGCAGTTTCACAAGTGATAATCGTGTATAGTCCATATACAAGGAATCCACATAGCACCACAATATAATGGTTTTAGATCTATTAAAAATAATACATATTTCTGGGCTTCAGAATTTCAGGACAGACCCTAAGGACTTTAACAGAGCTAAATGAAGACTCTAGTGTTGGGAGTGAACGGTCTCCATTACTCTTGCTGTTTTAACTCCAAAGCCAATTTAAGTATCAGAGAAATTAGCCATTTTGTTGCTGATAATATTAGTAAACATAACCAGGTAATAACATAATTTCATGATCTCAAGCTATTACTTCTCACTGTTTCTCAGTTGCTTCTCTTATGAACTGGCAAACTCTTTAGTCTCCAAGAGGTAACTTCTACAGTGCTCTTATGTGCTGAAAATATAAAACAAAGTTGTAAAACCAAAATTTTGATTACCACCAGGTAATTCCAGTTAAAGACTGGGGACTATAATCGGACACACAACAGAGAGAGAAACATAAAGAAAAAATTGCCTTTTAGCGAAAGTCTGGTGAGGACTTTACTGTTCTAGTGATGGAGTAAAGTCTGTCAGAATTACAGCTGTTACAGGAAGGAGAGTAAGTATAGAATCACAGTATCATGAAAAAATTAGGTTGGAAAGGGTTTTTGGAAGTCATCTAGTCCAACCTTCGGCTTCAAGCTGCTCTAACTGAAAAATTAGAAGAGGATGGCCAAGGCCTTGTCCAGTCATGTTTTGAAAATCACCACGGAGGCGGATCCCACAGGCTGTCCGGGAAGCACATCCCAGTGCTTAACCACCCTCACAGAGAGGAATTTTTCCGGTGTGCAATTAGAATTTCCCCTGCTGCAACTTGTGATTGTTGTGTCTTGTTGTCTCATTGTCATGGAGAGCACTGCCTAAGTGCCATCACAACATCTCTCCTTCCTCCCACGACCTTACAGCAAGAGTTTTTAAAACTTTAAATTGAAACAAGTGACTCCTCTGTCTTTTCTCTACTTGAGATTTCAGTTGTGTTTGGATTTTCAGCATACCTTATCCATCATCTCCAACTCGCCTTTCAGATGCCTCTGAAAGACCTGGCAACTGAAGATGGGAGACTACAAATGTGCCCAAATCTTTTATTCTAACCACTTACTGTCAGAGACATGATGTTGAATTAAATGGATCTAGTCTTGCTACTTCTGTATTTCTTCTTCTGTACCTCAAACATCTCTAATTCAACTCAGAGCAACTGTTCACAATTTGTAGTTGGATTTGAAGTTTGCTGCCTCTGTTTCAGACCTGGAGAAGCTTGAGCATCCATAAGCTTGTCTACTTTATACAATTATTAGCTAATTTGATGAAAGTCATTATCTCTTCATAAAAGTCTGCATAATCTATAACCTTATGTCGTGATTTAACCCCAGCCAGCAACTAAGCACCACCCAGCCACTCACTCACTTCCCCCCCACCCAGTGGGATGGGGGAGAGAATCGGGAAAAGTAAAATTCGTGGGTTGAGATAAGAATGGTTTAACAGAACAGAAATGAAGAAACTCATAATAATAACACTAATAAAATGACAATAGTAATAATAAAAGGATTGGAATATACAAGTGATGCACAATGCAATCGCTCACCACCCGCCGACTGACGCCCCATTAGTCCCAGGGGGCGATCCCCCCACTCCCACCTCCCCCAGTTCCTATACTAGACGTGACGTCCCATGGTATGGAATACCCCGTTGGCCACTTTGGGTCAGGTGCCCTGCCTGTGTCCTGTGCCAACTTCTTGTGCCCCTCCAGCTTTCTCACTGGCTGGGGATGAGAAGCTGAAAAACCCGTGACTTTAGACTAAACACTACTTAGCAACAACTGAAAACATCAGTGTTATCAACATTCTTCTCATACCTAACTCAAAAACATAGCACTGTACCAGCTACTAGGAAGACAATTAACTCTATCCCAGCTGAAACCAGGACACCTTACTTTATCATGGTCGCAGTAACACTACTTCTACATTAATTTCGAAGACAGTTTGATAAATGTTTCATTAATTCTATGTATAAGTTTAACAACTTCACACTGATTGTAAAGCACCAAATTAATGAGAAAGCATTTGCTAAGCTCATGTGTGAATTCCAGCATCTGCTTTGTACCACTCAGCCAATAAATGATCCCTAATCATAGGCCATTTGTGTTTTCTGGACGGGTATGTGGACAGTTAAGAAAACCTTGTCTTTAAGCATGGAATATTTTTGGAACTTATTTACAGCTTATAATTCTGTGGTTATAACTTCACTGACAGTTCATTAATTTACCCAGAAAAGAATCAGCCTGCCATTTCTTAGAAGCCGCATTCAGAGTATAATGTTGTTAATACTTTGGAACATCAATATAACTTTCTATGCCGCTGAGACTTTTATGTGATTTTATTGTTTGATAGAGGTTGCTCTATTCCCTGGTTTCTTTTTCCTTTCTACTTCTGCCAGTATCACTATTGATGGCCAGAGACCTCCCAAAGGCATTGTGAAACTTTTAATCCTTCCCAAATTTTAGCATTAGAAAAAGGTTACAGGAAAGATGGGCTTGGGTTTACAAAGCTCATTAGGACCATAAGCACCCAAGCAAACACTAAGGTAACACTGCAGGCTCCAAGCATCAACCGTAACCAGCAATGGGAGGAAAACTAGCTTCAGGCACTTCTGGGATTGGAAGGAGACAAAGACCTTTCATCCTTTTGCCAACCTCACCTCCAAGCAGAGAGCTGAATACTAGGCCAAAAGCGGGTCCTTGGAAGTGCCAACACAGGCCTGTTATAAGTGGTTATAGCTTTGAAAAGAAACCATGTGCAAATCAAGCAACAATTTGTTCCCTCTAGCTCTATTTCATTTTTCTCTTTCTATGCAGTTATTTACAGGGCTCACCTTTCTTCTCAGTCAGAAGCAACATAGGAGCTGTGAATTCTCCTTTTGACTAGAAGATCCTTATGGCTATGTAGCGAGCATCTATACGAACCCAGCATACTTATTTCAGGTCCCTGGCCATGCCCTAATGCAGGATTTGGGTCTCCAGTTCATTAAAAAAATTAAGATCAAACAAGAGCGGACAGCTTGCCATTCCATAAGGGAATTATTGTCTCTTCCTATGGGGAGCTGTAGACTCATGGAATCTATACCGAGAAGACATAGCTTAAACAGGAAGAGGTATTTTCCATTACTAACGTATCAACAGTAAATTGGACTTTGATGTACTCAAAATCTTGGTCAAACTGGGGTATACTGGGTCTAAAGCTAGCTTTTAATAATTTAATTCTTATTTATACACAATGCAAAGTTGTATATAGTAGTCTCTATAATATTAAAAATGTTGACTATACAAAATTATCTGTAAGTTTACCTTTTACTATATTAATACAAAATTTTCATCATTGATCTCCACATTACCCCAAAGTATGTCTGGCTTCAAGAGACAAGCATATTCACCCCTTACCTCTAAAGCCTTAAGCCCTGAGTCCAGATCACAAAATACACGGTTAGGATTTTGTCATTCAAACTCCAGCAGGGCGCCAGCCCTTAGGAAGATGTGATCAGAAGAACAGGTTAAGCCCAGTAAGGAAAACACTTCAGCGAGTTTAGTTTCCTGGGAAAGTGAGCAGGTGGAGAGCAAGATATAAGAGAGCTTTCCAACCAACTAGAAGAACAGATGTATTTATTTTTTTGCTTTATTTTCTGGTCAATTTTGTATTACTGCCTGCTTGTAATAATAATAGTACAATGAGTCCTATTTCCAAATTAAGGCAAGGGTGGATGTTAAAGTAAGGCCAAGTGAGAAAAGAAAAAATAATTACAAGAGTCAGCCTGAAGTATGTATTTTGGAAGTTATGACAACCACATGGATACTACCTGAGCAAAAAGATTTCTAAGACCGAGTCTGAATCACAAGGATACATAAAGTCTCAGAAGACCTAAGAAAATATTAAAGGTTAGGTAAGCTTGAAGAAGATACCTAACTGGGTAACTGAAAAACTCAACAAGCCATGAAAAAAACAGGCAAACCGGGCTACTTGCTGCTAGCTGTGCAGCTATCATTCCGAAGGGCCAGGGGTGGAACCACATCTAAGGGCATACGCAGAGGTCTAGGAGCCTGTAAGAAGCTCAAAGGGAGCTACCTCTCTGACCCATAGGGAAGGAAGTTAATCTCAAGTAAGGAAACGGTACTCTTCTCCCTTTTTTATACATTGGCCTTAGCATGCACTGAAGGAATTCAAGAACAGCTCTATGAAGTCAGAGCAAAGGTCTAAGTAGCCCTGTATCTGCCCTCCAATGACTAGCAGCGCACGTAAACATGTGGCAAAGAGGAAAAGGAGAGGAACGAAGCATAGGGGTGGAGAATACATTGTCATCCTCCATCAGTTTGGAGCTTCTTGTCTCAGAGCCTCCTGAGCCAGAGGTGTTGTCTTCATATTAGAGCAGATCTCAGAGGAGTTTCCTTCTCCGTATTCAGCCCTGTTTTACAGTGGAGCTACACGTTGTGTGACAAACCACATCAGGAAGCCTCAGTCATCAACTCCATTCCACCCTGAACAGTCCCAGTCTGTGTGGTTCTTCCTCAGATGGCAGCTGTTCTTCACCCTCAATCATTTCTCTCACCCTGCTCTTTTGCCCTATCTCTCATTTATATATAGTGGGGGCAGAAAATAAAGACAGGTGGATTTTTATTTGTGTCTCAAAAATAAGATGTTTTGCATAATTTTATATATCTCTTGCCATAAATTCCTTAAAGGAGACCCTCAGATTCTCTTCACAATTGAACTTCCTGAAGTCATTTCAGTAGGTTTGCACAAGGCTTTGATATAGGACCTGGCCTAGGACAAAAACTCTACCCTATAGTATATAGCATATACAGCCAGGCGACCACATATGGGTTAGGAACCCGCTCTCAGTAAAAGATCTTGGCTTTAATTCTTTGTATTTCAACTACTGGCCATTTTTTGATAGAAGCTGTGGGGGTAATTGGTAAAATAATTGGGTTTTGGACATTGCCAAGTATTTCCATTATGTCACTGTGACCAAATTAATGTATCCCTGATTAAAGAATATGATACCTGTTGCGGTTTAAGCCCAGCCGGCAATAAAGCACCATGAAGATGCTCGCTCACTCCTCCCCTCCAGTGGCATGGGGAGGAGAAAATATGAAGAAAAGCTCATGGGTCGAGACAAGGACAGGGAGGGATCACTCAGCACTTATGGTCACGGGCAAAAGACAGGCTCAACTTCGGGAAGAAACAAAATCAATTTAATTTACTAACAATCAAATCAAAACAGGGATAATGAGAAGTAAAACCAAATCTTAAAACACCTTCTCCTACCCTTCCCTCCTTCCCAGCTCAACCCCACTCCTGGTTTTCTCTCCCTCCTCCCCCCCGGCGGCGCAGGGGGACGGGGAATGGGGGTTGGGGTCAGTTCCTCACCCCTTGTCTCTGCCGCTCCTTCCTCCTCAGGGGGAGGACTCCTCACTCGGCCCCTGCTCCACCGGGGGGTCCCTCCCACGGGAGACAGTCCTCTATGAACTTCTCAGGCATGCATCCTTTCTGCGGGCAGCAGTTCTTCACGAACAGCTCCACCGGGGGTCCCTTCCCTGGGCTGCAGTCCTCCAGGCACAGCCTGCTCCAGCGCGGGCTTCCCCCTGGAGTCCCGGCCATCTTGGGGGGCATCCGTCCCCCTGCTCCGGCGTGGGCTCCTCTCTCCCCGGGCTGCAGGTGGGCATCTGCTCCCCCGCTCCCCTCCGTGGGCTGGGGGGGGACAGCCTGCCGTCTGGTCTCCCCACGGGCTGCAGGGGCATCCCCTCCTCCCCCGCTCCTCCTCCCCTCCTTCCTCACCCCCCTCGGGATCTGCACAGGGGTTCCTCTCCCATTCCGATCCCCTCACTCACTGCAGGTTTTTTCCCCTTCTGAACTCTGTTCTCCCAGAGGCGCTACCGCCGTCACTGACGGGCTCGGCCTGGGCCAGCGGCGGGTCCGACTCGGAGCCGGGGAAGCTTCTGGCAGCTTCTCACAGGAGCCGGCCCTGCAGCCCCTGCCCCGCTACCAAAACCCCACCACACAAACCCCAAACAATACCAAATAGAGTAGGTTATGATTATTTAATTTGAAAAAGTATGTACTGAGAGTAGGACCACTGCTTTTCCATATTAATTTGTACTTTCCTGTGTCATTTTTCTCTCTGCTACTTCATGAAAGGTGGGGGTTTTGTGTCAGTACTCATCAAGCTGTGTGTAAATGCAGTGCAGCTCCTTTTATATCCCCATCTGTAATAGCACATTTCCTCTAATTTTAAGATTAGTGTGTGGAGTCTCTGTGCTCATGCTTTAAATGAGATGGCCTTTGATTTGTAAATAGTATGAATCTTCAGGACTGTACTCTTTCTTCATGTGTTTAAAATCTAATAAAGCTCAACTCATAGATGTCATGAAATGTATAAACATCCACTGTTTCCAAATCAATGTCCCCTTTAGTAAATCTAATTTAAATCTTAGTGAGCAAGCAGTAGGCATATAAGTATCATTCATATAAGTATTTATGCTTAATTTTTCATATCATAAACTTATGGACTGGTGTCATTGTATATGTGACAACAATCTTTTATCTTCTGCTTGCATTCAGCTAGACCTGTACATGGCAAGATTATCTGTCAATGCAAAAGAAGGTCTCAGAACTGACAAGTGGAAACTGATGGAAGTCACAGACGTGATCATCCATCAGCACCATCATCTGAGTACCCAGGTCACTGAAGACAAGCAGTGTTCTTTCCGATTACATTCTCAAGATGGTGGTATCAAACATATGGAGTTGATTTGTTTTTCCCATGAACAAGCTATGTCTACAATAACAACTTCTTTTGTAGTTCTGAGGCTTCATAAATCAGTGGGATTCCAGTAAAATGATTCCAATCAATAGGATGCTTCAACTGGTCTTGCCCAATGTTACATTTCCAATGGCAAAAGGAAAGGCTGTTTAGGCAAATGAGAGCCTGGCCAGTTTCTGCAGTCCATTCCCTCCAAACTGCTGCAGCTCCACAACTCTAGGAGTAAAGATGCTGCAGGATGATCCCTGCCTCATTCTTTTAGAATCCAGTTTTATACCTATTGCTTAAGAATTTGTCTTACTGCTTATTGAGCTTGCTCATACTGTCTGCCTCCACTCTCTCCTGTGGCTGCAAGACCCAGAAGTTTACTACCTGCAGAGTAAAAACATTCTTTATTTTGACAGTTGACTGTGGATAGCTGGTTTCCAAAACACGTGATCCAAGCTAGGTTTTATGAAATGTCTGGTCTGGTATAGCTACTGGTGGGCTTCAGCTGATAAACTCAGGCAGCCCCCAACTGCTTGGAAGGATCTCCAAGAGCATTTGCCATCCCCTTTTTCTGTCTTCTATGCAAGGGCTTTCTCAGTATTAAAAAAGATCTGTTTAAGTTTTCTTCACCTCTTCTCATCGCCCTGTTTACCTGTTAAAGTTGGCACAGTGTACTGGCTATTCAGAGAGCACATAGTTCTCCTTATTAAAACAGCAATAGTAATGCTTTACTATTACTGATATTATTGTTGCTGTTTTATACTATATTGTTCATTTCTAGTGCATGTGTGTTGCTTAAGATCTCAGTACTAGATCAGTTTCCCACTGAGCTGGGCACTGTAAAAGCACAGAAAAAAACCCTTTGATTGTACAGATACTAATGTAGCAAAAAACCCTAGGTCCTTTTTTCATGCAGATTGCCTTATTTAGAAAGCTATTTCTGGTCTCATTACAGCTTTTTGTTTATGCTAAGCTGGTACTCAACCACTGACTTCTCTAAAAGAAAGACCCAGTAATACTTGTAAATTTTATGTAATAAAAGTCCAACCAAATCAGTCAAGGTCAAAAGTGCTTTTGTGATCACCCATCTACCTTGCTACCCTTTCAAAAATAATTTTAGAAAATAGATCTGCTCTTTTAAAAATTTACATGGCCCCACCTCTTTATGGACAAGTTTCCACAGAAACACATTCTCCTTCCTGACCACACATTTTCATGGGATAAAAACTGCTGTGTACTAACCAACTATAAAGTACTAGGTACATTTTAAAAGTTTGTTTGGTTTTTTTTACAGCAGTTTTTTCCCTTCATTTTTCATCAAAACCAGGGAAATTCTTTTTTTGGCTGTCAGAAGAGCCTAATCATTTAATCCAGGTGATCCTAAAGGGTAGTCCATGAGTATATTGACACCAACTATTTCCTCTTTTGCATTCCATTGCCTGAATTAACTGTACAGAAAAAGTCACTGCCTGGTGGCCACCTGACTTATACATTTATACATGTATATTGTTGTATAGATGCTGCATATTTTTACTTTTTTTTTTCCTCAGAGAACGGTCATCAAAAAGTTAGAGTAGAACCACGCTTAGCTTCAGAAATAGGATATACCCTGCACTTATGATTGGGCAGTAAATGTTAGAAAAAAACTTTGTACTTAAGGCCAGACTGGATGAATTATTGCTGATAAAGCATATTTGTCAGGGTTACACTGCATCGTCTTAAAAGGCTAATGAAAAAGTTATGGAGTAGGATATGGACAAACCCTACAAAAAGTTTTCTATCTAATGCCATTAATTTAAAATGACAAAGCAAACTTGGTGTGCTTAAGTCATGCACACGTGTGATGCGCTGATCCGTCGGCCGTCGCATGGTCCTACTAAAAAAGATGACCGCGTTTTGGAAGGGCCTTCCAGAGAGGGCTCTCCGGCGTTTCCACGCGTGGGATCGTCACGCTGGTGTGCCCACCCTGCGCCAAGTGAGGAGGACGACGCCGGCTGCAGGAAGGCCTGGCTGGGGGCTCTGCCTTCGGGTCTGTTCCTCTAAAACTGAGACACGACGAGGGAAAGAAGAACATTTTAAAGCAGCTGAGCTACGGAGAGGGGGCTCAACCCACATAACCTAATTTAAAGGTCTCCAACGGGTATCGCTCCCCAGGAGTCAACCTGGAAACCGTGACTCGAGGCTGACGGGTTTATTTTTCTTCTTCAAGCCAACGTTTGCTTGGAGTTTTCATCTCTCGCGCACACGCACGCCCCGCAGCCGGGGGCCACCGATGTGCGTGGACCGGGCCGGGCCGGGGGGGCCCCGCCGCGCCCCTGGGAACGCGGTGCCCTTCACTCCACGCGAGGGCCGGGCTTCCCCAGTTCAGACAAGTCCTCGCCCCGCTCCCGCGGCGGCGGGTTTAGGTGCGACACCGTCCTGACATGTTGTAACTGGTTTCCACACCCACCGCGCCTGAGAGAGACGGGAAGTAACCTGCGATGAGCCCTGCGCCGCCTTGACTCGCCGCCGCGATCGCAAGCAGCCGGATCGAACCGCTCCGGAGGTGAGACCCCCCCCCCCCACACACACCGCGGGGCACCGGCGCAGTGAGTGGGTTTCCCTTCTGTCTCCTCCCCCCGGGACCGGCACCGGCACCGGGGACGGCTCTACCCCCGCCGACCCCCGCGCTCTCGACGGGGAGGGTGAGGCAGCCGCCCCCCCGCCCCGCCAAAACCGCGGGGCCTGTGAGACGGGGGCGCGGGGATCGCGAAATGGAGGCGGCGGCGGCGGCCGCGGGCACCTGAGGGGAGCGGGCGGGGGGGGGGGGAGGGGCGCGGGCTCCCTCGCGGGGCCGCGTCGCGCAACCCGCCCCCCCCCCCCCCCCGCTTCTGCGGGACCGGGGTCCCGCGGGGAGCTGTGGGCCCCCGGCGTGGCCGGCGGTGACCCACGCGCGGTGTCCTCAGGGCTGAGGCGTGTCCCCCAAGCATGTGGCGGTGCCGGCTGGTTCCCGCCGTTTTGCCTGAAAAGTTAACTTTCTGGTTTAAAAAGGAAAAAAAATAAAAAAAAAAAAAAAAAGAGAGAGAAAGAAGCAGGAGCGCTTGCGGTGCTGTTTTTCACTTGAATTCGATGCCTTTTGCATCCACGGAAAATACTGTAATTTCATTAATAATGAAATAACTGCCTGTCACTGCTTAATGTAGGCGATTATCGTTTATTCTTGATACAGTTCCTTCATACAGAGGGTTGGTGGAAGGCAGCTGTCGTAAAATGCCTCTTTATTCTGTTAAAGGCTGGTCACGCTGGGCCCTTAAGCGGTGGGGAGGGTCCTCAGCAGAGAGCTCGGGTGGATGCCCCGAAAACGATACCTGAGAGAGGGGCTTGCGACAAGATGTTCCCGTGGTTTAAGTTTCCCCTGACTGAGGTGGCAAGGTTGAAACTTCATGCAGAAACTATCAAAGCCGTCACATTTCCTTTGGGAAAGAGATAAGGACATCCCGAGGAGAGAGCATCATGGCCAGGGCCTTGCCAAGGACCAGCTGAACGAGCCTGAGGTTAGAGCTGCTCCCCCAAGTTGCTGAATAGGAAATTTTTCAAATCCTGAGAATATTAGTAAGGCAGGGAAGTTGCTTGTCTTTAGCTCTAGCCTGGAGGACTGTGCTCCTGGAACCACCGCAGAATGTTGCATCATTTTCTTCAGTGGGCATTTCTCATCTGGTGCTTTTGTGGAAGCTGGGATACTCTCTGTATCTTTCTGCAGAAAGGCACATTTACTTTTCTTTCAAAGAAAAAGCTCTCTTCTTGCTGGGTTCCTGATAATGGCACTGGAAAGGTCCGAGCATGTTGCTCATAGAAGGACAAGATGATCACATCAGTGCAGGATTCAGAATTTTTGTTCTGCAGCATAAGATTCAGTTTTAGCAGCTGCATTGGAGTTTAAATTCAATTTAAGCCTATTAATGGCACTTAATAAAAAAGCTTGAAATAATTGATACCTGTGTCCAAGCAGCGAAGACGGCTGATATGCTGGGCTGGGATTAACAGCCAAGGTTATTTCTCAGAGGATGAACAACAGCTTTCCTGGCACTGGTAAAATTTGTAATCATGTACATGAAGTCTGATAAAGCTCTGGAAGCCTCCAGAGATGGGCCTCATTCTGCACAACCTCGCTAATAGAATTATTGACCTGAGTAGGATCTTTGAAGAATCAGGTTGATTATGCTGAAATCATTATACATGGTTGAAGAAGACACAAAAATGTTTATTTTAGAATTTTGTCTAAACCTCTGCCTCTCCATCCAAAATTATATTGGTTTCATAGGTACATTTCCTACAAAATAGCTCTTACCTTCTAAGGAGGAAAACACCTGCGTCAAGACATCTAGAGCTTTTGTCAAATAGACATGAAGCCGTCATTTTGATTTGGGAGTTTTCTTCTGTTTCTTCTCATGAATGTATGGCATGCTGATGTCCTTCATTCCAAAAACCAGAATTAGAATTTTCTCATTTGTCTCATCTGTTCTGTGATTTATTTCCATGCTGACAGATTTTACATCTACTTTCTTAAATAAATGTGCACTGCTTTAAGCTTCTTTTATAAACAACACTTGTAAATCAAAGATCAACATCAAAGATGTAACTATCCTAGTTTGGAAGACACTGCACTAGAAGTCTCACCTTTCCAAGATTATGGTATATTTATACCCTGCTTTCAGCATAAGTCTGAGCATAAGTTACTGCATTTGACCTATGCCACAATTGATTAATTCATTGTTTTCAATGAAAAGTCAAACAATATACTATACTATTACAAAAAACAAATCAAAAGAACCAAACCAAACAAAAAACACACGTGAGCCAGCACACACACGCAATCATTTTTTCCCTTTTATTTGTTCATAACATTCAGTATTTTATATTGCACAAATTAACATATTAAGTATAGTCCTGTTCCCTTATATTATTTTCAAAGGAAAGAGTGAGAAGAAAAAAGGGATTTAGACAAGCTTTTGAAATAAACACTTAGGTCTTTCTCAACTGTATATACGAAATCAGTGGCAGAATTCCTATTTTAGAAGTATATCCATTACAAAGTAATAAGAATTTTAGAAATATCTTTCATTTGCCTTTGTAAAATCAGACTTAGCCTTAAATGTCATAATAAGACTGACTGTTTTATTACACTGTTTAGAGAGTTACTTGTCCTGGAGGGCCCTATGAGAGGGTTGTATTAGATTCTCAGTAAAGTCACCTGCATTAGTGTTCAGACTCTTCAGGACAACTCAGCTGAGTAACTCTGCATTTTGAACTCTCGGTAGTTTTTCGTTCTTCATCTAAAATGTCTTGAAAACCTGTTCCAGATGATTGGCTTCCATGGGACACTGATGCAAAAGTTTTAATTTTACAAGATTGTAAGAGTTTGCCCTTTGAATCAGTCTGTCTCGGCTGTACCGCGTGCTTGGTTCTCCGTCTCCTTACACCTCAGGCTGTATCTGCATCCGGGCAAAGTGAAATGGTATCACTGCTATTCTATAACGTTTTATTTCTACCTGTGAGAGCAGTGTAGAATGAAGCCTTGGATGTCTGTCACAGGAATACACGTAATTCTCAGTCGGGGGAGAGCAGTCAGAGCCCTTTCGCTTGCTGCTTTCCAGTTCACCACAAAGAGCTACTCTGGAAGCAGCCAGAAACACTCCCTTCCCCCAGGCTCGAAAGCAATCCTATCTGGGAAGATCTACCCTGCTACCTGGCTGAGAGACAGGATTCAAATGGAATTATTTCATATGACATGCTGATGCCAGCCTCAGATCTGGATTTTTCTTTCTTGGTCTATTTTTTAACCTCAGACTTCCCAAGTTCCTCAGAAATCTTGGTTTAATTGAACATTTAATTGGACTTTGGAGTATCAGTAGTGTATGGAGATTCTGATTTTCATTCCTTTAGGTTAATGTAGATAATTTACATTTCCTTTCAAGAAGGTTTAAACTGTTCCCAGCAGACAGTGGAAAGCAAATGCACTGTTGGCAAAAATATCTGAAAGGTCTTGATGTGAAGAGAGAATTGTGTTATGTTTATATGCCAGTAAATGAAATCAGAACTCCACATGACTATTCCTTGCTGTTATACTGCTATACTATTAATTAGGCTTGTAGGGAAACCCAGTGTTAACTTTCAAGCTATACTTTTTATATGCTTTTTGTAACTATTCTGCCTTCATTGGATGTCCTTCCTACTTCTGTCTTTCTCTTAAGCTTCATGCCCTAGCCCTGAAAGATGAAACAGTGCTACCATGTATCTCATGCTCATGGCTCTCTCATGAAAATCCTGCCTGCTCCCTGCCTCCCCACCTTTTTTTTTTTTGTGGCTAACCAGTCCAGTGCAGAAATTCATTGCAGTTTAGGTTTTAGGCGAACGTTAGAGTTGCTGGAGGAGTTGCTGGAGTCCTGTAGGCTTGCACAAACGTGAAGGAAGAAACATTGGCCATTTGTCCTCTCTCTACCTTAAATCCCAAATTGTCACAGCAGAAACCAACCCTCTCAGCTCTTATTAAATGAAGTAAAAAGATGGCAAGAATGAATTTATAAATCAGCAGCAGTAAACAATTTATTATTAATGTTTTTTGGGGAAAAAAAAAAAGGTAAGATTAAAGCAGCCGCTCCTTTTGGCAGAAGGAATGAGCAGGGTGGAAACTAGACATCAGATTGCTGATTCAGAGTTTGATCCCAGATGTGGGAGGAGAAATCTTTCTGGAGTTCCTCATAACTCACTGAAATAAGGTAGGCTGGTCCTGCTTCGGAGCAACAAAATGGATTAGATCAGCATGGGAGAACAGATAGATAAGGAGAAGGACCTGAATTACTGTGGTTTCAAAGAAGTCGGAGAAAAGGAATGTGCTGCAGAGAAAGATTAATGCATCAAAAAGTAGGAAATCAATGGGTTTCTGAAGTGTTTCTCTGAACACGGCTCTGTCAGTTGTTATAGAGTTTCTAAACACAACCTACGGTAGTGTATTGGAGCATACATTGGGTATCTATTGGTGTTATTGGTACAGATCTTCAGTGTATTATGAGCTCTGCTGTAGCTTTTAAAATAAGAACTTCATCAAATCACTTAATTATGTGTTTACTTTTGTCATATGTAGAAGAAACTCTTTATCTAGCTCTTTAATATTCATTTGACAATATTAATCCCTGAGCCTTTTCAGAACATTTTTAAATTCTTGGAAGGTGCTAGAAAAACTTAGAGCAACATTACCAGAAAAGTATTTTGAATAAAATCTGTGTGCATGTCATAGATCTCTAGAAATATTGTTTTCTTACTTTTCTCTCTTTACAGATACATTTCATCAGCTCACGAATGGAAGTTTAAGAGACTTTATACAAAATATATGTGAAAATGGAAACTTCATCTTTGCTATCGTCCTTACATGATGAATGCAGACCAGACAACTATATTGAACCTCATTACAAGGAATGGTACCGAGTAGCTATTGATGCTCTAATTGAAGGAGGTTTAGAAGCCTACAAAGAATTTCTTTCCAAAGAGAGATGCTCAGAATTCCTAGCCGATGAGGAAATTGATTATATTTTGAACAACGTTCACAAACTTCCCCAAAACACAATTTATTCCTCTAACAATGCCATTGATGACACCTCTTCCTCGGGAACATACTGGCCTATTGAATCAGATGTGGAAGCTCCAAATCTTGACTTAGGTTGGCCCTACCTGATGCCTGGAATTTCTGGTGGCACAAATATTGATCTGCTTTTTCATCCACCACGAGCACAGCCTTACACGATAAAGGAAACTATTCGGAAGATGATACGAGATGCAAGAAAGGTAAACATGAAAAATATTATTGAAAAGAAAAGTGTGGCAATAATAGTCTAGTTGGTGTTTTACTAGAGGCTTTTTTTTTCTTCTGGCAGGAAAAAACAGTCTGGCTGCTAACAATTCAGATGGAAAGGTTTTCCACAGACTGAGATCAGTCCATTGATATCACATGCACCAATGTTATTAACCTTATTTACAAGGGACCAGGAATTAATTGGATGGATTAATGAAGCATAATTACCATTTTATTGTAATGCTGACCAGTCCATGAGAAATTTGTAGATAATCAGCACACCTTTTCTTTGACCTCAGTTGAACATACCTCAAGTGATACAATTCTGTCTAACTTGAGGATATATCCTAAGGTTTCTCTTTTGTGTCAGTGGAAACATGCATCGATTTGGCACGGTAGACAGCTGTTACAACAAAATAACACCTTGGTGTACATCTGACTCATGTACCTTGACAGTCTCAGGTTTTGTGATTTTGCATGTCAACTGTCCTTGCAGAAATTAGTCAGAAAGTATTAAAGAGAGCTCAGAATAAAAAAAAAAAAAAAAAGAGGCTTAGGCAGCTTAGGCAACAAGAAAATAGATTTTAGTTGGGTACTTACCTTAATTTCTGACTAATGACTAATTTATAAGAAATGTGGACACTTCTGCAAATGTACTTGTCTCCACTTAAGGGCACTTGCATCTTGAGTTTCATAAGGCACACCCAGCTTACACCTCAGTGTAGGGGGTGCTGTATGTATAAACCACCTTTTGCTTTCCAGTGTCAATTTTAAAAAAACACCAAAAATGTATTAGCATGCAGTCTGTTTGACCCTGGGCCACGTTACCTCTTTAAACAGATGTGACAAGGTTTCAGAAGTATTCCTAGCAAGTACATCGCACTCCCCTTTCTTCCTCGTGAAATAAATTGCGTTCTGCATGACTCTATGGGCTTCAAATTGGTAGGATGGGTTCTAGCTTGAGTGCATCCGTAAATGCTTCAGTGCCTGAAATGTGCATGTAAACGTGTGCAATAGAAATGGACTGAAAAAGGCGGGGAAGGGAAGGACAACATCTTTTTACAATGTCTCTCCTTTATTTAAGTAAAGCATATAATTTGTTGGCATAATAGAGTTATCACTAGGCCTTTTATCTTGCAGTTTACAGTCTAGAATGACTGTATGCTCAAGGAAGAGGAGACTTAATTACTTCTCTACCTCTTTGTCCCTTTCAGAGTGAGATTTGGTATTTTCTGCTTTTGTATGTAGTGAAGCTTGACCGTGGCTTGCCCAGAATACTCTCCGATCTTTTTCAACTGCAGCTCCTGAGCTACCAATGTATCCACTGTATGGGAAACCACAGAAACTCTATTGCCAAGACTGGTTCAGTTTTGGTACAAGGTCTTGATACGCCACGAAGAAAGGCTGCTTCCCGTTAGTTGCCATGCTTTTTGTGCCTAGCTAGCTGGCTGCATGCAATCCAGTCCCTTTCTGATGGCTCTCTTAGCTGGTGGTGCTGCCTTGTAAAATGCCATTGTAAGGAGTATGCCTCCTTTGAATGCAGCTGTGGAGAAAAATTAGATCCAATTCTTACCCCTCTTCAGAAAAAGGTTGAGTGCATAGTATATTGGTTCTCCAATGTGTTTGTAGTGCTTCCACTTTATAAAGAGGATGTTATGTACATGTCACTGTCAAATCTGACAGCTGAAAGGTTTGTTCAGTTGATCAGCACAACCTAAACAGCAACAGCCATAACACTTTTGATACAGTGATATGGGTTGGTCGCTTCAGGAAGCAGCAATTAAATCCAAAAGGCAAAGTGTTGTTCAGTCTCTTCTGTCTGCAGAGGCATAGAAAAGTTTAAAGGATTTCTAAGTAAGGTAAAGTAAGGTATTTAAAACATGCTTACAGTAGGCAAACACTTTGTAAATAGGCTAACCTACTTGTCCTAAGCCACTTATAAAAATATAGTTATATTAAACAGCATTCTTTGTTATACAGTAGTGGAGATGTGTAGTCTTGCGAGAATATTCAAAGGAAATAGGAAAAGGTTATACATGAAAAACAGAAACTTGTAAAGAATAAACAAGTTCTTCAGCAAATCACATTAAACCAATACAGCTCTAAGCAAAATCTGTGGGAATTTCAGCAAACTTCTGTGGGAAAATAAACAGACTGTTGGAGGTGGGCATATTCATACCACCTAACTTTAAGCACCAAACCTGAGTGCCTGAGTTCAGGCACTGATTTCCTTGGGCTACGTGAACACTTGGTGCAGTAGGAAACCAGCTCCTATAAGGGCAAGGCAGAGAATGTTTCTGCACTGATTCACCCCATGAAGGAACCCATTCTATATATTTATATGTATATACTAGCCCAAAAATTCATGAAGGAGAATGAGCCAGTTGCAACCTAGATTCTTTTGAGTATTTGGAGATATAGAAGGATAAGATGACATTATTAGTGGACTTACTCTTGACCTCTTTCATGCTTGATGCATCACAGTGTCACTCCTTAAAATGATCATTACATATGTTAATTTTGACCTTAAGAAGAGATGTTGTAAAGAACATTAAGCAACTTGCTTGCTGACAGTGGTTTTTCCTGACTAAAGAGGAAAATCATTTGTAAGGCTATGCAACACTAGACTAAAAACAGTGACTATGAAAAAGTGTCGTAAGAAAATCTTGTCACTTACGTGTTTCTTAAATGCATAATCTGCATAAAAATTATGCACATCACCTTCATGGTAAGTACAGGCAATATAATAAAGGAGTTTTTCTTACATGAAGGATCAATATTTTTAAATACTAGAAAAATGAGCTAACCATTTCAAAGAGATGAAACCATGCTTGTGATATGTTTCTGAACTTATGTTAGAGCAGGGGAAATGTATTGTACATGGGACGGCTTTACATTGCAGTCTATACTACAGCCCTTCTGAGGGACAGGTGTGATGTTAGCAGAGTGCCTTAGGTCAAACCTAACATGTCAACAAAATGAGTTTACTGTTGGTGTAACTAGACCTCACCTCCAAATGATAGAGCTTGCCAGCAACCCTCCTCTGTCAATACAATACTGTGTTCATACACGGAGCTGTTTGGCGTGGCTGCCAAACAACTGGGGAGACACGAGTCTTTTTTAGATGTTGATATAACCGTGTGGGGAAGAAAGCACTGCAAGGTCTGTCTGACCTTAATGATGGATGGACTTCTGCAAACAAGCCGGTGGCCTTATTTCTCGTGTGTTTTGGAGGCTTCTACCTTTAATCATTGGCAGGTTTCCGGCTTCTCTGAAGCTTCAGGTGCTCCTACAGACTGACTCATCCCGGCTGGGCTGTCTGAACCACAACTGATAGTGTTTAGTAGTTTTTCCTGAGATTATTCATCTGGGAAATGGTATCAAGATGATTACTCATCTGTGTCAGGTTAGCGTGAAACTTCCTTCTCTTGCTATAAAGTAACACAGAGACTTCAGTAATGAAGCGTCTTCTCCCTGTATGACTTGTCCTAAGAGTTGCCTCAAAACCGTCTGTTATGAGGGTTGTACATGTGTGCAAGAAACAGCTCATACTATCTTCTCAGGCGTGATTGACAGGGTGAGGCAAGAGGGAAAGGACAGGACAGAGCACCAAAGGGTCCTTCTGGCAGTGTGTTTTTCTCTTACTTCATTAACTGGATTCCTCTCTCCACCACTGAGACATTCCTACACAGTTTTAGAGAGAATGTATAGCTCTAAGTCTTTTAGATTGATATCCAAATAAGGATCAGCTCTTCCTGGAGAGAATTCAAACCTGTTGTTTAAAGAACCATGTTGTTTAGACAACTCAAGGATTTCTGGTTTGCAGCACAAGACAGAAAACACTGAAGGACTTCCCTGACATACTTTTGGGATTTCTGATGGAATGTATGAAGTTGCATGCTATTCAATAAATATGCAGTACTTTTCACTGATTTTATTTTACTCAAATAGACTAGCACTCTTAAGCTTGGGTTCGTAAAATCAGTGATAGTTGTAAGACTTTTTTTAAAAGTTAATTGTTTAGAAGCTTAAATAGAAATTTAGATGCGTGTTACCATTTTGGAAAATAAAAAAAGGCAGTTGTTTTTGCTGAATTACTCATGATTGGGCTTCTTAATGTGAGAAAGGGTTGCAAAACTTGGACCCTTGGGAAAGAATTATGTTACACTGTAAACAAGTGCAACTTGTTATTAAGTCTTACCAGACCCACTGTAGGTAGGCCCTTAGTAAGTCAAAAAGGACTTTCTTTGAATTCTTGTGAGAGTGAGTTATGTACAAAATCTAATGCCTGTGTTGTCTTCTAGAGCACTGGACCTAGTCAAATAAACAAAAACAGTTGACTCATATTAGAATCATATAAAACGGAAAATATTTTCTTATAGTTTGGGGTTGGGTTGTTTTGTTTTGTTTTGTTTCAGGCAAGAGTGAGAGGTTGTGTATTACAGAAAAAATGGTTATTCACTATTGATCTCATTTGGTCGTGTGTATAATACCATAATAATAGTCTAGTACTGGCTGCAGTCTAGTATGAAAGAAAGTCAAATTCTTTACATGCCTATATGAAGAGTGATGTTTTTATACAGAAAGAAACTTGTAGAATATGGGTGTGTTGAGCAATCTTTTTTTACTCTCTCAACAATACTCTTTGCCAACTATTTTAAAAATAATTTGAACGCAGACTGGAACAATGATAATGAATCGTGCTTGTGGCAATGCTTGTCTTAGCTTATTAATTGCAACAGTCCAACCAGATGAGAGAGGGGCTGCAGTTTTTTGTTCATAAAAGCTAGAGCAATCTGCTGAAGGAGAGAGAATAGATAAATGAAATAGTCATCACACTCAAAAGTTTTCTGTGTTATCTGTAGAGTGTCTGATAAACAGTGGATATGTTTTTTAAGGTGAGAATAACAGGTAGAAAGACTCAGTTCCCAGCTGAAGATGTATAGGCAACATTTTCCCTGCCAAAATATTCTACCCCACAAGGATTTCAGCAGGGGTTGTTTGGTTCAGCTGCTACACTGAAGGGTGCATTCATCATTCACTTCCACTCACCTTCTGTTAAATGACTTCCTGTTGGTTGAAAACCAGCATGGCACTCATGAGTATGGTTTCCAGGTGAAACATGATTTTTAGCTTTTGATAGATTTATTAGAGAGAGTGAGGTCATGTCCTAGCTTTTCTAATCATGCAGGGCACATGCCACGCGTTGGAAGAGGACATGTGTCTTGCTCTTGGTGCTATTATTGTGTGACTCAGTATCAATTTTTTGCCATCTGCTCAGAACAAGTAATTATTTCAGGTATTTTAGCTGCTTGGGTTTGCCTTTGGAGCCTTCACACTATTTTACTTGCCTGTCCCCTTCTCCTTCTGCCCTTCCACCCCCTCCATGTAAGGGTAATCCCAGAGCAGTCACAGCACTGCATTTATAATGCAGACAGAGAGGGCTGCTGTCAATGGGACACATCTGCAAGCACTTTTATAATCTGGACAGCCTGGGACTTCTGCAAAATGTATTTCTTATACCCAGTTGCTCTAAACATGAAACCCACAATTTTTCCTGGTAACCCTCCTGTTAAAATAATTTTTAATCAGCTGTAGTGGGTTTTTACTCATAGATTTCTATCAGGCCAAAGCATTGCAAGGCTGTTTTGACATCTTTGATACTGTTATTTTATACTAAAAGATGTAATTGACTAATTTATAGGTATTGCTATTTTTATGTCACAACTGTGCTAATGTGTTATCAAAATATCACACCTCCATGATGGATTTCAAAATGGAATAGGGAAAATTGAAGGCCAGATCTCACAGGCAGCTGTATTTCATTATTAATGTCTGTCTCATTCACATATATATATCTGAAGTAAGCATACACATACGCTTTGTAGCAATATTTTTTCATTAAAATATTCTCATTGACATAAATCTTTGTCAGTCAAAACAAAAGTGCTGTTAAAAAGTCATTTACGCTTTTTGCACATTCAATAGCTTAAAATGTTCTTTATCATATTCAACAGTAACTTTGTACCAGAATATGCTGAAGCAATTATAGGTCAAAATATGCTATAAATACAAACCGTTGATTTCAAATAATTTTGCCCAGGCAGAATGTTTCTTTCAGTGCCCAGTCCAGTGTATTTGGGTTCGTCCCTCTCCTCTTCTTGCTTGTAAAAAAAAAACCCTGATAAAGTTGAAGTGCTATTTTTGTTCTTCTGAATTCCTATCCTCAAGAGGTCTGAGTTTTTCTAATTTTTTTTCAGCCAGGGAACAATCTTTCCTGAAGAACTATAGGCTTAATCACTTCACATTCATATTGCCATAGGCCTTTTTTGATCTCTTGCAGTTTTAGCATAGCTTTTGATCTCTGATAGCTTTCCAACATAGCCAGTGATGCTCTGAGGGATAGGGGACACATTTTGGGTTATTTTAAACTTTAAATTTGTTTGTTATGTATCAGAATTTGGAAACTAAAATATTATACTATCTGTGATAGAATTCTAAAGGAGCCTACCTTGGTATACAGATACCTGCAATACTGCAGCAGTATTTTTGTGTTACAGTGTGATAGAAACTACATGGGAAGTGGAGAACTGCTGATGTGGAGCAAAACAAAAAGCACAAAAATCCAAAGAGAGCTGCCAGTTCAGAATTTCCCACTCTTCTGTTTTGAAGGAGCGGGATTGAATGCCACGGAGTTATGTGTATTAAGTTTCCTCATAAATCAGATCTGAGTACCAGTATCTACTTCACTTGTAATTATTTCAGAACAATTTGTTTAATGCTCTGTTATTTTCCCCGAGGAGTACTGCAAGTGTTCCAGCACAGGTGATAGAGGAGTCAAAGTACACTTCAGTATTTACCTTTCTAAAAGAAGGGCAGACTTTGCCACTGATACAAGTGTGATCACGCCTTTCCGTTTAGCCTGTTGATAAAGTATGTCTGTAACCATTTTCTAATAAAGAGGTGCTTTTCTGTACAATAAAAGTTAAAGTCCACATTTTCAAAAATGCTGTCAGCATGCTTGAGATCTCACAGGGCTTTTACTCTTTAAATTCCTACAGTAATTTAGCTTTGGGAAGAAAGAAGCAATGGCCATCACAACAGTAACAGGGTGTAACTGGCATTGAGCTTGCAACATGAGTAGGATCTGCAGACACCCATAAAATGACTCACCTGAATAGAGCTGTTCAAACTGAAGAATGGCAAGATGTGGCTATGGCTTGCTTGATCGACAAAGTTAATAATTTTTCAGTATACAGTCCACTGATCAGTAAGGCAGTTGAATTTATGGTAGTGTGATTTGCATTATAAATATAGAGGTAGAAGCAACCAAACTAGCCATCTCTGCTTTCCTTGCCTTTGTTTGACGTCTTTTCCCATATCCTGGGTGTTTGTTTTCTGAAGCTGTAGACATAATTATGTTTCACTGCATGTCTGTATATCGTATGGTTTACTGGTATCTTAGTCTTCCCGATTGGTGCCAGCCAGTACAGACATACCACTACTGCAGTATAAACAGTAGATGAAGAATTTATGTGCTCTCCTTTATCGCTAGCCATCAAAGAACATGACCAAAGTGTGTGCAGTTTTATAGATGAGAATACTAAGCCACAAAAGCATTAAATTAATATATATCACAATTCAAAAAGAGATAAAATTATAAACCAAAAGCCTGAGAGTATTATACATCAGCAAACAGTGCTCAGAGCAACTAGGGGTCAGATAACAAGCTTTTATTTTCTTGTCTCTGTGGTTCTGGTTGATAAAAAAAATCATAGTCATGCATTTAGTGTTATAGTTATGAAAACTAATTTCTGAGGAACATCGGTACTTCTCCAAAAAAGTTTGCATTAGTATAGAACTGTAGCTTTGTAGTGCTTACTTTTCAAAAATATTTGTAAAAGCACAAAGTCCTTTCTTATCTTCAGATAAAGAGGGTGTATCTTCAAGACATACACGGGCTGTTCTCATACCTTTGCTAAGTAAGTGGATTATCTTAACCAGTTCTGTCTCCTGGTCTGGAGAGCTTGCACTGACTGTCCAGAAGATGTAAGATGGGAGGGAACCAGAACAGATTCCTCAAAAACAGGGTCTGCAGTGACCCCTGCTCTCCCCAGCAAGGTGTGTGGGCATGAAGCTGCCTTCAGAAAACTTCTGTGGTGCATCTTTTATCTGGGGGTTTTTGCTAGCTGCAGCACCAGATCTCCTCAGGCCTTTGCACTTCTGCCAGCAAACCTGCTGTAAGAGATGAAGATGGGTGATAGGATAATATGAGAAGTTATGCACCGTATCTCTTAGAGATGAAAAGAAAACTTTGATATCTGCTTCATCCACTAGCAGTCAGGCTCAAACAGTAGCACAGGATTGTGCGTTCAGGTAGCCAAATGGGTGTGCCTTCAGTTCAAATGGCAGATACATCATCTCAGCCTTATTTTCATGCTGTTTCCTGGAGCTGCAGGCGCTCTGTGCCAAGCGGGCTGCACTTCAGCTCAATAAACTCTCTCTATGGCTTAAGCACCAGGTAAAGCACTAGACATCACCTTCTAATTCAGGTGAATCTGAGTGGCATCAGCCCACAGAAGGTATTGCAGTTAGTGTTTTTCTACTAGGCTTTTGATGCTCAATAAGCCAGAAATAATAACGAGGATGAGATGAAATAACCAGCACAGAAGAAGAGCAAGTGCCTACTGATTCTATGGGGGACCTTTCTCAAGAAATGCCCACTAAGGGACAGCCCTTTTTCAGCTGTGCAGAATTCACTGCGAGTGGGCTGTACCTCCTGGTCAGAGACATCGGAGGCAGCAAACAGAAACGTCACTGTCAGCCAGCAAATCTGATTTCCCTCAAATGCCAGGGGGATACTGCCTGTCAGAGCAGCCAGGTCCCCATCCAGCACGACAGAGTACAATAATATCTGAAACTATCTGCTGTTCTGGTAATTTCTTGGCACTGCCTAATGGTGGATTAGCACAGGCATGCAATAGTTGCCTGAAAAGTCACTGTCAAGGGTGTGAGTTTCTTTCAAATAATAGGCAGGTATATGTGGCTGCACAGTATCTGTTTGATAGAGATCTGTAACCTGTCTTTGCTGAGGATGGGCCTAAAAATACCAACTGTCAACGGATCTAACTCTTACAGTAGTATGTACTGTTAAGAGTCTACAGAAAGCTGCTTTAAAATTTAACAAAAACTATATTACTTTGCTCAAAGGAGATACTTTTGAAATGAGAAAATTGAGCAGAGAGATGAAACTGGGAATTATGACTGATTCTATTTGTTTATTTATTTGCTATCACCTTATTTCATGTTTTAGCACTGTATGATCACCAGTAATATCACTATATTTTATGATAGATTTTATGTTGCACTATATGATTGAGGTGATATCATTATCTATTTTGTTCATGAATTCTAGGCTTATTGAATGACAGTAAGCCACTTGTGCCAGAAGTCTTAATTAGTCAGATGATTTGATTTCTTATGCGTAAGTTAAATTTAATAATGGAAGTGTAGTCCATATCTGAAGTGCTGTGATACAGGATTGCAATCTCCCGTTACAGGATTTCTGACCCAAGCAAAGTCTTGGTACTAAGACTTGAAGTTCCGAGGAGTTAATCAGTGCCTTTGCAATGAGCTCTTGAGAGCCCAGGAACCTCTTCTGTGTAAACGTCAGAGCCTTGCAAAGCCAGGGCTCCAAGTGTTTTCTGGAGGAATAAAAAGGAAGGAAAAGATGTGCTTTTCTTGGGAGTTGGGAAAGAGGCATGTCAGAGGAGCAGGGATCTCTGGTAGTCCATTCAGTTGCTGGAAGGCTTCCATTAGAAACCAGTGCAGCAACTAAATGCTGTTTAGACCTCCTGAGGGACCATAACACCCTGGAGCCTGCACCCAGGGTGAAAATGCTGGCAGCTTTGGATTACTTCAGTCTTACATTGTCACATGGAAGGGGACAGCTTAAGACAAATGCAGATGGACCAATGTTCAGTTCAGCCGGGCTCTGCTCTGTGCTGCCACGTGTCGATCAGAAGTAACTCCATGAGAATCAGTATCAAATGGATGGAAGCAAGGCATGAAAGTTGTGCATAGTGTCTGTAAGATGCAGGCATTTCTGCTGTCTCCCTAAAGTGACCATACTTACAGTACCATAGGAAACATACGCATTTTCAGTTGTAGTCCCTCTTTCCTTCCCCTCCCTCTTCGCCCCCCGCTCCAGCTCTTCCCTTTGGACAGCCCTCTCTCTTCTGCCTTTTCTCCTTTCATCGTGTACCACAGCCGGAGGTGAGCATTTACTGCCTGCTCTGGGTACTTTTGGCACCTTTCCTGACTGCAGTTCCAGGCGTGAGATGTGGGAATGTGAGCTCCCTCTAAGGTCAATAAAAAAGGGGGGTGCCTTGGAGGATGCCGGTCAGCACACCTGGAGCAAGTGCTTACAGGAGGGGGTTTGAGTCTTTTCCCCATCCTCCATCTCTCCCAGTAAAAAGTGGTAAAACACCATCTGTTAGAAACAGAGCAATGCTTTTGAATTTCTAGTCAAATCACTCAATTTTATTGGCAAGTTGCTGATAGTAGATGTAACAGATTCAATATTAGGGGAGGTATATTTTCTGAATAGGGCTGTCTTATTCGCCCTCTGTTTTATTTTGCAGTAAATTGAAGTTTTTGTCAACAAGGATGAAGTTTAGAGATAGAGCTTTTGTGTATCAGAAATTACAATAGACTATTTAATTACAAAAATGACTGGTATGCACAATTGATTTTCATCTCATTTTGTGAAACAATGCATCTAATGAAACTTGAAAAGGATTTTTTTTCAGTATTTAGTAAAGCACAGGGAGAGAAAAATATAACACCTGCTCAGAGAAGACACTTTTTTCCTACTTGAAAAGGATTTTTTTAGGTATTTAGTAAAGCACAGGGAGAGAAAAATGTAATGTCTGCTCAAAGAAGACACTTTTTTTCTTCTTTAAACAAAATTAGATCCCTAATCCTGAGAGGATTTAAACACTTTAATTTGTGTACATGAGACGTTCCATTAACCTAATGTGCATATGTGTTTCCAGGATTGATACCTAGGGATATGACCATGTATCACTAAGATTCTGATTTTAAATAATTAATTAATCCATTTATCTTAAATCATGCCACAGTACTCTTGTAGTACAAAATGAGCATATATCTTCAGTTGATTGCATCCACTGTGAGTTACTAAAAAAAGAATAATGTGTGTCCAAGCAGACAGCTGTAATTTTTTTATTCTAAATAAAAACTGTGTTGAATAACTGAATATCTGAAACCCAAGCAAGGCGTTGAAACTGGTGGAAGGTTTTCCTTTCCCCAGATGCTATTCCACCACTCAGTTCTTCTTTACTGATCCCTGCACACACACGCAGGCCAGGTCCCACAGAAGACTAACCCAAACGAATGGACACACATATGAATGTTACAGAAGACAGGCTGGTCCCTTAAAAAGAAATTCAAGAGCAAGACTAATTTATCATGTTGATGCATAAAGAGCAAGAATAGTTTCTGCCAATATAGAATGTCTATCACAGAACATTTTTTTTCTCTTAACTTTGTATAAATGGCCTCTACCAAAATGATTGACTTCTCTGCAAGCAAACCTTAAGCGTTTGTACTGGGGATAGAGGCTTTATTATCTTCTGCCACATTACAAGTGCTATTACTGAGCTCCTATACAGTGCAAGGAAAATTCTGTAGAGAAGTTTCTCAATTTGTACTCTAAGGCTTTTGAAATGATTGCAACGTATATATTAAAAGCACACGTGCACTTTTTCACGCATGCTGGCATGCAAGCAAGCAAAATGAAAGAAAAAAACAGTAAGAAGTGAACATCTGGATTTTAGTTATTATGGCAGAACTGTCCAATAGTTTATGGATTTTGTTTTTTAAATGCTACATATTCTTAAATTAAAAAAAAAAACCCAAAACAACAAACCCTAAACACGTTGAGAAATAGTTTCATGGACAATTATGACACTATGCTGATACAAAATTGTGTGTACACAAATAGACATTTTGAATTTTGTTAGTGGTGTTTCAAAAAATCCTAAGGATCAGAATTTCATAATCTGCTAAATTCTATGGAGATACATTGCTTATACTATCTGAGGAGGTGACTCGCTACTTTTAATCATACAATCATCCCTCTTGAGATACAAAGTAAAAGAAGAAAGCATTTCAGTTTGATAGGTTACTGTCTACTTTATAATACAGCTGTCTATTTTAAGGTAGTAGACTGCGCATAACAAAAATACAGGTATTTAGAAAAGGGAAAAGACCTAATTTCTGAAATATGTAATAGTACTTAAGTGCAGGCATTGAAGTTACGAAGCTGAGTAGTGTATCTGAAATCAGCATTAGAAATGATATTTGACAGACTTTTTTGCATAGAATGTAATAAGTCTAAAAAGAACACAAAAAGCTAGGTGTTTAAAGATTTGGGGGGATTTTCAGCAAAGTACGTTGACTGAAATGTTCTAGCAGCACAGGTATATAGCATTATCTGTTGTGGAAATACTATACTGAATGAGAAACAAAAAGTTATAGCATTTTAATTCCAGATACAGAAATCTCTCTGTCTTGTTTTAAAGAAGTAACAATAACATTGTTGGCTGCATTTCAGTTCACCCTGATGTTCACATAGAGTTTCTAGTTTTAAAAACCCAAATGGAACTTATTCAAAGCTGCTTGTTTTCATACAGTTTGTATGAGGACCCATACTATAATGCATGCAAAAAGAAATGGACATAGATTTAAGCATAATTTTTCCTGGGTCAGTAGATCCAAATTTCGGCAGACTCTTTGATCAGTCTTGGCTGAACGTGTGTCACAAAGTTTAGGCAAAAGAATCCCTGATATGGCACAGAAGTACAAAAACTTCTTGTCAATGCCTATTGGAGGCGTTGCTGTCCTAACAGTGGAGATGTTACTGATAATTATGCTAAATATTCTCCTCTTTGGAAATTTGGAAATTATGCAAGAAATTGCTTTGACCAGACTTTAAGTTACTTCTCTAGCGAAGAGAATTTCAGAAATATGGGAAGCATTGTAACATACAAATTAAAAATAATCCAGTACTTTTTTTTTTCTGAATTAGTGTCTTCAGTTGACTCTAAATCCTATAGTGCTGAGTTACAGTAAAAATACACTGAATTATATTTTTGTATCAAAGTATATCTATTTTTCAACAGCTATGAATAAAGCCCATAGGAATTACAATGTAAGTAACAAGCATTGATCTGGTTTGGTTTTGGTTTTAAATTGATTATCTGTGGCTCTGGATGGGATTTTAGCTTCAAACAGTAAAACATAAAGCATCCTGCTTGGTCCCTCTTATGACTATAACCTATATAAACCTAATAAGGGAAATTTCTTTACCTATAAAAAGGGAAAAAAGTGACATTAAATAACTTTCAAATGATCTGTATAAACAGGTTACATAATATTTATATAAATAAATATGCACACATAGGCTCTGGAATTTCATTGAAAAGCTTGCTGTCAGCAGCTCCCACAGTAAATATTGCACCACACAGGCTGAAATGCAGAACACCTATGAGTATGATGTATGTGAAAAATCTTTCATGGTAATTATTAACATATTCAACTAAATTAACACATTATAAAAATAGAGAATGGCATTTCACTTAGGACATTTTAATTCATTTCAAAGTCATGGTTGGCTCTTGAAGGTTGTCTGGGAAGGATTTTAATGTTAATAAACTATACCCTCTTTTTCTTTCCTTTCTCAAATTTGCCCAAAACCACAAGACCAAGAAAATCTCAAATTAAATGTTTCCTTTGTTTTCAAGTTGCCAAATATTCCTGAGTGTTTCAGGGAATCATTCATCTGCAGTTTTTGCTTGCTTGGTTGTTTCCAGGCATGCTTTTGGGTGCTTTGTGCCTGGGATTTTGAAGGGAATGAGTCTTCTGCGCTGCATCCAGTGAGACTTCCTATGCTCCAGGTTCATTCCCCTCAAAATCCCAGCAAGGCTTTAGTTTTGAGCTCGTTCATAGAGACATGTTCTCCTCCCCCAAGACTAGTAGTGATTCTTATATTTTAATGAATACGATTTTTTGTATTAATCACTTGTCTTTACTTCTTGATTTTATGCTGCTGCTTGTACTGTGTTCACATGTCCTCTCCATGGGTCATTGCTTTCGTTTTCAGGTATGATTTTCTAATTGATTTTATTGGAAGTTGTTTTGAAAAAGAGATGGGTAAACATGAACCTGTAATCAATGTTTGTATCCTTTAAAAACTCATAGTTTGTTACCAGTTTTGGGGGCCCTCCCTATTCATCTTCACAGCCATTTCCAGACTGCAGAATCAGCAGACGTTGATAAAACTGAGAGATTCACAGATTTTGATGCCAGAAGGGACCATTATGATAATGAAATCTGACTCCCTGCACAACACATGCCTGAGAGTGGTGCATCTTCAAAGAGCTGATACTAAGAATAAACCTGACCTTAAAACACTTGGGTGCTAGTCTTACAGTCAGCACTTCTGAATAACTAATTCATAATTGCTCAGGAGATCAGACGTTTTTTGGTACAATCACTTTTCTCTAAATGATGGAATTTGCTTGAAGAAACCCGTTTTGCAAGCCCAGACTAAGCCTGCCTGAGCTTTCTGCTTGTGTATCTCATCACTCAACATGACAGTCAGCCAAAAGAGAAGGTGCAGAGAATTTTAAATGCAGGACTGGAGGGTGAGGTGAGGCTGAGGATGCTGTGTAGCTGCAGGGATTGCTTTCGGAGGGACTTTGGGATGCTCAGTGTCTTTAAATATGGGTCATTAGCCTCTGAGGATCTGTTCGCATAGCATGGTAAAGTGCAGCGAGGAGATTACTGAGGAGCAGGGCGTTTTCACCTTCCCAGAGCATCACGTTAGTGTGGCCAGACTGTTTCCAGTAACAAAACTAATTAGCGATGGGGCTGACTCAGATGTCCCTGCACAGGACAGCGGTGTGACACGCATACAGCTCCCCCCCATATATTTTCAGTTTCCCGGATAAAAATAGATGCAATAATGTTATTCCCACATTTATGAAATGGTTTGCACTTTACATATTAAAAGCTTTCTGTATGCACTTAAGTGTTATTGTAAGTAATTTAAGAGGAATTTAAAAAGCTGCTTATTTTTTCTGGTAATTTTTCTGAGTCTTTTATGACAGAGAAGTAGCAGACTTCAGTAAGTTTTAATTTTTTTAGTTATGCCATGGATGATTTGGAAGGCTATAAATAACAGTCTATGAAAAATATATTTCTATGCTAATATCTTCTAGAACTAGCTAAAATGCTTTTTTGGAGTGATTCACATGCTTTTCTAGTTCCACGCATTTCTATTGATTCAAAGACCTTTTCCATCCTTTAAAAAAAAAAAAAAGGTTATTCTTTATAACCTTTTATTTTTTCTGGATTAAAAGCATTGGTCTAGGACTTGCAAGACTTGTATACAAATTCCTTACAGAACACAGACTCCTCATCTGTAAGTGTGAATATTAGCTCAGCGTGATTTGTGAAGACATACGCATAGTTTGGCGTACTCATATACTAGGGGTCGTGAACAGTTTCAAGAGCTTAAGCTGGAATCGACCTTTTCAGGTGCTTCTAATGGTTTAAAACTTTATATTTTGCATCAACCTTTTGTGTATTTGTTCTTGTCCATGAGATTGTTTGTTTGCTTTAGAGCATTCAAGCAGAAATATTTGAGCCACATCCAAACACAAAGCAGAGAGTTGTTCACGTCCCCATTATCTGCCCATGTTCTGCTGTTACTTATTTCTCACAGGATACCTCTGTGCAGCTATGAGAAACAAGAAAATATCTTTGTTGTTTTTCACTTGAAGTTCTGTTTCTGATTCAGGTTGCATTTCAGTGAATGCTCAGTCACCCACGTGAATGTCATGAAAGTCTTACCTGTTGCATACCTGACTCATTTCATTGCAAAAATTGTTCCCATGTCAATTAAGATGATGTATATTGTATTTTTTATGATTGATAAGAGACTGGAGTATCTTTTAATTACCAACTACTGGTCACAGTTGACTAAAAATGATAAACTCCTTGAAAAATTCCTACCTGACAGCTGCACCTCATCTCTCTAGTGATTGCCGACTGCACCATCTGCCAGCAGGTTCAGAATTACAAGGAAAGAGTCTGAAGAACAGCAAAAGATACACGCATTTTTAAGTGAGCAAGAAAAAAGGATAAAAGCTGTCCTGTTATGACATCTGAAACGACTGCTGTTTTCCACACTGTTGACAATACAATGCTGGTTTGAAAGTTTTTATCTAAAGGAAAGAGGCAAATATTCTTTCTTTTTCAGTCAGAGTGCATGCATGTGCATGCAATCCACTACATGCACACGTGCATCCCATGCTACAGAAAGCATGGTTTCGAGGTACGCACACGTGCACAGGATACATAGCAGTCTGGTACGGAGAGCCTTATTGGCATGAATTTGGAGTGGGCAGGTTACTCAAGGGAAGATCTTTCCTGAGATCGGAGAGGTACTTCATAAGAACAAATGTTTATTTGAAAGGCACTAGTTTGCATCAACAGACGGTTATTTTCCAAAGTGTTCTTGGAAAAAAATGTTCACCTCTCCTCCACAGAGGTATTGCAGGTTTTCATCTCCATTCTTATTGCAAGCAACTCAAGTCATGTAGTATAGTAAGCTATTAGCATGCTTGGCCCATTTTCAAGAGCAAATTTTCCAACAGAATGTGGCTTAATGTAAGACCATGCGTGGTTTGGTCAGTGATGTTTTTGCCTTTTGTTCCTTACAATTAGACAGGTTCTGTTTTCGATGGCAAAACAAGTGAATTTTCCTCTCTACCCCTCATGTTTGCTATGTGTATGAGGTATACGCCTATTCAGCATGGGAATGTTTTGTGGCTGCAAGGGCCTCACTGACACAAACAGGCAGTGAATTTCTCAAAGAAAGCTACTGAAGAGCTGCAGTAGGTGCCCCTGAGACTGATTTTCTTCTTCCTCCATTCTTAAATCCAGGTGCCTGCTGTGATGCTTTGGAAGAAACCCCCTTGTCCTAGCAGCAGCTTTGCGTGTCTTGCAGGTGTTCAACATGCTTCATGATTAGATCTCTGATTATCATTACCCAAACTGGGGGGGTATGTGTGAACCGGCACGCAATGCACATCAGGAGGAATTTCTAGAAAGGGGAATGATCTGACATACATGAAGTTGTACAATGGAAGGCTTGTGATAACATGTTTCTTTTCAACCCATTAATAAAACCCGATTATGTTGCCGTGTTGGTCACTAGCTCAATTGAGTACAAAGGGTTCAGTTCCTTGCACACTGATAACGCATTTATTTGAATAACTGTTCATTTTATCCATTTGTGAATGAGTGCTTCACATTATCCTTGTGAGGATGAGAAAAATGAGAGGAACAGACCATGAGCATAGGATGACAGCGCCCGTCTGTGGCTGAGGTGATGGGGTCTGCATCGCAGAACTCTGTCCTGCAGCCCGGCCGTGTGTCTGCTCCTCCCCAGACACGTCCTGGAAGTGGCCTAGGACTCTGATCTAAGAAAATATTATGAATACACTGAATAAACTTTTAAACATTAAAAATAAACTTTTACATTTAAATGGAAAGACTAGTAGATATTGAAGATGGAGCATTATGATTATCTGATCTGACTTTAGCGCAAAGACCAAATAATCTTTCCTGTGATTTTGCATAATTGAAGTATCAAATCGCAAATGATGAATTAATACTTCTCCTGTGGCCTTGTTGAGGACCTGTATGCAGATCAGTGAAAGCTGATCCTAACTGCATGTACAAAAAAATAAAGTGTCACCAAGATCATTTCTTAAGCTGTATGGTTTGTTGCTGTCTGACAAAGATGGTTATTCACAATTCAGCTCACGTAGAGACTAAAAGATCAGTTTAACAAAAACCTGGCAGAAAGAAATAAGAAAGAACTGGTTTTTTAAATTTTTTTAAACTTGTTTCTATTAATTTCCTTTCTTATCCATTGACTTGCTACTCCCTCAAATGCCTCGCTATCTGTGGAAGATTCACCTTTGAACAAGAACTGTCAGGTTTCTCTTAAAAAGCTTTTAGAGGGTTTCAGAATTGAATTTTTTTTTAAAAAATACGGTATTTTAAAGCATAGTATTGCTACTGAAATTATAACTCTTTCAACTAGTAATAATTTTACTTGTAATTCCTCTCCTTTTCTTTTTTTTTTTTTAAGTGCTGCACTTGATCCAGGAATTAAATTTTGTGTAATACCTTATTTAGTTCCAATTCACTATCCACTCCACTGGGGTCTACGAGAATTACAGAATTACTTATCTGTTTCATTTCAGTTTGCTTCACAAGAGGTGTGAGCAGGGTTTTTTTAATTGTTTCCCTACTCTTTTAGATATCTTGCTCCATACAGTAATGTGCATAAAAATTTTAGTTTGTTTTCTTCCTGAAAAGCTGCACATAATTACTTATTAACTAGCTTAATCTTTTCTTATCTTTAGGACCTTCTGCTGATGCTTTCAGACTAGTCTGCAATTATTTTTTGTTTTTCATCTAATCTGTAATAAATAATCTAGCATACCAGGGTAATGGATTTCACCTGAGGATCTCAACATGATTTGCAGACAATAATTAATTAATTAGTTTCACAACCTGTCTTTAAAATAGGTGAAATTGAAACGCAGCCTGCCAGCACACGGTCATTAGCAACATGTTGCACCATTAACTGTAGCTGCCCTATAAGCAGGTGTTGTAATCTGCTTCTCCTGAGCGTCAGTGAAGGTTCCTGCTCAAGTGGCACCATGTTTAAAAAAATAAATAGTTAAAATCATCTGGTTGGGTTGTTTACCTTGTATTCAGATGTAATTATGTGCCATACGGACCTATGCAGGCATATCTTATATCTGTAATATATATTGCAGAATAGTGATCTGACATCATTGCTGTTGCTTTTTTTAGCAACATAAATGTTACTACAGGTATTTGTCCAGGCATGGTGTTTTTACTTATAAATGGATTTTACTATGTCATGTAGCTGAACTGGAAAAATTTTAAAGATACATATGAGGTGAACAGAGACTTTGTCAGAGTTACACCCTGAGGCAACTTCTTATTATTCTTCCTCTTCCATTTATACAGGAGAATCATTGACTTTCATTCATACTGACCCATCACTGACCTGTGGTCAGTAATTTTAAACAGCCTGGATTCTGTATTTTTCTGGTTTACCCCAATCATATTACTGCTTGAATTGAGCTCCTTAAACAGAATTAGGTACATCTATAGGGTTTGAAATTAGTGGCAGTGAAGTAAATAGCATCTGTAGCACGAAGCAAAAGCTTTATTGTGAATATCATAACATTATGGTCATAAAATGTGCAATAAAAAGTGATGTATTTTAAAGTTTTCATAAAATGCGTAGGAACCCATTTTAAGCCCACATTCAGTATCCAAAATAAGATTTTTTTTTCCCAATCTCAAATTTAACTGAGTTTGAAGTTCTTGAAAGAGGGAGCGAAGGACATGAAGGGAGAAAGAAAGAATTAAGGGAGTGAAGGAGGAGAGGGAAAGGAGGGAAGGGGGAAGGAAGAGGAAGGCAGGGAGAGAGGAGGGTAACAGAAGTAGGCCATAGTAATTTGTAAATTATAGTTGTTTTGCTTGCACTTTTGTCACAGCAATATGAAAATCTTTAATATCATTGAGTCCTACAAGCTGCTAGAAATACTCACATGCAATCAAAATGTTTTCACAAGACAACTGCTTTAAACATCTGACCATTAACCAGTCCTTAAGTGTGTATACCTCACGTGTCTATTACTGACTCTTAATCACATGTATAAAGCTGAATACAAAAGCTGTAATCTTGAAAAAGGATGAAAGAAGCAATATTTGAAAAGATTTTTTTTCTCCACTTACCCTTCCCTAAATATATGATTAGCCTTTATTTCTGTATTCATTGACTCTTGTGTTGGTTTTCCTTCATAAGTCAGGCTGAGCAACCAACTTGGTCATCAAGCTGTTTTTTGAATATTGGGCATAAGTGTTATTTCCCTGATACTCAAAAGTTTAATTAAAAATGACCAACAGCAGAGCAGGGAATTCCTCCAGTGTCTTAGGTGTAAACTATCCAGGTCTGCTAATGGCAGTTGTTGTAAAAAATATTACTCTATTGCAACGGACTGTAATGTTTCTTCTTAACCTTGTAAAACAAGGAGATTATCCCACTTCTTTCCAGAGATGAACAGGAGCCTCTGTTGAGGACTGTTTTCTCCATGTTCACGTTACCTTTGCTGTACCATGAACGAGGGGAGGTTTTTAACCAGAACTGGTTCTAATCTCAGTTGGGGTTGTTCTGTGGACATCTAACAATGTCTTCTGCGAGGACTTCCAATTTTTTATTCCTCTTTTTATTCTACATTTACCTCTGAGACACTTTCACTAGCAGTATTGCTTAGGATTATGAAATCTACCTTTTGGAAGAAGAAGTTTTGAGCGTCTATAGAGGACTAATCTCCAACAACTACTGATATAATTAGGGCTTGTTTCTCAGTATTAAGTATCATCAGGTCATGCTCATTGGTCTGTAGGCTTCCACTAATTTGAAATCTGGCAATTGAGTATGTTTTTTAATTGGGCACTGCCATCCAAAATAGATTTGGTTTCTCTTGAATGCAATGTCTTTTATGTTACAAAATAATAATAATCTTCTAATGAAGTTCTGTTACTTGCTGCAAGGTCACCCAGGTATGAAGCTGACAGACTTACCAGTACAACAGTCTGCAACTGTATGTTTTTATATTTTGACATACTAACAACATTTGATAGGCCATCCTTGTGGACTGTGGTTAACATACTGCATATAGGCATTCAAAAGTCCATCTTTCTGAATCATAAGTAACTCTGAAGCACATCAGGTTTGTGTCCTGACTTGGATCCACCAAAATCTTCCTGTGCTTAGAAACATAGAAAGTACGTCTTTCCCGCTTTTGAAACACTTATCTTCAACTACCTCCATTATTTTCCAGGGTCTACTATGGAAGCGGTGTTTCCACCTCTGTCTTAAGTCCCTGCCTTTCTTTTTTGATTCTTTTCTTATGTGCTCAATGTACCTGTAGTACATACTACTTCCTGTAAGTAACAACAATGGATTTCAGGCAGTATTAGACCTTTGAACAATCTAGTTATGTTTTATTGGATTTTTTTTTGTCTGAAATATATATATACTAGCAGCAACATTGAACCCTGTGCAGGATATTTTAAATATGTTGTTTAGTTATAAAATATGAATATTAGATATTCAGCTCTTCCCGTTTCATTTCATTTCAGAAACATATGTTTACTATTAAGGTCTCAAAGATGACAAACAGGGCACAGTTCTTGCATAAGCAAACTTAAAAGCAAAATTATTCTTCCCAGTCTAGAAAAGTGGGTCTGAATCATCTCTTCTTCCTATAAATCTGCCTTTGACTAAGAGAATCTTTCGTTGTTTCCAAGTGTCTAATTAACAAATGCCAACAAAGTTGTCTACCTTAAAGAAATGTTGCTTGTTTTTATAGTTTAAAGTCTACAACCTATAAGTGTTCATTAATATTGTGGTTTTCCAAACATTGTCTAGTGTTTTTAAATATGTAAACTCTCAGGAAGTGGGGTTCAGTGTTTATAATGTGTTTATACAGGATTCTTGAGGAAACTGAGTGGAGCAGTGGGAAGGCAGGCTGACTTGGAACTTCATTCCAATCCCAGTCTGAGAAACCCTACCAATATGTACTCTTAAAGGTGGCAAAAACCCAAAATCTTTTCAAAAATTGTTACCCAGATTAACTGAAATCTCAGACATTTACTTTGAGTCTTTGATAAGCAGCAAATTATTGTAAGATTTCTCAAAGGAAGTTTCAGAAAGAGCCCTCAGAAGTGTTGGCATCCAGTCTAGTTTATCTTGGCATGAAGAATATTTGTAAGCAGGAGCAATTTGAATGGATAGTTTTAGTACATTTTTAAAAACGTTTTTGTCCCTTTGCATGCCCCCCCCCCAGTTTGAGGTGGCCTTTTCCCATGTTCTTAGCTGTGCGTGGTAATTTATGGCAGACATTCATAGTTTCAAGTATTGAAAGAGTTCTTAACCATACAGTAGTCAACTCATACTTCCCTTGGCCAGGTAGAAGCTAACCAGGAGCATCTACTGCTCTTACTAGTACTCCAATTATTTGATAGAAGTCTCAAAACTGAGACTGGTCTCTGAGGTTGTCGTATGAGGTTTTCAATCCTGCATGGTACATCAAAAAGTAAAATTTATTAAGAGTTTAGCTCTAATTACTATTGGCACTTTGGAAAAAAAATAATTAAGGCTTATCACATGGTTGCACATTGTTTGGTTTTGGGCAGTCATTAAGTAATGCACACATGAATAAATGAGTACTTCTACTTACAAACAAATTTAAAATAAAAAGTAAAACATTATAATAGTAATTCAAGTAGCCTGAACATTCCCTAAATATTAAGGGCCAACATTCCCTAAATATTAAGCGTCAACATTCCCTAAATATTAAGCGATCCAGTGAGAACCCACATATTAAAGCTGTTAATACTCTTTTAAATAAAAAAAATTATTTCTGAAGCAGCAAGTCTTTGAAATTCATCATAGAGAAAGCCAGAGGCTAGAGAAGTACCTTTTATTTTTGTAACGAATTTCCATTCTGGTATAGCTGAGTCGTAGGCTGTCAGAAATCCTGGCATTTCCTTTCTGTTTGCTTTCCTCAGGAAAAGGTTGGCAGCTTCCCAAAATAACAACTGAATAAGAACATTCTGAAGAGCTAAATACAAATGTTAAAATCCTGCTACCCAACCAGCTGCAGCCCACATGGCACTGAGAACAGAGCAACAACATCAATGGCAAGAGAAGAAAGGGCAGAGTAAGCTCCCAGACACGTTCCCTCCATCATGGCAAGCATTTTCTGTGCTGCGTTATGTGCTTCTCTGTAGGACCTCTGCCTGCTCCTGTGTACAGTGACAGAACACAGCTTGCTTGTTAAATACCAAAAGCGGTTTAGTTATTGATGGGAGCATTGCAAGCAGAAAGCGAGGTTTTAAAATTCAATGTTATGAATGCTTGTTGCTTTAATCACGCATGACGGTTCTTTGCAGATTTAGGTAAACCTCTTCTTGACCATGGTGCACCAGTCGCTGGGCAGCAGCTGTTTCTTTGCAGATCCTTTCTTCCAAGGATTACGTTTATAAGTGCTTCTTGGAAAGTCCCCATGAAGAATCCCCAGAATATCCCCTTCCCTCCTCTCATCTCTGTGACTTGCTGAAACTCGATTCTTCATGTGCGGAAGTAAAGCTTCAGAGGAATTATCACCTTTGCTGTCGGCCACATCGAAGTGGTATCTCCTTTAATTCGGCCAGCTCGAGCTGAGTTCTTACTAATCCTTCAGCCAGAATAACAACTACCAAACCCATAGATACAGATCACATTTATAGAATTAATGTAGCTTACTCCCATACGTTTTGCAAGATACTCACCTGTAAAATTCCCGGTTGCATGAATTTGAAGAGGTGACACAGAAGGTGTCTTTTTAAGATGGTGCACGTATGACTTGCTAGTTCAGCCTGCAATAGCTTTCTGAAAGGTAATGCAGAGGGCTACTGTACATTCACTTTTCAGAGAAAACAACCTTATCTGCACTTCAGAGAACTTTTCTTTTGTGTTGGTTTTAGTTTCATTTGTAGAAGAGCTAATCCCGATCTTCTGATCTGCTTTTTTAGAGACACGGTAAGCTGCACAAAAATTGCCAAATTGAGCAAAAGGCAGAATTGTCAGGTAGTTGTTAGAAGATGGTACATTGTAAAAAAATGGATCTTCCCAGTGTATTTCAAAGTTGAATCACATTCTTCTTCAGAGCTCCTGTTTTTACTGCCATATCGTTCTTTGCTGCCAGAATTGGAACATTTTTCCCCGTTACTGAAAGCTAGAAAGTTCCCCTAACACACATCTTTCTTACATGTTTATTGGACAGAACGGATGAGGCTTCGCCATGTAGGCTACACAATTAAACTATTTATATAGTGCTTTATGTGGTTGCCTGCATTCATAATTTTCTGAGAATAGTTTGCATTGGTTTTCCATATTGTATTGCAGGAGATTTGTAGAATTTTAGTTTACCTTTTGTTTTCTGGACAGTGACTCTTTTCTTATGAATTTTCATTGATGTTGAGCATGTCTAACATCCTGTTACAGAGAGAAGCTGTTGAGGTGATTGAAGATTGCTAATGTACATGCTGAAGTTAATTTTTATTCCATTTAAACTTAGTTTTCACTTTCAAATGCTTATGTTGTGTAGGTGCTATATGACATGATAAACTGAGGCTTGGTGATCAGAACAGAAGATGTATTCGGTTCTGAGGTGCACACTTTTTGTATCCTCAGAATTGATGGTGGAAACATTTTGGAGCAGGAGGAAGAAAAGAGGATAGTGAGGGTAGGAGAGCTGGTTCTGAGGTAGTGTAGCTGCCTGTTATAGTGAAGTGCCAGAGTTCACCCTGTAGTTAATTAAATTGCTTTTAAAGAATGCAATAATGGAAGAACATTTCGAAGTACACTGTATGGTTATGGTTTATTGCTCTCTGAATGCAGGGCCAAGTTAAATAAATTAAATATGATCTCAGGGAGCCAATTTGGTGATAATATACTACAAGTAGTGACATTAACTTCATGGAAGTTACGTAAGTGTAAATCATCTCAGTATTTGTTCCATTACATTGCCACAGAAATTGTGGGAGAATGGATCATACTCAGATGTTTGATTACTATTTTTAATATTGTATCTAGGCTCTATCTACAGAGGAGGGCTCCCCCCATTATACTGCTCTTTGGCACTTTATTTCAAGACTTCTGATCTGCTACATTTGCTGTGGGAGATGTCAGCAATTCAGCACAGCCAAAGTTTACCTGAGATATTCAGGTGCAACTCACAATGATTTCAAAGTGTGTTTTGCAATGGACGGATGTGTTGTGCAAAGCATTTCAGGGCTTTGTTCAATTTTGGAAATTAATAGGAAATTAATGAACTATCATCTTAGAAGCACTCTGGTGTTAGCAACAGTGCCAGATAGTAAGGATATCAGATGATTTATTAGGATGCTGTTAATACAAACTGCAGCAAGCATAAACTGGATCTAGACCCTCAACCATAAACAACAGCATAATGTAATTAAAAAACCCCACAGTAATTAGTGGGACATATTATATAGCTTACCAGTGGGAAGGCTGTCTGCGTTGATCACAAAATTTGTCCCACTTTCTTTTGTGGTGCCTGAAACCCATCCAATTTGCTGCCTGCCTCCTGTTGCTAAGAGCAAGGTATGGAGTACTGTACCTTCTTTCTGCACTGTTGCAAGTGTCATGACCTGCCTGCTCTCTGAGAAAGACCAGATTCAGATAGCACTGAGCCTCTGCCACAAGGAGATTCTCTCCAAAACAGAGATCTGTGAAAAGGAATTTGACTGGAATACCAGGGAAAAGGTCAACGAAAACAGAGTTAACATTTCTGTCTGAAATGTGGTTCTTTGGTCTTGGGGTGAGGAGGAGTGGTGGCATTCAAAAGCAACTGCACAGCAATATGGATTTTTGTCATAGCATGCCCAACATAAGCCTCATGTAGGTTACAAGAAATCAATGCTCTTGCAGTGTAGGGTAGGTCTTTAGCGTTATTCCCTACTAGGTTATTGGTATAATGGGAGGTGTCTCTTTAGTAAAGCCTGACCTAAGGAAGCAGTTGCCTTAGAGGATTCCTCTTTTTTACTGTTTATAGCAAAGGGGGTGTTAAATGGCACACTCTGCAAGATATCCCTTAAAGAATTGTAATTAGTGCTTGTGGAAAGAGTGAAGATACTGGGATAATGAAACTGTCAGTAGTTCACAAAATAGACTTACAGAGCACTAGCAGTAAAGGCCTTTCATTACATCTATGCCTTAATTTCAGTACACACCCATTAAAGGGGTTGATTTTGATGTCCTAAAACTGAGCTATGAAGATTAAAACCCACTGATTTTTCTTACCAAAATTCTTACCAAAAATGGGAGAAGTAAAGCAGAAAAACTCCTTTACTTCTCAGTATTCTTTATTTATAGACTCTGTTTTCTTTGAGCCTCACAGCAAAGTTTATAATTACTACCAAACATGGCAAAATTTGCTTGGATTTTGACAATGATGGGAGCGGAGATCTCCGAATCATTGAACTGCAGACTTTGTCAGTTGGAAGGGACCTCAGGAGGTCTCCAGTCCAACCTCCTGCTAAAAGCAGGGCTAGCAATAGGATCTGACTGGGTTGCTCAGGGTTTTATCCAGTTGGGTCTTGAAAACCCCCAAGGATGGTGACTGGACAACCTCTCCGGGCAACCTGCTCTACTGCTGGGCTGTCCTTGTGGGAATAAGAGTTTTCCCCTATATCCAGTCAGAACTGCTCTTGTTTCAGTTTGACCGTTGTCTCTTGTCTTGCCACCACTGTGAAGAACCTGGCTTTGTCTCCTTGAGACTTGTCCTGTAGGGCACTGGGGACTGCTGAAAGATTCCCTCAAGCCACCTTTGCTCTGGACTGAACAAACCCAGCTCTTTCACATACTCTTCACAGGGCAAGTGCTCCAGCCCTGAACATCTTGGTGACCCTCCCCCAGGCCACGCTCAGGAGATGTTTAGTGATAGATGTATTCGTACCGTTGGGATTGGCAACTCCTTTCTATATAAGCCTTTGAACAGCTAGTTTCTGAAGGTAAGAACCATTAAGCAGTTGCAATGCATGTCAATGGGCCCAAACTCAACAGCTGGCCCTGTGACATGATAGATAACAGAACTGAGCATCAGCCTCCATTTAGTCTTGTAATACCGAGTGTGGTGTCATGTTACCATGTACTTAAGCTCCTGTTTTGCAAGAATCTGCATAATTTTGCAGAGTATTTCAGCTATAACTGTTTATTTTAACCTTCAAAGTATGTGTGTGTCTGTCTTTCATGAATCTTGTCACTAGCATTTTATGTGGGAGTGAGTCATTTCCTGAACTTGGGGATTATTAAAGACTTTTAAAGAATGAAAAGAACTTGGTATTAAAATGATCTGATAGTTTACAGATAATGAGTTTTAAAATGTTACTTTACTCAATACTCTGCAAATTAAATAAAATACATCAATTTACCAAAAAAAATACGTGTTTTAAAATACTTGCATAAAAATAGTGCTATTCAACAAAATTATACTTTTCTGCCTATACTTAAATGTTTCTAAAATGTTAAAGTAATGTGTGAAGCTTTACTGTTCTGTTGCAAACCATAGTCTTAGTGTCAAGATAGTAGTAAGAATAATAGAATATGGCTCTACTGGTGCCTTCACTTAAATTGATAAAACTATTGGCTTTACTAGGAGTAATTTTGTTCTTATTGACTTCAGCAAATTTTCTTCTTCTATAAGAATGCCACTGAAACCAAATTTTAACCTTAAAAAGCATTCACCACTTTAAAAAAATAATTGTTAGATAAGATGAAAAGATTCGTAGCGACAATCTAAGATTATTTAAATTTAATTTTGGGGGACAGGACTAGTATAAAACTTTTTTTCTGCACTGTCTTCACTTTAGTTGATCACTGAAATCTTCTATCTAATACCAAATCAGGTGGTAGTAGTTCACTCTTGCTGTGCATAATATCAGTGTTATCTGATATTATGCACAGCACGTATCTGTTCTGCCAACTATCTTCTCCTCCCTGAAATTGTAAAATGTTTAATTATTCCCAACTGAGGGTTATTTTTGATCACAGTGATAATCAGTTTCTCAGAGTTTGGAAAATTCTTCCAGAATTCTGGTGCTCTCAGGAGAAAACTGCTGCACCCATCCAGTGTCCCCTGCATGGTTGGATGGCCTTTGTATTTCCTATAAAAACACTGGTGCTTGCTTTTGAAAAGACCTCTGCATTTTGGAAAACAAATACGCTTTGGAAAGAAAATGGCAGCTTATAAGGAAGCCTACTGTACCACACTGGAGTGTTCTGCCTTGGGGGATTGTCTTGACACAGGATAGTGTTATTATACCCAAAAGAAACAGAATTTGTGGAACAGGCAATTTTCTGACCTATTTTCTGCACTTTGAATTCCATTGGTTTTTCTTCCTTGGTGGATTTCACTGTTACGTGGCTTTTTCTTATAAGTATCAGGGTGGAAATTAGTTCTACAATTGCAAAAACAAATGTAAAACCACAGTAGTGAAATCTCTCTTCCACAGTGATGCAGCAACTAACTAATCCTGCAGCTGTTGTTACATCTTTAATTAAAGGTAGATACACATTATAGAATACCTCTTTTGAAGTAACTTCCTAGTCTTGGTCTCCTTAATCCATCAAAACTCGGGACCCTGAATACCGTATTGGCTTTTTCATTCCCCAAGCTCAATACTCCCTTCTGCTGCATAGTAGTCAAATGTATGGGGAAATGTACCCCCGCAGCCCCCCCCCAAAAAAAGTTTAATACATTTAAAAGCCAGAATATTCTATGATTTTTGTGGAATCCACTCTTTCTGCATCCAAATCTATAGTTTATGATCAAACAACTAGTCTGATTTATAGAAGTCAGTATACAGAAATGACCTTATCACTGTAAATGACTTTTTCCTTATGCATGTTTGTCATACGCATTGTTCAAATTTGGCACTCTACTTCCTCCAGTGATCAAGCCTAATTATGTTTGTGTTGACTGGATTAATTGAGTGTTTCTAAGAGTGAATGGGCGGGCTAATGAGGGCATACAATAGGAGTCATCTTTGGTCACCAGGGAATGCAAAACTGGATGTCCAGTTGGTTGTCAGATCACGACTGTGGCTTTGCATACATGTCCTTAAATCCGGTGAGGATTTTTCACCTAGCACAAGCTTTAGGTTTCAAAATGTCATCCCTATTCCTACTCTGGAAGTGAAGTCTACTTTTTCTTGCAAGACTACTTTGATGCGTTGCGGAACACTAAATGGTTTAAGAACAATTCTACTAGTGAAGACAAAGAGGGTTTCCCTGTTCATTCCCACGTTACGATGTATCTGCATAGTACTGCACATGCATCCCTCTCATGCCACTAACTTACTGGCCTCCTTGCCTATGTATTTGTTACTCTCCTCCCCTCTTCATAAAGATAGATATGGCCATTCTAGTCAGTGTTGGTTTTTAGTTTTTATTATTCATTCTTGTTTTTTCTGTATATTTCCAGTATATTAGTCTTTGCAACCACAGATGCTGCAAACAAATTAGCATCATAGATATCTGCCATAGGAAAATGTTAGAATGATTTTTGCAGGCTGTACTGTTGATTTTGAATATTTCATGTATTCATGTCAGTGTACACTAATGAACCCATTCAGGATTTCTCTCCTACATTTAAATAGATCCTTGAATGTAATGAGCACCTATTTCTAAAAGATCTGAAGAAAAGGAAAGGTTAAGAAGAAATTAGGGAGTTCAGAGGGAGAAGGACACAGGTAGTAAAACAGAACAATTTGAGAACAGACTTTCTTCTTTGGTCTTTTTCTTAACACACTTGATCTGTCTTGGCAGATTTCTGCTCAGACATAAGTGAAACAAGACAGATGAATAAATAGAGTCGCCATGTTCAGTTAACGTTGTGTATCTCAGAAACAAGACCAAGCAGAAGGTGCAGTCTGAAAGTGATGAGGCCCTTAGCGTCAAGATAAACTTCTGTGGTTTTCAGTCTTTCCTTTCAAATTTAGATAAAGAAATTTGTACTGTTAAAAATCACATTGAGGTTTTATTTTCAAATAGTCAATAAAATGAATGAGGTAGTACGTGGGCATATTACCTAAGATTTTTGAAAGAACTGAATTATTTCATGCTATGCAGTTCCTCTCTGGTGGATTTGTAAAGTGTTTTTATTGCCAAGTGACATGTTACGTTAAGTCCAAGTCCTTTCATTTTTACTACTTCAGGAGCTGTCTTTTTACTTTTCCTAATGACATTGTTGGGGTTTTCGTTTTGTATGTCAGCTCTTATTAATATTTCTAGTATTTTAAGTACATTTGGCGTAAGTGGGTCTTTTAGTTCTAAGCAGGTGGGATTCAAAAAAGTTAATTCAGATGACTGACTGGAGGCAGAACTTTTACCTAGGTGTGTGCAGTAGCATCTGCCAAATTTTGTGAGTGAGGTAAATGTTTCTGTTCCAGAGTAAGATGAGTGATTGTAACTTAACAAATACACCATTGAAGTTGAGGTACAGGTATTTTAAAGATTAGTGAAAATCATAACGCATGTTCACTATCAAGCCTGCTCTGATACCTGTGAAAGGTTTTATTTGATTTGAATTTGTACCTGAGGCATTTCATTGGAACTTTTCATGAAGACTTTAGTGGATGAGAATATTATCTTTAAAACTTAAACAGATACATGTTCTCCCTCTGTTAATTTCCTCTTAACGCTTCAATACTAGTTCTTCCCAAATTGCTAATGATATGTCAGTAGTATATAATCTCCAAAACACCATTAGCAGGACATTGCTTTTCCCAATCAGAAATACTTACTTTATCCCCATAGGTTGAAGGGCATCAGTAGCTGGTGTTCAGCACTCTAATCTTCTTGAATCAAGCTCTCACCAGCTGAGGAAGTTTCATCCCAGTAAGAGTACTGAATCATTAGGGATTCTGAAGTCCTCAACTCCTCCAGCTCTTCAATGTCTGATTATTGACTCCTTCAAGCTCTTGAGCCTTTAGCTTTAGAGAAGGTGGTGAAAGATGAACAAGCCCCCGGTACAAAAATGTTATCTGAAACTTTTTTTTATGTACACTGCACTTATATTATGATAGTTTAATTTTTTCCACTGTATTCATATTGCTGTTTCCCCTTTTCCTCATATAACCAATCGCTACGCACACCCACAACACAACTTTTTGCCAGACTTTGGTACTTGTGACTGTCAGGGTTTAAGCCCAGCTGGTAACAAAGCACCACGAAGCCACTCGCTCACTCCTCCCCCCTGGTCCCGGTGGGATGATGAGGAGAAAATATAAAGAAAAGCTCATGGGTCAAAATAAGGACAGGGAGGGATCACTCACCACTTATGGTCACGGGCAAAAGACAGGCTCAACTTCGGGAAGAAACAACATCAATTTAATTTACTAACAATCAAATCAAAACAAGGATAATGAGAAGTATGACCAAATCTTAAAACACCTTCTCCTACCCTTCCCTCCTTCCCAGCTCAACCCCACTCCCGGTTTTCTCTCCCTCCTCCCCCCGGCGGCGCAGGGGGACGGGGAATGGGGGTTGGGGTCAGTTCCTCACCCCTTGTCTCTGCCGCTCCTTCTTCCTCAGGGGGAGGACTCCTCACTCATCCCCTGCTCCACCGGGGGGTCCCTCCCACAGGGGACAGTCCTTTATGAACTTCTCCAGTGTGGGTCCTTCCCATGGGCTGCAGTTCTTCACGAACTGCTCCAGCGTGGGTCCCTTCCATGGGCTGCAGTCCTTCAGGCACAGACTGCTCCAGCGTGGGTCCCCCGCCGGGTCACAAGTCCTGCCAGCAAACCTGCTCCAGTGCAGGCTTCCCACGGGGTCACAGCCTCCTTCGGGCATCCGCCTGCTCCAGCGTGGGGTCCTCCCTGGACTGCAGGTGGGCATCTGCTCCACTGTGGACCTCCCTGGGCTGGTGGCGGGGGGGACAGCCTGCCGTCTCACCACGGGCTTCAGGGGCATCCCCTCCTCCCCCGCTCCTTCTTCCCTGACCTCGGTATCTGCAGAGGTGTTCCTCTCACATTCCAATCCCCCTACTCACTGCAGGTTCCCCTTCTGAACTCTGTTCTCCCAGAGGCGCTACCGCCGTCACTGACGGGCTCGGCCTGGGCCAGCGGCGGGTCCGACTCGGAGCCGGGGAAGCTTCTGGCAGCTTCTCACAGGAGCCGGCCCTGCGGCCCCTGCCCCGCTACCAAAACCCCGCCACACAGACCCAAAACAGTGACACATGTCACACAAGCAATCACCTGACTTCTCAAAAAGAAGGTCCAGTGGTCTTGAAAAGCCTTCCAGGTGAAGTGGTACCACAGGGAGAAATTGTACCTTTTTGATGTGTAAAAAATGTTTGTCTGTTAGCTGCCCAGTGCAAACTTCAGTGAGGAGTTTTAAATATATGTTTATACAATGCAATAATTTGTGTCTTTTCTGTTTTATTCAGGTCATTGCCATCGTTATGGATATGTTTACAGATGTGGATATCTTTAGAGAAATTGTGGAGGCATCTGCTAGAGGGATTGCAGTGTATCTCCTGCTTGATGAGTCGAACTTCAGTCACTTTCTGAAAATGACGGAGAAACAAGGCTGTCAAGTTCAGAGGCTCAGGGTAAGGCTTCCTGTGTTCCTGTGCATGAACATTCACTACTCATTCTTCCACAGCCTACTGAAAAGGGAATATTATTCAGAAAGTGATTATCAAATACTGCTTTTTCAAATTCACTAAGAGGTATAAATTAGGTAAGCTCCCAGCAGAACCTTCTCTACAAATGTTTTTCTCTTTAGAAAGATTGTTGCGATTTTCATGTGTCAAAACAAGAGTATTTGATAGAATGACATCATTTTTCATATGTTATTTGTAAAATAATTTTCCATTCTTATGTATTTAGGAATACTACATTTTGAAAAACTTAAATTCTTTTTGCTTTCTCTTAAAGCAGCCTGCAAATAGAGTATAAAGCATACTTCATTTTATGAGCATTTTCTTTAAAGTTTTTATCTATTAAAATACTTTAAAAGGCCCAAGATTCTATTTTATTACTGTTTTCCTGAAATCTGTATTATTGTGTATTATCATGAAATATGTATTATCATATCTGCATCATGTTTTAGAGAGTGTTATTTTTATACATGAAATACATAATTTCATCCTCTAAGAAAGATAACAAGACTAATGTTTACATTTTTCACAAGATGTCCTGTGTCACCCTAATATTTAACAGGGAGTAGAATACAAACCATGAGCTGCACTGAACTAACGTAAATGCTTCATAAATACTTCCAGATTTACTGTACTAGCACTGAAGAAGTTCCAAGGACGTTGCCAGAGTTTCTTTGCAAAGCTCTTAGCACTGCCTTGGCTGAACTTTTCATATAGTTCCATTTGCAATTCCTTGTTTCTGTAGCTAGTTAGGCTGTGTTTGCTCCTGGCAAAAATAATATGAAAACTCTTCTTAGCAGCATGCATTTTAAGAACCCAGTCCAAAAATCAGATAGAGGTGTGGTGTATTTGTGAGGATAAAGAAGGCTTTTTGTTAGAATTTTGGAGCAAACCTGTATTTTATACCACTTTTTGCTCTGGAGTGTTGACTTAGGTCCTTAGAAGTATTCCCACACCACTTTCCATGCCTGTTTCTTGTGTATGTGTGTGGGATTGCCCTCTGGTGGCCTAATAAACAGAGCTAGGGGAACTTTTGGAAAGAAAACATTAAAAATGTGTTGTGGGTCTGTCAACACCGGTCATGATTGCCTTCATGAAGTCAGCATTTGGCAATATTTCCATACTCTGGAACTTGAGATACCACCATTCGCTGATTACTTGGGTTAACTATGCCATAGAGGTTGCCAAAAATGGTGTATGTCTTTTTATGGCATGAGTTTTATCCTCCCAAAATAAATTAGGAGCATGAATTTCAAGTGATACCTCAAAAAATGCCATAGTATGCATTTTCAGATTAATTCTGTGCATGTGTATCTACAGCTGTTTCGAAAGCTTAACTTCTTTTGGGTGGGTTCAAGGTTGTCTTTTTAATATGGTTTATAGACCTACAGGCATTTATAATGCAATGGAAAGAATTAATGTACATACATTAGAGTGGATTTTGTATGGATTAGTGTGGATTGGAGAGTTTAGGCTTGGCCTCCAAAGTGACATTATGTATTATGTGTTTCTGTTTCGTAATGATGGGAGAAGTAAAAAATTCATCTTTACTCTGCAAGGTTTACTTAGAATACTTCAAGTTTATCAGAAAATGAAAAATATATGCCAAAGAGAGTTCTGTGCTGAGTTTCCAGTTTAGCTTGTAATAAAGCTGTTCAAATTAATGGTCTTCTCATCCAAGTGCTACTCCCAGTGACTGTTGCTCTGGGAATAGAAGCTTACTACTCCCACAACAATTCTCTGGTGCCTTTCTTGAGGATGAAGAGAAACTGCTGGTGACTATGGAAGAACAGTCAGTACTTTGGAGAAGCTGTCTCCCTTTCTTTTTCTCCCATTGCCTCAAGGTTCACAAAAAACAAACCATCTTTAACTTTTTGTGCTCTTGGTTTTTGGTCCTCCCCTTCTGTTCGTATGGATCTGTTTCTTTTCCTCAGGCTGTAGCACCAGCAGCACTGGTCTTGTTATTCTCTGGCACGATGCGGTTCAGTCTTGCAGGAGTATGGCAGACACTCCTCATGCCATGCACTCCTGATGAGGAGCATCTATAAAACTTCTGACTCAACGTCTTCTCTGGCTCTTTTTCTCTTCCTTTGGGTCAGTAAAAAACGAGATGCAGTGATAAGCGAGACTGCATTTTTGAATTCAGATTTACAAGTAGCCAGTAGTCTGTATGGAAAAAAAAAGAGGATTTTATTAATAAATCTACAGTAAATGTCTGTGCAGACATTTTTTCTCGTCTGTAGTCTGACTGCATATCAGGACATGTTTCCCTCTTCATTGAAAGATATAACTGAAAAAATGGAGTTACTATATATTTTGTGATTATTATGTGGATTCTGTTTGGGAGAATATGAAATCAGGGGTCTGCTAGGAGCCTTTTCAGTCTTCCCTACAGCATTTCTTCTTGTGGGTTGGTTTTTACTTAATGTTCACCTTAACATCACCAGTGGAACTCAATGCAAATAAACAATTCCTTTTTTATACTTTCTCATTTCTCTTTCCCCACTTTCATTTGTCTGTTTCCTGACTGTCCTACATTTTTCCCCATTAATTAATATCTCTTTTTTTTCTTGTCTCTATCTAAGCTTCTTTTGATTAACTTTTTCTCCAGTCTGACCTGTTGTTCAGTCAGTAATTCCTTTGCATAGAAAGATGAGGAGTCATTACAGATTCTGACTTTTTTCCAGCGATTTTTCAAAAACTAATAGCTAAATTTTTCGAGAGATGCTTTTTTTCTGCTACTGACAGGTACTGCAGCTAACTATGAAATAGATTTGCACTGCAAAATGCAGCACCAGGACAACAATCCCCAGAACCACCAAAATGCTCAATGCAGTAACTTCAATAACTTGATTTTGGATTAGAAAGAATGTACCAGTGTAGGCAATGTTGTTTAATGCCTAAGAAGTCAGTCAAGCTCCTCAGCTGATGCCAGATCTTCATGTTTTATTTGATATGAGGTGAGGCATGTGGCAGAGGCTCCATGCTCTGCAGAAACCTATTTTCACTTCTCTGGCGATAATGAAGAATCATCTTGCTACAGGAGGGTATTGAAAGCAATCTGGCAGCAACTGTTTATCACCTGATACTCCTCTCAGTACTTTTAATGAATTGCAGGAATGAGAAAATAGAAACACTAATGAATTGATTTTATTTTCCTTTTGTGAAGTCTACTCCCAGATATGCATGCTTAAATGCGTAGTAGGAGCTGCTTGTGAGACCTGATTGCTGCCTGTTTTTTCTCACCAGTATTATCAAAATCATCAAAAGTTTTCTAGTACTTCCAAGTCTAAGTCAAATTTTGTTATTAAATACAAGTGCACAGCACAGTGTTGTATCTGTGAGCAAACTTCTGTGCTAAGGGACTCCAGATTCCAGTGGAGTCATTGAGATTTTGTCTTCAATGGTCATTGAATCAGATTCGAGGTTAGAATAGAAGCGAACTTGAAAACTACTTAGCATTTGTACACCAACTATTATCTCTTACTAAGAAAAGAGGCCCAGATTAATAAATAATATTGGTAATGATGAACAATATGAGAAATGTGTGGTTTTTTCCTTTAAAGCTGTTAGGCTAAGTATTAGGTAGACATCCATTTTCTTCTTTGTGCATTTTCTTGACAGCAAGTATAGGGTGAGTAATTGAACACTGATAAAAGCAGACTCTACAAATAAGAAGTGCTGAAATGAAATGTTTGAGACCAGTATATTCACTGTACTTATCTGTCATATTGGAGGGGGTTTACTGATGAAAATAAATGTGTAATGTTGAATTATACTTCAAAATTTTAAATCATGCTTATGTGGCTCTCTCTGGGAAGATAGTGGTGCAGTTGTACATAAAAAGAGGTTAGAGCTTGTTTCCTGTTCATCATTTGGGTGTCATTTAACTGGATGGCCCTGATGGCCATCCTTAAACTGCAGCTGCTGGATGTTTCAAATGTCCCTGAGTGTCCTACCTACAACCTGCTTTTGGAGGAGGGAGAAGAACCTGTGTCTGCCTTCAAAAACCTCCTAAAACATCAAGTTCTTGATTAAAGTATTATTCCATATGCATCCACTAGCAGTCACTGACATAAACATGTTACAGGACCAGACAGACTTTCTGTTTGACTCACTGTGGCTGATCTTACATACGTTTGTGTGTCCCATTGGGTTGGTTCCTTCATTATGTGTGGGTTTGTTGGTTTCTCATTTGCTTAGGATTTTCCTCTCAGGATTCATAAATGAATTATTGCTTTACCCACAATGATGCAGTGATCAGTGACATGCTACTGTTAGCAGGGCAGTCCTCTAGCCTGAGGATGAAATGAAGTAGGAAGGTGAAGCCCAGTATTTGATACCAAATGGGGCTTGCAATTCAGTATGTATATATTTACTGCTTCTAATCCTAAGTGGAACACACTGTTACTATATGTCCTCAAATACTGTCTGTATTTTGGGTGATTATTCAAAGTATGCATCCCTGGCACCTAAAGAGCGGGTTTGAAGTAGGTGAAGAATGCCAGATGAACTGTGGAGGAAAAGGAAGTGTTATGTGAGAAAGATGAGCATGATCCCTGGCACATGCCTTTCTAATGCCATGTTCCTGTCTGTTAGTGGATGACCTACCAAGACAGGGAAAGAGTGGAGGATTAAGGAAGCAGGACAGAAAAACTGCAGGAGGAATAATACTGAAGAGAAGGAAAAGAAAAAGGAGAACAGAGGAAGCAGTGGCTACGATTTTTTTTAAAAAACAGCAATTTAATGTAAATTTTATTCCTTTTCTAGATATGCCTACTGGAAGTTATATTTCAGTTTAGGAGTACCTAAGGCAAAGGATTTTTTTGTATAGTACGGTAATTTGCAAGCCATTAGCCTTGCTTGTGCCTCTAGCATTCCAGATTCCCAAGTGATATCCCATCCAATACCAATCAGGCCTTATCTCAATAAGATTTGATGTGTTCAACTGGCATATCTTTAGGCCAGCATTACTTGTTATGGTTATTTGAAAAGGTATAAGCTGCCTCTCAAGTTACCTTTTTCAAATTATAATGACATAAATATAATTTAATATAGTTACATAGAAATCTGACATACAAAAATAATTACATGGTATATAGAATTGGGTAAAACAATCATGGAGCTAAATGCAAATTTCGTGACTAATTCACAAAATTTTATTTTATAGTAAATAAGGGTTTACTGTTGTGATAATCTTTAGAATGGGTGAATTCCAGTATTTTCTTTTTTTCTTTTTCAGGAATTACTTTTTCCACACTATTTAACTTTCAAATAAAAACTTTTTATTTAATTACTTTTACTTAAAGCTTGAGTAGCTGCTGGAGAAAGAGTAATTTTCTTCAGTGGGATTGGCTTGTTCAAAGTTCAACAAAAACTGCACTGGACAAACAGGGAAATTGACTTTCATTGATAAGAAAACTTCTAATCAAAGTGCAGAAAACTTGAAAGACACAATGCTAGATTATGAAAGGTGATTAGCAGGTAGAGATGCAAAATTATGTTAACCTCCCATTCAATAATGTAAATTGGATTGTTACTGATTCTTTCGTAGCTGTCCCTGAAAATAGACCTAAGCATCCACCTGTCTTTTCACTTTTAAAATTTTTACTTTTTAAAATTTTACAGCACTTCTAGATAATACTTCTTCTATTTACCTAACTAAGAGATAAACTTTAGCTTTTATATTTGTAGCACATTTGCAAGACATTTTGGTCACAAGTCACAAACAAAAGTAATTTTTAAATGCTGTCTTTGCACATTTTAACTGAGTTGCATTTTTGTTCACACACATCTTGACAAAAATGCTAAGTAAAAACTCACCTAATAAATAAATAAAATTTAAAGAACTTGGATAACTTGAGTCAAACCATAATTTGCCAACTCAGCAGCTTTTAAGTGTAACTCTTGCTTCTTTGATTTGATTTTTCTTGTGACAAAAGTTTTAAGATACCAACAGTGAAATATATACTGATTTCGAAAGCATGTGTTATTTGGAAGTGTGCTATCATTTCATGGAGATTTTCTCCTAATTTTTTGTATTTTCTTTTTTGGAGTGACAAAGTTCATTGGATTGTCATAGAAACTGTCATTAAAACTCCTACAACCTTGATCTATTAGAAGTTAATATTTTTTAGGTAAATGTGTAAGTGCTCCCATAGACATAAAGGTTTATGTAACTGTATTGCAAACTCAGTCATACTTTATAGGCTGGAGTCTTAAATACTTTTGTAAGTTTAAACATCTCTACAGCTTCCTGAGGAGGGGAAATGGGGAGGGAGTCTTCTCCCTGGTATCCAGCAATAGGGCACATGGGAATGGTTCAAAGCTGCACCGGGGAGGTTTAGACTGGATATGAAGAAGCATTTGTTTACCAAGAGGGTGGTCAGACACTGGAACAGACTTCCTAGAGAGGTGGTTGATGCCTGTCAGTGTTTAGAAGGCATTTGGACAATGCCCTTCATAATATTCTTTAACTTTTGATCAGACCTGAAGTGGTCAGGCAGTTAACTAGATGATGATCGTAGGTCCCTTCCAACTGAAATATTCTATTCTATTCTATTCTATTCTATTCTATTCATTTTATCCCCCTGATTTTGCTGAATTTACCCTGTACACAGTCTTATCCATTTTGCTTCATGAACAGCCCCAATCCATCTGTACGTGGCCTTTACAGAGCACGTCTGCTGTGATTTTCAGCCTGTCCTTGTAGCAGTCCCATGAAGCAAGACATTCCTCTGTATTCACAAGTCTTATATTCCACTATTTCCATATATACAGTCTATGTAATAATCATATAGACTCTGTTTTCCTACTGCCAATGGTGAACTACGGATTTCACTCCCACTGGAACACTTGTAAATTAGCACAAATTAGCATTGCTAGAACAAATATTGCAAGGCTAGAAACTGCAGTAAATATTGTGATCATTCACAGCTATATTCCAAGCTATTTTTATGTCTTGCAAAGCATTTTGTATTTCACAGCCACATGAGGTAGATGCTGTAGGTTGCTTTGCGTTGAATATAAATTTTATTTTTTCTATAAATAAATACCTTTCTGTAAGTTTCTGATAAATGCATTTTTTTTTCCTACGTCCATGTAAGGACTTCTTGAAAATTCTTATTAGTACATTCCAGAAGGTGTTGTAACACTTCTTTTGAATTATTTTATTTCTAGGAGCTTAAAAAAACAAGTGATGGTAGAGAGAAAGAAAAAAAAAAGACACTGACTCAACTGAATCAATTTCATCCACAGTCTGGGAGAAAAAATTGACCACATTTTTGAGATCCATCATGGAAAATTTCCACAGTGCAATTTACTGAGTTTGCATGAGTAAAACATGAAGCTTCTTAATGGAATTCAAACTTAACTGCTGCATAGAGTTTGTGCTACCTATGCATGTTGTGATAGCATCTCTGAATTTAGAAATGTGATTGATCCCATGGTGCAAAGCTGATTGAGAAATCTTACTGGTGGTAAAACTGCAAGTGATTCTGGCACCAGGTGATATCATTCAATAGATCATCTCAGAGTGGGGTATCTGTGTTTGTAGATCTAGCAGCCGTGTTTAAAAGAAGAGTGATCCTGGCTCTTTAGATGTTGTCTCTGATTAGCTGAGATGCTTAGAAATCTTCTAAATATTGTACATCAGATGATGAAAGATTTATATTTTTTTTTACAGTACAAAACCTCCTTCTCTTGTTGAAGAATTCTTGTGCCAGAACCTCATTTCTGGGAGTGGTGGCTATGGCAAAGCGGAATTTCATTTTTTCTGTGGCCCAGGGAATCTTATCAGTCTTGAAGACAAAGCAATGACCTACCATTTTGGGTTCCTAGGGTACAAGTTTGATCAGAGTTTACTTCCCTGCAGAGTTTATTAGTATGCAATGATAGAACTCTTCTACTGTACCTCTGTCTTTTAAAGCCCTAGATGCTAAATATGGAATAAAGTATACCAACTAAAGTATTTCAATTGTGTTTTTCAGAACATGAGGGTACGGACAGTAAAAGGACAAGATTACTATTCTAAAACAGGAGCAAAATTCCATGGAAAAATGGAACAAAAATTTATTCTTGTTGACTGTAAGAAAGTCATATATGGTTCTTACAGGTAAGATCAGTCACCGAGGTGTCCATAGAAAACCTGTCATCTCAGTACCTCTCCTATTGCATATTTGTTTTTTTTCTATTTCTGAAAATTCTTCCAGGGAACTTCATGGGCAAATTTGATTATCTTTTCTGTAATTTAACAAGTTATCATAGATATTTATTGCTAACTAGCCTAACACGGAGCCAAATTTTGAGATCTTTTGTTAGTTTTTCACAAATGAGAAATAAAGGATATAGTTTTTGCTACAGCTGGAGACCTGCTAAAAAGGGAGAAAAATCCTGATTAGTTTTATATTGTCTGAATTATTCTTGTTTAACATTCACTCCAGAAAAGGCTGCTAAAATTATTTCATAAGCTCTCTTGGGTAGTTCCTTCTCATAATAATCTTCTAAAGCTAACTTAGACTTATTCTATGGCACTCTGTAGTGTATCATGGTCAAAGTCAGAATTGCCCAAGTTAAGTTGACATAGTCTCTCTTCATATTTGACTAAGTTTCTTTATTCCACTTTCCATTTTATTTCCAGTGTATGTGTGTGAAGCATAGGCTGGAAGAACTTACAGCTTTGCAGAGCTGGAAAAAAACTAAGTTAAAGCAGGGACAATTTTATCTCACACATTATTAAATATTTTCCTTCTTTTCATGCTACGCTTCTCTCCTTTGGCCTACTGAATTAATTTCTGCCAGCGTAGAGCCAAGGTGCCAGATCCACAGCCACTGACTTTCATAGACTACCACCACTGTAAGCTTTCAAAAATCTGGCTTTTTATTTCCTCTGAGTCTTGGCCAGTCCCAAATTCAGACTGATGTGTATAAATGGTAGTGAAGTAAGTGACAAGTTCATAAATGAATCAGTGTAAGAGAGTCCAGGGAGAGCCTGCCTGCTTTGACATCTACACACAGTGTTAGAGTCTGTGAGAATGTGATAGTTTTTCTCATTTCACCTTGAAAAATAACACTGCTTTAAGACCTAGCATCACAGAGGCTGGAATCATCAATTTCTGTAGAAGTTAAGTTTGCTTTGTAAAAGAATCCAGTGATTCATAACAGGAAAGATGAGTCTTTCTGAATTCTTGCTCTCTGAACTCAATTCAAATTATAGGTTTTTTTCAAATATTACAAAATACATTATTCTTAATTGTGAAAATTAATAGAAAAAACTTATACGGCATGATTTATTTTAATTGCAGCACACTATTATTTCCTGTAAAATACAAAACTAACAAAATAAATAAAATGAAATCATCAAGCTATTTACATGAATACAACAAACCTATTTTCTAACATCCAGAAGACAAATGCAAATAAAACAAGTTCATTGATTTAATTTAATTTTTTCACTTTTTTTTCCCTATGAAAATAGGATTGCAAAACAGATTTTTTCTTTGTTGTAATCTACAAATTGCATGCTTTCAACACCATGATGTTAGGCTTGTTGAAACATCCCTAAATGTACACGTTAATGTATTTTATCTCATTTTGTAGCTATAAAGTAGCTGTAGCTACTTAGTTTTGAACCTGTGTTCGTTCAGCCTTTCTAAGTAAAGTAGAAAAGAAGAAAATTTCCTTCATCAGAATGTCACCATTGGAATTAAAAGAAATGTTCATATCCAATCTGGTGTGCATAGTAGAAAATGTAAACTTTTTCACAATTCTGAGATGCATCTTTTTGAAAATGTGTTTAGAGTGAAGGACATTCAGACCTGTTGAAGCAATTCTGCATATTATTTCAAATGTATTTTTTTCACAGCATAACCACACATTAACATTCTCTGACTCAGGACTAAATGCAGTGGGTCTAGTCAATCCTGGCTTAGTCTTTGTAGAGGTAATTTTGCTCCATTAGGTATTTGTACTCCACTGTTCTACATTTGTGAATACTTTTTGCAATATCCACTTTTTATAAGGGCAATTATGTAGTTATGGACTCATTCCTGCTCCCACTGAAAGCAGTGGAAAGTCTCCAGCTGAGTTTGACTGGTATGAGATTAGACCTTCCAAATCCAAATTACATGAATCATGCCTGCAATTTATTTATTTATTTAGAAAGCATTTGTACAAAACCCAGGTTTATGTGAAAACTTTCTTATCAAGAAGGACCAGTGTAATACTTTAATTCAAAAGAACTGTTTCTAATGGTCATTTTGTTCTTCTTTCAGCTTTATGTGGTCATTTGAAAAAACCAACCTCAGTATGGTTCAAGTTATCACAGGACAGCTGGTTGAATCCTTTGATGAAGAGTTCAGGACACTGTACGCCCGTTCTTCTGTTCCTAGTTCATTTGCCCCAGAATTAGTGCGTGTAAACAGTCGCAGGACACTCTGGGATAATGATACATACCAACACTCAGTGTCTTCCTTGGCTTCAGTTTCTAGCCAAAGAAACCTTTTTGGTAGGCAAGACAAGATTCACAAGATAGATCCTGTTTGTTGGAAAACTCATGGAAGATACGCAGTAAATGAAATAGATAAATATGGCTTGAGAAATCAAGCCTATAATAAACAACCATTTCATCCAGGTTTTAATATGCAAAATCCAATCCAGCAGTATCAACCCAGTGAAAAAAATGAGCACTGGAAGAGACATAGTTATGCTGGAGAGAAGCCAGAAAGGACACCTTACCTATTGCTCAACAGAGCTATTAATAGAGCCAACAATCCATCAAATACTTGGAAAATGCCATCTGATAGCCTTAGTATCGTTTCTTCATTACGAGGAGGATATGCAAATAACTACAATACACCCCAGCAAAGTTTTGCCGATCAGTTTTCACGACCAAAGGTAAATCTTGCAGAGAGAAACTCAATTGTGCGGAGGTCTTTTAATGGGACAGATAATCATATCCGCCATCTGCAGCAAAGGATGCCAACCCTCGAACACACAACTAAATCATTCCTACGTAACTGGCGAATTAAGTCATATTTGAATGATCAATCAGATTATCCAGTAGAGTCTAATGGCTCAGCCTTGGGTGACAGATATGATAGCTATGACACAGCTGAAAATATTAAAACTCATGCGCTGTATTCTCATTCTCGCTTACGATCATCATTGGTGTTTCAGCCAACTTTACCTGAACAGCAGGAAGTAAGCAGCTGTGCAAGTTCTTCAAATTCAACTATAATTGGGTCAGAGGGAAGTGCAACACCTAAAGGGACATCTAATCATGCCCCAAGTGTGGAAAATGGAACAGGTAATATTTCAGAAGAGCTTAGCACAAACGTCCCACTTAAATCAGATGCACCAAAAAACCACAGAATTCAGACTGCAGACAACACAAAACCTAGTGTAAATTCAAATGCAACCGGCGACTCATCTCTCTACTTGTACACAACACTGCGTGCAGACAAACGTGCAGAAAATTTGAAGAACCTTCAAAATGAAAATATGCTAAAAAGGAGAAGTTTTCCCATGTTTAATTCAAAGTCCATATTAGACCCTGGTGCCAACAAACATGCATCCAGTTACGTTTACAGCACATTGACTAGGCATAGACTTAAGGAGCCAGTTAGTCCAAAACTTCCGGAAGATACACTGAAGAGCTCTAAAAGTTTGCACAGTGTGACCAACCACTTGCCACAGGAAGAAAAGAACCTCAAAGGGGAGCTAAAGAGCCCGACTGCTAGCAAGGCGATCTCTATGGCTGCTCTCTCTGAAGCTAGCAAAGAGGAGTCTTGTAAGGATTGCACATCAAAGAAAGAAAGTAAGAATTCCCCAAGTTTTCTAAAGAAAGGATCCCAGAAACTGCGGTCACTTCTTAATCTCACCCCAGACAAGAAGGAAAATTTGTCAAAAAACAAAGGTCCTGCCTTTTACAGAATGTGTAGTAGTTCTGACACATTGGTTTCTGAAGAAGAGAATCAGAAACCAAAGATTTCTGAGAATAAGACAGATTCTTCCCCAAGGAGAAAGAGAAACACATCATCAAATTCTCAAGGTAGCTTGAACAGAAGTAAAGAAGATGTCACCGGGAGCCCAACAAAGTCTCCAAAGTCACCAAAACCTCAAAAACCTCCATCTGATGAAAGCAATAAAAAGTGTCCTCTCTTGTGCCCCCTTGAAAGTAAGTTCATAGAAACTGCAGGAGATGCCTCTACCCCAAGATTTAATACAGAACAGATTCAGTATCAAGACGTAAAGGAAATCACCACAAATACTACTCCCGAAAGTGCCCCTCTTTCTGCTCTTCAAAGAGCAAGTTCGATGACACCACAGCTGGCAAGCTCAAAACGCCAAGAGGAGCTAAGATGTCGTTTGAGTGAAAGGCGTGTTTATAGCCGCTTTGAGCCGTTCTGCAAGATGGAAAATGCTAACCAACCTGCAGGAAATGCACCCAACAGCAGTTCACATCTCTCAGATATCAAAAGCAAGACCTTAGGGAACAATTATGGCAGGAGTAATCACATGGTCAGCTACAACTCAACTGCTTACCATCCATTGCAGCCTAATGAAAATAAGCTGAGAGGATTTATGCAAAAGTTTGGGAACTTCCTACACAAAAACAAATAAAACTTTTGTTGATTATGTTGAAATACAGCAAGAGTAGTGAAGCTGAGCATAATCTTAACTGAACCAGACTGACAGGCAACTTTTGTAGAGCTTACTTGGGTTTCTTCCTGGGTCTAGGACATTGGAATGAATGTACATATTTTTACATACTTATCCTAGAATTGTGATACTTAAGTCTTTACGGAAATTCTGTGTCCAGAAGATGTCTCAAGGGAGTTGTTTATAGTGTTTATATTGTAAGATTAATTTTATACATTTTCCTTGTGAAGAAAGTACTTACTAGCATATTGTAAGATTAAGTGTGGAGAAAAAAAGATGGAGGATGTTTTTAAACTTCAAATAATACTGTTTCCAAAGAATTGGCCTTTAAAAGTAGGATAGCACTAGGAATAGTGGCTTGCATTTTTTCAGCATTTATGTACACAAATGATAAACACAAATGTTAATGCATTGCATGTTACTTATCTTTAAACTAATTTTTGAAAATGTCTTTTAGGCTTCATCTTGTTAATAATTTAGCCCATAGCATCTATCGAACTGTTTGGGCAGCAGATGGATCTATCTATCTTTATTGAATTTTCCATGTAATATGATATTTTTCTGAAGTATTTGGCACACAGATCTTAAAGTGACCTTAATCTGAGCTTTCACAGACTTGTTTACATGGATAAACTAGTGTGAATGTAGAATGAACGTTAAAAAAGCTATTTATAAAAAAGGTGCCTTGAACATAACTTACAACAACTTTAAATTTCAATGGGTTAATTACATTTGTATAACATGCCAGTATTCTGTAATGTATTCTAAAAATAGCATTTTGTTACATTTTTCTATTTGGTGTTTCCAAAAAAAATTGTCTGTGGACTTCCATTTCTCAGGTAAGTTTTTGAGTTTTACATGCAACAGTCTGTTTTAAATGTCACCAGATATATTTGCAACTTTGGCTTTAATAACCTATTTTTTTAAATAACATTGCAAGTGCTTAGACTAGGCATATGAGGGAGATTGCAAGCTCAGCCCTGCAATGCTGCCTTATGTCAGGATGAATATTACAAGGCTGGGAGCAATTGGGCATTTAAAAATGAGTTTCATAAAAGTCACCACATCAAACACTAAGGCACCTCTCCTATGCCAAAGAAAGTAGCAGTGAAGGGTGATAGCAGCAAGTGTTTAACCTTAATGAAGTTATTTAAGCACCTAACTGCAGTCTAAGGGACACATTTTTGTTCATCTGAGCCTCTCGGTCATACAAAATTTCCTTATATTAAGTGACTATGCCAGGTTAGTGCTTACAAAAAACACAGGCAGGTTGATGTGTTTGGGCAGCAGCATGGCATCTACTTCTCCTCTGCAGTGTGCAGCCAGAACATCCAGCTGGCCCATGCCCTTCTGGATGTGGAGTTTGTCTCATAGAAGAATGCCGTAACCATTTATCTGCAAGATGCTCTGTGACAGCTTTGTTCCAAATTCAGAAATTTGGGAAAATCAATTGCTGAAAGCTTGTAATTCTTATACAGGGTCTTCATGTTTCAAGAACATGTTTTAGGAGACCACTTCAGTCTTAGACCTGAAAGGTCCTACAGTGTTCTATGGAGGAGTCCCACTGTGAAGGTCTTGGCTTTATTCTTTAGAAAGAAACATCAAAAAAGCATTTCATGCACCAGCTAGGTTGAGTTCATTTGTCTCTTCTACTTGTGGCCCTGGGAAGAGATTTTATATGGAAACCTACTTCTCACTGAGAATCTGCTCTGGCTCCTGTGAACTCACCATAGTTACTGTCAGGGATTTCAGCGAAGCAGTGTCAGCTTTTTATTCAAACTGTTTCTGGGGCAACCTTATTAGGCTGATGCATCATATCAATAACTGTTTCACTGTGGGGATGGTATTTATTTATGAGAGTGACAAAGTCTTGCGTCTCAATCCTCTGCTGAAAGTTTAGGTGTCCCCTTTACCTGTGACCGCAGAAGAGATGTTATGAATTTCTTGACGAACACTGGTGACTTTGTTCACTCCTTTGCTATAGTTAGTATTTTTCCCAAATGAACATTTATACTTAAATACTCTGCCCCAACAGAGGTAGCATTTTCAGACCCAAGGCAAAGAGTGTCTTCTTAGTACTCCAGGCATATTTTCAATGTAGGCCCAACATAATTCCACAGCTACACAGCCAACAGCAATGCAATACTGTACTTTATAGAACTCTTAATATATTTCAGCAGGGCAGATAGTTATGCAGGATAGTGCCTGAATTAACAGTGCAGCAAAGGAACTTAATCAAGACACAGGTGGTGCTAAAAATGGTGGGGGTAGGTTTTAGGAGGATCTTTAGTTTTCCCTCATATACTTACAAGCTCTGACATACACTTGTAGACAGTTTTATATTTGGGAAGGAAGTGAGAGGGATAACAAGGGTCTTGGGGCAAGTTTTGAAGTGACAGTGCTTTCCATTTTGTAGTAAACTTTGGGAAATCTGTTTTGATACAGTTTGGAAATATTTTACTGTATTATTCGGAGTGCTAATTAGGGAGTCCTGAGAAGGCAGATATTTTAATTTACCAAGAAATCTATGTTTATAGATTTATACTGCTGTTTGTACCTACACAGATTAAAAGCCTTCAGTGAAAAGCCTACTCATAGACTTAATGCAAAAAGAATCACAGTAGAACCAGCTCTTTTTTTCATTTTTAGGTCTCTCCTCACAGATCCTGCATAGGAATGTTGCTACATTAAGGCCTGATCCAAGGTTAATTGAAATGAATGCAAAAGACCACCACGGACCTCAGTGGAAGTAGGATCAGGCACTTAATGTACTGACACCACTATTTTAGGGATGTTACAAGACCCAGCCGTGGGAAGAGGAGCCCAATGCCCTGCCTGCAGTTGGGCTTTTGGAGGTGGGGGAGCACACTGGGGAGCTCCACTGGTGGTGCAGGGACCAACTGTTACATCGTTCCCTCCAGAATTGTGTTAAAGGTGGGAAAAACAGCACTCGCCCAGTCCTGTCTGATTTGCCTCATGTCTCTGTGGGAAACCAGCTGTTCACAAAATAGAAGGGAAAAGTAGGGGGGGGAAAAAATGACCTGCATCAGTGAAGAAAAAGGATTTGCACATTTCTGGAGGGAAAAATAAAGTTTATATTTTTGCACTTCCTTTTCTCAAGCTTGTCGTGATGTTTCTGCTTTTCCAAGGCGATGCATTTTGTTCAATGTGTCCTAAACGTGCTCTGCACGTCGCAAGCTTGTTACACCCTGCACACACCCAACGCACTCCCAGTTTTGTAAGGCTGTGAAGTAATAGCTGTTGCCGTGTGTGACGGTCATTTGGCCAAATGACTTGGGAGTTGTGAAACCCATAAAAAATGATGTGTCATTTCTACATTAAATAAAACTCCATTAGCACCGTAATAGATCTAGGAGGGTGGCCGTGCAAAAGCTGATCAGTTTTGCAACACTGAGCGTGGCCCTCAAGACCACCGTGGGCAGTGCAGCTGGGAGATACAGGCTCCCCATATGGTGCCCATTCAATTCATGTCATAAATAAACCACCCCTACATATGGTCATAATACCCAGTCAATCAATTGCTTCATTTCTTCAGCCTTGTAATAAACAATTTTTACCACCTCAGATTGCAAAATGTTGGTTGTTCTCTTATTGATGTGCTTACACTGCACTCTTTATTCATGCTGACGAACATGCACTAGATGTAATGAAAGGTTAAAAATTAAGAAATATTAAATTTCCAGCTGTCTAATACATGAAGGCAGTAGTATTTGTTACAAACCTTGAGAGGAAAAAAAAGCTTATTAGGCAATAGATGTTTGTGCATTGATAAGTGAAAAAGTACTTTTCAGAGAAAAAAAATGTTTGATCATTTTTTAGCTTTCTGAAATGTATTAGGAAATGTTGTTGTTTATAAAAGAAGTCATAAGAAAAATAAGACCAAAATCTGTTGCAAGACAATGTAAAAATAAAATCGAAAATGGCTCCACTAAGCTGTATAAGAATTTTATTTTTTTTCATTTGTAGCATTATGTGGGATAAGCTGTACAACCAACAAGTAGCTTTGCAACTGTGTAATGCAGAGAGATCAGTAAGATTACTGTGGTACTCACTGTAATTTATTCCCCATACCAAGGTTGTACTGCACAGGACAGTATCTGGGGTTTTTTTAGTTTTCATTTAAGGCAGGAGAGTTAGAGCAACATAAAGCTGCAGTAATTCACGGGTAATTGAGACGTTACTCCAATTTTGTCTTCGCTTGCATGAGTACATATTCCACTAGCACTCTGGTGACAAGAGAGGAGACTGCAATGCTCAGAAGGCCCTCTTGCCATTTCATTTTTTATTTCATACAGGTGCTTACAGATGTCTTGGTACCTTTCTATAGGGTCTGGCATTTTGCATCATTTTCAACTCAAAACTAAGAGTTACAGTTAGGTCTCTCTTCTTCACATTTTAACATGTTGCCAAAGACATGTTGCATGTTCTGAGAACTGTTTTCTGTGTTGAGAAACAGGATGGAAGAAAACATTTGCTCTTGGACAGCTCAGAACAGAGCTGCTTTGCTGTTAAGCAAAGCTAGTAGTGCAGATTTCTACTTTAGTGATGTTGACTGCTTAAGTTTTAATCCCCTTAACCTCCTTCTTGCTTAGAATGATCCCCTCAGGTCATATTTAAAAGCAATTTTCATAGATGTAACACTTTAAAAAGTGGTCAAGTCCTATTTCTGAAAAGCCAGGGGGATACAGGAGGCTACACTCCCAAATCAATATGTGTATATATTGAAAATATCTTTGCATATTTCTGGAAGAGAATCTGATTTACTAAAAATGACTGGATATGCCTTCAGAAGAAGCTTCTCTGAAACTATGCATCTTTTTTCCCACCACATGTGTTACACGAACTAAAAATTCCATGGATAAGTGCAAAAAATATTTAGGGGGGGAAATAATCAGTTCTGATAAGAGGCCCATGAAACATGTTTATTTTGATAGTGTTGCTTCCATATGTAAATACAGCTGGGATAAAAATTGCTTCTTTTCTCTCCAAAGCAGATAAAATTTATGACAGTTGAAGTAGAAATATTTTCAAAGACTGTGCACCAGTGGCAATATTTTTTTGTGTTTGAGAAATGAATGCAACTCATTTATTAGCATTCAACCACAGGACTCGCATGTCATTTGTACGTTGTCTCTTCTTGCCTCGTTTAACAATCAGCATGCTCAAAATTCAGACTGTCTACAGCTTCCCAAGCCCTTGAATAATACTCTGAAGAACCGATCCAACAAGGCATTAAACACACACTTAGCGTTTTGAACTAGGCAGTCTCTGGATAAAGCATAACACCAAGCATACATGTTTGTTAGATTTTGGTGTAAAAAATCTCAGTGTAGTCCTAGCTGATGTATTTTGGAAGACTGCTGAATATATGGTTTCATTCTTTTCTTTGGGCCATGTCTAATTTTGACCCATGGTGATATCCTGTTTCAACACCATGTCTGACATGTTTCTTCCAGATGTCACGTTAGCTGGTGTTAAAATATCATTATTCTGGTTTCAGAGTTTAGATCAATCTTCCTTAGTGCAGGATCTGTGGATCCCTCATGATCCATAAGATTTCAAAGTTGACATGGAAGTGAATTCAGATGACTAAAAAACCACAACTAGACAAAACAGAAAAGCATTTGCACATATTTCCATGTACAGCAAAGGAAGCAAGTAAAATCAGAAAACTCGTAAGTGAACATTCATAATGTACTTTTTACCAGTTGAAAATGAAAGCTGGTACACCAATGCTGCAGGAAAAAAAAAAAAAAGAATAATCAGGTGCTCTTTGATTAAAAAAAAGCTGAGAAACACCGCTCTAGATGGTGTAAAACAAGTATGAGGGGTGCTACAGACACACAAGGCCCAGAATAGATATTACTGGGTATTTCGGGGGGTGGGTCAGGGAGGGAATTCCATCAAGTTGGTTTCAGTACTGATGGATGTAAAAGACTGCTGGTTTCATTTAAAATTGTTACTTGATATGTAAATCCTTTTTCTTAAGATGGAACTCCTGGATTACATAGCAGCTATGTTATGGATATACTGTGTATGTACAGATACAAACCAAAACTTGTCTTGAAATAATTTATTCCTTTATTTTTTACCAAATAAAATGTTTCTTTTAAAGCTCAGCTCTTTCCTGTGTTCTTGTTTTCACTGGCTCATGATGTTATTAACATTTCTCATTTCAAAATGTAGAACATCTTTTTAAAAACGCTGACATCAGATGTGTTGAGTGAAGAGTTATAAACTGAGGTCTCAAAGCTGCTTTGTGACAGCATCACTGCACATCTGCTGCACCTTCTACGGGACCAAGAGTCCACCCAAACAACAGAGAAAGCACCAAAGCTGACATTACTTCAGTGTAACATTTCTGGAATAAAATATAGGTAGCAATAAGCTGGATCAAAAATTAAACAGGGTGAGGTCAATTATGTTAGCATCCCATGTTTACTTGTATCACCTCCTTGCTCTGACATTTTGGATTTGTTTGCCTTCCTGTTAATTCGGCCTTGCTAGCTATGTCAGGTTCAATAGTCTCTTCTGTGTCCTCCTTCCACCTCCACCTTATTTTCCTCTTTCCTATTTACATGAAACATCCTTCAGAAATCTGTTTGCCTACCTCTTGCCTTGTAAATGCTATTGGAAAAAATCACTTCCATCACATTGCTTGAGAGAATTGGCTTCAGCCAACTCCATGCATAAGTGCATGCTACTACTGAATGGCTAATGAGAAATTGATTTTAAATCCTGAATATTTGCTTGGTGCCTTTGAAAAAACAGTAGGAAGCACAGTAGCCTTTCTGAACAGCTTAGGGTCTATATTTAGACTTAATGGAGGAAGGAAATGAAGAGAGGAAGTGAAGAGTTAAAAAGACAAAGGTTATAAAACAGTGGGGTGGTTACTCAGCACATATGAAAACTTTGATGGTTGGGGTTGTGGCAGTATGTATGCCAGCGCACATGCATGTACCTGTGTGCATAATACCAAGGCTCCTACTTGTACAGGAACTTCTACTTACATAGTAATATAAGTAAAATTCATCTCAGGTAATTGAGCTCAAGCCTTTTCTCAGTTCCCACACACAAGAAGTCATTATAATTCCCATCTCTTCTTCTTTCCTTCCTGTTTTCCTCACTTAGGTCCAACCTAAACTTACCCTGCCAGCAACTCTGTCTGCAGCATTGCAGCATCGCTAGGTAAATATTTAAAAAACTGAACTTTTTCATTTTCTGGACATACTGATTGGACTGAGTAGGAAGCTATGCCTATAGCCAAATGAGGACAGACTGATGACTGTATGAGTTGGGGATTTCTGAAGGGAAAATACTTGTGTGGCATTCATTACTGAAAATTAAAATGTGCCAGTCTTTGCAAAGCCATTGTTGAAAACTAGAATAATTAGAGTGAGTTACGGCAGAATTGCTTGAATCTCAAAGAATTCCTTGTAGCTGAGTTAGAGCTGTCATCCTCTTTCGGCAGATGGGAAGCCCGAGGCTGCACTGCTCTCGTTCGCCGGAGCAGCTCCGGGTGCAGACACGGGTGTTTCCTCTTTTTACCTCCATCCAGTACCACTGCCTTGAATTTACCAATAATATGAGGGACTTGGAGAGTCCATTTCCAGGTGTGTAAACTGGGTCTTGTTTAGTACAAGCACATACTGACCGAAAATCTTGTTTCTATTAAATGCCTGTAAAATTGTCACTTGATGTTGCAGATCTTTGTATATAATAAACAGCTTTTCCCTATGTATCAGAAATTACCAACTTTCACCCTGTATTTGAGACACCCAGCTATTTTTTATCTTGAAGTCGTGGTACTTGGGGCACCACACTGTGATAAATGTCAGTACGTAATCAACGAATAACAAAAAAGATTAACCATTACTCTTCATGTGCAAAGGCCAGTTTCAAACCCATCAGCCATGGTCTTCTCAACTGTTCTGTTTGACTTGCTCTTCAAAGTGAAAATATCTCAGTGCTTTCCAAGGTGGAACAGAAAGTCAACTCTTACAGTTTGGTAACAGCTTTGTTGAAGTCCCTGGACGCTTGCTTCCAGGAGAAGCTGAGGACTCGGTCTTTAAGTGGACAAGTCAATAAGACAGCCAGGGCTAGGGGTCACGGTGCGCTCAGAAACTCCTCGTGATGTTTTCTCTAATTAAAAGCATTACAAAGATCAATATAAGCCATAGGGAAGCAGGTGGTTGCTTCCCTATACTTATTCTCATGCTGATAACCCTGTCAGCCAGAGAAGTGCTGTAAAGGTGTTCTGGACACCTCAAGATTCATATCCTCTGTTCCTCCTCTTCTGAGCAGGGCAAGGGCTTTGGGAAAAAAACAAGGAGCTAGAGGAAAAAAAACTGGGAAGATCAGAAACCTGTTTGTCAGCAGATTTTGCTCTCACATCCTACATAAAAAGCCTTTAGGAGGACAGCATCTGTCACTGGGTATTTGACACTTAAATAAGTATACTGCTGGGTTTCAGTTATTTCACTGACACCCACCTTTGGCTCAGATGGTCCCTGCATTGCAAAGTCTTAGTGGTGGTGGGAATATTCTGGAGAAATGTCACTGCACACAATCTCTTTTCAGCCAAGTAACTCACAGCAGAGCCTCTCTGCCATTGTCCAAGGGACCACGCCATCATCCTTTGATGCTTCAAATGATTGGGCAGAGACAGGACCACAAATCATAGATCTAAAAGTGTGTCCTTTCCACTTGCTGGGAAGACATGAGCTGCAAGAGAGAACCGTGCCTCCCTCTGCAGATTTCAAGAACGGATGTTCCACAAACTAGGTTTTTTTTAAACTTAATTTCCTTATGGTTTCATTGTACACAGTGTGCAGACTTAGAGCAATAAAACTGCCCAAACAATAAAGTATTGAACCTTTAGGAGATTATAAACAAAATGAAAGTTTTGCCTGAAGCATTTTTGTCCTTTTTTTTTCCCCCACCTACCCCACAGATGTGGCCAGAGAGCAAAAAGCAATGAAAATGAGAGTAAGCCAGAGGACACCTTTGTGTTTCATACATGTTCATACTTTTTCTACTAGCAGGGCTTCTACACTATATATTGGTTTTAGCTCTCTGCTGAAAACCCATGGGCACAAGTTGTACCTCTTACACTGGTCTTCAAACCTACTTTTCACAGACTTGTGTTTAACCCCCCATTTATTGCATTGTTTCATTCACCCCTCTGTGGGATTTTTAAAACAAAATCTGTACTGAAATATATTTTTCCTGAGGAGTATCCCTTGTTATAGAGCTAATATTTTGAAGGTTATATATGTGTATATATACGTATGTACATACAAACACACGCTTATTTTCCAGCTTGACCAGCTCTAGAGACATCAGGTATATTCAACAATGATCTACAATTCAGAAGAGTTTACTTTCTCAGTAGATGAACATTTACAGTCTATAATCTTTAGATTAACAGGCAATATCTTATTCAGTTCACAAGCCAATAATTTGTTTGTATTATTTTCAGATCAATTATTTATAACAAAGTTAATCTCATGACCTTGAGACATTAATAGTAAATGAAGTTGATAGGTGACAGTCTGAATTCAATCAACATTTACTTAATTTGCATTTCCTTGAGCAAGCACTATTAAACCTCATGAAAAAGAGTGAGCATTACACTTGGATATACACTCGATATACACTCGCATAAGGTCTGACGCACACCTGCTTTTACTGACCTAGTAGCAACAAAAAGAAATAAACAACAGCAGATGTGATAAATCTCTCGTGTTCAGTTTTGAAGTAAAATGTTAAAAATCATGGCAGGGATTTGGAAATTGAAGATTTACACCTTATATTTTGCAAACAAGCATATCTTGAAAAGACTCATTGTGCTCAACTCTTACTGATTTTTAAGGGAGAGACATAAATACTTTTCAAATCTGTAAAGCCTGAAAATTACTTTTGTAATTTTGGAAAGGATGCTTTCAGTCACGTAATGAGAGTTCCAGGGTTCACACGTGAGTCTGCACTTCAGAAAGGTCATCTTTCTAGGGAATAACATACTGAATTTTGGTCACATGGACAACTTGGAGAGCTTATTTTCAGAAGAACATCAGGAATCTATAGACGTCTTTAGATGGCAAGTCTTAGAAAGTCTGAATAATAAATAAATTAAATAAAAAATAAATTTATATGTTAGAACAGGAATAATGTATTTGTTTCTCTTTTTCGAAATAAATTTTAATTTTTCCTCCCCCAAGATCAAATACCTTTTATTAATTAATAAATTCTCTTCCTTTGAATTGTAAATAACTCCATTACCACGATGCCTTGGGTTCCAGAATTATAGGAAACACAAAAGACATGACCTTGCAAACTTTAGCTACCTCAAGTTTCAGGAAGTATACCATGAAACATGTTTTAGTGTGCTCTTTCACGAGTAATTGAATACTTTTTTCCTCTTACTTGAGAAGCAAGAACCATTATGCCCTTGAACCCTTTAGAAATTGTTTTAATGTGAGAGGAAATGTAGGTCAAAGCATTTATGTCATAATACTTGAATACATGCCTACAAATCTCTTAATTAAACAGGAAGAAGAATCAGAGAAGAGAAGATATTAGTCCCTCCATCTGCCTGAGGCAGCCAAAATGAACATTGGCATATTTTAATTCCCTGCCAGCAGCAAGCCAAATTTGCAGCGCTTTGAAGTGACAAACAAAATAAGGTGACAACTAAAAGCGTTGTAAAGCCCAGGCGAGCATTTCACACAGAGCACCATGTTTACCTGCGTCTTTAGTCTTCGAACGCAAATCTCAGAAAATTACAAAAGCTACAACCCTCTGTTATTTACGTGAGCGAAGAGCTGAGTTTGCCCACGCAGGGCACCGCGGAGGTGAGGCAGAGGCTGTGCCAGCACGGTGCTCAGCGCGCAGTGGAGGGGGAACCTCACCTGGGGTTTTTAGTGCTTCCCAACAACTGGATGAACCCCTGACCAAACACTCTGTAGGTATCCCCTATCCTCCCTGGAATTGTTTCTATTTATTTATTTCAAGAGTGGAGCTCGGATCTAGAGGTAGAAGACCTGCATCCTGTTCTGCACTGTCAGGTTTAATAATTAGAAAATCCAGTCCCAAAATCTTTTCTCTTGATGTTGATGAATGACCACGCCAGGTCTTGGTGAGGTTTCTGTTACTGGCAGGTGAGCAGTTTGCGAAACTGAAACATCTTCGTGAACATCACAGAAAGGGAAAAAGCGAAAAAGTCTCCCCCCACTGATACTTCTGAAGTCCCTTTTCAGGTGGGAGCAGACTGTTGTGGCAGGGAGAAGCACTGAGGAGGCAGGAAAAGGGACCAGTGGTGTGATTTGTCATTTCTCCAGTGGAAAACACAAAATGCCATAGAACCATAAGAAATAGGAATCTGACCTTATCGGTATGGTGAGTTAATAGCTCTACTCCTGTAAGCACTTCTGAGAAGTCTCAAGCAAGTCTGGTCTGCAGTGTTCCTCATCTGATGAAAATTTCATGCACGCAACAATGATAAGAGGCCTGGTCTTCAGTTTTTTTCCTCATTTCCTGAAAGAAATTCCTTTCCTCCCCACACTGCTACCCATGCGTTTATGGGTACAGCATAGCAACAGCATCACTGCATAATGATACTTCAGAGGAATGTTCAAGCAACAGCCAATTTTGCATTTATAATGAGATTGCTAAAGTATCTGAAGTGTCATAGTTCAAAGCCTGCTCAGATATCTCTGTTCTTTTGTGTTGGCAAAAGTATAGACACAACCGTAGAAGAGATGACAAAACTGTCATATAAGCCATTCTTGGTTTCTGAGGTTTGGTACCCATGTATTAGTTTGATACCAGTCTTCATATGATAACTGATTATAGCCCATGGTTTTTGTGTATATATAATATTTATAGAACTAAATTTAAAAAAAAATGTAATATTTATGTGTTTGACCTGACAAGGTACTAAAATGCCTCAGAAAAAAGGTCATATTATAAACAGCTCTGGTCTTGCAGATGGTTCCTCACTGACCTCCAAACTTAAGAACGGAGCATTCTTTGAGGTTTACTTTAGCTACTAATCAATTATATGAAGTGATACTTAGGAAACATATAATTAATTTGCTTTCAGTATGATGATGATGCAGGCATAAAAGGATCATCAGCAGAAGAAAGGGTATAGAAAAGAGCAACCCAATGACAGATTTTTTCAAATATCTTTTTGGTTGGGATTTTTTTCATGTACATGATGCATATTCCCTGTATAGATGAAAAACCAGAGATGAATCATAAAATAAAAGTAGTGTGAATGAATGGGTCTTGCTTGCTGTAAAACACAGTTAATAATGTATTCATTACTTCCAGCTATTACTAGAGCCTGCAGCTGCTACATCTAAATAACACTGAGGCAATTTCCATGCTGATTTACACCCAAGAGAGGGCAGTTCCAAATCCTGATTTTCAGGATGGGCAATATTTTTAAATGAAGGACTGGACTAGCACTTGGGAGATTAAGATTCAGCAGTTCTTCCACAGGTTTCTATGTAGCCAGCTAAGACTTGACTTCTAACCAAGCCATGCAACCACATTTTTATATCGTCTATTTGTCCTCTAAGCTAAAATAAAGAAGCAGAGCTGGATGCAACGACCAAAAGGCAGGATTCCTTCTTCCCCTGAATAAACGCCTCAGTCAACAGGCCCCTCTTTTTTTGTCCTTATCTGTTTTGCTACCTGATGGCTCAGCTCCAACAGTGGTGCTCCTACAGGGGTAGACTTGAGGAGCTACTGGTTTCCCCTCAGCTTTGTGTGAACCTTCTACACCAACCAGGGACACACACAGACCAGGCAGAGATGCACCAGGTAGCTCGAGTGCTATAAATGGAAGACAGCTTAACTCGGAAACTTGAAAGGCATAGATGTGAGAGGGGTGATGATTCTCTCTCTGCCAGCAAGATTCAGGCCCCTTAGGGGTGACTAAAAGCAGAATTTAAGTGATCAGAAGACTGTAATACTGACAGCTGACTGGGCCCCAGTGACTTCCCAGTCAGACAGAAACTAGGCTGGCTTTTGAGGCTTAAAAATTTGGATCAATGTAAAAAAAAAAAAGGGTGTTGTGCAGGTGGTACTCTCGCTGATCTGGTTTCTGGTCCATTTTTGCTCTTCCCAGTACGTAGTAATGCCACTGCAAAAATAAAATTAAAAAAATCTTCCATTTACCTCTCTGCAGCAGCCAGGGACAAGTTGCAATACTTTCCCCGTGCACGTTGTACAGCTGGCTGCTGCCATCTCATTTCCTTTCTGTCTAGCCGGTAAGAGATCCTAAATTGCCCCTTAATGTCTCAATTTTTTAATTTTCTGAGTTATATGCATTATAACCTTCAGGACAGAGTGCTGAATAAGTTTCTCCTGCTTCATTATTTGACTGAAATACTTCTGTAACTTACAACTAGGTTTATTTGAATAGGTTGGGTCTAACTTTATAGCCTTGTAAAAAAGACGGGAACAACTGTGCTGCGTAAATCTCTTTTAACATTAGTCATTGTAATTTACAGCACTTGCAGCTTTGAATAAATATCTTTGGCTTTTTGAAATTTTAACTAAGGAGGTTTCTACGTGACTTGTTCCACAATCATTGTATTAGTTTCAATGGTACTCTTAAATTAGCCTGTTTGATTTTGCATTAAGAAATCTACTGTGGCAATAAAAGGGTAATTCTTTGTTTGTTTCTTTTTTAAGCAATATTGCTTAACATTTGTAGGATGAATTCTACCCAGAAGATATACACACCCTCTGCAGGGTCAGGAAGGGGCTCACTGTCCTCCTTCATCAGCCGCGTGTTCTCTTGCTAGCCACAGATAGAGGCAGATTCCTCTATGGATTAGCTCCCAGGGCGGCCAAATTCAAGGCACCCTTGTTAACAACTGGTGAAGAGACGGAGAGCCGAGCACCTTTATCACCAAGCCTGTGCCAGTATCTCCCCATGTTTTAGGGAGGTGTTTGTTGAGCCGTGCTGAGGGAGCGGCCACACTAATTGAACAAGTAATTGAAATACCTGCTGTAAGCCAGAGGCTAAGCTTGACTACAGAACGATGCTCTACGCTCCCTTACGAACAGCTGGACTAGCACCAATAAACGCAACCATCAGTCTGAAGCTTCTTTCAAAATCAGGCGCTTTGCTTTGGTTTTCCTTCTTTGTAACAGATTTCTTTGGTTGTAGATCTGCATATTGTACCCAGGGTTCACTGAAGCAGCAAAAGTCTGGGAATGCATTTTAAGACAACCAGTAAGAAACCCTTTGAAAGGGACAGATTTTTATAAAGTGCTAAGCACCTCTCTGATTATAACTCTCTTTAAAGCACTTTGAACTGAGTAGCTATATAGGACCAGAAATACTCAAAATCAAACTGGTTTTGGATTTTATTTATCAGTTTTACTATTTGTATGTTTTCATTGTTTATCATGCCATTAAACTACTCCCATGCACCTATACCTTTATCAGTACATCGTTGCATAAGTGAATCTTCTTAAGTTTGCATCTTGGTAATTATAAAAAAAAAATATCTAATCACTCCTTAATGAAAAAAAAAAATATTATAACTAGACTGGATATGAACTGCACAGACTACAGCTAGTCAGGGATTTTTAGCTGAAAATTTTTTGGAAGAAGATACCAATGCCCTGAAATGAAAGCTTTTTCATTTCATTTCTCATTTTTGTTTTGCCCTTCAGGGTGAGCTATTTCTGCGAATTTTTCAACTTGAAAAGATTTAGAAAAAAATTTCTGAAGCAGCTTGACCACTGCGTTCAGTCATTCTGGAAGTGGAAATTCCAGCCCATCCAGTTCAAAATGAACACTGGCTTTCAAATAAGCCTGCACGTACAAAATGACAAACATAAACAACAGCCAAACATGATTGACTGGAATGACTTTGTAAATATCATTTTGAAACTTATTTTACTAGAAAGATTTCATTTTTCATCTGTGGTTTTGAACCAGAATCTACCCTCTAAATCTCAAAAACACAGTCAGAGATGGAAAACATGTTTCGTTCCCAGCTCTGTGGAACAGGTTAAAGACAGAAAGTAGTTATTAACCATGCAGATCAATAAAGGAAGATTTAGCGTGAGTGTTACTATCAAACCTTCCTTGTTTTGCTTTCCAAAGGAGCAGAGTGTTACTGCTGGTTAGTAGACACACAGCAACGTGTGTGAACTAAGGAGGACAAGAGGCAAAGGATGTAAAGTGAAACGAGAGAGGTTCAGCCTAGACATAAGGAGAACCTTTCCACGAGGACAGCCCAGCTCCAGAGCAGGTTGCCCAGATGCCATCTACGTCCTTGGGGCTTTTCAAGACACAACTGGATAAAGCCCTCAGCAACCTGGCCTGACACCACAACTGGTCCTGCTTTGGGCGCGAGGTTGGACTGGGGGCTTCCCGAGGTCCTTTCCAGCCTGAATTATCCTGTGAGCCTAGTTTATCAGGAAGGCTAAAGGAGCTGCCTTTCCACCTGCCTACCAGCACTTAGGCCTGTCTCCTACACTCCCATCTCTCTCCCCTTGTACTGTGATTTTGGGGCACTTTCAAACAGCTGCTGCATGGCCCCTCCAGCATCCTCGTTGCTCTGCTGAAGCTCGAGGAGTCAGACTTTCCTGCAGCAGCCCAGGGTGGTGTGTCCCGTTCCTGCCTGCAACCCCCAGCTTCAGGCACGTCCCTAGCATGTGCCACAGGAGGCAGAAAGGGAAAGAGAGAGAAACCTCAATTCTCCCCTTCCTGCACGAAGCCTGAAGCCGTACCTTCTGCTGCACGTGGAGCTGTTGCTATTCTTCTCATGCAACAATCTTCCTTGAGCGAGTATCCTCAAGGGATGCACGGTGTTTATTTATGGTAACCTTTGGGTTTAACGTGCGAGCTGCACTGCGAATTTTATAACTGTTTTATCTTCTGCAGACTATGTCTATGTAAGCCATCTCTGTGGGTACAAAGTTTGCTCTGGGGTCTTACTTTGACAGATTTAATGTTTCCTGATTTAGTTTCGCATTATTCAGCCTGTGATCTGTGAACTGCTGCTGCTGCACAGAACATTAAAGATGTTCCACAAAATGATTGCAGACACCCCCCCCCCAAAAAAAAAAAAAAAAGCAAACAACCCTCTTATGCAATCAGGCACAAAATGAAGCAAAATGAGGGAAATCAAATGAGTACTTAAATGAGAAGAGTACTTAAAGTTTACACTGTTGTTCTAGGTTGGAAATTAATAGCATTGTGCTAGAACTGCATGAGATAGTCCTTTCTTTTTCTCTCCAAATAGTAGATGGTCCTTTAATTAAATAAGTTAGTTGACACGTCAGTTAAATGAAATTAATTTAGATTTAGTTTTAGATGTTCTGAAAGGTTTTTTGCACCTTATTAATATTCCAGCCGCACCAGAGTACCAATCTGGGCAGTTAAAATGTCTAAGCATTGCTTTTTTCAAATAGTATATGATGCTAATGACAACTATGCTAATAATGAGATTTTTCATGAGCTTGTGAGATAATGGATAAAACCTTCAGAAAATTCCTTTAATTGTATCTCTAATGTTTCTGTAATTGCCAACTGAGATACTGCAGCTGTATTAAACTTTTCTGAAATAGAAGGAAATGATTGCTCGCTTTCCACTCCGCATTAAGAATATTCCGTGGAAAAACTCTTAGAATAAGTTTTCGGGGATATGAAGGATATGTTGTGTACTTATCCCAAAGAATATTTTTGCTCTCAGCTAGAGTTTTATCAATATACCCTCACGGAAAACACACAGTTAGCCCCAGCTGCTGTTCCTGTGGATGAACAGACCTCTCCTAAGCCTGATTTGCTCTGCTACTACTCCTGAGAGCTTCGGGATTCTTCCTTCACCCCGTGGCCTTAGAGCAGGGCAAGTCAGGGGGTGCTGCTCTCACAAGGCGGAGACCATCAGCAGTGAGGAACATTTTTTCTCTGTGAAACGAACCAGCATGTACCGATTTCCCCAAAGCAGTCAATAGTACAGTCCTAGAGGGAGGCTGTTGTATTAGCCCCCAGTGTTGGTTGGAGGCTGGAGCCGCTGGCCAGGCTCCTGTCTGCAACCCCCAGCCCATCCCTCCCTGTGTCCCAGCATCTCCTGTGGCCCAGGGTCAGCCTTTCCCTTCGCTTCCTCTGTCTGTTTTAATCACCTGATCTCTTTGAAGTCACTTCAAAGGTCTGCTGTTAAGAATTCAGATCCAGAAGATGATGCTTCCTGTTTTTTAGGCAGGGAAACTGCCTTGAGTAATGGTCCTGCTCATTTCTCAATGCTTCATTCAACAGCTGGCTACGTTTCCCAGCATGTCCTTGCCTCCTAACTGTAGTTAACCCTTCATAACCTCTCACAAACCACATGCAGGAAAGAAGACAAATAGTGAACACAAAGTATTCTATTATACTTAAATGTGCAGCTATTGTACAAAGTTTGCTAGGCATTAAGTGTTTAGGCGTATTGCATATTAATGATGATCAAAGTATCTGGAGGAAACTGCTTCTTCTTCCACTGGTTTTACATATGAACAGATCCCCTGGCCTTCACGGTGACATTCCTGCATTTCAGTGATATAAGAACACACAGAAGGCTCATGTGTGTTTGTCACCGATTTGCCATACCACTGTGTAAGCCAGGATCATCCGCACTGGAGTCATTACTCACAGCCATAATCCATAAATATTCTTTTATTGCTGTTAATGTTGTAATTTTGTGTGAAGTTGTAATCATTTAATATCCACAGTTAAAATTCTACTCACTATTTTCTAGCTATAGCTGTCAAATGTGTGGTAGTGAGACAGTTTTATAGGACTAAAGCTGAGACGCCTTAGAGCAATCAGCTGGTGACTCTGACCAACAACTCAGAGGACTCGATAGGGCCAAATGGGTAAATTTTAGGCCTTAGACATCTGTTTTGTCCAGGTAATTGGCTACAAATGGTGAAATGAGGAATCCCTCTGTGTACCTTCCACTTGCAGCAGTACCTGCTTCTGTTTCAATTTTATCACCTTCCAGTACAGATGTTTGGGGAGGGAGCAGAGACCAAAGCTCCCCTGATCTAGCTGTTAGTTCACGTGATCCTCTTTGAATTACAGCTAATCTAGTTACCCTCTTGCTTTCTTCTCACTTGTGAATATCTCAGCCCTAGAGAAAATATGACTCATGTGCTGGGAGTCTTCATTTTATCACTTCTGTTTCCGAAATTTTGTGTGCTCTGTAATGGCATCTTCATGTTTCTGAATGCAGGTTCAGTACATGGTGTTAAATTTTCAGCTTTGATCTTTTTATAAAGAAGTGCTGCACTGATTTATATTGAATCACAGTATTCCTCTTAAAAACACCTGGTTCAGGTCTCAACTACAAGTGTCAGTAAAGTCTCATAAATAACTCATCTGCGACATAAACCATTAAGGGAATGCGAACTATATCAAAGTGGAATTGATCAATTCTTCTCTAAAATTTCTTCTCTGAATTTATCCTGAAACGACCAAGGAGATTTCTATATTCATGTCAGAAAGTGCGACCTGGAGCTCTCCTTAGTGTAAAATATTGAGCTCTAAGGAGGGGAAAAAATCAAGAACAAGTCTATATTAATGACAGTGGCACAGTTGCAGTGAAGGTTTGCCTGCAGAACAACAACAATAAAAAACATTAGAAAGGGTTTTCACTAGAATTACATTTTTTATTCATCTCTTCTGAACTTTCTTAGACTGTCCTCAGAGATGGCACACCCCATATGGACTATGAAGTCGTAAGTCAAGGCTTTTGTTTATGGGCATGGCTATCCATTTAAGGATACTGCCTGTTGACTCACCTGAAAGTGCAGCTTACAAAATATCAAGAAAGGCTCATATTCATTGGAGCAATGTGAGCATGCAGAATTTCTCTGGGGTGGTTGTCTTGCATGCTGCACACCTGCCTAATAACAAAGGAGTGGAAGTCATTCAGGGATGAATGCATTCAAAACCTGCATCTCCATGGAAATAGATGTAAGATTAGGGTAGGATGCAGAACAGGCCTTCAATTAAGTCATGAGGTATGAAATCTGACCTAAGTTATCTCTTTGCAGTACTTCTCAGGCATGATGCCATCTCTATGGCAGATGAAGGAAGTATCGTTCCTTGGCATACTTGTACCTCCCCCTACCTGCAGGCCTGCTCTGCTAAAGAAGGGAGTTTATTTTCTGATGTCACAGGAAAACACATATTCCTTCATGAATATTAAAAGTTTCATTCCTACTAAAGGTCTTGGACTTAGCAGACACTGTTTTCTTGAGTGGGTTCATCCTGAGTTCTACCTCAGAAAGGAATGTGTAAATATCATCCTTAATTAGAATTAAATAGTTCCCAAACTGTGTTATTCACACAAGTTGTACTCTAAGTAGTAAATAAAATCTGAGACAGGTTTGCCCTATCATCTGGTATGATAGCTCATTCCAGCTCTGCCAACAGAAAGGAAAGAGAGAGAGCACACAACAGCAAGACTTCTGAAATAACGCAGCGAGACACTGAACAGGTCTTCATTTTTATTTATTGCCATAAGCCCATAAAACTCAAGCCAAGGTGTGTCATGAGGGCAACACAAAGAGAGCCTCCATAACATTTTTTTGTCTTACTGTTAATGGAATCAAGTGTGACTTTAAAAGTAAAATCTCTGAAATGGTGAATACTGTAGGATAATGAAGACTACTTACCATTACACAACTTGTTCACTAAAAGTCATTTGTCAGATAATTTAAACAATGAGCAAGCTAACATGAAAAAGAATCTCAATGTTATTTCCCTGTAAGAAAATTCACTTTGTCCAATTATAGAAGTTGTGGGGGTCACCAAGGGAGGGTTGGGAAGAGATGTGCACTGTGTAATAATAGTCCTGCCACTCATATGTGAGCATGCATTTTCAGCTTCACATATCTTCTCCCTCTTTACCCTTCTTAAGTCTTTGAATGCAAACACTGCCCCTGCTCTTCTTGTGCTAGAGAACCACCTTTATGCCTGTGAAGAGTTGATTTGGAGTAGCTGCTGGCAGAAAAGCTGCTGACCTTGCCTGTGCTTGATCCATGTATTTACAGAGCGGCATATTAGTTACGTGGTGGGGTGCCAAGTGTTCTCAGCTTCTCACTTTCCAGAGACCTCTGGATTTGAGTCAATCTCTGTACCTACGTATGAATTTGTGTGCAAAAAACTGTGGGAGGTCAGGAGATACTAAGTGGAAAATGGTTGAATTCTGGCTTATCTGGGTGTTCAGACATATCCTTTATCTCTGCGTGCCTCTTTATGTCTATGGCGTAACTCTGACTCCCCAGATACTAGCGCAGTTAAAAGAGATAACTGAAAGTCTTTTACAGCAGACTGAAGTCCTAAACCCCTTTACTTGTTTTGTTATACTATACTTGTCTCAGATAAGCTCCTTCTTTGCCCATTCTTGAACACTTCCTTTCTTTCAGAAAGATAGCTACAAGATGAATCAAAATGCCCTTTCAATAAAAAATAGCTAGAGTTTAATTTGATTACCACCTCAAACAAGGTCCTTTCTATAACATAATATGCTAACAGATGCATTCAAATAACATGCCATCAACTTTAGGAAAGTTCTAGGTAAAAGCAAGAGATGCTTTTAATAGCTGTTTTTATTAGATATTGTTCAGATTTTTGTAGATAGAATAAAGGAGTTGCTGGTTCTAGGAGGCATACTTTGAGACAGAAGCTAATTCTCAGCTTAGGGTACTTAATGAAGAATGAGTGCACCTTTTGCATAGTATATCATAAGCAAAATGGCAAACTGCAAAGACTACTGTGAAAAAGGATGTCTTTCTCATCCTAAAATACAACAGTTGAAGGAACTGAGTGCAAATTCAAGCTTAACATGGACTCAGAGGCCAAGGTAAATCTGGGAAATGAACTCCGCAGCACTGGAAAGATCTTTTCTCAAAAATCATTGATTCATAGAACTATAGAATGGTTTGGGTTGGAAGGGACCTTCTAAAGATCATCTAGTTCAATCTCCTTGCCACAGGCAGGGACATCCTTCACTAAATCAGGTTGCTCAAAGCCCTGAGCAGGTAACACGTATCAAACACTTGCCTTTATCTGGACTTCTGTCCTTCAGTACCCTTAAGCCCACATCTTTGCAGAAGCAGTACTTTCAGACACATCAGAAATAGTTCCCTCTTCCTCATCCTGAAGAACATTTTAGGAAAAATAAAAAAGTACAACTTAACAAGCATCTAGAGATTGTAGCATTTGTACTTACAGTAAAGTTGATAATCCTGGATCTCAAGTCAGTGTTTAGAGTCACAGATCAATATCCTCAGGAGCCAAATCTTTGCTCATAGCAACAGCTTTAACAGTTCCTAAACTATTATTCTCTTATTCTAAAAACAGTCATTAAAAGTCACAATTAATCATGCAGAAAAGGAGAGAAAAATATCAATTAAAAGTTTTCAGATATGAAGTACTAATGACTTAATTTTAATTATTTCCATTTGACTGTTGCCATAATTTTCCTAAGGAAAAGCTCCTGCCATATGATGATTTTAGACAGTGTTGTAGATTATAATATATGGCTTTTTCCGGTACATGAAAATAAATTAATTGAGGTGCCCTGTAGGTTGTTTTATTGTGAGCCTCTGTTTTCCAAAGTTAAAGCAAATGTATATGCATATATATATATATATATATATATGTGCTAGTATATGTGTAGAGTGGGCAGAAAGAAAGGAAACACTGATTCTTAACAGAAACTTAAGAAAAAAAGTAGAAGATGCATTAAAAGAACAAGTGCTCTTTTTACTCTAGTCTAGAGATCAGTTTTCAGTACAAGAACAATGCAGAAGTATCTAACAATCACCTGATGAGTTTGAAGGACATTTCATGCCTTCCTTACACCAGCTTCATTGCCACAAAAGAAAAGTTCTTCAAACTAGTAATTTGGATTCATGTGCCAGTTTCCACAAAGACTGAAGAGTCTGAAGATCTGCATTTTGCAAAGTCAGATGCTCACTGATGCAGAAAAGACACATGTACCAATGTGGTGAGTGGCTCTTACTTAAATTACTTACTTATTTTCTCTCACTGTGAATGCAGTAATGAGAAAGGCCCTGTAGGTCAATACACATCAGTGAAATTCATCAAAAATTACTTTAATTCCTCTGCTATACCAGAGGAAAATTGTAGGACAGAATAAAAAATAGTGTCTCTTTAAAAGTATCAAGGTGTTCAATCCATCTAGCATGTGACGACTTCTTGTTATCTGTCTTGTGGTATCTTACTTGACAATCAGCGTTTGGTTACAACATAAGTCGTTTGGGTCTGTTGTTGGAATGTGCATACAGTGTACTACTTCTATGGTGTAACACTGCCCTGTCCTACAAATTGCCTAGCAATGAAGGGCTTTGGATGTTGTTGTTGACCTCCAAAGGTTTTGCTCAATTAGTCTCATGTTAGGTTGGCTGTTTGTGGCGGAGAGATTGGAGATAGCTTGTAAATCCTTTTCTAAGATCGTAATCATTGTGATCACTGTAGTCTACTATTATATTTTCCATTAAATATGTTCCAAAATCTAATGGCTACATTGCACAATACGTAGGAATAAGATTCTTTCTCAATAGTGGATCAACATGGGAGAATGATGTATCATCTTTCATGATAACAGAATACAATTTTCTTGTGAAAAAAATAGATGCATTTACTAGTTCACTCAAATACAATTTTTTTGCAGTTTCCTATGTGACATAGGTATGAGAAAGTCTGTCCCAGTAATTCCTAGAGGAAAAAATACAACCATTTTGAAAATGCAAATTTTGTCCTGAAAGCGAGTTAGGTGCTTGCTTGTGCAGCACATTGGAGTGTCCAAGCTAGCAATGACTGAGCCAGATCCAGGACTGGAAGAATGACAGATGCACGAAAGCAATATGCACCAGCCTTGCTGAAACATATTTACCAGCTGTGGTGCAATGTAGAGCAAATGCAGCTATAGTAGTTTTTGAGACATAATTGGTACATCCCTGCTGCCTACATGCATACTATTGATATAGAAAACAGATAGAGCTAATCTGGGATTTTTTTATATATTATATTCACCTAGGCACTTATGAAACTGTTACCATTTGAGCTGGACCCCCACTGTATTTATTGTTTAGCCATTGGTTTATCCCATATTTGTGCCTCTGAAGCTGTTGTCTTCCATCACAATGAAGAAGATGAGCTTTTGTCCACATGCAGTTCTTTTCACCTGTCGGGGTCAGGTCTCAGATCTTTGTACCCTATTTGGACTTCCTTGTGGTTTTTCTCTGTCTGTATGTGGGCAGCATGGTTCCTGCTTTGTGTGCTGCATAGGGAATAATAACACCAGAGAAGTCAGGGCTTATAAAACTAAATTAAGGTGGCGTGGCTGCAGGTAGGTTCCCATCAGCCCTGTGCACACAAATTGGTGTCACAGTGGCACTTCCAGCCTCTTCCTTCCTGCAACCTGTGTACCTCCCTCCAGGATCCAGTCTTTCTACATCTTTCCCAGCCTTTATTTGATTGCAGTCTTCATCGTTTTCTTACTTCCTGGGGACAAACCTAACTAGAATTAGTCACACCGTGGGAACCTGAAAGAAGCTGTTAAGCTTCATATACCTTGTATATGAATGTATATGTATATGTACACTGATCTACAGCATGACTTGGACTACTGATGCTGCTAGAGAGCCTAGGGGGGTCATAAGTTGTTTTGTGATTACTATTTGGTACTAAATCCATTCGAATATGCTGGCATGTACTGTGACCCATTAGTTCATATGCTAAACTTCAGCATGCTACACCTTGTAAAACCTGCTGTTAATACCTTATCACAATTCTTGCTGGCGTGATTTAGCTCTTAGAGGCTGGTAATTGTGACCATGTAGTTCCTGACCTTAAAACTGCAGAGGTCTGTCACAACCTTTTCCAAAAAAAGGAATTTTCAAGTCTGAAATGTTTCCTGCTATGGGTGACCAAAGTATTGTTCACAGACTTTGCATTTTTCTCTGTATGATCATGACAAAATACAAGATGGTTGTCTGTTTCCTTCCAGTCCTAATGTTGTCTATGCATCCATTAAATTTTGTCACCTCTTAAATCTGCTAGTATTACTGTCTGGATCCTCTTAAAGATGCACTCGTCCATCCACAGTGTACCACTTTGCTTGTAAAAGAAAGTAACATCAGGTGATACTTATAACTTAGGTTCCAGCCCACCTTAGAGTTTGAACTATTTTACTATTTGTAGTACCCCATCTTTGTTGGGTTGCCTGGAACTGCTCGTCAGAGATGGAAATATAATGCAGTGTATTAATTAATGTCTTTCACAGTGTCTTATAATGTATTGAAATAGGCCTCATATTCACTTCCTTGTATTCAGCAAATGTTATTTAAGATTTCTCCTTTTCTCCTTTAGTAGTTTGTGATGAAGTTGTCTGTCTTCCTTGTGAACTGGTGGAACTGTCCTATTCCAAAAAGCATAGTCATAAGCACTTCTTCTGTCAGAGCATAACTCCACTCTGTGCCTGTCACAGCTAGAAAATCCCTCTTTAATTAAAAAAAAAAAAAAAAAAAAAATTAGAGGGGCCAAAAAAATTAAAAAAAATATTTTCAGGTTGACCTAAAACATTTATTATTTTTTTCATTGGATACGATATAGTTTTGTTGTCTCCTAGTCCTGGATTTTTTTTCACTTTTGACCTTATGATTTTTTTCTGCATTTTATCAACATCATAGTTTTGACCATGGTTTTGAGCTTTCCCTACTAATTCTATTTAACATTTGGAAGCAAAACTCACTTTCTCTCAACAGACTCTCCTAGAAACTGAACTAATGTACCTCACAAAATAACCAAGCCTCTTATTATCAAGTTTTTAATCCTTGATTTTTAATATGGATACCAGATTGCCCAAATCCGCAGCATATCTACTGTCTTCCCTGATTCTTGGTTTTAGTTTTAAAAGATAAGTCAAAACATCCACACAATTATCTCTCCACAGTCTCTCACCAAACATTTTTAGCACTGTTATAGCGTTCTGAGCATCATCTTAAGACTGTAAAGCTATTATTGACTTTTTCATAACTTAGTTTTCTGATCTCTCTGTCCATGGGCATATCTGTGTTCCAAAGTGATTTCTAGCTTGTAAAATTGTGCAGCATTTTAATCTGCAAAACCAGCATTCCCAGTGGTCTCAGTCCCGGCATGCTGTCTATTTGCTCTGCTTCTCATACCTGGATCACACTTTCTTTCTTTCTTTTTTCCTTCTTTGCAGGTCTTGCTATACTGACTGGTGCCTAGCAGCTGGTTGATAGCACAGGAGGAGTCCCTTTTCCTATGAAAATAGGTGTTTTATTTAAGTGTCAATTTGCTACAGCTTCAGTTCAAGTAATGGTCACGAAGAAAAGCCTCTGAACACCTTCTTACTTTTCCCTCCCTTGGATTTGCTGCAGCATTCCAGTTCATAGAGGCTGCAGTTATTCCAAAGCCGGTCAGCTCTGTATCCACAGGCCATTACGGCCGGATAATCCAATGATCCCAGACATCAGTTCTGTGTTTGTTCCCTTCTATCATCAATTGGCATGCAAATCGTGTCATAAAGTAATTGCAGTTTAATTAACATTCATGTTCAGCTGTGCTCAGCTATAGGTTAGACTCTGGGCTTGGTTTCTTCGCTAAACCTTCAGCCTGCCTTGACGCTCCCTCTTCGGAGCGCAACCTGGTCCATGGCTGCTCTGTCAAAAAGCAGGGACAAATTCTCTCTTTATGTAAAGTGTTTGAACTCCAGTAAATGCAATGCACTAATGCAATTCTAATCCTTTGCGCACATGTTTTTCTGAAAACATACTTAAATTACATTTAAATTAAAGTAACAGAGAAAACATCTGGGCATGCATACGCACGGATCTTTTGAAGGACAACAGATGTAAACATTAGGGTACAGCTTACAAGAGGTTTTCTCAGCTGTGTCACCAGGTCTACAAGATGGTATGAACTGCATTTGCTGTGTTTGAGAAACTGGCCAAGACTTTCATAGTGATTTTGCCAGAGGAGGATGACAAGATATGGCCTCCATAGATATTCTTTAAAGGCTTATGTAGTGCTTCTTATTTTAGTCTGCTTTATACTGTGTCCCATGCCAAAACATAGATGACACAGTTACAAAACACTAACATGTTTTACAGGGCGTGGGATATTTCCAACTTTGATGAGTAATTTTTCAGAGGACTCCACAGTGTATAAACTAGAGAGTTGTTATGGAATTTGGCTGTTAAGCAGGATTGTGTATTTGCAATATTTAGGCATGCCTGGAGGAGGAAATAAATTGAAATAGTGAGAGGGAGCCTGAATTTCACATCATCCTGTTTTGTGGCGTAATACCACTCAACTAGGAGGTCTGGAGTTGAGGTATGACTCTTACAGGGAAATTCTATGTTTTGTGGCCTCAGGTCCCAGATACCGACCTCATCTGGATTAAAAAAATTAGCTTATGAAGCATACTGTGTAGAGTACATTACTCCAAACAAGCAGGGTCAAGGCATGTATGCCTATAAACCAAGCTGTAACACATCAAAACAAAGCATCACACGGTCACTCCAACTTCACACGAGGAAATTCAAGGAGGGATTATGCCCTGAGCTAAAAATCTTATTTAATTCCTATATGAAGGTATGGACCAGATTCTAATGATAGTCAGGGCTCAAAAAACATTAAAATAACCTATTTTTCATTGGTTTCCAGATTCAGAGTATGATACAGAATAAAAATACATGGCAGTCCAAAATTTTAGAATTTCAAACCTGTTCAAAAGATTTTGTCTTGTGAGAACTTGGTATAAGCCTGTAAGTAGTAAAAACGTGACCACATATGTCCATATTTAAAGATGGAGCTTGATTTCCAGATACTTCCGTTTCCATAGCATATGATTAGCATCACAACATAAATACCTGATTTTCAATATCAAGTAGTAATTTAAAAGTTTTCATTTCTCTAAGACACATGGACTCTGTTAGAGATAAGAGGAAAAAACCCTGGGGGGAAGAAGGATGGGGTAAATAAAGACCTTTGGCTTTAAAGATAATAAAAAAAAAAGATTGTTTTTGCAGTCCTACAAGGAGGTAGAATGGCTGGCTACACAGATTTGTCTACATATTCATTTATAGATGACTTGTCCAACATGGTCTACTCATTACCAAGTGAATATACTACATTTGCCTACTCGCATTAATAAATTTCCACTCTGTTCTGCTGCATTAAACTGATCTCTGTATATTAGTTCAAGTATATTGCAGGTTATTCCTATGAGAGAGTTAAAAAACCCTATAGACTCGAATGAAAATATATTTCAGTGCGTAGTTTTTACAGATAATTATTGCTTAATTCAAAGAAATGAGGCAAGTCCACACCATATGCACAGACCTTTTATGCAGTTCCACAGTGGAAAACAGGCACACCAATAAGGAAGTCATTGTAGGATCAGTGTCATAGATTATTGTATGCAGCAACATAAGGGAACAAACATGAATTAAATAATTAAAAACCATCTCAAGCAGCAAATTAAATCATTAAAAACCATCGTAACATATTGCAATAAATTAACGCCATTAAAATCACAAGCAATGCAGACAGGCCAGATGCCAGCCGCAAGGATCCAGCAGCACCTGTTTGGCTGCACTTCAGATCTGTTTGTTTCAGGAGTCCAAAAGCACAGACAGAAGGCCAGTAACCCAGAGGAAAGGATCTGACCTTCTCTTCTGCAGTGACTCTACTTTGCTGACTTGCTACAGCAGCGTCACTTACTACTTCATCTTCCAGATCGCCAGCATCTTTTGCCCAGATGCTGGTTGACACTGACCTGCAGCTGGTGCACTGGCCACCAGCCACCTCTTTATCCTCTTTCTCTTCTTAAACTGTGACAAATTCTCCTTTAGGTATGGTGTTATTATTTTTTTTTTTAATGTTCGTAGACTCTGGTCACATCTGGTTTAAGTCTTTTGTCTTTCTGTACAATGTGAAGAGCTTTTGGCTCTTTCCTTTCCACCTTGACCCTGTGGTTGTTTGGATAGGCTTCCTCCATTCCTTCATTTGGTCTATTCATCCCAAACTGTGGGCATGCAGAGTGCGCTGAATACTGATGTTCACCACCAATGAGGTTGTGAAAATTAAATGAATTAGTATACTGATTGGTACTGAACTGCATAAAAAGATCCAGACTTATGTATGTGCTTATGACTTAATTGAAGTTTCATCAGAGCTCTGAAAGAGGAATATCCTTCTCCTAATATTGTACCACCTTCCCAGAAAGAGAATATTTATATATGTGAATGGCACTGCTGTATTTGTTCTTGCAGGTTTTCTGCTAGGTTTTGTTAGATTGCATTTGTCCGCAAGTAAATAAAGCTGCAAGGTTTGCTTTGCTTTTTGTCTACACTCAGCTCATGATAGTCTCTTGTTTTGTAGGTTTCGTTTTCAAATTCCTTGCTTTCAACATCGCGGCATCTCTTCCTCTACAAACACTGACGAGGTCTCATCTAGACTATATGTTCAGTCTCTACCCTGGGGCCAGAAGTCCTTTAGCTATCCTTTATGAGGACTAGGGGGAAGAAAACGGAATTAATCTTCCAGGCAGCTGAACTGGATACCTGGCAGTGCTTGCTGAAGCTTCTATCTCCTGAGCAGCACTGCCTGGCTGCAGAGAGGTAAAAAAAGGCTCTGTAAATTGTAGACTGATTTACACTCAGAAAAGATTGTCCTTGCAGAATGGAGACCAACCTTTCTTCATTATTATTCTGTAAAATGTGTTCTTAAGAATAGATAAAATTGCAGGTAATACTAATCATGAAATGCAAGAGAAGGCAATGTTGTTTGCCACGTTACTTGCTTTCCCCCAACCCACAAGCCAAGATAGAGCAGACAAGTGCTTTAGCTCCATCTAGGAGGCAAAAAGACTATTACTGCATCTACCTAAACCCAGATTCCACCGTTTTTTCTTGTTTATAACCTGCATTTTAAAGGCTCCAATGAATTAGTCTTGCTGTATCTGCCTGAGTCACACTGCCATTTCTACCCTCATTTTTGTGCATGAAATTCTGCAGTGCAAAGAGCCTGATTTTGCCCAGCATAGCAGCAGCTAACTTTACACTGTAAATAGCTCGGTTAAGATGAATGGAGCTAATAGAAAATGAAACATTATTCAGACCAAATGGATTCATCCCTGAAAAGGGGGAAATTAATTCTAATTACATTATTGGAAGGGGAAAGAGCCATTTAATGGAAACTGTGAGTAAAGCATAAGAAGTAAATGTGGCCCTGAATGGCTCATTCAAGGTCACACAGAAAGTCAGCTATAGAGATGGAGTCAGCCCCTAAAACACCTTCTCCCACTTTACCCAGCAGGCAATCCACTCCTTCCCAGTTAATAGGAATCTGTCACGCCAAAGGCTGGGGTGAAGAGAAACCTAGAGCAGATTCTATCCTACAAAGAGATTATATTTTCCATTTTTATTAAGTTTATTTCAGCTCTGTAGTGTCAGGATCCCAACACACACACACACAGAGCCTAACACACTTCTATTCTGACGTTTGTACCAGACCAATGCTGAATTGCTATTGTACAAAGGAATGGTAGGTTTTCACCTGCCTGTTGTAGTGGTTTCGTTGGAATGTAAATGTTTTCTGACCATCAACATCCTGTTTTCATTCTTTGCAAGACAGTTTCTCCATCTCGTCAGTGTATCATGAAGTCATGGCTGTTGATCTCCCACTTCTATGGTAGTCTTCCTGCTCCCTTCTTCATATGCAGTTTCTACCTACTGTCTGCTCCTTATACAACATATTCTTCATCTTTCATTCTTTTTTTCTGCTTAGCAAAGCCTTCATTTTGCACTTTTTTTTCAGAGCTTTAGAAAAGACCACAGAGCATCTCCAGTTCCTTTCACATATCGGCCAGCTAATCCAAATTACAGAATGTTTTTCTGCAAGCCTGGGAGCGTGCCTGCAGTTTTCCAATGTCTTAATAAAATGTAATACACGACTTCTGACCTTAAACTCAGACAGAGGCAGAAACAGGAATGTTACCACCTGCTGCCTAGTGCATTTTGTATAGCAGTTCAGTTAAGCCTACCTAATTTATTGTCATTCTTCATATCATGCCTTCCGTATACACACACACAGTCAAAATGTAATTCCCAAATTAAAAAGGGATTTAAGGACCTGTCTAATTTTAAGAACTGATATATTCTCCTTGCTTTTCCTTTTCTTATGGTTACAGTTATGCTCTAAGCATCCTGTTGCCCTGAAGCCACAATGTTTTGGAAGCTCTGAAGAAACTTTGCTGAACTTTGGTTTGTTAGAGCATGCAACTGCAGAGTACTTCCACTACACTTGATACTCTCACTCAATAGCTTTACTCTGCTACCAATTACTTCACTGAATTTGATGGAGCTACTTATGACTAGCAAAGATGTCAGGGTCACCAGAACTGAACTCTCAATTTCTGATCTCTTCTCTGTCTCATAACCATTCCAAGGCTCCAGGCCATTACTTTATTTTGATAATGGCTTCTTTTCACCACTATGTAGAAATGAGAACATGCAAGAAAGTTAAACGTCTTACATGACTAAAAGCAACATTTGGATATAAGTGATAACAACAATAATCTGGAGTAATTGCACTGATTTCCTTGAAGCTCTTCCAGATTTTACGGTGACACAGCTGAGTTAACAGTACAACCATAAATACCACTGGGGGAGCTAAAGTGCATTGGATAATGGACTTTTAATATTATTCTTCTGTGTAGATTTCAGAAGATAAAAGAAGATTAAACAGTATGCATCTAGGGAACAATGATTGTAAATATAGAAGTTTACATTCTAGAGACTGTCGTTGCTTTGAATGCAATATATGTAGGACATGGCTGATAGTGCCTATACACTGCCTAAATAAACTGCACATGGATTCCTCAGGCCTCAGTTCTTTGCAGCAGCCAAAATGAGCATGTTTAGAAACATTTCAGAGGACTCTAATCACTACATTTATGTGGAGTATGAAGGTTTAAAGATCCTGTAGGGTTTAGATCAAACCTCTGTTCTAAACTCGCTGTATGCAACTTATTCAACCTATTTGTTGTCTGCAGGTTAAACTCCTCATTATTAAAACTTATACAAAGGCATTTTATTATCATTATTTTTTAACAAGAACCCTACATCTTTGTAGAATGAAAGCATCCAGCTAAAATCTACAGTTAAGTTTTGTTTTCAATCACAAACGTGAAGATGCCACCATATAACCACATAATTAAATGTCTTCTCACTGTAACCATTAAAGTTTATATCAGTGTTTGCACAACAAGACCTCTTCACAGCAATTTATAACAAAAGTTGAAGTACTGCTCTGGTACACTATTTATTACAAAATTTGCAATTAGAAAAGGAGCAGGAGGGATTTAACTAGCTCTCTTGGTTTATATGTCAAATATTTGATTTCTTCACAAAAAACAGTAAGTAGGGGCCTCGCTTTAAAATTTTTAGTGCACCAGTATCTGGAGAATAAAAATGGCTTGTTATTAAACATATGACTGTATAACTTCGTTGTCTTCCCTCATTTGCTTTTTTCTCCAATACTGGTACAAATATTATAAGGTTTTGTTGGGTTTTGACTTACATGCTACAGAGGTTGACATTTTTACAAGTTACATTATGCACTTTTAATATCAGTGTCCTTAAAAATACAGGTACACAAGAGCCTAAGATGCTCTTATATTTTGAGTAGATAGCCACTTTTTTTCTTCCTCAAAATTGCCATTTTACTTGTTTGTTTAGGAGATTAGACCTATCCATATCAATACAGCTCTCATACTTTTCTGCAAAGGAGAGAGTTACAGAAAATTAGTTAAGACCAAATGAAAAATTCTAGCTGGATTAATCCTACAGTTAAATATGTGCAGACATTTAAATAGTAAAAGCCAGTTCACTTTTAATTGCTATTTAGTGACTTTTTTCCTTATGTGGGAAATCTTTCAAACTTTCAGATTTCCATTTCCAAAGACTCATCCTTTGACTTGTAATGTTTGCTCTAAAAATGCATGATGTAGCCAGGAAGGATACCAAACTGGTAAACAGAGAGATTAAGAATGAACAAATCATAATAAAGCCAAGGGCACAGGACACATTGCTGGGAAATCACTTTTCCGATGATGCCATGACCTTTAAATTCATGCAGTAGGATCTCACATCTAACTATCTATATGCTCAAAATGATCCAGTTTACTGGAACAGAATTACCAAGTATAAAGATTTCTTCAATGGGCTACAGTAATTTAAAACCATAGTTATATCTGTTACATTTATGCAAAATCTTCTTATTTTGGAACATTTGCATAAATATATATTTTTCTATCTGGGTTTTTTTGCATTTGTTAGATTTAAAGGAGTTTACAAAATACATTTTAATCATTGCTTGATACAGTGTGTGCTAAGGTTTAGCTGTCTCCATCATATGACTGTGAAATGTTTACTGAAAATGTTCAGCAAAACATTTGAAGAAACAGATTTCATTCAAAGAGATTTTGAGGGTGCTATGCAGATGTTTATATAGCTAATCTTTCCCAAAATTCAATGTTTTTCACTTAGCTGCATGCAGTCATGATTTCCATGATCTCTTTGTTTTCATTCCCATACAAGAGCCCAGGATGTTTTCCACAGGAAAAGGCAGCTGAAACTCTTTTCAGTGTTCATTAGTACTCATGCAAGCATTGAAGCGGACTGCTTGCAGGAGAACATATCTGGTCAAAATGTTCATTTCCTTATTCTTACTGGAGAAATGCTGGGCAACATTCTGCCTCCTCTGCAGCAGCTACAGTGGAAAATTAGAAGCAGGAGGTGTATTTGCTGTGCATCTTCTGCCACTTATTAGGGATCAGCTATCTGAGCGTTAAAGAGGGAGTCTGAAGCCTGTTCGCTTAAACATAAGGGGAATACAGAGAGGGAGAACCCAAAGTGTGACTGCACCAGACCATTGGGGTCTCCATCACGCCGTTCCCAACGGCTGTCGGGAGATGCCCAGGGTACAAGGACATCAGGATCCTCTTTGAACTTTCAGCACTCTGCAGCTCAAGAGTTTCTTTATTAAGAGGTGGATAAGTGTTTAATAAACCTTCATTGAATCTTTCTTCCTTGGACATATCTAATAACTTTTTTTGAGCTATATGAAATTTAGCATTCACATCTTTTCATCACTTTCATACAGGGACTTTCACAGCTTACACCTGCACTGGTAAGAGCTACCTTCTTGGGGGTGGGGGTGTGTGTGTTTTATTCAATAGCTCTTAATCTTTTGTTGGAAGATATGGTGAGCATGTTTTATTGTCTTATTTTTTAATCTCTCCTGTGAGTCAGGTTCTTCCATCTAATCCCCCTTCCTCCCAGTCATCTCTGTTGGATCCTAAGGACTGGTCAGGGTGAGCTAAAAAGCAGCCTGAAGGAGAGAAATGCAAGCGCAGCAGCAATGAGAAGGTACCCGTTGCTGGAGTTGTAGGGTACACAAACCTTTATCACGCCAGAAGAGTTAAAGGGATAGGAAGCAAGCTGCAACACCTCTCTGCTCCAGCTGGTCGTTGAGGACGGATGATACGAAAACAGATGCTGTGCCTTTTGGAGGAACAGTTTCCCATTCCACACTCATTCTGTGCTGTGCTCTGATTCTATTTGCCAGCTGCTGTGTTTATATAATAACAGTCAACTTAACTTTAAAAGATAATATTGTATTAGTAATATGCCTAGCTCTTATCCCCCTTTTCTCTTTACTCTTCCTCATTTACTTCAGCTAACAAACTATGAAGTCAAGAACTAATCTCCAAAATCAATGCTTGCTTGTATCTCAATTAGCCTTATGTTTTCTGTGCTCTGAAAATTGACAGTTTTAAAGAAACTCCGGTGTACTGAATCAGTATTGCCTGCAGCAAAGTACTGTATCGCTTCATGTAAAAATTCACTTAAAATCCACTGATCCCAAATGGCAAACAGCAACGATATCCTTCCTGGTGGGGATTCTAGTATGAATGTTAATTACTACTCTAAGAACTAATAGCTGCTGATTCCACACTGATCTGAACATATGTGGTAACATCAGATTTAATGAACTGAAAATCTTGTGAATAATTTTAAGGGTCTGAGAAGAAATGTATTTCTTATGGATGTTGATATCTTCCATGTTCTATGCAAAAGATTCCCCATTTTTTCAAATAAATAATTCCTTTATTTTTAAAGGTGTCATAGCAGAGGAGAAAAGAACGTGGCCTGGAGTTTTTTATGTTTTCCATGTTCCTTTGGCACACAGCCATTAGTGAAGCAGAGGTGACAGTGACCGTGCTTCTGTCTCCACAACTGAACTGGGAATGAAATGTTTCCATAGTTCACAGACAGAATGTAATTTGCCCTCATAAAAGAAAGGTTTTATAACAGACCTAGCTAAATTAGGGCCAGGCAATACAAAGGTTGGACAAGTTTCTTAATTTTTAATTAAATTTTCCATTATATAATGGTGTAAAGTGCCAAAAACAATTTGTTTCTCAAACTGACTGAATTACTTGTAAAGTTCCTGGTTATTCAGTCATGAACCTGTCTCCACAATTCATTATCTGGATATACTGTTTTCTCTGATGTATCTGACTATAATTTCTTGGTACGAGGGGCTTTTTTCAATATACTTCTCTGACCTTATAAATGAGCAAATTTAAACATAACACCTATATGGTGAGGTAGGAATTACCTGGTCCTCTATCAGAAAGCCTTTTGGTAGTGGTTGAGTGTCACTGTCCTGTTGAAAACATATCTCAAACATCTCTAATAAAACCCACTGTGAATAGAAAAGACCTTATACACCTGCAGATGGCTAAATATTCATCATGAAAGTACTGGTAGACAAATAAAAGATGTAAATCTGGAGTTCTGGTCTTCTGAGTAGTTTTTCTTCCTAAAATTGTAGGTTCTTTTCCTTGAATAAGAATAGAAGTGACTGTATAATATAGTAATGACAGAATAAACATTCCCATTATAGTGGACATCACTGTAAGCTCACATATGGTCCCCAATTATAGTATAGTTCCTTCTTTGCTAAATGGATTGCTTTGGTTGGCTCTGGAGAGAGTCCAAGACTCAGTTTGTTTTAAATATTGTTAGTAAGAGCTTTTGCTTTGTTTTTAGCTTCCTCTCTCTTTCATTCTTCTAATCCCACATTACTTTTCTGTATCTGCCATCTGATTCCTTGAAAGCAGCTGAACGGGACACTCTACAGTCTTAATTGTAGGGTAAAGGTGGGAGTCAGGCCTCATGTACTGCTCGCTGGACATGACTGTTGTGAGGTTTTTCTCACCTCTTGTCCTGAAACAGAAATGTAGTATCCAGGCTGATCTTATTAAGAACACCTATTGCAAAACTCCTTGTGATTTGCCATTGTCTGTGGATATCTGATTAAATCCTTTCCTTCCTCCTATTCAGTGTCTTCAGGACCATATGCAATGCCTACATGTTTCTGAAGATTAAGCTCTAAATAACATTATCAAAGGTGCACACAAAGTATGTGAGTTCTATTTGGAGTTCTGTTTCATTTGGAACAGACTGCCAAAAGAGGTCGTGCAGTCTCCATCCCTGGAGTTTTTCAAGACCTGACTGGAACAAGGCCTTGAGCAACCTGGTCAGACCTCACAGCTGACCCTGCAGGAGATGGGACTACAGACCCCTGAGATCTCTCCAACCTGAGCTATTCTGCTTTGTTTTACTCCAGCAACTCTATTCATTCTATAAGCTTCTGAAGCCCTCTAACACCTAAAATAAAACATGGGATATATCCCAACTAGAACATATTTATTTATACAATTGCATCTCACTTAGTCTTCATTTTTCTGCTGAAATCATGTAACTGTATACTTCATCTACCATGTCAGCTAATAGCAAAGAGTCTGGTGTACAGCACGTGCTTCTTATCACCTACACAGCTTCCATAACAGTTTCTGGAGGCAGGATTCAATTCAGGACTTCCATTTAGATATCTAGGTGTGCTGTGTGTGAAGTTTCTATTACAGCCAATGGAGTGAGGTAGCTGACCAAGTATTGCGGGCAGGATTCAGCTGCCTCTACACAGTCCCCTAGTGCCAGTTCAGACACGCTGGGATGTGCAAGATACCTACTGAGGACATGGATTATACAGGAGACTTGCATCCTTCTGGAAAGACAACAGGAAACCGGGTATTATACCAACTACCAGCTGAAATGATGCTTGACATCAATGTCTAGGCAGCTGAATTTCATTGTAGGTCTCTGCTGAAGAATGAGCTGAATTGCTTTCCCTGCACCAATGACAATACCTCCATTGACTGAAATGAGACACTTGAAGTGCCTATAGACACCTATTAATTTAGGTATCTTCATCGCAGACTGAATCCCTGCATAGATAACTTCATTTCAAACTGAATTTCATCTTTGTCATAATTCATGAAGTGTATCTTTGTCTGGGATGAACGTGTGTAGTATTCATAGGCTGATTAGTCTTTGGGGAAGGCAGACAGAAACAACTGCAGAGATGTGTTAATATGTTCTGGTTTTATTTTGTGGTTTCTGATCTACAGGAAATTAGTTTCTTGTAATGAGTTTAGAAGGATTAAAAGGGAATTTAAAAGCTGGGGAGTTGGGGGATTTTGAGAAAATATGTTTACATTGATGTACATTTGAATTCCTTTTGCTGCATTGCAAACTTTACCGGTAATTTCTGCACTTCAGCAGTGGTCTGGAGTCAAACAATGAGGCCCATTCTTTCTCTAGTGACAGTTTAAGCTAGTTAGAGCTGTCAAAACCCTTCCATTGCATCTCCTCTGCACTTAAGAAAGCTATTTTGGGGGGGTGGGGGTGGTGTACAAATGAAAAGTAGCCTTGAAGCACTATACATTTGAATTTGACATCTTTGGTCATTTCTTTCATTTCATCAGAGTAGATTGTCAAATAAGAAGCAGAAATGATGTAGTCATCACTTCTTTTGGTAATTTCCAGGGCAGACTGGGTAAGATGCTTGCCTGACTTTGTTACTAGCCATGCATGCAAATATCCCAAGGGCTTCTGATGCTTGGATTTCTGGGCAGGCATGATTTACCCATATTTTCCAGACAACTGCAGTTTATCTCCTCACATGCATGGTCTGTGAAAGGCATCACTTCTCCTTCAGAACTGGCCAGCCGGTGGCAAGACTCCCGCATCTCCTTGTCTGGAGTCTGCTTACACGTTATTTTGGCTGATTACTTCTACCCTTTTTCTGCTCATTTAGGCATGCAATTACTTGGACATCCCGGATCTCCAGTATCCCAACAATTATTTTATTTATAAAGCAACTGAACTGAAATCATATTTCACTTCTTGGTTTTGATATGGCAGCATGGATTCTGTTCTTATGAAATCCCTGCTCAGCCTTCTGCTTCTTTTTCTTGTTTCTGGGCTTCATCTACTATCAAAAATTGGTGTATTAGCATAGTCTTTTACCAATTAGGCTCTTAAGCTATTTCTCATATATTTAGTGATGTTCTATTAGTATACAAGCACCCACAGAATGGAAGACAAAGGCAAAAGAGACAGCTGGGTAGCACTAAAATTATGATTGCACCTCATATTTCCCTCCTAATAAGCTTGCTGTCCATAATAACATTTTAAACTTGGGCCCTCTGCTTTCAACCAGAGAAGGCAAGTCCAAAGCCACACTGGATTTTTTTACAGCACTGTAATTTAGCAGACCTATGTTGACAGTGTTAGTGTTGTGCTGCCTACCTCTATATGTGCATTTAGTTCTTTAAATGGGCTAGTGCACAGACCCAAGTTCCCAGGCACTGTTTTCCTCACCGTTCATTTCTTAGCAATGGCCTTGGCATGGCTGGGCATAATAGCAGTGTCCCAGCTCAGGAATTAGCACATGCTGTAGATCAATCCCAGTGTAGCTCAGATGTGGTTTTGTGAGGATGAGAACTGATCTGTGTGTGTCAGCTGGCCTTCAGTTTATGCCATGTCAGTCAATCCATGCTATTTACTCCGACAGGCAAAACCTCTGGGTTTTCCAAAACCCCTTCGCTAGGAACTTTGACTAACAGATTGCTAATGATGTTAATAATGTCCTAGCACAGCCACAATGTGTTGGGGGCTGGTGGGAGGCTTAGGCCTGGACAACCAGACAACATTTATTAGTTCAGAAGAGAGGAGAGAGAACTGGATTTGGGAATGACATTTTGTAACAACAGGCTGCTCTTTAAATTATTGCTAATTGTCCCCTTTTATTGTTGTCAGGTCTTCTTAGCAATCATTAAAGTGTTCATTCTAACTCTCCTTTTCACAGGCACAGTAGGGGTATTTTCAGTTGCCTGCCAACAGTCAGTCATGAAAAACTCTGCAAAAGCATTCGGCTGGCGTGGGGGAGGAGCCGTTTCTTGTTTTTAATGTATAACCTGAGCAGTTATTTTTTGGACATGCATGCAGTGGGAGATAAGTGGGAGCTTCTCAAGATGAGAAGTCCTTTTTTCCAAAGACTAATGCGAATGACAGGGAAAGGAGGAAATTCAAAACAAGCCTATAATGCCCCAAACCCAAGTGTTTGAAACAGGCTAGAATTAACCCCCCCGCAGGGCTAGCACTAGCAGTGCCTATAGCTCCAAATGGGACTTATCTTGTGCTGGTAGCTCCGGAAAGACTGGCCTGTGTTGGGCTTCTGGCCAAGATCTGGGCATAGGGCATGACAGGACACACGCCGAAGACTCCGACCCAGTCTGATGTGTCATGTCAGTATACTGGGGCAGCTCAGCACAGAGAAACTCAAGGGCTGCCATGGGACTATATAGCGATCTGCGCAGGCTTGCTCTGAACACTGACTACAGGATTGCTCCCAGGAGATGGATCAATGGCTGGCTTTTAAAATGAAATTCAATATCTCTGCAAGAGCTTAACATTGCCCCCACCTCTTCTGATGAACTGTTCCAGTCTTTAATTTTCATCCTCAGGGAAGTGGCCTGGCTTCAACTTCTGGCAGCTGTGCTATCTCATGCTCTTGTCTGTAGGACTGAAAAACTTCTCTATTTCCCACTTTGGATAAGTACCCGTTACTTGTTATGGACAAGGTCTCTCCATAGTTTCTCTGATTAGCTGAATAGAGTGTGCTTTTCAAGCTTTACATCACAAGGCTCCCTTTTTTCTGACTCTGCCCTCTTTTAAGACTGTCCTTTGAACCTCTCACAAGGGTTGAAGTGGGAGTATATAGTCAGTCACTCTACACTGGTCAGTTATGTGCTGTCTTTGTTGCTGGCACTGAATTAGCTATTATGTTGCTTAGAAGTGATGCTGTGTTTCACCTTTTCTACCATATCTAAATATTAGAAATACGTGAGCAGATGTCTTTTGGACTTTTTTGCCATTTTCAAATGTTAATTCCTAATGTATCACGCGTTAAACTAGATGATGTTCTCAGAGCTTTCTGGCTCCTTTCTTTAAGACCAGTAGGTGTAATTTGTCTGGGTCACGTGATGTCATGACCTGAAACTGTTTCATCCTGCCAGATCATTTTTGCTCTTCATAAAACATAAATAAATAAAATTTTCTTTTCTACATATAAATGTGAAGTCCTTTATACTCCAGATGTAGCACTGGGCTACAGATTTTCTTTTTTCTTTTTTTTTTTTAAAGCTTCCTTTTGCCATGTTGCCTACTGGGATTTGTTTTCTTTACTGGGCCTTCTCAGCCCCTTTTGCTATCTCTAGATTAGTAAATTAAGTAGCATGGTAAAAGGAACAGGCACAGCAATTCAACTGTCTAAACTATTTACTTGTTATAACTGTACCTGGTAGCCTCCACTAGCCAATACTGCCCCAAGCATTTCCTAAGCACAGTTTGGGATTTAGTCTAGTCCAGACCTCCTCTTCAGACGTCTGAGGCTTTTAATAAGTGGCATGCATGTGTTGGCCTTTGAATCTCAAAACTGTTTAGTTTGCTAGTTTAGAAGTATGTTTCAACATGTAAATTAAAATAATTTCCCATTTTTTAATGTGGATATTGAATGCAAAGTTAGAAGTGATGACTATTTTGGTAGGAACTTAACTTTCTAAAGTTAATACAAATATTACTGACAGGTCCAATGACATGAAAAATTACAGGAAATGAAAAAATTCAAGATATTCAAATAAGGGTTTTTCACATTGAGATCATCAAAGCCATTATCAGTTCTCCTCTATACTTGATGAAGAGAGATGAAAGACTCATTTTAATCTTAGTATATATGTAGTATGACTGTAACACAATCCCACATCCACTGTAACCTCCTTTTCAGCAGGCTGCTACAATTCCAGTTACTTCCCAACCTGTTGTTATTATTATGGGATTATTCTGCCCCAGGAGCAGAACTCTGCACTTCTTTTAGCTGAACTTTATGAAGTGTCTCTTGGCTCAGTCCTCAAGCTTCTCAACTTCCCTCTGGATTAAAGCCCTACAGTTCAACCCTCCACCCAAGCCCCTTAATTTATCATCACCTGTTAACCTACTCGCAATTGTGTTGATTAAGCAGTGTTTGCAACTGAAAAGTTCAGGCTGCCTGTTCCTTATCATCTTCTTGTCTTTCAAGTAACTGGAAATGGATTGCAAGACGTGCTCCAAGACCTTTCCAGCATAACATTAGACTTTTTCCAGCTGGCAGGGAATTTCTCCAGTTGTCATCCACTTTCTGCAGAAGATAGTCAACCTCCTCACAATAGCAGGTGTAAGGATATTTCAACATCCTTGAATGAATCTCATACAGCCCCATGGATCTCACTACTACCAGCTTCTCTAAGTAGCCCCTAATCTGTTGCTCCCCCACTGCTAGTTGTCCCTCTCTATCTCAGCAATTTTGCAGATGGCTCCAAGTTGAGTGGACATGCGGTTGACATGCCTGAGGGAAGGGATGGCATCCAGAGGGACCTGGACAAGCTCAAGAAGTGGGCCCATGTGAACCTCATAACATACAACAAGGCCAAGTGCAAGGTCCTGCACGTGGGTTGGAGCAACCCCCAGTATCAATACAGGCTGGGGGTGAAGGGATTGAGAGCAGCCCTGAGGAGAAGGACTTGGGGGCACTGGTGGGTGAAGAGCTGGACACAAGCCAGCAACGTGCACTTGCAGCCCAGAAAGCCAACCGTGTCCTGGGCTGCATCCAAAGCAGCGTGGTCAGCAGGTCGAGGGAGGGGATTCTGCCCCACAACCCGCTCTGGTAAGAGCCCACCTGGGGTCCTGCGTCCAGCTCTGGAGCCCTCAGCCCAGGAAAGACATGGACCTACTGGAGCGGGTCCAGAGAAGGCCACAAAAATGATCAGAGGGCTGGAACACCTCTCCTGTTAAGACAGGCCAAGAGAGTTGGGGTTGTTCTAGAAACAAGAACCACATGTTCAGCTCAAATTTGTAAATGCTTTCGGAATGTCTGAAACAGCCTCTTTAAGAATTTTAACTGTAGAATCACGGAATTACAGAATCACTGAGCTGGGAAGAATCATCTGGACATCATCTAGTCCAGCTCAAAGGAGGGTCAGCTAGGGCAAGCCAACAGGACTGTGCCCAGTCAGGTTTTGACTTACCTTTCTGGGCAACCTGTTCCAGTGTTTCACTATCCTGGCAGTAAAAAAAGGTTTTTTATATGTTTAGGTGGCATTTCCTATATTTCAATTTTTGCTTATTGCTTCTTGTCCTTTCACTGAATACTTCTTTGCACACTCCCATCAGGTTTTTATATATCCCATCAAACTGATAAGATTCCCTTTCTCCCCTATTCTTCTCTTCTCCAGGCTAAACAATCCCAGCTCTCAGCCTCTCCTCATATGTCAGATGTTCCTGTCCCTTAACTATCTTCATGGTCCTGAACTGGACCTGTTCCAGTATGTCCATGTCTCTCTTGTACTGAAGAGCCCAGGACTGGATGCAGTACTTCAGGTGTGGTCGCATCAGAGCTGAGCAGAGGGGACCAATGCTTCCTCTCAACCTGCTGGCAATGCTTTTCCCAATGCAGACCAGAATGCCATTGGCCTTCTTTGCCACAAGGGCACATTGTCGGCTCGTGGCCAATTTTTTCTCCCCCAGGACTCCCATGGCCTTCTCTACATGCTTTCCAGATGGTTGGACTCTAGCCCTGGCATTTCTTCAGCTTGCAGTTCTCCTGCCTCTGCTTCTGCGTCTTCTCTTTCACTTTGGCATCTCTCCTGCTCTGGCATCCTTCCTGCCCTGGCATTTTTCTTGTGTCTCCTAGTGGTCACTGCTCTTTCTTAAATATGTTTTTACAGAGGCACCATAAACTCATCTGATTGGTTCTAGTTTTGGCACATGGTGGGTCTGCTTTTTCTGCTGCTGAGCTGGCTCAAACCAGCTGACCAGCACAGGGCAGTCCTTGACCTCCTCCTACACAGGTCACCCCTGAAGCCCATGCCTCCATACAGAACCCCTGCCAGTTATGTTCAGTACCCTCATGAAGAGCAGGATTCAGCATTTCCCCTTGTCGAACTGATTCATGAGGTTCCCATCATCCCATTTCTCCAGTCTGACCAGATCTTTCTGCATGACAACACGACTCTCCAGCGTATCAGCCGCTCCTCCCAGTTCTCTATCATTTGCCAGCTTGATGAGGGAGGACCCTGCCCCATCATCCAGGTCATTAATGACAGTGTTGAACACTACTGGCCCTGGCATCAACCCTTGGGGTACACCACTGGTGATTGGCCTCCAGCTGGACATCAAGCTGCTAATCACAACCCTTTGAGCCCAACAGTTTACCTCACTTAAGTATCTAAACTTCACCAGTTTGTTGAGGAGGGTGTTACGGGAGGCAGTGTTGAAAATCTTCTTAAAAACAAGATAAACAACATCCACTGCTTTTCTCTCAGCTACTGAGCTAGTCATTTCGTTGTAGAAGGCTATCGTATTTGTCAGGCATGATCTTTCCTTTGTAAATCCATGCTGACTAGTCTTAACCAGCTTCTTGTCCTTCATATGTTTGAAAATGCCTGCTCTGTCGCCTTCCCAAGGAATTGAGGTGAGGCTGCCCAGACTGTAGTTCCCCAGGTTTTCCTTCTTGTCCTTCTTGAAGACAGGAGTGACATTTGCTCCCTTCCAGTCCTCAGGATCTTCCTTTGATTGACCTTTCAAAGGCAATTGAGAGTAGTCTTATAATAACATCAGCCAGCTTCCAAGCACTCATGGGTGCATCACATCAGGTCCCATAGCCTTGTGTATGTCCAGTTTGTTTAAATATTCCCTAACCTGGTCTTCCTCCTCCAAGGGTAACTCTTCCTTGCTCCGATTCAGCTGCTCAGATTCAGCTCTCCAGCTTCATACCCCTCCAGCCTCATTTTCCAGAGTGCTAAGAACTGGTATCTCCAGAAGTTTTAGACTAAAGTTTAGATACTTACCCATTTTCTCACTCTGCAGGTAGGCATCCAAAATTCAGTAATCTTTTCCAAAAGTGTTAATATTCCTGCCTCCTTTTCTCAATTAAACAATGTCTCCTATGCTTCCAGGACCCTGGTGCTTTGCACCCCATCCTGAAGTGCTAAAGTGCTGTGCTGGTGAACACCAACCATCAGAGAACATCTTTACAACCACCCATCCCTGCTTTACTTTTTACGTAACAGCCCTTGCATATCAAAAAGGTGTACTCTGGACCTGTGCCACTGTAATTACTGATGGAAATTTATAAAGAAGCAAGTAACAAAAAAGCAGACAAAATTAATATATTTATTCCACGATCAACTCTTGAAGGCTTGGTCTACCGGTTCATCCCACATCAGTAGGCTGCACGCACAAAATAATAAGTTTGGAGGTAATTGCTGTATTCTGTACATCTCCTCTCACCTGGATTTTAATTGAGGATTAGATAGCTATAGAGAAAATCTAGAATGTGTTCCGAAATGAGATGCTCAAGGTTTGATAGGATGAATGTGGGACTTGGTCTTTCATTTTTTAAGTACTATAGCATTAGGTGGCCCAGGACACTAAGAAAGGTAGCCATCCTGACACCTGGATTTCTTTTTTTTTTTTTCTATTGTGTTGTGTCTGGACAACTGGAAAATAGTTCTCCAAATTTAGAAGAGAAGCAAAAAAGAAAGAGAAAAAAGTATGTTTCTATGTGATCATTTAATCTATGTAATAATTTCTTGCAGCAAAATATTAATAAAACCAGAAACAACAGTGGATGAATCTTATAAAATGTAGGAACTTTCCTTTTCCTCTCCTGTTTTGGTGATAATTTCTTACTATAACTCCTCAGTATACACTGCATTGAGGGAATTTTTATTTTTGATTAAACAGGCATTTTGGAATTTGAGTCCAACATGATCTTAATTAAAGGCTGACATTTCCATTTTCCTTAAAACCATTTTGTAATTAGATCTATTGTAGAAATAATTACTTTTTCCTTTTACTTACGTCTATGAAACTGTATAATTATTTCTAAATATAAAAATTATGTGGACTAATATTTCTTGGAAAGGTTAAGGACTTTATTCCAAAAGTAATTTTGCATACACAAAATTCATAGACTACCTTATTATTGGTACTTATTTCTCAAACTGCTTCCAAAAGGGAGGGTAATTATTTCTTATAGAGTAACAGAAGATTTAATGATTAAAAATTTGTCTTACAAAATGGACTGTGGTTCTTGTTAAGGGTTGTTAGTAGTGGCCACCACCTCCAGCAGCCCATGGACCTGATATTTTTGCTCCGACCTGGGGCCTCCTATGTGCTGGTGAGTCCAACCTGGAGTCTGCTGTTGAATAACAGATGCACACCCACACACACAGCTGGTTTGGGGGGATAGAGCCGCTTCCCCCCACTCCCAACTGGCACCAGGCACACGGGCTGTGAACTGGGGGCCTGCTCCAGCCATGGGTCCTGCTCCAGCATGGGACAGAGGGTGAGGTCATGCAGAGAGCTGGTTAAGAAAGGATGTCATAAAAGGACAGAACAGACTGTGGTGATCACCACGTTGACCAGCCACATTTTACATGCAACCAGCCTCTTTTATACCTTTTTCTGCCAGTTCCCCCTTCGTTCCTCCCTGCTCCCCATTCCCCTGCACATTCCCTCATCGGTGTGCACAGCTCCACCGATCCCCCTCCGTTATCTTCCACCATTAGGTCTGCAAAGTCTGGGTTTGCTTGCAGCTTCTTGATAGCTCATCAACTACTGTGACTAACCGGTTTGTTTCTTGTCTTTGTCTCCATTACATTTGTCTGTCAAGTTTGTGTCTCTGTGTATTTTTATTTACAGCTTCCTTCTTTTCTTATTATCCCTTTTTTGCATTGAAATGGTCCTTGACTACACACCCTTAAAAGAGCAGATGGTCTCTCCTTCCACACACCCTTGGAGTTTAATCAGTGGGTTGGCTGGACCACATGGCTATTCCTTGCAGGCTTCCAAAGGAAAGAGTCCAGAACATTGAGTCAGAGTTTAACTCTGCCACGAGGTATGATATTAATTATAAAAGCTAAATATGTATTTAATCTACTACTGCCAAGTAATTTTGGTGCTTACGGACATGAAAGGAAGGCCCTGACTTGAAGAGCCTACCATATTTAAATAGAAGGTAATTAGAAAAAAGGCTGACTTCACTGAATTGGGGTTAATCTTTCTAGAGACATTCTATCTTCCGTGAATGAAGAAGAGCCTCCAGAAAGCTATTCAGACTTACTCTTAACTCCCCTGGAGGAAATCCTTTCCTTCTGGAGAAGGAGCCTTGTAAGATTAACCTTGGAAGAGACATTGTCAACACTACCAGGCCAAGGTCAGTCAACTTTGGCAAAAAAACGCTCTGTTTGTTCTTTCTCCATGTTCTCCATTTGTATGCTAGCCCATATTTGCCGTGCCACACCCTGAGCGGAGGGCGGTGAGTCTGGGTATGAAGGGGCAAACAATGCACCACAAAGAAGGTGAGAAAGAGGAAAACTGTGGGAAGAGAAAGGAAATTAAAGGGAAGTGAGAGACGCTATGCCCAGTATTAAAAGTATCGAAACCCAGAACTAAACAGTATCAGGGACCTAATCTGGGTGCTGAAAGGACCTATGTAGACTCGTCTTGGAGGGAGCATCATCACGTGGCCGAGCTAGAGCCTTCATCAGCAGATACTTCCATGTCTGTCAGTCTCCATGGCCTGGTTTCTCTCTTGAGGGAGGCAGGAATAGAGCACACTGGTGCATGCTTCAGTTCTGATCAGCAGAGACAAAACTTGAAAGTAATCTCAGGCTTCCCCATTTACACATACCCTGACTCAATCTGAGAAGGAACCTCCCTCTTCACTAGGTGGGAAATTAATGTGACTAATCTCCCAATGTAGTTTCCTAAACTACAGTCAGACAGCATGAAAGTTGCCCTTCGTTGCCTAAAAATACTTTTTCTATTTGCCAGCTTTTGAAGCAGATGATGTGTTGAATTATGTGTTCATATTCAACGTACTGATGATTCTGCAGTATTTGCTCTCAGTCAGTCCTGATATAATTGCTGAAATAATTCACGCCTCTGATGTGATTAAATCTTGGATTAAACCACAGGTTAAGATGAACTGCTGAATGAGCTACAGAAGTTATACTTGACTACATCTGCTGCTGTTAAGAAATCTTAGTGAAAAAATCAATTGTACCTCCCTACTATATTTGGCAATAAAAGTTCTAACATCAAGCAAAGAAAATTGCTTGTTATAAATTAATGCTTCATTTTTCATACTAGTCATTCATTCTCACAGGGGGTAAGTGTTACACATTTAAACTACACACCTTTTTCAGAAGCAGCGTTTAAATACACGTCTACAGTCAAAATTAGAGTCCAAAACATTGCTCAGAGCACCCAAACCTGACAGTGCCTGAACTTACTGGGAGCCTCTGAGCCTCTGTCACTTTGGCTATGAAATTTTCAGTGTCTAGTTTGTTTGGTTTGGGACACGCTGTAAGTTTTTTCAATCTTAGAGATTCAGTACCATCTTTCCATGAGGAGCCATCCAGAAAAACAGTGAATGAAAGCTTATATCCAGTGAGGGATCCCACATGGCAGGCAATTAAAGAATGCTCCTTAACATACATCTGCAGGATCCAGCTCCTCCAATAATAAATTTCCTGACATTTTCTCTTAAGTTGGGACTGAGGAATTGTTTTTATTCACCAAAGAATGGGAAGATCTTGCCCTCTTTAGTATGAAAGTTTTTAACTCTGAGCTTCTCTTTGCCAGGATATTGTCTTAGAGAAGGATTTTGCTCTCCCCCAGTAAAGCTGGGCCACTATGGCAAAATAACTCATATCTGTGTGTATCAGAGAGCAGATGAGCAGATGAGATGAGCAGAGGAGCATGATGATGTAGCCTACTGCTTCAGGGCATCTAAGATATGGAAACTGCGCCCTTTGATAGCAGGCACCATCTGTGCAGCTTTTCTTAAGAATTAATATAGACAACTCATCTGAAGAGAAGAGTCTAGACTCTGTGGGTCCTCAGTAGACAAAGGATGAATCTACATTGGTGCTTCCACTCATACTGAGAATGCACTTTGCAAGAGAATCTCTGAAGCTTCCTCGCTGACTGTGCTTTGATTCACATCATGTGCACACAAACTGAACTTATTTTGGAAGATGTGCTCTATTTTGGAAGGCACTAGCGAGAATTCACTCACAGAATCATAGAATCATAGAATGGTTTGGGTTGGAAGGGACCTTAAAGATGATCTAGTTCCAACCCCCTGCCATGGTCAGGGACACCTTCCACTAGACCAGGTTGCTCCAAGCCCCATCCAACCTGGCCTTGAACGCTTCAGGGATGGGGCAGCCACAACCTCTCTGGGCGACCTGTTCCAGCGCTTCACCACCCTCACAGCAAAGAATTTCTTCCTTTGTCCTAATCTAAATCTACCCTCTTTCAGTTTAAAGCCGTTAGCCCTTGCGCTTTCACTACATGCCCTTGTAAAAGGTCGCTCTCCGGCTTTCTTCTAGGCCCCCTTTATTTATTGAAAGGCTGCAGTAAGGTCTCCCCGGAGCCTTCTCTTCTCCAGGCTGAACAACCCCAACTCTCTCAGCCTTTCCTCACAGGAGAGGTGTTCCAGCCCTCTGATCATCTTTGTGGCCTTCTCTGGACTCACTCCAGCAGGTCCACGTCCTTCTTAAGTGGGGGGCCCCAGAGCTGGATGCAGTACTGCAGGTGGGGTCTCATGAGAGCAGAGTAGAGGGGGAGAATCCCCTCCCTCGACCTGCTGGCCACGCTGCTTTTGATGCAGCCCAGCATACAATTGGCTTTCTGGTCTGCAAACCTACGTTCCCAGGTCATACTGAGGTTCTTGTCAACCAACACCCCCACAGTTACAGGGACCAAGCCACCCTACTCCCAGGAAAAGCCCTCTGAAACATGTGGATGTCAGCTCCTCAGCACCAACTATTTTCCTTGATGAATTTGGGTCTTAGCAGACTTCCCTACTTGCTAATGTAGACAGAACCAAATAATTTCTGGCTTGATTGTCAAAATTCCAAGAGGGGTAGGTTTTAAGACACTTTCGTTTCCTTGAGTTTCTTCTCAGGTAGCTTTAGGCACCTTCTCAATTTGAGTGTAGTTTTTTATCAGCTGTCCTGAGGCATAGAGATGGGGTGTTAAATTTTAGGTTTCATGTGATGGGCTTAACATGTAAGAGCTTAAGTTGACAAGGGAGCCTTGGACAAATAATAGGTCCAAGTCTTTAATTCATAACTTCTTAGAATGTATTTCTCCATTTTCTAAATAGATATGTTTTTCTAGATTTGTTTTTCTGATTGAACTCAGTAGCACTGGAGGACTCACTTAAATGCTATTCTAAATAACTTCTAAATATGACACATACATACAAAAAACTTCTGTAAATTTGTAATCTGTGAGTTAATATGCTAATAGGTAAGACAACAAATCAGTTGACCAGAGATATTAACAATCCGACATAAAATTCAATCTGTTACTTTGGTTTTTTTTAATTACCACATTTTGAAGAAAAGTTTTTACAAACAACAAAAGATTGAAGTTTTGATTGAATGTCAGAGTGAGGTCAGTGTATTTTTATCAGAGCCTTTGCAGTGATTCATCCAAAGCTTATTGCTTTCTTGTTCATATATGCTATCAGAGGTGTTGCTTCTCCCTTGTAGTTATGCTGATATTAAATCACAAGCAGTGACCAAAATGCCCTTTTCATTAATTTTCCCAATCCCATTCTGTTAATGCAGATGACTTCAGTAAATCTAATTCCTAAATATTCATAATTTAGCATAGATTTATATTTCTATTGGTTAAATATTTACAGTAAACTGCACAAATTTTCTATGTCAATTTCCATTCATTAGTAATGGATCAATTTTGAGTCAAAATTTAGAAGTTAGTTACATTTTAAATAATGGGATTATATTCTCTTTTTGTTACATAAATCTGTTCTGTAAAACTCACAAATGAAATGACTGTTTTCCTCTCCTCTCTGCTAGTACATTGGATTAATAAACCTTCATAAAATAAGAATTGTCCCCCAAAGAATTCTCTTTCAAGGAAGTAAATTCTTTCTTTCTTTGCATGTGTTCCTCCTCTATTTTAATTATAAATTTCTGTCACCAGAAAATGTCTAGCCAGCTCTATCCATCTATGCCTATATCTATGTGTGTGTGTGTGTATGTATAAATATATATAAACTAAATCTGTTTATGATGTGTCACCTACACATACTGCACAACAGTTTATTTAATCACCAAGCATCTAAAATTTAATGCCCTTTTACCACTACAGACACAAAATCCAATCTTGTGTAGACTGTAATCTTCTTAACGCATGTAGATTTTTGGAATTATGCTGGCTACAGACTTTTGTAAAATGAATATCTAAAAAGTCAGATTTAACCAAGTTTCTGAGGTTTGGTAGCTGTGATGAAATGCATTTCTCCTGTTCAAGCAGGAGCCAGGCATGGGCTGGAAGGATTCTTGCAGAATTTAGCAGTGGATGTTTCTGAGTTCTGCAGCCTCCTTTAAGCCACTATTAACCATCAGATCATTCTTGATGGTGTGGCAAACTCTACCTGTAAATAGTAGGTGGATCTTCAGCCCTTAGAACCTCAGACTTTCAGGGTTTCTTTGGCTAAAAATACCTCAAGGCTTTATTACTCAACTTTTCTGATTTAAAGATTATTTGAACTTTAAAAACCAAATACTTTTTCAAGTTATCTTGAGATTTGTAATGTTTAATACTGATTTTCTTTCCTTTTTCATTATACATGTGGCAGCAGTAAATCTAATACAATATGTTTGAAGAGTTCTATACATTCTTCATTGATTTTTATATTGAATTATAGTGTTCAGAATTTTGCTGTTGCTAAGTTTGTTAACAAGTAAGGATGTGGTTCTTGTTTTCTACCATGCAAAATTATGCTGTCGTGCACATCCACATGTATTAAACTGAGGTTTGAGTTTCAATCTCTGAATTCATTAGTCTACCTAGTATGCTGAACAATCTGAATAATCCAATATTTTAAATGACAAAGTGTTCTTTGATTACTAAGCCTTAAAATCTGAACATACACAGTTTGTTAATGTGAATACAAAACGGGAAAAGCACTATGTGTTGCTGATGGAATTTCTACAAATTAACACAACTCTGCTACAACTTGTACAAAAACAACAATTATTATTTGTAGAAAAGCAGTGTATACACCTATTCATTATTACGCAACAGCTACTTTCTAAATTATTAGTCCATAACAGTAACTGAAAAATAGCTCTATGATGAAAGAAAAAGACCCAGAGTATTAGCCCACAGCAATGGAAGAAAACTACTCAAACGCCATGATGATAGATGTTCCTAAGAACATAAATTTAAAAAATATCATACTATTAAACTATTTAAAAGGGTGTATGAAAAGGTGCAATTATTAAAGAAGAAAAGAAGACAAATGTCTTGCAGTTAAACTACATTTTGAGATGAGAAATATTTTAAAGGTCTGATAAAATCTATCTGACAACACTAGTTGAAAGACACAAGCAAAATCTTAACTATAAAATCTTATATTGCCTGTAAGCTTCTACAATTAAGTACCTTTTTCAGCTCTGCCAAGAAACCTGTTCCCAATGAATTTACTGAAATTCAGGAGCCATGTGGCTCAGCAAATCACTAAGTCACCTAAGACAATGAAACCAACTCCCTGCCTGCAGGATTTAGAACAAGTATCACCAATAATAAATAGTGCCTCCGGTAATTTGCTTTTGGCAAGGACAGCCTGCAAAAGTGATTCCACTGGGTCAGAACTAAATTATGTCAGCTCAGCTACTTCTTGCTTATTTTACCTCCTGCTCAAAGATAAGAACTAAAATAAAAGAAAATACTGCACTGTGGTGGGTTGACCCTTGCTGGACGCCAGGTGCCCACCAAAGCCGCTCTATTACTCCCCTCCTCAGCCGGACAAGGGAAAGAAAATATAACGAAAGGCTCATGGCTTGAGATAAGGACAGGGAGAGATCACTCAGCAATTACTGTCATGGGCAAAACAGACTCAAGTCCGGGAAATTAATTTGACTTATTATGAATCTAATTGGAGTAGGATAATGAGAAATAAAACCAAATCTTAAAAACGCCTTCCCCCACCCCTCCCTTCTTCACAGGCTCAATTTCACTCCTGAATTCTCTCCCTCCTCCCCCCGATGGCGCAGGGGGACGGGGAATGGGGGTTGGGGTCAGTTCCTCACCCCTTGTCTCTGCCGCTCCTTCCTCCTCAGGGGGAGGACTCCTCACTCGGCCCCTGCTCCACCGGGGGGTCCCTCCCATGGGAGACAGTCCTTCACGAACTTCTCCAGCGTGGGTCTGTGGCAGTACATTCCCCCCGCTCCGTCCCCCCCCATCCTGCCAGGGATCCTGCATCCGTAACAGGGTCCCTTCCACGGGCTGCAGTCCTTCAGGCACAGACTGCTCTGGCGCAGGTCCCCCGTGGGGTCACCAGTCCTGCCAGAAAACCTGCTCCAGTGCGGGCTTCCATGGGGTCACAGCCTCCTTCGGGCATCCCCCTGCTCCGGCATGGGGTCCTCCATGGGCTGCAGGTGGAGATCTGCTCCACCGTGGAGTTGTTTGTCTCACATTTTCTCACTCCTCTCTCCAGCAGCAATTGCTGTTGTGCAGCAGGGTTTTTTTTTTTCCCCCCTTCTTATTTACGTTCTCCCAGAGGCGCTACCACCATCACTGACGGGCTTGGCTTTGGCCAGCGGCGGGTCCAACTTGGAGCCAGCTGGCATTGGCTCCATCGGACACAGGGGAAGTTTCTAGCAGCTTCTCCCAGAAGCCACCCTTGCAGCCTGCCCCTCAGCTATCAGAACATTCCCACGCAAACCCAATACATGCACAAAGGAAAAATGTGAGGGGTCACATTCTCCCAGTTTAATAGCAGTCCATACTCAGACAAAACACTTAAAAGTCAGAATGTCTTGAATGGAAGTCATCCATGAATACAGGGCGAGAAGATCAGCCACTGGTGTTTTGCAGTCAGGAGAATTGAAGTAGATCCTTCACAGGTTTTAAGCTACACATGAAAACAACCCTTGATTCTCTGTTTTTTTCACTGAAGAATCATCACATTTTAAACTGTGTAGCCAAAGAAATACAGTAAAATTCATACTGGCAGCCTGCCACATTGGCAAAACTACAATGGCAATTCTGGACAATGAAGGCATAAGATGCATCCATGAGCTTTGGAGCAGGGAATGCAATTCACAGAAGCACAGAATCATGCTGTTGCTGAGGTTGGAAGGAACCTCTGGAATTCATCTAGTCCCACCCTCTGCCCAAAGCAGGATCAGCTAAAGCAGGTCATGCAGGACCATGTCCAATCAGGTTTTGAATGTCTCCAAGAATCAAGATTCCAAAGTCTCTCTGGGCAACCTGTTCCAGTGTTTGATGAATTTCACAGTAAAAAAGGTTTTTTCCTATGTTTAAGTGGAATTTCCTGTATTTGAATTTATGCCCATTGCCTCTTGTTCTTTCCCTTCATACCACTAAGAAGTGTGTGGCTCCATCTTCTTTATTACCCCTGACCTGCGCATTGATATATGTGTATAAATCTTCTCTAGGTTTAACTATCCCAGCTCTCTCAGCCTTTCCTTGGATAACAGACGCTCCAACCCGTTTGTCATCTCTGTGGCTCTCAGTGGACCTATAGCAGAATACTCATGTCTCTCCTGTACTGGGAAGCCTAGGACTGGACACAGCACTCCAGAGGTGTCTCACCAGAGCTGAGCAGAGGGGAAGAATCGTCTCCCTAGACCTAACGGCAACACTCCTCCTAATGTAGCTCAGGATGCCATTGGCTTTCTTTGCCTCAAGAAAGCCTCATGGTCAGCTGCCTCATGGTCACTTTGCTGTCTGCCAGGAACCACGGGGCATTTTTCTGACAAACTGCTTTCCATCTGGTCAGCTGCAAGCCTGTACTGGTCCATGGGATTATTCCTTTCCAAGTGCATTTGACTTTGACACCCTTTTCCAACTACCACCACCTCCATCATAGTCCTTCCTTCATTTCCTCTAGTAGCCAAAAAGGGAATAAAGAGCTTCCCACTGATCCCCCTTACTCAGTTTCTGGCTTAAGCTATGTATGCTCTGCCTGCAGATTAGTGCAGATTTACTGCAGTAAGTGATTATGTAGTCCACAGTTTGAAAAACAGATTGCACCTGGACGTGAAATGCGAACATTTGGGACAGTACAGTTACTGTTCAGTGTGTGTCAAATGCTTAAACAAGAAGCAAGTTCTGCACAGGAGGCAAATGTGCCAATTGCATGTATCTATTGGCCATAAATGATAATCAGGAACTGTTAAACTAAGTTTTACCTCATTATTCTTTTACAGTTTTTTTGTAAAAGGAATGTAAGTCTGGATTCTTGATATTATCAGTGAACTATTAGCTAGGAAAAATCAAGGATGATCAATTGAATCAATAAATAAGTCTTTTCAAAAGACTACATTTTTGTCAGGTGTGATGCAAAACTATTTTCCCAGTGTTTTTCATACAATATTTGATGCTTTATCCTTCCAAATCCATTTAAAAGTATGCAAAACACATGTAATGTGTTGTAGCTCTTAGAAGAACACAGTGCAAATAAAGGGCTTAGGACTGTGTTCAGAATATCTTTTCCAGATTCCCCAGCAGGATGATTCAGAGCTTCTAAATTTAACCTTTTGGGTCTCCGTAAAGGCAATGGAAAGAGATAAATGAGGATCACAACACTGATTCTCTAGCTGAAGGTGATTGCCCACTGAGCAGTGCTCACTTTTTTGTGAAGTAGCAGAAGAGTAGAGGTAGATCCTGCTGATCAAATTGTCAGATGACTGAAATACCTCTGAAATGAGAAACCTGCTTCCAGTTTCTGTGTGTCTCAAGGAAGTTCAAATCTACATATTTGAACACAAATCCAGTCCCAGGGAGTTCCTAAATAATCTGCTGCCTACACCCTATTGAAATTGGGTTAACAAGCAGCCAAAAGCATTGGCACTAGAATGGGTACCGAAAGAAGGAACCTGACTACATAACGCAGCAGTTAGCTGGGAAGTATGTGGGAATCTGAGGTCTAGTCCTGTTACCGTAATTTTTCTAGAGAGTCTTCAATACAAAATGCAGAAACGATCCCGGCAGCAAGGACTGGAATGAGAGGCTTCTCCTATGCTTCCTCCATCTGAAGAATCTTGCTGTGTCCCTTTAGCCCCATGGGACTGCAGCAGCATCAGGGATGGTCTCGTAATCTGTCAAGCTTATTAGCCTACTGATCATGTCTCTCTCCTGGGAGATAAGAAATACCGATGGAAACCTCTTCACACAGAGGGAGGCCTACAATGCAAGTCTACCATTAAGTAATGATCGAGACCATTATTTAATAAGGCTGGCTCTACAGTGAACTCCTTTTCAAAGAATGAGTTTTTCTTTACTTAAAGGCACCTGCAATCAGGAGAATACTTGATCTGTAAATTTCTGTTTCACTGAAACACATATCTCAGACCTCCAAGGAGGTAATTAACCCCAAGGGGAAACAAATTTCAGCGGTGCACTTGTGCTGGTTTTGTCTAGGATAGAGTTAATTTTCTTCATAGTAGCTACTATGGGGCTATGTTTTGGATTTGTGCTGCAAACAGTGTTGATAACACAGGGATGTTTTCGCTATTGCTGAGCAGTGCTTGCACAGAGTCAAGACCTTTTTTGCTTCTCACCCCACCCCACCAGCGAGGAGGCTGGGGGGGCACAAGGAGTTGGGAGGGGACACAGCTGGGACAGCTGACCCCAACTGGCCAAAGGGATATTCCAGACCATGGGACATCATGCTCAGCATATAAAGCTGGGGGAAGAAGAAGAAAGGGGGGGACATTCAGAGTGATGGTGTTTTTCTTCCCAAGTCCCCTTTAGGCATGATGGAGCCCTGCTGTCCTGGAGATGGTGAACACCTGCCTGCCCATGGGAAGTAGCGAGTGAATTCCCGGTTTTGCTTTGCTTGCGTGCGCAGCTTTTGCTTTACCTGTTAAACTGTCTTTATCTCAACCCACAAGTTTTCTCATTTTTAGTCTTCCAGTTCTCTCCCCTGTCCCACTGGGATGGAGTGAATGAGCGGCTGGGTGGGGCTTAGTCACCAGCTGGGATTAAACCACGACAACATCTCAACATTTTTTATTGTGTAGCTTGTGTGTTACCTCTGCTCAGCTTGTGTTCTCTCGTGAATCTGACTCTTAGACACATAACATGGCACTTCCCATGCAATGTAGAGGAGCTATAGGTCTGTCAACCTGTCCTGGGGATACTACCTCAGGCATTAAGGAAGGGCAAAACTGGATATGTGCCTTGTGGATCTGCACATACCTAAATTCATTGTACTTCATCATCAAACAAAACTCAGCTGTATATCAACCTCTTTCAAATAAAAAGTAGTTTAAAAACTTTAAATTGGTGAAGTGACTCAGCAGAAAAACAGCAGTATTAACCGCTGAGGTATCTGAATCGGCAGCACAAGCTTACACAATGCTGAAAGTCACACTTGGTCCTTGCAGTTAAGCTAGTCCTCAAAACCTCAATGTCCAGCCTTAGTCTTGCTTCATTATTTCCTGCAACCATTGATAGTGCCTTCCCCTTAAATCAAAGACGGATCAAAGATGAGATAAGGGAAGCCAAGCTCCTAACCAGCTGGAAACTTCCTTTGCTCTTTGCAGTTTGTCACAGGGAAATGCTGGAGGGATTAAAATGCTAGCAAGGACTGTAAATACATGCTAAGAGTACCCTGAAGCACTCTACTAAACACTACGGCAGTGAAGTTTTGTGTCACCATATGCATACATTGGTGAAATGTGTTGCAAAGTACCATCTGGGAAAAACAAAAATAAAAGCAAAGAAGATAGTGTAAACCTGTGCATTAGCAATGCGATAAATTATAAAGGAATAAAAATGATGAAATGTAGAAAATAGAATCTGTTTGGACCAAAATCAGTCTGGAAAAGAAAAGCACATGTTATAGGAAAATGCTTGGACTCTATTGTATGATCAGTTTCAAGTGAAAATAGAAACTCCTACAATCTTGTTAAAGAGATAATTCCTGTAGTATTTGTACTCTTCATGGGACTTTCTTCTTTGAGGAATGTGAACAACATCAGTTACTCATGATGTGACAATGTACTCATGAGAACAGATCCTCTTTCAGACTTAGTTCTAGAAACTAGTCAGAGCTTCAGTGAAGACTTGACGATAGACACTAAACTTAAATTGAGTAATCACAGGCTGATTCAAGTGAATGGAAAATAGATAAACAGAAGGCTAAAGCTAAAGCTTTTTTTTTCCAAGAAGGAATCTGTATCTAAGAGTCTGAGTCCATGTGAAGAACCTTTAAGAACTGACAAAGTGCTTTAAGTTCCATCCTTCCTTTGCCTACCATCAGTCACAGTTTTCCATCCCCTGCCTCTTCGCCTCTTCACCTCTTCATAGAAGTTGGAGATACTGTTACTTGTGCCTTTTAAGCTGGTAATTTACTTTGCTCTAAATTGGATCTGTAAGATGACATGATTAGAAAAAAAAATTATAGTTTTTTTGTTGTCAGAAGACTTGCTGAAGTCAGCCAGGGCCAGGTTGCTCAGAGGCTTAGCTATAACATGGCATATGGAATTTCTTTCAAGGCGAATATAAAACATTGTGATGCTTGCAGCTCACATCAAGAGGAAAACACATTGAGGCTCCATATCTCCACAAAAGAAAAGCCATTTCATATGGAATATCAGAAATAAATAAAGGCCTAAAAGAACTAAGTAGAAAATACAGTGTAATTAAGAAAGCTGAGCTATATCTCGCGAACGGCAATGAACCACAAAATGTTCATTCAAAAGCCATAAAACTCAAATGAAACAGGAAAGAAGTAGAACTGGTCCTACACCAAGAATGAGGAAGATAATCGACGTATGATGCCCAAACAAAGGAATATCATGTCTTGGTTTTCAGCAACACTGTTTTTTTAAAGTATTGGACTGTTACTGGGAATAAGGCTACAGAAATAGAAATACTGAATTTAAGGAACAAACACAAGAGCATTGTATTCTGTAATCTCTCAACCCTGAAAGAAGTAGAAAGTCTGATAGTTATGATTTTTAGTAAATCCCTCATTCTGGGATTTATACTGCCTGACCATAGTATAAGGCCCATTTGTCTAATGTCAAGTTTTTAGAACAAGGTTTAAAGCAAAGACAGGCTTCAGTGGATATGGTTAGAGTTAAGCAAGTCCCTAAACCAGAAACCTGAACACAGCCTAAGCTTTCCTAATCAAGATCCTGATCAGAAATTTGTCATGAGCCCATCCTTAATTGAAATTGATCTCAACAAGGGTTTAAGAAAGAAGGGGGCAAGTAAGGCCAGTGTGGCTAATTAAGGAGTATGAAGCAATAAATCAATAAGCATAAAATGCTCACAAACCAAAAACTGCAAAGTAGAGAAAGGAGGCAGTGTGACCACAGTCAAGATAGAAGCAATCTTAGGAACAGAGCAGTAAAAAAGAATATTTTAAATGGGCATGGCTAAACAATATTTCAAGGCTTAAAAACATGTTGGCTATGATATGTGTCCTCTGGGACAATGGTTTAGAGTCCATTATCCTGTGTTTGAAGTCATAAAACACTTTCTAAAACATTCTGAGCTTTTTGTTCATGCCTGTTGGTTAGTTTTTCAATATTTTAGAGTTTACATCAGGTTCCTAGAGCTATTAAGCCTTTTTTCTGAACACTCTTCAACTAGGTCACAGAGGAGGTTAAAGATGAGATGAATAACTAACTCTCCATCCCATTGTACTTCTGAGCACATGCGGTGCCTGGTGGGGTTCCTGTAGGAAACTTTCTGACTGTCCGGGAATATGCCTAGTGAAGCTGGGAAGTTCTGAACTGTGAGATTTCTAGGTTGCTTTTTTGGATGTAAACCTCTACATTCTACATTAAGGTTACACAGCAAGGATATAAAATGTCATTTATAGTGTGAAACATAGTTTGGTTTTAAAATAGCAAGCATCAAATGCTCACTGAGCTGATAAGGATATGTAGCAAAACACTCAGAATTTTAGTGAATATATTGAGATAAGAAAAATAATGAGTAATATCAATATTTTCAGACATTGGATATATTTCTGTCTCTTTGTTAAAAATTTAAATTCCCCAGGAACTCCTATAATCCCTCAGACCATTCATTTCAGCCTAGCTTGGCAAGCCTTAGATGTCTTGAAAGGGACTTTGAAGCAGTTACTATATCAACTTATTTTTATCTAATGACAGCTGACCATATTATGTGTTTCCCAGCATAATTCAAAACAGGTCCTTAGCAATAACAATACTTTAAGGATGTGCTAAACTATAATGATTTGTGCCTGATACTGTGGCAGCATTGAATAGTCAGTGTTCAATGGACCCCTAACTACTCTTCCTCTCTAGCCATGCTTTCTTGTTAATGTAGGGAAAAAGCCTGCTACAAAGTAGTCTAGTTTAAACAAAGTTAAGAGTTTTCTATGAAATTATCTGCTAGTCCAATTACTATTTTTATCTCCTGCATATGCCAGTTATGCTGACCTTCCATTCCTTTATTTTCTAAAATAACAGTCCTCTTAAAACTAAAGGCTAGCATACTCAATACCATAAATGGCAGCTTTTCCATTTGTTTAGGAAAAAGCATTATTTACAAACATCTTATTTTCATATATTGCAGAAAATTGTTTAACGTATGGACTATTTCTTTGCTGTTTCTCATTCCTGTTTTAATGATGTTAACTCCAGTAATGTATTCCATCAAGGAGATATAAGACAAGTACTAAATAAATGAATTTAAAAAATCCAGATAATACTTTCCCACATATTCTCAAGGTTTATCCAATGTCATCCTTTATTAATAGTTATTACTGACAGAGAGATTCTAATATCTTTGGCAGCCTCTTTTGGGTTTGTGTGGCGGGGTTTTGGTAGCGGGACAGGGGCTGCAGGGCCGGCTCCTGTGAGAAGCTGCCAGAAGCTTCCCCGGCTCCGAGTCGGACCCGCCGCTGGCCCAGGCCGAGCCCGTCAGTGACGGCGGTAGCGCCTCTGGGAGAAGAGAGTTCAGAAGGGGAAAAAACCTGCAGTGAGTGAGGGGATCGGAATGGGAGAGGAACCCCTGTGCAGATCCCGAGGGGAGTGAGGAAGGAGGGGAGGAGGAGCGGGGGAGGAGGGGATGCCCCTGCAGCCCGTGGGGAGACCAGACGGCAGGCTGTCCCCCCCCAGCCCACGGAGGGGAGCGGGGGAGCAGATGCCCACCTGCAGCCGGGGAGAGAGGAGCCCACGCCGGAGCAGGGGGACGGATGCCCCCCAAGACGGCCGGGACTCCAGGGGAAAGCCCGCGCTGGAGCAGGCTGTGCCTGGAGGACTGCAGCCCATGGGAGGGATCCACACTGGAGAAGTTCACAGAGGACTGTCTCCCATGGGAGGGACCCCCCGGTGGAGCAGGGGCCGAGTGAGGAGTCCTCCCCCTGAGGAGGAAGGAGCGGCAGAGACAAGGGGTGAGGAACTGACCCCAACCCCCATTCCCCGTCCCCCTGCGCCGCTGGGGGGAGGAGGGAGAGAAAACCGGGAGTGGGGTTGAGCTGGGAAGGAGGGAGGGGTGGGGGGAAGGTGTTCTAAGGTTTGGTTTTACTTCTCATTATCCTTGTTTTGATTTGATTGGTAGTAAATTAAATTGATTTTATTTATTCCCCAAGTTGAGCCTGTCTTTTGCCCGTGACCATAAGTGGGGAGTGATCCCTCCCTGTCCTTGTCTCAACCCACAAGCCTTTCTTCATATTTTCTCCTCATCCCACCAGGGCTGGGGGGGAGGAGTGAGTGAGTGGCTGTGTGGTGCTTTGCTCCTGGCTGGGCTTAAACCACAACACAGCCATACTGTGCTTCTTCTGTAAGGAAGTGCTGACAGCCTTTCCATAAGGAAATACTGACAGGCAGTTCACAGACACAGCCTCTCTGTTCCCACCTACAGCTCTTTACTCACATGTGGACATCTAATAGACGTAAATAGGACATAAATATGGCATTTACACATAATCATTCTTAGAGTAGCTTCAAAATTTTTGTAGTTATATGGAAGCATATCATTCTGTCATTGCCCTCAGAGGTGGAGCAGGATCTCCCAAAGGGATTGCTCTCTTTTTACACTGTTAAGTTCGTATGGTTTGGATGTATGTCTTGCTAAATCAAGATGGTCTTTTAGCTAGAATACTCGTTCTTCCTAGTTGTGTAATTCAGGTTCATTTGAACCTTTTAATGACTAAGGAATGCAACTAAATTTTGTTGGTCTGGAAGAACTCTTCTGGTTAAAAATGTATCCTCTTTTTTATACTAAATATGATAACTGTTGAAATCAACTTAGCTTATTTTTATAAGTATCAGTCAATCACGCAAACACAAACACAGTCATGCCGTGGTGTCATTACTCTGTGAGCCACAAAGCATAAATTTTCTCTTTCAGGTTATTATCATGGCCAAGTGCCAATTGCTGAATTAAAACCAGTGTTTTGTTCATTAACTGTCCTCATGACAAACCTAAAACAAACAAAAGACATTAGAATTTCCCAAAATAAGTAGTCAAATTTTGGAAATCCTTCTCGAAGCAGGCAGTGCATGTTGAAAATATACATAGGATTAAATGACAAAATTATGGAACAAAACCCAATGTGTTATGGAATACAAATACTCTAGTTCAAGAATTGCTAGAAGCTGGGAAATTAATTTGCAGGAAGTAACATTATATGCTTGTTGCTTTCTTATATTCTTCCTGGGCATCTGCTGCCAGCAACTGAGGAAGAACACCACACCTGATGGACAAAACAACCTCAGTGTTGTTTTCCTTCCACTGTACTGTATAGACCCTAGGTGTGGCATTTAGCTACAGGTACGTAATGTAATGCTATGTAACGTAAGCAACTGTTGAAATCACTGTCCGAAGCAAGAACGCTCACGAACGGTAGCCACACATACAGCTGTGCCTGTGTGAGAGCGGACGCATGACAACGTGTATTGGTTTTATGTGGCAAGGTTTTGGTAGCGGGGGGGGTTACAGGGGTGGCTCCTGTAAGAAGCTGCTGGAAGCTTCCCCTGTGTTCGAGAGAGAGCGAGCCCATACCAGCCGGCTCTAAGACGGACCCGCCGCCGGCCAAGGCCGAGCCAATCAGTGATAGTGGTAACGCCTCTGTGATAACATTTTTAAGAAGGAAAAAAAGTTGGGACGGGGAGAAAATAGCCACCGGAGAGAGGAGTGAGAACATGTAGGAGAAACAAGCCTGCGGACACCAAGGTCAGTGAAGAAGGAGGGGGAGGAGATGCTCCAGGCGCCGGAGCGAAGATTCCCCTGCAGCCCGTGGTGAAGACCCTGGTGAGGCAGGCTGTCCCCCTGCAGTCCAGGGAGGTCCACGGTGGGGCAGATCTCCACCTGCAGCCCGTGGAGGACCCCACGCCGGAGCAGGTGGGTTCCCGAAGGAGGCTGTGACCCCGTGGGAACCCTGCGCTGGAGCAGGTTCCTGGCAGGACCTGCGGATCTGTGGAGAGAGGAGCCCACGGAGCAGGTTTTCTGGCAGGACTTGTGACCCCGTGGGGGACCCACGCTGGAGCAGTCTGTGCCTGAAGGACTGCACACCGTGGAAAGGACCCATGCTGGAGCAGTTCGTGAAGAACTGCAGCCCGTGGGAATGGCCCACGTTGGAGAAAGTTCGTGGAGGACTGTCTCCCGTGGGTGGGACCCCAATCTGGAGCAGGGGAAGAGTGTGATGAGCCCTCGCCGTGAGGAGGTGAAGCGGCAGAAAATAACGTGTGATGACCGTAAACCCCATCCCTGTCCCCCTTGTGCCGCTGGGGGGGCTTGGTGGAGAAATCCGGGAGTGAAGTTGTGCCATGGAAGAAGGGAGGGGTGGAGGGAAGGTGTTCTGAGATTTCGTTTTATTTCTCATTTACCTTACTCTGGCTGATTTGTAATAAATTGAGCTAATTTTCCCTAAGCTGAGTCTGTTTTGCCCGTGATGGTAATTAGTGAATGATCTCTCCTGTCCTTATCTCGACCCGCAAGCTTTTTGTTATATTTTTCTCTCCCCTGTCCAGCTGAGGATGGGGGAGTGATAGAACGGCTTTGGTGGGCACCTGGCGTCCAGCCAGGGTCAACCCATCACACAACGCTTGTTGGCAGCTTTGCTCGAGTTGTACGAGAAAGCCTGTAGTACGTTGCACATACGTCTAGTCATCTGCAGCTGGAGCAGAACGTCCTTCCTAGAGGCTGGGCTGTGCTCATCGTGCTGTGGTAATGCGCTCTAACTTGTAGAGCGTCATTTCTTGCCATTCTTGTCTTCTCGCTTAATTGCAGGCAACCTAGTAGTATGCTAGCTGCAGGGATGAGCTCCAGAACTTCACAAAATACATGAGCTTCTGTCGACCGAGTTAGATGATAGATCAGTGTTAGCTGTATCTCAGGAGGGACCGGCTGCAATCCAGCGAGGTCAGAATGCCACCCGAAACCAATTTGATATTCATAAAATTGGCTTTCACTCATATAATTCATTCTGCTGGCTTTCCTGGGATGTCTGGATGTAAAAGAAAACAGAATTTGAGTCTTGCTTTCATTTTTCCACATCTGTGCTCTTTAAGATATTATACCGTAAAAGACAAGCACAAGGTCTAAGTTCCGCACACCAGAGAGCTATTTCAAAGCACAGAAATAGATTTTACCCTAAGGAGGGCTGATGTATTACTAGCATAGACAAGACTTGCCAAGCTACAGATGAATAAAATAGAAGCATTTGCATAAAAATACATTTTAAATATGAAAAAAGGCCAGGAAAATGGAAAGAAAGAGAATGATAACCTTTTTCTTTTGGTGTAATTAAACCTACACTTAACCACTTTGACAATTTAAAAGATTCAAATAGCATAATACATGTCAGAAAACAAAAACTTGAAGGAGGCAAATATATATATATAGTTGATATTGCTTTTTTTTGCCTTTTTTTTTTTTTTTCATTTTGGGGGTAATTCCCTGCTAACTACCTCTCGGTGTCACCTTTAACTCACTGTGCTAATGACACACTTTCGGGAAGTACACTCTGAAATAAACATTACAGTTGGCACAGAATGGATTCTTTTTCTTCCAGTACTTTATCTGAACACCAGCTGTTTCTTGATATGAAAATTTGCATGGCTAAGCACAAAGCATTGCCTCTGCTGATAAGCCAAGCAAGAATCTAAAGAATAAAAATAATCACAGGTTTGCAGGCATATTGGACATATTTCTAATATTTTCCCAATTGTTCATTTTGCACCTATTTTATTTTTTCTTCCTTGCACTTCAATTTTTCTTAAGAAAGAGTTTTTCATTGTAGGTAGTGCTTTACCTTCAGGGAATTGGCAGATCACAGATCCTTTCAAATGCATTATCAGCCATGGATATCTTTAAATTTGTGCAAAGCATTGAAATTATTGATCATTTTCTCCACCTGCTTATGGTTAAAAATTATTTCATGATTCAGGAGTCATGCAAGTTGACTATAGCTAACAAAAAGAATGATGAAAACCTCTCAGACATGTGGATACCCACTTCTGTTCTCTTATGTATTTGTTCTGAGTAGATCTGCACTTATTTTTGCTCAGCTGCCATTTCTTTTCTAGCAATTAAATTTTTTGTTGGAAATATTTGCTAAATAAAACCTAGACAAAATATCGAAAAGAACAGATTGCAAATTCTTATCTTAATATTAAAAATAGCAGTGAACTAATCAGGAAGTTAGAACATGCAACATCTTATAATCTATCAAAACAATTTTTAACCTCCATATATTAGCAATGTAAAGTTGAGGAACAAGTTACCAGCTAGGAATATGCTGTATATATTATTCTACTTTTTAAAGAATTGATACATATAAAATAATTACAGTCTATTAAGACAGTTTATTAATGATAAGGCATGCACTTATCTTGCATAGCATTTTGTCTTGTATGCTAATTAAAATTGTCCGAAGTAGAAGACCTCACCCACATTTAAAAAACAGAATATGCTTGCAATAAACAAGTACGTCTAAGGTTATATTGTCAGCTCTGACTGGCCAATTTCAAAATGTGAGTAGTAGCAGAATGAAAAAGTTATGAGAGAAAGATATTTGACTGTAGTAGTTTAGAATCTTCGTTTAAAAATATAAAAGTAAAATTAGACCTAACTTCAAAGATGAAATTTGTGTTCAATTACATTTAAGGTGCAGGTTGTAGCTCTTTAACTCAAAGATCCAAATCTCACAAGATGCAAAACCAGACTTACATAACAGGTAAATCTTTTAAACATAGGTATAAAAAGTTAACAGAAGAAAAAGGAAAATCCTACATTGGTATCTGTGGATTAAACGGAAGAGAATACAGTTCTCATGCACAGAATGGAAAACCAGAAATTTCTAAAGTGGGTTCAGGGGTATGTTCTATTCTATATATAAATAGGAAATCTAATATGTTAGTAAACTTCCTTTAACAAAGAATTGGCTTGGTAACACTAGGAAGTTCCACCTTTTTTTTTTTTTTTTTTGAGAAGGATCTGTGTTATGTGTGTTGAGTCCAGGCTGGGATCTAGCGATTACAGTTCACAAAGTTCAATATACCAGGCACACAACAACCATTTCTGTTTACTGGGCACCCATTCTAGCGTCATGCTAGGGTAAAACCTTCTTTCTGCCTATTTTTAAGCAATTAACAAAGACACTTAAGTTCAAAACACAGGTTCTTCAAGTTCCTTCTGTGGTCAGGGAAGGCTTCCACTCAGGCCTGTCTAAGATTTCAGTTCTCTGGAGAGTTTTCTGCCTTGTTCTCTCTCCCTCTACTCTGACCCTAGGAGGATGACAATCCTCACTTGGATGTCTCAGTTCAGAACCTAAATGATTTTGGATAAATGTGACCATTATGCCATAGATAATAAAACATATGCCAAGAGGAGATCACCTATTAAATAGTATCTAGCATCTGTGTTCTATCTTTAGAGGCATATAGGATAAATAATTCTGCCACGCATCCAAAGCCATCCTGCAGGTATCCTGCATTCAGTATAGAGCCAAAGGGCTTGCTGACTTGCCTGCCCAGGGGATCTCTTGCTAATCCTTACAAAGTTGGGACCATGTAAACAATGAGCCAGTTTTTGTATTGCATTCAATTTCTGATTACCGGGAATGCTAGTATTATTAACTTTTAAGACAGACACAAATCAGGAAAGTTTCATGATAGTGAATTCTTCCTAGTCCCCATGCGTGCTCCAGGCCTTGTTCTTATTTTTACTCTCCCACTGGCAGATGTCTACACAGCCTTCAGGGTCAGACAGGGTTTGTCTGCTGACAGTTTGTGAAGCTAGTTCGTAGCTAATGTGGCTACCATGTGAATGACACAATTAGACATACTCCTCATGGCTTACGGTCCCAGGGAGAAGTCTAATTTAGAAGATGATTTTTTAGTTGATGTGACTTGTGGGTTCAACTCTTGTTGAGTTACTGAGGGCACAATTCAAGCTGTCTAGAGTTGGATCATCATCAGGTCCTTTAAAAGTGCTAATTGCTGATCCACCAGAAAAACATCACTCCTCAGAAGAATTTCTAACGATCAGACAGTGAAACATTGATTGAATTTGTCTCTCATCAAACTTGCAATGGCTTCCTTGCATCATGACTAACGATAGGAAAGAACGAAAGGCACATAGATATTTCTTGGACTAGAAGGTGTTATTGGGTGCTGTGAATGGGTCTTAGATTAACAGGCAATAACAAACTCAGTTTAAACAACACAATGTCTAGTTCAGCCTTCTTCTAAAATACATTCAACAAGTACAAATACATTCAAAACTCTTTCACAGATTGACAGCTAGAAAAATGAAGAAGACATCTCCTGAAGAACTTAGCCAAACATCAAAGCCAGGGCAGAGATGATTTACAGTTTGTGAGAGGTTTCCCTTTGACTGGCTGCAGCTGAAGAGACATGCAGACTGTTTGGAAGAACGTATACCCATGTGGAGAAAAAGATGGGATGAAAAGCAGTCATGCACATGGTTCTAGGAAGGGAGCTCCGTGGGTGCAAAACTGACTGAGAAGATGACTGGAGGAAACTAAAAGCAAAGTCATGTTCCTCTTGTGCTCAAGGAAAACAGGCTTTGTATGTAGGATGAAGAATAATCTTCGTTTTGTCATCCATTTCCTCTCAAAATGGAGACAGTCAGGGGAATTCCCGACTACTGACTAACAGCTCAAAAAAGTAATGAATAATCAAAATCACAGAACTCTCACTAGGCTGTCTAGGAAATCAGTTCTGTGAAAATGTGATTGTTAGTCAGTGGAGAAAGCAAATTATTTAGCACATACTTGCAGATATGCTACTGCTTGATTCTTCTTTTTGAAAGACAATTCTGCTGCAGGTGGGAGAATTACAAGGGTTGTTTTTTATCATACTTAAATGGCGTTGGCTTAATGATGATGTTAGATCCCCTGAGATCAGGGCATCTTTTATCCTCCATCACCAACATCTTAACTATCAGCTACCTTAACTACTATTCTCAGATGCTGCTTATATATTCACAGGGGATCTGAAAGCTATTTTTTCTGTGTGACAGTACGAATGGAAGATAAAGCCAGCTTCTAGACAGAATACTTAAAAATAAATCTACATTGGTGATATGCTCTAAATGTTGTCAGCTTACACCTGTGTTAGCAAAGTAACAATGTCCAGGTTCATTTTCCAGCCCTGAGGAGAACTGGCACTGTTTGGCCACCTCTGTATTACTAAGCTGTCTCTAAGACAGGAGGATTCTTTATTCATAGACTCTACTGGGAATAGTTCCTTGCCTATGCTACCTCCGAAACTATTCCCAGGAATTGTTTGGCAGAGGAATTATTTAGTAAAAACCAGGTCAAGAACAATTTTAACAACTTTGTATTGTGGACATTCAGGTTCCTGTGCTTGGACTCATGCATTGGGACTGATGACAGTTTGAATACTTTTTGTTACGGAGACTTTAGGTGAGATCTTTCTTTGTTTTTTAAGCAATAATTTGCTGTGTTAAGCCTGTATCCTAATGTATAGAATAGCTTTTTTTTTTTTTTTCCAAATGAAATGGAGTTGTGTTGGATCTGAAATGTGCCTGCCATCAGCATGCTGGAAACCTTTCAAATTCTTCTCAAATAGAAACACCTTGTAAGCTTCCCATGAGTTGATAGTAGTTCCTTAAATCTTTGTCTATGCTCTATCTAAGCATCTATGATGCAGGGAGTGATGTTATTGCCTAACACAGAAACCCTGTGGGCTGTGAATTTTTGCTGTCAGCCTAATATCACTTTGAATTCCTTCCCCATTTTATTTTTTAACCTCTGTTACCTCTTCTATAAATAATCATTCAAGAAATAAAAAGAAAAATAGAGGTTTTCTTTTCTTATTCACTCCAGATAATATAAGCCTGTCACTTGAATCAATGCAAGTATGCTCATTTTTCAGGCTCTGTAGGCTGTTGCTTTAGGGAAGGTGAGGGGGAGTAAATCTCAATGTGCTAAATGTTGTACGTATACCCTTCTAGTGCCCAGAGCTCTCTCTTTTATGTTGAAGACATGACTGTTAACAGAACTCTGGTGTCTTTCTGGAAATAAAGAATCAGGGAGGGGGGATCTTTTTTTAATGGTTTAAACAACTCTAAAATTGAGCTATTTTTTCTTTGCTGATGCTTTCTTTTTTTTTTTTTTTCCTTAAGATATTCCCCAGCAATTTTATCACCTGAAGTTTTACAGCCCAGAAGTAAGTACATGACTGACTACAATCAGCACCATCTCCATCTGTGCCAGTGCTTGATAAGGTGAGACCTCCCGTGTCTGGTTTATTTAGCTCACATCTTTGTAAACCAGAATCCTTCAACTAATTTAATAACAGTCCTTCATTTCCTGGAGGCAATTTAAATGCAAGAAATATGTGGGTTATAGCCCAGATTATAGTACTCCTTCCTTATAGTTGAAACTACTGCCAAACTCATTTTTTCAAGTGGCTCCCTAGAAACTTCATGGCATCTCTTGTGCCACCCAAGAAAAATTTCTGGAATGCTTGGGTAGGATTCAAAACCAAATAGCTCTAAGTCAAGACATTTAGAAGGTTATCTGTTTTTTTAAGAAGCATTTTATGGGCACTGCTGGGAGAAAAGGCAATTCCCTGTGCTTAACTAGACCCACTGGCACATTTCTGCAATTCTAGTTTCTGACTTTGAACACGCCTTGAGACTGTGAGCAAGTGGAATAATTTAGAATGGCCCTAAGCTATCTCTTGCTCTAAGAACATCACTGGACTACTCCGTAACAGAAATCGTTGAGTTATAGTAGTCTATCATCTGTCTAGTTGTGCTCACACATCCAAGGAAGTATTCATGTGATGTTGTGCCACATGCCTTCCTTCAAACACAAAAAATTCTTTTGGTTTCATTGAGAATGATATCAGATTTCCAGGGACCACTAACTGACAGGAGTTGTACACATTCAGACTGTGCCTAGGCTTACACTGGTGAATTGAAATACAGTTTGGACATGGGTGCCCTGATTTGAAGAGTTAAAGAGTTAAGTAGTATCAGTGCAATTTGCTAGAGAATTGTGTCTGGAATACTAATTTATTAGTATAGACATAGCCTCACTTTCATGATAAATACCACTTATTTACTTAGATGGAAGCTCCCATGAGGGGCTGTGAGCTGCTGGCAGTGGTAGTTGGCTGCCTGCCTTGAAGCACAGTGGGTTTCTGTACCAGCACTTAGGATGTCTTACATTTAAACATCACCCCTGTGAGCACCTGACCTAGACAGAGCTAAGTGACTCCCCCGTGTTCCAAGGAGCCAAACTAAGCTTGAGAGAAGCCTTAGTAGGTGCTGATTAAGAGCAGTATCTGTTCAAGCCTTTCCAGCAGCCTCCCTTGTGTGTAACCCTCAACAGGTATCCAGTACAGGGAACGGAGACTTTGATTAACAGCTGAAATAACAGGGCACACAGTCATAGCTCTGCTGTGATCCGCTGCTTCAAGGGAAGAATATACTTTCAGGTGTAAAGAATATATCAAAATGCTAGGGCTTGTGGATGCCTCTTTTTTTAATGGGCCACATTGTCACACTGGTCACAGTCCTGTAGTTCTGAGGTGCAAAGGTCCATTGTGTAAGAAAGACACACAGTTTGGAATCAGGAGACATGTATTTGATTTCCAGGAGCATGAATGATTTTCTTTGGGTCATTAGAGAGGTCTGCGCATATTTTTTTTTCTGTTTGCCCTCCTGCATTTTTCTTTCTTGTCCATTCCCACAATAAGCTCTTCGAAGATGACCAGGTTTTTTAAAATCTGTTTCTTATGTTTTCTAGGCTACTGTGGTTTTCTTTTAAACTCAGCATTTTGGAATAAGAACAAGGCAGTTTGTTCTAACTTTCATGGGCTTTTATTGATTTATAACTGTATGATTTATTATGTGCACTACCTGATTTCATTTAACTAAAAACTTAGTCTGAACATAATGCGTATAGCACTTGTGTTGTGGTTTAACCCCAGCTGGCAATTGAACACCATGCAGCCACAAAGTGTGTTCCAGCAGGAAATAAATACCAACCTGCGGTATGGGTGGCAGGACCTGCAGCTGGAATCCACAGGAGAAGTAACTGACAGGTCTCTGCTTACTTTTCAGCCCCTTCAGCAAAAGGTGGGCCACAGGTTCAGCTATCATCAACCCAAGATCTGGTTGCTGCTGGGTCACCTGGCACTTGCACCTGCATCCAGATGGAAAATAAGGACATGAAAGTAGTTGTGATGATTCAAAGAGAACCCATAATGGGTTATTTATTAAAGTTTTATGCTAGCTGTGAAGAATTGATGATTCCTGACCCAGCTTAAAAACTCTTCAAAAAATTATGAACACATTTGTACTAGCAGTATTCATACTGGTTAAACCTTTCCCATCAGGTGACTATGATCATTTTTATCTTGTCCAGTCCTGAAAGCAGATTTGCCATCATGTTGGGCCAAATGAGAAGGAAATACAGAGAAAGTGGAAATGGGGATGGGCTGCTTGAGGGAATACAGAGATACTGTCTGAGCATGTAGGGGTGGAGTGAGGAAAGCCAGAGGTTAGCTGGAGCTGAAACTAGTGAGGTCCATGAACAAAACCAAGTTTCTTAATGTACAGCAACAGCAGAAGGAAAACTAAATGAAAATGCGCTCAATGTGCTCACCTAGTGGCAAAGGACACAGAAAAGGCAAAAGCGTTCGCTAACATTTTTCTCTTAGTCTTTACTGGTGCAGTCTGCTCTCAGGGCTCTTGCGTCTAGTAGCAGAGGGTGTGATGGTGAACACTAGTCAGAGCAAAGGAAGACACAGTTAAGGAACTCTTATGCAAATTCAGCTCTTTGGGATGGGATGAATGCAGTGATGCAGAAGGAAATGGCTAATTTCATTGACAGGCCTTTCTCTGTCATCTTTAAAAAGTCATGACAATCAGGGAAGATTTCTGCTGACCGCAAAAATGAAAATGTCACATCCATCTTCCAGAAGTGCAACAGGGAGGATCCAGGGACAAACAAACAAGCCAGGAACCTTCCTCTGAGGCCACCAGTTGACGTGGCATGGCATGTGTCAGCACAGATAAACTCTTCTCTTGGAAAACGGGTGGTGTCCTGAAAACTGCGTGTTGGAAATGGTTCCTGCCCCGTTTTAACCTCCAAACCATACTCGGGCATTGCTTAGGTGTTGTTTAGCTGCCTGTATAATATAGCCAGTACCAGCAGTGGTGTAATAAAGAGACCCAAAGCTGAGTGCAAAGTAGTTGGTGTAGTTACCCTGTGACATGTTAACTCAGGACCAGAGAACAGCCCCTGGCCCTGTTTAATTAAAATTACAGATGTATTCGTTACTTCACTTATCGGTTAAACACATGCGTAGGCACTCCGGGGGCAAGCGCATAGACAAGCAGGTTGTAAACGCTTTGCTCATCTGAAGTCGACTTCCACTCTAAGCAGCAGAACTTTTCCGAAACTAGTCAAAGACTATTTAGCAGAACATGTGGAGCAGAGGTGAACTGAAAGGGTGCTACCCATTGCTCTGTGGTACATCCTATATATGTGATATATTTTCCAGAAGCCTGTTCAGACAGCAATTTATTGTAAAAATAAAATTATTTTATTTGAGTACTGCAGTTTTGAGTACTTCATTAATCTTTAATAACTCATATTTGATTTGTTTACATATTTATTTTATTTATTACTGCTTAATAAATGTTTGTCTTACAATAAAAATACAAGCAGAAGTCAACAGAAATAATTGTAAGTTTCCAAAAATAATATAAATTCTGATACAAAGTGAAACTTCCTCAGCAGTCAAGTTAGGTATTGTTGCTTAAAAGCAAATAATTTCTTTCTTATTTTTTTTTTTTAACTGCCTATGAATGAATGTCCAGCAGAACTTTATTCATAGAGCAAATCTAAAATTTAGGTTTAAAAACTGGTCACTAGGTGCGTCGTGGAATGATAATTTAGTATATAATAAGAGAAAACACCACAGCTTATAGAACAGCAAAGAAGCTGTGTATCCTTGGGCATGGGGAATGGCAATATTTGAAGAAAATTGAAGAAAATCATCAAACCATCTATGTGGGAAATCCGCATCTTGCACTACAGGCTGAAAGAAAAAGTATTGAAAGTCACAGGATAATACAGTACAGTATTACAGCAATACAGTTCAACACATTCCAGGGTATTGTCAACACTACAGTGTAATGCTGCTTGCAGTGGTATTAATTGCAAAAGGAGGTATTTGGCTGATCGGGAAAGTGTATTCCCTCTTAATTATATTACTCCTCACAGAGTGGAAAAACATGATCTGACTAACCTGTCTCTAGTAAAGGGAGGGAATAGTTTTTGGTTAATGAATTAAATACTAGTTTCCTAGGAGACGGATTGATGCACAGGAGGCAGTGTCAGTCCTCTTCTCTGGAGCGTTGCTTGATCTCCAGTGTGCTCTCAGCCTACAATATTAAGCTCTGTTAATGGATCTGGGAATAGGTAACCTGTTTCTGTGCAAATGTCTTGAATTACTGAAGAGAAATTTAGGACTGTTTCCAGGTTACTTATGCTAGCTTCTCATATTCTCTCTAAAAAAAGAGTTGAGTAAGACCCAAGTACAGACTTTAAGAATGTGCGTGTTACTGTGTTACTAGAAGTCTGCCAGCTTACCTTGCCTGCATACACCACGCAGGCACAATGTGTTGGAATTTCTATGGTCTGAGGTGTACATTTAGGCAGCTTTTGCACTGATGCTTCAACAGAAGGTGAAACCTGTTTTCTTAATTATCTACAGAGAAGTTTACAATGTTGTATTCAGGAAGGAATATACTTTAATTGCTTTCTTTGAAACTTTATTTGCTACTGATAGTGTAACTTGGAAAACATTCAGTTCAACTGTAATCACCCATGTTTGCTGTTATTTTACAACAACAGTAGATGTATAGTTTATCTTGGGACAATTTTCTCACTTACAGTAAGCTGGATTTGTGGAGAAAAGAAATTTAGCTGTTTTTAAGGTGCAGCTTATTACATTTATTGAACAGATTTCATAATGTGTTAACCTATGAGCAATAGGATACCAGGTAGTTTAATTTTCCATGGGAAACTTCAGGAATCTCACCTAATTTCTAACACAGGGAAGCTAAGCCAACCCTTTGGTTGTAATTAACGGTGACAAGCCTGGGAATTCTTGTTATCTGTATGAATTATGAAACCTTCTAAAAGGTAGCTAAATTTTTTACTTTAATGAGTTCTACAGTCTATTTTTACCTTGTTCGAAGAAAAGCTATTGCATCTATTCTGTATTTCCCACTACTAATTTCATTTGGTGATTCCTTTTTGTGCCATGAGTTAAAGAGGACAGAAATATGTCATTTGTTTTCCTCTTGCTGTTCATTTTTTGGCACACTTTTACTGATATCCTTTCTGATTTGTTTCCTGTGGTAAAATACCCCAATTTTTCAACTTCTTTTCAAAGATGTTCTCATTGTCTTTATCATACTCACCACCCTTTTACAAAGATCTTCAAAACGTGCGGCGTGTTCTTTGAACGATAGATTGACTAGCACTCCCAACAGTATTACTGATGAGACAACACTTAATGATTAACACTTAATACTTAATGATACTATATTCTTGTGTAATTCTCCAAACTGTCCTTTCTCCCTGCACATACGTATTATCTAGAGACCTTCAATGAACTTTAACAACAATGTAACTAATAATTTGGCATGTACTTATAACAGTTCTTTATTCAGTGTAGGTTCTCCATCTCATGGTCTGGCTCACTCTTATTCTCTGGCAAGGAGAATGGAAAATGAGGAAGCAATTTATAAGAATTATAATAAAATGCATTTATCTTTACACAGGTTATAAACCAACTCTATTTAGGTATTTGTAGATGTGAGTAGATACTCTGAAGCCAGAATAATTTGTGGTTATTTTTACACAAAATGAATGATTAAGCAAATTTATAGAAAGGAGACAAAACAGCTAAAGGAAGGGACAGATTTTTCAAGTTCTGACATTTGGTTTAGACTTAGTCTGGACTTCAGTCAGTGCACCAGCACCAGGATTTATGCAACTCATAAATTTAGGCACTCAGCGTGCCATCTTTCACCTCCTTCACTTATAGCACCTTAAATTTTTGTTTTTACAGACATTCATAGTAAGGAAGTTCTGTGAACTCAGTTTGCAGATGAGTAACTAGAAGCTGGGGTTAAGTCATGACAGTTTTCTGTAAGTGGTTGCAAGCAACTTACTATGATGTGTATAAACATATAGAATCCTCATGAAGTTCATTAAATATAATCCTACTTGCAGCAAAAATGCTAAGAGCTCAGCCGTGCTTCACAAGAAATGGCTTTTACACCTAGACTTTTGAAAACCAGAAGAAAAAGCCACTGAAGAAACAGTGAGGAACTTCTCGCTTAAGCATTTAAAGAGGTGGGAAATTCGGAAGGAAAAATGTGAATAATGCTTTTTCAAATAATACTTTTCCAAGATCTGGTCATGCTTTACCATGAGATCTTTAGAACTTTAGATGAAGATCTTGGCTAATCATGATCCAGCTGAACTTCAACTGAGACATGGCTGCCTTGTTTGCAAGCTGTTCTGTAACAGTAAATGAAAAATACGCAGCCAATATAATTACATTTTAGAAGAGGAAAGAATTAACAGTATCACAGAGTGAAAGTCTTGTTTATAGCCTGGCATCCTGAAAAAAATTGATTTTTTATCTTCACAAATCACTGGAAGAATTGCATAGACTCAGACATCCTCCCAAAAGTGTTACTGCAAGAGTCCTAAGGTTGCAGGTCTGCTATGGTCTCCAGTTCATACTCATCACTCAATGCATCTTAAGCACTGCCTCACACTTTCAACTTCACAGAAAAATAAGTGGTTGTCCCTTTCAGTGCTGGTGCCCCAAAATGTAACAGTAATGTGAGAGATTATAGTAATTTGTTTACACATATGACTCTGACAGCTTGCAGCTTGCTTATAAGCACAGGAAAAGGCAAGGAACGTTCCTGTGCTGATGGGTTTCTAGCCCGTTGGTCCAAATCAACAGTCATGTCTGCATTGGCACACGTCTGAGCCCATTCAGGGTCCTGCCAAACCCAGTGGGGTGCTACAGTACAATAGGTGGGTAGGTTTGCATATGCCTGGTCACTGGTCTGATCCTTCCACAGCTGCCTTTACTGGTAGAACAGACAGTCTTTACATTACTTTTTCCTCCTCCCCTCCATATATAATAGGCCTATCCTGCAAAGTACATACATATCTTTATTTTAAATCATAGATAGTAGACATAGATATAATTATTTGAGGCTCAAAAGCTGTCAAGTGGCAAAGGGAAGAGAAAAATCTGTCCTTAATCATAAGGACTGGTATTGTCAGACATGAGAACTGAAGCTAGATTTGACTCATAAAATGCAAGGCGACTTCACTGAGATACAAAAATATGGATTTAATTCACTAAAAAACTCATCTGGTATTCAGGCTTGGCTCACTTCTGTGGTACAAGTTTGATCTGTATCTAGGCTTTTTAACATTTCCTTTCCTTTTTGGCATTTTGGGGGTTATTTTATTTTATTATCTTTTCTTCTTTTTGCAAGTTGTGTTATTGGTTTACGATGTTTAACGGAGTAAATATCTGAGCCAGCCACTGTCGAATAGGACACTGGATAATGAATAGTACTGACAATATTCTTTAATGCAGTCAGGCAAGGTAAGACATTGAAATATGTAACTGACGGAGCTGGAAAAGACCACTAAAGGTCCTAGCTTTAGTGGTTCTGCAGCAGAGACAACTTCTGACAATTATTTATTTATTTTTGGCCCAGCATCATCTTAGAGCCTGAGCAATCAAGCTTTTCACTGATATGGTGTTCAGTTTCAGACTTCCTGCTAACAATCTCCTTAGTAAATATATTTTTATAGGTGCAATAGCAAGCTGCAGAATAAAAACAGATCAGGGCAGTCTATTCTGGCACAACAGTGCACTTTCACCCCATAGACTGAAAGATTAGAATCCTGTCCAAAAGGGGTCAGATCAAAACATGCAAGAAATTCTTTGTTTTCTTCAGAAATTGTATGCCATTGTATCTTCAATTTCTGATGTAGAAAGCATGTTTTTCTATCACAAGAAGCCTTAGAACAGTAAGGGAAATTACTGCAAAGTTCTGCACGTTGTAGTGCAAAGTAGTGTATAGCCCCTTAAAAGCCCTTGTTAGCATTTCATTGAATGGCTGAGAAAAATATTCATGCAGCCGTTCATTAAAAACAGGAGGAAAGTAAGATCTTCCCTGTTACCTAAATGAAATATTTTATTAAGCTAGAAAAAATATAAAGTAGGTATGGAATAAACTACCTAGGCAGCAGTAAAGTTTTTAAATGCCACATGAAAACATAAGCACATAAACAGAATATGAAATCATACCTTAGGAAACAAAATAGCAAAGAATGGACAAAGAAATGGATACAAATTATTTTAATGCTTTGTGAACTATTCTCATGACAAAATACTTCTGTCTTGTTTTCTGATATCGTAAAAATGAAAATCTCAAGATGTCATATTATAGAATAGTAGCAACAGATGATATAAAATCTCTGTGAAAAGATGTACTGAGAAATGTTCTCAGTACCATACACAGGGCTAGAGAGAGTGTGGAGTGTCAATGTGTGTCTAAGAAGTGGCATAAAGAAGAACAGAGTCAGTTAATTAGGAACAGGGGAAACTAAGAAAAAATGGAACTGATACGAGGGAGGTACTCTGTCCAAGGAAAATGAAATCTATTGATGAAACTTGAAATAAAAATAGTTATGGGGAAGTTTTTAAACTAATACTCTGAAAGCCAATGTGCTGAAAATTACACCCTTTCAGATGATTCATCTAGTAGTGAAGTTACAGAACACTGTACTCAAATGAAGTATAGGATAGAGGCCAAACCAAACAAAATTCAAACAAGTGACAGCAAAAAAAGTCCAAATGAATAGGGTCTCATTTAAACAGATCACCAAAAAAACCCACGAAAACAAGATCATATGTACGAATACTTCTATGCAAAGGCTTGAAACCTGGAATAGAAGATACATTACCTGGAATGGTTGTTTTAAATGAGAATGCTGGCAGGCAGGATTTCAAACGGAAGGAGGATACTCAGTAAGATGTAGAAGTTATGGCTATGTTATATAGGACACTGGCACAGGCCCTAACTCTCTTTCAGACAGTTCCCTGGAAGAGTTCAGGGGCTTGCAAAAGCTGGAGATCACTTTAGCAGCCAGCACATGTCCATGATATTTGGAAGAAAGGAAGGAAATGGGTTAAAACCAGGGACATTAACCAGGTCATACCTAGTTCATCTCGTATCAAGTAGTTCCTAAGTACAAATGATATAGGAATGAGTATACCAGTATTTGTCATTTAGAGAAAACAGTCCCCAAAGTTTTCTAAGACCAGGTGATACTCATAACTGTGGTGAGTTGACCCTGGCTGGACACCAGGTGCCCACCAAAGCTGCTCTGTCACTCCCCTCCTCAGCCAGACAGGGGAGAGAAAAAATAACAGAAGGCTCATGGGTTGGGATAAGGACGGGGAGAGATCACTCAGCAGTTACCATCACGGGCAAAACAGACTTGACTTAGGGAAATTAGTTTAATTTGTTACCAATCAAATCCGAGTAGGACAATGAGAAGTAAAATCCAACCTTAGAACGCCTTCGTCCCACCCCTCCCTTCTTCACAGGCTCAACTTTAATCCAGAGTTCTCTCTCTCCTCCCCCAGCGGCGCAGGGGGACGGGGAATGGGGGTTGGGGTCAGTTCCTCACCCCTTGTCTCTGCTGCTCCTTCCTCCTCAGGGGGAGGACTCCTCACTCCTCCCCTGCTCCACCGTGGGGTCCCTCCCATGGGAGACAGTCCTTCACAAACTGCTCCAGCATGGGTCCTTTCCACGGGCTGCAGTCCTCCAGGCACAGCCTGCTCCAGCGCAGGCTTTCCCCTGGAGTCCCGGCCATCTTGGGGGGCATCCGTCCCCCTGCTCCGGCGTGGGCTCCTCTCTCCCCGGGCTGCAGGTGGGCATCTGCTCCCCCGCTCCCCTCCGTGGGCTGGGGGGGGACAGCCTGCCGTCTGGTCTCCCCACGGGCTGCAGGGGCATCCCCTCCTCCCCCGCTCCTCCTCCCCTCCTTCCTCACTCCCCTCGGGATCTGCACAGGGGTTCCTCTCCCATTCCGATCCCCTCACTCACTGCAGGTTCCCCTTCTGAACTCTGTTCTCCCTCAGGTGCTACTGCCATCACTGACAGCCATTGGCTCAGCCTTGGCCAATAACTAAAAAATGTAGCCTCCAGATGAAAACAATACAGGAGACATGAAAGTTGTCAAATATGTAGCCAGACTTTTACAGGCCCTACAGAGCGTTTTGAAACACTGGACTCGTAAGTTCATTTTGTATACTTTGCAGTTTAATGTAACAGAGGTAGTAGACATGTGAATACACATAATAGAAAAGAATCATCATGGTTTTTTTGAAGAGGGAAGGTACACATCTCATACCTATTACAATTCCCTTAAATTTTATGAAGTATACTTGTGTTTTCAAAATGTTTTCTACATTCAGCATCTTTGAAATACTCTTTATGAAGCTAAATTATCATCTCATATGTCCTCTTGTGGTTAATAGCCAGTTCAAAGGGAGAAGAAAAATAGTACAAATAAATAATTATTTATGAAAATGGAAAAAGTTGCCAGTAGAAATCTATCAGTAGATCCAGAGACCTACACTGGACTTGTGTTCGTCACCTTATTCATGGATGATTTAGGAAAGGGCATGAAAATAAAAGGTAACAAAATCTTCTGATGATGCTAAATTGAGTAACAAAAATAAAATGATTGCTGAAATGGAGATCCTTTCAAGAAGGACTTGACTGAGGAAAAGAGCATCACAAGTGGCATGGAAAAAGTGGAAAGGGAAATATTCTAATTTTTATAACATATGAACAACAAACTAAATAAAATTATCCAGCAATGGCTTAAAAGATAGCGGAGGAGGAGCAGTGTAACAAACCATGGAAATCGTTACAGTGGAAGCCAGAGGTTCAGATGGATTCAGAAAACAATTAAGCAAAATTGTTGGGGAAAAAACATAAAGATGTGTTTATTAACCACACATAATGGTTTGCCTCAGGAAGCTGCTAACTTGCTCAAAAATGGGAAGTTCTACACGATGGAATGTGTCATTGCAAACTTACCTTACCCTTATGTTCTCCTCTACACACCTATTCCTGGCCATGGTCAGAGATGTAACACTGATCAGAGGGATTTTTGACCTCATGCAGTATGACCTGCTTTTCTGAGGGATTAGAGAACAAAGAAACGGTCTGATGAAAGCAATGGGACAATATAGTACTTTTGGCCTGATCTTACGTCAGTAGGTCAGTGAACCTGAATATGGAAAATACAGGTCATAGCGTGTAATATAGGTCAGTGTCATTTAGCTTTGATATACTGAAAGTGATATGTCACTTACAACCATCTTTGTTACTGTTTTGCTTCCCACTCTTAATCTATCTTGTCTACTTAAAACGTACATTCTGCAGAATATTGTTTCTTGCTGCATGACGTAAAGGGCAGATCCAGAGCTCTAATCACCATCAAAACCTTTACAATAAATAATACAATGTTTAAATTCATTTGAAAGGCCTTTATTTCCTCCAAAATAACTGAATTCTTTATTAAAAAAAAAAAAGCTTTGTCCCTCTTCCTTCTTATTCCTCAAAATACTTGATATGAAAGCATCTACCTTGTCTCAGATCACACCAAAGATCCTGTGCTGTTTCAAAATGGGTCAGGAGCAGATGCTAGGGAAATTAGTTTTAAGAAATAGTTTTTATTTGGAGTTATATTTTCTGTGGCTTCAGAGCTCTTGAGTGCAATGTTGCATCCAAACTGCTTTATTTAACAGCTTTGATGGACTTGTCAAAAATTTGCCTTGGCTTCTATAATGACTTCCAGTATTCACATAAATGTGAAGTTAAGAAGAGCTTTTTCTTTTTTACTTATTTAAACTTGCTGACCGAAATTATCATTGGGTGTGCCTCGTCTTATCAAAAAAGAGTTAAGAGACATCCCTCTTTCAGCTTCCGTATACAGTTCAGAGACCTCTTTGGAAAAGGTGTATTGTAATTTCTTCCATTGAGGTTGGATCTGTGCCCTGATCATTAAATGTGTTTGCTTTTAAATATTTGTAGACTTGGTGGAACAGTGAATACTGCAGATGGAACACATTCATTTTTATATATCAAACCCAATTTTTTTTCTGAACTCATTGTAGTACTTGGCCGTTAATAAGCAAATGGCCCAAGAAAAGCTTGGAGGAGCAGTGTACTTTTTTTTTAAATATATATATGAATTGTACTACCTTGGAAATTATATCTGTAACATACAGGAATGATGCTAGGCAATTCTGTTGCAGGTTGTACAACAGAATTTTCACCAAGACTCAGTTTCTCACATTGCTTTCAATTCATCTGAATTTGCACAACTATGCAGTGTATTATTTTAATTTGTATTAGAGCGGCATAACTCTACTGACCTGAAGTTCTAATTTATAGTACTGTGAATGAGACTAGAATCAGACTTTTTCACTTCAAATATGTTCTGCACTGGTGGATATTAATAATGAAGATGGCATGATCTAATGAATGGCTGATCTTTCTTATCTGATCACTGCTAGAAACAGCAAGTTTTCGTAGCTTTGCCTCATTTTAATGGTGCTAGTGAGCTAATAAATCAATAGAGCATAGCTGATATGCTTGCTATATTTAGGTAATGGTACCTTAGCAAGTTCTTGCATTGTTTAAAACGGGATCTTGCTGAACAGGATCCTGCTTTCTACACACAAAGAGAAAAATGCCTGAGGTTGGCTAAACAAGATTAATTGCTGGATGCCTCTTGTATCACCAGTAGTTCCAAAAATTCAACAGCTGTTTTGAATAATACCTCTCACCTTAAAACTAGTTTTGCCTCTTTAACCTACAATTCACTACTCAATGCTAAGACAAGAAGGGACCTAAAGGAAACGTGGTGTTGCAAATGCATTATATGCTGGAGCATTGTTATGTTCATTTGTAAGATTTGCTGATTAATCCATTCTTTTCACAAAAAGTACGGTATTCATTTTTCTTTTGCGGCTCTTTACATCTTACTGCCTGATAGTTACTACCCTTATTACCCCACTGAATTTTATGGCTGTATAGATTTCCAAACCTGGCTTTTTCTATCAGTCTTCCTCTCTTGCTCTTTGGTTCTGTCTACTTGCTCATTTACCATATTCCCTTCTTCACCATTTAGTTGATGATAGCATATCCGCTTTTCAGGAGCTTCTTAGTGCTGCTGCTGGGGAAGCAGCACTTCCACCTTGAAATACCATTATAGGAGGAAAGATACCAGAGGGGCTTCACAGACAAAATCTGGAACATGACTGACCAGGATTGCTCAAGTAAATAAACAGCAAGGCTGGTGTTTTTTTATTGAACTGTCATGTGGCATGTTCCTTAAGAGAGAGAAAGGGGACAGAGAAAAGCTGTTAAATGAGAACAGCGAAAGGAAGATGGGAAGGAAGGACATATTCACACAATCTATCTCTACTGCCAATACAGCAGTCTATTTCTCTCCAGCAGCCATGCTTACGTGGTTTGCTTCCCAAGAATGAAAGCAGCTATTAAAATGTTCCGCAAAGGCTGAACAGAAACCCTCTGGCTCAGCTACCACTTAACCCAAGTTTTCAGAAACTTTAAAATTCATTCTGCTTTGATAAAAGGCTCCTAATTTAATATGCTATTAGACTGGTATGGAACTAATCCTCTGAATCAAATAGATTTTAAAATGAAAGGGCTAGTCTCTAAGATATGAAAAAATGCTGCCTATTTGTGTGATTAATAAAAATGCAAGTCTGCAATAGAATTATCATTATTATTATTATTATGGAGGGGCAAAATGTGTTTGACAAAGCAATAAACTTGGATGCTGAAGTAGGGTTGGTTTGCTCTGTATGAACATCAGTTCCTGTGAGCTATCAGATGCAATAAAGCATAAAATAGTGTTTGATTTATATTCACATGGTCTAATATCATATAATAAGTGGCATTGAAAGCCACAAGGCATATCGTCTAGGGCTCGTAATTTCATTTCAGTATTTTTGGATTAGTGATGGAAATTTATGGATTAGAAGAGATATCAATGTATGTGAACCTTTTAGCTAAATAAAGTACTCTCCTGAGATAAGAAGGTTCATAGATATAACCTTGAATTTATGCTTCTTTTAAGTGCTGGGTAGCTGGTATATTCTTTGTTGCAGAAGTTTGTAAAACCACATGTTAAACAGTTTTTGCACTGAAAAAAAAACAGCCGACAAAATAAGAATTACACGCTTTTGAGCATTTGCTGTTCACTTGCATATGAAAGGAACAGATTTAAACTGTTGCACTAGTCTTGATGCAAATAGTATCATTAAAAGCAAAGGTAAATCGGCACTAAAATTCATCAGGTGGATCTATTTTGCTAACACACTTTCACAAATTAGAAAGCCAGAGGGGACTACCATAATTATCTAGTCTGACCTCTTGCATACTACAGGTCATGTGACTTTTCTGAATTAATATGCATTTCAGCTACCACTTAGCTTTTAGAAAGGTATTCGATCTTGATTTTAAAACGTACAGCTAAAATGCCTCAACTGAAAAAGTATTTCCTCAATAGTAGAGTTTTGTACGCGGTGAATATTTTTGCTTAGTCAAGTTTCACTCATACTTCTATATATCTTAATCTGTTTTCACAGGTATACTTATTTATACCATCAAAGATCACATGAAGCTTTCCAGCTACAGATCCGTGATGAAAGTGCGTGTTTAGCTGATTACCCCGATCTTTGGATCACCTGTCAGCTTCGTCAAGGTCATTGAACAGGGAGTGTAACAGAACCAAGAACTGACAGTAGAAATGCACAGACTCAGTGGTGATTCTTTGTGTACCATTCAGTTCTGAGATCTGTTAGTTAGCCCATTTTTAATCTCTATAATGTGTGCTGTATTGATTTTTTACTATCCTGTCTTCCTAATCAGAATGCGCAGTATCAATCAAAGCAAATGTCTTACAGTATTCTAGGAATACCATTTACGCAGTTTTTCAATCTGCATAATCAATTATTCATGTCTTTATAAATCAAACTTGTAATCTTGTTGAAAAAATAATGAGCCCTAAGATGTATTTTTCATAAAACCATGTTGTTTCTTAATATTTTTACCTTTTTAATTCAATTCCTTGTTATTGGTGAGGGGGGAAGAAAAAAGCACTCTATGTCATAAAAGGTATTACCTGTTTCAGACTTTATGGCAACTTGGAAGCAAATATTGGAATTACGGACCAACATTTTAACATATGAAACAAGCTGGAGCATGAGCATGGTTGTCTGTTACTGATCACCAAATGGTCATGCTCAAAGTCTTTTCACCACTTAGCAAAGACCATGACAAGCTCCTTAAATATGTCTCTTTTTGTGTACCAGTTAGACCTGCATTCCCACATTCTCAGGAGAGTTTAAATCACTTCTCAAAACTCATACCTCAACTAATACAACCTTAGATGTTTTCATTAGTTGCAGAGTGTCTAATCTTTATTTATGATGCTTGCAAATTCTACCTTTCTAATTTAAGTAAGATAGGTGCTGATCCTACCTGTATACCTGAGTATATCTCACTCCTTAACATATGTAGCCTAAAAAGCCCACTCAACTTCCCTGTGGAATAGGAAAGGGATTTTTTCTTTAGTTTACAGGGAACTAAAGCAAAGAGAGCAGATCTATAGAAGTAGGTGCAGGTATACCAGGCATAGATATGCTGTATTGGACTTTGAAGGCAGTAGAGAAGGCTGCACACCAAAAAAGAACAATTCAGGAATATAAAGTACTGTCTAGGACTATACCCTACAGTGTTAATGAATATCTGCCTCTCTATTATGCTTATGTGTTGGATGTAGGGTCCCACCACAATAGTTCCTCCATTCCTATGGAGGTGCAGACCGTGCACTGAAATGCTTAATGGAGCGAGGTGTGCCATTTCACAATGGAAGTGGTGCTTATATCAGACTCATTAGACTATTCAGCTAGGAAGTAAACAGATTAACTGAATAAGAGGGGAGGGGGTTCAGTCAGAAAGGGACAAGTCCAGAACTACCTCTTCTCTTTCAGGATCTGTTGACTGGGCAAAGTATGAAAATAATTCGAGAAGCAATGACCAGAAGCCAGGAATCCTATCACGCTGTTTAACTAGCACTTCTGGGCTCTCTTGAATTGCTTTCTGCCAGCTCAGCTCAATTCAGAATAGCTAAGGGGCAGTTGCTGTCTTGAGATCCCAAGCTGGACGTTTGAAACAACCTCAGAGCAGGGAGTCTGAATGCCGGACTACAGAGAGCTCTCAGCGATCTTCAGATCCGATGAAACCCCGCGCTTGCCTGATCAGTGGTCTCAGGGATATTCCTATCGGGGTTAATTCCTCTGGTTTAGCCCCATAATCAGCCCAGCTTTCAAAGGGGCACAGAAAGGAGACAGCCACTCGTTTTTAATGCCTCCTTTCACCCTGCGCTTCCTTCCACAGCAGCCTTCCACTGCCTTTAATCTGCAAATATCTGGAATAGATATAATACTGAATTCAGAAACGTCTAAGGAGAAGTGCCTGTGCGAGAGAGGGTGGGAAACCGAAGGCAAGCAGAGTCGGAACAGGGGTGAGCAGAGATGCGGCTGGGGGGGGAAGGGAGGTGCATGTGCATGGTTTAGGGAACCAAAAATCGGCGTCGTCCGAAACGGACGTGACTTTTCCACCGGGGGCAGGTGCAGTTCGGCACCCCGGGGCATGAAACTCACCCTGACCAGCCTTTTTTCCCCGGTCGAGCGGGGGGGCGCAGCCTCCGCGGACGCGGAGGCTGCGCCCCCCCGCTCGACCGGGGAAAAAAAAAGCTGGTCAGGGCGGGTTGGGGACCGACGCGGATCCCCAGCTTGTTCCCGCATTGGCTCCCGTAAGTTCCCGCGTCATTTTTTCTCCCCACACCCCGCTTTTTCGCACTGGCAACCACAAGCCTCGATGGACGGGCGGGAGAAAGCTCGGATGCTCTGAGAGGGTCTGGGGTTTGGGGTTTTTTTTGTTGGTTTGTTTGGGTTTTTGGGGGGGAGGGGGGTTGTTTGTTTGGGGTTTGGTTTTGTTTTTTTTTCCCCAGCCCCCGGACTAACCACCAGGGATGTCCGGGATTCAACCCGAGGATGGTTCCCCTCCGTGCAGGAATTGGACGAGCGGGTCGGAGCTAAACGAAACGCGGGAGGCTCTTTTAACCCCTTCCTCCGACTACGACGATGAGGAGTTCTTACGATACCTCTGGAAGGAATATTTGCATCCCAAGGACTACGAATGGGCGCTGATCGCCGGCTACATCGTCGTCTTCATCGTGGCGCTCGTCGGGAACGTCCTGGGTGAGTGGCGCTCCCGAAACTTCCCGTTCCCCTTCGCCGAGACGGGGTTTGCACGGATGGTTTTTACCCACGGTTTTTTACATGCTGACCCCAGCGGGGGGGGAGTTAAGGCTGCGCGGAAGGGGCCTTTGCTGAGGGACGCCGTGAAAACCGCTTCCCCGCCGCCGCGCTGCGGCGGCAGCCGCTCGCTGCTGGGGCCGGGCAGGCGGAGAGCAGGCCGGCGGAGCTCACCGGGGGGGCGGCTGCCGGCCGGTTCCCGTCCCTGTCCGCCGGGCCGAGGTACTGAACCTTCCCCCCGGTCCCCGTCCCGCCCTGCCCGCCGAGGCCGGCCGGCGGCTCCGCCTCTCAGCCCGCCCGGGAGGCGGCTGTTCCCCCTCACAGCGCCGGCCCGGGAGGCGGCCGCTCCCCCCTCACAGCCCCGGCCCGGGAGGCGGCCGCTCCCCCCTCACAGCCCCGGCCCGGGAGGCGGCCGCTCCCCCCTCACAGCCCCGGCCCGGGAGGCGGCCGCTCCCCCCTCACAGCCCCGGCCCGGGAGGCGGTGGTGTTCCCGCCCCCCCTGCCCCCACAATCCGTGAGGGGAACCGGCGGGCGCTGCCCCTCAGCCCGAAGGCGCGCGCCTCCCGCCCGGCGCAACGGCCGCGCTCGCGCGCCGTGTGGCGCGGGGATGACCGGGCGGGGGGAGCAGGGGCGAGGGCGGGGCGGCGACCTCCCGGGCTCTCATTGAGGGAAGCGAGGAGAGGCGGAGCCTCAGGCCCCGCCTCCTCCCTGCTCCCATTCATCCCCGAAGGAGGCGGCGGGGGCGGCCGAGGGTAGGGGGGGGTTTCGGTGGGCGCTGCTCCTTCCCCGCCGCTCTTCGTTTGGCCGGTAGCCGGGGGAGCGGAGGGGACCTCGGTCTTCGTCAGTTCCGCGGGTGTGAGCGAGGGGGGAGGCGGCTTCGCCCTGAGGACCCGCTTAGCTGGAGTCCCGGCCATTCCCATTCTTCGGGGACGGCGGTGACGATTTTCATGAACGGAGCGGCGCGCGAGCGCGGCCGGCCCCGCCATACGGGTCCTTCCATTCATGTTTTTCAGAAGGTTTATATGTGTGTCAGGGCTGTCATCTGCAAGCTCTCCCCAGGCAAGACGCAAATAAGGCTGCAGCCCAAGGCAACATTTTGCAAGGCTTTTTTTTTCCTTGCAACGGACTGATGATGCTATTTTAATTTTTTTTTTTTTTGTGGAAGGGCGCGCTGCCTGCGTTTAAACATCCAGTGGGTACGTTGGCGAAACCAGTGAGTTTTCAGCCAAAGAGGTTACGTTAGAGCTGTTCAGAAGCCTGAGCGTGTTTGCTCAGCAGCCACCTTGACAGGCGGTGTGAAGGTAATAGCCCTCCCAAAGAGGCTGTACTTTAAACTAGGGAGAAAAGCATCCTTCGTTCTGATCTTGAGCAAAGCTGGTTTTAGGAGAACTACCTGTGTTTACCTATTTGCCTCCTCCCGTTCTGTAAACAGGCTGTCCTCTTGCCTTTAAAGATTCAAGGTCAAATCTTCAGCTATAGGAGTCCTCACCCTGTTGATGCTTTTTTTCCCCTGAAGCCACGAGGAGGAAAGCTTTCCTCTCTGTGCACTTGCAAATAGAGACGATATTGGTGATGGTGTAGAGCTGCTCCTCCCTGACATTTGTGTACGTTATCTTTTTGCCTGGGATGGAAGCTGGCATTTGGCTGTCCACCCACCTTTTCTTTTACCGGACTGCTTCTGCTCAAGCCGTTTGCTCTTTAAACTGCCTTTGTGCATTATACAGACCTCGCCCACCCAAACTGCTGCTTCTGTTTACCGGCAAGTTGTTTGTGGGATCTGCAGGTGCAGGTCCTCGTTAGCTGTACACAATCTCATCTTTATGCAAGAAAGCTCATACTGCACTGATTGCAGGCTCGCGTGATTTTGAGGAGAGAAACGGATGTGGTCTAATGCTCTTTCCAAAGACATTTTTGTGAAACTTAATATTTGACTACCAGTGAAAATCTGATAGAGAACAGTGCGCATGTTGAAGTCTCCGAGAAGCTAATTTCTCCTGCTTGAAAAATCCATATTCAAGGGCAATCTGGGATTTAGTCATGGACCTTCTTGAAGCAGAGAAGTGATTCTAAAGAGAATTTTAGTGGCTAATAGGCTATCATCCTTAATGATGCAGTGTGTTCCTCTGGTTATGTTTGACCAGTGCTGCTGGACTCATGTGGCACGTGGAGTCAATGCTTTGATTCTATTTTGTCTATATCCTATTCAAATAGCACTTAAGTAACCAGGAAAGACCCTTTCCTTCCCTATGTGGTACTGAAAAATTATATTTCTGCCTCATATTTTGATTTGTGCATTCACATGGGATTAAGAGACTCATTGTGTCCCAGCAATAACATCTGTGCAAGTGGAAGGCACAGCACATCCCTCAGTTGTTAGTAATAAACTAGATTGAAGCATTCTGACAGTTAATTAACAACCAAGTATAGAATATGAAGCTTGAACTTTGATTGACATCTACTGGGCTCTTGAGTGAGCTGCACTGCAGGAATTCTACTTCTAGTAGCATATAACAAGGTCTGCATTGCTATTTGGCTTTCAATTTAATTAGGAGAGTTGACACACACTGTCCCAGCTGCTGCACAAACCAGCTAGAATGAAAACCACTAGCAAGTCTCTGCATTTGAATGCAATTTTCATTATTGCATTTGAGTGCTTCATGGCAGTGATTCTCATGTGTGCCCACATTGGCTGCTCACCAGAGATTTCAGAGCAAGCCACTGAGAAGAAACAGATTTTAAGAAGTTTTTTAGGACATATTTACATGAATATTCAGAGAATCTGAAATCCAGATTATAACATCAATATGCTTTCTCCCGTTTGCTTCTTCACTCAGTCACTATTTATCACTAGGAGCAGCATAGGTGTGGAGGGTAAGCACTTTCTGTTTTGCAAAGACCAGAAGATTTCTTCACCACTGCGCAGCAATGAAACTCTTGCCACTTCTTTGCACAGCTAGTGCAAACCGTAGGACCTCTTAATGGAGAATGTATATTGACTGTAAATACCTGTTTCTTCTTTATTTGAAAACATTGTGTTAAAAGCGTTGCTTAAAAATAGAAAACCAGATAATTAAAGAAGGAAAGATATTTGGGGGATGTATGGAGGTCTCTGGTTACTGACATCATCATTCCACACTAACCAGTTGCAGCAGTTAATAACTGGAATAAGACCGTGAGGGATTAATGAGTAACGTACAGCTCCATACCTTTAACTCCATTTATACAGGCAAAGGCTGGGAATGGTCCTCATTTAAGTTGTTCATTCGCAAGGGTCAGAACTTTTCTAGTGAAATGGTTTCCTCAGGGAACGTGCATTCATCAAAATCACAATGTACAGCAGAGATCCCTTGGTTCGATCGAAGACTGAAGGCAGAACAAGCAGCCTTCTGGTGTCCCACCCAGTGGGCTGCTGGGCCTCTTGCCAGCCCTTCCCAGAGCTGGCAGGAGCTGAGATCCTGAGCACACACAACCTGCCAGCACCCAGCTTGTGAGTCCTCAGCACTGCTGGCTTCTGAGGCTAAGAGACCGTGCAGGACATCAGTGAGAGATTTCAGAAACTTTCTTTACTCACAGCATTTGGTGATACTTGTCTTGCTTTCCAACTCAGAATGAAAACAAATTGAATTGACAGAGAATTACTCTTCTTTGGATAGCTCTATTATTTATTATTTATTTTACAATACCTGCTAGTTGTGCTGAAATCTGTACAGAACCCAACTGTGGTCCTTTCCTCAAAGAATTCATAGTCTGACTCATACACCTCAACAGCATTCAATTTTTATTTACTGTAGTTTGATCTTTTAGGGCTGGAGAAGAAAAGGGTTGTGTATAGTTCTAACACCAGAGTCCTAATCAATGCCTACCAATCAGCAACTGTCTCAAATGCTGCTCTGTTACCATTTTAAAGGTCTAGTGAATACTGAGGTCTAGGCATACATGTATGTGTTGGTAGAATTGGATGAGTCATGTATTCTCTTAAATGGTGCCATGATTTTCATGAATCCTATTTGATTGCTGTAGATGAGGCGCATTTAATTTAAACACTTTTTAAATTATTACATTTAATTTTGTCCAGATTACTTGGTGTTTTGGGTTTGTGTGGTGGGGTTTTGGTAGCGGGGCAGGGGCTGCAGGGGTGGCTCCTGTGAGAATCTGCTAGAAGCTTCCCCGGCTCCAAGTCGGACCTGCCTCTGGCCCAGGCTGAGCCCATCAGCGACAGTGGTAGCGCCTCTGGGAGAGCTGATTTAAGAAGGGGAACCTGCAGTGCCGGGGGAGATTTGGAATGTGAGAGGAACCCCTGTGCAGGTGAAGTGAGTGAAGAAGCGAGGGGGAGGAGGGGATGCCCTTGCAGCCCGTGGGGAGACCAGACGGCAGGCTGTCCCCCCCCAGCCCACGGAGGGGAGCGGGGGAGCAGATGCCCACCTGCAGCCCGGGGAGAGAGGAGCCCACGCCGGAGCAGGGGGGTGGATGCCCCCCAAGATGGCCGGGACTCCAGGGGAAAGCCTGCGCTGGAGCAGGCTGTGCCTGGAGGACTGCAGCCCGTGGAAGGGACCCACGCTGGAGAAGTTCATGAAGGACTGTCTCCCATGGGAGGGACCCCCCGGTGGAGCAGGGGCCGAGTGCGGAGTCCTCCCCCTGAGGAGGAAGGAGCGGCAGAGACAAGGGGTGACGAACTGACCCCAACCCCCATTCCCCGTCCCCCTGCGCCATCGCGGGGAGAGGGGAAAGAAAAACGGGAGTGGGGTTGAGCTGGGAAGGAGGGAGGGGTGGGGGGAAGGCATTCTAAGGTTGGGTTTTACTTCTCAGTATCCCTGTTTTGACTTGATTGTTAGTAAATTAAATTGATTTTGTTTCTTCCCCAAGTTGAGCCTGTCTTTTGCCCATGACCATAAGTGGTGAGTGATCCCTCCCTGTCCTTGTCTCAGCCCATGAGCTTTTCTTTATATTTTCTCCTCATCCCACTGGGACTGGGGGGGAGGAGTGAGCAAGCGGCCTCGTGGTGCTTTGCTTCCAGCTGGGCTTAAACCACAACTCAGGGAATCCGGCACTGAAAGGGCTTTACTTTTGTAGTATCAGCATGAGAGTGACTTTTATTGCTGGACGAATAATGACTAGAGTGGCTTTATAATTAAAAAAAAAAAATCACACAGGAAATGATACAATATTTATACATTTCACCTACCTAAGATATAGAATGTACGTACTCAATCTATGTAAATTTGAATATCAACTGAAGTACATTAGTATTTGCATAACATGGGGATTACTCACAAGAAAGACTCATCCACATCCTTGTGAGATACACAAAAAGTAGAAAAAGATGAAGCTGATTTGAAATTATGCCCTTTCTTTCTAGATTCTTATGTCCAAATGTGTAACTAGTTCCACTCTATGGTTTCTGACCGGAGAGTCCAGAGGGGGAACAGCTTTACTTCCCTTTACCATTCTTTATGTCAAAAGGCAATTCTGCCTAGTGCGAATAGTGCAGTCGTATTCAACCCAACTCTGAAAAAGGGCAGTGCCCAAGACTGAAGGAAGGTGAGCTGCAAGAGATGCTTGATGTTAATACAAATTCTGCTGACTTTCACTTGAGGTCTTCTAAAAGAAAGGACAGTTATAAATGCCTGGAGGCTGCCCTTATAGTTGGATAAAGAAGTCATTGGACATGTTTTTTTCAGTCAAAGTAAAATAAGAGGCAGTTTGGCTACTTGTATTCTAATGTCATTCCAAAGGACAATAGTTCTGCTGTGAACTCATTCAGTGATAAAGGAGGAGGACTGGAATCTGAACAAGTAGAAAAGTGCTTGGTCTCGGGTCAAAACCCATTAAAAAGTATTGAAAAGAAACAAAAAATATTTTCCTTTCCATAGGGAGTCTCATATTCTGTTTAATTCATAACTACTTTTGATAGTGTTATTGTTTTTTCTTCTGAGGCTACATGTACATTTTGGAAAGTATAAATTTAGGACTCCTCTGCCATCCGGTTTTCTTCCTTTCTTCTGTCTGTCGCACTGCTGATAAAGTATGTCTCTGATGTATTATAGACTTTGACTTAAAGGCTGGCTGTTCAGCAGCTCCTGCAGAAGAGCTATCACTGGTTAGTCAGAATTCCCCTACAATGCCAGAACCTTACCAGGTGGCCCTGAGTGGCAAGGGAAAGCACACAGCATGTATTTGACAGATTACCTAGGAAGCAAACAGCAAAGTTTACTGTTGCTGGTTTTGTTCTTGTTTCATTTTACTTTCAAGATGCGCTGCTGATAAATGTGTGAATTCTAAACAACTTAGCCCATTTATTTTTACACGTTCTCAAAGCTGTGCGAGTGATAGTTCTGAAGACCATCTCTGCTGTTTAGACCCCAAACACGTGCATCCTTGACGGTGGCAGGATATGCTGCCTAGTATTAATTTTATATTGTGAGTGATGTTTGGAAAGAATCGTCTACATATGGAAGAAAGAAAGTAACTCAGCAGCACTATTCAGCAACTGTGCAACTCCAAGTAATACCCTGTCTGCCAGGAGCTGAACAGAGACTAACACATCTTTCCCTTAGGTCACTGAAGTACTCCAGACAGAAGTGTCTTTGGGGCATTACCATATAAAATGAAAGCTGTTGTCATTTCCTGCTTTAACTCACCATCTTTCCCAAAAATGGAAGGTTTTGGAATGCTTCTTTGCTTTTAAAGTGTTTCTTTCCTGTGTTGCTTGTCAAGTGAAACCTTTTTTTTTTTTTTTTGGCCTTTAGCAGCTGATTTACTTACTGTATGTCTCACAAGTGGAATTTGTCAAAGAAGAGCTAGAATGGACTGTTCCCCAGGGGAAGGAGAGTGTCGTGGTTTAACCCCAGCCAGCAACTGAGCACCACGCAGCAGCTCGCTCACTCCCCCCCCAGTGGGATGGGGGAGAAAATCGGGAAAAGAAGTAAAACTCGTGGGTTGAGATAAGAACAGTTTAATAGAACAGAAAAGAAGAAACTGATAATGATAATGATAACACTAATAAAATGACAGCAGTAATAATAGAAGGATTGGAATATACAAATGATGCGCAGGGCAATTGCTCACCACCCGCCGACCGACGCCCCGTTAGTCCCCAAGCGGCGATTCCCCCCGCCCCCACTCCCCCCAGTTTATATACTGGGCATGATGTCACACGGTATGGAATACCCCGTTGGCCAGTTTGGGTCAGCTGCCCTGGCTGTGTCCTGTGCCAACTTCTTGTGCCCCTCCAGCCTTCTCGCTGGCTGGGCATGAGAAGCTGAAAAATCCTTGACTCAGTCTAAACACTACTGAGCAACAACTGAAAACATCAGTGTTATCAACATTCTTCTCATACCGAACTCAAAACATAGCGCTGTACCAGCTACTAGGAAGTCAATTAACTCTATCCCAGCTGAAACCAGGACAGAGAGCCGGGAGCTGAGGGCAGCAGCAAGATTGACAGGGCAGTGTACCTACCAACACAGTCCCCCAGTGCCTGAGAGCGTGGTGGGGCTGGCGATGTGAGACCCCAGGGTTCGGTCACCTCCCAGCAATCACCAGACAAATCCATAGTGATGAAACAGGTCTGAGGTTAAGCCACAAAGTCAAGTCGGTGGGTGAAAATTACAATCAAAATCAGCAGGGCACGTGCATACTTGCAACGTGGTCTTTGCCTGAGCTAAGTGTGAGAGCCTGAGCTTACATGCAGCTCCCAGGCAAAGAGGGAACCCCCCAAAAAAGTGTCACATCTTTCTGTGAAAGCTCTGTTCCCAGGAGTCTGATCCCTGCTTATGCTGTAGCATTTCACTAGCACAGTGAATTGTTTTTTTTTTTTTTTTTGGTGTAGTCTAAAGAAAAGGCATTCTTACATCTACATTAGAAACAGACGTGGACGTGGAAGGGTTTTTCCTAGTGCAATTCCATTTTACACTGATGGACAGATGCATTTTGAAGCATATGGTTTCAAAGTTGCACAGCATTTCAGCCATGGAGCATACCTTGATTTTAATGAGTCATGCAGGTTTAAATTGAATCATAATGAAGTGTGAAATCTTTTTATTGTAGTGTCATATGCAATATGCCAGCTATGTTTATGGTCCTTCCATCTCTAACATGAAGTGTGTGTAAGGATTTTGTAGGCTTTTTATTGTTACTATGGATAGAAAAGTAAGTATATCAAATGTGATTATGAAATAACTGGTCATTCTCTATAGCCAGCTCTGCAGAGATGAGCAGGGTTGCCAATTAATACTTGTAATGATTTGTGTGTGTGTGGTGGGACAATTTAAAACCAATCTGCCTGTGTTAATCAGTACAGCTAGCTCAGGAAAATGTGATGGTACCTTTCACTTCCTCCAGAGCTGACCAAGCCTGGTGGTTTTGGCAGTCTGTTTTTATAGCATAGCTCATCTTCTGGTAATAACTCCCATTTCCATAAGATTGTTAATTGTCTAAGATTATGTAATGTGACTGAGAAAATGAATCCTGTGCCAATTAGATGGTTGTGCTATTACTCCTAATTGTAATCTGTAGAGATAAGCTTCCAGCAAGCAGAATTTAGTTCTTCTATTCTTCTCTAGCACCTTAATAATGAGGCAGTAGAAAAAAATACAGAAGTGGCTTGGAGAACATGAGTAACCCACACACCCCAACTCATAAGTCCCTTTAAAAGCCTGAATACAACAGAGCACTTGGCAGCTAGGAAAAATCTCAGAAAATATATTGCTGCAAGCAAACTAGTTGCTGTATATCTGTTTTATTTCTGTAGACTCTTACTGTCTTTTGTGGGAGACAGTTCCCCATTAGTACATTTCAGTGAAGCTGATATTCAACAAAATACTTTAAGATTTCTTATGTTCAGTGTTACACAGCTATATTTCTTACAGTTTCAGTATTTCTCCTAGAGTTTTACTAGAAAAAAGTGATGGAATCTACACATATATACTTGTTTATGTGTGATACATAGGGAGCATGACCTAACACCTACTTTTTTTGTCATGCTTCCATGATTTCGTTCAAATCTGTTGACACATCTAGTGTGTCCTGTTGATGAGGAGCTATCACCGCACTGGTAGGCTATGTAATTCCTTTGTGTGTGCAGCCCAGAATATTGTCCGTCTTTTCAGCTGTCGCATTACATATTCAAGGACAGTTCTTATCTGCTGGGCATACCAGCTGTAGGAGTTTTTTCATTATTTCCTTTATAATAAATACCATACAAAAAGTGTCTTTTCTTTGTGTCATTCTTTCTATTACTTTTTCAACATAAACCTGGTCTTATGTTGGACTCCTTTTTTCAGATAAGATTAGTTATGTAAAAAATGAAGTAATGTGTGAGTTTATAGCTTAATAGTGGATAAGAGATGGACAGCGTAAGAAGTAGGTATCATCTTCCTATGCACACAAGAGATCGCTTTGTTTTAGATCTTTTGTTCTCACTGCTGGTTTCAAAAACCCCTAATTAAATATACTCTGCAATTTAGTTAAAGTGCTTCTCACCCCTTACTCAAGATCATCAATAAAGTTATTGAAAGAGTAGTGGAAAGCCTTCCTAAAACAAATAAAATAAGCTTAGTCTTAGGCATCTAATTTTTAGACTCTTAAGTAAAAGCAGAAGAATCCTCAATCAGGAATTGTTCATAATGAAAGTAGTCTCAATGACAGCGTTTTTCCTTCCAACAGTACACATTGATTTAGTGTTTCCACAGGGGCTCTAGATCTCCAGAATCCCATTTGGTAGCTTATCTGCTCAGCCTTCTTTTCAACATGATTGTGTTGCTGGACACCCCACCACCCAGACGTTGATTTGCAATAGGTCATGGCATCACCAAAGAAGGCCAAGGGGGAGAATGCCATATGAAGAACCAATTCATTGCCGGGTGGAAACAATTTTTTTTTTTTTTGGGGGGGGGGGGTTAGGAGGTAGAGAGTAAGTAATGTGTAACTCAAATCTATTTAACGCTTTTTTTTATCAGTGTTTGAGTGTAAAATGTTGTGGAGTAAAGCTCTTTAGAAGCTTTCTGCCTCATGCATTTGGAGATGTTGACGGCCAGTGCTTATAATCACAGCATCACTTCCAAATGACTGCTGGATGGCGATATTATGGTATTGTAGTCAAACAATTGTGATACTGAATTATCAAAGCAAAATAAAATCATTGAAGTTTAGTATGAAAAATGGTAATTCTTTGTTGACATCCATCTGGGATTTATTATTCACCAAAAAGGAGATAAGAGGTAATGTCATTCTTTTATATAAGAAAATGTCAGGTATTGCAGGTTATGGAAAATATGTTTCTATTTTGGCCAAGAAGTCACACTGGAAGATGGCCCGTTGTATAAGAGGTTGACAAGACTGCTAGAGTAGTTAGGGAAATGATTTAGGGTTGACATGTGAAAAACAAATTGACAGCTGAACCAGCAGTCCGCCAGCAGAAGGACTGCAGCGCAATGTTTAATATGCTCAAGACAACATAAATCTTCCAGGAGGCAAGCAGCTGCATTTTATACCAGCTGGAGCCTTTGTATTGTTTTCATATTCAGCCCGAGATACAATGAGCTGTGCTAATCGAATAGATAGCATTACAGCCTCTAATTAAAATGCCCCAGGACACTAAACCAACAGGGATTAAATCTGTACATGAAAAATACCAATCTCACCCTACCGTCATATTTGAGAGAGTTTTTTTCTTCAGGAATATAATGAGGTATATGAAGCTTTCTTGACGGACTTCTAATAGCAGCTGTCTTAAATTTGATTTGAATTTGTTATGTTTAGTCCTTCCTGGGACTTGCCTCTGAGACTTTTTTGGGGGGAGGGAGATGGTGCATGTTGGGAGGATGGGGTCTGAAACGAGCTTCGTTTTGGCAGAACTGTCCTCCCTTGGGGAAAAACCTCCGCAAGTTTTTCAAACAGTGTGAGCCTGGCAACTCAAGCTAGTTTCCAAGCCTTCACTGACACTGTGTGGCAGAGATGGGAACAGCAATTGTTTTGCTTAAAATTCTTCTCTCGATTCTGACAGGAAAAAAATATGAAAGCATCAGCAGTGAGATGAAGGAGTTATGAGAGTTGGATTAATTAATAACCATTAGAAAAAGAGCTGCTTTTTGTGAAAGCTCGCCTGCATGTTTTCATTTGCTGCAAAGTTACTAACTGTAGCTTTGAAACTTTTTATAAAAGAAAAACTACAATACAGAAAATAATAAAATACACTGGGCAGGTAATTATGAAAATCATGCACAGTAGGAGCACATTTCTCAGTTTCCTTTCTTACACATTTCTCTCCCACTTTTTTTTTTTTTTTAAAGTTCTGATCCTGTCTTCTTCAGTGCCTGGCTTAATACCATTTTTCCTACTTTCTTCCTCACTCCTATTTATAGCTGGGAACATCAAAGGTTGCATAAAAGATAGGCATATAATGTTAAATCGAGGTTTTATTCAGAGCTATTTTTACTATTTCATAGATTTTCGGCAGAGGTCTGAAGAGCTCAGTTTGGGCCACTACATTGTGCCCTACCTAAACAGACACCCTGTTAACTCTGTGGTGTCTCCCAAGATTTTTAGGAAGGCTGGTGCTGGCCTCATCTCCTGGTTTATGATTTTGGAGCACTTTTTGGTAAAATAGACTCCCAGCTGAGAAACTTTACTACCTTGCTCATCCTTGCTTCCCTTCTCCAAGCTGAGCGGAAAGCCCCAGCTCTCTGCTATTTCACTCTGGGTAGGCAGATGGCATTTCCCACTCCATGGAGCTTCTTTTCTCTAACATCTTTCTTTAGGGTTTGTGCAGGAGCTCAGGGCCTCCGCTTATCTATAGAACCACCTGAGATGAAAATGCATTTTAAAGGAGTGAGAGTGGAGAGTATACAAACTTCTTTTCTTCTGATGCTTAACTAGTTATAATATGTTCAGTGGCATAGTCAAACTATTTTGCATACCTATAAAATAATAGTTGAACACAGGCTAGAGCATCTTTTTCTATGGTCTGCTAGATCACTGGTATACCAATGAAGCTGTTGTCCAAGACTACTGAATAACCTTGTACTGTCATACACTCAGAATGACATTGAGTCTGGAAGGAATACATTGAACTAACTTTCTGTCATTTACACCATTCTGTCCTATTCAAATAATTTGTAGCAAAGCCTCACAGCTCAGTTTAGCCTTGCACTGAAAGAAAACATTACCAATGCTTGTGCAGGTTGAAAACAGTCCTGCAACTAGCAGAGGGCAACCAGTGGGCGAAAAAGCTGCCTTGTTTTTAAAATACTTTCTCTTCAGACACTTCTTTACACAAAGTCATTTTTGGTATACATTCATGGAATAAGTTTCTGGGATATTTCATTATTATGGTAGTATGTAAACATGCTAATTAAGATGTTCTTGTGCTATGTGCCGTACAAAGAATGGAAAATGGTCTATGCTGCAAAGAATGGATGAGGCCGAAAGGGGAAACACAAGCATAAGCAGAGAAATCTACAGTAACAAATTACCTTGCATTTCTATGCTTGTAAATTATTATTTTTTTCCACCTTTCAGGTGCCTCTTGCCCCCATAGAGTAGAATTCAAAGGAATTCAGAGCTACTTTCCGTGCATCGGCTTTCCTGCATCCTGCTACTCCCTGAGTAGCAAGGGGCATAGTCTTTTATATTTCTCTGAGGAACAGCAGGTACTGGAGTTCATCTAAATTCCATTCATGTTAAGCCAGCGTGATCTGGAAGGCTTAATACAGAGCTGGCAATTAAGAGTCCGAGTTTCTTATTCTCTGTCCGATTTACTGTATGGCCTTTAGCAACTTCTGTTTGGCACTTCGCTTTCTTTGCTTCAAGGATGAAAATGGTAATTATTTTCTTAGCTCTCTGGGCTATCACGAGGTTTCATTTGCTCATACCGATAGAAAGCTTTAAGCACAACGTGCAAAATGCTGTGAATTGATATCTGATACAGTTGGCTGCCGACGAGATTGACCTCACGTTTGTTAACTTACGGAATTTTTTTACCAGAAATAATGTTTATGTTCAGGTGCTTTCCCCAAACAGGTCAACATGGGAATGAGAATAGGCCTTGCCAAAGAGCATACATATCTGCTTAAACCTGGCACCTTTAGGCACTGACATCCTTTGCTGAAAACAATGCACCTGTCTGTATCGGGTAGAATGTAGGACGGTTGAAACCATAGCATGAGTACAAAGTATCCAAACTCTGAACTTTGAAAACATTTTATTTAACTTTTGCCTATTGATAAAAGAAACGAAAAGTATACAGAAAAACGATGCCACTTTATATTAACTTTTGCTGAGTACAAGACAGGACAATACTTTCAGTATGAACTGCACTCAAGACAAAGAACAAGCCGTAAGTATAAAGCCCAGAGTGTTAGCATTATTGTAAGTGAAATGGTGTTTGCAATCTTTTTCTCCAGCATTGCATTTCCAACTGTGAACAACATTCCAGAGGGGCAGCAATGTATTACCTGTTACATGCTGCCTCTGCATTGTCAGACTGGAAATTAAAACTGTAGCAATCCCATGCACCAAGTGACAATGATAAAGCTCTGCATAGTTATGTTGTAATTATCATGCAATGCTATAGAAATAATTACTTTAGTAAGTAACTTAAATCACCCAAATGGGAAGAAAATACAATTTATATGTTGTTTCCTTCAAGCTTTTGATTTATAAGCCTTGCCTTTCAGGCACAGCTAAAAGAACCTGAAATTCTGTATTTAGGAAGAAAACATTAGAAGAAATGGATACTGTGGAGATTTTCTCCAAAACCCGTACAACAACAGTGAAGAGCTTTGCAGAGGGGTTTTCACTTGCATTTACAAGAGCATGATAGATATATAGCAAAGATTAAATTTATACAAGCTATAGAATCTGGAACCATGTCTGCAACATGTTATAAGAACATCTATTGTGGCACAACAGGGGTTTTCGATATGACTTGGAAGCCTGTATCCTAAAAACGTACTTGATAAAATTACCTTCTGTTAGAGAAACTGAAGGCCACCTAGCCTCTGCCTCTCTCTTTGTCCTAAATTACCCCAAAATGTCTAAACATAGCTCTCACAAAGAAGTGCTCTAATCTCAGCTCCTGATAAAGCTCTAGTAAGGTCTTGAATGAGTACTCTGCTCATTTTGGGCACTGCACTCTGATCACGAAGATGCAATCCAGTCTGAAGAGTGTCCAGAGAACAGCAACAAGGATGCTTGCAGAGGTTCTAAAAATCACTGGGAGTAAAAGAAGTCTGAAGTTGTACAGTCTGAAAAGAAAACTGAGGAACAACGTAACAACAGTCTTTATGTATGTGAAGCATTGCTGCAGGGAAAAAATCTTCATTCCTGCCTGTGTGCACGAAATAAAAGTGATACAAATAGCAGCAAAAGAAAAGTAGATAGACACTAGAGGATTTTTTTTTTTTTCCAATAGGGAAGATAGTTAAACACTGCAAGACATTCATGGTATCTTCAAATGTAACAGATTTTAAAATGTAAACTTGCCAACAAAGGCTTAGTGGTAGTGTTGGTCTAAAGACTTAAACAAGACAAGATTTGTGGAATGAAGTAAATATATTTTATTAGATCAACTCATGCAGCTGGAAGATGATCACAAGCTTTCAGGCACACCATCCTTCTTAGGATCTAAAGCATCATCTTATCTCAAGAGCTTATGTGCCTTAAAGTCTGTGTATTTTTTTCCAGCTGTTTTAGCTAGTTTAATGAGAGAATGGCTTAACTCTAGCCAATTCCATTTTAGATTTGGACAACCTCTTGAGGACTCTCCTAACTCTATTCTTTAACATTCTGTGACCTGTTTAATATATCTAAATTAAGCATAGTGCTATATCCTGACAGATTAAGGAGGCTTTGAATCTTCACCTGGATTTGCATGATGAATGAATTGCTGTTTACAGGAGAAGAACCTTTGATGTACAATGGGGTGTACTGTTTTCTTACAAGAAGTATTGTGGTGTTTCTGGAAAATTTTGGGCATCAGTTTTTAAAGAGCTTTTGGTGACTGAATCTAAAACATTCAAAAGCTATTGATTGCTACAATCTCTTAGGGTTTTACTTCCAAAGTTATTAAAAATCTTATTTTTAGGCCAGTTTCTCAGACTTAGTTTTGGCAGTCTTAATGTATTAGCTTATGAATTTAGTGCAACCATGTTAAAGGACTGATTTCCCTCATTTCTAAAAGCCTTTCAAATTGAAAGAGGGAAAAGAAAAGATATAAAACAAGCTTTAAAGGCACATATTGTCAAGTGTCTGCTACATGCTGCTTTCAATCACAGTAATCATCATCAAAAATATTTAAATATTTAAATACCCACATTTAAAATGGGTAGCACTTAACACTGCAAAAAATTATCTTTATTTATTTACCTCAAATCACAGTTACCCAGACAACTGTTAGAGATTCTCTGCAGATGCAATAGATGTATTATGCCCAGCAAAATATTTTATAAAGTGATTGTTGTCTTGGTACAGTTTACAAGATTCTGTGTGGTAGCAATTTGAATTAAGCATCATGCTATCATAAGAAAAAGATAAACTTTTACAAATGGAGATGTGTATTGCCATAGACTAGAGCCAGTGGATTAAAATAGACATGAAGAAAGTTGTGTGAATAGTTAGTGAAGATAAACTAGCAGGAAAATAAGCTGCTTTATATATCAGATTATTTCCCATGCTGTGGTCTGTGGAAAACTATTCTTTGCGTACTAAGATTCTCTCTACACGTACCCTCTTGTTCCCACTCTAAAAGAAAATACAAGGTTCTTACACTGAACTACATATTCAAATATTCTGTGTTAAAAAAGGACACAAACATTTCCTTAACTCTCCAAAGCTAAGTGTTTTCCTGTTGAAGCATTCCCTAAGTCACTTCCATCTCACTAACTTGTCTTTCCAAATTCAGTTTGCATTGCAGTGTGGAAGAACCATCACATGCGGACAGTTACCAACTATTTCATAGTGAATCTTTCTCTGGCTGACATTCTGGTTACAATTACTTGTCTTCCAGCAACTTTAGTAGTGGACATCACAGAAACGTGGTTCTTTGGGCAGCCTCTCTGCAAAGTGATTCCCTACTTACAGGTATTATTTTACTGTGTTTGTGTACACATGACCCATGTTATGAAAAAAGAGAAAGAACAATAGCATCTTCCTAATAGTGATAATCTGATGGAAGTCTATCCCTGCTACTGAAGTAGGTATCTCAGGGTACATGCCGAGGATTAAAGGGCTGTTCCTGTTCCACTTGTGACTATGTTTATGCTTAATAAATATTGTTCTTGGTCCATCTGATTGTTAGACTTGGAGAATACGCTTTCTGGAACATTTGTCTGGTGCTCTCCACTTTTTGCGATCTTTTTTAATAATTCAGAAGGGATATAAAAAAATAAAAATGTCTGTAAATAGAATTACAGTAATTTATACTCCATGTGTGTGGACCTAAACAGCTATACAAGTGTCCGGGACATAGAATCCAAACTTCTGAAGGGAATCTGGGCTTTCATATGTGTTTCATGGCTTACGTTGCATTCTTTAGAAATAGTCAAAGTATCCAGGTTCACTGGGAGCTGTTCAGATTGTCTGCCTTAAGCAATAATTGCCACCACTCATTTACTGGTGGAGTTAATTAGTTATGAGATCATTTGCATCAAAATTATTGACAAATACCTTTTCTAAGAATAGCTGGTTAGATTAACTGGCTGGGCATACTAGAATGACAAGTTCCTGGCCTTTCAGTTATTATAAATCCAAAGAATTAAGCAGAACTCTGACTGTATGCAGGTGATCAGCTCTGTGCCTCGGCACAATTTATATTTTGAGCAGATACCCATATGGCTGAAGAGCCACATTGTGTCATCTACTCAAAAGAATCAAAATCACAAAACTTGTTTCAAAGCCACCGTTCTAGTGGAAGAAAATCCAAAGAGAAAGTGAAATGATGACCTGTTGTACAGAGTGAAAGAATAAAACCAAAGTGATAGGTTATCTCCTGTGCTGAATAGAAGGTAAAATGACTTCGTCTGCCTTAAGCTGATTGTTTGGGTTTTTTTATGAGACCCTGAATTTCCATTGTTCCTGTGAAAACTGAAAAGGCAAAATGGTATCCAAACATAACATAGAAAATGAACAAACAAACAAAATCGTTCCACAAAGAAAAAAAGATCTAATTTGTTGTCTAATGTTTTCAAAGTAATTTTTTAGATAAAATTTTGCAAATTCTAAGTTGCATACATTTACTCTTTCAGAATCTGACCCTGCTGTACCTACTCAGTTTGGGTAGCACCCTAATCTGTGAATTTTCCTGTTGAATCTAGTGGGACTACAGCAGATGAGGATATCTATTGTAATTCTGTAAGAAGTGATTTAAAAGGCAGTCTTTTCCTGGGAATAATTTCTATTTAATAATTGCAGATAAAGAGCTAACTGTGTTGAAAACAGAAAAAAATTTTTAAAACTCTGGAAAAAAACTTACAATAAATAATTTTTAAAGCTCTGAAAAAATTACATTTACATTTACATAATGTTTCCTTTTCTTTAGACAGTTTCAGTCTCTGTGTCTGTACTAACACTTAGCTGCATTGCTTTGGATCGATGGTATGCAATTTGTCACCCTTTGATGTTTAAAAGCACAGCCAAGCGAGCAAGGAACAGCATTATAATTATCTGGATTGTGTCCTGCATCATAATGATTCCTCAGGCTATTGTTATGGAGTGCAGCAGTGTGTTCCCAGGATTAGCCAATAAAACCACCTTGTTCACAGTGTGTGATGAGCACTGGGGAGGTGAGTGTGTCATTGACCATAAAGACTGAATTTGTACTGATGTTATGTAATAAAAATATCAGGACATCTTCATATGCAGTCAAGTTGTATAAACTTATCACAAAATGTTCTTAATTATAGAAGCTTTCCTAGAACTACCCTTTTTCAAATACTGTGAAATCTTATTTTCTTTTGTATTGGTAAGACTTAAGGTACATTTGAAACCAAGCTTATATGAATGAGGCTGGCTTATGTCTTGACCGTGTTAATGCTTCCCAGAGGGTAGAAGTGTTCCCACCCTTAAATGCCTATGCTTATATAATTCTGTGATCGATGGACATTGCAGGTTTACAAAGACTTCAGTATTTAGCCTTAAGAAATAACTACACAAGAACAGAGTTTCTGTTTACCTGATATACTGCTTTGGCTAATTACTGATATTTGACTAGTCTTTATAGCTGTCTCCTGGGACTTCAATGTAAATTGCATATCATTACAGAATTTATAGAGGTGTCATCAATACAGGATACCAAATTAGCCTGCAACCTGAAATTTATCACGGACAAGATCATTTAAATAACTTTGTAATTGTAATCAGTTACAAATGATTCTATCCAAGAAGTGTAATTCTGCCTTTCCAGATTAACTTTGAATCTAACTTGTTCTGTACTTGAATTCAGCTGTAAGAAGCTGCATAAGGGTTGCCAGGGAATAACTACTTCTATTTTGACTCCGTTCACAGCAAGTGGTGTTAGCCGCCCACCCGAATGGTTAAAACTCAACTCTGGTGGGCCTTGGCGTGACTCCAATGCTAATAGAGCATAGGAGTTACACGCTGTGACTCTGACACTGGATATAATGACCATCAGTAATATCATTATTCACACACAGGAAAATAAAGCCAGGCTTGCCAAAACATATAACTAAAAGGTACCTGTTTAATAGCCTCAGGTCGGACTAAAACACACTCCAACTCCCTCCCAGAGCTGTCTCTGTAGAAGAGGATTCCAGTCCTGTGAGCAATTAAGATAAAATACAACTGGATCACCTGTACTTAATTATCATGATAAATTAGCTTAAGCAGCTTGAACTGCTGAGGGCTTGTCTATGTGCTGGTTTGGAAGTTCTTCCCCTGCTAACGGTCTCCGCAGGGCCACCAGGGCATTAATGAGAAGACACTGGCTATCGCATTCCCCGTTCTTTGTCTCCTTCATCCCAGTTAGTCCTCCGGGACAAGACCATTAGCTAGCTGGCACTCGTGGCAGACAAAGATGTGCTGAAAGTCTGTAGGTTAGAGAAAGCCTCTGTTAAACTATGAGTATTGTACTTGCTGTCTCATTGGAGAGGACACATCTGCTCTTCTAGTGTTCGTTCTTCATCTGTGAACAATTTTGTATCCCAGTCCGCTGCTGGATGCTGTGTGACTATTTTCTTTCACAGCATTCACTCCAAGTACAATTTGTGTCCACTCATTGTGGCTGCAGAGCTAATTATCCGTGCCTTCACCGCTTCGAGGTGAGATCTGCAGCAAAGATTCTTTTAATCAGCCTAGGAAATGAAAATGAGGTAGTTAATTAATTTGGGAGTCAGAAGAGCATTTCATCAGTGAACGCATTCTCAAAATTTCCAGATCTGCATCGGCCACTTTTTGATTCCCCACAGGAGAGCGTTGCTTTTGAACTGCAGAGTCCGTAGTAGCCCCATTGGAATAATTTAAAGATTGCCTATCATTCAGGGCTGCGCTGGAGCAGTTGCAGCCCACAGACACACCTGAGCTGAAGCACCATTATACAAAAGAAAAACAACTTCCATGTGTTTGCAAGACTCTACTCCGATGGATTACATTTGTCCCAAATGAAACCTATTGACCTTCGGGTTATGCTGTAAGCCTTCACTTGGATGTTTGGAGAGGCAGAAAGGGGTATAACAAAGGCAAGTAGCTGTGCATAGAATTAAGTTCTTTTTGCCTGTGGCTTCAGAAATGAAGTGCAAATATTCCAAAATTATTTTGTTTGGTTGGTTTTTTTAATTTATACTGAGCCTGAAATGAAAATAATTTTACATTAAAAATGTGTTAAAGTTTTCTGAAATGGGAAGCTTTTCATTCCACTGAAAGATAACAATCCTGCTGCCTTTTTAATGAATTATTCTTCTAAAGATAATGCACCATCATTGCTAGTTATTCTGCTGGTCCATTTCAGCTATCCATAAAAAATAATCCTCTTCACTTTCTGATAATAGTTTATCGCAGTAATTTCAGAGAAGAACCTTTCTATGCATTAAGTTACAAGTAGGTTGCTCAAATTGTGGAATTACTTAGTAAATGTAGAGTTAACCATGTATTATCGATGAGGATAAAATATAATATGTGTATACCTTAACATCCCTTTCAGCCTAGAGAATAAGGTGTCATTAGCTAAAAATAATTTCCATTCAACTGAAAATGTCTAAGGACGCTGAGTTGAGCCAAAGCTTAGAAATACAGTTTTTCTGCTGAAAACCAGGGTCTGAAATTACAAACCCCCCCAAACAGAAGAAAAAAAGAACATGGATAACAGGGCAGCAGTTTGAAAAGACTGGTGAGCCTCGAGGCCAGAAGGAATCAAGAGCTAGTATTTTCAAAGAAAATGGTTGCATTTTTGTTGGATTTTGTTTTGCCTTTTTTTGACTATGGGAATACTGAGGGTCAAAGCAAGCTAACTAGGAGGAGGCTGAAGGAGAAATAAATTCATGCTCTTACGAATAAGCTATATTTGCAAAGAGAAAGTGGAGATGTAGAAACTGCACACACTCAAGACACCTAAGCAAATCCGATAGGAGAGTCAATTTAGAGGAAAGGGATTATATTTGGGTGTTTACTGCTTTGTTTAGAACCACATATAATTTATGGTGTCTGAAATCAGGGTACGTCTGATGAAATTTTTGCAGAGCATCATGTACACCGTATGTCCCCAGGATATTAAGCTGTGAATTGTCAAGGGTGGGACTGCAAAAACAGGGTGCTTAATGACACTTTCCAAAGTGTTTTGGAAGTCTGTTCTAATTCTGGGAACTGAGGGCCACTGAAACACAAGGTGCTGTGGAGGACTACCAGGAAGGCATGTCCAGGGAAATGTCAGAGATGCCAAAGCAGGAGACAGCACTGTACCCTACGCAGACTTAGGTCCAGCTGCTGAAATCCATACAAGTCTGATGAGTGTCTGGAAGGAAGGTCTGATCAGCACCTTGGGCCTTTGGGCTCCTTAACAGTGAAGAAATAGTGGCCACCCTGACTAATAAGATTCCAAGCATGTTGTTGGAGAGCTGCCAGCGACTACAAATGAAGCAACAGTTCAGCCTAAAACAGGGCTCAATTTCTTTTTAATTGCTTCTGGCATTCCTGAATATAAAATTCATTGCCAATTCTAGGCTGAGGGTTTTTCATTTTGAGTACTGTCTAATAACAATATTTTATTTGGGAATGCAGAAGGATCCAACATGTGACCTGTGCAGGCTCACTTAAGGAGCCAGTGTTGGCCACAGTTCTATAATAGCCTGTAATTGCTATGTGCTGAATTTGATGCAACTTATATTAAAATGAGTTCACCATGTGTCCAAGTCAGCTAAATACATTCTCTTAGAGCTGTTCGTGAAACGAGCGTTAGCCAAAGTGCATTAGCCAACCCCTTTGCAAATGATAGAAAGAATATGGAGATAATCCTTTCCCAGAACTACAGGGATGAATGGAAACAAAGGGAAGACTTTGTGTTCCATTTCCTTTCAGACTACTCATAAAATAGTACAAAAACATATTGTCTTAATTCTGGAAAGCAAATAGCTGGAAATTGCATTGTTGCATGAAGGTTTATACATCCTGTTTATCAAAGTGTTCAGAATTTAAGGAAAAACTTGTGGGACATTTTAATGCAGAAAGAAGTCAGAACATTGCTAACACTAAAGTTAAGCTTGGTGTTGTCGTGAATTGATAACTCAAACATAATATATCAGGTTTGAAAATGTAATTTTAGTATTAGCTAACTGTAAGTATGCTGACACAGGAACATAGTTTGGAAAGGACTGTGTTATGTGGTTGAATTTTCTCTACTATGAGCACCCACTTCCTAACATCCCTATTTGTTAAGCTTTATTCTAAAAGTGTACTCTTTTAGCTGCATTGCCTCTTCATATTGATAACTCCAAAATTTCACAGGTATCTTCCTGAGGCTAGGGAACCTGGGAACTCTCTGCTGGTGCTCAGGAAACTTGATAGTCTTGTTGTTTTTCCCTATTCTTAGGTAAGCTGTCGAGAGTACCAATTTCATTATGCACCTATGGCTTAAGGGAATATTTCATTTGCTAGACATAGCAAAACCTTTTGAGTCTGGGCTGTTTTCAGTTTGCATACATCTGTGTATGTATATATGTATTTACACAACTATAGTAAAATTCTGGCAAAAATCCAGGAGCTGTAGTTTCAATCTTCTACCTCCTTGCTTCATTGAGCAACAGTCTGGGACTGGAACACAGTGCTGAGAAGGAAGCTTTAGAAAAGTTTAACATTTGTTTAATAACCCTGCAGCAGACAGAAGGTGGCTTGTTTTGGCATACTGATCCTTTATCGGGTGGGGTAATTGTGCTGTATGACTGGTTCTGAGTAGGAATGCTGATCTCGCCCCAGTCCCATCTCCGTGACCACCCATTTGCTTTTTGTCCCCTTCTCTCTTCTCAGTAAGATAGTGGCCAGTGATGGGAGAATCATTAATTTCTTCTTAAAGAGGTGGTTATTCCAGCTAAGAACGATCTCCCCCTGTCCTAAAGCCCATTAAGTGACCGTGGAAGGCAAGGACCCTTTTCCCCTCTTCTATTTGGTAGTAAGAGGTTCAGCAGCCCCAGTCAGGCAGCTGATGAATCACCAGCACCACAGACTGATTGATGTTCTCATTCAAGGAGCCTGGAACTCACTCACTTGATAAATGAACAGTATCCCAAACCAGCCCTTCCTCCTTCTTGCTTGCTGTGATTGTCAAACAGCTTTAAAGCTTTTCTTCGGCTTGAGAAGCTAAACAGGGTCATGCTTCTTAGGGAAAAGTTCTACAAAGGGCTTTGCCCTGGGTGGAGGAGGGACAGGTTTCCTTTGATGTTTAGCAGCTGGCACTTTCCAGGTGGCTAAACTTCAAAGGCAAGCGTTAGGATCTTCCTCCAACCTGGTCCATCAGTTCTTTGTAGATAGCTAGGCTCATTTAATGTTTCACTTTACTTGGAATGCTAAATTGGAAGCCATAAACTCCAGATGGCCTTTTAAATATGTCCCGTCCTTCCACCTGAAAGGGGCCTGGCTGCCTGCAGAGCGTTGATGAGGCAGGTGGCACCTCCTTCTGAGCAGAAAGAATGTACTTTCAGCTCTGACCTCCCGTGATCCCAGTACGTCACATTACTCCAGTTTCTCCTTCATCTCTCCACCTGTGGAGCGCGTGTGTCGGTATTTCCCTGTCTGACAGGACTGCTGTGAGGCTGCATTTTCTGGAGCGCAAAAACAAGTTTGAGATCATCCGTCAATGTACGAACCCAGATTATCACCGATTATAAAAAACCTGCCCCAAATTGTCTGCCTCCCCCAGGTTCATTGACAAGAGCTAGTAGCTGCAGCTGCTAGTTAAGAGGTGGTAAACTGATTTGCTACAGGATCTTAGAGCAAGTAAGGAGCCAGATGCTGCTCATCTGAATTTTTTGCACCCTGATCCACCAAATGTCAATGGCAACATCTGTCAAATGTCAATGGGAACATCTCTATTACTTTTTCTAGCGATGAACATGGGCTGGATTTTGCTATAGCAAGTTGCTATTTCCCTGGTACTGAAGTTTATCGGACTGGTGAACCAGCTGGCACTTTCAGGCCCAACACTGAGTGTGATATTGCTGGAGTCTGGGGTTGAGGGTGAGCCTGGAGTTACCATGATGGCGTGTGTACTCCTCCCTGCTGCGAGGGTTTTGGGCCAAGTCTTTCTATCTCCTGGTCTAATCAAACTCTCAGGGATTCTCCTGGCATGCAGAGGAACCTCTTGTTTGATAGGGTCCACAGTCACTTTAAGAGGCAGAAAATAAGTTGGACTCACCAATCTTTTGATCTCATGCAACTCTTTTTTCCTTTCTTTTTTTTTTTTTTTTTTAACTACTATCAATACAGAGTTTCAGTCACAGTTCTTCTCATCCTGAAACATTTGGAAGTTCTGGAAATTAACATAAACATTCCTTCTTTACTCTAGCCAAAATGCAATGGTTAGGATTACCGTGCAATCTAACTGTTCATGGAGTGCACTCTTTCTCTTCTGCTACGTATTGTCACTCTCCATAATGTTCATTCCTTTTCTGAGGCCATCCATAAATGTTAAGTTGTAATTAATATCAACATTTGGTAATCCCAGACTATATTTGAAGTTACAAAAGTAAAAGCAAGTTTTCCAGGCACCCACTGCACATTCTGCTATAATCTAATGATGAAGCTTATGATACAATATTCTTAAAACACAATACACTCGCAACACTTGTAAGATGTTTGTCTCTAAGCAATTAACATTCATACATTGTCTTTTGAAAAAAGATGCACAGGCAACTATAACACAAATGTAGCAAACTCATTATTGTTAAAGCTGAGCCAAAAATAATCTTGGAAATTGCCTAAGTTTGACTGAATTAATTCTATTTTTAGAAGTGTAATCGTAATAAGAAATCACTGAGTCTTAATCACATTTATTCCGCCACCAAAAAGTGATTTAGGAAACGTCTGTCTCTCCTCCCATCAGCATCCTGTGTGCTGTAGTCTACATTCTCTGTTTATAAGTGAGAGACTGTGCAATTTACTCAAGGATACATAGTAACCTTTGCAGAATTAAAACTAAAGACAGTTACACAATCTGTTAAATATGTCAAAGATGAGGCAGGTTGGATAATTAGTTAGCTATTGTTAGGTAATGAAATTTTCTGTCTTTCACTGATTTAATAAAAAATAAAACTTCTTAAGACTTCATACCTAAAGTAATAATGTGATATGAAAGCAGTAATGTGATATAAGAGATGCTTGAGATAAAAGCATGTTTATAATAGAAACAGAATGTATATAGAAATGATTAAAAAATCAATCCTGACCATAATATTATTGGATACATCTTCCATTATAACCTATTATGTTTGAAAAACACATGCATGACGATATGAATAATTTGGCTTAAAGTGATTTTGAAATGTATGTATATTTAAATGCACTTTTCCTATTTGAATTCTCTTTCCAGCTGAGGTTTACCCCAAAATGTATCACACATGCTTTTTTCTGGTGACATACATGGCACCACTGTGTCTTATGGTGTTGGCCTATTTGCAAATATTTCGAAAGCTGTGGTGTCGCCAGGTAAGTCACTTAACACTAGCTCTCTTTGCTTGCTGTTGTGACTATGTGCAGATTCCTATGTACAACCTTCTCTATATGCTCCATGTTGTCACTCAGGACTTGGATTTTTACATCCAGCACTGTTACCGTGTTCAGTGACACTGTCGGCTGACAGCCACCTTGGATAGGCACTGAGATGCATTAAAAAATGAAGGCAGTCAGGCTGAATGTAAACCCCTTCTTGCTCATGTCTAGGAAGGGCTTAGAGAGAGAGAAAGAGAGAAAAAGGCAACAGAAAGATTGATTATAGGCAGAAGAAAGATCTCTCCCATTTTATCTAAATTCTTACCAAAATACCTTAGGTGATCTTATTTATACCGCTAAAATCTTCTGTAGCAGCCAAAAGTTAAAATTGACCTTCTCATTTTGTTAGTAGTCTGCATAATTTTTCATTTTTAGTTTTCATTCTACAAAGTCTCAGGTTCATAGCAGGTCCAATCTGAACAGAAGTTAGACGAGGAAGTCCAGCTATCAGAACTGTGAGACTGGAATCGCCTGATGTGAAGCTGGCCGTTATCAGTTAACATTTGATGTGAATTATTGACAAATAATTGGCATGATTTCTAATGTGAACATCTGTTTTTTTCAAGCTTCACATTAAAAAAACAGGAAAGAAAACAGAAATATAAAACAAAAAACCCAAGCAAGGAAGCACACAAAGAACATTCGAATCAAAGTAGCAAAAATGATGTGAATTTTTTCAGGAACGTTTTTCCCCCTCCAACAATTCAAGGTGGTGTCAGCTTGAGAATCATTTTCTGGGTGTGAACTGTAATCTGTCATGCATCAGTTTATGGTTTTCTCTGCTGTCTTCTGCTTTGTCCGGGATTTATCTATAGCTGTAGTCCTCTGCCACCTCCTGCCCTGTCATTCTGTAAAGGACAATAAACTCATCCTGTTGAAGACATGATGCAAGATATTCCCTCTTCTATCCTCTCAAATGGCTCTAACAATGGCTGACGTTTCCATCAAGATATGGGCATGAATCATTTCTCTCTCACCATTATGTTTGATACCATCCAAATTTGAGGCTGTCCTGGCCAGGGAGTAATATCTGAGCATTTTTCATGCAGTTCTAATTGATCCATCAGAGAATTCACAAGTAGACTTTAGATTTCTAAATATACATATGTTAAAAGTAAAAATCAAATCTTACACTGACAAATCGTATCTCTTGCAAATAACTAAAATATAGGAAAAAACAAATCTGCTTTAAGGCATTTTGTTATCATCCATACATCATAATAGCAATTATTCTCACTTCTAATCAGATTAGGTTAAACCAGAGTTGCTGTTTATCTTGCCATTTATCTTTAAATTTTTATTTTTGCTTTTAATTTCTTACATTTATAAGATTAAATAGCTAGTTTGAAGGTAAAATTTAAGCTTTACAGTTTGAGCGGGCTCTTCACCAGAACAAAGGCTTTGCTCAGATGTTCTGCACTGCTAAATAGTTATCCATCCTGTAGCACCCAATTACCTTGTCACCATATTCCTTCTTAACCTTCTCTTCTGTACTTTCTTTACAACTTACCTATTCTCTCAAACTGTCCACTAATTAAGTTAACGCAAAGCAATTGTTCTTAACCTGCACGTAGGTTGAAAATGCTGGTTCAGCTTCAAAGCTGAAGTTAAATGACTGGAAACCAACCTGTTTTGTTGGTTTTTTTCCCCTGCAACTGTATTAGCTGCCCTATTTCTTCTTCACAGTATTTCTTTTCCCTATACATCTTGCACGCTGACAAGGTTAGGGTGATCCTTTTTTTTTAGTGGCAACAAGACAAATACTGCTACAGGCTTAGTGCTGTCAATGATGCAAAATTACAGATGTCTCTTTTCCTAGCATAGATGATAGCACTATGTATAAGAGGCTGCACTAAGTGAGATTAAAACCACTGCACGTCTATTATCAACTGTGACTTGGCTGCAGACATCAGGCATTTTTCTAAGTGCAACAGGTGTGCCATAATTAGTCATGTAAAGCAAATGAATGCAGTGCTTTAAATGTATTATTTGCTAATAGTTTCAATTAAGAAATCATGCTGTTTACCAGAACTTTAGTTAAATATAGTGATCCTATTGCAAGGTACAATAAGCCTTCCAGACGTACGTGATAGAAACAACACAGCAAACAGTAGATGCTTTCTATGCCTTACACTTTTTCTAAAGGTTCTTTGTTAAAATGGAGTGTGTTGTGCATGTAAATTTTCAGATGACTAAAGGTAAGATAGATTTACAAGCTATCCTTACCATATTTTGTGCAATAGATCTTAAAATTACTGATTGTGTCTTTCAAGCAGATCTTTGAATATAAGCTTTACAATCTTTGAATTCATGACTCGTCTTTGTAAAGACAAGAACTATTATGCCACAAATACCAGGGATTTTGAGTAATTTATTTTAATTATTAGCAAGGAAGTAGTGACTTAGAAGGCTACGTTTTCTTGCAGATTTTAGGTAGATGGAAAGTAACTTCTGAACAAATAAATAGGACTGAATGGACTTACGATGAAAGTGTTGATACATAATTTGTATTATCAAGTTCCATACTGTATGCTTCCACTTACTGATGTCCAAATGCATTGACACTAAAGCCTACTCACATTAATAATTAGAAACCCTACCCATTTTCATTTTGGCAGCTGAAATTTGGCACCTTCCAATCTTTGCAAGCTGTTATTGCATTTGGAGAGATTTCCTCTGGTTATAAAGCCCTTGATAATAATTTGAGGGGATAGAGGAAAGGTGCATAAGAAAACAATTGCAACTTTTAGTACCTGTTTGGACACAGCTAGTGCGTTTTTAGTGCATCATTGGAATTACACAAATTATCCACCATTATCTTTATAACTGATTCATTACTGAAAAGCAAGTATATGCTGGCATGTGTATACTTGTACATACATAATCATAGAATCATTCAGGTTGGAAAAGACCCTTAAGATCATCAAGTCCAACCATTACACTACCAAGTCCACCACTAAACCATGTCCCTAAGTGCCATGTCTACACATCTTTTAAATATCTCCAGGGATGGTGACTCAACCACTTCCCTGGGCAGCCTGTTCCAATGCTTGACAACCCTTTCGGCGGAGAAATTTTTCCTAATATCCAACCTAAACCTCCCCTGGCGCAACTTGAGGCCATTTCCTCTTGTCCTATCACTTGTAATACACGGATATGTGTTTACATAAATGGATCTTTGTAAATGTTTCTGTACACACACACACACACACACTTCTGAAGTGTTATGGTCCTTAGATGGTACTGGTTCAGCTATGCATCTGTGGGCATATAGCTCTTTTTTTTTTTTTCCTTGGTAAAATTCTTGCTGTATTATTGCCTATTGGTGTAATAGTAGCAAAGCCCAG